>NC_089837.1:132922129-135322129 GCF_035609145.1 Eleutherodactylus coqui | reverse complement strand
CGTCACCATTCCTCTGCTATGCATCTTGAGAAGTTCCCTGCAAAGCATAAAGGCAGACGCTTTGCGCTCGGAAACAGAGCCGGGGGAAGACAGTATGTCGCTGGATAGTCAGAGCACCCTCCTATCTATATCTCAGCGCGTTGAGGAGGAGGAGGAGGAGCATGAGGAGGAGGGGGAAGAGACAGCTTGGCCCACTGCTGACGGTACCCATGCTGCTTGCCTGTCATCCTTTCAGCGTGTATGGCCTGAGAAGGAGGAAGAGGAGGAGGAGGAGGAGGATCCTGAAAGTGATCTTCCTAGTGAAGACAGCCATGTGTTGCGTACAGGTACCCTGGCACACATGGCTGACTTCATGTTAGGATGCCTTTCTCGTGACCCTCGCGTTACACGCATTCTGGCCACTACTGATTACTGGGTGTACACACTGCTCGACCCACGGTATAAGGAGAGCCTTTGCACTCTCATTCCCGAAGAGGAAAGGGGTTCGAGAATGATGCTATACCACAGGGCGCTGGTGGATAAACTGATGGTAAACTTCCCATCCGACAGCGCTAGTGGCAGAAGGCGCAGTTCCGAGGGCCAGGTAGCAGGGGAGGCGCAGAGATCATGCAGCATGTACAGCGCAGGCAGGGGAACATTCTCCAAGGCCTTTGCCAGCTTTATGGCTCCCCAGCAAGACTGTGTCACCGCTCCCCAGTCAAGGCTGAGTCTGCGGGAGCACTGTAAAAGGATGGTGAGGGAGTACGTAGCCGATCGCACAACCGTCCTCCGTGACGCCTCTGCCACCTACAACTACTGGGTGTCGAAGCTGGACACGTGGCCTGAACTCGCGCTGTATGCCCTGGAGGTGCTTGCTTGTCCTGCGGCTAGCGTCTTGTCAGAGAGTGTGTTTAGTGTGGCTGGGGGAATCATCACGGATAAGCGTACCCACCTGTCAACCGACAGTGCCGACAGGCTTACACTCATCAAGATGAACAAAGCCTGGATTTCCCCAGACTTCTCTTCTGCACCAGCGGACAGCAGCGATACCTAAGCAATACGTATTATGCACCCGCGGATGGAAGCTACGTTCTCTCTCACCATCCAAAACGGGGACATTGCTGCTTCATCAATCTGTGTCTAATATTCCTCCTCCTCCTCCTGCTCCTCCTCCTGAAATCTCACGTAATCACGCTGAACGGGCAATTTTTCTTAGGGCCACAAGGCTCACTCATCTAATTTTTCTAAACAATTTTTATATGTTTCAATGCTCTTAAAAGCGTTGAAACTTTAACTTGAACCAATTTTTAGTTAAACTGGGCTGCCTCCAGTCCTAGTTACCACTTAAGCCACATTAACCAAAGCGATTAATGGGTTTCACCTGCCATCTTGGTTGGGCATGGCCAATTTTTACTGAGGTACATTAGTACTGTTGGTACACCAATGTTTTGGGGCCCTCACCTACAGTGTAATCATAGCAATTTGTATGTTCTTCGCCTGCACTCATGGTACAGAAGTGTGTGTGGGGTTGGCCTACACTTTAGCTACATAAATGTAACTTGGGCCTTGGCTATACTGCAGCTACTGAAATGGAACTAAGACTGCGCTCCCACTATACTGCTGCTTCGGAATTGTTCCTGGGGCCTGTGTAGGCTGCTACAATGACTTAAATGGAACTAAGACTATGCTCCTCCTATACTGCTGCTTCGGAATTGTTCCTGGGGCCTGTGTAGGCTGCTACTATTACTGAAATGGAACGAAGACTGCGCTCCCACTATACTGCTGCTTCGGAATTGTTACTGGGGCCTGTGTAGGCTGCTACTATTACTGAAATGGAACTAAGACTGTGCTCCCCCTATAATGCTGCTAGTGATATGTTAGTGGGGCCTGTCGCTAATGCTACGGCTGAAATGTTACTAATTCTGGGCTCCGCCTATACTGCTGCTAATGGTATGTCTCTGGGGTGTGGAAACAGAGGCTTCCCAGAGACATGATGGCGGCGAGGCCATTTCCCACCAACGCTGTTAGTGTTAAGGTGCATATAACCACGGACACGTGGAGAGGACACGTAGTGCCTCCAAAACATCCCCCGCCACGGCCCACTTAATCCTGGCCTCATTCCGAAAACCAACAAAATAAAACTACTAGGTCCGCAGTCACCACCACATTACCACCAACGCGGTTACTGTTAAGGTACATATTACCAGTCTGACTGGGGCATGCAGTGTTGGCCGGAGCCCACCTGCATTAAGCATGACATTACTACCTCAGCTGTGTTGGGCAATGCAATGGGATATTTCTATGTACCGCCGGTGGCTTCCTGGCACCCACCCATGCTGTGGGTCCACAGGGAATTATAAATGCATCTGTTTCCACTTGTAAAGAACCCCAGTCTGACTGGGGCATGCAGTGTGGGCCGAAGCCCACCTGCATTAAGCACGACATTACTACCTCAGCTGTGTTGGGCAATGCAATGGGATATTTTTGTGTATCGCCGGTGGGTTCCAGGGAGCCACCCATGCTGTAGGTGCACATGGAGTTTAACCTACATGTGTCCACTTGTAAAGAACCCCAGTCTGATGGGGGCATGCAGTGTGGGCCGAAGCCCACCTGCATTAAGCACGACATTACTACCTCAGCTGTGTTGGGCAATGCAATGGGATATTTCTATGTACCGCCGGTGGCTTCCTGGCACCCACCCATGCTGTGGGTCCACAGGGAATTATAAATGCATCTGTTTCCACTTGTAAAGAACCCCAGTCTGACTGGGGCATGCAGTGTGGGCCGAAGCCCACCTGCATTAAGCACGACATTACTACCTCAGCTGTGTTGGGCAATGCAATGGGATATTTTTGTGTATCGCCGGTGGGTTCCAGGGAGCCACCCATGCTGTAGGTGCACACGGAGTTTAACCTACATGTGTCCACTTGTAAAGAACCCCAGTCAGACTGGGGCATGCAGTGTGGGCCGAAGCCCACCTGCATTAAGCACGACATTACTACCTCAGCTGTGTTGGGCAATGCAATGGGATATTTCTATGTACCGCCGGTGGCTTCCTGGCACCCACCCATGCTGTGGGTCCACAGGGAATTATAAATGCATCTGTTTCCACTTGTAAAGAACCCCAGTCTGACTGGGGCATGCAGTGTGGGCCGAAGCCCACCTGCATTAAGCACGACATTACTACCTCAGCTGTGTTGGGCATTGCAATGGGATATTTTTGTGTATCGCCGGTGGGTTCCAGGGAGCCACCCATGCTGTAGGTGCACACGGAGTTTAACCTACATGTGTCCACTTGTAAAGAACCCCAGTCTGACTGGGGCATGCAGTGTGGGCCGAAGCCCACCTGCATTAAGCACGACATTACTACCTCAGCTGTGTTGGGCAATGCAATGGGATATTTCTATGTACCGCCGGTGGCTTCCTGGCACCCACCCATGCTGTGGGTCCACAGGGAATTATAAATGCATCTGTTTCCACTTGTAAAGAACCCCAGTGTGACTGGGGCTTGCAGTGTGGGCCGAAGCCCACCTGCATTAAGCACGACATTACTACCTCAGCTGTGTTGGGCAATGCAATGGGATATTTCTATGTACCGCCGGTGGCTTCCTGGCACCCACCCATGCTGTGGGTCCACAGGGAATTATAAATGCATCTGTTTTACACTTGTAAAGAACCCCAGTCTGACTGGGGCATGCAGTGTGGGCCGAAGCCCACCTGCATTAAGCACGACATTACTACCTCAGCTGTGTTGGGCATTGCAATGGGATATTTTTGTGTATCGCCAGTGGGTTCCAGGGAGCCACCCATGCTGTAGGTGCACACGGAGGTTAACCTACATGTGTCCACTTGTAAAGAACCCCAGTCTGACTGGGGCATGCAGTGTGGGCCGAAGCCCACCTGCATTAAGCACAACATTACTACCTCAGCTGTGTGGGGCAATGCAATGGGATATTTCTATGTACCGCCGGTGGCTTCCTGGCACCCACCCATGCTGTGGGTCCACAGGGAATTATAAATGCATCTGTTTCCACTTGTAAAGAACCCCAGTGTGACTGGGGCTTGCAGTGTGGGCCGAAGCCCACCTGCATTAAGCACGACATTACTACCTCAGCTGTGTTGGGCAATGCAATGGGATATTTCTATGTACCGCCGGTGGCTTCCTGGCACCCACCCATGCTGTGGGTCCACAGGGAATTATAAATGCATCTGTTTCCACTTGTAAAGAACCCCAGTCTGACTGGGGCATGCAGTGTGGGCCGAAGCCCACCTGCATTAAGCACAACATTACTACCTCAGCTGTGTTGGGCAATGCAATGGGATATTTCTATGTACCGCCGGTGGCTTCCTGGCACCCACCCATGCTGTGGGTCCACAGGGAATTATAAATGCATCTGTTTCCACTTGTAAAGAACCCCAGTGTGACTGGGGCATGCATTGTGGGCCGAAGCCCACCTGCATTAAGCACGACATTACTACCTCAGCTGTGTTGGGCAATGCAATGGGATATTTCTATGTACCGCTGGTGGCTTCCTGGCACCCACCCATGCTGTGGGTCCACAGGGAATTATAAATGCATCTGTTTCCACTTGTAAAGAACCCCAGTCTGACTGGGGCATGCAGTGTGGGCCGAAGCCCACCTGCATTAAGCACGACATTACTACCTCAGCTGTGTTGGGCAATGCAATGGGATATTTTTGTGTATCGCCGGTGGGTTCCAGGGAGCCACCCATGCTGTCAGTCGACAGGGACTTCACAATTGGGAGTTGTACCTGCCTGTGTCTATGAATTAAAAAGCCCGGTCTGACTGGGGCATGCAGAGACACCTTGACAGAATCAATAGTGTGTGGCACATAGGTTCCCCATTGCTATGCCCACGTGTGCAGCTCCTGATGGCGGTGGCACAGGATTCTATTTCTCATTGCTTCTGTACAGCATTGTGGGCTATCGCCCCGCCCCTTTTAAAGACTGTCGCTGCCTAGCCGTGCCAACCCTCTGCAGTGTGTGCCTGCGATTCCTCCTCATGGCAGACGCACTTCTAAATAGACATGAGGGTGGTGTGGCATGAGGGCAGCTGAAGACTGCGCAGGGACACTTTGGTGTGCGCTGTGGGGGGGAGGGGGGGCGGTTGGGCAGCATGTAACCCAGGAGAAGTGGCAGTGGAGTGTCATGCAGGCAGTGATTGTGCTTTGTTGGAGGTAGTGTGGTGCTTAGCAAAGGTATGCCATGCTAATGAGGGCTTTTCAGAAGTAAAAGTTTTTGGGAGGGGGGGGGGCCCACTCTTCCCGCTATTGTGGCTTAATAGTGGGACCTGTGAACTTGAGATGCAGCCCAACATGTAGCCCCTCGCCTGCCCTATCCGTTGCTGTGTCGTTCCCATCACTTTCTTGAATTGCCCAGATTTTCACACAAGGAAACCTTAGCGAGCATCGGCGAAATACAAAAATGCTCGGGTCGCCCATTGACTTCAATGGGGTTCGTTACTCGAAACGAACCCTCGAGCATCGCGAAAAGTTCGTCCCGAGTAACGAGCACCCGAGCATTTTGTTGCTCGCTCATCTCTATTGCTTATATTTCAATAATATATATCCAAAGCTTTTATATTCAATAGTCCTCAGTCCATAATTATTCCAGCAGCAGGCTTGGGTGACGGTAAGTCAGGAGAGCTAGCATGAAGGCAGATTGGCAGCAGCAGTGACATTTTGGGGTACCCCCATTGCCTTTAAAGGAGTTCAAAGTGCTGTAATACAATGTTCTGACTCTTTTAACGGGGTTTTCTGAGCTATTTTTTGTGTCCCTAATAAATCTCCCATTCTGCCTCCACAGTGACTGGTGACATGGGCTAGGACATAACAGTCTTATGGGACATGTTTATGGGACATCATTACTGATGTCTCATTTGTGGGCTGTGTCCCCCAGCCTCTGTGGCCACGCATGTGCAGTCTTCTCCCTCAGCTGTCACACACCCCTCTCTGAGCAGTGTCAGCTGTATCAGAGCTGACAAAGCGCATGCGCTGATGCAGACCGACGTTTTTACAGCCTGTCAGAATCAGTCTCAGGCCTTAGTCACACGGGCGTTTTTTGCCGCGATTTGCGCATGCGCATGTGTCGGCCGATTTTATAAAACCATTGCTTTGCAATGGTATCGGACACATGAGCGGTTTTTATGCGCTCGTCCGATAAATTATAGAACAGAAATCGCAGATCGCACCTATCTGCGATCTGCGATTCCTGTTCTCTTCTCTATATGCGCTCAATGGGGCCGGCGGCAGCAGCGCCGACCCCATTGAGAACATATAGTAGACAAATCATTCTTCTCTGCCACATTCTCTGCTGTATTGCCGGCTCCATTGAATTCAATGCGCTGGACAGCTCCGGCCCGTTTCTATTGAAACGCGGCTAGGAGCAGTATTTTCAGGCGATTTTTCGGCCCCGGTCACGCGATTTGCGGATGCGCATCCGTCATGCGATCCGCAAATCGCGGGAAAAAACTCCCGTGTGACTAAGGCCTCAGAAAGATGCTCACTCTCCTTGCAGCCTTTTCAGCTCCTGCATGAGATTCATGCTGCAGCCCCTGTCACTGCATCGCTCGCAACTCACATACCCAAATCCTTGTGAGCTGCAGTGCTGTGCAGGGACTTCAGTCTGAGGCTATGTAATGTCATTTTTTAGGCACCTGTAACTTGTGGGAGTGCAGAAGGGGGCATATTTTATTCTGTACATGTGCAGTGGAAGGGGTGATAGAAAAGATATGTTTAGTGTGTGAATTTGTGTGTAGGTGGGGGGTGATGGGAGCATGTTTACCAAAAAGTCAGGCTGTTTTCTCTACTTTGAGGAGGCACGGAGTGGGGACGTTTACTGTGTGGAGCCACATGTAATTTCTGGGGACACAGAGGTGGCACATATTCTTTGTGGGGATACAGATGAGGCACATGTACTTGGTTGGGGCACAGATGGGACAAATGCACTTTTAGCGGCTCATGTACTTTGTGGGAGCACAAATGGAGCTCATGCAAAGGAAGAAGGAACCAAGAAACTGGTAGGCCAGCGTTTATGTGTACTGACCTAGATTGATTGGCTGACTGGAGACACACCCACACCCAGCCACCATAATCCCCTACACCTGAGCAGGAAAGCTCCAGAGAACCTGTAGTACCACAGATGTCACGAGACAGATGTGACACAAGTATTCCACATTTGAACCCCTGTATCTAAACCTGCCATGTTGTAAAAGTTGTCTTATGCATATGCTGTCTATGTATCTATCGTTGCCACCTGTCTCTGGCACACAGCCCACAGAATCAATTCCTCTGGTGGGCCCTAGGAACCCCAGTCTCACACTGGTAGCACTGCTCTTCCATTTGGCTGGCAATGGGGAACGATGGTTGAAAGAGTTTGTGAAACACTCAAGATAAAGGTTGTGTGAAGAAGGCTACACTTTACCATTTGAACGGTGCTGGTGCATACAAACACATGAGCTGAGAGCAGACCGTGCCTGGGGAAGTGCTGCACACACAGAGCTCAGCCAGCAGAGCTAATCTGCATAAACAGACACACCCCTAAGATCCAGAGCATAAACAATCCCAGGATCACAGGAGCCAGTAAATTCAGATTCTTTTTGATTTCAGTGAGCTCATTAGGTGTGCGGACACATTATGACTATATTATTTTTTTTTTTTATTAACTCGGAAATCCCTTTAATGTAGAGACTATTTTATTATTGATATATTCTTTATGTAAATTGATAGTTCTTGCCCTTTTTATCTACCGGAATTAGCTGTGCAATGACAAGATATATACCAAAGAGTCAGGCACTTGATGTCAATCACTTACCAAGATGATTAATTCCCATACAGAGGAGCCATCTTTGCACATATGAAAACCTAAGATCTTAATTCTAATCACTTGGGTGCAGTAAAAACTACTTATGCTTGATGTGACAACTGACTTTGCTCTAAATGTAATATATGACAGATTACTTTTACAAGTTATCAAAGTAGTTTCAGATGGTGCTATAAATAGTACAATCAAAACTGTTTTTTTTTTATGAAGACCGTAAAATG
The DNA here is from genome assembly GCF_035609145.1 of Eleutherodactylus coqui. Lineage (NCBI taxonomy): Eukaryota > Metazoa > Chordata > Amphibia > Anura > Eleutherodactylidae > Eleutherodactylus > Eleutherodactylus coqui. The sequence goes on along the minus strand of NC_089837.1, from coordinate 135,314,087 downwards.
TCCTGTTTATGTGAACCATAGGTAATAATTACCCATTTTTAACTTATTTTTGTTAAAAATCCTAAATTTACATGTGTATGCTACATATTAACAAATTACAGATTTAGTGTAAAAAAAAATACTGGCATAGCCTTTAACAGGATTTTCTTATCAACAGCTACACAGATGCTACAACTGTCAGTTATGCCATGCCAGTGACTGGTATCATGCCAACTTAATACAACTTGGTTCCACTTACCATCCTTTCAATTTCCCAGCTGGACTCGATTTTAGAGGGTATATTAGTAATATCAGAGTAATCTTTAAAATATGTTTGCTTCCTGCTAAATCAGTTTTCGTGTTTCATAGAAATACATAATCAAACATGAAGGTGATTAAAATAAAAAAGTGAATGGCTTCTATGACTAATTGTAAGCAACATTCCAACCATTGCTCTACTAAAATTCATTAATCTGCCTAACAATAATTGCTGTTAATAAATCATAATGTTTCCATTGCCTTATTAAAATTTATTTGAATGCATTATTGTAAAACTTTATGAAGAAAGACTCTGAATATTTTATTAGAGGAAATATATTATCAGAAAGTGACCAATTGTTTAAATTAAGCTTTTATGCTAAACTTTTAATTTTTGGTGTTTTTTTTCATCATTTTCTATATTTTTCACAAAACTCAAAAACCTGCAGTTTTCACACTGACAATTGAGTTTCATAATAGTTAGACACTTCTTGCTTTATAGAGATCACTTTTCAGTAGTTGCTTCGTTATCATCACAGGTAAGATTACGGTGAAGATTAACAAGTATACACAGGTAACACAGGATCCACCATTCACAGTAGGGGATGTTCACAGATCACCTCCTCCACCTCCCTATACAACATTTGCACAGGTCACAGAGCATACTGACTTTAGGGTGGCTTCACACGCTTCTATTAGCAACATTGCATTCCTTATGGTGTGTGTACATGTCCGCGCTTTATAGGCATATGCCTGCAAAAATAGGACATGCGTGCACCATAGGGAATATATATATATATATATATATTGTGAGGGATTAGCGTTTAGGATCAGTAGCAACCTGGGCATAAGCAGTCAGAGACAGTGACACATAGGATAAAGTCTTTAGTCCAGGCTTTGCCTGGGTTTATTTCCAAGCAAACAAAAGCAAAATACAGGCCTTAACATCAGGCAAACATAAAGCAAATCCTGCTCGTCTGAGCACTTACTAAACATGCAGCGTCCCTGTCTACGTACTGGTAAACAAATGGCTCCTGCACACAGCCAGCCAGGACTCTCAGACCTGCAAAGGTCTCAGCTCTTTCCCTGGCCCTGTAGGCCCAGGCTTTATAAGGCCTGGTACCAGCCCCACCTGGTACGTGGGAGTGACTATTCCACCCTTCACTTTGGTCACTCCAGGAAAAGCCGGCCCGGATTATGCGGCTTGGAGCCACTTACTTACTACAATGTGTTAGTAGCTTAATGCTACTAACACTATACTGCCGGCTTCCTCCACCGAGCCCAGGCTGCTCGGTGGCACGTATCTGCCCAAGCGCTCCCCAAGGCAGCATAGGAGAGCATCCTAGGCGACACATACCTGCCCTCCAGCACCTTGCCGGTCACCGTCTCACATACCCTCCCCCTCTGTTCGAGCCTGTAGGGTCGGACACCTTTCGCCGTCATGCAATGCGTCCTTGATAAGGCATCGGCATTGCCCTGTAGCTTTCCGGCCCTGTGCTCTACCGAAAAACTAAAGTTTTGAAGGGTCAGGAACCATCTAGTGACTCTGGCATTTCTTTCTTTTGCCTGTGACGTTCAGGTTAAGGGGGAGTGGTCTGTGATCAGCCTGAAGTGCCGACCTAGCAGGTAGTATTTTAAGGATTCCAGGGCCCACTTGATGGCTAGGCACTCCAGCTCAACGATACTGTAATTTTTTTCGGGTGGCGTGAGCTTCCTGCTCAGATATATCACTGGATGTTCCTCTCCCTCTACTTCCTGGGACAGAACTGCTCCCAGTCCCACATCGGACGCGTCTGTTTGGACAATAAATTCTCTTTTAAAATTGGGTGTGACTAACACTGGACGTCTACATAGGGCCCGTTTTAACTCTTGGAATGCCTTTTCTGCGTCAGGGTTCCACTTGACCATGACTGACTTACTGTTCTTGGTCAAGTCTGTTAGGGGCGCTGCTATGCTAGCAAAGTTTTGCACGAACCGCCTATAATACCCTACAATGCCTAAAAAGGCTCTCACCTGCTTTTTAGTTGTGGGTTGTGGCCAGTTCTGAACGGCTTCAACTTTATTGACCTGGGGTTTTATAATACCCCTACCTATTATATACCCCAGGTATCGGGCTTCTTCAAGACCCAGGGCGCACTTCTTTGGGTTTGCTGTGAGCCCTGCTTTTCTAAGGGAGTTCAGTACTGCCTGTACCTTGGGTAGATGGCTGTCCCAGTCTTCGCTAAAGATGATGATATCATCTAAATATGCTGACGCATATTGACGATGGGGTTTGAGTATGATATCCATCAATCTTTGGAAGGTTGCTGGGGCTCCATGCAAACCGAAGGGTAGGCAGATGTACTGAAACAACCCTTCTGGTGTGGCAAACGCAGTCTTTTCTTTTGCTCTCTCTGTAAGGGGAACCTGCCAGTAGCCTTTAGTAAGGTCGAGAGTGGAAAAGTACCTGGCATGACCCAGTCTCTCAATTAACTCGTCCACTCTCGGCATTGGGTATGCGTCAAATTTTGACACGTCATTTAGCTTCCGGAAGTCGTTACAGAAGCGCAGAGAGCCATCAGGTTTTGGTATCAGCACGATAGGGCTGGACCATTCGCTTTTCGACTCCTCAATTACTCCGAGGTCTAGCATTTTCTTGACCTCCTCTGAGATGGCTCATCTGCGGGCTTCTGGAACCCTGTACGGTTTTTAACTGAACCTTTACCCCTGGTTTAGTTATAATGTCGTGTTTTATGACACCAGTATGCCCTGGTATATCAGAGAACACATCTGAGTTATGTTGTATAAATTCTCTCGACTCTTGTTGTTGGGATTTGGACAGGGACCCTGATACACACACCTCTGGGACCCCACCATGGGGGGTGCTCACTGCAGTCAGGGCTTCTCTGTCCTTCCATGGCTTAATTAGGTTTACATGGTACAACTGTTCTGGTTTCCGCCTACCTGGCTGGTATACCTTATAATTTACCTCTCCGACTTTCTCAATTATTTCATAGGGCCCTTGCCATTTTGCTAGGAATTTACTTTCTAGGGTGGGCACCAACACTAGTACCCGATCCCCAGGGTTGAAGGTTCTCACCTTGGCGGACCGGTTATATACTCGGCTTTGGGCTTCTTGAGCCTGCTGTAAATGTTCTCTAACAATGGGCATGACCGCCGCAATTCGATCTTGCATGAGGGAGATGTGTTCAATAACACTCCTGTAGGGGGTGGACTCGTGCTCCCAGGTCTCCTTAGCTACATCAAGGAGCCCTCGGGGATGTCTACCATAAACTAATTCAAAGGGAGAGAACCCAGTGGAGGATTGTGGGACTTCACGGATTGAGAACATTAAATATGGCAGCAGACAGTCCCAGTCCTTCCCATCCTTATTGACTACCTTTCTGAGCATGCTTTTTAGGGTCTTATTAAATTTCTCAACCAGGCCATCCCTCTGTGGGTGGTACACAGACGTCCGTAAGTGCTTAATATTCAGCAGCTTACACAATTCCTTCATGACCTTTGACATAAAGGGGGTTCCTTGGTCCGTCAGGATCTCTTTTGGTATGCCCGTGCGGGAGAACATGTGAAGTAGTTCCTTTGCAATACCCTTGGATGACGTATTGCGTAAAGGAACGGCTTCGGGGTAACGGGTGGCGTAGTCTACAACCACCAATATATGTTGGTAACCCCGGGCAGACTTTATCAAGGGCCCAACTAGGTCCATAGCGATCCGCTCGAACGGCACCTCTATGATGGGCAAGGACACTAAGGGGTTCCGGTAATGGGGCATAGGAGCTGTTATTTGACACTCCGGGCACGACTCACAGTAACGTTTTACATCACCATGTACCCCAGGTCAGAAAAAACGCTGAAGGATGCGTTCCTTAGTCTCTTCGCTCCCGAGATGACCTCCCAGCACATGCTAGTGCGCCAGGTCTAAGACCATCCTATGATAGGACTGAGGTACCACCAGCTGTTCCACAACCTCCCCATGGACCTTGTCAACCTGATACAACAATTCTTGGTTGACTGCAAGGTGTGGAAACACAGTATCAGCCCCTGGGAATTGAGGCTCCCCATTTATTACTTTAACATTTTCCCTAGCTTTTACTAAGGTGGGGTCTCGGAGCTGCTCAGTTCCGAAATTGGCACGTGAGACCTCTAAGTCAGGCACAGCAACCACTTCGTCCTGTACCTCCGTCTCACCCGCTAGTACTGTTAAGGGAAAGTTATCCCCATTCTCTTGGGTCACCCCTACTGCTGGAACCGTACCCTCAGGGTCAAACGGTTCTGGACACACATCATACACATTTGCTTTATCATGAACCTTATTTGCAGACGACCCTCGGTGTCGCCACAAGTCCCAAAATAGGGGAAAGTCTCTCCCGAGGATCACGGTGTGCATTAAGGATTTTACGACGCCCACCTCATGGGTGGCAAGTCCACACGGAGTATCAAGTCGTACAAGGGCAATAGGATACTCCTTGGTGTCCCCATGCACACAAACAACCCCCATGCGACGGCTGGTGAAGGTTGTGGGATCGACCAGGCTGGAGTGCACCAGCGTAACCAAGCTCCCTGAGTCCAGTAGAGCTGTCACCGCAAAGTCATTCACCTTTAGGTGACATAATGGCCGATCAGTCTCTGACGCAGTCTCTGCAGAACACACTGGCCGTGCGAACATCGACCTCCGCCGGGCAGAGTCACAGTCCATTGGTTCCACGGTAAGTGGATAGTTGGCAGCAAGATGCTCGGGCTCATGACAGCGCCAACATCGTATGGAGGCCCGGTCTCCTTGGGGTTCTACCCGGGAACCGAATGACCATTTGGGGCTCCTCCTCTGCCCCAAACGATCCCCCTCTAAGCCACCACCCCTTGGGACACTTTTGACACCCCTTACATATGGAACAGTCTTACCAGGGGCTCCAGCCGACTTGCTGTTCCCGGGGTTGGAACGTCCAGGAGGCACGGCTTGCAGTAAGTCCTCCGTGGCTTTATACCTCTCGACGAGGCTCACGAGTTGGTCCACGTCCTGGGGACCTCCTTGTCCCACCCAGCGCTGGATTGCGGGGGGCAACGAGCATATAAACTTATCCAGAACCACTTTCTGTACGATCTCTGCCGGGGACGACTCCTCCGGCTGCAGCCACTTTCTCACCAGGTGGAACAGGTCGTACATCTGGGAGCGAGCTGGTAGGTCATCCGTGAAAGTCCAGGTGTGTACGCGTCGGGCCCGCACATGGGTGTCCACGCCCAAGCGTGCCAGGATCTCACCTTTGAGCTTATTATAGTCCTTGGCATCCTGCTCACCGAGGTCAAAGTAGGCCTTTTGGGGTTCTCCCGTCAGGAAAGGTGCTACTACCTCAGCCCACTGAGGCGCCGGTAACTTCTCCCTCTCGGCCACTCTCTCAAAGACCGCGAGATAAGCCTCGATGTCATCGGTGGCCGTCATCTTTTGTAAGGCTGTCTGTACCGCGGTACGGGTGGTGGGGAGCGAACCAGACGACCTCTGCACACCTTGCGCCAGGAGAGCATTAGTCTCGGCCTGAGCTCTCATGGCCTCCTCATGGATCTTTTGCTGGGTCGCCGTCACTTGTTGCTGCTGGGCCAACGCTTGCTGTTGCTGCACGTTCATTTGTACCAGCTGCTTTATCAGTTCCTCCATCTTGGCAGTATCTGATGGCTGTGCCGTTGCAGCTTTCACCCAGGACATGGGGGTTACAGCACTCTCCAGTCAATCTCTCTTGGGCGGTTGCCCTTAGCAACGGTTCACCAGCTGCTGCAGCAAAATGTCCATTAATTGGTGTATGTCTCTTTAAGACCGCTGCCCGCATCCAAACACCATATGTGAGGGATTAGCATTTAGGATCGGTAGCAACCTGGGCATAAGCAGTCAGAGACAGTGACACATAGGATAAAGTCTTTAGTCCAGGCTTTGCCTGGGTTTATTTCCAAGCAAACAAAAGCAAAATACAGGCCTTAACATCAGGCAAACATAAAGTAAATCTTGCTCGTCCGAGCACTTACTAAACATGTAGCGTCCCTGTCTACGTACTGGTAAACAAATGGCTCCTGCACACAGCCAGCCAGGACTCTCAGACCTGAAAAGGTCTCAGCTCTCCCCCTGGCCCTGTAGGCCCAGGCTTTATAAGGCCTGGTACCAGCCCCACCTGGTACGTGGGAGTGACCATCCCACCCTTCACTTTGGTCACTCCAGGAAAAGCCAGCCCGGATTATGCGGCTTGGAGCCACTTACTTACTACAACGTGTTAGTAGCTTAATGCTACTAACACTATACTGCCGGCTTCCTCCACCGAGCCCAGGCTGCTCGGTGGCACGTATCTGCCCAAGCGCTCCCCAAGGCAGCATAGGAGAGCATCGTAGGCGACACATACCTGCCCTCCAGCATCTTGCCGGTCACTGTCTCACAATATATATATATATATATATATATATATATATATATATATATATATATATATATATATATATATATTTACCTGTCCGCCGCTGCCGTGACCCCTGTGGCGATGAAGAACACATCTGCCACATGTGGCAGACGTTTCCTTCATCCTCACTGGAAAAAGAATTCTCTGCTGCTACATCTGCCACATCTGTGACAGATGCAGCAGAGGAATTCTTCAATTCTCTATTGCAGCTGTCACACATGTCAGCTGCGGTAGAGGATTCTGCTGCCGTCAATTGATTTTTCAGGGAAGGGCTTTAAATATAAGCCCTTCCCTAAAAATCAAGTAAAAGTGGTTTAAGAAACAAAAAAAATATATACTTACCTCCCTTCGGCTGCCGGGCCTCAGCCGCGGACTACTTTTGCATGGCCCGTCCTGCATTAAAATGATTTATTACAATGTATCATTTATGTTTTTAAAGGGGTTTTGTCATTAAAAAAATGTATACCTGTGTATTCTTTCCCAGCCAGACTTCTGATCTTGTCCAATCCCTCTTATCACCCTGGGTCACCTCACCTCCAGCCGGGTGCCTTGTTATGAAGTGTGCATCCCTCACATTCTGTGACCGGCAGGTCAGTGAAGGTCACGTCCCTGTGATGTAGCGTTCACTGGCTAGGAAAAAAGTCTGATCTATTGCAGAGACAGTGGGCATGCGCAGTCTCTGCAATAGCTCGGCAGTCCCTGCGGGGCTGTGATTTAGTGACATAGCGTACATTGCTGGGCAGGTAGAAGATTGCCTGTTAATGTACGTAGCCTCAAAGCTGTGGCAGAGAAGAACGATGTTAGCCTATTGAATTCAATGGAGTCGGCAATACAGTCGGCTCCATTGAAAGCAATGGGCTGCCGGCGAGCGCGGGATGAATTTTCGGGAAAGGCTTAAAAATATAAGCCCTTACCTGAAAATCATCCTAAAATGTGTAAAAAAAAAAATATATATATATATATACTCACCTTGTCCCTGCAGCCGGAGTTCAGCCACGTCTGGCCGGCAGTTCTCCTGAAGTGCTGTGAGTAGTATTCAGCAGCCGGGGATTTAAAATCCCCGCCTGCTGAATGGGCTGCCTCTGATTGGTCACAGCCCTCACCAATCAGAGGCAGCTCTCACTCACCCATTCATGAATTCATGAATGGGTGAGTGAGTGCTGCCTCTGATTGGCTCAGCGCAGAGACCAATCAGGGGCAGCTCTCAGCTGAATGACAGCTGAGAGCTGCCCCTGATTGGTCCCTGCGCTGAGCCAATCAGAGGCAGCACTCACTCACCCATTCATGAATTCATGAATGGGTGAGTGAGAGCTGCCTCTGATTGGTGAGGCTGTGACCAATCAGAGGCAGCTCATTCAGCAGGGGATTTTAAATCCCCGGCTGCTGAATACTACTCACAGCACTTCAGGAGAACTGCCGGCCAGACGTGGCTGAACTCCGGCTGCAGTGGAAAGGTGAGATTAAATTTTTTTTTTTATTTTTACACATTTTAGGATGATTTTCAGGTAAGGGCTTATATTTTTAAGCCCTTCCCGAAAATTCATCCCGTGCTTGCCGGCAGCCCATTGCTTTCAATGGAGCCAGCTGTATTGCCGGCTCCATTGAATTCAATGGTCAGTGCTCGTTTAATCGAGACGAGTACCGCATGGTGCTCGTCTCGAGTAACGAGCATCTGGAGCACCCTAATACTCGAACGAGCATCAAGCTCGGACGAGTATGCTCGCTCATCTCTAGTTGTTAACTATATATAAAAAAAACTCAAAAAGCATAACAGGTTTGTAATGATTATTACATATTTGGTCCGTAATCTCCCTTCCCAACAATGAAGCGAAATATTGTAGTGTCAGGAAACGGCCTTGATTCTCTTTTATTATCTTTCCAGGTAAAACCAGAACTGCATATTCTTGATGGCAATAAAAAGTAAGCTATTATAACTATTAAAATAAATAGCGAGCTAGCACCTAATCTCTGAGAGTCCTTATGATATTATATATTATAAAAGAACAATATTTAATTAGAAGAATGCGTGCCTGTGCAGATTTTGTATCCTTGGTTTTGGCTTAGGCCCAGCTTGATAAATTAGATCCCATGACGTTACTTGAATAAGCTATGCAAACTAAAAGACCTACTTTTTCCTGGGTACATTGAAATTAACTTTTGGAAAAACCATCCTTGCAGTATCATCAAGTACGTTTCAAGTGCTCCCAACTATAAACACACAAGTCCTCATTTAACATCTTATTTATAACAAATTATTAGAATAAAATAACAGCATTTACATTTCATTAGCTGAATACTTGATAGCATTTGCAATTATTTTGTAAATGACAAGACATATCATTTAGCTTATCTTGGGAATGTATTATGATGTAGATGATCTAAATGAAATGATTGAGGAATAATTAAATTGCACATAGACTTTGGCATTTCTGGCAGCGCTAGTTTTGCTTAAAGCAACTGTTTAGTCTGACAGACACTTTAGACAGGGTAGCAAGGTTTAATAGGTATATTTAAACTGGACATCTTCTTTCTCTTAGGCTTCTTTCACACAAGCGCATAAGTGGCAACGTTTTTACGCCCGACCAATAGATGCGGCCATCTGAGCCATTGGTTTTCAATGCATCTGTTCACATGGGCGAATATGCATCGCGTGAAAATGTTGAACCGTGAAAAATGGAACATATGCAATCAAAATAATTGCTGGAGCATATATACTGGACAAAAAGATAGTGCTTAAAGTATTTTTGCCCAATATAAGTCGGCAGTTAGACTCTTATGAGAGCTGGACAAAGAAAGGGAGGGGAAGGCCGTGAAAAGCTTACAGGTGCCTCTATATAGGCATTGGAAGGCATTCCGAGGATTTTTGCAGAGCTAGGTTTTTCGGGGTGCAATGTATTTTTTCGCTAAAAACGACGCTCACAGTCATGTGAATGGGCGAAAAAACACTGGCCGTGATCACAGAAAAGTGTCCATTCATGCCAATAAATGGTGTGGAACTACGCTCGTGTGAAAGAGCCCTTAGGCTCACACAAGTGATCATTAGCCAATGCTGCAATCTCAGTGGTAAGGCCCATTTACAGGAGCAGATAGTCACTCAAAGATCAGCTTTGAGGGATTATTTTGTAAAAAAAATAATTGGTATTCAAGTAGCTTCTCAGTTACTTAAATGCCAATTATGTATGTTAATGAAGCCTTCACTGAGTGCAGGCAAATAGCCCTAGGCTATTAGCTGTGCTCAGATCCTTTGTTCTGCGGGGAGGAAGTAATGCTATCAGCACTTCCCCATGGAGAACGACTGATAAAACTGATCACTAAAATCAAGCTCACTAGATTTTAATGATCAGCGAAAAGAGACTGAAATGTGGGTGCCCCACGCCCATTTGCACGCACCGATTATTGCTAAAACGATCACTGATGAGCGAAGTTTTAGCGATAATCGTCCAGTGTAAATGGGCCTGTAGTCGTGGCAATGCATGTTGCTGTTACTTTCACACTATCTCTTTCCACCAATATAAGGAGAAACGGTGTTCTAAGACAAAATTGACACCTGTAATAGATGGATAGACATCATTGTTATCTTTTTTAGTTAGCAATGCTATAAATGATTAGTAGCATTACCCTTATATACGGTACTTCCACTGGAGAGTGATATTTATATGCCTGCTATTTGAGTCTCGATACATCTGCAACAGTAAGCAGTCAAGATAAACAGGACAATTACCTATTTTGTAATAATAATGATAAAAACAATATCACTCTGATATAGTGTCAACATATTCCACAGTGCTTTTTGTTGTATTTGGAGAAATTAAAAAAAAATCAAACAATGAGAGATCCTGCACAATTAGGACTCTATGTAACTATAGGCAAAGTAAGTATGGACCTACTGTACGTCCTGAGGGAAGAGTGTCTTGTAGATTGAAAGTTAGGAAAACTGATGAAAATAGTGCAGGTATATGTAAGAAATGTATTTTCGTATTGATTAGGTGCTAGGAGAACTCATGGCGTTAAAGGGAACTTGTCAGGTCCTATGAGTCTCATAAGCTAAAGTAATAGACAGAGACTGCTGAATTTGAGGATGTGACTGTCATTGCACCTGGCTTTCTGTCCCCTCTCTGTTTGCTTGAAAAGATAGTGGGTGGTAAGTGCATCAGAATTATTCCTTGATTCAATACATGTTCAGAGACACTGTATTTAAATTGAAGTCCATAACTTTCAATCCGCTGATCGGCCAGGATTTCTCACCAATCAGATAGTGATGGCCTATGCTGAGGATAAAAAAGCTGGATAACTCACTTCAAACAACAGATATAGCAAAGTTTAACTTGAGTGTGATCATTTTCCATGACAAGTTATCTTATGCCATTGTAAAGTTATTGTGAAGAGATAAACTATGATACAAAACATTTTCTTAATTTGTTGAGAATCCATTAAACTTTGCTGTAGCAAATTGTATTGTAGGCAAATACTTCAGATATTAAGTCAGACCCTGATGAAAAAAGAGAAATATGAGTTATGCATATCCATTTGGTTGAACTTGGCCAATGCTATAGGCCCATTTACACACATATCTTTCAACAGATTAAAAGATCAGCTATCGTTTTGCATAAAAGTACTAATAGGCACTTATTGCTATTAGTACTTATCCACTTCATTTGCATGGAAATGAGCTTCTGGGAGCTGTTACAGAACTCAGCAGGAGGTTTGAGCTTTGTAATTAGCTGTATTGTTCAGCCTTGGGCTCCCTATGCAGAATTCAGCACCATGGACAGCAGTGCTTATACACTGTTCTGCTGGCTAGGGTGAGAACTGAGAACAGCTGTAACAATGTTATCAGCTGTTATCAGATCTCAGCTGGCCGAACACAGCCTGTGTTCTGCTTATCAGCTGTTCTGCTGAAGGATGGTTTTTCAAGCAGAACTGAAAACCATGGTTTGGCAGAAAACTGAAAGATGGGCACATTTAGACGCAAAGATTATTGCTCAAAAGATGTCTTTTAAGCAAATTTTGAGCAATAATCATTGTGTATATATGGAACTTTAGACCTTGTGACAACTACAATAATGAATAGTTTGTTGATCTGAAAAGCAAGGAGAAAAGCATGTTATCAATGTCCTTTTGTAGCACCTCTGTGCTAAAGACACGTACAATGAGCGGGTACAGCAGCACACAGAAGAAGCTCCCAAAAGGGTGAGGTGGATAAACTGCAAGCCACAGTGAGACCCGAACCACAAGACTCCAATAGCAATTTGAATGTAATAGTGGCAGCATGAGTAGAAAATCTATTAGTTGATAAAAAAAAGATGCAAAAAGCTTTATTAATCCATGGTCAAAATAAAAAGTAAGCAAGCTACGTTTCAGCCATAATAGGCCTTTTTCAAGCTAACTTAACCATACACCAAACCACATTTAAGTAGTAAAGTTTAGCGCTTGCCAGTATTTATTGCACATCACACAAGAATCGTGTACAGCATAAACAGCATACCAATCTCTATATTAACAACACCCCAATAGGTGTGAGTTTAGAGTCATCTTTCCTGTCAAACTCAAGGCCTTACAATATGGGGTATGAGTCGAGGGTTGTTGTCCTTGTCTGACTTGGGCCTTTGCTGGTTCACCTTGCACCTCCAGCCTGCAGCACCTCAACTTTGCTGCACTGTCAGGGCTCTTTCCCACAAGCGTATATCAGCCACCGCTTTCATGGTCAGCCAATATACACTACCATCTGGGACGAAGAAGTTCTTGAACGGGCACACAAATCTACCATTTGTGTGCCCATTCACATGGCACGGGCCCCGGTGCATAGACACCGAGGTCACCATGCCATCACCCATTTCCCCTCCCTCCCCCTCGCAGGCTAACCTCTGCTCTCCTCCCCGCTCGTTCTTTGCAATGGGAGTGAGCAAGAAGGGGTGGAGCTAAGCACTGCCCCTGCCTCGCCTCCTCCCATTGCTGGCTGCAAACAAGGGGCAGAGAGGGGGTAGAGCAGAAGTTAACCGCGCAAAAAAACGAGGCTAACTGTACAAAAAATAGTGTGAATGGGTGATTTCCTGATATCAAGTCCTGAACTCAATTAGTGGTGAAATTGCCCATTCACAGAATTGAGAGCTACATGTCGCTGAAAACTAGTGCTGCTGCTCCAAGAAGGTAGAGAGATTAAAGGGGTTGTCCCGCGCCGAAACGTTTTTTTTGTTTTTTTTTAACCCCCCCCCCCGTTCGGCGCGAGACAACCCCGATGCAGGGGTTAAAAAAAACAACCCGCACAGCGCTTACCTGAATCCCGGCGGTCCGGCGTCTTCATACTTACCTGCTGAAGATGGCCGCCGGGATCCTCTGTCTCCGTGGACCGCAGGGCTTCTGTGCGGTCCATTGCCGATTCCAGCCTCCTGATTGGCTGGAATCGGCACGTGACGGGGCGGAGCTACACGGAGCCGGCATTCTACACGAGCGGCCCCATAGAAGACTGCAGAAGACCCGGACTGCGCAAGCGCGGCTAATTTGGCCATCGGAGGGCGAAAATTAGTCGGCTCCATGGGAACGAGGACGCCAGCAACGGAGCAGGTAAGTATAAAACTTTTGATAACTTCTGTATGGCTCATAATTAATGCACAATGTACATTACAAAGTGCATTATTATGGCCATACAGAAGTGTATAGACCCACTTGCTGCCGCGGGACAACCCCTTTAAGGAAAGCCCCATGGGGCTTTCTTCATCATTGGGGACTCCCTTCATCTCATCGGGGATAGAGGGTTTCCCCAGCAGCTGAGCTGGAGGAATTCTCCTGTAGCAGGGAATGAGAGAGTGAGATGAAGGGAGTCCCCGGTGAACCCCTTCATTGCTGGGGACTCCCTTAATCTCAGCGCGATACTGGCATTCCCCTGCAGTAAGGGATTACCCAGTAGCAAGGAGAGAAGGAATTCCCCAACAGGTGAAAACAACAGAATCCCTGTAGTGGGGAGAGAGAGGTGGCAGGGAAGACAACCCCCAGGGAGTCCCCCTCATCCTCGCTGGGACTAACTGGAGCTTACAGCGGGACATTTAAAATGTGCTTCAGTGGTGCAGCAGCACTCCCTCCCCTTATTTCCCTTCATCTCCCATCCCCATTGATTAGAAATTTAATCTAATTAGAATGCTTAGCTAATCTTCCTCACCCTCCCTAGTTATCCAGCTCCCATAGGAGTCTATGGAAACTCTTGCACATCATGTACCAAGGACAGGTCAGGTCAGATCCTATGTCTTCACACAGCATAAACTTTAGATGCATGCATTTTAATCACACATGTCCTATCTTTTCAGGTGTGTATTTTTTGCATGTCTAAAACTCCTTCATCTGAACGCTCCCATAGGAAACCATTGGTTCTAACAGCCGCAAGTTTTTTTTTACACGCATGACCTTTACGCGTATCGTTCCCTATGTGAATGAGCACTAAGAGGGTATGTAGCAGCCAGGTGCTGCTACAAGGGGGTGTTGTTAAGTCTTTGGCTTATGGTTCTTCATTTATTTTTATAATGAAAGTTATATCCTTTGAAAGCTCAATCTTATCAATTCTTTGTGAGCAAATGTTGGCATGATCTCACGTGTCATTCTTATGTTATGCAGGTTTGAAGTTAACATGGCAGAATCTGCAGCAGATTTTACTACAATGGAGGGCAGAAAAGCTGTGAAGTTCCTGAAAAAGATGTCAGCTAAAGACATTCACGGTAACATGGTGCAAACATTAGGCGACAAGTAGCAAAAGGAGAGGATCCAGTACAATATATAATAAAACATCTATCTATTGGTCATGAATAAGGAGATGCAGCCTGAAATGCCATTGACCTTCATTTCCATAATTCTGCTAGTCTCCTCATGCATGGCTGTATGTATGCTGATACCATGAAGCTTTTATGCTGCTTTCAATAAATAATGGACATTTTATCATACATTGGGCTTTTTGCTACTGTTTCTCATGGGGTTATGTGCATCCTAACCCAGCAGAGGTAAACAGACTCAGCTGATTCGTATTAGGTGACAATTGCTCTTTGTACTCCATAGTGAAAAATTGGGTTGCAAAATTAAAAACTGGACACTTTAACATTGACAATGAAGACTGCTTCTGGAGATCTCCAGTGGTGACCATTCCAGAAACTATAAACGCCATCCATGACATGATTCTAGAAAACTAACAAATTTTTGATAGCCAAGGCTCTGAACAAGGGTTCATAATCCACAATCAACTAGACAAAGAGGAAGGTGTTTGCTAAGTGGGTCCCAAAATGTTTTTCAGCAGATCAAATGCGTGCCCGAGGACAAGCCTTCCCAGTGAATTTTGCAGCGTTTTTGACAGGATGCTGATGTTTTCCTGTCTTGAATAGGGATGGCGGAAGAAACGTCGATTTTTAAATTGGATCCTGAGTCTAAAGAGCGGTCAAAAGAATGGAGGCACAACAGTCTAAAGAAGTTCAGAGTGCAGAAGTCGTCTAAAATTATGGCGTCTGTCTTCTGGAAAAATATGGGATACTGCTTGTTGACTACCTTCCAAAGAAGTCTATCTATCATGGCTGTTTTTTACACAACACTTCTAGATAAATTGAAAGAGGCACTGAAGTAAAAAAACAGGGATATTTGACCCAAAGTATTGTGTTCTTGCAGAACAATGAGTGGTCTCACAAAGTGTAAGCAAACTGGCTGACGTGAGCTTCAAGATGCTGGATCATTCTCCTTATTTACCTGATCTGGCATCTTTGGACTATCATCTGTTTTCTAATTTGAAGAAACACCTCAAGGGAACCAAATCTTCCTCCATTTCTGATGCAATTGCAGCAGCTGACCTGTGTTATATCCACCAACCAGAAAAATTATTTCTAGATGGGTTAAAGAAGTTGAATACTGCAGTCAGAAGTGCACTGATATCCAAGTAAACCATAATTGCTGGGAGCTAGTGCGGCTCTCACTGTTCGGATCCCACAGGTCACTAGAATGAAGATCCCAAGTGTGCATGGAGTGACTGTCCAGCACTCAAGCACTCAGCTATTACCGTCAGCTCCATTCAAACTTCTCCTCACTGCAATATATGTTTAATGTTACGTAATTTTTTTTACAGCTACTTACAATGAGGGTGAAGTCACACGAACGTATATCGGCTCGGTTTTCACGCCGAGCCGATATACGTTGTCCTCGTGTGCAGGGGGGGAGGATGGAAGAGCCAAGTGCAGGAACTGAGCTCCCGCCCCCCTCTCTGCCTCCTCTCCACCCCTCTGCACTATTTGCAATGGGGTGAGGTGGGACGGGGGCGGGGCTAATTCTCGGAACTTAGCCCCACCCCTGCCCTGCCTCTTCCGATTACAAATAGTGCAGAGGGGCGGAGAGGGGGGCGGTAGCTCAGTTCCTGCACTTGGCTCTTCCATCCTCCCCCCCTGCACACGAGGACAACGTATATTGGCTCGGCATGAAAACCGAGCCGATATACGTTCGTGTGACTTCACCCTGATGCAGAGCAGAAAGAGCTTATATTTCTTGTTATACAGATTTTCAACTTCATTCCAGTAAAGTAAAACATTATCATGAATGGCGACAAAAGTAAGACAGAAAGGTGAGTAGATAGCAACTACAATGACCCCCGACACATTTAGAGCATATGGACATCATGGAAAGAGGTCCCAACTATGTGGGCTTCAATAGAAATGCAGAGAAAAAACCCCATTGATTTCAATAATTCATTCTTACTTCTTTTTTTTTGTGCCCACAGATTTCGCAAGTCCAAAAAATAGGACCTACTTTATTTGGTGCCTATTTACACACCAAAGAGGTCTATAGGTGGTGCACAAACAGGCACATCTGCATGAGCATGTTTGCACATACCAACAATCACAGCCACCTTGTTAGCATAATTAGCCATTTAAATCAGGGCGGGGTGATTCCCCAGCCCATGTGAACCAGCTGTGCCTGCATAAGTGTGCACAGTATTTGCATGCCCACAAAATACACTCATTGACTGCACAAAAAATTGCCCAGGAGCAAGCGAGCTAGAGCAGAGATCTGCTAAATATCAGTTTCTAATGATCTGGCGGACCAGACTTGTCCATGTTTTACATGCAGTTATATGTGCTGTATAAATGGCATCATATTATACTACATTTGTATTGCAGTTATATATTGCAGCATAATTTTCTGAGTAATAAATGATAATTTCATATAAAAGCTCAGTTAAGTATATGAGCGCTTTTCTGTGATTTTTTTTTGTCTGATTATTTTTCCCTTTTCTGTAATTTTTCTTAGTTAAAGGGGTTGTCCCGCGAAACAAAGTGGGGTTCAGCACTTCTGTATGGCCATATTAATGCACTTTGTAATGTACATCGTGCATTAATTATGAGCCATACAGAAGTTATTCACTTACCTGTTCCGTTGCTAGCGTCCTCGTCTCCATGGTGCCGTCTAATTTCAGCGTCTAGTCGCCCGATTAGACGCGCTTGCGCAGTCCGGTCTTCTCCCTTCTGAATGGGGCCGCTCGTGCCGGAGAGCTGCTCCTCGTAGCTCCGCCCCGTCACGTGTGCCGATTCCAGCCAATCAGGAGGCTGGAATCGGCAATGGAACGCACAGAGCCCACGGTGCACCATGGGAGAAGACCTGCGGTCCACCGTGGGTGAAGATCCCGGCGGTCATCTTCGCAAGGTAAGTAAGAAGTCACTGGAGCGCGGGGATTTGGGTAAGTACTATCCGTTTTTTTTTTTAAACCCCTGCATCGGGTTTATCTCGCGCCGAACGGGGGGGCTATTGAAAAAAAAAACCTGTTTCGGCGCGGGACAACCCCTTTAAGGGCTTAAACAGATTTGAAAACCATGGCTGCATAACGGGACAAAACAACCCCATTGAATTCAATGGTTTTGTTTTCACTAGCAGTAGTTAATACTACGTGTGAGAAAGACAGGGCAGGACCTATCTTCCCTCTTTCCTTTTTTCAATCTAGTGCACTAGCATGGAGGTTGAATACTCCAAAAAAAAAAATCTGGTTCACGCACAACTATGCTCTGTAGTGGCAAGTGTAGTTGCACTTACGGCCATCTGTTTAAGCCCTAAAAAACAGTTCAATGACAATTTATCTCAGTTAGGGCTTATTTACATGAGCCGGCGGATATACACTACCATCTGAGCTGTCTACCCATTTCTGTCGGCAGCTCTCAGCCTTTCTCCTCCCCTCCCCCTGTTTGCAATGGGAGGGGTCAGGGTTGGGCGGAGCTAAGCGCCACCTGCCCCTCCCATTGCTAGCTGCGGACAAGGGGCGGGAATGGTATGGGTGCCTGGCTCCGCCCCCACCCCCTCCAAATTGCAAACAGCCAGAGGGGAGGAGAGAGGCAGAGAGTCGGCGAGGGGGAAGGAAAGGGAAGACAGCCCAGAGGGTAGCATATATTGGCCGGCCGTGAAAATGGCAGCCGATATACACTCCTGTGAATAAGCCCCTACATTGATACATACTTGTATGTGTACCTCCATGACCTCCATGTACATTTATTGCGGGTTCTTATGTGTAAATGTATATTTGTCTATATGTGTATCTGTTAGGCCTTAGTCAGATGGGCGTTTTTAGCCGCGATTTGCGCATGCGCATGCGTCCGGCGATTTTATAAAACCATTGCTTTGCAATCGTATCGGACACATGAGCGCTTTTTATGCGCTCGTCCGATAAATTATAGAACAGAAATCGCAGATCGCACCTATCTGTAATCTGCGATTCCTGTTCTCTTCTCTATATGCGCTCAATGGGGCCGGCGGCAGCAGCGCCGACCTCATTGAGAACATATAGAAGACAAATCCTTCTTCTCTGCCACAGCTGTAACAGCTGTGACAGAGAAGAACGATGTTTGCCCATTGAATTCAATGGAGCCGGCAATACAGCCGCTCCATTGAAAGCAATGGGCTGCCGGCGTGCGCGGGGTGAATTGTCGGGAAGGGCTTAAATATATAAGCCCTTCCCTGCAATTCATCCTAAAATGTGTTAAAATTAAAAAAAATTGTATACTCACCTTTCCGCTGCAGCCGGAGTCCAGCCGCGGCCGCTGTCAGTTCTCCTGAACTGCTTCTCGGCACTATTCAGCCTGCGGGGCTTTAAAATCCCTGCCTGCTGAATGATCTGCCTCTGATTGGTCACAGCCCTGACCAATCAGAGGCAGGTTTCACTCACACACCCATTCATGAATTCATGAATGGGTGAGTGACTGCTGCCTCTCAGCGCTGAGCCAATCAGGGGCAGGTCTGACTCACATCCATTCATGAATTCATGAATGGGTGTGAGTGAGATATGCCTCTGTTTGGCTCAGCGCTGAGCCAATCAGGGGGCAGGTCTGACTCACACCCCCTTCACACCCACTGCAGGACGGCCGCGCGGAGCTCCGGCTGCCGGGAGAAGGTGAGTATATATATATTTTTTATTTTTACACATTTTAGGATGAATTGCAGGGAACGGCTTATATATTTAAGCCGTTCCCGACAATTCATCCCGGGCTCGCCCGCAGCGCATTGCTTTAAATGGAGCCGGCTCTATTGCCGTCTCCATTGAATGCAATGCGCTGGACAGCTCCGGCCCGTTTCTAATGAAACGCGGCTAGGAGCAGATTTTCGGGCGATTTGCGGGCGACTTGCGCGCACCAGTCATGCGATTTGCGGATGCGCATCCGTCATGCGATCTGCAAATCACGTGAAAAAACGCCCATGTGACTAAGGCCTTAGGCGGCATTCACACGAACGTATATCGGCTCGGTTTTCACGCCGAGCCGATATACGTCGTCCTCATCTGAAGGGGGGGAGGATGGAAGAGCCAGGAGCAAGAACTGAGCTCCCGCCCCCTCTCTGCCTCCTCTCCACCCCCTCCCCACCCCTCCGCACTATTTGCACTGAAAGGAGGCGGGACAGGGGCGGGGTTAAGTGGCACAAATTAGCCCCACCCCCGTCCCACCTCTCCTCATTGCAAATAGTGCAGAGGGGCGGAGAGGAGGCAGAGAGGGGGTGGGAGCTCAGTTCCTGCTCCTGGCTCTTCCATCCTCCCCCCCCCCCCCTGCAGATGAGGATGACGTATATTGGCTCGGCATGAAAACTGAGCCGATATACACTACCGTTCAAAAGTTTGGGGTCACATTGAAATGTCCTTATTTTTGAAGGAAAAGCACTGTACTTTTCAATGAAGATAACTTTAAACTAGTCCTAACTTTAAACAAATGCACTCTATACATTGCTAATGTGGTAAATGACTATTCTAGCTGCAAATGCCTGTTTTTTTGTGCAATATCTACAAAGGTGAATAGAGGCCCATTTCCAGCAACTATCACTCCAGTGTTCTAATGGTACAATGTGTTTGCTCATTGGCTCAGAAGGCTAATTGATGATTAGAAAACCCTTGTGCAATCATGTTCACACATCTGAAAACAGTCTAGCTCGTTACAGAAGCTACAAAACTGACCTTCCTGTGAGCAGATTGAGTTTCTGGAGCATCACATTTGTGGGGTCAATTAAACGCTCAAAATGGCCAGAAAAAGAGAACTTTCATCTGAAACTCGACAGTCTATTCTTGTTCTTAGAAATGAAGGCTATTCCATGCGAGAAATTGCTAAGAAATTGAAGATTTCCTACAACGGTGTGTACTACTCCCTTCAGAGGACAGCACAAACAGGCTCTAACCAGAGTAGAAAAAGAAGTGGGAGGCCGCGTTGCACAACTAAGCAAGAAGATAAGCACATTAGAGTCTCTAGTTTGAGAAACAGACGCCTCACAGGTACCCAACTGGCATCTTCATTAAATAGTACCCGCAAAACACCAGTGTCAACATCTACAGTGAAGAGGCGGCTGCGGGATTTTGGGCTTCAGGGCAGAGTGGCAAAGAAAAAGCCATATCTGAGACTGGCCAATAAAAGAAAAAGATTAAGATGGGCAAAAGAACACAGACATTGGACAGAGGAAGACTGGAAAAAAGTGTTGTGGACGGATGAATCCAAGTTTGAGGTGTTTGGATCACAAAGAAGAACGTTTGTGAGACGCAGAACAAATGAAAAGATGCTGGAAGAATGCCTGACGCCATCTGTTAAGCATGGTGGAGGTAATGTGATGGTCTGGGGTTGCTTTGGTGCTGGTAAGGTGGGAGATTTGTACAGGGTAAAAGGGATTCTGAATAAGGAAGGCTATCACTCCATTTTGCAACGCCATGCCATACCCAGTGGACAGCGCTTGATTGGAACCAATTTCATCCTACAACAGGACAATGACCCTAAACACACCTCCAAATTGTGCAAGAACTATTTACAGCAGAAGCAGGCAGCTGGTATTCTATTGGTAATGGAGTGGCCAGCGCAGTCACCAGATCTGAACCCCATTGAGCTGTTGTGGGAGCAGCTTGACCGTATGGTACGCCAGAAGTGCCCATCCAACCAATCCAACTTGTGGGAGATGCTTCTAGAAGCGTGGGGTGCAATTTCACAAGCTTACCTCAACAAATTAACAGCTAGAATGTCAAAGGTGTGCAATGCTGTAATTGCTGCAAAAGGAGGATTCTTTGACGAAAGCAAAGTTTGATGTAAAAACAATGTTATTTCAAATACAAATCATTATTTCTAACCTTGTCAATGTCTTGACTCTATTTTCTATTCATTTCACAACGCATGGTGGTGAATAAGTGTGACTTTTCATGGAAAACACAAAATTGTTTGGGTGACCCCAAACTTTTGAACAGTAGTGTACGTTCGTGTGATTGCACCCTTAGAGCGTATGTATGTGAATGAGGTTGTATGTGTACGTGTATATTTGCACATGTGCATATGCAGTAAGGTTATGGGCTCATTAGTATGGACACCCTTTCTTTGAAGCACTACACTGATGCTTTGTACTATACAAAAAGAACGAGCACAAGAAGCCTATAGATATTGTCATGACACTTTTTTTTTACTATTTATATCTATTCATGTTTGAATATTTGGCATATTTCTACCAACAGTGTGAAAACAATCTGAATATTCTAATATGTTGGCAATGGAAGCAATGTGACATCTCACACATTTAAGTGATTACAGATTCTGCCAGAGTTCTTAGTACAATCATGCAATGTCTCAAAACACAAGTGCGCAGCTTGCTACCACTGATAGCCCACTGATTAAGGCCATTAGTAATGTAGCCTTGCCAAATCAACATAATGATGTGTGCTGGCCTCACATTAGTAAGCAATTGTAAAAAGACAATTAGGTAAAATGATGCTCTCCACGGAAATAGTTTCCTTTAATAAAACATGCCAAGCTAGAAGCAGCATATTTTTAAGACTGCTGTTGTGTTTGAACAGGTAGGGGGTTTTAAAATGCAAATAAACTAAAATTCTTTTGACTTGGAACATGATTAAAGTACATGTCCCATTGCTCTATTTTTGTTTTAGATTTTAACTGCAGAGCTGATTTAGTCACCATGATACATAAGGTCAACCTCATTAGTGCTTCCAAACCAGTTACTCGGCACGGTACATATGGAGCTCTGGCTCTTTGCAGGTACAGTTACCATTGTGCACCAATGACACCAGAGATACTACAGCAACTTATCCAGTGGTATAACTCAAACCACATGGACCCCAATGCACAGTTTTTCAGAGCTCCATGCCCTACCATATGCTATTTATAATAGTGTGTTATGGGCCTTTCTGGTCTTCAGTAGTAGTAATGTGTGACTACTAATACTATTGCACCCATAGAGTTACACCCCAGAACCTATATACAGGGTCCCTTAAATCTATCACAAAGGTTCCCTGGATAAGGCCTCGTTCACATGGGCATGGTTTTAGCGCATAAGATGCACGTGAAAAGATTGTGTCTAATAGAACCAATTGTTTCCTATAGAAGCGTTCATATGAAGGAATGCACAAAATATTCACATCTAACAAAGATAGAACATTATTCACTAATAAGGAAGCCAATAATGCAACACCTGATAGACTGCAGGTCAGGCACAATCGCTGTAGACCCTAGTAGAATGCAGTGGGACATACAATAATTTGGAGGAGCTACTTGTTCCATGCAGACAATAACTCACTGTGGAGATATGGAGCAATCCACTGCTTTGCCAGTAGGGGTCGTTCTCCTGTCTAGTGTGGCGCACCTATCTGTGGTTGGTATCTTTGGTATCCATTCACATGTGCAGACTATGTTTGTTTGCAGTCACTCCTCCCCAATCTGGGCAGGGTTGAGTGAGTGGCTTGCATTATTAATCTGCATTAAACAAGCAGCTCCTCCAAATTATTTTATAGCCCACTGCATTCTACTATGGTCTACGGCAGTTGTGCCTGGCCTGCAGTCTATCAGGTGTTGCATTTCTAGCTTCCTTTTCAGTGAATAATGTCCTTATTTTTTCTCTGACCTCTGTGATTTTAACAAAGATAGAACATGCGACTGCAAAGCTCGCATCTAAGCTTTTTCACGGCCGGCCGATATACGCAATGTTGGGGGAGATAAAATTGGTGAACGGGCACACAAATCAAACATTTGTGCGCCCGTTCAGACGGCATGGGTCCCAGTGCATGTGCGCCGAGACTACCGTGCCGTCACCCCTTTTCCCTCCCTACCCACTTCAGGCTCACCTCTCTTCTCCTCCCCACTTGTTCTTTGCAATGGGAGGTGGTGGGATGGGGGCAGAGCTAAGTGCCATCCCGCCCCGCCTCCTCCCATTGATGGCTATGGACAAGGGATGGGAAGAGGGCAGGAGATTAGCTCTGGCCCTGTCCCCCCCCCCCCCTCCCATTGCAGAGAGCCAGCAGGGAGGAGAGGACAGGAGAGCCTGCATGGGGGGAGGAGAGAAGAGGGAGGGAGTTTAGCAGCCACGCTGCTAAGCTCCATCCCACCTGCGGCTGCTGCCATGGGCAGGAGCCCATGCAGCGGCCGACGTAATCTGGCCCAAAAGATAGTTCCAGGACTATCTTTTGGGCCCAATGTAAAAACGCCCGGCGCTATATTGGGCTGGCTGGGCGCTTTTACATGTCAGGAATACGGTCATGTGATCTGATGCTTTGGAATCCGATGCATCACATCACAGTGTATATTAGCCGACCATGAAAACATACAGCTGATATATGCTCGTGGGAAAAAAGCCTAAGGTCCGTGGTGCGTTAAAAGATAGGAACTAACCTATCTTTGGTGCATGATGCAAGGGAGCCTCCATAGACTCCTATGGGAGCTAGATAACACGCAGCTCCCGATCGTGTGAACGGCCAATTTCACTGATAATTAAGCTTGAGATTTATTAACTGGAAATCACCTGTTCACACGATTTTCTCCCGGGCGTTAAGCAATTTTTTTTGCAATGCTATTCGAGCACTAAAACCATGCTCGTGTAAACGAGGCCTAAGTCTGATGTTCATATGACTTTTTTCAACCGCATCAAGTATATACTGTAGCTACATACGCTATAGTCAAGGCAATATGAATACTAAAATAATCACACAAACACCAACTGTAGTTGCAACCAGTGGGTGCTTATATGGTACGCACATATGAAATAGTTTCATTATTTTAAGTTGAATTACAGCTGCTGTATATTTACTATACTGTTATATCTGAGGTTCTTAGAGCATATTTTGATGAGTCTATCTGTCAGTGGAACGTTACACTAAACAATTTACCTATATACAGGACATTTACTCCACTGTGTCTTGTACCACGGTCTGCAAAATGAACCCAGGATAGGTAGAAATCACCTTTGGTTCTTCTTTACACGAGCCTTTGTGCAAATATGCTTGCCACAGCGTATTTGTGCAGGAACAATGTTTGAAAAGCCATGGAATTAGCCTGTTGCACACGTGACGGTGCATATTACTGTAATAGTGTCCCGTGACACTCCCTTTCTGTGGAATTGATTAGCTATTAAAGCTTAATGAGGTCCAGCTGTCTTCTTTTCCTGCATTTTGCACAGTGTTTCACCCTTCCTCTTGCAAATTTATGCACCTTTTATACACTTCTATAGGGCCATTGCAGGAAAATAGAGAAGGTCCTGTTTTTTCGCACACGCATAAAATGGGTGTGCACAACAAGCTGGTGAAAATCAGACCATTGAAATCAATGGGTTCTATTCTCTGTGTTTAGCGCACACAGATGTTGTGTGCACAAACATGACCGTGTAAAGGATCCCTTAGGGCGGCAGTTCACATGGGCGGGGGAATCAAATGAGAACCACACACACAAAAAAAAGTAATGAGAATGAACCCATTGAAATAAATAAGCTTCATTAACCATGTCAAAAGCACAAAAAACAACTCACCTCCTACCTGAAGTCCTCAGGATGACTAAGAGAAAGTTCTCCAGAGCATGGCCACAGAGGGTTTCTGATGTCTTGGCAGCACACGGTGCCAGCAAGGACCAGGCTGTCAGCTCTTGTGGACTCCATTTCCCCACCGGCTCCTCTGCTGAGCAAGACACAGTGCCAGCACTTTTCAGCTCTGATGATCACACAGAGACCGGCGCAGTTATCGGCGGACCGCACCAGAGCCCTGCTGCAGGAATCCTCGTCCAGGAGGGGGTCAGTGGAGCTGAGGGAGAGGAACCCTCCAGACATATAACACACACCAAGAAGGTCCATGCTTCTCACTCCCCCCCTGCTCCCTCTCTGCAAGCCCAGAGAAGTAGAGGCCCAAACTATCACATTGTGTCCCCACAGGGATGTGCCTCTTTTGAAGAAGATCCCCTAGCTTGGCTTGTGTCCCTTCTTCCAGTCAGCTAGTAACAGATGACTTTATTAAAAACATGGCAGTGGCACTGAGAGGATCCATACAGAATGACATAAGTCACATTTTATCAATGTTTAATGCCTCCCTACAAGATTTGGGGTCCCGCACGGATCAGATAGAAAATAAAATTGAAGCACTTTCCATAACAACCTGATAGATGCACATTATGCTCTGAAAGAGCAAGTCACATTTATGAGGGGTAAGATGGCTGACTTGCAAGATAGGAGTAGGAGGAAAAATGTTAAATTCAGGGGCATTCCTGAGAATATCGCCGAAGCTGGTCTGAATGACTTTCTAATAAAACTAATATCTGCACTACTTCCAAACAGCACCAAGCATGATTGCACAATTGACAGAGACCACAGGCTGTCCAAGCCAAAGTCTCTTCCAGAAACCACTCCTCAGGACATGATTATGAGGATACATTTCTTCCATATAAAGGAAGCCCTAATGTTTGCAGCACGCAGGTTTGCCTCACTACCCAGTCTGTTCTCCAAAATTCAGCTTCATGCAGACCAATCCTCCACTACAATCCAAGCAAGAAAGGCCCTCGCGCCTATCATTTTAGCTCTGTGTTCTTAAACCAATGAGGGTTTCCAAAAAAATTATTAATACATAACAATTAGAGATGAGCGAACGTACTCGTAATGAGTACTTACGCACCCGAGTACCGCCATTTTCGAGTACTTCAGTACTCGCGCGTAAAGATTCGGGGGGTGCCGGGGGGCGGGGAGAGGCGCGGCGGTGCGGGGGGTAGCAGCGGGGAACAGGGGGGAGCCCTCTCTCTCTCCCTCTTCCCCCCACTCCCCGCTGCAACCCCCCGCGCCGCCACGGCGCCCCCCGAATTTTTTCGCCCTAGTACGGAAGTACTCGAAAATCGCGGTATTCGGGTGAAAAAGGGGCGGGGCCGAGCACGTTCGCTCATCTCTAATAACAATGGCTCCCTATACCTCATTACTTCATTAAAAGAGGGAGAAAAACTCCTGAAATCTTGGAATATTC
This sequence comes from Eleutherodactylus coqui, assembly GCF_035609145.1. Taxonomy (NCBI): domain Eukaryota; kingdom Metazoa; phylum Chordata; class Amphibia; order Anura; family Eleutherodactylidae; genus Eleutherodactylus; species Eleutherodactylus coqui. The sequence goes on along the minus strand of NC_089837.1, from coordinate 135,287,702 downwards.
AGCCAGGAAAGCAAAAAAGCAGTTATGAAGCTTGATCCAAGAAAATGGACTTGCCCCTTGTATCCTGCTCATAAAGGACATTTTGTAGTCAACATTTCATCACAACAGCTGTATTATACCATCAGCTGGCTTGTGAGATTTCATAACTGAGAACAAGGCTGACTACTGCCCAGCGAACTTTACTGTCCCTAACATCCTATGCGGGTGCTGAAACCTGTTCTTCCATGTATATGGTATATTGTTATTACTTTTCAAATTCTCCCAGACAACCAGTTCATATGTTCAGCATCAGAGCTAGTAGATGGGAGACGTATTCTCTTTTCTAAGTTTATTTTTCTTTCTACGTTTTTTTCTATAATTATTAAGTATTGTATGTTTATACTTTGACCAAACACAAGATGTCTGTGCAAAATCACCTAATAATTTTTTAAACATGTCGGTTAAGATATTGTTCCAAAATGCAAAGGGGCTGAATTCCCCTTTCAAAAGAGCTCAGGTGTAAAGGGATGCTAGCAGGGCTAATGCAGATATTTTGTGTCTGAAAGAGACACATTTCTCAGCAGAGTCATGTTCTAAATTCTCCAACAAAAAGTTTCCTATGATCTTTATGTCTTGCGGACAAAAAAAAAATGCAGGGGTCCTTATAGCCTTAAAAGATAACTTAAAATTCACATTGTCTGAGCAGACAATAGATCCAAATGGGTAGAAATCTTATCCTGACGGGACTCAAAAAACAAAAAGCTGTTACCTTGGCTAATATCTATATCTCAAACAAAGCCCAGATCTCTTTCTTGAATAAAATCACAAAAAAAAAAATCCAAACAGGACATCTAATTCTCTGCAGAGATTTCAACATCATCCCTGACAAATCCACAGATTCCTCAAGTAGAAATAGAACTGCCCCCTCCCTATGCCCTTGGTTACATAAGATAGCCCTATATGACACCTTCCAATGTCTCAACTCTTTATCAAGAAAATATTGCTATTATTCCCCACGCCTCAGAACTTTTTCATAGATAGATCTGTTCCTCGTGGATAGATGGTCTCTCCTATTGATATCTGTATCAAAAATAGGCACGATCACAATAGTTATAGGTATGGCTCGTAAAATAAAATAATTTAAAAAAAAACACACCAAAACTACGGCTGAGAAATTGTTGAAGTAATTTATATATAGGGTGTACCAAAAGTTATAGAAAATAATAGAGGTACACATTAGGAAGTTTTGTTTGGTAGGGCCCCAGTAACAAGCCTGTACTTTCTTCAGTCCCAGCATAAGAACCTCAATTCCCATGTGAGTGCTTTATATCAGGAGTTAACTATCACTCATAAATGTGTATTTTCCTTGATTCCAGATACAGACTTTAAAGAGAAGTTGTATAGTTTTGCTTTCAGTAGACTGGGTTGCTCCTAAAGAATTATATCAGAGAAAAGTTTGGAACCTAGATTTAATGGAACACACCAAATCAAGTTGACAATTGCCACTCCAGTCAAATTGGAAGGAAAAGACAATTGGGTCCACACCAACAACCGTAAACAAGTCTCCATCCAAAAAGAAGAATCAAATACTAGAACCATACATATGTTTCCAGTTATGGTTATGGTACTATGGGCTTGGGGCTTGAATAATATGTTTAAAAATGATTGGACAATATGTTTGTTAAACATCATGAAGTACTTGTAGCATTTGATGATGTAGAAAACAAAATAACTTTTAAATGTGTACTCATGCTCCTAAAGCGTTCATCTCTACGCCCTTTGTAGCAAAACCTTTTACTGTGGAGGAGATCGAGTCAAGGTTTAATAAAATTCTTGTTACCCCTGTATTGTCACAAAAACACATGAGCACAACTGCCCCAGTAATGGTTGGAGCATGGCTTGGTAACCTCTGGTTGATTCTTCATTACTCCCCAGGACTGGGGATTATCATGCCATCTCAATTGACAATATAAACTGTCATCCCTTCTTGACATAGTGTGTATAAGTGGAGGTTCCAAATCATGTGATGACTGTGTTTTCAAATCCCACCCCTATGGGAATTTCCATGGGCTACCTAATAAATGAGTGCAATGTGTAGGAGTTAAGCACACACTAGGTGAATCCCAACAAGGTTTAAATTACATAAAGAAAGTAGGTTTCAAGGTTAAACAACATAACATGGTAGAAAATTGTGGCAGAACAAAGGATTTTCTGAGCTTTGGACGGCAGTAGTAGCCATGTTATCTTGATGTTACCGCATAATGGTCTGCTTAAACTGCAAGACCTGAACACACACTCTTCAAGAGAGTTGAGGATAATTGGCAAAGGTCAAATGATAAGCCTCATGTAATGTCTATGGGCATAGCTAACAAGATGGTTTATTTTCCTATTCATACCACAAATGAAGAATTAGTTAGTGGAAGTTACAGACTGTCTAGATAACACTGGGCAACGTGATTTTTGTGTTTTGGAAATGTTTATTTGTTCCTGTTAGCTTATTGTAAAATATAATAGGAAATAACTTTCATTTTGAAAAAAAGTTTGCTTTTGTGGTCAGGACATCGCTAATTAAAAATATATGATTTTGTATTTTGAATGTTTCAATGACATACACAGTGAGAAAAGAAATTACTTACAATCATGAGCCAAAATCATTATACAATGCAGAGTATGTCCAAACAGTTCAAAATAAATGAAAATGTCTGGTTCTTTTTGATTGACGATTGTGTACTTGGTCACTTTTAGGTACCAGCCCCTAGATGTAGTCGCCCATCATATTCTCATTGTATTGTCTTTCATACTGACGCTCAAACTGCTGCATATCTTGGTGGAACCTTTTTCCTTCTTCCTCAAAGTATGCTCCCATGTTCTGCTTGAATTTATGTAGATGAGAATACAGGATATGAACCTTGAGCCACATTCTGCAGCCCATAGCATGGTATTTCTTCACCTTCGTTTCCACCAACTCCACATAGTTGTCTGCTTTGTGATTTCCCAGGAACCTCTGAACCACAGCAACAATACTGTCCCAAACTGCTTTCTGTACTTCCGTGAGCATGTTAGGAAATTTCGGACATTCTATGATCCTCTTGATTTGTGGTCCCACAAACATGACAGCTTTTACCTTGGCCTCAGTCAGCTTCCTGGAAAAAGTTTAGTAGAGGTTTCATTGCTGTACATTCTTTATCTAGAGCTGTGACAAACTGTTTCATAAGCCTGAGTTTTATGTGAAGAGGTGGCATCAGAATCATCTTAGGATCTACTAGGGGTTCCACTTGACATTGGTTCATCCGACAGTAAAGTCAATACATTCAGGCCAGTCTTGTCGATGGTAGTGTTCAGTTTTAGCTCTGCTATTCCAAAGACAAAGATAGCAAGGAAACTTTGTGAAACCACCTTGAAGACCCATTAGGAAAGCAACCACCTTGAAGTCCCCAATTACCTCCCAATCATACTGATTGTACTACAGAACTTGCAACAGGAATTTGACAATACTGTACTCTTCCTTGAGATGTACAGAATGAGCCACTGGAGGGGATGGAAGTTGATTTCCATTGCGGAGCAGAACTGCTTTCAAGCTCTTAGAAGAACTATCAATGAAAATACGCCAATCCTGTGCATTACAAGGTATCCCAATTTCACTGAATAGACCTGTCACATCATTACAGTAACAGAGTCCATCTTGAAGGGTAAAGAAGGTAGAAAACATTTGATGACATTTTCTTTGACTTGTAACTTGCACGCTATCATCCAGCAAGTTCCACTCTTTTAGCCTGGATGTCAGAATTTCTGCTTTAGCTTTTGGTAAAACTAAGATCTCTTACCAAATCATTAACAGCCTTCTGGTTTAAGTAGTATGGTCTTCTGTCATCTTCATGGGCATGGAAAGGATCAGTTGCATCTTCACTGTCTGAGCTGATGTTTTCTGAAAACGTCCGCATGCTATGCATGCTCTGTAGAAGCGTCGGAATGGGGAGATCAGAGCAATGTGGTACCGGGGCCATAGATGAAGGAATGTTTGGATATGTCACAGCAGCTGCATTTTTTTCCACTTTGACATTTGGAGGGGTCTACCATGCAGAAATAGCAGTTGGTGGAATGATCAGTTGTCTCTGGTCAAGTTCTTCGTATCGCAAAATTCATGATTCTATTTTCACCTCTGAACAAACTTACAAGAGTTTTTTTGCAATTATCGCAGTTGAAGTAAGGTGGCCATGACTTATCTTGACCACCCACAGCCATCCCAAAATATGCTTTGTAGGCTGCATTCATTTTTGCTGTTGTTGCCAAAAGTGCTTCTTTGCCCGTGTTTTGATGAACTCTGCGCATACATAACAGAAATCATCTGCAGGATATTTACAACCTCTTGATGCCATACTTGACTCAAATAATCATCAATTTATCTACAGATGTAAAAAAGCAAAAACATAACAGCATTTTATGAACATACAAAATAATTACTGTACATGTATAGTCATGAACCTGCACTGTACATATAATTTTGATCAGCAATCTGACAATCAATGCTTTGGCTCAATAATTGTTAATAACTAGAGATGAGCGAACGTGTTCTTCCGAGCTTGATATTCGTGCGAATATTAGGGTGTTCGGGATGTTCGTTATTCGTAACGAACACCATGCGGTGTTCTGGTTACTTTCACTTCCTTCCCTGAGACGTTAGCGCGCTTTTTTTGGCCAATTGAAAGACAGGGAAGGCATTACAACTTCCCCCTGTGACGTTCAAGCCCTATACCACCCCCCTGCTGTGAGTGGCTGGGAAGATCAGGTGTCACCCGAACATAAAAGTCGGCCCCTCCCGCGGTTCGGCTCAGATGCCGTGTGAGTTAGATGAGGGACAGTGCTGTTTGTACCGGAGCTGCTGTAGGGAAAGAATTGGTAGTTAGTGTAGGCTTCAAGACCCCCCAAAGGTCCTTATTAGGGCCACTGATAGCTGTGTGTTGGCTGCTGTTAGCAGTGGCAATTTTTTTTTTCTCAAAATCGCCTCTGCAGAGCGTTGCACCCGGCATTAGGGACAGAAGTGCTGCATAGGCAGGGAGAGTGTTAGGAGTGAGTGTAGCCTTCAAGAACCTCAACGGTCCTTTCTAGGGCCATATTTATCCGTGTGCAGTACTGTCCAGGCTGCTGTTAGCTGTGCTGCATTTTTTTTTGCTTCTCAAAATCGCCTCTGCAGAGCATTCCACCCTCCATTGATACTGCAGGGAAAGAATTGTATAGGCAGGGCCACAACACAGTTATTATTCATTGAATATACGCAGTGCTGCCTTTTGCTTGTAAAACAAGTGAAAATAATTCTATTTGTCCTGCCTCTGTCCGTCCTAACGCCGGTGGACACGTGTCGGCTGAGTGTGCAACCTGTAAAAATCATACGCACCCAGCTACGTTTTACTCCTGGCTTCGCCATTTGCTTTCCTTAATTGGGAAAAAAAATACCTGCTCTGCCACAGTTAATAACTCTGCTACCCTCACGTTCTGTGACACATTAGCAGGAAAACAGCACAGTTATTAAACTTCTCATGTTCATAGAATATACGCAGTGCTGCCTTTTGGTGCAAAAAAACGGAAAATAATTCTATTTGTCCTGCCTCTGTCCGTCCTAACGCCCGTGGACACGTGTCGGCTGCGTGTGCAACCTGTAAAAATCATACGCACCCAGCTACGGTTTACTCCTGGCTTCGCCATTTGCTTTCCTTAATTGGGAAAAAAAATACCTGCTCTGCCACAGTTAATAACTCTGCTACCCTCACGTTCTGTGACACATTAGCAGGAAAACAGCACAGTTATTAAACTTCTCATGTTCATAGAATATACGCAGTGCTGCCTTTTGGTGCAAAAAAACGGAAAATAATTCTATTTGTCCTGCCTCTGTCCGTCCTAACGCCGGTGGACACGTGTCGGCTGCGTGTGCAACCTGTAAAAATCATACGCACCCAGCTACGTTTTACTCCTGGCTTCGCCATTTGCTTTCCTTAATTGGGAAAAAAAATACCTGCTCTGCCACAGTTAATAACTCTGCTACCCTCACGTTCTGTGACACATTAGCAGGAAAACAGCACAGTTATTAAACTTAGATTATTCATTCACTAGAGGCAGTGGGGCCTTTCGTTTTCAAAAAAGGGAAAAAATTATATTTGGCCTGCAGCCTTGCGCCAATTTATTAGCTGCCTGTGAAATCAAATCACTGGTAATACAGCATGCTGAGGGGTAGGGGTAGGCCTAGAGGACGTGGACGCGGCCGAGGACGCGGAGGGCCAAGTCAGGGTGTGGGCACAGGCCAAGCTCCTGATCCAGGTGTGTCGCAGCCGACTGCTGCGCGATTAGGAGAGAGGCACGTTTCTGGTGTCCCCACATTCATCGCCCAATTAATGGGTCCACGCGGGAGATGGTTATTAGAAAATGAGCAGTGTGAGCAGGTCCTGTCCTGGATGGCAGAAAGTGCTTCGAGCAACCTATCGTCTACCCGCAGTTCTGCGCCGTCCACTGCTGCCAATCCGAATCCTCTGTCTGCTGCTCCTCCTTTCTCCCAGCCTCCTCACTCCACTACAATGACACATGCTCAGGAGCGGGCAGACTCCCAGGAACTGTTCTCAGGCCCCTGCTCAGATTGGGCAGCAGTGGTTCCTCTCCCACCAGAGGAGTTTATCGTCACTGATGCCCAACCATTGGAAAGTTCCCGGGGTCCGGGGGAAGAGGCTGGGGACTTCCGCCAACTGTCTCAACAACTTTCTGTGGGTGAGGAGGATGATGACGATCAGACACAGTTGTCTTGCAGTGAGGTAGTAGTAAGGGCAGTAAGTCCGAGGGAGCAGCGCACAGAGGATTCGGAGGAAGAGCAGCAGGACGATGAGGTGACTGACCCCACCTGGTGTGCAACGCTTACTCAGGAGGACAGGTCTTCAGAGGGGGAGTCAAGGGCATCAGCAGGGCAGGTTGCAAGAGGCAGTGCGGTGGCCAGGGGTAGAGGCAGGGCCAGACCGAATAATCCACCAAGTGTTTCCCAAAGCGCCCCCTCGCGCCATGCCACCCTGCAGAGGCCGAGGTGCTCTAAGGTCTGGCAGTTTTTCACAGAGACGCCTGACGACCGACGAACAGTGGTGTGCAACCTTTGTCGCGCAAAGCTCAGCCGGGGAGCCAACACCAACAGCCTCACCACCACCACCATGCGCAGACATATGATGGCCAAGCACCCCGCAAGGTGGGACGAAGGCCGTTCAGCGCCTCCGGTTTGCACCCCTGCCTCTTCCCCTGTGCCCCAACCTGCCACTGAGATGCAACCCCCCTCTCAGGACACAGGCACTACCGCCTCCTGGCCTGCACCCACACCCTCACCTCCGCTGTCCTCGGCCCCATCCAGCAGTGTAGTTCAGCGCACCGTCCAGCCGTCGCTTGCGCAACTGTTGGAGCGCAAGCGCAAGTACGCCGCCACGCACCCGCACGCTCAAACGTTAACCGTCCGCATAGCAAAATTCATCAGCCTTGAGATGCTGCCGTATAGGGTTGTGGAAACGGAGTCCTTCAAAAGTATCATGGAGGCGGCGGCCCCGCGCTACTCAGTTCCCAGTCGCCACTACTTTTCCCGATGTGCCGTCCCAGCCCTGCACGACCACGTCTCCCGCAACATTGTACGCGCCCTCACCAACGCGGTTACTGCCACGGTCCACTTAACTACGGACACGTGGACAAGCACAGGCGGGCAGGGCCACTACATCTCCCTGACGGCACATTGGGTGAATTTAGTGGAGGCTGGGACAGAGTCAGAGCCTGGGACCGCTCACATCCTACCCACCCCCAGAATTGCGGGCCCCAGCTCGGTGGTGGTATCTGCGGAGGTGTATGCTTCCTCCACTAAAGCACCCTCCTCCTCCTCCTCCTCTGTCTCGCAATCAATATGTGTTAGCAGCAGCATGTCGCCAGCAGTCGGTGTCGCGCGGTGTGGCAGCACAGCGGTGGGCAAGCGTCAGCAGGCCGTGCTGAAACTACTCAGCTTAGGCGATAAGAGGCACACGGCCCACGAACTGCTGCAGGGTCTGACACAGCAGACCGACCGCTGGCTTGCGCCGCTGAGCCTCCAACCGGGCATGGTCGTGTGTGACAACGGCCGTAACCTGGTGGCGGCTCTGCAGCTCGGCAGCCTCACGCACGTGCCATGCCTGGCCCACGTCTTTAACTTGGTGGTTCAGCGGTTTCTCAAAAGCTACCCACGCTTGCCAGACCTGCTCGTAAAGGCGCGCCAGCTCTGCGCACATTTTCGCAAGTCCCACACGGACGCTGCCACCCTGCGCACCCTGCAACATCACTTTAAGCTGCCAGTGCACCGACTGCTGTGCGACGTGCCCACACGCTGGAACTCTACGCTCCACATGTTTGCCAGGCTCTATGAACAACGTAGAGCTATAGTCGAATACCAACTCCAACATGGGCGGCGCAGTGGGAGTCAGCCTCCTCAATTCCTTTCAGAAGAGTGGGCCTGGTTGGCAGACATGTCCTTGGTAATTTTGAGGAGTCTACCCAGGTGGTGAGCGGCGATGCTACAATCATTAGCGTCACCATTCCTCTGCTATGCATCTTGAGAAATTCCCTGCAAACCATAAAGGCAGCTGCTTTGCGCTCGGAAACGGGGGCGGGGGAAGACAGTATGCCGCTGGATAGTCAGGGCACCCTCCTGTCTATTTCTCAGCGCGTACAGGAGGAGGAGGAGGAGCATGAGGAGGATGAGGAGGAGGGGGAAGAGACAGCTTGGGCCGCTGCTGACGGTACACCGGCTGATTGCCTGTCATCCTTTCAGCGTGTATGGCCTGAGGAGGAGGAGGAGGAGGAGGAGGAGGATCCTGAAAGTGATCTTCCTAGTGAAGACAGCCATGTGTTGCGTACAGGTACCCTGGCACACATGGCTGACTTCATGTTAGGATGCCTTTCTCGTGACCCTCGCGTTGCACGCATTCTGGCCACGACGGATTACTGGGTGTACACACTGCTCGATCCACGGTATAAGGAGAACCTGCCCACTCTGATTCCCGAAGAGGAAAGGGGTTCGAGAGTGTTGCTATACCACAGGACCCTTGCGGACAAGCTGATGGTAAAATTCCCAGCCGACAGCGCTAGTGGCAGAAGGCGCAGTACCGAGGGCAAGGTAGCAGGGGATGTGCGTAGATCGAGCAGCATGTACATCCCAGGCAGTGCAACAGTCTTTAAGGGCCTGGCCAGCTTTGTGGCTCCCCACCAAGACTGTGTCACCGCTCCCCAGTCACGGCTGAGTCGGCGGGAGCACTGTAAAAGGATGGTGAGGGAGTACGTAGCGGATCGCACGACCATCCTTGGTGACGCCTCTGCCCCCTACAACTACTGGGTGTCGAAGCTGGACACGTGGCCTGAACTAGCGCTGTATGCCCTGGAGGTGCTTGCTTGTCCTGCGGCTAGCGTCTTGTCGGAGAGGGTGTTTAGTGCGGCTGGGGGAATCATCACAGATAAGCGTAGCCGCTTGTCAACCGACAGTGCCGACAGGCTAACACTCATCAAGATGAACAAAGGCTGGATTTCCCCAGACTTCTGTTCTCCACCAGCGGACAGCAGCGATACGTAAGCAATACGTAGGCTGCACCCGCGGATGGAAGCTACGTTCTCTCTCACCATCCAAAACGGGGACATTTCTGCTTCATCAATCTGTGTCTAATATTCCTCCTCCTCCTCCTGCTCCTCCTCCTGAAACCTCACGTAATCACGCTGAGCGGGCAATTTTTCTTAGGGCCACAAGGCTCACTCAAATAATTTTTCTGAACAATTTTTATAAGTTTCAATGCGCTTAAAAGCGTTGGAACTGTAACTTGAACCAATTTTTCGTTACACTGGGCTGCCTCCAGGCCTAGTTACCACTTAAGCCACATTAACCAAAGCGATTAATGGGTTTCACCTGCCCTCTTGGCTGGCCATGGCCAATTTTTGGGATGTACATTAGTACTGTTGATACAGCAATTTTTGTGGGCCCTCGCCTACAGTGTAATCAAATTAATTTTTAGCCCACCTGCATTCCAGCTGACATTACCTCAGCTGTGTTGGGCAATGCAATGGGATATTTTTGTGTACCGCTGGTGGGTTCCAGAGAGCCACTCATGCTGTAGGTGCACACGGAGTTTTTAACACATCTGTACACTTGTAAAGAACCCCAGTCTGACTGGGGCATGCAGTGTGGGCCGAAGCCCACCTGTATTACGCACGACATTACTACCTCAGCTGTGTTGGGCAATGCAATGGGATATTTCTATGTACCGCCGGTGGCTTCCTGGCACCCACCCAGGCAGTGGGTCCACAGGGAGTTTAACCTACATGTGTCCACTTCTAAAGAACCCCAGTCTGACTGGGGCATGCAGTGTGGGCCGAAGCCCACCTGTATTACGCACAACATTACTACCTCAGCTGTGTTGGGCAATGCAATGGGATATTTCTATGTACCGCCGGTGGCTTCCTGGCACCCACCCAGGCAGTGGGTCCACAGGGAGTTTAACCTACATGTGTCCACTTCTAAAGAACACCAGTCTGACTGGGGCATGCAGTGTGGGCCGAAGCCCACCTGTATTACGCACGACATTACTACCTCAGCTGTGTTGGGCAATGCAATGGGATATTTCTATGTACCGCCGGTGGCTTCCTGGCACCCACCCATGCTGTCGGTCCACAGGGACTTCACAATAGGGAGTTGTACCTGCCTGTGTCTATGAATTAAAAAGCCCGGTCTAACTGGGGCATGCAGACACCTTGACAGAATGAATAGTGTGTGGCACATAGGTTCACCATTGCTATGCCTACGTGTGCAGCTCCTGATGGCGGTGGCACAGGATTCTATTTCTCATTGCTTCTGTACAGCATTGTGGGCTATCGACCCGCCACTTTTAAAGAGGGTCGCTGCCTAGCCGTGCCAACCCTCTGCAGTGTGTGCCTGCGGTTCCTCCTCATGGCAGACGCACTTCTAAATAGACATGAGGGTGGTGTGGCATGAGAGCAGCTGAATGCTGCGCAGGGACACTTTGGTGTGCGCTGTGGGGGGGAGGGGGGGCGGTTGGTCAGCATGTAACCCAGGAGAAGTGGCAGCGGAGTGTCATCCAGGCAGTGATTGTGCTGTGTTGTAGCTAGTGTGGTGCTTAGCAAAGGTATGCCATGCTAATGAGGGCTTTTCAGAAGTAAAAGTTGTTGGGAGGGGGGGGGGCCCACTCTTGCCGGTATTGTGGCTTAATAGTAGGACCTGTGAACTTGAGATGCAGCCCAACATGTAGCCCCTCGCCTGCCCTATCCGTTTCTGTGTCATTCCCATCACTTTCTTGAATTGCCCAGATTTTCACACATGAAAACCTTAGCGAGCATCGGCGAAATACAAAAATGCTCTGGTCGCCCATTGACTTCAATGGGGTTCGTTGTTCGAAACGAACCCTCGAGCATCGCGGGAAGTTTGTTCCGAATAACGAGCACCCGAACAGTTTGGTGTTCGCTCATCTCTATTAATAACCATTTGTTTGTTATCCAAATAATGTGAAAATACTACTGATTTCCTGGACACAAACTAATTTTTTTTGTTGTTGCCTAGTGTAATCAAAGTTTTACAGTATTAGTGCTGGCTGATTAAACTAATGCAATTCAAGCTTAATTGATTGTTGTTAGTAACCAATACAATAATCTATAGTTTTAGATTACCTTACAGCTCACCAAGAGTGGCATATGCAAGTATGTTTTGTACTTTGTCAGACTTGGGTATTTTCATGCATTAAACACCTGACTACAATTTAGAGCAAAAAAGGAATCCTATCAGCTGGATGAAACCTATGAGGGACCTTCCACACTGTTGAGTAATACTGAAGTAATAGCTCTGGGAGCATCAATAGTGGTGGTCTGGGGACTAGCAACAATTAATGGCTGGGTAATAAATGATATCGCATGTGATATGGCAAAAGCCGTTAATGCAACCTCACAGGCTTTTGACTTATTGCTGTTGCATGTACAAAGTACTCAAAAAGCTGCTCTACAGAACAGAGCTACAATCAATAGCATTTCATCATGGATGTGAGAAATTTGAAGTTATGTTTTGTCTCAACTTAACTGATAATTCAGAATCTATTAATAAAAATATTCAAGATATCAAAAAGTTAGTACAGACACTTAGGCAACATAAGGACCAGGGATGGTTTGATTGAATTTCCGGTTCCTAGTTCAGTGCATCTTGGCTTCATCGACTCTTTAATTTATTTGTAGTATAGTGGTAAGTTGTGTACTCTTTTGCTGCTGCATTCAGTGTATAGTTAATCTAGTGAGTTTCTGTAATAATTGGTTCACAAGTCCACAAACATACATAGGATCACATTTCATGTTACAGGAAATCCAAACCAGACATAACTAAATGATTGTGTCATGTTTCCCCATGCTATATTTTTCCTCATACACAGAACACATGAGTCTCCTACCCTCAGACCCAGGGTGGTAATAGACCCTCATTAGGGACCGGGCTGCCCTGAGTGGGTGTAACCAGGTGGATTATAAATAATACTTCGGAATGTCCTTTATATTATTATTAGAGATGAGCGAACACCAAAATGTTCGGGTGTTCGTTATTCGGAACGAACTTCCCGTGATGCTCGAGGGTTCGTTTCGAACAACGAACCCCATTGAAGTCAATGGGCGACCAGAACATTTTTGTATTTCGCCGATGCTCGCTAAGGTTTTCATGTGTGAAAATCTGGGCAATTCAGGAAAGTGATGGGAATGACACAGTGACGGATAGGGCAGGCGAGGGGCTACATGTTGGGCTGCATCTCAAGTTCACAGGTCCCACTATTAAGCCACAATAGCGGCAAGAGTGGGCCCCCCCCCTCCCAACAACTTTTACTTCTGAAAAGCCCTCATTAGCATGGCATACCTTTGCTAAGCACCACACTACCTCCAACAAAGCACAATCACTGCCTGCATGACACTCCACTGACACTTCTCCTGGGTTACATGCTGCCCAACCGCCCCCCCCTCCCCCCCCACAGCGCACACCAAAGTGTCCCTGGGCAGCCTTCAGCTGCCCTCATGCCACACCACGCTCATGTCTATTTAGAATTGCGTCTGCCATGACGAGGGACCGCAGGCACACACTGCAGAGGTTGGCACGGCTAGGCAGCGACCCTCTTTAAAAGTGGCGGAGCGATAGCCCACAATGCTGTACAGAAGCAATGAGAAATAGAATCCTGTGCCACCGCCATCAGGAGCTGCACACGTGGGCATAGCAATGGGGAACCTATGTGCCACACACTATTCATTCTGTCAAGGTGTCTGCATGCCCCAGTCAGACCGGGCTTTTTAATTCATAGACACAGGCAGGTACAACTCCCTATTGTGAAGTCCCTGTCGACCCACAGCATGGGTGGCTCCCTGGAACCCACCGGCGGTACACAGAAATATCCCATTGCATTGCCCAACACAGCTGAGGTAGTAATGTCGTGCTTAATGCAGGTGGGCTTCGGCCCACACTGCATGCCCCAGTCTGACTGGGGTTCTTTATAAGTGTACAGATGTAGTAAAAACTCCGTGTGCACCTACAGCATGGGTGGGTGCCAGGAAGCCACCGGCGGTACATAGAAATATCCCATTGCATTGCCCAACACAGCTGAGGTAGTATTGTTGTGCTTAACCCTTTCCAATCCAATTTGTATATGGTTTTCCTAGGGGGCTTACTCTTTTTCTGCTGTTATACAACAACGCTATATGCTGGCTAAAGCCAGTACTGCATGAGCTGACACGTAGGATAGGCTCCGACAGCAGAGAGGCTGGCAATATACAGTAAGAGAACCCCGACGGACGTCTACCAACAACGGAGCTGTACAGCCTTAAACCCTAATGTCTTCACAGGTCACACAGTGGACTGGAAAGGGTTAATGCAGGTGGGCTTCGGCCCACACTGCATGCCCCAGTCAGACTGGGGTTCTTTACAAGTGGACACATGTAGGTTAAACTCCCTGTGGACCCACTGCCTGGGTGGGTGCCAGGAAGCCACCGGCGGTACATAGAAATATCCCATTGCATTGCCCAACACAGCTGAGGTAGTAATGTCGTGCGTAATACAGGTGGGCTTCGGCCCACACTGCATGCCCCAGTCAGACGGGTTCTTTAGAAGTGTACAGATGTATTAAAAACTCAGTGTTCACCTACAGCATGGGTGGCTCCCTGGAACCCACCGGCGGTACATAAAAATATCCCATTGCATTGCCCAACACAGCTGAGGTAACGTCAGCTGTAATGCAGGTGGGCTAAAAATTAATTTGATTACACTGTAGGCGAGGGCCCACAAAAATTGCTGTATCAACAGTACTAATGTACATCCCAAAAATTGGCCATGGCCAGCCAAGAGGGCAGGTGAAACCCATTAATCGCTTTGGTTAATGTGGCTTAAGTGGTAACTAGGCCTGGAGGCAGCCCAGTGTAACGAAAAATTGGTTCAAGTTAAAGTTCCAATGCTTTTAAGCGCATTGAAACTTATAAAAATTGTTCTGAAAAATTATTTGAGTGAGCCTTGTGGCCCTAAGAAAAATTGCCCGTTCAGCGTGATTACGTGAGGTTTCAGGAGGAGGAGCAGGAGGAGGAGGAGGAGGAATATTAGACACAGATTGATGAAGCAGAAATGTCCCCGTTTTGGATGGTGAGAGAGAACGTAGCTTCCATCCGCGGGTGCAGCCTACGTATTGCTTACGTATCGCTGCTGTCCGCTGGTGGAGAACAGAAGTCTGGGGAAATCCAGCCTTTGTTCATCTTGATGAGTGTTAGCCTGTCGGCACTGTCGGTTGACAAGCGGCTACGCTTATCTGTGATGATTCCCCCAGCCGCACTAAACACCCTCTCCGACAAGACGCTAGCCGCAGGACAAGCAAGCACCTCCAGGGCATACAGCGCTAGTTCAGGCCACATGTCCAGCTTCGACACCCAGTAGTTGTAGGGGGCAGAGGCGTCACCAAGGATGGTCGTGCGATCCGCTACGTACTCCCTCACCATCCTTTTACAGTGCTCCCGCCGACTCAGCCGTGACTGGGGAGCGGTGACACAGTCTTGGTAGGGAGCCATAAAGCTGGCCAGGCCCTTAAAGACTGTTGCACTGCCTGGGATGTACATGCTGCTCGATCTACGCACATCCCCTGCTACCTTGCCCTCGGTACTGCGCCTTCTGCCACTAGCGCTGTCGGCTGGGAATTTTACCATCAGCTTGTCCGCAAGGGTCCTGTGGTATAGCAACACTCTCGAACCCCTTTCCTCTTCGGGAATCAGAGTGGGCAGGTTCTCCTTATACCGTGGATCGAGCAGTGTGTACACCCAGTAATCCGTCGTGGCCAGAATGCGTGCAACGCGAGGGTCACGAGAAAGGCATCCTAACATGAAGTCAGCCATGTGTGCCAGGGTACCTGTACGCAACACATGGCTGTCTTCACTAGGAAGATCACTTTCAGGATCCTCCTCCTCCTCCTCCTCAGGCCATACACGCTGAAAGGATGACAGGCAATCAGCCGGTGTACCGTCAGCAGCGGCCCAAGCTGTCTCTTCCCCCTCCTCCTCATGCTCCTCCTCCTCCTCCTGTACGCGCTGAGAAATAGACAGGAGGGTGCCCTGACTATCCAGCGGCATACTGTCTTCCCCCGCCCCCGTTTCCGAGCGCAAAGCAGCTGCCTTTATGGTTTGCAGGGAATTTCTCAAGATGCATAGCAGAGGAATGGTGACGCTAATGATTGTAGCATCGCCGCTCACCACCTGGGTAGACTCCTCAAAATTACCAAGGACATGGCAGATGTCTGCCAACCAGGCCCACTCTTCTGAAAGGAATTGAGGAGGCTGACTCCCACTGCGCCGCCCATGTTGGAGTTGGTATTCGACTATAGCTCTACGTTGTTCATAGAGCCTGGCCAACATGTGGAGCGTAGAGTTCCACCGTGTGGGCACGTCACACAGCAGTCGGTGCACTGGCAGCTTAAAGTGATGTTGCAGGGTGCGCAGGGTGGCAGCGTCCGTGTGGGACTTGCGGAAATGTGCGCAGAGGCGGCGCGCCTTTACGAGCAGGTCTGACAAGCGTGGGTAGCTTTTCAGAAAGCGCTGAACCACCAAATTAAAGACGTGGGCCAGGCATGGCACGTGCGTGAGGCTGCCAAGCTGCAGAGCCGCCACCAGGTTACGCCCGTTGTCACACACGACCATGCCCGGTTGGAGGCTCAGCGGCGCAAGCCAGCGGTCGGTCTGCTCTGTCAGACCCTGCAGCAGTTCGTGGGCCGTGTGCCTCTTATCGCCTAAGCTGAGTAGTTTCAGCACGGCCTGCTGACGCTTGCCCACCGCTGTGCTGCCACACCGCGCGACACCGACTGCTGGCGACATGCTGCTGCTAACACATCTTGATTGCGAGACAGAGGAGGAGGAGGAGGAGGAGGGTGCTTTAGTGGAGGAAGCATACACCTCCGCAGATACCAGCACCGAGCTGGGGCCCGCAATTCTGGGGGTGGGTAGGACGTGAGCGGTCCCAGGCTCTGACTCTGTCCCAGCCTCCACTAAATTCACCCAATGTGCCGTCAGGGAGATGTAGTGGCCCTGCCCGCCTGTGCTTGTCCACGTGTCCGTAGTTAAGTGGACCGTGGCAGTAACCGCGTTGGTGAGGGCGCACACAATGTTGCGGGAGACGTGGTCGTGCAGGGCTGGGACGGCACATCGGGAAAAGTAGTGGCGACTGGGAACTGAGTAGCGCGGGGCCGCCGCCTCCATGATACTTTTGAAGGACTCAGTTTCCACAACCCTATACGGTAGCATCTCAAGGCTGATGAATTTTGCTATGCGGACGGTTAACGTTTGAGCGTGCGGGTGCGTGGCGGCGTACTTGCGCTTGCGCTCGAACACTTGCGCAAGCGACGGCTGAACGGTTCGCTGAACTACACTGCTGGATGGGGCCGAGGACAGCGGAGATGAGGGTGTGGGTGCAGGCCATGAGGCGGTAGTGCCTGTGTCCTGAGAGGGGGGTTGCATCTCAGTGGCAGGTTGGGGCACAGGGGGAGAGGCAGGGGTGCAAACCGGAGGCGGTGAACGGCCTTCGTCCCACCTTGTGGGGTGCTTGGCCATCATATGTCTGCGCATGGTGGTGGTGGTGAGGCTGTTGGTGTTGGCTCCCCGGCTGAGCTTTGCGCAACAAAGGTTGCACACCACTGTTCGTCGGTCGTCAGGCGTCTCTGTGAAAAACTGCCAGACCTTAGAGCACCTCGGCCTCTGCAGGGTGGCATGGCGCGAGGGGGCGCTTTGGGAAACACTTGGTGGATTATTCGGTCTGGCCCTGCCTCTACCCCTGGCCCTGGCCACCGCACTGCCTCTTGCAACCTGCCCTGCTGATGCCCTTGACTCCCCCTCTGAAGACCTGTCCTCCTGAGTAAGCGTTGCACACCAGGTGGGGTCAGTCACCTCATCGTCCTGCTGCTCTTCCTCCGAATCCTCTGTGCGCTGCTCCCTTGGACTTACTGCCCTTACTACTACCTCACTGCAAGACAACTGTGTCTGATCGTCATCGTCCTCCTCACCCACAGAAAGTTGTTGAGACAGTTGGCGGAAGTCCCCAGCCTCTTCCCTCGGACCCCGGGAACTTTCGAATGGTTGGGCATCAGTGACGATAAACTCCTCTGGTGGGAGAGGAACCGCTGCTGCCCAATCTAAGCAGGGGCCCGAGAACAGTTCCTGGGAGTGTTCCCGCTCCTGAGCAGGTGTCATTGTAGTGGAGTGAGGAGGCTGGGAGGAAGGAGGAGCAGCAGACAGAGGATTCGGATTTGCAGCAGTGGACGGCGCAGAACTGCGTGTTGACGATAGGTTGCTCGAAGCACTTTCTGCCATCCAGGACAGGACCTGCTCACACTGCTCATTTTCTAATAACCGTCTCCCGCGTGGACCCATTAATTGGGCGATGAATGTGGGGACGCCAGAAACGTGCCTCTCTCCTAATCGCGCAGCAGTCGGCTGCGACACACCGGGATCAGGAGCTCGGCCTGTGCCCACACCCTGACTTGGCCCTCCGCGTCCTCGGCCGCGTCCACGTCCTCTAGGCCTACCCCTACCCCTCAGCATGCTGTATTACCAGTGATTTGATTTCACAGGCAGGAAATAAATTGGCGCAAGACTGCAGGCCAAATATAATTTTTTCCCTTTTTGGAAAACGAAAGGCCCCACTGCCTCTAGTGAATGAATAATCTAAGTTTAATAACTGTGCTGTGTCCCTGCTAATGTGTCACAGAACGTGAGGGTAGCAGAGTTATTATAACTCTGGCAGAGCAGGTATTTTTTTTCCCAATTAAGGAAAGCAAATGGCGAAGCCAGCAGTAAAGCGTAGCTGGGTGCGTATGATTTAGCAATGTTTTTCACGCAGCTCACACGTGTCCACCGCCCGTAAGGACGGACAGAGGCTGGACAAATAGATTTGTTTTCACTTGTTTTTCCACCAAAAGGCAGCACTGCGTATATTCAATGAACATGAGAAGTTTAATAACTGTGCTGTGTCCCTGCTAATGTGTCACAGAACGTGAGGGTAGCAGAGTTATTATAACTCTGGCAGAGCAGGTATTTTTTTTCCCAATTAAGGAAAGCAAATGGCGAAGCCAGCAGTAAAGCGTAGCTGGGTGCGTATGATTTAGCAATGTTTTTCACGCAGCTCACACGTGTCCACCGCCCGTAAGGACGGACAGAGGCTGGACAAATAGATTTGTTTCCACTTGTTTTTCCACCAAAAGGCAGCACTGCGTATATTCAATGAACATGAGAAGTTTAATAACTGTGCTGTGTCCCTGCTAATGTGTCACAGAACGTGAGGGTAGCAGAGTTATTATAACTCTGGCAGAGCAGGTATTTTTTTTCCCAATTAAGGAAAGCAAATGGCGAAGCCAGCAGTAAAGCGTAGCTGGGTGCGTATGATTTAGCAATGTTTTTCACGCAGCTCACACGTGTCCACCGCCCGTAAGGACGGACAGAGGCTGGACAAATAGATTTGTTTTCACTTGTTTTTCCACCAAAAGGCAGCACTGCGTATATTCAATGAACATGAGAAGTTTAATAACTGTGCTGTGTCCCTGCTAATGTGTCACAGAACGTGAGGGTAGCAGAGTTATTATAACTCTGGCAGAGCAGGTATTTTTTTTCCCAATTAAGGAAAGCAAATGGCGAAGCCAGCAGTAAAGCGTAGCTGGGTGCGTATGATTTAGCAATGTTTTTCACGCAGCTCACACGTGTCCACCGCCCGTAAGGACGGACAGAGGCTGGACAAATAGATTTGTTTCCACTTGTTTTTCCACCAAAAGGCAGCACTGCGTATATTCAATGAACATGAGAAGTTTAATAACTGTGCTGTGTCCCTGCTAATGTGTCACAGAACGTGAGGGTAGCAGAGTTATTATAACTCTGGCAGAGCAGGTATTTTTTTTCCCAATTAAGGAAAGCAAATGGCGAAGCCAGCAGTAAAGCGTAGCTGGGTGCGTATGATTTAGCAATGTTTTTCACGCAGCTCACACGTGTCCACCGCCCGTAAGGACGGACAGAGGCTGGACAAATAGATTTGTTTCCACTTGTTTTTCCACCAAAAGGCAGCACTGCGTATATTCAATGAACATGAGAAGTTTAATAACTGTGCTGTGTCCCTGCTAATGTGTCACAGAACGTGAGGGTAGCAGAGTTATTATAACTCTGGCAGAGCAGGTATTTTTTTTCCCAATTAAGGAAAGCAAATGGCGAAGCCAGCAGTAAAGCGTAGCTGGGTGCGTATGATTTAGCAATGTTTTTCACGCAGCTCACACGTGTCCACCGCCCGTAAGGACGGACAGAGGCTGGACAAATAGATTTGTTTTCACTTGTTTTTCCACCAAAAGGCAGCACTGCGTATATTCTATGAATAATAACTGTGTTGTGGCCCTGTCTATACAATTCTTTCCCTGCAGTATCAATGGAGGGTGAAATGCTCTGCAGAGGCGATTTTGAGAAGCCCAAAAAAAATGCAGCACAGCTAACAGCAGCCTGGACAGTACTGCACACGGATAAATATGGCCCTAGAAAGGACCGTTGAGGTTCTTGAAGGCTACACTCACTCCTAACACTCTCCCTGCCTATGCAGCACTTCTGTCCCTAATGCCAGGTGCAACGCTCTGCAGAGCCGATTTTGAGAAAAAAAAAATGCCACTGCTAACAGCAGCCAACACACAGCTATCAGTGGCCCTAATAAGGACCTTTGGGGGGTCTTGAAGCCTACACTAACTACCAATTCTTTCCCTACAGCAGCTCCGGTATAAACAGCACTGTCCCTCATCTAACTCACCAGGCATCTGAGGCGAGCCGCGGGAGGGGCCGACTTTTATATTAGGCGAACACCTGATCTCGCCAGCCACTCACAGCAGGGGGGTGGTATAGGGCTTAAACGTTGCAGGGGGAAGTTGTAATGCCTTCCCTGTCTTTCAATTGGCCAGAAAAGCGCGCTAACGTCTCAGGGAAGGAAGTGAAAGTAACCAGAACACCGCATGGTGTTCGTTACGAATAACGAACATCCCGAACACCCTAATATTCGCACGAATATCAAGCTCGGACGAACGCGTTCGCTCATCTCTAATTATTATCTGTTTGATCTTCTGCTGCATTCCACTTATTTGCAAAAAACACCAAACACCTTTCACAAGACAGTATACAAATCTCTTGCCTACAGTTGCTGCTAACAATAGAGAATATGCTAACCTTACAGAAGCTATTACTCTTGAGCATTTGTAGATTATGATACACTTCATTTCCCAGATTTCCAAAATGCATAGTGTCATGACATAAGACTAGGGAAATGTAAGGTAGCATGGGCCTCCCTACCATCAAGGGACATCTTCATGGCAATGAGACAAGCAGCACCTATTGTAGAAGTAAGGATAGATCGTACATCTGGGTTATTGAAGTGTTCATAAAAAGTGGTGGGAAATGTGAGAGCAGTAAATATGTATCCATTTTGTATCTTGTATACATTTTATATGCTTCAGTTTGTTATATAATAGAGCTTGTGATTTTCCATAACTAGAGCTTTCCAGACATAATATCTTAGTCTTTGCTGAAGTGGTACAAGAAATCCAGTATGGTGACCCTGATGTTATCAGCACCAGTTTTCCAAGAATATGCCCTGTTTTACTTTACACTATAAATTGCAACACAGCACTAATAAGTAGGATAACTGTCTCAATTACACCCTACAGAGTGTGACATGTCTTAATCCTGTGAAGTCCTTCGTCTCATTCTTATTAGAATTTGAAACACCAAAATATACCTGGAGTGTAGGTACTGCGCTAATATAGGTAGAGCATTTTCTCATAGACTTGTTTAGAAAAAAAGGTTCCTGCAAGAAAAACACTGAATCAATGGTGTTTGTTTTACAAGCTAGAAAAAATGACATAGAAAAACAATGTGTGAATGAAGCCTTAATTTTGTTTAGATTTGGTGAGCCAATGGCTTACTGGCATAATGATATATACAGTATATAGTTAAGCAGATGCGAAAAGTGTACATTTTATTTAATAACAGACTACCAGAATGGACATATGTGAACAAAACAGCTCAAGGTGTGCAGACATATGCCAGATCTTGTAATGAGAATATTACTCACAATCATTTATATGCCACAGCTAAGCTTATCTTAATTGTCCATATTTTCTATTTTGTAAACAGTTTATAAAAACCGATTCCTTTATTTTACTTGTTGATATGGTACAGACATGTTCTAAGATAGTGTGTACAGGTTGTCATTAGAGATGAGCGAGCACACTTGTCTGAGCTTGATGCACGTTTGAGTATTAGGCTACTCATGATGCTCGGTACTCGAGTCGAGCAACAAACGGTACTCGAGTCACATTCATTTCCTTTCCCTGCATGTTTAGCGCCATTTTTAAGCCAATAAACATTCGGGGAAGGCATTGCCACTTCCTGCCATGACGTGCCGGCCTTGTGCACATCTACAGCAGTGAGTGGCTGGGCCAATCAGGTGACCGCCGAGTACTTAAACTGGTGCCGCCCGCGGTTCACCTCAGACGCATGCTGGCAGAGGTTAGGGAAAGAGCTGCAGATGCTGAGATAGGAAAAGTGCTGGTGTAGGGTGCGGTAGGCAGGGATAATGACATCAAGAACCCAACAGTCCTTCTTAGGGCTACTCCTCATTGTGTGCATTACTTTTGTGGCTGGCTGGGAGCAATAGTGCAACAATTTTTTTTAAAGCATCTAGACCTGTGCAGAGCATTTCACCTATACCATTCTCTGTGCGCAGTGCATTAGGCAGAGTTCTCATTGCTAAACAGTACGCTAATATTTCCTGGGCCACTGCAGAGCATTTCAGCTATACCATTTTCTTTGTGCAGTGTATTAGGCAGAGTTCTCATTGCTAAACAGTACGCTAATTTTCCCTGGGCCCCTGCAGAGCATTTCAGCTATACCGTTCTCTGTGTGCAGTGAATTAGGCAGAGTTCTTATCGTTAAACAGTACGCTAATTTTTCCTGGGCCTGTACAGAGCATTTCAGCTATATCGTTCTCTGTGTGCAGTGCATTAGGCAGAGTTCTCATCACTAAACAGTACGCTAATTTTTCCTGGGCCTGTACAGAGCATTTCACCTATACCGTTCTCTGTGTGCAGTGCATAAGCAGAGTTCTCATAGCTAAACGGTATGCAAATTTTTCCCAGGCCACTGCAGAGCATTTCAGCTATACCGTTCTCTGTGTGCAGTGCATTAGACAGAGTTCTCATTGCTAAACAGTACACTAATTTTTCCTAGGCCACTGCAGAGCATTTCAGCTATACCGTTCTCTGTGTGCAGTACATGAGGCACAGTTCTCATCGCTAAACAGTACGCTAATTTTTCCTGGGCCACTGCAGAGCATTTCAACTATACCGTTCTCTGTGTGCAGTGCATTAGACAGAGTTCTCATCGCTAAAAAGTACGCTAATTTTTCCTGGGCCTTTACAGAGCATTTCAGCTATATTGTTCTCTTTGTCCAGTGCATAAGCAGAGTCCTCATCAGTAAACAGTATGCTAATTTTACCTGGGCCTGTACAGAGCATTTCACATCTACCATTCTCTATGTTGGGTGAAGTAGCCGTAGTTATCAGCGCTATCCACTGGGTCAGTAGTTCTCTGCCCCTGTGCAGAGCATCTCACAGTACACTTTCCTTGTGGGTGGTGAAGTAGCCGCAGTTATCTGCACTATCCACTGGGTTAATAGTTCTCTGACACTCCATATAGCCTCTCTTATCTACAAGTCTCTGTGAGCAGTAAAGTTTCCCTAGCTATCAGCGCAAGATAGTGGTTTAATTTTTTCTGTCACAGCATAGAGCCTTCATTATCTACAAGTCTCTGTGTGAGGTGAATTAGCTCCAGTTCTCAGTGCTATACAGTGGGTTAATTTATTTGGACCCTGCTCTATCCTTTATCCGACATAAATAGGAGTAGGGATAAGGGTCCAGGACGCTGACGCGGGCTTCCAAGTGAGGTTGTGGGCACAGGCCGTGGTCCTCTGTGGGGTGAATCACAGATGGCTGCAGAGGGATTAGGAGAGCGCCGCGACTCTCTGCTCCCCAGCTTCATATCACAATTTGCGCGTGGCAGACCTTTATTACAAGCACAGCAGTGTGGGCAGGTCCTGACGTGAATCGCGGATAACGCGTCCAGCAATGTATCGAACACCTAGTCTTCCACGCAGTTCACTACCTACCAGGCTTGGGACTGCACCTCTGAATTCTCTGGCTGCTGCTCCTTCTTCCCAGCCTCATTGCTCCAGGAAAATGACAGATTCTGAGCAGGCAGACTCCCAGGAACTGTTCCCAGGTCCATGCCATGAGTGGAAAAAAACAGTTCCTCAACCACCTGAGGAGTTTGTCGTGACCGATGTCCAACTTTTTGAAATTTCCCAGAGTTCGGGTGATGAGGCTGGGGACTTCTGGCAACTGTCTCAAGAGCTTTTTGTGGATGAGGATGATGAGACACAGTTGTCTGTCAGTGAGGTAGTAGTAAAGGCAGTAAGTCCGAGGGAGGAGCGCACAGAGGATTCAGAGGAAGTGCTGCTGGATGATGAGGTGACTGACTCCACCTGGCTTGCTAAGCCTTCTGAAGACAGGGCTTCAGAGGCAGAGGCAAGTGCAGCAGCAGGACAGGTTAGAAGAGGCAGTGGGGTGGCCAGGGGAGAGGCAGGTCCAGAGGCAATAATCCCCCAACTGTTTCCCACAGCACCCCCTCGTGGAAAAGCCTCCGTGCAGAGGGCAAGGTGTTCAAAGGTGTGGATGTTTTTTAGTGAGTGTGCGGATGACCGACGAACAGTGGTGTGCAACCTGCGCCTCACCAAGATCAGCTGGGGAGCCACCACTAGCAGCCTCACCACCACCAGCATGTGCAGACATATGATGGTCAAGCACCCCACAAGGTGGGAAGAAGGCCATTCACCGTCTCCAAGTCACACCACTGCCTCTTCCCCTTTGCCACAACCTGCCACACAGATCCAATCCCCCTCCCAGAACGCAGGCACGAGCGCCTCCCGACCAGCACCAACACCCTCACCTCCACGGTCTTCCACAGCCTCTAGCAATGTCTTCCAGCATAGCGTTCAGCTGTCGCTAACACAAGCATTGGAATGAAAGTGGAAATACGCCGCCACACACCCACATGCACTGCACAAGTTTTAAACATGCACATTGCCAAATTAATCAGCCTGCAGATGCTGCCATACAGGCTTGTGGAAATGGAGGCTTTCAAAAACTTGATGGCGGTGGCAGTCCCGCTCTCTTGGTCTCCAGTCGCCACTATTTTTCCCCGTGCACTGTCCCCGATCTACACCAGCACGTCTCACGCAACATAAACCATGCGCTCACCAACGCAGTTACTGGGATGGTCCACTTAACGACGGACATGTGGACAAGTACTGGCAGGCAGGGCCACTATATCTCCCTGACGGCACATTGGGTGAACTTGGTGGAGGCTGGGACTGAGTCAGAGCCTTGGACCGACCCACGACAAGGATAGGGGGTCCTATCTCGGTGATGGTTTTGCGTCTTATTATGCCACCTCCTCCAAAACCCCCCCTCCTCCTCCCCCTCAATTAAGAAGTGTCGCCAGCAGTCGGTAGTGCCCAGTGCGGCAGCAGAGTGGTGGGCAGCGTCAGCACACGGCCCCCGAGCTGTTACGTATCATCTTCCAGTACCATCTCTATGCTGATGATACCCATCTATACACCTACTCCCGGGACATCACAGCAACATTCCTCAAGAACGCCACCGACTGTCTGTCTGCAGTCTCTAACACTATGTCCTCTCTCTACCTACAACTGAACCTCTCAAAAACTGACCTACTGGTGTTCCCGCCCTTTACTAACCGACCTCATTCTGACATCTCCATCTCAGTGTGTGGCACTGCCATAACTCCCAGACAGCATGCCCACTGCCTTGGAATCATATTTGACTCCGATCTCTCCTTCACCCCCAACATCTAATCTCTTGCCCGAACCTGTCAGCTGCACCTCAAGAATATTGCTAGAATATGCCCTTTTCTCACCGTGGACACGTTAAATATTCTCACTGTTGCCCTCATCCACTCTCGTCTCGATTATTGCAACTCACTGCTGATAGGCCTCCCCTGCACCAGACTCTACCCTCTCCAATCCATCCTGAATGCGGCAGCCAGGCTCATCTTCCTGTCCAGCAGCTCCTCGGACGCCTCTGCCCTCTGCAAGTCACTGCACTGGCTGCACGTCAAATACAGAATACAATTTAAACTCACTACCCTCATCCACAAAGCGCTCCACAGCACCGCCCTACATTGCTTCCCCCATCTCAATTCACCACCCTGCCCGCGCCCTCAGCTCTGCTAATAAAATCAGACCGAGTGCCCCTTTAATTTGAACCTCTCATTCCTGCCTTCAAGACTTCTCCAGAGCAGCACCTGTCCTCTGGAATGCGCTACCAAAAAATATCCGGGCAATCACTGACACACTAAACTTCAGGCGTGCTCTAAAAACACATCTCTTTAGGGAGCCATACCATATCTCCTAAACCAAACCCCTCTGTACTCTGCCTGATAACATGCTCCCTGTCCCACAGACTGCAATCCCTGCTAGCCATAATCAACCGGCACCTGCAGTCATCCAGATTCCACCACTATACGGCCTGACCATTGTCGGTGTGTATAGCATCCCTCACTCTCCACCTCGCCATACTGTGCACATCTCCAGCCCCTTTACCTTCTGTATCACCCCATTATTTGTAGTGTATAAGCTCGTTGGAGCAGGACCCTCACCCCTACTGTTTACATCAATTGATTACTTCATGTAACCGTTGTCTTGTGTTATTTCCCCTGTATTGTAAGCGCTGCGGAATACGTTGGTGCTATATAAATAAAGATGATTATTATTAAAGAATATTATTACATATTTATATCTCAGCTCAGTTTGTCTGTTGTTTTAAGTTTTGAGTGCAAAACAGTCTCAAATTTCCCCGTGTGAACATTTGTATTTCAATCAAGAAGGGTGTCCTCTCTGCATATGTATATTTTATAAGTACCCCATCGAAACCAGTTCCATTTTAGCCTGAGGAAGCACCGAAAGCTCGCTGTAACATCATGTATTTATGTTAGCTATTAAAAGGTATCATCTCTACAAGATTACTTGGTTTCTCTTGCTGAGAACAATCACACTTTGCTCTACTGGCTAACACAGTACCAAACTTTTTTTTTCATTTTAACCCCTTCCCGCTGCAGGGCGTAAGTTTACGTCCTGGAAGGCTGGTACTTCCCGCAACAGGACGTAAACTTATGTCCTGGAGATAGCGCGGGATCACATATGATCCTGCGCTATCCCGCAGCGGGAGCCGGCTGTCAGTCACAGCCGGCGTCCCACTGCAACAGCGGGGGGGGGGGGGGCATCGGAGATGCGCCCCCCGTTGTTAACCCCTTCGCACTCCCTCTGTGTCTCCGGCCGGCTCTCGCGATGTCATCGCGAGAGCCCGGCCTGTCACCATGGCAACAGGACGCCAGACACTGGCGTCCTGTATTGCCTATGCCTATGATCGCTGTATAAGCGATAAGGCATGGCAGAGCAGTAGCTCTGCCATGCCTTATGACAGCGATCATCGGTACAGTGATGTAAGTCCGTCAGAGGGACTCAAATTGTGTAAAAAAAAAGAAAAGAAAAGTGTAAAAAAAAAAAAAATGTAAAAAAAAATGTGAAAAAAACCCTTTTTTTATGCTTTTTCTAATATTAACATAAAAAAAGGGGGAAAAAAATTAAAACCCCACATATTGGGTATTGACGCGTCCGTAACGACGTGTACAAAAAGTTGAACATGCTTTTTATTTTGTACGACAAAAAGCGTTAAAAAAACCGCTAAAAAACAGAGGCAAAATGCTAATTTTTAGCATTTTGCCTCCAAAAAAGTGCAATAAAAGTGATCAAAAAGCCGTACATTCCCCAAAATAGTACCAATAAACACTACTGCTCGTATCGCAAAAAATAAGCCCTTAGGGCGAGCACCCACTGGCGTTTTTTTACCTGCGTTTTGCGTTTTGCGTTTTTCCTGCACAGGCATAGAGATAACATGTGTTCCTGTCCACTGGCGTTTTTTTTGCGTTGCGTTTGCGTTTTTAACATAGGAGCTGTCAGTTGCATATGTGTCCTTATTTTTCTCCATGGAAATTAATGGAAAAGCCGCGAAAACGCCGCGAAAACGCCGCGAAAAACGCCGCGGAAAACGGGCGGAAAAAACGCGGGAAACGCAAACGCCAGTGGGTGCTCGCCCTTATAGAGCTCCGTACATAGAAAAATAAAAAAGTTACAGGACTTTGAATGCAGCTATAGAGAAAAAAATAAGATTTCCAAAAAAAAGGGGGGTTTATTGCAAAAAAGTGTAAAAATCTAAAAAAAATATAACAATTTTGGTATCGTTGTAACTGTACCGACCCGCAGAAAAATTGTAGTGTGTCATGTATGCTGCATGATTAACGCTGTAAAAAAAAAAAAAAAAAATCTATGGCAGAATTGATGCGTTTTCTCTCCGTTATCATAAAAAAAAAAAAAAAAGTTTTACGATAGTCTATGTACCCAAAAGTGGCACCGATAGAAACTACAGCTCACCACGCAAAAAACAAGCCCTTATACGGCTGCGTCCACGGAAAAATAAAAAAGTTATGGCTTTTGAAAAATGGAGATGGAAAAATACCAAAAAATCGCTTGGTCCTCAACGCCAAAATAGGCCATGTCATTAAGGGGTTAATATAACCCTGTGAAATACCTATAGATTTCTGTGGGCTAAATATATGCCAGAGGAGTGGTCTTTTGTATCTGACAGGTTATCATGTAGACAGTATAGAAAAGAGTAGTCTTCCATACTAATCAATACTGAGATCTTTTGCATGCAACATATACTGCAGCTAAAGTCACCGTCTAGCCCTAGCATTAGTGTTGTCATATAGCTGTAAACAGTTACGATGAGAATGTGATCTGCAGCAACTCATTAGTACAGAGTCTGAGGTTGCAGTGTACCACATCATGATTTTAAATCAATTAATCAAGTAAATGCATGAATAACGGTGTTGTTATTCCTAGCAAACTAGTTCAGACTACTTAAAACTTTTTGATACCCCACTAATGTTTGCTTCATTAAGTACAAGTCATTTTCTTGCTGATGTTTGCCCTGCTTCTGTATGTTTACCCAATGTGATAGAGGATTAAAGCAGACAGTCTATGCCAGCATTTTTACTTGCTCTACATCTTTTGCAAATTGCTTAATCTCTAAATGACATCCTGATTTAGTAACTGTGATATAGCAGAGACGATCCTTTTGCCAAATACAGTAGCTCTGTAGTGCATAGTTAATGATTTCTGATATACTCAATGGAATGATTGTAACAAAACATTAAAAGGTTGAGTTTTGCTGAAGGCACAAAATATAATAAAATGAGGTACGGAAACATTTTCAAACACTGTGCACATTCAATTGAGCTGAAGCAGTTTCTTAATAGATTGCGGTGACAGATGTACCGTTAGAAAATGACCTCTTCTGTCTTATGGCACTAAGATGTATATACTTTTTTCTGGTACTTTATATATTAAGTTATTCATTTTAGGTGATTTATGAACCAAGCCAATAGGATTTCAACAGGCAAAATTACTTTGGACCTTCTATCTATTTTGACCATTCATGGCTGTGCTGAAATGAACTCTGAGCTTCTTCCAATAAAACTTCTGAACATTTCCTCTATTAAACCTGAATCCTAGCGAATTCATTCTGAATACCAATGACTAGTCTTAGAGCTTCCTTCTGTTTTCATTTAAAACTTTTTTATTTGTTCTTTGTAGTTTTCCTGCTCTAAATGGGAGAAGAAAAGTTAAAAAACAGAACAGTAGCCTGTCTGGATTGTGACAGTTTTCTACTTGTATTATTCTGTAGCTACTTTATAAATGATACTTTTGCCGGGGGCTTCCTAGCAAGGCAAGCTTATAATAATTGCCTGTCTGGTCTTACAATTCTGGAAAATTCACCTCCTGCCTGGTGACTATCAATTTTCTACTTATTTCATCATAAATTACATATACCCTGGATAATGACTGGTCTGCGTCTTACATGACTAAAGGGGAAAAGTATCCATGGTGTTACTAGGAATTTACAGTAGAGCGAGTCACGGTGGTCAAATTATTAGCTTGGCATTCACAGCTGCTTTCTGTGTATCATCGTTGGTGATTAATTAGCATGGTGTTCTTGTTTGTGATTGCACATAACCACCTGAGGAACACATATTTGGATGGAGCTTGTTTGCTTAGATTTTCCAGTTGCTACTGGTGAGATCTCCTGCATGCACAGCCTAAATACAGCTTAAAGCTTATTTTTCAGTCAGGTGGAAAAAAAAAACGAACACATACAGTTTAATCAGGCTTTGGATTCATTTTATAGTTTGCTGTGCAGTAGATGAACAGAATAATGAATAATGAAAAAAATATATTATTGTATAGTGTCATTTATGTCTTTAAAGATTACTTATTAAGGGTCAGCTTTATAGAATTAGGGCACCCATGCACAAAGTTCTCCACTGCAAACTCAGGTGGACCTTCTAGCCAAAAAGGACATATTCTTGTCATTGTTTCCATTCTTTGCATGCCTTTGTGGCGGAGAGCTATTGTGCATAATGTATCGCTAAGATTAAATGCAGATCTGTCCTGCCTCCAAGATATGATACATGGAGAGACACTGAGTTAAGGATATTGTTGAGTGAACCATAACAGACAAACTCTGTTTCGGGTCGTACTTGGCTAAAGGTTCGGTGCAAACCTGAACCACTGGCTGTTTGTCTTGTCTGAACTCACTTAAATCCCTCCTATTCATCTCAGTGGTTAGCACCGTTGTCATTCACTACTGGGATCGTAGGTTCAAATCTGAGCAAGGACAACATCTGCATGGAGTTATATGTTCTTGTGTTTCTTCTTCTCAATAAATATATTGCTGCAGAGAACATACAAACTCTATACAGATGTTGTCCTTTGTCAGAGTTGAACCTAGGACCCCAACACTGCAAGGCAACAGTGATAACTGCTGAGCCACCATGCTTCACCTTCCTCTGGAGCAGGAGAAGGCAAAAAACAAAAATAAGAATACTGCTTCTTCTTCTCCTCCTCCAGGGGAAGAAGAAAAAAAAGAAGTATGGCAGCTCAGTGATTAGCACTGTTGCATTGAGTGCTGGGGTCCTAGGTTCAAATCTGAGTAACTAGATGTTGCTCTTAGTCAGATTTGAACGCAGGAGGCTAGGGCCCCAGCGCTACAAGGCAACAGTATTAACCACCAAACTGTATTTGTTTAAGAGGAATTAGATGGCTCTTCGAGAGTGTAATACATCAGTTTTAGGGATATTGGTTAAGTTCTGGTTGATACAGGGTTAGTATGATTACGATAATACCAAATACCAAATTATATATTTATATAAATTTTTTCACCTTTGCACAACAAAAACCCCCTATTTTAGAAAATACATTTATTCCATAACCTTTTATTTTTCCATTGACGGAGCTCTGAGCAGGCCTGTTTTTTTGTGTGATGAGCTTTAGTTTTTATTAATACCATTTTGGCGTACGTATGGCTTTTTTGATCACTTTTATTTAGTTTTTTTGGGAGGCAAAATGAACAAACAAAGGGGTTTGTTATTACTGTGTTTACTTTTGTTTTATGTTTTTTATGTCTTTGTATGGGACTTAAACCTGTGGACCTGATTGTTATGATAATACATTGCAGTATGTCTGTACTACATAGCATTATTATTATTAATAGTGATCATGTCAACAATGGCAGACCTGGATGCTAATATTTGCGTCCAATTGCCATGGCAACCCATAAGCTCTTCCTGATTACATAGCAGAGGGCTGATGACATCACAGTGGGAGTGCTCACCCTCTGTGAACCCTTTACATGCCGCACTCAACATTAGTCACAGCATGTAAGAGTTTAAAAGTAGAGATCAGTTGAACGAGCATCACAGATGAGATGGTTGGGTGGTAGCTCGAACTGTCGATGGCAGCTAGGTGTGTATGCCAAACGTGCAAGCACAGTTTCAGGACCTTTTCTAGCAGTGAATGTAAACCTGGATTATAGTTTAGGAAGCTTTGGACTGCCAAATTCATCACATGGGCCAGGCAACTATGTGTGTGATAATTCTGAACCTCGTTCAGATTCATATCCCACCTCCAGGACATTGACCCAATGTGCTGTTAAAGATATAAAATGCCCCTGGCCATGCTTACTGGACCACATGCCCATGGTCAGATGCACCCTGCCACTGACAGAGTTTTGCAACGCTATGGACATGTTATCACTTACATGACAGTAAAGGGCAAGGACAATGAAATAGCGGCTGGGCATTTGGTACTGTGGGTTAACCTGGATCATCATGTTGCAGAAGGGCAGCAATTCCATCTCCAATGGATGTGCAATGCTTTTGTTCATTCTGTATGATTGTGGATGGTTGAGGTAGCATTATTTTTTTACATTCCATAGTTGGGGGTTGGAGGACTAGCTGCTGACCTAGGACATACTGGGATATGGGTTAGATTGTCAATGTCGGTGAAAGTGGTGGTGATAGTGGTGCTCTACTTCCACTCTCTGTTTCCCACTACTTGTCCTGAAGCCTGCACCCCAGTTGTCAATTGCAGAATATATGCTTTAAGTAGGCATGCTACTGGCCTTTGACAAAACTGCCTCTCTGTGCTCAGAGGCTACTGTATGAAAAGGGAGGAAGATGGAGGAAAAGGCCACTACAGAAGTGGAAGAGGGAGCAGACTGAGGCTGACTGATTGTCCTTTGGCCCAGGTGGGCTCTCCAAAGTATCAGGTGGTGTGAATTCATGTCACTGATCATACACATTATGTTGAGGTTGCTTATATTCTTGCCACATCTTAAACGCTTACCAAAGATCTTACAGAAGACCTTCATTTTGTCATCACCTGTGGTTTCAAAGAATGCCCAGGCTGCACAAGTCCTGTGAGCAGACCTAGCTGTAGACATGATGTTGCTGCTGTGACTAGTAGTAGCTTATGGTGGTGGTATGGCCCTTTTGTTTTTATGCAATACCCTACTCCCTGTCTTAGGAAGGTGCTGCCCCGCAACATCCACTTCTACCTCCTTCCCTCTGCAAGTTGCTATTAATGACTCTCCTTGCCTCTCCATGTTGGGTCAAGTACCTCATCATCTTCCTCCTCTTCTTCATCATCTTTCTGCTCTTGAGTGGACTCTATATTACAGTTAGCATCCAGAGTGCTTACCCACACTCATCTTTATCTTCAGAGGAAAGAGATTGTTGGGCACCATTCTATTCAATGTCTTGGTCTTCCCCCTCTGGTTATTTGGACTGTCCCATTGATATTCATTGCACTAAATGATCAAACAGCTCCACAGACTAGTACATGTGGACTGCTTTGGAGTTTGTGAGGATTTGGCATGGGGTGAGGTAGAGGGAAGATGGTAGTTGAGACTGACTACTGTGTGCCTGTGACTGAGAGGAAGGGGATGTAGTGGTAATTTTTGCATGCTGAGTCATCCACTCCATGGCCTGTTGTGCATGCTGCGGGTGTAATGCATGAGCAGAACCACTTCTAAGGAAAGGCATTGGGCTTACCTAAGGCTCCTGCAGAACCGTTCCTACAATGGGAACCACTTGAAGTGCCAAGATGTATAACATTCATTCAGCTTCTCTGGTTCATCCAATACAACCCAGTTTATACTATGTACTGGTTTACAATTTTTCACTCCAGCAGCAATATATCCTCTGTAGAATATCTATCCCTATGCACAGAGCATGTTTCATATAGGCATAAAAATGTGATTCAGCTTCTATGTCCCCCCTAATATGTTGCAGCTACACTTTCCTGTGCTCAGATGTAAAATTGTTGATGGTAATACAGTTCCTATGTTATATATGGCTAGGCTATGTGATGCAGGTGTCCATTGAAGCTGCAACCCATATGCAAGATGGAAGGCACATTTGATGACATTATCAAGGTGACATGGCTGCTGATTGGTTGAATTCTGACTTCTGTACCAGGCATTTTGGAAAATTCAATGTTCCCACAAGTTTCACAAAACATTGAGTCTGAGTCAATCCGGTTTGGCAAATATCTGAGCCAGCCAGTCACAGCAAGCAACCCTAATCTGCACCCCTAAACTGTGGAAGAGATAGCACCAACAAGCACTATAGAAATAAGGCAAGCCTTGATTAACTTTGTTGGGAAAATCTTGGGTCCTGGCATTTATGTGGATGTCACTTTAGCATGTATCACCTACCTAAACATTGTTAGAGGCCAAATACACTCACCATGTCAATGGTGTTCCCAATTGGCAGTGTCCTCTTTCAACAAGATAATGTACGCTGCCTTGTTGTAAAAGTTAGCATTGGCAGCCCCCAATACAATGAGGGAGTTGCAGGACTAGCGGACAATTCAGGTCCTGTCTGTGACATAGTCTGCTTCATGATGGGAGTCATGGTTTCTTTATCTGTATTTTTGGTACAAGACTACATAAGGCCTCGTGCCTTGGTTCAGACTATTCCAAGTGAGGGTTGATACCACTACTCCAGTAACTCCCATCGACTCACTCCAATAACTTTAGGTTCTTCAGAATACTCAGTATATCTATCATCACCTGATATCTTGAATGCTGAGAACTATTATTCGAATAAAATAACGATGCAAGAAGCAAAATGGCCAGTATGGCTATATCAGTGATGCCATAGTTCAATAAAGTCTTTACCAGCTCAACGTGTTGACTTCTTCTGCATTCTAAATTCCCCAGATCCCAATCTGTGCGAGCATCTGTGGGATGTGTTAGAAAAACAAGTCCCATTAATGGAAGCTGCACTTTGTAACTTGCATGACGTAAAGGATCTGCTGATAACATCTCGGCGTCAGATACCAAATGACACCTTCATAGTTCTTATGGAGTCCATACTTCAATGGGTCAAACCTGTTTTGGTGGCAAAAGGGGGATTTACATAACATAAGTGAGGCGGATTTAATGTTATGGATTATCCATGTATGTTCAAGTCCAATAAACTTGATTTGTTCGTTTTAAATAGTTTCCTTATGGTGAACACTATGAAATAAATGCGGAGGAAATAAATTGGAGCTTTACAACTGAAATGCTAGTAGCAATAATTGCACTACTTGCATCAAGTCCTCGTTCTCATGAGAAGGCAATTATATATAACATTTATCCTCCATTGTTCTTGTCATATGTTAACTAGGAGTCAGTTTCTGTAGAACATGAGGCCAGATCTTGTCGCTGCTGGCCTCTAATCACTGGCGCACTGTTGACAGGTGTTTAAGGGAGGCTGTCAGCATTGTACAGACAGTTTCTTAAAATGAGGACATGGAAAACCTAGCTGTACTCTGTGTGAGAAAGTTGGAAAAAACTTGTCAACTATTTTTGATTAAAGGTTGCTGTGGAAAGACTAGTTCTCCAACTGAAAGACTTGGTAGTCTGCTGGATTCTACTGTAAGTTGAAGTATTAGATCTCATGTGAAAAATAAAGCAAATATGGAAAAGCACAACACCAAAGACTTTTGCTCACCACTGTATTACAGCTCTGTGCAACCTATAGGTGGTACAACACCCCTTGAATTCTATGGGATCCCAAAGTACCTGTTTTTGCATCAGCTTCAAATACAGACACACTGAGGTTTTTGTTTCAAATTTAAAGGAAAATATTTTGTGCCCCATTGGATTCAATATTATATAGGTTCAATGACATAATTGTGTGTGTTAGTGTTTTATGTACTATATATATAATTTCAGTGGAGGGACAAAGGTTTTACCATTGTCATGGTCACCTAAATATATCAAGGCTTTGTATACTTTACATGTAGTTACTGATCATAAACATGGCAGATCAATGACACACCCTATTCTTTGAGTAAATGAAAGCAGAACTCTGAGCAAGGATCAATATGAATATGGAACTCAAAGTGGTGTTTATGAACTCTTTGATATCAAGAAATTAAGTTCTGTATATACCTTTCTTGTTTGTGAACTTTCACTAAAAAACAGTAATGGATTATATCAATGAGCATAAAGAGGACGTATTGCTTGGAAATGTTTTGATGATTCCTCTGCTGGGATCTGTTTTGATATCTGATTAAAAATGGAAGAAATTCATACAAAAGCTTTTCTAGTTTTGGTAAATCAAATTAAAGATCCCATTATAGAGAAGGTTTTGTTTCTCTATTCTGGAAAATATTTTACCTGTAGAAGTTGCGCCCATCCTAGCTGAACGTGTGTTAAGGCACCTCAGATGGTTGTTTTGATATATGTGAACCCTGACCGGATTTGAGGAATAATCAAAATTTACATTACTGTGCAAAAGTTTTAGACAGGTATTGAACAAATGCTACAAAGTAAGAATTTTTTCAAAAATAGAAGGCATTTGATTGGCTCCAAATTAATTCTGCAGCAGGAGAACCCCAAACATACAGCCAATATCATTAACAACTAGATTCAGTGTAAAGAAGAACATGGAGTTCTGGAAGTGATGATATGCCCCCACGGAGCCCTGATCTCAACATCATCAAGTCTGTCTGGGATTACATGAAGAGACAGAAGGACTTGAGCAAGCCGACATCCACAGAAGATCTGTAGTTAATTCTCCAAGATGTTTTGAACTACCTACCTGCCAAGTTCCTTCCAAGACTATGTGCAAGCGTACCTAGAAGAATTGATGCTGTTTCGAAGGCAAAGGATGGTCACAGCAAATATTGATTTCATTTACATTTATCTTTTGTTTATTCACTTTGCATTTTTTTTATTGACAAAAAAACTTCTAATACTTCTATTTTTGAAAACATTCTTACTTTACAGCATTTTTTCCACACCTGCTTAAAACATTTGCACACTATTGTAGGTACTGTAAATTTAAAACGTGGTTAAGGTGCAATATATCAAATGTCAAAATATGTAACCATATTACATCACATCATTAATTACCATTATACTAATACATTATCCTACCAAAAGTATTTGGACACCCCTATTAGTACCGTAGAATGAATTTTATCTTATTAGCATTTCATGTCTCCTAAACCATGTTACATAAAATGTAGTCCCTTGGAGGTGTCAGACATAGTTTGTGATGAGAACTGCACACCATTGGATATGTCACTACATACAAGCTGTCAATCATGAAGCACAGTGCATTGGATTATCTACAGTGATGTAAAGAGGATCGACATTGGACAGTTGAGCAAAGGAAGAACATTGTATGACATTACAGATTACACTACTTCATCTTAAAATCGGATGGATGCACTTGGGTTTGGAGGATGTATGGAGAATGCATTAGGGGGGTGGCTGCTTAGTACTATACTTGCAGACAGATATTGAATACAAAGGATGTCAGGCCGCATAGTACATGTAGTGCACCATGCAGGCTTACAACCTATTAATGATGCCATATTTCAATCCAGAGGGCTGCCCTGCACCTCATAGGCAAACCACACTGTGTGCAAGTATAGTACTAAGCAGCCACCCCCCTCAGTATAATGAAGCTGTGTGAGTGGTTCTTCATTGGTACCATGCACCTGTGCAATGCTCCTCCATTTAGCAGTTTGTCTGTCTGCATGTTGAGTGATGTAGTGTTTTTACCTGCCCTCTTCTATTAGTACATTGATAAGTATATGGTCGTTTTCTGTGAAAGTGTATATTAAAAGTAAAACCCACCAATATTTAGTGAAGGGCATATCACTATTTTTAGGACATCCTCATCTACTAGGAGTTGATCTCCAGCTGTAGCATAAAACTATTATACCTCAAGCTGGTCATACATTTCAGATAGCTGTCAGGTGA
The DNA here is from genome assembly GCF_035609145.1 of Eleutherodactylus coqui. Classification (NCBI taxonomy): domain Eukaryota; kingdom Metazoa; phylum Chordata; class Amphibia; order Anura; family Eleutherodactylidae; genus Eleutherodactylus; species Eleutherodactylus coqui. The sequence continues at coordinate 135,250,341 of NC_089837.1, read as the reverse complement.
ATGATCATTTGACTAACAGCTATTGCTCCTAAAACCCTCTTGTATATACATGGTCAATTTGGCCAAGAGTGCATGTGTTTTACATATGGAGAAACACATAAGAGAGCAAGCCACTGCCAGACTCCTTTGGTAACTACTTCGCTCCTCAAGAACAGAAATATCAGGCATGTTGACATCCAACAGCTGCAGTACATCTTTGTCTCCTGTCACATCTGCCATTAGGGAAAGTCAGGAAGCTCCAATACACATTAGATGGTCATCTGGTCCAGCCAAAATCAGCAGGTTCGACCAACATTAATCCAATGTGTACAGACAGCTTAAGCCTCACCACAATTTTAAGTGACACTTCAGTTCTTAACATATCAAGCCTTATACTGTCCCATTGTTCACAAACTTATTGTTATGGCTGACAGGGACAGATAGTCAGAGGATCCCTACACCAGCCCCAGGGCGACAACTGGCGATGGTCCCTGCGCTGCTTTAGTGACAGGGACCCCAAGGAAGGGGGAACAGGGAAACTGGCAGATAGCACTGAGTACTGACAAAAAAAGCAAACTGAATAAACCAGGGAGTTGTCGGAAAGCAGGTAGGGTCAAAACCAGGAGTCACGTGTGAGGTACAAGAGGGCAAAACCGAGGCAGAGTCAAGAGAATAGTTCAAAGTCAAAACACGATTAAATCAGGTCAAATAACGCGGGTGTAGGCAGAGCGAGTCTAAACCAAACACTGGCAACCAGTGTCTGGCCCAGCCAGATATATAAGCAGAACTCCCCGCCCAAAAGGGCCGGGGGGAAGTCACATGACAGCCAGAGGAATCACAAAGCCGCCTCCCCCGGGCAGTGTGCACTGACCAGATGGCCGCGCGACCGACCAGCTGACAGGTGCACCCACGCATGACGTGAGTGGCGTAACCCCGGACATAGCCACCAGACCAGGCCCCCGCAGCTCCAGGACAAGTGACCAACCTCAACCGGACACCGGCGCCCCCAGTGGTAACCCCATCTCTAACACTTATATGATCTCTGTTCTTATGCTCCTCAATATTGAAATTGCAGCAGCAAGAAGGAAAAGTCATAGGGTTATGCAAACTGAGGAAGATGAAGGTATCGCTAAGATATACAAATCACCAAATTTTCAATCACCTAGTTCCAATTTCTGGCATGTGTAAAGGGATTCAATGGTATAAAAGCCAGATCAAAAGCACATTTTTTCAGCCATATGAAACCTCAAAAATCTGAATGGGATGCCTCCAGTTCATTTATCACTCCGGCAGATTGCTCTCCGCGTAGGTGAAGATGTTAACTCCGTTCGACATGGTGTGTTCCAACCCCTACATGGACAGATCATCAGATTAGAAGAATTGTGCATATTGATCCATTCTTTACTGTGAGTGAAATTGGAAATCACATCCCTAGGAAGTCAAACAGTGTCTACACAAACCACCAGGAGGTGCTTGCATAATATTTGGCTACAAGACAGACATCCATTACCAGTTGTTCCATTGACCTCGTTATTTCAAAGGCTAGATCAGTGTAGAGCAAGACAGCAAAGGGGGCTGTAATGCAAACTTATCCTCTTCAGCGATGAGTCCCGCTTTTGTCTTGAACATAATGATTTCTGAAATTGGTCTGGAGACAATTTGGGCTACACCATGAAGAGGCCTTCACAAGAGAATGTCACTCTGGTCCTACCTCCTGGATTTTGGTGTGGTTTGGCATAATGTACAGTAGGCAGACCCCTTTAGTCTTCATTCTAGGTATGCTAACAGCTCAGCATTATGTTGATTTGGTCGTGGAACTAGTGGTACAGCCAATTCACAGAAATGTCCCAGGAATTGTTTTTCAACATGACAACGCTAGACTGTATGGTGCGCGTGGCCTAAGGCGCCCCCCCACAGACCCCATACTTACCTGTGGATCAGGCGTCTTTCGTCCCGCATGATGCTTCGGCGCGCATGCACCGCAGCGTCATGTGACGCGCCTGCCGCGTCATATGACATGCCCACAGCGTCACATGGCGCGCCGGCCGCGTCATATGATGCGGCTGGCAGTGGGCGGAGAGCGGTTTCACACTATCTTCCTCTGTGCTACAGCGGAAGATAGCGTGACGGACGGGCTACCATTGACTGCAATGGAAGCCGTCCGCGCGTACACCCGTGGCAAATAGAGCATGCCACGGGTGAGGACGGGCAACGTGGCGGATTTTCGTTGCGTATTACGCTGCGGAAATCTGTCCGTGGGAAGGAGCCCTAAACGTGCTACCATGGTTTACAGAATCTCCAAACTTGTCTCCCTTCAAGCACATTTGGGACGTCATTGGTCAGTATTTGTAAAAGGAACTACTAGCAGCAATTCTTGATGACTTGTGTGCCCAAATGCATAAAATGTAGCAGAACATTTCCCAGGCAACGTCACCTCATTGATAGCATGCCAAGGTGTGTAAGTATGTGTATTTATGCATGTGACACTCAAACTTGATACTGATTAGATTGAACTGTTTTGAATATTTTGTTTCCACTTTTTCATCATTTGCAAATTATTAACATGTCTGTTGATCCTGTAATTTCTGTAATTCCAGAAATTTTCCTTTTTGGTGTTGCAATTTTAATGCTGAGGACTGCACATTGTGATAACTTTTGTCTTCATTACATTCCATAGTTTGACAGTTTTGGCAGGGCATTTTCAAATGAGCTGCAGTAGAATCACTCCTACTTACAAAGGGAGAGATTGCACTCATAAAATATTATCGTATTAATACATGCAAATGCCTAATATATTGGTATAGGGGTTTGAAAAGCCAAGCTTGCTGTCTGGCAGTCTGATTAAGTTCCTTGCTCTAAACAAATAATATTAATTTTACTAAATACCAAGTGCCATATGCACATATGCCGGTTACAGTAGTTAAAGTTATGGTCCTTAAGCTGAGATCTCAAGTACTCACACTGATAAGTGAGGGTGGAGTTATTACAGTAATCTTTAATCTATAGCTTACCTGCATACACATCTATGTACATTGCTTGTAAATAATACGTTCATAAAAGCCTGTAGGCATACAGAGGCAAATTTACTTTGATGGGAGTTTTTTGACTTGGTCTAAGTTAAGGCTACACTAGTGTGAAATACGCCAGTTTATGAAATGGCCTAGATTTCAGCTATAGTATAAGCCAATTTCTGGCATAAATTATGATAGATGTGATGAGTCACAAGCAGCCAAGCCTGCTAATACAAGCTGAACCCACTTTAAAAAACTCACAAGACAGCCTGTATATTGTTGCACTACTTCAGCCCTGGGTCACTCCCACTGGTATCACTCAGATTGCTTTGCAGAGGGCCGCCCTGTGCAGTCCAAGTTTCCCACATGAGACATTCATGACAGTCAATTACTCCTGGATAGCGCTTCATCCTGCACTGCAGACCTTGGCAACATGAGGGAAATCACACTGATCGGCATTAACTCTCTGGCCTGAAGATGGATAACCCTACTCCCACTGATGGCATGGTCAGTATTAACTCTGTGGCCAGGAGATAGCTGACCCTACTCCCGCTAATGGGGGCCAGATCTCAGCTCTGATGTGCTAGCAGCATCAGTGCTCCCAATATCACTCTGATTAGCGGAGCAGCAGACTGACAGCTCCTCCTCCACCAATTAGTGAATTGCTCATTCGGGACAACAAAGGGAAGGAAGTAGAATATTGTTGTCTCTCTCCCTTTCTGATAATGTTTCTTGCCCTAAATCATAACAGTGCCTGGGGCATTACCCCCCCCCCCCTCCTTGCTACACCCCTGTACTCACCCATTACAGTCAGTGGGCTAAACAAACATGTACTGTAAAACATTGTAGCATATGCTATTCTTGTCCTTCATTTTTCTCTGATCATTGCTAAGTGATTTCTGTAAAAAAAAATTGGGCCACCTTTTTTTTTGTACAAAGAGAAGGAAATAGATGACAAATGGATTACTCATGGAAGTTAAAAAAACAAACACGTAATACATACAAATGCAATACGGACATACACATAAAATAAAATCAGCTAGCTTTCAATGGGCCAAAACTGAACATACTTGTCAGAATAAACCCTTAGTCAGAAGGAGAGAAGATTTGTCTCAGACTGTGAAAATGTTTGGAAATAAGTGGTGAATATATTTTTTACCATCTGTAGTGAGGTTTAGAGATATCCCAATGCAATGCAGATTTCATTATAGGGTATACTACACCCCTCCCAGACTGTGGAAACTAGGCTTATCTGAAGTAGGCCAGCTTTACATGATTTTCGCGCAACGCGAGAGTGAAAATGCAAGAATATGAAACCAATGATTTTCAATGGTTTTATTCTCATTTGCGATGTTTTCCCTCAAGCCATATTGCGTTAAAAAAAATCTGCCATATAGTCCATTGTTCTCAACACACCCTGGTCCTTAAGGGGTTAAAACATTTATTAGTTTACCCCAATGTAAGGGAATTCTTAAAGGCTTTCTATGGCTGATTGAGCCTAGTTATATCCAGTTAATAAAAGGTCTGAAGGCATCAAAAAAGAAATGAGAGTCCCCCCTCCCACCTTCGGATGGATGCCACAAAAAATCACTACAAAGAGATACCCAATTGCTACTCTAGTATGGCCGTATCCTGCCCATGAGGGCTTGTTGACCCTCCTGCCCATGACGGAAGACAAATATACTATGACTCCTTCCGTAGTACAAATTAAAACTCAGATGGACATGAGTCGGCAAGTATTAAGATCATCATTAAATGAATCAGCTGGGGAGAAATCAGAGGACAGAGAAAGACCCCTGCCAACCCGCCAGCTACAGTCACAACCTCTTGGTGTGTGATGTACTCAAGAGTGAGAGAACAGCCATAATACATTGTATTGGACTAGGCGGGGGAGTGATTGGAGTGGGGTTCAGCCAGCATGCCTTGGATTGCTGTATAATCTGGATGTGGTTGATGGCCAGGAAGTTGGCACTATGAGCTAGCTGATCCCTAAATTGTTTGGGGATAACCTGTTGTCTTGTGTTTTGTTCAAAGGAATGTCCTGTGAATTCAGAGACTGTACTTGTAAAGCTAAATTCCCTGTAAAGAGACTGTAACAGCCATACTAAATACCTTTCGAAAAGACTGTAAATACTTTTACATGTAATTGCCAAACATTGCACCTCAAAGACTCTGTAACCATTAAGCTTATGCCCATTGTGCCTGCATCCAGTACACTATATGCCTTTTTTTGAAGTAAACCTGTTAAACCTGATTGCTGGTGTCTACATACTCAAGTGAGGCCCTGAGATACAGGTCAAGGCCGAAACCTGACCCTATTACATATACTTAATCACAAAAGCAGCTGTTGGCAAGTACCTATTTTGCAGAATTGAAACGCCAATGTTTATACTAGAGATGAGCGAGCACCAAAATGCTCGGGTGCTCGTTGCTCAAGTCGAACTTTTCGTAATGCTCGAGAGCTCGTTTTGAGTAACGAACCCCATTTAAGTCAATAGGCGACTCAAGCATTTTTGTATGGGACGGATGCTCCGCATAGGTCATGACTTGTCAAACACCAGAAAACATCAAAAAGTCATGGAAACACCACAGAAACAGATAGGGAAGGACAGGGGCAGCATGCATGGCTGCATCTGAGGCTCCCAGGTCCAACTATTAAGCCAAAATGGGGGCAAGACTCTGGCGTCACCTCCCTAATAATTTACTTCGGACAAATCCTCATTAGCAAGGCACACACGCTGGCACATCTTAGCTAAGCACCACACTACCTGCAACCATTGACAATCACTGCCTACGGGTGACACCGCTGCCTCTTCTCCTGGGTTACATGCTGGCATTGCTGTCCAACTCCCCCTGCACGACCCTGCATCCACAGCGCACCCAAACTTTTTCCCTGCACAGCGTTCAGCTGGCCTCATGCCACACGCTTACTTCATAGCCACACCACCATCATGTCTATTTATAGGTGCGGAATGGATGAGGAGGAACCGGAGGCACACACTGCAGAGGGTTGGCAGGGCTAGGCAGAAACCCTCTTTGAAAGTGTGAGCGATAGCCCACAATGCTGTTGAGAATTGATCATAAATTGACATACGATCATCATTCCAATCCCGTGCCACCTCTGTCACAAAATTGTCAGGAGTCGCAAACGTGGGCATAAAGAGGACTCAGGTGCCAGTACTTCTACACATCTCCACAATGCAGCAATACTCTGTGTGGGAAGCATGTGAGCGGGCACTGGGTCAGGCTCAGTCCCAGCCTCCACCTTGTATGACACAGGGTGCTGCGAATTACACAGCAATGAGAAATTCATGTGTCCCCACACAATTCATTCTGTGTAGGTGTCAGATAGCTCAAAGCCGCAATGGGAAGTCTTTGAGTTCCTTGGGCTCGTCTATGCTGTCGGTGCACAAAGATGGTATTACACAAGAAGAAATCAGAGTGCCCAAACATAGCAGAGTTTCACACCGCCAAGGACCTCGGCCTCGGCCCACATTTCTGCCCTAGTCAGTCAGTGTATTTGTGCCAGACATGTAAAACACGGCAATGGGAAGTCTTTGTGCACCCACAGCATAGGCGAGCCCAAAGAACTTAAACATGGTATTACGCATGAGGAAATCAGAGTGCCCAAACATGGCAGAGTTTCACCCTGCTGTGAGCCTCGTCCTCGGCTCACACCCTCAGTAATCGTGGGCATAATGCGGACTTGGATGCTAGCACAGCTGTGAATGTCTCATTAATGCAGTAATGCTGCTTTTGTTTGACCCAAACCAGTGTCTCAGATAATTGTGGTAACACGAGAGAAAATACATGTTGCCCAGTGCTGATCCCCAGACAGCAAGCAGGAGGAGGATGTGGCATAATAAGGCCGAGAAAGTATGACCGAGGTAGGACCGGCAATACTCTGTGTGGGAAGTATGTGAGTGGGCCCTGGGTCAGGCTCGGTCCCAGCCTCCACCTTGTATGACCCGAGGTGCCGCGAGTTACATAGCAATGGGAAATCCATGTGTCCCCATACAATTCATTCTGTGTAGGTGTCAGATAGCTCAACACCGCTATGGGAAGTCTTTGAGTTCCTTGGGCTCACCTATGCTGTGGGTGCGTAAAAATGGTATTACACAGGAAGGAATCAGAGTGCCCAAACATGGCAGAGTTTCACCCCGCCAAGGACCTCGGCCTCAGCCCACAATTCTGCCCTAGTCAGTCAATGTATTTGTGCCAGATAGGTAAAACACCGCGATAGGAAGACCCCAGTAACATTTTTGTAGCAAAAGTATAGGCAGACCCCAGTAACATTTCTGGAGCAAAAGTATAGGCGAACCCCTGTAACATTTCTGTAGCAAGAGTATAGGCGGACCCCAGTAACATTTCTGTAGCAAAAGTTTAGGCAGACCCCTGTAACATTTCTGTAGCAAGAGTATAGGCACACCCCTGTAACATTTCTGTAGCAAAAGTATAGGCAGACCCCTGTAACATTTCTGTAGCAAAAGTATAGGTGAACCGCTCAAACAATTCAGCAGAAAAGGTATAGGCAGACCCCAGTAACATTTCTGTAGCAAAAGAATAGGCGTACCCCAGTAACATTTCTGTAGCAAAAGTTAAGGCAGACCCCAGTAACATTTCTGGAGCAAGACTATATGCAGACCCCAGTAACATTTCTGTAGCAAAAGTTTAGGCAGACCCCTGTAACATTTCTGTAGCAAGAGTATAGGTGGACCCCTAGTAGCAATTCTGTAGCAAGAGTATAGGCGGACCCCAGTAACATTTCTGTAGCAAAAGTATAGGCAGACCCCTGTAACATTTCTGTAGTAAAAGTATAGGTGAACCCCTCAAACCATTCAGTAGAAAAGGTAGAGGCAGACCCCAGTAACATTTCTGTAGCAAAAGTATAGGCGAACCCAAGTAACATTTCTGCAGCAAGAGTATAGGCGGGCCCCTAGTAACATTTCTGTAGCAGGAGTATAGGCGGACCCCAGTAACATTTCTGTAGCAAAAGTATAGGCGAACCCCTGTAACATTTCTGTAGCAGGAGTATAGGTGGACCCCAATAACATTTCTGTAGCAAAAGTATAGGCGAACCCCTGTAACATTTCTGTAGCAAGAGTATAGGCAGACCCCAGTAACATTTCTGTAGCAAAAGTATAGGCAGACCCCAGTAACATTTCTGTAGCAAAAGAATAGGCGTACCCCAGTAACATTTCTGTAGCAAAAGTTAAGGCAGACCCCTGTAACATTTCTGGAGCAAGACTATATGCGGACCCCAGTAACATTTCTGTAGCAAAAGTTTAGGCAGACCCCTGTAACATTTCTGTAGCAAGAGTATAGGTGGACCCCTAGTAACAATTCTGTAGCAAGAGTATAGGCGGACCCCAGTAACATTTCTGTAGCAAAAGTTAAGGCAGACCCCTGTAACATTTCTGGAGCAAGACTATATGCGGACCCCAGTAACATTTCTGTAGCAAAAGTTAAGGCAGACCCCTGTAACATTTCTGTAGCAAGAGTATAGGTGGACCCCTAGTAACAATTCTGTAGCAAGAGTATAGGCGGACCCAGTAACATTTCTGTAGCAAAAGTATAGGCAGACCCCTGTAACATTTCTGTAGTAAAAGTATAGGTGAACCCCTCAAACCATTCAGTAGAAAAGGTATAGGCAGACCCCAGTAACATTTCTGTAGCAAAAGTATAGGCGAACCCCTGTAACATTTCTGTATCAAGAGTATAGGCAGACCCCAGTAACATTTCTGTAGCAAAAGTATAGGCAGACCCCAGTAACATTTCTGTAGCAAAAGTATAGGCGAACCCCTGTAACATTTCTGTAGCAAGAGTATAGGCGGGCCCCTAGTAACATTTCTGTAGCAGTAGTATAGGCGGACCCCTGTAACATTTCTGTAGCAAGAGTATAGGTGGACTCCAATAACATTTCTGCAGCAAAAGTATAGGCGAACCCCTGTAACATTTCTGTAGCAAGAGTATAGGCAGACCCCAGTAACATTTCTGTAGCAAAAGTATAGGCAGACCCCAGTAACATTTCTGTAGCAAAAGTTTAGGCAGACCCCTGTAACATTTCTGTAGCAAGAGTATAGGTGGACCCCTAGTAACAATTCTGTAGCAAGAGTATAGGCGGACCCAGTAACATTTCTGTAGCAAAAGTATAGGCAGACCCCTGTAACATTTCTGTAGTAAAAGTATAGGTGAACCCCTCAAACCATTCAGTAGAAAAGGTAGAGGCAGACCCCAGTAACATTTCTGTAGCAAAAGTATAGGCGAACCCAAGTAACATTTCTGCAGCAAGAGTATAGGTGGACCCCAATAACATTTCTGTAGCAAAAGTATAGGCGAACCCCTGTAACATTTCTGTATCAAGAGTATAGGCAGACCCCAGTAACATTTCTGTAGCAAAAGTATAGGCAGACCCCAGTAACATTTCTGTAGCAAAAGTATAGGCGAACCCCTGTAACATTTCTGTAGCAAGAGTATAGGCGGGCCCCTAGTAACATTTCTGTAGCAGTAGTATAGGCGGACCCCTGTAACATTTCTGTAGCAAGAGTATAGGTGGACTCCAATAACATTTCTGTAGCAAAAGTATAGGCGAACCCCTGTAACATTTCTGTAGCAAGAGTATAGGCAGACCCCAGTAACATTTCTGTAGCAAAAGTTAAGGCAGACCCCTGTAACATTTCTGTAGCAAGAGTATAGGCAGACCCCAGTAACATTTCTGTAGCAAAAGTATAGGCAGACCCCAGTAACATTTCTGTAGCAAAAGAATAGGCGTACCCCAGTAACATTTCTGTAGCAAAAGTTTAGGCAGACCCCTGTAACATTTCTGTAGCAAGAGTATAGGTGGACCCCTAGTAACAATTCTGTAGCAAGAGTATAGGCGGACCCCAGTAACATTTCTGTAGCAAAAGTATAGGCAGACCCCTGTAACATTTCTTTAGTAAAAGTATAGGTGAACCCCTCAAACCATTCAGTAGAAAAGGTAGAGGCAGACCCCAGTAACATTCCTGTAGCAAAAGTATAGGCGAACCCAAGTAACATTTCTGCAGCAAGAGTATAGGCGGGCTCCTAGTAACATTTCTGTAGCAGGAGTATAGGCGGACCCCAGTAACATTTCTGTAGCAAAAGTATAGGCGAACCCCTGTAACATTTCTGTAGCAAGAGTATAGGCGGGCCCCTAGTAACATTTCTGTAGCAGGAGTATAGGCGGACCCCTGTAACATTTCTGTAGCAAGAGTATACGTGGACCCCAATAACATTTCTGTAGCAAAAGTATAGGCGAACCCCTGTAACATTTCTGTAGCAAGAGTATAGGCAGACCCCAGTAACATTTCTGTAGCAAAAGTATAGGCGAACCTCAGTAACATTTTTGTCGCAGGAGTATAGGTGGACCCCTGTAACATTTTTGTAGCAAGAGTATGGGCAAAACCCTGTAACATTTCTGTAGCATGAGTATAGGCGGACACCAGTAACATTTCTGTAGCAAAAGTATAGGCAGACCCCAGTAACTTTTCTGTAGCAAGAGTATAGGCAGACTCAAATAACATTTCTGTAGTAAGAGTATAGGCGAACCCCTGTAACATTTCTGTAGCAAAAGTATAGGCAGACCCCTGTAACATTTCTGTAGCAAGAGTATAGGTGGACCCCTAGTAACATTTCTGTAGCAAAAGTATAGGCGGTCCCCAGTAACGTTTCTGTAGCAAAAGTATAGGCGGACCCCAGTTACTTTTCTGTAGCAAGGGTATAGGTGGACTCAAGTAACATTTCTGTAGTAAGAGTACAGGCGGACCCCAGTAACATTTCTGTAGCAAAAGTATAGGCAGACCCAATTAACATTCCTCTATCAAAAGTATAGGAGGACCCAAGTAACTTTTCTGTAGCAAGACTATAGGCAGACCCCAGTAACATTTCTGTAGCAAAAGTATAGGCAGACCCCAGTAACATTTCTGTAGCAAAAGTATAGGTGAACCCCTGTAATAGGTCTATAGCAAAAGTATAGGCGAACCCCTGTAACATTGGTGTACCAAGAGTATAGGGGAACACCTGTAAAAATTTGTTTACCAAGAGTATAGGCAAAGCCTGGAAAAAGTAGTTTGCTAACAGTATTGGCAATGGCCTGAAAAATTGCTCAACCGCGAGGGCACATGAAACCAAAAACATTTTTGAAGATACAGCTCATTATTAATTAATTAGTAATAGAGATGAGCGAGCACCAAAATGCTCGGGTGCTCGTTACTCGGGACGAAATTATCGCGATGCTCGAGGGTTCGTTTCGAGTAACGAACCCCATTGAAGTCAATGGGCGACCCGAGCATTTTTGTATATCGCCGATGCTCGCTAAGGTTTTCATTTGTGAAAATCGGGGCAATTCAAGAAAGTGATGGGAACGACACAGCAACGGATAGGGCAGGCGAGGGGCTACATGTTGGGCTGCATCTCAAGTTTCCAGGTCCCACTATTAAGCCACAATAGCGGCAAGCGTGCCCCCCCCCCCCCGCACTGTCAGCATAAAGATCGTTCTCCTCTGCCACAGCTGTAACAGCTGTGGCAGAGAAGAACGATGTTAGCCCATTGAATTCAATGGAGCCGGCAATACAGCAGGTTCCACTGAAAGCAATGGGCTGCCGGCGTGCGCGGGATGAATTGTCGGGAAGGGCTTAAATATAGAAGCCCTTCCCTGCAATTCATCCAGAAATGTGTAAAAATAAAAAAAATATACCGTATATACCGGCGTATAAGGCGACGGGGCGTATAAGACGACCCCCCAACTGTCACCTTATACGCCGGGAATACAGCGGAGCAAAAAATAAAAATCATTACTCACTTCCCCTGGTGTTCTGCGGCGCTGCTGCAGGATGTCGCTCCCTCCTGGTCCCCGGCAGAGCATTGCTTTCTGGACGCAGGGCTTGAAATCCCCGCCTCCAGAAAACACATGTGCCTTCAGCCAATCACAGCCAATGACAATGATGTCATTGAATGGCTGTGATTGGCTGACTGCGTGTGTTAGCTAATCACAGTAGCTTTCTGGAGGTGGGGATTTCAAGCCCTGCGTCCAGAAAGCAATGCTCTGCCAGGGACCAGGAGGGAGCGACATCCTGCAGCAGCGCCGCAGAACGCCGGGGGAAGTGAGTAATGATTTTTATTTTTTGCTCCGCTGTATTCCCGGCGTATAAGGTGACAGTTGGGGGGTCGTCTTATACGCCCCGTCGCCTTATACGCCGGTATATACTTACCTTGTCCCGGCAGACGGAGTTCAGCGCGGCCGGCAAACAGTGGGTGTGAAGGGGGTGTGAGTCAGACCTGCCCCCTGATTGGCTCAGCGCTGAGTCTGACTCACACCCCCTTCACACCCACTGCCGGCCGCCGCGGCTGAACTCCGTCTGCCAAGACAAGGTAAGTATATACGGTATATTTTTTTTTATTTTAACACATTTCTGGATGAATTGCAGGGAAGGGCTTATATATTTAAGCCCTTCCCGACAATTCATCCCGCGCACGCCGGCAGCCCATTGCTTTCAGTGGAACCTGCTGTATTGCCGGCTCCATTGAATTCAATGGGCAAACATCGTTCTTCTCTGCCACAGCTGTTACAGCTGTGGCAGAGAAGAATGATTTGTCTTCTATATGTTCTCAATGGGGTCGGCGCTGCTGCCGCCGGCCCCATTGAGCGCATATAGAGAAGACAACAGGAATCGCAGATCGCAGATAGGTGCGATCTGCGATTTCTATGGTCTAAGAAGGACCGTTGGGGTTCTTGATGCCTAAAATCACTCCTAACGCTCTCCCTATAGCAGCTCCGGCATCAACAGCACTTTCCCTGAACTATGTCAGAATGCATCTGTGGCGAGCCGCGGGCGGGCAGATTTTAATACTCGGGTGACACCTGATCTCGCCAGCCACTCACTGCAGGGGGGTGGTATAGGGCTTGAACGTCGCAGGGGGAAGTTGTAATGCCTTCCCTGTCTTTCTATTGGCCAGAAAAGCGCGCTAACATCTCAGAGATGAAAGTGAAAGTAACTCGAACATCGCGTGGTACTCGTCTCGAGTAACGAGCATCTCAAACACCCTAATACTCGAACGAGTATCAAGCTCGGACGAGTACGCTCGCTCATCTCTAATTAGTAACAGAGCCTGGAAGCAGCCCTCCGAAAAAATTGGTTTAAGTTTAACTTTTAAAACTTTAAAAACAGATAAAACTTTTAAAAGTTTTAAACAGAGCATTTTGGGCCGCATAGAAATTGGCAGTTCAGAGTGATGACATGCTGTTTTAGGAGGAGGAGGAGGAGGAGGAGTAATAATATCCGAGAGGAATACACAAAGCTAATTCTCCCCTTTTTTGGGGTGATAGAGGATGCATTTTTCTCCTGTTGCAGCAAAAAGATTCTTTAGGATCCGCTGCTTTCCACCAGTGGAGAAGAAAAGTCTGGGGAAATCCAGCCTTTGTTCATCTTTATGAGGGTAAGCATGTCGGCGCTGTCAGTTGACAGGCGGGTAAGCTTATCCGTGATGATTCCCCCAGCTGCACTAAACACCCTCTCTGACAAGACCCTAGCGGCAGGGCGGGCCGGCACCTCCAGGGTGTACAGCGCAAGTTCGTGCCACGTGTCCAGCTTTGACACCCAATAGTTGTATGGAGCAGAGGCATTACAGAGAACGGTGGTACAATCGGCTACATACTCCTCACCATCTTTTCACAGTGCTCCCTCCGACTCAGCATTGACTGGGGAGTGGTGACACAGCCTTGCTGGGTAGCCATTAAGCTGGCAAAGGCCTTGGAGAGTGTTCCCCTGCCTGGGCTGGACATGCTGCCTGATCCCCACGCCTCCCCTGCTACTTGGCCCTCGGAACTGTGTCTTCTGCCACTAGCGCTGTCAGATGGGAACTTTAGCATCACTTTTTCCACCAGGGCCCTGTAGTATTGCATCACTCTCGTACCCCTTTCCCTTTTCGGGACTGAGGGAGAAAAGGTTCTCCTTATACCGTTGGTCGAGAAGGGTGTACACCCAGTAATCCGTGTTGGCCAGAATGCGTCTAACGCGAGGGTCATGGGAAAGGCAGCCTAACATGAAGTCAGCCATGTGTGCCAGGGTACGAGTACGCAACACATCGCTGTCCTCACTAGGAAGATGACTTTCAGGATCCTCCTCCTCTTCAGCCCATACATGCTGAACAGATGAGAGGCAAGTAGCATGGGAACCCTCTGCAGTGCGGCCAGCTATTTCTTCCCCCTCCTCCTCCTCCTCCTCCTCCAAAACAGGCTGAGATATAAACATGGGGGTGGTCTGTCTATCAAGTGACATACTGTCATCCCCCGTCTTCTGTTCCAAACACAAAGTGTCGGCCTTTATGCTTAGCAGCGAACTTTTCAGCAGGCAAAGCAGAGGGATGGTAACGCTAATGATTGCTGCATCGCCGCTCACCGTCTAGGTAGACTCCCCAAAGTTTCCGCGGACCTGGCAGATATCTGCCATCCATGCCCACTCCTCAGTAAAGAATTGCAGAGGCTGACTACCACTCCCCCGCCCATGTTGCAGCTGGTATTCCACTATTGCTCTACACTGCTCGTACAGCCTGGCCAGCTGTACAGCCTGGCAGAATAGAATTCCAGCATGTGGGCATGTCGCACAGCAGTCGGTGCTCTGGAAGCTGAAACCGACGTTGCAGGGTACTCAGGGTGGCAGCGTTCGTGGTGGACTTACAGAGATGTACGCATACGTGGCACACCTTGTCGAGCAGGTCAGACAAGTGGGGGTAGTTTTTCAGAAACCGCTGAACCACCAGATTGAAGACGTGGACTAGGCATGGCACGTGTGTAAAGCTGCCGAGCTGCAGAGCCACCACCCGGTTACAGCCGTTGTCACACACAACCATGCCCAGTTGGAGGCTCAGCGGCGAAAGCCAGAGGTCGATCTGCTCTGTCAGACCCTGCAGCAGATCGGGGGCCGTGTGCCTCTTGTCACCTAAGCTGATTAGTTTCAGCACGGCTTGCTGACGCTTGCCCACCATTGTGCTGCCGCGCGATACCGACTGCTGGCGACGTGCTCACACTTGTTAATTGAGAGGTAGACGTGGCAGAGGAGGAGGAGGGTTTGGAGGAGGTGGCATAAAATGCTGCAGATACCAGCACCGAGGTAGGACCCGCTATTCTGGGTGTGGGTAGGATGTGAGCGGTCCCAGGCTCTGACTCAGTCCCAGCCTCCACCAAGTTCACCCAATGTGCCGTCAGGGAGATATAGTGGCCCTGCCGGCCAGTACTTGTCCATGTGTCCAAGGTTAAGTGGACCTTCCCAGTAAACGCGTTGGTGAGGGCACGATTATTGTTGCGGGAGACTGCTGGTGTAGGGCCGGGATGGCACACCGGGAAAAATAGTGGCGACTGGGGACCAAATAGTGCGAGACCGCCGCCGCCATCATGTTTTTGAAAGCCTCTGTTTCCACAATCCTGTACGGCAGCATTTCCAGGCTGATTAATTTGGCAATGTGCACACTTAAAGCTTGTGCATGCGGGTGGGTGGCGGCGTATTTGCGCTTTCGCTCCAACGCTTGTGTTAGCGACAGCTGAATGCTGCGCTGAGAGACATTGCTGGATGGGGTGGAGGACAGTGGAGGTGAGGGTGTGGGTGCAGGCCGGGAGGCGCTCGTGCCTGTGTCCTGGTAGGGGGATTTGATCTGTGTGGCAGGTTGGGACACGGGGGAAGAGGCAGTGGTGTGACCTGGAGGTGGTGAATGGCCTTTGTCCCACCTTGTGGGGTGCTTGACCATCATATGCCTGCGCATGCTGGTGGTGGTGAGGCTGGTAGTGGTGGCTCCCTGGCTGATCTTGGTGCGACACAGATTGCACACCACTGTTCGTCGGTCGTCCGCACTCTCATTAAAAAACACCCATACCTTTGAACACCTAGCCCTCTGTACAGAGGCTTTCCGCAAGGGGGTGCTTTGGGAAACAGTTGGGGGCTTCTTCGCTCTGGCCCTACCTCTATCCCTGGGCACTCCACTGCCTCTTCCAACCTGTCCTGCTGCTGCACTTGCCTCCCCGTCTGAAGCCCTGCCCTCAGTAGGCTTAGCAAACCAGGTGGGGTCAGTCACCTCATCATCCAGTTGCTCTTTCTCCGAATCCTCTGTGCGCTCCTCCCTCGGACTTTCTGCCCTTACTACTACCTCACTGACAGACAACTGTGTCTCATCATCCTCATCTACAAAAAGCTCTTGAGACAGTTGTCGGAAGTCCCCAGCCTCATCACCCGGACTTCAGGAACTTCCAAAGGTTGGGCATTGGTCACGACAGACTCCTCAGGTGAGAGAGGAACCATTTTTTCCCACTCATGGCAGGGACCCGAGAACAGTTCCTGGGAGTCTGCCCGCTCAGAATTTGTCATTTTCATGGAGTGAGGAGGCTGGGAGGAAGGAGGAGCAGCAGCCAGAGGATTCAGAGTTGCAGTCCCTAGGCCAGGAGTAGTGGATTGCGTAGAAGACTGGGTGGTCGATACATTGCTGAACGCGTTTTCTGCCATCCATGACAGGACCTGCTCGCACTGCTCTGTTTGTAATAAAGGTCTACCACGCCGACCCGTAAATTGTGATATGAAGCTGGGGAGCCCAGAAACTTGCCTCTCTCCTAATCCCGCAGCAGCTGGCTGTGATTCACCACACCCAGGAACTCGTCCTGTGCCCACACCCTCACTTGGACGCCCGCGTCCGCATCCGCGTCCTCGCCTCTTACCCCTACTCCTCATTATGGCGGATTAAGAATAGAGCAGGGCCCAAATAAATTACCCTACTGTACAGCACTGACAACTGTGGCTAATTCAGCGCACACAGAGACTTGTAGATAGCGGAGGCTCTATGCTGTGACTTGAAAAAATTAACCCGCTGTCTTGCACTGATACCTAGGGGTGATTTACAGCTCGCAGAGACTTGTAGATAATAGAGGCTGTATGGAGTGGGAGAAGACTCTAAAGCCAGTGGATAGTGCTGGTAACTGTGGACCCCACAAAGGAAAGGGTATCGTGAGACACTCTGCACAGTGGCAGAATTGAAATACTTTGCAGTGGCACATGGCATATTACAGTACTGTTTATCGGTGAGACCTCTGTGTAATGCACTGCAGACATAGAACAATATAACTGAAATAGTTTGCAGTGGCCCAGGAAATATTACAGTACTCTTTAGCGGTAAGACCTCTGTCTAATGCACTGCAGACACAGAACGGTATAACTGAACTACTTTGCAGTAGGCTAGGAAATTTTAGAGTGCAGTTTCACGGTGACAGCTGGTTGTACGGCACTGCAGGCTGAGAATGCTATTAGTGAAAGGCTGGGAACAGGCCTAGATGTGTAATACAAAAGTTGGTGCACTACTGCTCCCAGCCAGCCACAACTGTAAAGTACACGGCCAGATGTAGTCCTAAGAAGAACCGTTGGGGTTCTTGTATGGGTGATGAGGGCTGTATAACTTTCCCTATAGAAGCAGCTCTGTCCCTAAACTCTGCATTATGCACGGCAGGCTGAGAAGGCTATAAATGCAAGTCTGGAAACAGGCCTAGATGTGTAATACAAAAATTGATGCACTACTGCTTCCAGCCAGCCACAACTGTAAAGCACACGGTCAGATGTAGCCCTAAGAAGGACCGTTGGGGTTCTTGTACGGAGGATCAGGACTGTATAACTTTCCCTATATAAGCAGCTCTTTCCCTAAACTCTACGTTATGCACTGCAGATTGAGAATGCTATAGCTGTAATGGCCTGCACAGCCTGAGATGCTTAAAAAAAATATGGTGCACTACTGCTCCTAGCCAGCAACAACAGTAATGCACACGATGTGGAGTAGCCCTAAGAAGGACCGTTGGGGTTCTTGACGACAGGATCTTACTCTAACATTGTCCCTATATCAGCAGCAGCACTATCCCTAACCTCTGCCAGCATATGTCTAAGGGGAGCCATGGTCGGGACCAGTTTAAGTACTCGGCTTTTACCTGATCGGCCCAGCCACTCACTACTGTGGGGTGGGATAGGGCTGGCACATCACAGCAGGAAGTGGTAATGCCTTCCCTGCATGTCTATTGGCTAGAAAATGGTGCTAAACATGCAGGGAAGGAAATGCAATTGACTTGAGTACCACATGGTGTTCGTCTCGAGTAATGAGCATCTCGAGTACCCTAATACTCGAACGAGCATCAAGCTCGGACGAATGTGCTCGCTCATCTCTAGTTTATACCAATCACTATTCGTCCAAATAAAAGAGAAGCCCATGTGCATACACCAATTCAAATGAATGGGTGCTATTTCTGTCTGATTTTAGGACAGAACTTGTTCAAGGCATAGAACCTCTCTCACAAAGAAAAAAAAAGATGCAGTTTGTGTTTGTTCATTAACAAAGGGAATTAACCTGGTAATGAGGTGGCTAATCCCTTTAGATCTATACTGGCCCCCAATAAAGGACCTGCTAGAATATCTTTGATCTATTAGTACGTGCTACATGGAGCATCAGGGATATTACTTTTAGTATCTTTGTAAAATGCATTTGAAACCATGGTAAGCAAAGTTATTTTCTCAAGGTTTTTATATTGCAAATGCTTTTCTCTCAGCTCAAAGTACTAATTTTCAACAGTTCACGTTACTATTGCACATTCAAACTGTGTCTTTTGAAAAGCGTAATTCACTGCATATTTGCCCTTCGGAGTTCACATACAGCTGCTTACCTGTATTAGACATCGATGAAACCTGAATTTTCCTGCATTCTAAATGATACTACTGAGAATTGACTCTAGTTCAGACTAATTTCTACTTCTGTTGGGATATGTGGATTGTTATAAATAAATAATAAGTCTTACTGTTATTTTCTCCGCATAGTTTATGTAGATGTAATGCACTTCCCCATGCAAAGTCTACCACATTTGCTGATACCAACAACTATGTTAAAAGACAGAGATTCAATTACTGTAGGTAATAAAACAAAAGCTAACAGGTTTTTATACTAAGCAGTAATAGTACTCACTGTCTTGATCAAAACTGATGGGAACTCCCCCTCCCACACACACAAAGAATAATTGATGGTACGCTTGAAATTAAATTAGTTTCTAAAGATCAATTCTAATAAATCAGATATATCTATAAGTACTGAAGATATTATATTGTACATTATCTTCTCCACTGTGTTACGTAAGGTACCCTGAGGAAAACGAATTCACTGCTCTATCTGCACTACACTTACATTCTTGTACAAGTGAAATGTAATCTTGGGGGGTGCAGTATTTAATCATTTGGTATTCTAATAGATATTTTACACTTGTAGCAAAGGTGCAAGCACCGAGTCATGACTGCTTCCTAGGGTGACGTCACATCGCAACGTCTTCTTACCAAACTGTTTTTGTGGGATGGTTTGTCTTTGACTTCCCTCGTCATCTTTTACCCCCCCCCCCCCCCCCCCCAGCAAGCTGGGCACTCATTTTACAGACCTCGGAAGAATGGAAGGCTGAGTCAACCTTGAGGCTACCTGAACCAAGCGGGGATTGAACCTGCAACCTTCAGGTCGTGAGCAAGAGCTTAGGACTGCATTTCTGCTGCCTTAACACTCTGCGCCTACATTTATATTATTATTTAATACATTTAGTATAAAATCAATTACTTTGATTGATCTATTTGCTTTATTTTTTCTTCCAAATTTCTTTTTATCTTCCTTTTTTTCTCTTTACTTTCCATCTTCCCTTTGCTTCCATCATTTTTCATCACTTTAATCCTTTCTTCTAGATCTCCCAAGATTACATGTAAGGAAGGAAGTTGGAAATGGGAATTCATATTTTTCAAGGAATGAGATCTTGAAATTGGGTCACTTTGAATCACAGCATATTGGGTCACTTTGAATCACAGCATACTTATGGTCTTCCATTTTTTCGATTTTGCTCAAAATGGTGTAGGTAGAAAACAGAAGACAAAAAGACAATAAGCACAGCCCGACTGTTAAAAGATTCGATAATTTCAATAGCTTGTGTTGTACTGTGCTCAACTGAAAGGTGAGGCACAACTTTCATATGGGCATATCAGTCTAGAGCAGTGGGATCCTGCTGCCGTCCCAAACGGTCTTCTCAAAGGGAGCCAGTATCAATGTAGAGGAAATTGTACAGAAGAAAAAGGGAACTTCTGCCAAGGGTATCTTAAAGGGGTTGTCTCGCGAAAGCAAGTGGGTCTATACACTTCTGTATGGCCATATTAATGCACTTTGTAATGTACATCGTGCATTAAATATGAGCCATACAGAAGTTATTCACTTACCTGCTCCGTTGCTAGCGTCCCCGTTGCCATGGTTCCGTCTAACTTCGGTGTCTTCTTGCTTTTTTAGACGCGCTTGCGCAGATGCATCTTCTCCCTTCGGCTGGTCTTGGAAGCATCTGCGTTTTGGCTCCGCCCCTTGTACGCATCATCACGTAGCTCCGCCCCCATCACGTGCCGATTCCAGCCAATCGGGAGGCTGGAACCGGCACACGTCATGGGGCGGAGCTACGCGATGATGCGTACAAGGGGGCGGAGCCAAAACGCAGATGCTTCCAAGACCAGCCGAAGGGAGAAGATGCATCTGCGCAAGCGCGTCTAAAAAAGAAAGAAGACACCGAAGTTAGACGGAACCATGGCAACGGGGACGCTAGCAACGGAGCAGGTAAGTGAATAACTTCTGTATGGCTCATATTTAATGCACGATGTATATTACAAAGTGCATTAATATGGCCATACAGAAGTGTATAACCCCACTTGCTGCCGTGAGACAACCCCTTTAAGTATTAAAGACGGGTCAGTGTTTGATTTAGGAATCCCACCAGCCTTTATTACGTAGATAAAAAACAGCTATAGCTAAGCAGACGATGTATTTCCTACCTGTACCAGGCGGTATCTTATATCAATTTGACTAGAGTGACCATTGCAATTCATTATGCCGAAAGGTAAACTAGGCTGTGTTACAAAGAGATCAGTAAGAGTTCATTTAGGTTGTCTGTCAATCAGCTATGTAACTCAGCTAATTAGGCATGCCATCAATTAATCCAATTCTGCCAGCACTGAAAACATTTTTAAACTGCAGAAGTGATCAGCTTACAAGTAAACCTATGTAATTAAAGGGAATATGTCACTGGGTTTAAGCTACCCCAACTAGGGCAGCATGAATTCAGGACAGAGATGCCCATTCGGCCCATGCATGTTTCATTTTGAAATGCTGCTGTGTTTCAGAAAAACATACTTTGAAGGTTGATTTGGGGCTCAGCTAGAACTCATGCATAGCGAGAGGGCTGTCAGTGTTGATGACATGGGCGAGTAGAACCCAGCACATCCCAGCTCTTTGACTTGTTCTAGTTGAGCTCTGAGTCAAACTTCTAAGTATTTTTTTTCCTGAAATTTAGCAACATTTCAGAATAAAACATACATAGGTGGATGAGAATACAATATCTGTCCTGGATTCATGCTTCCTGTGTTTAACCCTAACTGCCTAGAATGTAGGGAATAGCAGTGAATTACTATTACTTTGTGTATATTCTATTTCTTACACCAAAACATACTACTATGAAAATACAGACAGGACCTTTGCTAGGTTACAATATTTTCAATGGATGGGCCATCATACATTCAACGTTGCAATTGGTCAAAGTCAATTGCTGCATTACATTGGAGGACAGCAGATCCAATGAGTAGACATTGCACCACTAAAGCGCATGCTCTGTTTTCTATTTACTGCAGCAAAGCCTCAATGCTATAGAGTATTATATGCACTGTACTAGTATCTACATGTACCAAGATGAGCTACTCATTTGATCACCAGAATTTTATTGTAGCTGGACAGTGCAGAGACGGAATGCTGGAGTAGGCCAAAGTGTTACTACGTGATGCCCAAAATGATAAAAAAGGAAGGGCATGTGGTGAAACAGAGTTGGCGAGTCCAAAAAAGATTGTGCCAAGCTACCATAGGCTGCTAAATAGAAAGACCAGTGTTTGCAGGCCTAACAAATGCCTCAAGAATCAACCACCTGTTGGAAGAAGTGTTCCGCTGTGAGCACCGAATCTGCAGCATCCAGAGGTCAAAGTGGTTGCCAGTAGAAATCCATCTGTGGTTGTGCCACTCTACAATAAAGTTACCTGGTTAAAGCAGAAATGTGGACTCTTGACCTGACAAATCATGGCTGTGGATTTGAAAAGCCCAGCGATCTGGCATTCAACTATTGATTCCGAGTGGAAGCAAAGAGCTGGACTAAACCGAGTATTAGCTTCGCAATCTCCATGGTGGCTGTAAGAGTCCTTTTACATTCAAGGATAATCATTCTGGTTCTTTCTGGGTTAAAAGATATTCATTTAGTGTAAATGCCAGCAGCAACTGAAATACAAACAATAATTAATTCATTGCTGAGTTCCTGCAGGCAAAAAAATCAAACTACGATCAACCTTTGTAAGCAAGCCGTTGTTCATCTATGAATGACGGCCTCTTGACTGTGAATGAAGGTGGCTGGGCGGAAAGCACAGAAGCAATTATCACTGGACGACTGTCAGACATTTCAGCGCCCAACATCCTGTGTAAAAGGACCCTTAGTCGATTTCTTCTCCTGTTGGAAGCACCCCTGGCTGGGATATGTACTGTACATCCCCATGAAGTAAATACTGCTCTAACTTAAAAAAAGTGAACCATTAAATTTTGTTGACACGGACATGATTTAAAAGTATAGTCCAAACAGTGTGACAGCATCTATGGGGTATCAAAAACATAAATGCTTATTTTGGCATTAGAATACAACATTTGATTTAAAAGTATATCAAACATAATACATACTCGGATGTCCTGATACTGCATTATTGTGCTATCTAAGAGGTGGGGTCTAAAAAAAACTATAACAGAAGAAAAAACGTACTTGGGGCACTATTTCTGGTTTGTCTTTGAGCAACAGGTCTTTCCCCATTGTAAAATGTAGACAGCTTCCTGAATGTAATTATGTAATGTTTTATAGAAGTAAGTACAATTCACTGTGGGATCTGCAACTGCATGTTCCCCAGTGTGAAGCATCTATTCTGCTATTTGTAACAATGAGTTCCCATTCTCAGTGAAGCCACAGCAGAGCATATAGCCGTACTAAACTTGTATTGTAATTGGACACATGGTAGTGGAGTCGGGGTCTAAGTAAATACAGTAGCAGAATCAGTCATCTGCAGGGCTAAACTGAAGATATAAAGATAAATAATTCTTCTTGTATCAACTAACTCCGCATGTAAGAATATGTGAACTCAAAAATAGAATCAAACTCCTGACTAATTATTTTGTTAATTGCTCACATTATTTTTGCTGGGCATGCTGCTTCCTAAGGCAATAGTACATGCACTGTATAGATTAAGATATATCCAGCACAGAATAGGAGCCATACTGTGGGTAATCATTAGCTGAGTGCTAAAGCATATTCTTTCCCATGTGTTCTGATGCTCCTCTGACGATCTAGCAGCCCTCAAGCTCCTGCTGCTTCTTTGTATGGCCGCTGATCTGCAATGCTGTTCTTCTTCCTAGAAGATTATCTCCTCCGGTATACCTTTCATGTGGACATCTCTCCTCTATGTAATAGTTAGGACAGTGGGAACTTTTTAAAGTGCTGAAAATGCCACCTATACCGATGCCATTTTGCTTTTTCAATAAAAGCAGACAAAGTAAAGTAGCATCTAATAAGAAGCTCCAAACCATTGTTGACATCCTGTAGGAGATGTTATCTGAGCAGATCATTTGGCGTGCATTCAAAATCCATTAACCTTAGAGGAGCAGTTTGTGAGGCTGAAATGTTTTAGCTAAGCAAAACATACCTTGCAATAAAGACCTCTGGTTGCTGTAATGGGTGGTTAATGTATAAATATGTCTAAGTGCTTTACTCCAAAAGACGGAAAGTTCACAACGGTCCCGCATGCTCTGTTAAAAAGATCAAATTTGTTGCCAATTATGTTGTTGTAAGCAAAAACTGAAACTCATTTTGATTACAACTTGAACCATAAAAGCGGTGAAACTTAATGAGGACTATTTATCATGAAAGCTAGGTACAACGACAGTGGACACTACATACTTAGTGGCACTGCTTAAATGAGAGCCCTCATTCGGCATCCTCATCATTACCACCTGGCTTTGATAACTTAAAAAAATCTGAATTGCCCTAAGCCCAGGGGTCTCTTGTATCTCGCTGATGTAAATGTTTATGAAAAACATATCTGAATAGCACGGAGCAGCGTTGGGTCTGGCGGGCTAGCTGCAATGGCTAATTGTAAAAAACAACAAGAAAAACTTATAATAAAATATTTGCAGAAGTTTCCAAGTATTTACCTGGTGTCCTCAGTGTGGCTGGAGCTGCAGTTTGGAACAGCCTAGTGTTTTATTCACTATCTGCCAAAACAGACATTACTGCTGTCTCTTAACAAGCAGCAAACCTAAACTGCTTTTCTTTTATTATGAGGAGGATTTTCACAGATTTGCAAACCTTTACGGAAGACAACAGGCATTCTGTAAAAACCCATCACCAACTCTGCACCAATTACTGCCCATATTATTTACTGGGATAGATGAAGGTTTGAAAGTATCTTCACATTATGTCTGAGCTGTGCAGTAAGCAACATAAGACATTTTAGTCTAAAATGTAAATTGTATTAAGTGTAAAGCCCAGTCATCAACCTTCACATTAATATATGTTCCTTCTATGTGACTCATTTTATACTAATACTGATGTATATGTATCACCCATTTGTAAATGTAAATGATTATTTAGGATATGCTTAGGATAGCCATGGAGATATATTTGAGGTGATGTGTGTCAGAACAATATTGTGGACTGCACCATATTTTAGACATACAGATATGCACATTGGTATTTTTTGACTGATCAAATTTGTATCATGTGAAGACTATGGACATGAATTTACACTGATTATCCACTTTATTAGATGCAAAAACGGATGGGCGCATGCGCTAATATGCTCACTGCTACGGAGCATATTAATAATAATTTGTATAGCGCCAACTTATTCTTTAGCGCTTTGTGCATATTAGCGCATGAACCTGTTTTTTTCCTTTGACTATTCAGCCTCTGTGCTAGTGCGCACGGGTTTGAAAGAAAAAAGCGACAAGGTAGGTCCTGCCCTACTATTCTCTTGGACATAAAAAAAAAACTGCTTTCAAGAAAGATAGAGCAAGTCCTATGTTGTTTCAAGCGTCTGAGTAACGTGCGAGAATCCCGATAATGGAAACAAAACCATTGAAATCAATGGTTTTGTTTTGTCTCATTAGGCAGCCATGATGTTCATGGTACAGACTCCACTAGGTGGATAAGTCATTCTACTGGAATACTGGCCCATGCGGACAAAAGTCCTTTTTTGTAGTAGATTCAAATTAGATGGAGGTAGTGACATTCTATGAACATCTGACAAGAAGGGGCCATCGATTCATCTTGCAACTGAACTTTGCATTCAGTTGACTAAGCAATATTTCTTCACTGCTCATTGATCAAATTTTTGTGCTCTTTTGCTCACTGGTTGTGCATTCAGACACATTAGCTGGAGCACCAGCATTGCATTTGGCTGCATTTTGCTAAACTATGTACCACCTGTCTGTAAGGGCATATTTATACGGCTGATTTATGCTTTCATCTAAGCAGTTCCCCTCTTCCCTTCCACTCACTGGCTCTCTGCCTCTCTCCTCCAGTCCAGCATTTTCAACAGGAGGAGGTGGAGCTAAGCTCTGCCCACCCACTCACATTGCTGGCTGTGTACAAGGGGTGGGAGCTTAGCTCGGCCCCCGTCCCACCCAATCCCTCTGCAAATCACTTGGAGCGGAGGAGAGAGAAAGAGAGCCGGTGAGTGGTAGGGAAGGGGGGAACTGCTTAGATGGTAGCGTATATCGGCCGGCCGTGAAAACGCCAGCCGATATACTCTCATGTAAATAAGCCCTAAGTGTGATTGTCATCTGACTCCTGCTGTTGGAGAGTTTTTTATGCTCATTGAATCCCGTTTTGCTGGATGTTTACCATTCCCGGTATAGTCTAGACACTGTTGCATATAAACGCCCCACAAGATTAGCGTTTTTTGAGATACTAGTCCAGGCTCCTTTAAAACTGATAACTAGGCCTCTTTGGAAGTCACTCAGTACATTCTAATGTGGATTCACACTAAAACTAATCCATACAAAACTTGCTCATGTGATTTTATGCTGCCCTACATGGTCACATGTCTAATTTCCAATACAGGGAAGCTCCAATTATAAAAGGTCTGGTATCTTTAATTTTAATTTTTCATTGTGTTTATTTCCTATGTTTTCCCCATTGAACTGAATGAGGCAAAATGTACTGCACAAAGCACAAAGTATAGGGCATGCTGCATGCCCTAAAAACCACATGGCTCAGTGTTGCATTTTTTAATGCAATATACACATGAAGATTACTGGGTGTGAAGGTAGCCTTTAAAGATTGCTCCTATTTATGAGAATCACTGGGTGTGAAGGTAGCCTTTAATGAATGCATTTATTTATGAAGGGCGATTTCTTTATTAGAGAACTATTACTATTGGAAATATTTTACTATATTATCCTTTGTAAATTACCTTTCACTTTAACCAAATCTTTTGGTCAATTTAACAAGAAGCAATAAACAATCTAGCCATAATGTACATTTACTGCTAAATTGCATCTATACTTTTCCAATTACCTGATTCATTGAGCAATCACTAAACAAGAATTGTAATTCTTGCCAGTGGCCTTGACGTTTGGAGCTGCTGGGGACTATAAGTCAATGGCATGATGTTCATGATGCATGGATCATTTCATTTTTCATATCAATTACAAGAACTTCAATTTGGCATAGGATGATTGTCCTCACTTCATTTATAGAAAAAGAATGAATGAGTACTCTTACTACAATTTTATTGCCTACTGTGATTCTTTCTAATTTTGTAGATAATTTAAAATCACTGGCAAGTATGATGATGTAGCAGAAATATGTATAAAGAGAGTCAGAAAGTTTTCATATAGATACAGAATATATTCTCGTAGAATTGACCCTTGTAATTAGGTTAAATAGTGAAACATACTTAGCCAATATGTGTGAGGCTCCTCATGTTCTTGCGTTGTGTTCCAGCACTCATGTAAGACATTAGGCATGTGCACTGATGCTTTGGAGTGCATACTAAAAAGGATATGATGTTACAAAGATATGCGATTGAGGTTTTTTTATTGAATCTGATTCTTATTAAGGCTTATATACTTTGTTCTTCATTTAACACAATGATAGTAAGCTCTTGATTGCACTAGATAGTGTCAGGCACCACAGACTCCTGCAGCATCTTGGGGCTAAACAGCTTCTGCAAATAATTATGTGGTATTAGTTGATATTTTGGCCAAAATACACAAGCTTACAACCCATGTCAAGGGACCCTTAATGTGGAATGTAAGCTTGTGTATTTTGGGCAAAATATCAACTAATACCTCCTATTTATTTTCAGAAGCTGTTTATCCCTAAGATGCTGCGGGAACCCGTAGTGTCAGTACTTTGTATGGTACACTTAAGGTGTGGCACAGCTCACCCAATGTAATAGTATGGGAAGGATTTAGCTAATAGGCTGTAAGCCCACATGGTGTACTGCATGTGTCTGTGGCATTGATGTCCTATGCAAAAAATCACAGAAAGTGGTCATATACTTACTGATATACTGATATAAGAGGGCAGGTATATACACCACTTATCCCCCAACATGCAGACAGCCATACTGGCAAACGAAGGGGCAGATAACACATGCACAAGGTACTGATGAACAGCCACTCACATACTTTCCCTATATCGAGGGGGGTGGCTGCTTAGTACCATTCCTGCGGGGAAAAAAAGCAAATACAAGGTTTCAGGCCACATGGTACGTGTAGTGCACCATGCAGGCTTACAGCCTATTAATAATGCCATATTTCTATTGAGCGGTCTGCCCTGCACCTCATGTGGACCACACTGGCACTGGCACCCTGGGCTCCCCCAATGTTCAAAGCTGCACTGCATGTTACTGATAAATACGCTAAATGCCTTATCTATGTGCAAATTAAATGTTAAGCAGCCCCCCCCCCCCCCAATTTATAGTGGCTAATCCATGTTTTGCACTTGTGCTACCTCTTCCATGCAGCATTTCACCTTCTGCAGGCAGCTGGGACCTGATGTTTGTATCTCCCCATGTATCAGTAAGTGTGGCCGTTCTCAGTAATTTGTATGTTATATTTGAGGTTGATTATGAGGTTGTTTGGCTGTTTTGTTTGTGATATGGTCTAAAAATATATATATTTTGCTTCTTTTTGAAATTATGCCCTAATTGTACACATCTGAGTGTGCTATCTGAATCTGGAAGCCAAATTATGTTATCGTCCACCATTTTGAAGAGATAGGGAGCTTCTGCGAAAAAGAAAAAAACAATCATCTTAGTCAAGAAATCAAATTTACAATAGCAAACAATTTATTTGCTATTTACATTAATAACTCAGCACTTTCAGAAAGAAATATATTTGTTAAATATTATATAGGATTAATGAAAAATCATTTAGTCATTTTCGTTCTTTTATATCCTATTGCAATAGCCTCTCACTGAAGGGTCTGAAAGTTGTGTGTGAGCATGTTCTCACTTCAGTTACCACTATTACGTTTCTCCATTTGGGCAACAAGGACAGTTTTACTGTTGGACAGTTTTGTTCAATGGTGCTTTCTAAATATTCTATCCTTAATCTAAGGTGCCTTATATACTAAATGTGGCTAATGATAATTCCTCAAAGACAAGGGCCTAATAAAGAGCTGCTTCTTAAACATCTGATTATAAAGTTGTGCTTTTTTTACATTATTTTTTGACTTTGATTGGCATAATCTTAACTTCTAGTAGCTAATGTTCTCACCATGTAGCACCCTGTCATACCCATTTTTCACTCATTCCCCAAATTACATAAGGATAATTTCCCTCCTCCCTTCCGGCCGATTGTGGCTGGTATAACGTCATTGAATAAACTCATTTGTTCGTGGGTTGACAGTTTGCTCCAACCCTTGATTCACTTGTTACCGGGATACATGCAGGATACCAAGCATGTACTTAGGGCACTAGCTGACGCGCTGTGGCAAGGTGGGTTAATGTGCATTACAGCTAATATTACTTGTTTCCCATCATTTGATGGATTAGGCATTACAGTGTTTTTGCAGATTTACAGCTCATACTCCCCTGAGCTCAGATATTACCTGGGTACTGTAGTGCAATATTTGCTTAAACCTGATTTTTTCTCTTTTGATTCCAGGTCCTACCTGCAGCTTACAGGTACCAGTATGGGTGCAAAATTCTCTCCTTCTATTGCCATTAATTACATGGCATGGTGGGAGTGACATTATTTATTCAATGAGGATTGTCCATTTCAGCTAGATTTGGTCTGGTATGGTACTTACTAGAGATGAGCGAGCATACTCGTCCGAGCTTGATACTCGTTCGAGTATTAGGGTGTTTGAGATGCTCGTTACTCGTAACAAGTACCACGTGGTGTTCGGGTTACTTCCCTGAGAAATTTGCGCGCTTTTCTGGCAAATAGAAAGACAGGGAAGGCATTACAACTTCCCCCTGCGACGTTCAAGCCCTATACCACCCCCCTGCAGTGAGTGGCTGGCGAGATTAGGTGTCACCTGAGTATTAAAATCTGCCCCTCCCGCGGCTCGCCACAAATGCATTCTGACATAGTTCAGGGAAAGTGGTATCTTGGTGGAGCTGCTATAGGGAGAGTGTTAGGAGTATTTTAGGTTTCAAGAACCCCAACGGTTCTTCTTAAGGCCATAGAAATCGCAGATCGCACCTATGTGCGATCTGCGATTTCTGTTCTCTTCTCTATATGCGCTCAATGGGGCCGGCGGCAGCAGCGCCGACCCCATTGAGAACATATAGAAGACAAATCATTCTTCTCTGCCACAGCTGTGACAGCTGTGGCAGAGAAGAACGATGTTTGCCCATTGAATTCAATGGAGCCAGCAATACAGCCGCCTCCATTGAAAGCAATGGGCTGCCGGCGATCGCAGGATGAATTGTCGGGAAGGGCTTAAATATATAAGCCCTTCCCTGCAATTCATCCAGAAATGTGTTACAATAAAAATATATACCGGCGTATAAGGCGACGGGGCGCATAAGACGACCCCCCAACTGTCACCTTATACGCCGGGAATACAGTGGAGCAAAGAATAAAAATCATTACTCACTTCTTCTGACATTCTGCGGTGTTGCTGCAGGCTGTCGCTCCCGCCTGGTTCCCGGCAGAGCATTGATTTCTCTACGAAGGGCTTTAAATCCCCGCCTCCAGAAACACACGTGCCTTCAGCCAATCACAGCCAATGACAATGATGTCATTGAATGGCTGTGATTGGCTGTGCTTCTGGAGGCGGGGATTTTAAGCCCTGCGTCCAGAAAGCAATGCTCTGCCGGGAACCAGGAGGGAGCGACAGCCTGCAGCAGCGCCACAGAACGTCAGAAGAAGTGAGTAATGATTTTTATTCTTTGCTCCACTGTATTGCCGGCGTATAAGGTGACAGTTGGGGGGTCGTCTTATACGCCCCGTCGCCTTATATGCCGGTATATATTTAAGCCCTTCCCGACAATTCATCCTGCGATCGCCGGCAGCCCATTGCTTTCAGTGGAACCTGCTGTATTGCTGGCTCCATTGAATTCAATGGGCAAACATCGTTTTTCTCTGCCACAGCTGTTACAGCTATGGCAGAGGAGAACGATCTTTACGCTGACAGTGCGGGGGGGGGGGCACTCTTGCCGCTATTGTGGCTTAATAGTGGGACCTGTGAACTTGAGATGCAGCCCAACATGTAGCCCCTCGCCTGCCCTATCCGTTGCTGTGTCGTTCCCATCACTTTGTTGAATTGCCCAGATTTTCACAAACGAAAACCTTAGCGAGCATCGGTGATATACAAAAATGCTCGGGTCGCCCATTGACTTCAATGGGGTTCGTTACTCGAAATGAACCCTCGAGCATTGCGAAAATCTCGTCCCGAGTAACGAGCACCCGAGCATTTTGGTGCTCGCTCATCTCTAGTACTTACCAGAAACCCACTACTGGTAACACTGTTACATGCTTCATCATGTCATCCTAATCATGTGTTTAAAAGTGTCCCAGTAGGAGAATTGCTGCGTGCAAAATGAAATTGCTCCCCTGCTTTGGTTTACCAAATGGAAAAACAAAAAGCTTTAGACAGATTACAACATTGCAATTACCCAAAATGGATGGGTAAAACTTTCTGCTGAAAAAAATCATATTGACTTGTTGAGAGTTAAACTGCACCCATGTAATAATGGGAGGGGCGTGATGATTTTTTTCAACCCCATATAGTGTAGAATATTCCTCTATTGGTCAGACTATGCAGAAATATCTCCCTTTATTGCGTGCTGACAGGGATTTTGCCAGGCTTCATTCAGGCTGTAAATTTGTGGCTAAAAAAGCATGCACTTGAGATATTTATAATCACCCTCCTGGCTATGCTATTCAGGCTGTGTGAAATGTGGCCATAACAGATGTATTTGTTGCTCCATTGTTCACACTACAAAAAATTTTGCGTCATGTGTCGCAAAAAAAACTTTTAACATAGCTCAATATATAAACTAATAATACTTTTGTGGTTTATCTCATTACATGTCTATCCTGCCAAGTGCAGTATATTGGGTGTCTGCAGTTTAAAAACTAGGATAAGAAAACATATATCTGATATTGAACACGCTGGAAGAAAAAATGTATCAGCTGTTTCATCCCATGTCTTTTTGTTTGATAAAGGAGATTTGTTTCTCCCTACAAGTCTGCGGTATTGAAAGAGTGAACCGCCCATTACGAGGTAGACATCATCATCACAAGCTTCTTGATAGACAGGCATTTTGGAAGCATATTTTGCAAACTTATGAGCTGCATGGTATGAACCACTGACTTGATTTTTTATTGCACTATTAGTTATTTTTATTCTGTTTCCTCGTATTTTCCTCTAGTGTCATGTGTTCTTGTTTCAAGCACTCAGTGGCTGTCTATTGGGATTTAAGTGTTACTTACATGTGCCCTGATGTCTATAATTAGGAGCAACATGCTTGTCTGAAACATGTAAGATGGCACATGCTCCCTGTTCCTCCATGTCTGTCTGGACTGTTTAATACAGAGAGAAAGTTTTTTCCCTGACACTGGACTTATTCTGTTTTTCTGTGCATCCATTGTGGTTTCCAGCCAGTCCTTGCATGGGAGCGACTGCAGAGGAGCTGGTTTCTGGTTTGCATCTCCATTGAAATCAATGGTTTTGTCTCGTTATGCAGCCGTGATTTTCACGCCACATAACGGAACTAAAACACGTCCATCTGCTTAAGCCCTTTAAGAAACTAATGCCTTGGTTGCTATGACCCAGCGATCCATTGTGCACAATCTATAGATAGATAGAGAGATTACACACAAACACTTGCAATTGGCCCTTCAGATTATTAATGGTACATAGTAAAACATATTCAGTCTGCAAAGTTTGGATTAATGAAGCATGCAATGAAATGAAAGTTGCCACCGTGGTTAGTATGAGATTACTATTTATTCTTCACTGTTCTGCATATTCTATCACATGAATAAAGTAAACAGTTTAACACACAGCATCAGAGTGGTTTGGGATATAACAGAGGGAATCTTCCACATGAAAGGTACAAAAAAAATGATCATGCCTTAGGGCGATGATTACACTAGAGTCCTGCTGATGTCATTATATTTTATTTGAAACCAGGGAAATGTCATTGAGTAGCCGTTACCGGCTGCTGAAATACGTAGCAGTTTTTTTAATGATGACAAACTGTTTTTAAGAAGCAGGTGCAAGGATATTATTGAGCTATGCTTTTAGAATTTTTAGTTGCCATTTCTCTATAGAAAATTGAAATAAAAATTCTGCATTACAGTGTTATGGTTACACAGCAAAATATGACATGCTGGGTTCTGTATTTGCTGTTACGACATTATATATGAATGGATATTTGCAAATGCATTTAATTCTTGCAAGCAGTATTCTTACCAGTTGTGTGTCTGAGATTAGATGGCAGCTCTACAACATGCAGACAAGAGTCTATGTACAGTTTCATGTACAGGTTTACATATAGCATAAGCCCTGTGCTCCTTTTCAATGGCAATTGTGTTTGAAGAAAATAACAGAGAATTTACGGTTTTGCTGATAGGTGGTTTTCCTGACATCCAATGTTGAAATGCAATTTTCTTATCTTGCATGATTGGTATCTTGCCTTAATACATACATAAGAGCCGCATGTCAGTAAGTGCAATCCTTCAGTGAAATAAACCCTCTTTTATTTATGTACTCACTGTGCATCAAGTGAGAGATCTGTTTCCTCAAGATACTGCTTGTTATGCAATCTCAAGGAAGCCAGCACCAAGCAAACTGTAATAAAACACAAACAATACAATGTAACTGTTTCCCTTTTTGAGTTACTCTTGCTTATGGGGTCTATATATTATCTAGAGTGTCACATTTACATAAGCTTGAGAATTTATATAGCAAAGAAGAAGAAAAAACAGCAAGAACAACAAACAAGTCTATTTATAATTGGGTGAAGTGCCCAGAAGGCAAACCATATGCACAAAGATTTTCCCACACTATATGATCATTTTGATTATTTCCCGTAAAGGGGTTACAAGAACAAATATGAACAATTTCCCATGGAAATCATTTTATACCATGGGACATATTTTATCTTAGCATTGCTGCCTATGTACCCTTCTTGGATAATACTAATTACCATAAAACAAATGTTTCCTGATGAAAGAGCAAGACACATTTTAATAGTATTGACAGAACACCCCAGAAGAGTTGAGGACGTTGACACAGGAGCATTTGTTTGTCAGAGTTCTCAAACAGAAGAGACAAAGGTGGTCAATGCTGATTTATTTTCCCTTATAGTAGATTAGTCAAAAGAAATTGCTACAATGTGGAGCAGAACTCTACAAACACTCTGGAAAATGTAGCTGACATGATTTATATAGGAATTCCATTGAGTCATGATCTGAACTAGATACTAAAATTGGCAGTTTGGTTGTTTGTTGGTTTTTCTCCAGCTTTCGTAGGGTGTAGTACAAAGGAGTAGCTATAAGGAATGAAGAGGTTGCAGTTGCACCCTGGCTCTTGAGCTTGTATATACCCAAAGTCCCTTCTGCTACAAAAAAAGATGCCATCATAAATGGCACATAGTCCACCTTGGGGGAACCTGTTATACATAGGTCGCTGATTTTTGTAGTCTTCTAACTCCCAATTTGCGAAATTTTCATGGTTGTACTTCGAATGTTTAAAAGCTTGTACAGTCAAAATTATCTGCTTAATCTAGAAAATTAAAATATACACCTCTTTTTGGACAAAAAAACGTATTTTGAAGACCATTTTACAATGTATTAGGCTTACATTGTTAAGAGTTATTTCCAATGTCAACATAATAGTTCCCTTGGAATTAGATCACTGTTGTAACCACGTAAGTTGTTACAGAACAAAACGTGTTCGAACTCATGGTCTTAGCTTACAATTTGATACAATAACTTCAATAAGGATATTCCCTTTAGTGTTGAAAGGGATCTGAATACGATAAGTTTTGCATACAAAGACACAGTTTATACGCGTTATACATTGTTTCACAAGTATTGCAAGTAATGTTCACTGAAAAGTAAAACTAAGTGTAATCAGTTTTCACTTCAGAAGAACCTCCCAACATGCCCTGTTCTCTCTTGAAAAGTGCTTGCACAGTTTCTTAATGTCTCTCACTTTTAATGTACCGACTTTGGGTTTGTTAGCATTCAGCTTTGTAGCTTGAAGAACATTTTTTATCACTCCATATCTAGTTTTATTCAATTCACAAACCTGACCTGCTGGAATTCCGAACCTTCTTGTAGAGATGTCTTGTACATGAGAAAAGGACATTACATTTCCGTCTGTCAGCTGACAAAAGTTGACCATTGGTTGGAGAAGATAAAACACCATGGCTTAGATAGTACAGCATCCTGGGGACTTGAAACAAAATTATATGATCGTTATCCCTCGTAGAAATACGATCCAAGCTTATGCAATACTCTTTCCTCATAAATGATGGGAGTTAGAACACAAATGTCTATTTGACAGGAAATTGCCCAAAAGCAAAGTTAGAACATATATGGAACTAGGGCAGCAAGGTGTGGTAGCATATGGAAGGAAATGTCATGCAAGGTTATGACTTGGATTTACGTTGTAACTAAGTGAATCAATTTTAAAGCAATTTTCACAAACACTGACTGTGGGTTATGTAAAACTGGATGGTTACTTTAAAACTTTTACTCAATTCTGGGATGATATCAGTAAGATGTTGTATGTATTACTTGGTAGAAAAAATTCTAAACATCAAGACAAATGATTTCCTGTGCAGTCTTCTTGTCAGGTACTTATTCAGTCCAAACATATTTGTTTGAGATGTTTTGTGTATTTACTGATTCAGATGGGCACTTAACATAATTAGACTAACACAGATGTTTAACAACATGTACCTTCACCTCCGCTGTTTGTTTAGCTTGCAAAAATAATGTGAAGTATCAGAGATTTTACATTCTCCACAGTGTCCCTCTATCACTGTGTAAAATGTTCTAAATATATAGAGCGATAAACAGAGAGATTACATTTCCTGATCCAGAAATTGTTTTCCTGAATGAATGTGCACATTTTTCTCCATCTTGGGAATTACTAGCAAATGTTCATTTTTGCTTTTATATCCAAATATTATTATATGTTTCTAGAAGGATTACACTGCTAGAAATTACTCTTGGGATCTTAGGTTGGGAAAACTTCAATTAAATTATCGCTTTAAAATATTCCGAAATAAAGCTGGAGAGTTGGTAGAAGACAATTTATGAAATCTAGGCTGAATTAACTTCCTTTAATATTCTTACCACCTGCAGTAAACCAGACTAGCACTGAAGGGGGGCAGGATGTGAAATCAAAACATATTCATATGTATTAAACATTCATATGTAAAGATATATAGGCACAATTAAATAAAATTTAATCCTGTACATAAAACATTCATTGTTTCACAAAACTATGAGCAGCTCCTTTACTAATGGTGTTTTCCAGTAGCTGGTCAATGAGAAAGACTAGAATAGTCTAGTTTGCAATCTTGGAGTTGTTAGTGAAATGAATATGACTCCATGTTCTATCCTATGTGTAGCCATTTTGTGAGCAAGTAGCCATCTTCTGTGTCAATTATTTCATACTTTTCCTTTAACAAGATTTGCTAAAATGTATTGAAGAACAAGAAGGGACCTCGATGATTAGAATATTCTAAGGACCTAGATCGAATGTCTTGGGTCATTGCACCCTGTTCTTGAGTCTCTCTCTAAACAATTATTTGTTATAAATAAAGTATCTTTGTATTCTGAGAAGTTAATCATGTAGGATTCTACTGTGTCTGTGTTGCTTTCCCTTCAGCAATTTTAGATGTTAAATTCCTTATCTTGCACGTTTATGTTTCTTTGACCAATGGTAATAAATGAATTATAATAGATTTGAATTATTGTAATTAGATCTTGTGCATCTATAAAAGCTGCGGTCTCTCAATCAATAAACAGATAACTTTGATCACACCAAGAGTTGATGTGGTGATAGTTATTCTCCTGAGCTCAGCTTACCTCTAACATTGTATTTGGACCCCAATAGCATATTGTATAGCAAATATTGGTTTGCACTAACAGCATAAAATAATTTACTGTTTACTTGGTCAGTTTGTATATGGTACTTTCATTAGATACGTAATTTTTTTCGGAGATGGTGATTCTGCTATTAATCTAGAGCACATATGCTCCTATTCCCAGTTTTCTAAAAAACGGGTGGTAGTGCCTACATGGTGTCTCTCCATTATGTATGTAGAGTTGTTTTCATATCTACTGTTCATGCATTCAGAAACTCCCTCTCCCCTAGCAATGAGGAATCCGGCATACCCAATCAGGATCAATGTAGGTCCCATCAAATAAATATTCCATTTATATCTGTCATGGAAAAAAAACCATTTACAGGGACTCTAATTTTCCAACCCATTTTATATCTATAGTGCAAGTATAATGTTTTGAATTATTTCCTAGCAATGCAATCATATTGGGTTGAGAAAAGGCTGGCTATAGTGTCCCTTATAATGTGGAGACCTAGCTTTCGATGCTGCTTAAAAAATAATGTACATGCATATTTTTGCACCCTTATTGTAAGATAGTAGGAAAATCTATTGAAATAATTTTGCATTGGGCAAGGCTGACAAACCAGGAGAACATACATGGAATAACTGACTTAATAACTTTTTAGTACTTCTGTTATAGAGTCCACTATGGATACTTAGTGCACAGTTAGCAAGCAAAAACAAACTGAGGGTTCCCGCCACTAGCTTAAAAAGAGGAATATGTCCTTTTTTGGAAAAATTTGTGATATTAATGATACATGCAAGTATCATCCATTTTAGCAATGCATTGTTGTTCATTAGTCTTTTAGTCAAGGGTGTTATTTTGTTTCTTTCATCCATCTAACCAACAAAAAACCAACTGCATTACTTTACTGGTTACTGTGTCTAGTGGGACTCAACAGGTTAAGCAATCAAGTTCAAAGTTGACTAGAGATCAATCCCTTGTCCAAAGCCTTCTGAAAGCATAAGCATAGCTTGGAAGCCAAAAAAGAAAGAACTAGCATCGATAGGACAGAGATGACAAACTAGCATAATGTAGAAGTGTAATAGAATAAAAACTATGCAAGAATTTTGTGAAAGGCTGACAGTGTTTTGACTGGTATTCTCCTGGTTAACTGAAATGAGAAAATATGTCATCCCAGCTCATAAAAAACATATCTGGTCTACTTTACAGATGAAGGGGTTAATCTTAGATTTAATGGATCCACCACAGTGTAAATCACACTCCAATTACTCACAGCAATACTGGTAGCTCTATTTTTACCTTAGACTCAGGTCCTGTGTAATAAAATCTCAGGATAGCTTATGGTAGATATTCCTTGTTTATTGGAAAACCCCATGTACTTTGCAGAGTTTTGAGAGTGATAACTCTTTTGTGATTATATTCCCTAATACAAGCACTGTTCTTAATAGCATACCGCTGACCTTATCCAGAGATTTTGACATTATACTACACTTATAGGTGTGCCGTGTTTTATATGCAATATGACAAAATTGAGAATTAAATATTAATAAGATTGAAGCAAAGAAAGCAGAAAAATTATATTACATTGTACAACTCTTTTGGACCAACCGGAGTCCACCTAGAGGCCTCCATTAATGGCATTTCCCTTGCTTCTTCTAGTTGGAACTGGTAGGGATCAAGTATTGCAGCAGCTTTCAGCCTATCTCCAATGGCTAACAGGTAGAGATGAGCGAATATACTCATTTCGAGTAATTACTCGATCGAGCACCACGACTTTCGAGTACTTCCGTACTTGGGTGAAAAGATTCGTGGGGCACCAGGGGGCGGGGGGAGGCATGGCGGAGCGGGGGGTAGCAGCGGGCAACAGGGGGGAGCCCTCTCTCTCTCTCTCCCTCTCCCCCCCACTCCCCGCTGCAACCCCCCACTCACCCACGGCGCCCCCCGAATCTTTTCACCCCGAGTACGGAAGTACTCGAAAATCGCGGTGCTCGGGCAAAAAATGGGCGTGGCCGAGTAGGTTCGCTCATCTCTACCAACAGGTGATAATGCAGAAGGGAAATGGAAAAAGTACACAGGTGAGTCATAATCTAAGGATTATGGATCTGCTGGGGCAAAATAGTATACAAAGACCATTATTTATTTTACTCTGGTCTGAAATATAAGTTTCCATCATGCTCTGTACAGTATAGGGTCATGACCAAAGGCCATTTATAGTGTGCAAAACACTTTGGAAACTCACATTTGAGTGACCAGAGTAAAAGACATAATGGCTCTAGTATGTTAAAGGGGGTTTTCTTTGGTGGCAGTAGAGGGATGCAGTATTTATAAAAATAAAAAAAAATACTCACTTCCCTCTGCTGCAATGCTCACCAGTGCTGCTGACTGCATCCATGCCTTCTGTTTGCAAGCAGTGCAGCAGTCTTCTGGGTTGTTTACACACGTAACCACTACCTCCAATAGAAGGACCAACAGGTATGTCACTGATGACATCACTCATGATGTACTGTTAACCCTCTGGGTTTACAAAATATCATTGAGGCTTCCTGTCCGGTGACATCACCTGTCAGATGCCGGGGTGCTGGACTGCCAGGCTGATTTTAAAAAAATCATTGTGAATGAGGATGGTCTATCCTGACTCCCAATAAAGTCAATAGAGGTAAAAATTGGATTCACCAATTTGCCCTCCAGGAGGTCCCCAATGCAGTCAAAGCTCCATAAATTGCATGAGAATACAGCTACACATCTGGGGAACACTGCGCTCCTCCCCAAAATTGGTCAAAATAGTGTACAGTGGTGTCAATCATAGCACAGGGGTGTCACGCAAAACAAAAGAAGGTCCATATAGGGTCTCCTAGGTCAAAAATTGTGTCAGGGAAGACAGCAGGTGTGCTGCTTGTTTTAAAAGCAATGTAATAACTTTTACATGGGCCTGCTCCAAGGAACAGCTGTAGAGCTACCAAAATTTTGCCATGCAAAACAGCAGGAGTGCTGCTTGTTTTAAAAACAATGTCATAAAGATTGCAAAGGACAAATTATACCAAATGAACAGAACAGCCAAGCAGGGGCCTTCTCCAATGAAAAACTGTTGAACTACAGCTGTTTCTTGTGCTTTAGAAAATTTTCGTTTTGAGAGAAGGAAGAGGAGGAAACATGGTAGAAGCAGGAAAGGAGAGTAGCAGCTGTTCTGCTGCCAGCAGCAATATTAACAGAATCTTGAGGGCAGAATGTGCTTCTCACAGCAACATGAGAGCTGTAGCTCCATATTGACATATTTTTCATTTGCGGGAGGAAGAAGGAGGAGGAAATATGTTGGAAGCAAGAGCAGCACCACCACCAGCAACAGCACCTTGATGGCACAGTGTGGTCTATGCTCAGTCATATGTGAGTTGTTATAGGAATAAATCATATTCCAGAAGACTTCACTGGTTTGCTCCAGATTGGTTATAATGAGAAGCTTCATACATGAATATATGTATTTGAACTCCGGGGTACTCCCCTTGAGCCCCCATACCCTTCTGGTTTATTGTAAGGAAGTACAATAAAGTTAGGGCTCAGTCACACGGGCGTTTTTTCTCGCGATTTTTTGTGCGCAAAACTGATGCGCACTAAATATTGCGTGACCGAAGCCAGCGTCATGGCTGAAAGAAAAGCTGCTAGTAGTGTTTATCATCCCAAAGGGCTGCCCGCTATCCTCTGCAACAGCTGTGGCAGAGGAGAACAATGTTTGTCTATTGAATTCAATGGAGCCGGCAATACAGTCGGCTCCATTGAAAGCAATGGGCTGCTGGCATGCGCTGTATTAATTCATGAATGGGTGAGTGAATGCTGCCTCTGATTGGCTGAGGGCTGTGACCAATCAGAGGCAGCCCATTTAGCAGGCGGGGATTTTAAATCCCCGCCTGCTGAATACTACAGAAAGCAGTTCAGGAGAAGACCAGGCTGGACACGGCTGATATCCGGCAGCTGCAAAAAGGTGAGTATATATATATATATATATATATATATTTTTTTTTTACACTTTTTTTGGATGCTTTTCAGGGAAGGGCTTATATTTGAAGCCCTTTCCCGAAAATTAATACAGCGCTTGCCGGCAGCCCCTTGCTTTTAATGGAGTCGGCTGTATTGTCGGCTCCATTGAATTCAATGGGAGAACATCGTTCTCCTGTGTCACAGCTGTGACAGCTGTGGCAAAGGAGAACGATCTCTGCCGGCCCCATTGAGCACATATACAAGAACAACGATTTGCGCAGAACGCAGTTACATGAACTGTTGTGTCATATAATTTTCGGCACATCTGCATAAAAAACGGACACGTGACTGATCCCATTGCAAAGCATTGGGTATATATAGATGCAGATCGCAAGCGCATCTGCCAATCGGTCACAAAAATGCCCGTGTGACTGAGCCCTTATACTGAATATGACGCACCAATTACATGCATGCCATCCCATCATCATAACAACCCATGATTGGCCTAGTATGTAGTATGCTGATGATTAACATATCTTTACGCCCCAGGTGTATGTTGCTATGTGAACACGTAATTTCTAGGAAACGCAACTAGAATAGACTATCAATATCTCTCTGCCTGGACTAAGGAATCCAAGACATGAGATAAGGAGCAGCCCCCTCTTATGAGCGGAGGGCATCACAGGTGTTTCTCATGAGAAACACATCTCAGGACCTTGTAGAACTTGTGTAGGAGTGTATTTCAGGATACCATCATAAGAATGAACCAGTTAACCATTTCATTGCTAGCTATTTTCTATGAAGGTGGATATGAATATATATATATATATATATATATATATATATATATATATATATATATATATATATATATATATATATATATATACACACACATACATTTGCATAGGCTGCTTTAAGAAACAGAGTAAAAAGTGCCAGCATGCTAACTAATCAGTGGAATCTGCCATGCGGGTGCAGAAGTCAGGTGAAATCCATGCCTGGTTCATTTTTATAAGCATCAGGCAATCAACATTGTCTGTGGACAGGCAAATCCATCTGTCAGCTATCACACCCCCAGCTGTGCCAAACACCCTTTCTCACAGCACACAAGCATCAGGGCAGGCAAGGACCTCTAAGGCATGTTGTGCGAGCTCTGGCCACTCATCCAGCTTAGACACCAAGAAGTCAAAACAGCCAACACCATGTCTGAGTACATCAACATGGGGGCTGACATAAGTGCTGCCTGTGACTGTCAATCTGACCCTGTACTTTTGCTGCCGGCTGCAATGGGCTGCCAAAACTATGCCCCACCTCTGTTAGACTTCCTCCTCCAATGGTGGTGGTGCTGCTGCGTTGGCTTCCTGCTCATGCATTATGAACTGTAGAGCTGCAATTCATTGCAGATTTATCTCTGCAGTCATTGGAAAATGCTGTGCTCAAGTTGCTTAATGGACTGTTTTGATAGTACTGCATTTTGAAGTCCGTCTCTACTTCTGGTATGAGATTCGTCATTTTTGTCTTGTAGTGGGTGGCTACTGAGTAATGATCTGATGTTTTGATGTGGGCTATGCAATGGTCCTCCTGCAAACACTGCAGCATAAAAGCACTCATATGCCTCAAAGTGTCTAAGTGTGATGGCTCACATTTCACTGGGTGACCTCTGGCTCATCCTGCCATCAAACATAAAATAGTTGGGTTTAATGATGGATGGAAGGAACCATGTGCAGTCTCTCCCCTGCCTCTGGACCTTTTCTTCCTCGTCTACACTTCTTGACCATAGCCATCCTTGCTGTGGTGTTGAGTACTGGTGGACCAGCCAGACAGTTGGGAGTTTGGTATCTCTTCTTCCGCCTCCTATTACAACATGTCATTCTCCCTGAGGCCATGTAGTGTCTGTTCCAGCTGGCAGACAACGGGGATGGTCATACTGATCAGTGCATCATCGCGACTGACCATTTTGGTCACTTCCTCAAAGGAGGCAAAAATGCACACACGTTTTTGATCTGCAGCCACTGCACAGGCATTAAGTGGCCAACCTGCATACAGCATCTCCTAATGGCGTACACCATCTGGTGCTCCCCAATTGCTCTCTGCTACTGGCTTAGCCTCTGCAACATATACAACGTAGAATTTCTCTGTGCATGTGTTTGGGTGGTAGCCTAAACTGTCGCTGTACCTCTGCCAGATGAGTGGCAGCTGGGTGTGAACACCAAAAATGTGAGCACAGTTTTCTGACCTTTTCCAGCACTGGATGTAAGCCTGGGTATTTGTTTAGGAAGTGCTGTACTACCTAATTCATCACATGGGCCAAGCAAGTTACGTGTGTAAGATTGCCAAAGCAAAGGGTTTTCAGCAAATTGTCCTCATTGTCACACATGAGTTAGCCTGACTTCAGATTGTATGGGGTCCGCCATGTGTCAGTTCATGGAGTCAGTTCTTAAGCCATGTGGCTGCACTCCCCTAGACATATGAGTAGGGATGAGCAAGTATACTCGCTAAGGCACTACTCGCTCGAGTAATGTGCCTTAGCCGAGTATCTCCCTGCTCGTCCCTAAAGATTCGGGGTTCGCCGCAGCTGACAGGTGAGTTGCGGCGGGGAGCAGGGGAGAGCGGGAGAGAGGGAGAGAGAGGTCTCCCCTCCGTTCCTCCCTGCTCTCCCCCGCAGCTCCCCGCCCCGCGGCGGCACCCGAATCTTTCGGGATGAGCGGGGAGATATTCGGCTAAGGTACATTACTCGAGCGAGTAGTGCCTTAGCGAGTATACTCGCTCATCCCCACATATGAGTTTTAGGACAGCATTTTGGCATTTACTATGTGTATCGCTGTATGGAGGTTGGATTTTATCACATATGATAGTAGGTGTTGAAAGGTGGTATCAAGAGGTAGAGGAAGAGAAGGACAGGGGGGTCAGGAGGGTACAGACAAGATAAATGTCCCAAAACTCGTGTGCCATGGAGTAACATGATGCACGGACCATCAGTTTCATGCCCTACCTGCAGGAAATTGACCCAATGTGCTGTTAAGGGTATGTTCTACCCCTGGCCATGCCTGCTGGACCACATGTCTCTAGTCAGATGCACTCTGCCACTAAAAGTGTTCTTTAATGCCAGGGACATGTTATCACTCACATGGCAGTGGAGGGCAGGGACTACTTTTTGAGCAAACAAATGGCTAATGTGAATTTGATAGTGGATTAACATAGAGCATCAGAAAGGGCAGCATTTTCATTTCAAGCAGCTGTGCAATGCTTGCATTCAGGCTCTGTGCTCACAGATAGTTTGGGTAGGTTTTCCCATAGGAATGTACTTGGGGCATTCTGTTGCAACCACACTGTGACCTGTTCTGTGTGCTGTGGATGTAACACACAAGTAGAATCACTTCTAAGGAATAGCAGTGGGCTTGCCACCACTCCTACAGAACATGGAGCTGTTGCTTCAGTGAGAGAAGCTTGAAGTGACAACTTGGTCTGTCCTTTACCACTTTCACCACCATCACCGACACATTCCCTCCCCCTTTCTTCACTTTTCCATTTTATTTATGTTGGTGTTTTTTGGGTTCACTTTTAAGTGTAATTGTTACCGTGCAGGGCGGCGCGGGTCCCCCGGTCAGCGCAAGCCGCCCGTCTTCGGCTCCAGCGTCCTGGAGCTCTGACGTCAGGGCCTCCCCGGTGACGGGGGGCAGCCGGTGGGTGGCCGGTGGGCGGCGGCGTGAGCATGTCCGCCCGTAGGGTGTCGGCCGCACGCCTCCACCTCTCTTGTGCAGTAGTATATACTTGTGCTATATACTTTGACAGCCCCACAAATGCCCCCCTTCTACAGACTATGTTTTGAATAAACATATAAATATGATGCAGCATTTTCCTCTGCTCTCTTCAATAGGACC
The DNA here is from genome assembly GCF_035609145.1 of Eleutherodactylus coqui. Classification (NCBI taxonomy): domain Eukaryota; kingdom Metazoa; phylum Chordata; class Amphibia; order Anura; family Eleutherodactylidae; genus Eleutherodactylus; species Eleutherodactylus coqui. Next base: position 135,205,814 of record NC_089837.1, on the reverse strand, counting down.
CTGTTTAAGTTTTCTATTTATACAAGCTTTCCCTCTCAGCAATAATATATCCTCTGAGGAATATCTGTTATTATATTATATTAGCAACAGATAGAGCCCTGTGTGACGACCTGTAGGTTGCATGTTACATGGTTCAGGTAGCCGGCTCAAGGTTGACTCAGCCTTCCATCCTTCCGAGATCGGTAAAATGAGTACCCAGTTTGCTGGGGGAGGTAATGCCAAACCACCCCGCAAAAACAGTCTGCCAAGAAAACATCACAATGTGATGTTACCCTAGGAGTCAGTCATGACTTGATGCTTGCACCAGACAACTTTACCTTAGCATTAACAACAAACCACATCTTGTATAAATGTGATGCAGCTTCTTCATCCTTTGCTCAACTGTAAAATGGTTACACTGTGTCTATGATATATATGGCTAGGTCATTAGATTTAGGCATCCAATGAAACTGTTGCCCATATGCAAGATGGGCAACACATTTGGTGACATCAACAAGGTGCCCTGGCTGCCAATTGGCTGTATACTGACTTTGCAGCAGGCATTACAGGAAATTTGATTTTCTCACGATTTGCACCAAGAACCAGTTTGGATTAACCCGATTCGATTTTACAAAAATCAGGACGATTTTATCACCTGACCAATCAAGATGAGCAACACTAATTAACATATCGAACAATATTTATTAACACTCAAGCACCATACCAGCAGTGCATAGTTCCTCCATCCCTGCAGTCTGCACCAGATTTACCGAAAAGATGCATGTCCTGCTATTGACTCTAATTTAGGCTTAAAACAATACCAGGTCAGTCTAGTTTAGTATATGACTAACGTTTGGTGTGACTCTGAAGCCCTAACCACTTTTCTAGACACATTTGTACTGTATATGTCAGCAAAAGTTTAACAGGGGAAACATAACTATGCTGTTTGGTGTGTAAGTATATTTTGTGATGTATTTATCCTAGAAAACTGGCATAAATACATTGATAAATCTGCCCAATGTGCGTAATATAACTGCAGTAGCTTAACCAAAGTCACTCAAATGAGCCTAAATTTGTCGATGAACTGAACTTAGCCTTCAGAATTGATCAAATTACTTTGTAACAGAAATGAAATGTGATTTCTATATGCCATAAACAGTTTTGGAAGCCTCGAAAATGAATTAATAAGGGAAAACATATTACTAACAATATGGTCTACGTCTAATTAAATGTTTTATTTATGGAAAATGCTGAGGTTCACACATAGGGTATATTAAAGGAATAGTAATAGGATCATATCTGCACATTTTCATAATTGATATTGTTTGAAATGTTATACCAGGCTTGAAAGTCCCGGGATATCAACATCTCGGCATAGAGATTACTTCTATATATTTATTTATTTATTTGCATTGCTTTTCTGCAGAAGCTGCTTAAGTAGTTTTGTAATATGCAAGATTGTCTTGGATATAGAGAGAACAATATCATCTGGATGCATCTGCTTATCTGCACAAAGTGAAACCTAGGAAACTGAGGGAGATAGTCATAAAAATATAATCAACTTCAAGCACAGAGAAGTGTTAATAAGACATAATAATATAATAAAAGAAAATTGAGCTGAGATTTTATAACTGAACATCTTTTTTCATATTTTTGTCCTGGCTGGCGAAATATTAAAAATGTCCCTTCCTCTTGGGGTCATATGTTTCCACATTAACTGTTTGCATTCAAATGAGTCTCCAGTGCTCTTTTAGGAAAATATGAGAATGTATTTATGTAATTTGCAAATAATGAAAATTTGAATTATGGATGGATTATCATTTCTTTTCTTTCTTAAAATGGAATGGGTATATGTTAGCACCAGGATGCCAATATACGCTAGACTAAAGTTGATGAAAATGGGCAATTTAGACCAAAACGATTGTTAGTTGGGCAGCATGGTGGCTTAGTGATTAGCTATATCTACATGCGGTTTTTACATTCTTCCCATGTTCGTGCGAGTTTCCTCGTACATTTAAAAAACATATTAATAGACAAATATAGATTAATAAATATAACAATTAAAGATCATTTTAGCAGACAGTCAGTCGTTGTCTGGAAAGAAATCTGGCATGTTTGAAATTTTTGCCCGACTGTTAGGCCTTAGGCCTCATGTCCACGGGGAAAATAAGAATTAAAATCCGCAGCGGATTTTAGCTCTTCTCCTGCCCGCGGATCCGCACCCCATAGGGATGCATTGACCACCCGCGGGTAGATAAATACCCGCGGATCGTCAATAAAAGTGATTTTAAAAAAAATGGAGCATGAAAAAATCTGGACCATGCTCCATTTTCATGCGGGTCTCCCGCGGGGACGGCTCCCGCGGGCTTCTATTGAAGCCTATGGAAGCCATCCGGATCCGCGGGAGACAAAATTCGGAATTTACTCACACGCTCCGTTTCTTCTCTTCGCGGCGGCGCCATCTTCTCTCCGTCGCGGCCGGATCTTTTTTCTTCGGGACGGCGCATGCGCGGGGCACGTCACCGACGTCATCATGCACATCCGCCGAGCCGAAGAAAGAAGATCCGGCCGCGACGAGAGAAGATGACGCCGCAGCGAAGAGAAGAAACGGAGCAGATGGGAGGTGAGTTTATTCTGATTTATTCTTATTTTCAGCCCTCATGTCCGCGGGGCAGGAGGGACCCGCTACGGATTCTACATGGAGAATCCATAGCGGGACTGATTTTCCCCGTGGACATGAGGCCTTAGTCAGACGAGCGTTTTTTCGCGCGATTTGCGCGTCGCATGCGCATGCGCAAATCGCGTGACCGGAGGCGAAAAATCGCGGGAAAAATCTGCACCTAGCCGCGTTTATCGTCGCTGCAAAACGCCCGTCTGACCGGAGAAAAATCGCCGTGCGCATCAAAATGCGCATGAAACTTCGTCTGACCGGCGAAAAAAAATGATTTTGGTGCGCACATAAAACGCAGAATGCAGATAGGCGCGATCTGCGAATCGTCGTGTCCTATAATTTTTCGCATATGCGCATAAAAAGCGGACATGTGACCGATACCATAGCGAACCATTGGTTCTATATATGCGCAAATCACATGCGCAAATCGCGCGAAAAAACGCTCGTCTGACTAAGGCCTCAGACAAATGATGCTTTATTCTTATGAAAGATCTTTCATTTACAGGTCCATCTTTGAAAAACTGTTCTCAGAAAGAATCTTCCTTATGGGCTTAGTCACACGGGCGCCCGTGTGACTGTGCCCTTACTGCAGAAAGAAGACAGCCGTACTTCAGGACGGACGACTTCCCGCAGCGCAGAAGAAAGAACACATAACCGGCAATGAAGCCAGTCACATGTTCATTCCTCCGGGGCTTCAGAGAGACGTCCCTCCTGAAGTGTGGCCGTCTCCTTCCTGCAGTAACACGGGCGCCAATGCGCCCATGTGACTAAGCCCTAAAAGATTGTTCCCAGAAAGATCTTTTGTTCGTCACCCGATGTTGTTGAATATCTATGGCCAGTTTGAACAATTGTACCGGCTAATGTGGACTAAAATGTGTATGTCTACATTCACCAACGTTCACCAGGCGATTGTTCGTACAACAGTTGTTTAGCTATCAGCCTACTTCTATCTACTACGTTCTTTACCAAGAAAGCAGTTTTTTATAACTGCATATATTATAAATTTGTTATATATGTATTATTGCGTCTGTGTATTGTTAAATGCTGAGAACATTTTGAGGGTTACAACTTTGCAGAACCAGACTCCATAAAACCACCTCATTTCATTTGCTGTAGTATTGTCCACACTGACAGACTTTTTCTTACTGCATCACAAGCTACTGTGATTACAAGTGTTTGCTGTAATTAATGTGACTAGATGATTAAATCACCTATTTTGGGATTTATTATACTAAAACACAATAAAAAGGGAGATGAGCTGTAAAACATTACTAGTAAAGCCCCATTTACACAGACAGATGATTGCTCAGAAACTGACAGTTTGGGGGATCATTTTGCAATAGCCACTAATGGGCTAATCAGCTTATTAGTAGCTAACTAGGTTTATTTGCATGTATTTAAAGAACAGTGGGTGGTCTGTTCTCTAAATACATTGCTATTGTTCTACAGTGGGACAGCAGCTGAAAGAATGTTATCAGCATCGCCCACGTAGAATTCAGCAGGTGTTTCCTCTTATCAGGGACAACGGATTTTAAGCTGAGTTGAACTCAACAATGGACGAAAAGTGCATGGTAAGTGCACGATGGGCGCACATTTACATGCAATGGCTATCACTCAAACAATGGCTTTTGAGCGAATTTTAAGCGATAATCATTGTGCGTTAAAACGGCCTTAACAGCACACAAAAAATACTTGCAAAAATTATGCAAAATTATTTTACAATAAATATGACAGAAATAGTGAGTACGGCGACAGTGAAAGAAAAATAGATATGTACTGGTGACCGAATCCAGGGCTAACGCCAGCACCTGGCTGACCCAGGCAGGTGCCAGGACTCTGTGGGAAACCCACAATGAACAGAGGTCCAGGAGGGGGCAGGACAGCACAGCCGTCAGCCCCCTGTCTTTAATATTATTTATCCTGATTGATTAAATAAAAAAAACAACATTTTCCCCTTTTCTGTTGTTCCTTGGCAGCTGCAGTCAACGCCACTGTTCCCGCTGACTGCCCGGTCGTGTCATCATGTGACACATATATGATCACTGACACTGGGGACTGTCTGCAGCAGTCCTGTGTGTCACATAATCACACAGCACAGAAGTCAGCAGGGACATCATGTTTTGAATTCAGTTGGAGCGACAGGGGAGGCAAGTATGTAGTTTTTTTTTATTTTATTAATCAGACTAAATAAAATTAAAATTGGGGGCCCAACTGCTGTGCTGTCACAGTAGCCCGGCCACCCTTCGCCCTCCCGAACTCCTGTGCACTGTGGGCCCCCAAAATGCAGTGAGCCCAAGTAATTTTTTGCATGTTTATAAGGGAACACTGTATGTTAAAGTGGGGCAAAAGATAGCATGTAAAGGAATGCTGCAGGAATGCTGCCTTCCAAAAGATGGGGCTGCAGAGGTATTGTTTCATCTTCCTTATTTGCATATTACCCAGAGGAGCACGAATGGCCTTATAAGTTTCCTCACTCACTCATCTTCTAGTTGCTCTCCCTAAGGAGAAAAGATAGCGTTCCTGACCCCCCATCACAGACCTCTCGTTAGCCAAGCCAGAAACTTACTGCACACCGATGAGGAGCACACACCCTGAAACACCTGTCTATGTATGGACTCTGGCTTGGCTTTCAATTCCCAGTCATTGTTAAAATGCTTATATAAAGAGTCTAACATTGACTTGCAGGAATGCTGCCTTCCAATAGGTGGCGCTGCAGAGGTATTATTCCATCTCCCTTATTTGCAAGGAACAAAACCTGACCTCTATATGTAAAAGGGAGCAAGAGGTGGCATATACATGTAAAAGGGATAAAAGGTGGCCTCTCTAAAACATATTAGTATTTAAAGGGGGTTATCTAGTGATTTTTTAAATTCATCCAGACAAGTGGAGTCAGAACAGCCATTTCCCACTGAGTTCTGACAAGCAGTCACTTGGTATTGTAGCCCCTCCATTGTTGGTGATGTTATTGCTGAGGTGCTCACTGCTGGCTTATTATAATAATTAGGCCATCTTCGTTATATCATGACTGATAGAGATATAAACAGGGGCCCACATAAATCTGGAGCACATCCTAACCATGTCAGGGTAATTCTGCGTACAGCACCAATCAGGCCCACCCAATGCCCCGTTGCCGGCGGTAAAGAAAATAACACCATACACGGAGGTCTGGTATAGTTCTCCACACGGGGAGTAACTGCGCACTTTATTGCAGGTTACATGCTGGTTTATAACCCTTACTGTGTCACTAGGAATGTGTGACTGTCTTATTGTCCTATTGGCTCAAATCCACCACATATCCATATATGTAATGTCCACAGTTCCGCCTGAGGCAGGGTTAATCATTTAGGCAATTAAGTTAATCATTATCCAGGTGAGACACTTCCAGTTTCCAGTCTTTTTGCAAGGAGTTACGTAGTCAAGCATTCTGCCCTTCTGGTTGGCTTCAGATTACATCTCTCTGTTCTTGCAGAACTCTGATGTAATATCTACTCAATTATCATTAAAGTCCATATTAAGTTTTTCCATTACAGTATTGCATAGTATTAGCACACGTAAAAAAAAAGGAAGGACATATAGCAATATATATATATATATATATATATATGTATATATATATATATATATATATATATATATATATATATATACATATATATATATATATACATATATATATATACACATATATATATATATATATATACATATATATATATACATATATATATATATATATATATATACATATATATATATACATATATATATATATATATATATATACATATATATATATACATATATATATATATATATATACATATATATATATACATATATATATATATATATATATATATACATATATATATATATATATATATACATATATATATATATATATATACATATACATATATATATATATATACATATATATATATACATATATATATATATATATATACATATACATATATATATATATATATATATACATATACATATATATATATACATATATATACATATACATATATATATATACATATATATATATACATATATATATATATATATATATATATATATATATACATATATATATATATATATATATACATATATATATATATATATATACATATATATATATATATATATACATATATATATATATATATATATATACATATATATATATATATATATATACATATATATATATATATATATATATATATATATATATATATATATATCCATATCTTCTACCTACATACACATATATTTCCCTCTCAACCACATCATAAGAAAATACATTGTTTACATGACATTTCTGATATTTAACTTCAGCTATAGTTTATATACAAATAAGCACTGAAAATAATAATATAACGTAATAGGTGGTAAAGTATTCTGAACCACCTTTATTTGAGTTCCACATAGAGATGAGCGAACGTACTCGTTTCGAGTAATTACTCGATCGAGTACCACCATTTTCGAGTACTTCAGTACTCGAGTGAAAAGTACTCGGGGTCAACGGTGGGCGGGGGGCGCCGTGAGTGAATGGGGGGTAGCAGCAGGGAACAGGAGGGAGCCCTCTCTCTCTCCCTCTCCCCCCCACTCCCCGCTGCAACCCCCCACTCACCCACGGCGCCCCCCAAATTTTTTCGCCCGAGTACGGAAGTACTCGAAAATCGCAGTATTCGGGAAAAAAAGGGGCGTGGCCGAGCACGTTCGCTCATCTCTAGTTCCACATCATTCATCACATCAATTAGTGCTTATAGAAAGCATAATATTATGCACATCGGGATAAATGAATCAAATATGAAGTCACAATTATAATATTTTGCATCATTGTAAGTATCCAGTATGTTTTAACATATACTACAATGGTGGCATGGGAAGACAGAAGAAAATATACTGTAGCTTTCAGTGATCAGCTGTGAAAAGGGAAGTTTTAAAATAACCTCATATGATTGACAGGAACCTGAACCGAAAACGTGTATTTGGGACAATGCACTGCAATGTGTTTGCAATTTAAAACAACACGTTAAATACTTAATAACCAAATTGGTTATTTCATCTTAATTGCAGTGTTGTTGGACAAAACTTTTTAAGCAGTTCGGTTCTGTCATTAATAAGTAACCACTAATATTAGTGATATATAAAAAATATCTAAAATCGATTGCACCCGCTACATACTTAAGAAAATATATACAGTATTAAATAATATTTTTTAACTACAGTTCTACAAATTCTATTAAACCAGGAAGCTGCAGAACCCATGGCCTACTGCACCATATTTATATTAATGAAAACCCCAAGGGTTAATTGCATTGCTACTCTGTAGTCTTCCTATGATTTATTTACTGGTTTTTCTAAGGAGAGGTCAACAATTCTTTTCACTGAATTTCATACTGTATATTGTTTAGCAGTGGTTCATAACCAGGTGGAATTGAACTAGAACATGTATAAAGGAAAGTGACAAGCGGCTATAAAAAGTGGAAGAAGAATGCAGACAAATGCAATATTTTGCAACAGCATGGATGAAAGAAGAGAAAAGGGGGAGACAAAGTAGGGGATAAAACATTTATACATGTTAAAGGTTTAAATAAATCTCAGAATAGAAAATGTTTTTATTGAGAAATTACACACTAGAACTAGGGGACACAATCTGAGATTATTTGGAGGGAAGATGAGAAGCAATGTCAGAATATATTATTTTACCAAATGAGTAGTAGATGCTTGGAACACACTTCCAGCAAATGTGGTTGGATACTCTACTGTAGGTAAATTTAAACCCTTCAAGGTTCATTTTCACTTTTTCCCAGCCTTCTAAGAGCCATAACTTTTTATTATCTCATCAATATAGCTGCATGATAGCTTGTTTTATGCGAATGAGGAAGTGGGTGAAAAAAAAAATGCTGTTGTGTGATTTTTAGTAGTAGTATTTACAGTGTTCACAGTGTGATTATAGAAATACTACATTTATATACAGTAAACCCTTGAGTAGCATTTCTCTTAAGTAACACTGTTTTCAACTAAAGTCGATGTGTCAGGGCAGCGGCGGTCCCTCAAAAAAAGTTGCATTCCTCAGATAAGGGCGCCGAATGCTCCATGACCCCGGGCGCCACTCAGTGAGTCGGCGCGCAGCTGATGTTGATCACTTCCTGCTTCTCCTGCATCAGAATGCGCCTACTCCTCCCCCTCCCCTCTCCACAGTGCACAGTGCCGACTGAACGTTGCTGTGTCTACCTGCCTCCTGACACAGTACAGCAGCTGAATCACCAAACTGCCGGCTGAACGCTGCCTGCCTCCTGAATCCCCACTGTAATGCAAAATGTAAGTACTGTACAGATGAGTACAGTACAGTAAAGAAACGTTTGCAAATAAATACTACAGTCCTATGTCAAAGCACAGATAACACAGTGATAAGTACTGCTATAAGGATGTCACTGCAATCCTATGTCAAACCACAGATAACACAGTGATACGTACTGCTATAATGATGTCCCTGCAGTCCTATGTCAAACCACAGATAACACACAGTGATACGTACTGCTATAATGATGTCCCTGCAGTCCTATGTCAAAGCACAGATAACACAGTGATACGCACTGCTATAATTATGTCCCTGCAGGCCTATGTCAAAGCACAGATAACACAGTGATACGTACTGCTATAAGGATGTCCCTGCAGTCCTATGTCAAAGCACTGTATGCTAATTGTCCAAAAACCTGTTAAATGTTAATTTATTCTTTACAGTTGTGTTTTATATTCATTCAGTATTGTTATTGTTTTTGGTATTAAAGACCAGAGTTATTCTCTATTAAATAGGGTTTGGTGTGTTTTTTGGAACATCTAGAACCAATTAATTGGATTTACATTAATTCCTATGGAAATAATGTCCTAAACTAACATTGATTTCTACTAAAGTCCATTGCTTCCGGACGGATTAATGACGTTAGTTAAGGTTCTACTGTACACTTTTAAGTTTATTATGTATTTACTTTTAAAATTAAATAAACTTGTTTTTAAACAAGAATTACTTTCTGTCTTCAAATTGTGAGACTCATAACATTTTTTTTGTCTATTGAGCTGAGTGGGGATCCATTTTTTGTGGGGTGAACTGCAGTTTTTATTGGTACTAAATTGGAGTACATACTAGAGATTAGCGAGCATGCTCGTCTGAGCTTGATGCTCGTTCGAGCAGTAGCATACTCGAAGGTACTCGTTACTCAAGCGAGCACCACACGGTGCTCGAGAAAATTTCATCCTCTCCTCCCCACATGTTTAGCACCACTTTTTAGCCAAACCTGTGCACGTCTATAGCAGTGACTGGCTGGCCAGATCAGGTGACCTGCGAGCATGAAAACTCAGGTCACCTGAGGCTCGCTTCACATGCAGGCTGGATGAGCTGAGGGACAGAGCTGGTGCTAATCAGGGAGAGTGATAGTGTAGGTTAGAAGACGCATGTAGGCATGGATCCTTTTTACAAGAACCCAAAAGTCCTTTCTAGGACTACAACTCCTATCATTGTGTGCATCAACAGTTTGGCTGGCTGGGAGCAGTAGTGCGCACAAAGTATTCTCAAGCATCCCGGCTGTATACTGCATACTGTTAGGGGTTTTATGCAGTATACTGCTAGTGGTGTACAGAGACTAGATAGGAAGCAACAAAACTCTTCATTTTTTAATTTTTTTTTTTGGGGGGGGGGGGGGGGGCTTTAAGCATACGCTATATACTCCTGTGTGCGTCCTATCAATCCACGCTATCTAACAAGACAAGACGCTTTTTATATTTTTGGGGGGGGACTCAAAGCGTACGCTATATACCCCTGTGTGGGTCCTGTCAATCCACGCTATCTAACAACAGTATACGCTGTTTAAATTAATTTTTGGGGTCTCAAAGCATACGCTATATACCCCTGTGTGGGTTCTATCAATCCACTCTATCTAACAACAGTATATGCTGTTTACTGTGTATATTTTGGGGCTCAAAGCATACGCTATTTACCCCTGTGTGGGTCCTGTCAATCCATGCTATCTAACAACAGTATACGCTGTTTATTGTGTATATTATGGGCTATAAGTGTATGCAAAATACCTCGCAGATAGCATAGCATTTTGACCAAGTGAATTATACAACATGATGAAGACTAGGGGTAAGGGTCGAGGACGTGGGCGTCCAAATGAGGGTGTGGGCAGAGACCAAGGTCCTGGGCAGGGTGAAACAGTGCCCTCACTAACACGGACACTGGGAAGGTCCACTTAACCACCGACACGTGGACAAGTGCTGGTGGGCAGGGACACTACATCTCCCTGATTGCACATTGGATTAACCTGGTGGAGGCTGGGACCGAGTCTGACCCTGGGTCTGCTCACGTGCTACCCACACTGAGGATTGCGGGTCTTACCTTCATCATGGTTTCTCCAGCTCATTATGCCACCTCCTCCAACCCCCCTCCTCTTCTTTCTCCTCCACCTCTCAATTACCATCTGTGAGCACGTTGCCTTCAGTCGGTGGCTCGAGGCGCTGCAGCACTGCCATGGGGAAGCGTCAGCAAGCCATGCTGTAACTCCTGAGCTTAGGTGACAAGAGGCACACCGCCCAAGAGCTGTTATGGGGTTTGAAAGAGCAGACAAATCTGTGGCTTTTGCCGCTGAACCTCCAACCAGGCATGGTCGTGTGTGACAATGGGTGTAACCTGGTGGCGGCTCTGCAGCTTGGCAGACTAAGACACGTACCATGCCTGGCCCATGTGCTCAATCTGGTGGTTTAGGGCTTTCTTAAAAACTACCCCAATTTGTCTAAGCTGCTCAGCAAGGTGCGTCGCATGTGCGCACATTTCAGAAAGTCCACCACAGATGCTGCCACTCTCAGGACACTGCAACATTGCTTCCAGTTGCCAGTGCACCGACTGTTGTGCGATGTGCCCATGCACTGGAATTCAACTTTGCACATGTTGGCCAGGGTTTACGAGCAGCGTTGAGCTATTGTTGAATACCAGCTGCAGCAAGGCCATCGGAGTGGTAGTCAGCCTCCGCAGTTCTTTACAGAGGAGTGGGCATGGATTTCTGACATCTGTCAGGTGTTAGGAAACTTTAAGGAGTCAACACAAATGGTGAGTGGCGGTGCGGCCATTATCAGCATAACCATCCTGCTGCTTTGCCTTCTGAGAAGGTCGTTGCTAAGCATTAAGGCCGACACTTTGCAGATGGAACAGGAGATGGGGGATGACAATATGTCGCTTGATAGCTAGACCACCCTCACGTCTGTTTCTCAGCGCGTATTGGAGGAGAAGGAGGGGGAAGAGACTGCTGCCCAGACTGCAGAGGGTACCCATGCTACTTCCTTTACATCTGTTCAACGTGTATGGTCTGAAGAGGAGGAGGAGACTGAGAGTCATCCTCCTAGTGAGGACAGTGATGTGTTGCGTACTGGTACTCTGACACACATGGCTGACTTCATGTTAAACTGCCTTTCCCGTGACCCTCACATTAGACGCATTCTGGCCAACACGGATTACTGGGTGTTCACCCTTGTCGACCCACGGTATAAGGATAACCTTTCCACTCTCATTCCCGAAGAGGAAAGGAGTACAAGAGTTATGCAATACCACAAGGCCCTGGTGGAAAAGCTGATACTAAAGTTCTCAACTGACAACTCTAGCGGTAGAGGACGTAGTACAGTGGGCCAACTAGCAGAGGAGACGAGGGGAACGGGCAGCATGTCCAGTGCAGGCAGCGGAACACTCTCTAAGGCCTTTGCCAGTTTTATGGCACCCCAGCCAGACTGTGTCACCATTCCTCAGTCTAGGCTGAGTAGGAGGGACCAGTGTAAAAAGATGGTAAAGGAGTACATAGCTGACCGTACCAACATCCTCCGTGATGTCTCTGCTCCCTACAACTATTGGGTGTCAAAGCTAGACACCTGGCACGAACTTGCGCTGTACGCCTTGGTGGTGCTGGCCTGCCCTGCCGCTAGCATGTTATCAGAAAGGGTGTTTAGTGCTGCTGGGGGGATTATCACAGATAAGCATACCCACCTGTCAACTGACAGCGCCGACAGGCTTACACTTATTAACATGAACAAAGCCTTAGTTTTCCCAGATTTCTCTTCTCCACCGCTAGAAAGCAGCATAACATAAAGTATCTTTAAACTGGAACTGGAGAACCATACACCCTCTATCACCCCAAAAATGGGTAGAAGTAGCTTGGTCTATCTTTCTCTGATCTTCCTCCTCCTCCTAAACCAGCATGTCAGCACGCTAAACTGCCAATTCTTCAGAGGGCCAAAAGGCTCTGTAAAAACTAATTTTTTCGGAGGGCTGCCTCCAGGCTCTGTTAGCAAATTAGGCAAGTATGAGCTCTATGTTAAAAAAATAATTTCAGGGTTTCGCCTATACACTTGGTCAACAAATCTATCAGGGATTTGCCTAGACTCTTGGTACACAAATGTTTCAGGGGTTCGCCTATACTCTTGGTACACAAATGTTTTAGGGGTTCACCTATACTCTTGGTACACAAATGTTTCAGGGGTTCGCCTATATAGTCTTGGTAAACAAATGTTTCAGAGGTTCGCCTATACTCTTGGTCACCAAATGTTTCAGGGGTTCACCTATACTCTTGGTACACAAATGTTTCAGGGGTTCGCCTCTATAGTCTTGATACACAAATGTTTCAGGGGTTCGCCTATACTCTCGGTAAACAAATTTTTCAGGGGTTCACCTGCACTCTGGGTAAAAAAATGTTTTGTTGTAGAATGGGTTGTTGAATTGTGGAGATGTGTAGAAGTACTGGCATCTGAGTTCCCTTTATGCCCACGTTTGTGGCTCATGAAATGTCTATTTTTGGCTTAAAACATTTGCATAATAGGCCCAAGTGTGTGTCCTGTTGATCCACAATATATAACAAGACTGTACACGTTACACTGTCTCTTTTTGGCTTTAAGCATACGTAAAATACCGTGCAGTTTGCGTAGCATTTTGACGCAGTGCATTATACAACATGATGAAGACTAGGAGTAAGGGTCGAGGACAAGGATGTGAATGTGGGCGCCAGAATGAGGGTGTGGGCAGATGCCGAGGTCCTGGGTGGGGTGAAACAGTGCCTGGTTTGGACACTCTAAATTCTTAAAGTACATGCTGTCTTTCGCTGGGGCACTGCTTAAAAAGCCCCTCAGGGAGAGGCAGGGGCTGTGAAAGGCGTTAGCTTGTCTGTCGGTGGACCGCCACCTGGATCCCATTAAGTAAGTACGAGCTCTATGTTAAAAAAAAAGGATTTCAGGGGTTCACCTGCACTCTGGGTAAACAAATCTTTCAGGAGTACACCTATACTCTTGGTAAAACAATTGTTTCTGGGGTTTACCTATACTCTTGGTCAACAAATCTTTCAGGGGTACACCTATACTCTTAGTACACCAATGTTTCAGGGATTCGCCTATACTCTTGGTACACAAATGTTTCAGGGGTTCACCTCTATAGTCTTGGTACACAAATGTTTCAGGGGTTCGACTATACTCTTAATAAACAAATCTTTCAAGGGTTTGCCTATACTCTTAGTAAACAAATCTTTCAGGGGTTCACCTGCACTCTGGGTAAAAAAATGTTTTGTTGTAGAATGGGTTGTTGAATTGTGGAGATTTGTAGAAGTACTGGCATCTGAGTCCCCTTTATGGCCAATGTTGTGGCTCATGAAATTTTGTGACGGAGGTGGCATGGGATTGGAATAATTGGAACCCAACTGTCCTTTTTAGGACTACAACTTCACTTTTGTGCATCATCAGTGTGGCTGCCTGGGACCAGTAGTGCGCACGAAGCATTCACAAGCATCCTGGCTGTATACTGCATTCTGTTACCGGTTCTATACAGTAGACTGCTACTGGTGTACACAGACTATATAGGAACTAACAAAAATCCTCTCATTTTGCATTTTTTTGTTGTTTTTTGGCTGAAAGCATTTGCATAATAGGCCCCAGTGGTATATAGTGCAGATCAAGAGGACACACAAGACTGTACACATTTTACACTGTCTATTTTTGGCTTAAAGCATATGTAATATACCCTTAGTGTGTGTCCTCTCGATCCACACTATATAACATGACTGTACACATTTTACACTGTCTTTTTTTGGCTTAAAGCGTAAGCAAAATACCTCGCAACATGATGAAGACTAGGGGTAAGGGTAGAGGACACGGACATAGACATTTACATGGGTATCCCAATGAGGGTGTGGGCAGAGGCCGAGGTCCTGGGCGGGGTGAAAGAGTGCCTGGTTTGGCCAGTCTAATTTCTTCATGGTTCATACTGTCTTTCCTTGGGGCACTGGTTAACAAGCCCCTCGGGGAGAGATTTTTGCCTTTTTTTTTCTCTTTGCACACTTCCTCAACTGGCAGAGGCATCGTTGTATGCCCAGCTGCTCGGAGGAGGTGTCCGGATTGGAAGGCCACCCGCCAGTTGCCGCGGCCGGACAGGCAGAGTGGAGACTCGGGGACTCCATGGCTCTGTCACAAGGGGAGGCGGCAGAGGGGCGGCTGCGGTGCATTGACTCCAGTGTGCACGTCTCAAATCCTTCTCAGCGCTTTGAGAAAATAGGTCAAGGAACGTCAGCTCTCCGCCAGTACTCCCGGACAAAGGCAGGTTGACCCGAACCCCTGGAATGAGAGGAGAGGGCCGCTCCTCTTTCGCGTGCCGCTCTGCACAGGGGTGGCGTCAGTCCGTCGGACGTCAGGAGCCAGAAGGACCGGCCTATGGTGTCGCCGAGCTCCCATCGATGAAGTAGGCAAAGGGATGCGCCTTACCCCATCTGTGATGGGAACAGCTGAACGCTGCGCTCTGAACAATTTTCAGTACGCTGTGGAAGCAGGCTTGTGCAGGGGATTGGACAGCAATGCAGCATGTAACACTGAAGAAAAGAGGCAGTGGTGTCACCCGCCGATGGTGATTGGCCTTCGTTGCACCTAGTGTGGTGCTTAGCTAAAATGTGCCAGTGCATGTGCCTTGCTGATTATGGTCTGTACCAACTAATTTGTTAGGCAGGTTACCACCAGGCTCTTGCCCAAATTTGGCTTAATAGTGCGACCTGGGAGCCTCAGATGCATCCATGCATGCTGCGCCTGCTGTTCCCTATCCGTTTCTGTGGTGTTTCCATCACTTTCTGATGTTTTCAGGTGATTCACACAACCTCGCCTATGCAAAGCATGAGTCACCTTAAAAAATACTCGGGTCTCCTATTGACTTCAGTGGGGTTCATTACTCGAAACATGCTCTCGAGCATTACAAAAAGTTCGACTTGAGTAACGAGCACCCAAGCATTTCGGTGCTCGCTCATCTCTAGTGCATGCATCTTTTTGCTTGCTTTTTATTTATTTTTTGGGTGAAGTCTGGGTAATCCCCCAATTCTTGCACTCTGTATTTTTTTATAGTGTTCACCAAGTGTGAAAGATGCCAAATATGTGGGGTGTGTTCATTGCTTAGATTCTTTTATGAGTAAATGGGAACGGGTTTTCTTTTTAATATTTTTTTAATGTCTTAAAAAGGGGATCCATAGGCATCCATGTATGGCAGCCTTTGGAGCTCTTACTAGACTAGGGCTGCCGTGCTAGCCTATTGGCACCCCACAATCATGTCATGGAGGGATGTTTGGACACTGGAGGAGGGGTGCTGTGCATCTGACTGTTTAAACACATGTTCAATTTTGACATAGGATTCTAAATAGTAAACTGCTGCAATTGGAGCTAGCTCCAATCGTGGTGGTTGTCAATGGCTGTAAAAACCAGCAGATAGCCATTGGTCATGGAGCAGATGCCTATAGGGTGCCTATGCCTAATACTAATTTTTCTGTAATAAGGATGTGCACTTGTGAAATTAATTTTTGAAGAAAAAAAAGAAACAACAATTACTCTTTAAATGCTTAGATTGATTAGACTGTTGGTGCCAAAGTCTGGAAATCTGTCTAATACACAGCGGCACTGTCTTATATACACACAGCAGTATGGTCTAATACACACAGTCTAAGATTAATTTTAAAAACAGGCGCTAAAAACATTTTTAATATTAGGGATACCTGGAACAAGAATATACTATGTTATGTACTTGGTGCTCTGACTATATTCCTGCTTTTACATCTATGGCATGCACTCTCTTTCCTCTCAGCTGAAACTCTTCCACCCCCGATGATTAGTTCACTCAAGATATATTTGAGTCTCAAATTCTACTAGCATTTAAGACGTCTTGAGATTTTGAGATTTTTCATAACTTCAAAACATTTATTTGATGCATCTAGAAAAATTTAAAATTGTGTTTATTTTACCTTTAGGTTGTATCAGATGTAGATATGAAAATCTTGTTAGCTACGGAAAACACATTTCTCTTATTTCTCATTGACTTCTACAAAATCCTAGCCAGCCTGGTATAGCTGCCAGTGGCATGTCTACCAGGTAATTTAAAATTGCCCTCTCCCTGTTTACTTGAGCCGTGTGCCATATAAATGAGATGCTGGATGACAAGGTTTTATTCAATCCATGAAGCTGTATAATTCTCTGAAGTAGAGTTCTCTGCCATTCTGACCTCTTCAATATTCTTTATTGAACTTAGTGGGATATGTCTCTGCTGTTCTTTATTCACAGGCTCACTTACATGTGGGAAAGGGGAGATCAGTCTAAAGCATTCAAGTACTGAATGATCAAAGGAGAACAGCACACAACTGTATTTCATTGAAGTTACCGGACATAAATTCTGATAACTCATTCTTGTGACAAGCAGTGAAGCCAGAAACGAAAATGGCACAACATGAATTCATCATTTTGACAGAATTTCAATGAGGATGAAGACAAGGAACACCAAGCACACGTTCATGCATATCTAAGCTATTTGTCTCTGTGTAATTTGATATTTATTTTCCTTTTACAAAATCCCACATACTTAGTCATTCTTTAATTGCTTTTATAAACTTGATAATAACCAACATCCTACACAGTTATGAAGTAAGGCAGAGGAAGTCTCTCATTTTAGACTCTTATGATGCTGAGTCTTTAAACCTGTAATTTGGAAAAGTTGTCCATGACTTGATGATATTTGTGATTGTTTGCAGTAAGAGAAACCAAGTAATCTTGTAGATAGCTAACAAAAATAGATGATGTTATAGCAAGCTTTCGAACCTACTCAGGGTTCTTCCTCAGGCATAATTGGAACATATCTAAAGACGTATTTATATAAAAACATATACACATGAGCAAATGGGAGGGCACAGACATAGTGTGCTTAATTTGTACCTAAAACAAATTCCAGTCCAGGATAAGAGGGCACAGACATGTTGGGATTAATAGCACTTAGATAAATACCTGAAAGGGATAACAGTAAATACTTAATTAGTTCAGTGACAAGGAATGTGAAAGTTTTATGCTCTCTAAATTGATGTTAGGGGGTTAGCAAGCCAACATGTTACCTCTGCTCTGGTGTTCTCATATCTCATACTCTCCATTGATGTAAAAGAAAACCCTCTGAGCTTCATTCCGTTTCTGATAGTTGTTTATAAAGTTATATTCCCAAATTTTTCTGTGATGTGGACTCAACATTGCCTCTAAGTATAATAACTTTCATCTGTTGTATGTTGTGTTTGTGATTTAAAAAATGCTTCACTATAGGCAATTCTGTGTTTCTCTCTTTAATCATGTGGCGATGCAATCTCATCCGGGCATTCAGTTTTTGTCCTGTTCCCCCAACATAAAGGCCCCCAACAGGACATTCACTGCACTGGATCAGGCACACAACATTGGACATGGAACATGTGAATGTCCTGGGGATCTTGTAGTAATGATGTGTGTTGGGGATTTGTATCCTGTCTGTGGTCCATACATGTGAACAGGTCTTGCCACTCCTTACATTAAGGGGATAAGTTCCTTTTTGTGTGTCAGAGGGCAATGGACTCCTGATTATAAAGTTCCTTAGACTTGGAGGTTGCCTGTAACACAGAAGCAGAAGGTCAGGGAATATGGTTTTCAGACAGTCATCCTTGTGTAAAGTATGATGCAGTTTTCCTTAGTACCTCCAGCTGTGGATTTTAGGTCACTACTAGAGGTACATAACCATTTTTTGGATAATATTTGACTCAACCATTGCAAGTAATTTACATGTGCATCAGAAGATTTAACGACAAAGCCTTTACTGTTAGATTCTGATAGGAGAATATAAATGGTCAATAGATTAGTGGTATTTCAATGATGTGCCTTTAGGATAGTTTTTTTTGCAGCTGGTAATATATCTTTTCAAGCAAAACTCCACTTGTCCATGAAATTCTTAGACAAAGGGGTTATCAGACAACAACAATCCATTTCCTTATGCCTCATTACTGCATATGAGAGTCACAGAGTGGTGCAGCCACTTAATAATCAATATTAGCCATGAGCCTCTGTTAGAGAAGCTCTTGCTCTGTTAGACCCCTTTAACTTTTATTTCAAGGAATGTAAACACAAAATTAATTAAATGCTTTCTTAAAGGTTCATAGTCAGTGTCTCTATATATTTCATGTCTCCTGTACTTTGGACTCATTGGACTATAGGATCTTATAGCAACTAATAGAAACTCAGCTTCCTTTGTTCACAGGTAATTTAAAGTAGGTAAGAAGGTAAGAATGACAAATGAATCTTGCTGTCTGTGATAAGTCCCAGTGTCCCTAGGAAGTGTTGTTTTGAGGTCACTGTACTTCATTTTTTAAGGAGACTTGTTAACTAGAGATTAGGGATTTTTTTTGCTGATTTGAGTTTGTCTCATACAAAAAGTAAACATGCTTCAAATAGAATGCATAGGTTTATCAAATCACTATGCTTGGCAAATTTATGAAAAAAAATAGGCTCATCTATTTTATCAACTGGTAACATAGTATCATAGTTTGTAAGGCTAAAAAAAGACATGTCCAATCCAATCAATTCAACCTATTATCCTGCAATGTTGATACTGAGGAAGGCAAAAAAAACACTCATTTTAAAGAAAAAAAATCCTTTGTGACTCCAAATCTGGCAATCAAAAGAAATCCCTGGATCAACAAACTTTGTGGAGTACCGTAATCGAGCGACTAGTGCTGAATCTGTAAATCTCTGCTGTGATTGTATTTAGAATTTCAGCTGATTTGAAACAAGAATACTAAAACATTACAGGAGCTCAATACACATCTTTTCACAGTTGTAGATATTTCTACACAAACCATATGCTCTGAAAAAGTATGCATAGTATTATGTAGCAACCCAGCTAATTTTCCAAATTTTAGGGAAATTATGTAAAAAAAGTTTATAAGATTTTTTTGCACACAAATATTATCTGCAGTTTAGTTCAGATTGTTTTTAATTTAATTGACACACAATGTCCACTGTTAATCTTTGTGGGCACAATGGGGTGTCACTATTGCTCTATGGGGATCACTGTTACTCTATAGTGGCACTTTTGGGGCCACTATTACTGTATAGGAGCACTATAGGGTCCTATATTGGGACATTATGGAAACAACTGTTACTGTATGAGCTACTATTACGATATGAGAGAAAGCATTGCTACACGGGGAACTATTGGCCCCTATGACTATATGGAGATGTTATGGAGACTGCTATTACTGTATGGGGCACTATGGGAGCAATATTACTCTATAGCAACATTATTGGCATACTATAACAGTATGGGGGCCTTATGCATACTACTATTACTATATTTGGGCATTTTTCCTGCATGAAGGCACTATGAGACCCAATATTATCATATTAGGGCCATTATTAGTTTATGTGGACACAATTACTATTTGAAGGCAGTATGGGGACTACTAGTACTTTATGGGGGCTACTATTACTATATGGGGGCACAATGACAGCACTATTACTCTATGGAGCACAATAGGGACATACTGGGGACACTGTATGGAATAGAGTGCTTGTGTACAATTGGAGAAAGGTGGTAATGAGTTGAAAATAAGAGTTGCCAAAGATGTCTGTGTTTTAAATTCTGCAGAGATTAGGCATGGCTGAAAGAAGTTGTCATGGCGGTCTTGGCCAAATGAAGAAGAAAACTGAAAGTGAATAACTGAATTCAGAGATGAGTCACCTATGCGTCATTGCTTTTAACTGTAGTATAATTCTAAAGTCTATATATACAACCTGGGGGAAGGGGCAGGTCCAGTATTTGCCCTGGGGTCCATTTGACTCTGGTTAAGCCCCTGGTGAGACTATCAAATAGGATGACTTTCCTTTTTCCTTTACTTTGCAAAGAGAAACTTTAAAGATAGGAAAAAAAGTGCATTTGTATCTTTCAATATCTATTGTTACTTGGGTTATTTAATTTATTCTCCTCACATGATGCAGCTCCTTTTAATATCCACTGTGGTGGGTTGAGGGCTGCTGTTTAACAGAACGCATTGACTCCATGTCTTGTAGCCAGCCCTTGCAATTCACATATGCTCTTCAGAAATGTCATTTCACTTCGGAGCTCTGTATATCATTGCTGTCCTTTTGCTTTGCTGCTATTTATCATACTTCATACTCTGCTAAATCTGCCAATTTTTATTTTTCTCACTGACAACAGCTGTCAGCACTCAATTTATGTCTTTAAAACTCTTGGTGGCAGCATAATCACAAGTCACTGGATGTTTGCATCGCTCATTTTGTGCCACTACCCTCTATTTGTGGCTGAAAATTGGCAAAGACATAACTGCTAATTGCTCTTTGAAAGGCATAGCATTAAAAAAGCAAAACCTTTACAAAGTAAGGAGTGCCTGGAAACTTAGTTCTTGTTCTGCAGGGAGTAGAAAAGTAAATTTGTTTAATCATGACTGCTATATCTATTGATTATGTAAAATTTTGCAGTGATCTATTATTTCTTTAGGGTGCCTGTGCTTGCTGTGAATGATTAGCTGTAACTGGATGTGGATCACCATAAATTGCTGGATAGCACTTGATATTGTCTTAACTGGCAAGTATAGATATACCTGTCAATTAGCGGTGATCCGCATGTGGTTGCGATGGATCATCTGTAACATCTACAGGCACCCCTAAAGGGGTAATATGGTTGTGACAATCATAGTTTAATCAATTGCATGATTAACCACTCTTGATACACCATATGACAGTGTGCAAAATGACAATCCAAGACAAGGTAATATGCAGTATCATACTGACATGGAAGTAATTGATACACTATGCTATTAGCAAAGTGTTTGTGTAGTAAAACTATTCTTTTTGACGTCAAATGATGTGACAATATTATCTGAACAAGATTGAGCTGTAGATTTCAATGGCATAGTGATTGTATGCTGGACATGAACCTACGTCAAGAGATAGTATGCTATTTATCTGCGTAAATCGTAATAGGAAAATCAAAAGGAAGGAAGTCTTGAAAGCCAGAGTGTGAAGTGATGATAAGAGTAGTGGATTGAAGAATATGCTGCACAGAACGAAGGCTGCATTTGCTCTAGGTTGATATCTGGAGATTAGTGAAAAGAGGTATATAAGATCAGGATTAAAGAGAACTTTAATTTTTTAATGTAAGGATTTTAAATTGCATACTCTAGATATGCATTGGAGGTGCGGAATTGGAGAAGGAAGAGAGGAATGACTGTAAAATGTTAATTAATAAGAGATAGATTAGGTCTATTCATTTAGTTAATTGACCAAATAGGTAAGATTTGTGATAGTTAAGCTAGCATATAATGAAGACATATACATTTCCTGGTTCTGATTCTGTATACATGTACAGAGCTTGGCTGTGGTATTATGTTTCTATAGTGAGCTTTATTCTGGCATTGCATCTGTGTACTGAACTTGGTTCTGATGTTATAATTATGTAGTGAGCTTGATTCTGGTGCATCATTTATGTACTAAGGTTGGTTGTTCTATTTATGTTATAACTAGAGATGAGCGAGCACCAAAATGCTCGGGTGCTCGTTACTCGGGACGAAAATTTCGCGATGCTCGAGGGTTCGTTTCGAATAACGAACCCCATTGAAGTCAATGGGCGACCCGAGCATTTTTGTATATCGCCGATGCTCGCTAAGGTTTCCATTTGTGAAAATCTGGGCAATTCAAGAAAGGATAGGGCAGGCGAGGGGCTACATGTTGGGCTGCATCTCAAGTTCCCAGGTCCCACTATTAAGCCACAATAGCGGCAAGAGTGGGCCCCCCCCCTCCCAACAACTTTTACTTCTGAAAAGCCCTCATTAGCAATGCATACCTTAGCTAAGCACCACACTACCTCCAACAAAGCACAACCATTGCCTGCATGACACTCCACTGCCACTTCTCCTGGGTTACATGCTGCCCAACCCCCCCGCACGACCCCGCACGACCCAGTGTCCACAGCACACACCAAAGTGTCCCTGCGCAGCCTTCAGCTGCCCTCATGCCACGCCACCCTCATGTCTATTTATAAGTGCATCTGCCATGAGGAGGAACCGCAGGCACACACTGCAGAGGGTTGGCACGGCTAGGCAGGGACCCTCTTTAAAAGGGGCAGGACGATAGCCCACAATGCTGTACAGAAGCAGTGAGAAATAGAATCCTGTGCCACCGCCATCAGCAGCTGCACACGGGGGCATAGCAATGGGGAACCTATGTGCCACACACTATTCATTCTGTGAAGGTGTCTGCATGCCCCAGTCAGACCGCGTTTTTTTATAAATAGTCACAGGCAGGTACAACTCCGCAATGGGAATTCCGTGTGCACCCACAGCATGGGTGGCTCCCTGGAACCTACCGGCTGTACATAAATGTATCCCATTGCAGTTCCCTGGACAGCAGAGCTAACGTCAGATTAAATGCAGGTGGGCTTCGGCCCACACTGCATGCCCAACCTGACTGGGGTTTTTAATTCATAGACACAGGCAGGTACAACTCCCTATTGTGAAGTCCCTGTGGACCGACAGCATGGGTGGGTGCCAGGAAGCCACCGGCGGCCCATAAATATATCCCATTGCATTGCCCATCACAGCTGAGGTAATGTCATGTTTAATGCAGGTGGGCTTCGGCCCACACTGCATGCCCCAGTCAGACTGGGGTTGTTTAGAAGTGGACACATGCAGTTACAACTCCGTGTGGACCGACAGCATGGGTGGCTCCCTGGAACCCACCGGCGGTACATGAATATATCCCATTGCAGTGCCCAGCACAGCTGAGGTATTGTCATGTTTAATGCAGGTGGGCTTCGGCCCACACTGCATGCCCCAGTCAGACTGGGGTTCTTTAGAAGTGGACACATGCAGTTACAACTCCGTGTGGACCGACAGAATGGGTGGCTCCCTGGAACCCACCGACGGTACATAAATATATCCCATTGCAGTGCCCAGCACAGCTGAGGTAACGTCAGCTTTAATGCAGGTGGGCAAAAAATTAATTGGATTACACTGTAGGCGAGGGCCCCAAAAAATTGGTGTACCAACAGTACTAATGTACCTCAGAAAAATTGCCGATGCCCAACCAAGAGGGCAGGTGAAACCCATTAATCGCTTTGGTTAATGTGGCTTAATTTGTAACTAGGCCTGGAGGCAGCCCAGTTAAAATAAAAATTGGTTCAGGTGCAAGTTTTAATGCTTTAATGAGCATTGAAACGTATAAAAATTGTTTACAAAACTTATGACTGAGCCTTGTGGGCCTAAGAAAAATTGCCCGTTCGGCGTGATTACGTGAGGTTTCAGGAGGAGGAGCAGGAATATTATACACAGATTGATGAAGCAAAAATGTCCCCGTTTTTGATGGTGATAGAGAGCGATGCTTCCATCCGCGGGTGCAGCCTACGTATTGCTTAGGTATTGCTGCTGTCCGCTGGTGGAGAAGAGAAGTCTGGGGAAATCCAGGCTTTGTTCATCTTGATGAGTGTAAGCCTGTCGGCACTGTCGGTTGACAGGCGGGTACGCTTATCCAAGATGATTCCCCCAGCCGCACTAAACACCCTCTCTGACAAGACGCTAGCCGCAGGACAAGCAAGCACATCCAGGGCATACAGCGCGAGTTCAGGCCACATGTCCAGCTTCGACACCCAGTAGTTGTAGGGGGCAGAGGCGTCACGGAGGACGGTCGTGCGATCGGCTACGTACTCCCTCACCATCCTTTTACAGTGCTCCCGCCGACTCAGCCTTGACTGGGGAGCGGTGACACAGTCTTGCTGGGGAGCCAGAAAGCTGTCAAAGGCCTTAGAGAGTGTTCCCCTGCCTGTGCTGTACATGCTGCCTGATCTCCGCGCCTCCCCTGCTACCTGGCCCTCGGAACTGCGCCTTCTGCCACTAGCGCTGTCGGATGGGAATTTTACCATCAGTTTGTCCGCCAGGGTCCTTTGGTATAGCATCACTCTCGAACCCCTTTCCTCTTCGGGTATCAGAGTGGAAAGGTTCTCCTTATACCGTGGGTCGAGCAGTGTGTACACCCAGTAATCTGTAGTGGCCAGAATGCGTGTAACGCGAGGGTCACGAGAAAGGCATCCTAACATGAAGTCCGCCATGTGTGCCAGGGTACCTGTACGCAACACATGGCTGTCCTCACTAGGAAGATGACTTTCAGGATCCTCCTCCTTCTCCTCCTCAGGCCATACACGCTGAAAGGATGACAGGCAAGCAGCATGGGTACCCTCAGCAGTGGGCCAAGCTGTCTCTTCCCCCTCCTCCTCATCCTCCTCATGCTCCTCCTCCTCCTCCTCAACGCGCTGAGATATAGACAGGAGGGTGCTCTGACTATCCAGCGACATACTGTCTTCCCCCGACTCTGTTCCCGAGCGCAAAGCGTCTGCCTTTATGCTTTGCAGGGAACTTCTCAAGATGCATAGCAGAGGAATGGTGACGCTAATGATTGCAGCATCCCCGCTCACCATCTGGGTAGACTCCTCAAAGTTTCCAAGGACCTGGCAGATGTCTGCCAACCAGGCCCACTCTTCTGTAAAGAATTTAGGAGGCTGACTCCCACTGCGCCGCCCATGTTGGAGTTGGTATTCCACTATAGCTCTACGCTGCTCATAGAGCCTGGCCAACATGTGGAGCGTAGAGTTCCACTGTGTGGGCACATCGCACAGCAGTCGGTGCACTGGCAGATGAAACCGATGTTGCAGGGTGCGCAGGGTGGCAGCGTCCGTGTGGGACTTGCGGAAATGTGCGCAGAGCCGGCGCACCTTTCCGAGCAGGTCTGACAAGCGTGGGTAGCTTTTCAGAAAGCGCTGAACCACCAAATTAAAGACGTGGGCCAGGCATGGCACGTGCGTGAGGCTGCCGAGCTGCAGAGCCGCCACCAGCTTACGGCCGTTGTCACACACGACCATGCCCGGTTGGAGGCTCAGCGGCGCAAGCCAGCGGTCGGTCTGCTCTGTCAGACCCTGCAGCAGTTTGTGGGCCGTGTGCCTCTTATCTCCTAAGCTGAGTAGTTTCAGCACGGCCTGCTGACGCTTGCCCACCGCTGTGCTGCCACGCCGCGCGACACCGACTGCTGCCGACGTGCTGCTGCTGACACATCTTGATTGCGAGACAGAGGTTGCGTAGGAGGAGGAGGGTGGTTTAGTGGAGGAAGCATACACCGCCGCAGATACCACCACCGAGCTGGGGCCCGCAATTCTGGGGGTGGGTAGGACGTGAGCGGTACCAGGCTCTGACTCGGTCCCAGCCTCCACTAAATTCACCCAATGTGCCGTCAGGGAGATATAGTGGCCCTGCCCGCCTGTGCTTGTCCACGTGTCCGTTGTTAAGTGGACCTTGGCAGTAACCGTGTTGGTGAGGGCGCGTACAATGTTGCGGGAGACGTGGTCGTGCAGGGCTGGGACGGCACATCGGGAAAAGTAGTGGCGACTGGGAACTAAGTAGCGCGGGGCCGCCGCCATCATGCCTTTGAAAGCCTCCTTTCCACAACCCTATACGGCAGCATCTCCAGGCTGATAAATTTGGCTATGTGCACGTTTAACGCTTGAGCGTGCGGGTGCGTGGCGGCGTACTTGCACTTGCGCTAGCGACGGCTGGACGGTGCGCTGACAGACATTGGTGGATGGGGCCGAGGACAGCAGATGTGAGGGTGTGGGTGCAGGCCAGGAGACGGTAGTGCCTGTGTCCTGAGAGGGGGGTTGGATCTCAGTGGCAGGTTGAGGCACAGGGGGAGAGGCAGCGGTGCAAACCGGAGGCGGTGAACGGCCTTCGTCCTACCTTGTGGGGTGCTTGGCCATCATATGTCTGCGCATGCTGGTGGTGGTGAAGCTGGTGGTGGTGGCTCACCGGCTGACCTTGGCGCGACACAGGTTGCACACCACTGTTCGTCGGTCGTCTGCACTCTCAGTGAAAAACTGCCAGACCTTTGAGCACCTCGGCCTCTGCAGGGTGGCATGGCGCGAGGGGGCGCTTTGGGAAACAGTTGGTGGATTATTCGGTCTGGCCCTGCCTCTACCCCTGGCCATCGCACTGCCTCTTCCAACCTGCCCTGCTGCTGCCCTTGCCTCCCCCTCTGAAGACCTGTCCTCAGTAGTCGTAGCAAACCAGGTGGGGTCAGTCACCTCATCGTCCTGCTGCTCTTCCTCCGAATCCTCTGTGCTCTCCTCCCTCGGACTTACTGCCCTTACTACTACCTCACTGATAGACAACTGTGTCTCATCGTCATCGTCCTCCTCACCCACTGAAAGCTCTTGAGACAGTTGCCGGAAGTCCCCAGCCTCATCCCCCGGACCCTGGGAACTTCCCAAAGGTTGGGCATCGGTCACGACAAACTCCTCCAGTGGGAGAGGATTCGGAACCATTGCTGCCCATTCTGGGCAGGGGCCCGAGAACAGTTCCTGGGAGTCTGCCTGCTCCTCAGAATGTGTCATTGTAATGGAGTGAGGAGGCTGGGAGGAAGGAGGAGCAGCAGCCAGAGGATTCAGAGTTGCAGCAGTGGACGGCGCAGAAGTCTGGGTGGTCGATAGATTGCTGGATGCACTTTATGCCATTCACGACAGGACCTGCTCACACTGCTCATTTTCTAATAAAGGTCTACCGCGTGGACCCATTAATTGTGAGATGAATGTGGGGACGCCAGAAACGTGCCTCTCTCCTAATCCCGCAGCAGTCGGCCGCGATACGCCTGGATCAGGAGCTCGGCCTGTGCCCACACCTGACTTGGGCCTCCGCGTCCTCGGCCGCGTCCACGTCCTCTAGGCCTACCCCTCAGCATGGTGTATTACCAGTAGTGCAGAAACAGAACGCTGTAATTAAATGTGCCGCTTATTGGCCTGTGGTTGGAGGCTGACTTTGCTTACGGAACGCACAGCAGAGCCAGGAAAGAATTTTGCGCAAGCCTGCTGTAACACTTAGCTGGCTGCGTATGAATTAGGACAACTACCCCCAGCAGAGACCCAGTACACTGAGGACGGTCACAGGCAGCCCAAATAGATTTTTTTTCCCGAATGTTTTTGGAAAGGCCCACTGCCTATATACACTAAATATGTCTTCTGTCCCTGCGTCACCACTACTGGCCCTGGACAATGTAAAATTACTGCAGGACGCAATGCTCTGCACGGCCGATATACAAAAAAAAAAAAAAAGTGCAACACTGCAAAAAGCAGCCTCCACACTACTGCACACGGTTAGATGTGGCCCTAAGAAGGACCGTTGGGGTTCTTGAAGCCTAAAATAACTCCTAACACTCTCCCTATAGCAACTCCAGCAAGACAGCACTTTCCCTGAACTATGTCAGAATGCATCTGTGGCGAGCTGCGGGAGGGGCCGATTTATATACTCGGGTGACACCTGATCTCGCCAGCCACTCACTGCAGGGGGGTGGTATAGGGCTTGAACGTCGCAGGGGGAAGTTGTAATGCCTTCCCTGTCTTTCTATTGGCCAGAAAAGCGCGCTAACGTCTCAGAGATGAAAGTGAAAGTAACTCGAACATCGCGTGGTGCTCGACTCTAGTAACGAGCATCTCGAACACGCTAATACTCGAACGAGCATCAAGCTCGGACGAGTACGTTCGCTCATCTCTAGTTATAACCTCATTTCTGGTGCTGTATTTATGTATTGAGCCTGGCTCTGGGCCTGCATTTATGTATTAAGGTTGGTTCTGCAGCTGTATTTCCTGTTTATTAGATGAGCAAGTTTAGGATGAAAGGAGGTATTGTGGCTGGTCACACTCAGACCATACTCATCCAATGTGGCCAGTGGCCATGCAATTTTGCTAGTATTTTGTGTGTCCAACTGCGCAGTGTGTTTCCACTCTATGATGTGGATTTTGACACAGATCTGCAGCTGATGTTAGCCTTTCAATTGAAATAGTGAACTTTGATGCCGATCTACTACAAAATCTGCACAAGTGGTGCAGATTGAGACATGGAATTTGACACAGATTTGATGCAGAATTTCTTCAACAGAAAAACCACTGTGTGTAATTATACCCTTACCATGGGCCTGTGCTGTATTCTTGCCTCCCAGGCTAAAAATTGCCAGCCAGCCCCTACATGTAGTCAGATGTCCATAAGGAGTTAAAGTAATAATTTGTATGTAAAAATTGGCACTTACAACATTGGTTTATACATCGGGAGGTTCATTCTGTATTCTTGCTATCACTTAGATTTCCCCATAGTAACTATAATATAAGACATATTTGATTTATGTGTTTAATATCACATTTTCATTTAGTGTGCAAATGTGTGTTTAAATGTAAACTCTTCAATAATGTAATTTTACGTACAGTACATAACGCAGTCTGATTAATTCCCTAATCATGTATATAGAATAATTGTCGTTCATTGCCATGATTACAAAACATTTTGTCACGCTGCATTAATTCATTACATTGTTGACATATTAAATAATAATAGTAATGATTTTAAGAGTGGGAACAGCGGCAGTAAATCAATAAGATGCTTTTCTTTGTTTCTCAGCAGATAAGTTTTTATTCTGTGATGTTACTAGATTTTCTAAAGCAAACCTACTCAGTCTCAGCAGAACTGCCATCAGCAAATTCAGTTGAAGAAGATATATTTTTCTCCAGGTGATATGCTTATGTTAGATACGTGCAAAAAGAGATGTTATCTGACCACTATTTATCTGTATATTGTGGCGTAACATAAGTACTGTCATCCATTGACAGTAACAAAATGTTGTCATTCGGCTACCTATCACAGCACACATTGAAATCGATGAGCTGTCTATTTAAAGAGGTTGTCTGGGACTTTTGTATGTTTTTATTGAAGACCTGTCCTCAGAACAGGTCATCAATAAATGATCAGCATGAGTGTACTACTCGGGATCACCACCAATCAACTGATTCCCAGCGGTGCTGTCAATATGGACAGCACGGGAAGTAGACTGTACTGACCATAGCTCAATGCCCTGGGTTGGTATTCCAGGCACAGCTCCCATTGAATTCAATAGGAGCTAGTCCTGCAATACCAAACCATGCTGCTGCACTATGGTCAGCACTATCTGTCATGGATAGGAGAGAGGAGACCCGACAGATCCTGTCTCTATCACCGATTTGTCACAGATCGACTGTTCCGAGTGCCTAGACGCTATGACCACGTGTCAGAGCAGAACCTCCATCGATCACTCTAGCGAGATTGTGAATGTGGAGTCGCCAGACTACAGGGGGATTTGTAACCAGCTTTCATGGGGTCCTGGCACATGCAAACAGAAAGCACAAATGACCCCCTAATTTTGCCTAATGCAGGCCAGCGTTCTACAATGACGTGCACATACACACACTGCCACCACCAGCTGTTCAGGGAAGCTTGCCCCCTCTGATGTCATTCTGGAGGTTGGGGTGAGGGCATGCTTTCCTAGTGGAAAAAGGCTAATTCCCCATTTTGGCCATATCTCGGCAGGAGGCCCTCTGATCGTGAATATAGGCCCAACATATTCTTGGTAAGGATTTTGTCTGTTCAGCAACATCAAGCATGGCACGTAAATTATAACCAGGTATGCGGATACGTCATTCGGGGGGTGATACTGACCTCATATCACAACATGGGTAGATGCGTGTTATTCATCTGGCCCGCCCAATTCCAAAAATATAATTCATATAGGGATAGGACCTTTGCACAACTAATAATCCTTACTCAAAGATTCTCCAATTAATCTGACTTTTGGTGTTAGACAGTCTATAGGACATAACAGGAAATAACAGAGGTGTTAAGCCTCACTGGCAGGGAGGGGGTAATTAACATTCTCCTGTCACTAGCTAACCTTATTGCCAGCATGATCAAAAGACTTTTTGATGCCCAATTCATATCAGAGGCCTCTCAGATGTGAAGGAGGAAGGGGAGATTAAAACATTGAATTCATCTTTTCCAGTATCCTAAACGGCAAGTTTCTATGGAGGGACACTTTATCCATATCTCTATATCACACTATCTGCTTCTTCTGCTGTCTGTGGTGTCAGCAGCACCAGGAATCAGCTGATCAGCGGGGTTTTCGAGTAGATACAAAACTCCTGAACAACCCATTTGATGTATGGGACTGCTGGGTTCTCCAGACTGAGAGATTATCTTTGTAACCCTTTTCTGTTCTGACTAATAAATTAATCTGGAAGACAGGGTCCCTCTATTAAATTAGAATGCCCTAAAAAGCCATTTAAAAATAAGTTAACTAAACCAGACAAAAGAACACTCCATTGTCAACTGTGCAATAAAATGAGGCATACAACTCATAATAGAGTAACCTGTTAGTTAGGGACCATGACTATTGTTAATAGTGTCAGAGGTAGGTCTTGGGAAATTGCTTTGATGTCACCATGCAGCAAGGGAATATTACCTACTTAGTGCACTTACACGTCCTGCCTGGCAATAGTATTATGTAGTTGCTACATGTATCATGTCATGAAGATTGCCAGTTTAATTGATGCCTTTTTCTCACTTGGTATGCTGTTTTTTAACAACATATTGTCTAGTGTACTTAAAGGACATAGTAAGCCCCAATGGAATTACATTATTTAACAAAATTCAGTCAGTTACTTGGCAGCCACTGGGCATATAGTTGCCAAGTAAGGCAGCGCATCAGAAAAGTGAACATCATGTAACCAATTTACTAGAGATTGCCTCTTTAGTTTTATCTGCAATCATATTAAGTAAGATAGCTGAGTTATAGATGTCCCATGAAGTTTCTTATAACAAGAGCAGCATTGAAAACATAAAGAACTATATAAAAACAATGCTAGACCAGACTCGCATGGTCGTAATTCATGTGTGCTGTGCACAAGCACTCAGCAAGTACGTGTTGACATTTGCACTTGCTGCATACCACCAACCACCATGCGCTATTTTAGCATGTATGTGCATGTATGTGCCAATATAGAATATGCTGCAATTTTTTTTGCACGCATATTTCACTATGGAAGATTGGTGCAGCATATTACGCACACAAAACATGCGTGACTTTTACTCTGTTACCATATGCTCGTGTGAGCCAGGCTTTGCTAAGAGAAATATTACAAATGTACTAAGACAAACATTACACATGCAATAGGATATGAGATGAAGACAATCACATAGTATTATGATTTTCGATAGGATAAAATGAAAAGTATAATTTTAGTACATACTTTTTAATGAAAGTTATTTAGAGGGAGTTTCCCCATCAGTATGCCATCACTTTCATATAGGTGAAAGTCAAGCTGCCAAGTTCCTCACAATCTTCAAAACATAATGAATTGGGGATGCAGCTCTTTCACATTTTTTCCTGTAAAGTGAGGCTTTTGTTGTTCCCCAAATAGGAAGCGGATGCACAGCTCATTCACTGCCGCTTTCCCTTTGTACTCGGCAACAGCAGGGTTCCCAGTGGATAGATCATCATAAATTATAATCATAACAATGTAAAGAGTATCTCCAGATAACATTACACAACCCCTCATAGAATATAGGGCTCGTGGCAGAAAGCTGCATACCCTGGATCCTGTTCAAGGCATCTGCGGCAATCAGCTGATCTTTATGAGAGAAGCCACAGAATGGCAGCCATTCTTACTGAGAAGCTCTCTATTCTTGGTCATGTTTGGAGGGGACTCCCCGTTACAATGTTTATATGCCCTAATAGGGAATATGACTAGAAGTTTTTCTCTTGCTCAAACCCCTGTAAAGCACTTTGTGATGCAACATTTACACCACACATATGTAGTTCACTTTAAAAGGTCTTGTATGCCCATCAACCACATGATAAACGGCTGTGTTATAAAATTAGCAGTAGGTCACAGAGATGTTTTCACACATAGAAACATGATGCCCTTTGGTGCCATCATAAGTTGCAGGAACACATCATGATAATGTAACAGACATGAAACATCAGAAAGGCCACCAAGATGGAATGGAGGTTGGTTTCAAGTGGCAGAGGAAACTCCAAAAACTAAGCATATTGCAAAAAAGTTAAAAGTGTTTTACAAGATTAGAAAAATCTATAGCTATCACATCCATGTTTCAACAATAATAAAGAGAATGCACTCTCCGGCAAACAATCCTTTATTGTATATACTACTACCGTGTCTTACCTGATATACCGCAAACATAACTAACATTTAGAAGAACTCTGGAATGATTAATACTAAATCACATCAAAACAAAACCCCAACAATGGAAGAGGATTTAGTGGATTTTCTAATAATAAATCAATATCACAACCACCTTGAATAAAGTGATAATAAAGTCTAGGCCAGGACAAGATCATAGATGGGATTTGTTTTTAGTGATGACAGAACAGTAGGCATTACTGTTAATAATAATAGTACCAACAAGTCAGTAAAATCATCGAATTTCCAAACACCTACAGCAAGTTCAGGCCTTTGGCAAATGCAAGTTGTGCCAATTACTTAAGTGTAAAAATCAGAATTGTGTGAGATATGAAGCGATATTCAGAAGAAATAAAAAGTTTTAAGATAAGAAATGTATTTCTTGGTGCACTAAAGCGGTTATAGAAGGATACACCGAATGTCTGTTGAACAAATGCAGGAGGGAAAACTTTAACATTGTGGTGAAGGGCTTTATGCGTCATCCATTGTTAAAGCATTTTGTGGAGGTCGACAAAATGTCGGTGTTAGAAAAGTTTATCATTCTTGAGACAGTTCCCAATGTTAGGGAAGGGGAGACTATGTCAAGAACATATCATGGACAGAAAGTAATCCAGATGGGACTGAATTGTAAAATAGAGTTGTTTGCATTTTAACATGCAGAGCTCTTATTTAACCATAGTTTCTGTTGGAGCTAAAACAACTTTTTCAATCACACAGGCGATTTTTACTATTTTGAGCTGCGGCCAAAAGCAAAAGTAAAATTGCGGCAAAGCGCCATGTTTGAAATTGCGGTGCTTTGCCGCGTTCATGTGTGAGAGCAGCCTTAGTATATACTAATTTTGCTTATATTTCATAGCTTGCTTTTTATTTGGCATAATTTATTACTCAGTGTGTAAGTTAGCATCACGGAGATCTCAATCACCTCTATATTTGGGAACTTAATTTAAACTATGGATTTAATTGGCATTGTTTCTGGCAGTTTACATCAACTTTTTTGCATATTCTTTTTGAATATTAAAATACCATGGATAGGGCAATATGGTTGTTCATTATTAATACATTGACTGTAACACTGGAAAAAAACTTCTCTTAGGGTAGATTCAGACGACCGTATATTGGCTCGGTTTTCACGCCAAGCCGATATACGGTGTCCTCATCTGCAGGGGGGGAAGGATGGAAGAGCCAGAAGCAGGAACTGAGCTCCCGCCCCCTCTCTGCCTCCTCTCCACCCCCTCTCCGCCCCTCTGCACTATTTGTAATGAAAGGAGGCGGGACGGGGGGGGGGGCTAAGTTCCAAGAATTAGCCCCGCCCCATCCCACCTCTCCCCATTGCAAATAGTGCAGAGGGGCGGAGAGGAGGCAGAGAGGGGGCGGGAGCTCAGAGCACTGCTCCTGGCTCTTCCAGGCTCCCCCCCTGCAGAGAGAGACGACGTATATCGGCTGGGCGTGAAGACCCAGCCGATATACGTTCGTCTGAATTCAGCCTTAGGGAGACAGTTTTTTATTCCAAAAATAGAATGAAGACTTCAAAAACAAAGTGATCCTTTTTGATGTAATAAAAAATGTATTTTTTTTATTGTTTTCTGTGTGTGAGTTATTTGTGACTCACGTGGCAGTAGAATTAGCGCTTACAGTATTGAGTCTTTTGTCATTCCACAAGTATTTAGTTGTGTCTGGAATAGCCCTTGGGTGTTCCTGGATGACAAACTCTGAATCATACTCTCTACATATGTCCAACAATGTCCTGTACCACAAAGGTAAAGAGACATGTGAGTTACATATGCTTCACATTGCAGTTAAATCCTGTGAGCGCGGACTCTCCTTTTTCACCTTAGAACCCATGGTAGTTAGTGTTAATAAAAAAAATTGCATTTGTCTCTATTATTAACAAATATGAATTTTTATTGATATGTAAGTTGTAATTTTCTGCTACTTTGAGAAATGGCAGTTTAGTAGCAGGAAATCAGATATTTTTATACAATCTGGCATTTGACAGCATTTGTTGTTACAATTATACATACTTTATTTGTTTTCTTTTTTAGTATAAGCAAAAATAAAGTATCTTTTTTAACAGACACATATTTACTCAACACAGCAGCAGATATGAGTTTTATAAACAAGGAATAGCACAAGTTGTCTCCAGTTATAAACTTTGCAATATATTGTATTTGCTTCACAGCATTGAATTAAGTCTACTTGCGGTATTCAATAGATTATAATAACAGCTAACTGGAAGGATTAACAATAGAGATGAGCGAACGTACTCGTCCGAGCTTGATGCTCGGGCGAATATTAGCGTGTTCGGGATGCTCGTTACTCGTAACGAGTACCACGCGATGTTCCGGTTACTTTCAGTTTCCTCTCTGAGACGTTAGCGCGCTTTTCTGGCCAATTGAAAGACAGGGAAGGCATTACAACTTCCCCCTGTGACGTTCAAGCCCACAACCCCCCCCCCCCTGCTGTGAGTGGCTGGGGCGATCAGATGTCACCCGAGTATAAAAGTCGGCCCCTCCCGCGGCTCGCCTCAGATGCCTTGTGACTCAGTTAGCTGAGGGAAAGTGCTGGTGCCGGAGCTGCTGTAGGGAGAGTGTTAGTAGTGAGTGTAGGCTTCAAGAACCCCAACGGTCCTTCTCAGGGCCACATCTATCCGTGTGCAGTACTGTGGAGGGTGCTGTTAGCAGTGTTGCACAATTTTTTTTTTTTCAAAATCGGCTGTCTGCAGAGCATTGCGCCCCGCATTAATAGTCCAGGGACAGAAGTGGTGGTTAGGCAGGGAGAGTGTTAGGAGTGAGTGTAGGCTTCAAGAACCCCAACGGTCCTTCTTAGGGCCACATTTAACCGTGTGCAGTACTGTGCAGGCTGCTGTTAGCAGTGTTGCATTTTTTTTTTTTTTTAAATCGGCTGTGCAGAGCATTGCGCCCGGCAGTAATACTACAGGGAGAGAATTGTGTAGGCAGGGCCAGAAGACATATATTATTGATTGAATATAGTCAGGGGGCCTTTTCTTTTTAAAAAAAGGGAAAAATTCTATGTGCCCTGCCTCTGTCAGTCCTCAGCGTTCTGTGTACGTGTGTGGTGGGTGGAGATAGTAAAAAAAATCATATGCAGCCAGCTACGTTTAACAGCAGGCTTGCGCCAATTTATTTCTTGCCTTCCTGGGAAAAATCACCGCCCTGCTGCACTTCATATAACTGCATTTCTGTGGAACAGATTTCTTATCTGATTGAATATAGTCAGTGGGCCTTTTCTTTTTAAAAAAAGGGAAAAATTCTATGTGCCCTGCCTCTGTCAGTCCTCAGCGTTCTGTGTACGTGTGTGGTGGCTGGAGATAGTAAAAAATTCATACACAGCCAGCTACGTTTAACAGCAGGCTTGCGCCACTTTCTTTCCTGCCTGGGAAATTCCTTGCTCAGCTGTAGTTAATAACTCTGCAACACTAAAGTTCTGTGACACATTTGCAGGGGCACAACACAGTTATTAAACTTATTATTCAGTGAATAGATGCAGTGGGCCTTTCCTTTTACAAAAAAGGGAAAAAAGTATATTTGGCCTGCCTCTGACAGTCCTCGGGGCTCTGGGTACGTGTGTGCTGCGTGGAGAACGTTAAAAAATCAGACGCAACCAGCTACGTTTTACAGCAGGCTTGCGCCACTTTCTTTCCTGCCTGGGAAATTCCTTGCTCAGCTGTAGTTAATAACTCTGCAACACTAAAGTTCTGTGACACATTTGCAGGGGCACAACACAGTTATTAAACTTATTATTCAGTGAATAGATGCAGTGGGCCTTTCCTTTTACAAAAAAGGGGAAAAAGTATATTTGGCCTGCCTCTGACAGTCCTCGGGGCTCTGGGTACGTGTGTGCTGCATGGAGAACGTTAAAAAATCAGACGCAACCAGCTACGTTTTACAGCAGGCTTGCGCCACTTTCTTTCCTGCCTGGGAAATCAAATCACTGGTAATACACCATGCTGAGGGGTAGGGGTAGGCCTATAGGACGTGGACGCGGGCGAGGACGCGGAGGCCCAAGTCAGGGTGTGGGCACAGGCCGAGCCAGTGCGGTGGCCAGGGGTAGAGGCAGGGCCAGACCGAATAATCCACCAACTGTTTCCCAAAGCGCCCCCTCGCGCCATGCCACCCTGCACAGGTCAAGGTGCTCTACGGTGTGGCAGTTTTTCACAGAGACGCCTGACGACCGACGAACAGTGGTGTGCAACCTTTGTCGCGCCAAGATCAGCTGGGGAGGCACCACCAACAGCATGCGCAGGCATATGATGGCCAAGCACCCCACAAGGTGGGACGATGCCCGTTCCCCGCCTCCGGTTTGCACCACTGCCTCTCCCCCTGTGCCCCAACCTGCCACTGAGATCCAACCCCCCTCTGAGGACACAGGCACTACCGTCTCCTGGCCTGCACCCACACCCTCACCTCTGCTGTCCTCGGCCCCATCCACCAATGTCTCTCAGCGTAGCGTCCAGACGTCGCTAGCGCCACAGTTTGAGCGCAAGCGCAAGTACGCCGCCACGCACCCGCACGCTCAAGCGTTAAACGTGCACATTGCAAAATTGATCAGCCTAGAGATGCTGCCGTATAGGCTTGTGGAAACGGAGGCTTTCAAAAGCATGATGGCGGCGGCTGCCCCGCG
This sequence comes from Eleutherodactylus coqui, assembly GCF_035609145.1. Lineage (NCBI taxonomy): Eukaryota > Metazoa > Chordata > Amphibia > Anura > Eleutherodactylidae > Eleutherodactylus > Eleutherodactylus coqui. The sequence continues at coordinate 135,168,063 of NC_089837.1, read as the reverse complement.
CTACTCGGTTCCCAGTCGCCACTACTTTTCCCGATGTGCCGTCCCAGGCCTGCACGACCACGTCTCCCGCAACATTGTACGCGCCCTCACCAACGCGGTTACTGCCAAGGTCCACTTAACAACAGACACGTGGACAAGCACAGGCGGGCAGGGCCACTATATCTCCCTGACGGCACATTGGGTGAATTTAGTGGAGGCTGGGACAGAGTCAGAGCCTGGGACCGCTCACGTCCTACCCACCCCCAGAATTGCGGGCCACAGCTCGGTGGTGGTATCTGCGGCGGTGTATGCTTCCTCCACTAAAGCACCTTCCTCCTCCTCCTCCTCCTCCATCGCAACCTCTGTCTCGCAATCAAGATGTGGCAGCAGCAGCAGCACGTCGCCAGCAGTCGGTGTCGCGCGGCACGGCAGCACAGCGGTGGGCAAGCGTCAGCAGGCCGTGCTGAAACTACTCAGCTTAGGAGAGAAGAGGCACACGGCCCACGAACTGCTGCAGGGTCTGACAGAGCAGACCGACCGCTGGCTTGCGCCGCTGAGCCTCCAACCGGCATGGTCGTGTGTGACAACGGCCGTAAGCTGGTGGCGGCTCTGCAGCTCGGCAGCCTCACGCACGTGCCATGCCTGGCCCATGTGTTTAATTTGGTGGTTCAGCGCTTTCTGAAAAGCTACCCCCACTTGTCATACCTGCTCGGAAAGGTGCGCCGGATCTGCGCACATTTCCGCAAATCACACACGGAGGCTGCCACCCTGCGCACCCTGCAACATCGGTTTAATCTGCCAGTGCACCGACTGCTGTGCGACGTGCCCACACAGTGGAACTCTACGCTCCACATGTTGGCCAGACTCTATGAGCAGCGTAGAGTTATAGTAGAATACCAACTCCAACATGGGCGGCGCAGTGGGAGTCTGCCTCCTCAATTATTTACAGAAGAGTGGGCCTGGTTGGCAGCCATCTGCCAGGTCCTTGGAAAATTTGAAGAGTCTACCCAGGTGGTGAGCGGCGATGCTGCAATCGTTAGCGTCACCATTCCTCTGCTATGCATCTTGAGAAGTTCCCTGCAAAGCATAAAGGCAGACGCTTTGCGCTCGGAAACAGAGCCGGGGGAAGACAGTATGTCGCTGGATAGTCAGAGCACCCTCATGTCTATATCTCAGCGCGTTGAGGAGGAGGAGGAGGAGCATGAGGAGGATGAGGAGGAGGGGGAAGAGACAGCTTGGCCCACTGCTGACGGTACCCATGCTGCTTGCCTGTCATCCTTTCAGCGTGTATGGCCTGAGGAGGAGGAGGAGGATCCTGAAAGTGATCTTCCTAGTGAAGACAGCCATGTGTTGCGTACAGGTACCCTGGCACACATGGCGGACTTCATGTTAGGATGCCTTTCTCGTGACCCTCGCGTTACACGCATTCTGGCCACTACGGATTACTGGGTGTACACACTGCTCGACCCACGGTATAAGGAGAGCCTTTGCACTCTCATTCCCGAAGAGGAAAGGGGTTCGAGAATGATGCTATACCACAGGGCGCTGGTGGACAAACTGATGGTAAACGTCCCATCCGACAGCGCTAGTGGCAGAAGGCGCAGTTCCGAGGGCCAGGTAGCAGGGGAGGCGCAGAGATCAGGCAGCATGTACAGCGCAGGCAGGGGAACATTCTCCAAGGCCTTTGCCAGCTTTATGGCTCCCCAGCAAGACTGTGTCACCGCTCCCCAGTCAAGGCTGAGTCGGCGGGAGCACTGTAAAAGGATGGTGAGGGAGTACGTAGCCGATCGCACAACCGTCCTCCGTGACGCCTCTGCCACCTACAACTACTGGGTGTCGAAGCTGGACACGTGGCCTGAACTCGCGCTGTATGCCCTGGAGGTGCTTGCTTGTCCTGCGGCTAGCGTCTTGTCAGAGAGTGTGTTTAGTGTGGCTGGGGGAATCATCACGGATAAGCGTACCCACCTGTCAACCGACAGTGCCGACAGGCTTACACTCATCAAGATGAACAAAACCTGGATTTCCCCAGACTTCTCTTCTCCACCAGCGGACAGCAGCGATACCTAAGCAATACGTATGCTGCACCCGCGGATGGAAGCATCGTTCTCTCTCACCATCCAAAACGGGGACATTTCTGCTTCATCAATATGTGTATAATATTCCTCCTCCTCCTCCTCCTCCTGCTCCTCCTCCCGAAACCTCACGTAATCACGCCGAACGTGCAATTTTTCTTAGGGCCACAAGGCTCACTCATATAATTTTTCTAAAAATTTTTTATACTTTTCAATGCTCTTAAAAGCGTTGGAACTTTAACTTGAAACAATTTTTCGTTAAACTGGGCTGCCTCCAGGCCTAGTTACCACTTAAGCCACATTAACCAAAGCGATTAATGGGTTTCACCTGCGATCTTGGCTGGGCATGGCCAATTTTTACTGAGGTACATTAGTACTGTTGGTACACCAATTTTTTTGGGCACTCACCTACAGTGTAATCATAGCAATTTCTATGTTCTTCGCCTGCACTCATGGTACAGAAAGGTGTGTGGGGTTGGCCTACACTTTAGCTACATAAATGTAACTTGGGCCTTGTCTATACTGCAGCTACTGAAATGGAACGAAGACTGCGCTCCCACTATACTGCTGCTTCGGAATTGTTACTGGGGCCTGTCTTGAGTGCTACTATTACTGAAATGGAACGAAGACTGCGCTCCCACTATACTGCTGCTTCGGAATTGTTACTGGGGCCTGTCTTGAGTGCTACTATTACTGAAATGGAACTAATACTGTGCTCCCCCTATAATGCTGCTAGTGATATGTTAGTGGGGCCTGTCCTAATGCTACGGCTGAAATGTTACTAATTATGGGCTCTGCCTATACCGCTGCTAATGGTATGTCTCTGGGATGTGGAAACAGAGGCTTCCCAAAGACATGATGGCGGCAAGGCCATTTCCCACCAACGCTGTTACTGTTAAGGTGCATATAACCACGGACACGTGGAGAGGACACGTAGTGCCTCAAAAACATCCCCCGCCACAGCCCACTTAATCCTGGCCACATTCCGAAAACCAACAAAATAAAACCGCGCTACTAGGTCCGCAGTCACCACCACATTACCACCAACGCGGTTACTGTTAAGGTACATATTACCAGTCTGACTGGGGCATGCAGTGTGGGCCGAAGCCCACCTGCATTAAGCACGACATTACTACCTCAGCTGTGTTGGGCAATGCAATGGGATATTTTTATGTACCGCCGGTGGGTTCCAGGGAGCCACCCATGCTGTAGGTGCACACAGAGTTTAACCTACATGTGTCCACTTGTAAAGAACCCCAGTCTGACTGGGGCATGCAGTGTGGGCCGAAGCCCACCTGCATTAAGCACGACATTACTACCTCAGCTGTGTTGGGCAATGCAGTGGGATATTTTTATGTACCGCTGGTGGCTTCCTGGCACCCACCCATGCTGTGGGTCCACAGGGACTTCACAATAGGGAGTTGTACCTGCCTGTGTCTATGAATTAAAAAGCCAGGTCTGACTGGGGCATGCAGACACCTTGACAGAATGAATAGTGTGTGGCACATAGGTTCCCCATTGCTATGCCCACGTGTGCAGCTCTTGATGGCGGTGGCACAGGATTATATTTCTCATTGCTTCTGTACAGCATTGTGGGCTATCGCCCCACCCCTTTTAAAGAGGGTCGCTGCCTAGCCGTGCCAACCCTCTGCAGTGTGTGCCTGCTTTTCCTCTGGCAGACGCACTTATAAATAGACATGAGGGTGGCGTGGCATGAGGGCAGCTGAAGGCTGCGCAGGGACAGTTTGGTGTGCGCTGTGGACACTGCGTCGTCCAGGGGGGGGGGGGGGGGGGGGTTGGGCAGCATGTAACCCAGGAGAAGTGGCAGAAGAGTGTCATGCAGGCAGTGATTGTACTTTGTTGTAGGTAGTGTGGTGCTTAGCTAAGGTATGCCATGCTAATGAGGGCTTTTCAGAAGTAAAAATTGTTGGGAGGGGGGGGGCCCACTCTTGCCGGTATTGTGGCTTAATAGTGGGACCTGTGAACTTGAGATGCAGCCCAACATGTAGCCCCTCGCCTGCCCTATCCGTTGCTGTGTCGTTCCCATCACTTTCTTGAATTGCCCAGATTTTCACACATGAAAACCTTAGCGAGCATCGGCGAAATATAAAAATGCTCGGGTCGCCCATTGACTTCAATGGGGTTCGTTACTCGAAACGAACCCTCGAGCATTGCGATAATTTCGTCCCGAGTAACGAGCACCCGAGCATTTTGGTGCTCGCTCATCTCTAATTAACAAGTAGTTCCATTTGATAATGAACAGTACTCAAGAAAAGCATGTAAGGGTGACTTAAAGGGGTTGTCCAGGACGTTTACTATTGATGATGACCTATTACTAGATCAATAAACCTGTCCAGTAATGGTTAATCAGCAGGCTCTATTGCTCGGGATCCCCACCAAACAATTGTTGGGCCAGCAGCTGTCGGTGCTGATAGACCAGGAAACAGACAGCGCTGTCTGTATTGCAGCAGCCTGGGTTTGTACTGCTAGCACAGCTCCAATTGAATTTATGTCCTGGACAACCTGTTTAAAGGCCTTTTAGCCTAAACATTCTTTTGTTTAGTCACCAGGTTATGTGAAATTTCACCCAAGCACTTGCTCATCAGCTGATCACATCTTTTGTGCAGCCTAAAAATATCATTGCTCTTGGCAGCACATCTCTTTGCATCAACAAGGGATGTGTTACCAACAGACATGATACTGTATAGGTAAAGATTAGAGATGAGCGAGCGTACTCGTTCGAGTATTAGGGTGTTCGAGATGCTCGTTACTCGAGACGAGCACCACGCCATGTTCGAGTTACTTTCACTTTCATCTCTGAGACATTAGCGCGCTTTTCTGGCCAATAGAAAGACATGGAAGGCATTACAACTTCCCCCTGAGACGTTCAAGCCCTATACCACCCCCCTGCAGTGAGTGGCTGGGGAGATCAGGTGACACCCGAGTATTAAAATCTGCCCCTCCCGCGGCTCGCCACAGATGCATTCTGACATAGATCAGGGAAAGTGCTGTCTTGCTGTAGCTGCTATAGGGAGAGCGTTAGATGTTATATTAGTCTTCAAGAACCCCAACGGTCCTTCTTAGGGCCATATCTGACCGTGTGCAGTACTGTTGAGGCTGCTTTTAGCAGTGTTGCGCAATTTATTTCTTTTTTGTATATCAGGCGTGCAGACCATTGCGTCCTCAGTCTACAGTCATTTTACTCAGTATAGGGGCAGTACTGGTGAGGCAGGGAAAGAGGGAAAGGTGAAAGAGATATACTGTCTATATAGGCAGTGGGCTTTTTCAAAAAATTGGGGAAAAATACTATCTTTGGGCTGCCTGTGACAGTCTTCAGTGTACTGCGTGTCTGCTGGGGGTAGTAGTCCTAATTAATACGCAGCTAAGCTTTACAGCAGGCGTGCGCAAAATTGTTTCCTGGCTCTGCTGTGCCCGTTACATCACCGCCATCATAGCGCCAGAGGGAAAGAGTATACAATATATACGCTACATACAGTATCTGTCTGGTGTTTCAGCTCACCATTTAAAAAAAGGGAAGCCAAATACTTAAGGCGTACCACTGCCCTTTGGCGACTTGACTGCTTCTGCGCTGTGAATTCCACTAGCTCAGTCCTACGCACCTATGTCTCACTACAGACGTGCGCAAAATTGTTTCCTGGCTCTGCTGTGCGTTCCGTAAGCGAAGTCAGCCTCCAACTACAGGCCAATAAGCGGCACATTTAATTACAGCGTTCTGTTTCTGCTCTACTCGAAATACACCATGCTGAGGGGTAGGGGTAGGCCTAGAGGACGTGGACGCGGGCGAGGACGCGGAGGCCCAAGTCAGGGTGTGGGCACAGGCCGAGCTCCTGATCCAGGTGTATCGCAGCCGACTGCTGCGGGATTAGGAGAGAGACAAGTTTCAGGGGTCCCCAGATTCATCTCACAATTAATGGGTCCACACGGTAGACCTTCATTAGAAAATGAGCAGTGTAAGTAGGTCCTGTCGTGGATGGCAGAAAGTGCATCCAGCAATCTATCGACCACCCAGACTTCTACGCCGTCCACTGCTGCAACTCTGAATCCTCTGGCTGCTGCTCCTCCTTCCTCCCAGCCTCCTCACTCAATTACAATGACACATTCTGAGGAGCAGGCAGACTCCCAGGAACTGTTCTCGGGCCCCTGCCCAGAATGGGCAGCAATGGTTCCTCTCCCACCGGAGGAGTTTGTCGTGACCGATGCCCAACCTTTGAAAAGTTCCCAGGGTCCGGGGGATGAGGCTGGGGACTTCCGGCAACTGTCTCAAGAGCTTTCAGTGGGTGAGGAGGACGATGACGATGAGACACAGTTGTCTATCAGTGAGGTAGTAGTAAGGGCAGTAAGTCCGAGGGAGGAGCGCACAGAGGATTCGGAGGAAGAGCAGCTGGACGATGAGGTGACTGACCCCACCTGGTTTGCTAAGCCTACTGAGGACAGGTCTTCAGAGGGGGAGGCAAGTGCAGCAGCAGGGGAGCTTGGAAGAGGCAGTGCGGTGGCCAGGGGTAGAGGCAGGGCCAGACCGAATAATCCACCAACTGTTTCCCAAAGCGCGCCCTCGCGCCATGCCACCCTGCAGAGGTGCTCAAAGGTCTGGCAGTTTTTCACTGAGAGTGCAGACGACTGACGAACTGTGGTGTGCAAAGTTTGTCGCGCCAAGGTCAGCCGGGGAGCCACCACCACCAGCCTCACCACCACCAGCATGCGCAGGCATATGATGGCCAAGCACCCCACAAGGTGGGAAGAAGGCCGTTCACTGCCTCTGGTTTGCACCACTGCCTCTCCCCCTGTGCCCCAACCTGCCACTGAGATCCAACCCCCCTCTCAGGACACAGGCATGACCGTCTCCCGGCCTGCACCCACACCCTCACCTCCGCTGTCCTTGGCCCCATCCAGCAATGTCTCTCAGCGCAGCGTCCAGCCGTCGCTAGCGCAACTGTTTGAGCACAAGTGCAAATACGCCGCCATGCACCCGCACGCTCAAGCGTTAAACGTGCACATAGCCAAATTGATCAGCCTGGAGATGCTGCCGTATAGGCTTGTGGAAATGGAGGCTTTCAAAAACATGATGGCGGCGGCGGCGGCCCCGCGCTACTCGGTTCCCAGTCGCCACTACTTTTCCCGATGTGCCGTCCCAGCCCTGCACGACCACGTCTCCCGCAACATTGTACGCGCCCTCACCAACGCGGTTACTGGCAAGGTCCACTTAACAACGGACACGTGGACAAGCACAAGCGGGCAGGGCCACTATATCTCCCTGACGGCACATTGGGTGAATTTAGTGGAGGCTGGGACCGAGTCAGAGCCTGGGACCGCTCACGTCCTACCCACCCCCAGAATTGCGGGCCCCAGCTCGGTGGTGGTATCTGCGGCGGTGTATGCTTCCTCCACTAAACCACCCTCCTCCTCCTCCTACGCAACCTCTGTCTCGCAATCAAGATGTGTCAGCAGCAGCACGTCGCCACCAGTCGGTGTCGCGCGGGGTGGCAGCACAGCAGTGGGCAAGCGCCAGTAGGCCGTGCTGGAACTACTCAGCTTAGGAGAGAAGAGGCATACGGCCCACGAACTGCTGCAGAGTCTGACAGAGCAGACCGACCGCTGGCTTTCGCCGCTGAGCCTCCAACCGGGCATGGTCGTGTGTGACAACGGCCGTAACCTGGTGGCGGCTCTGCAGCTCGGCAGCCTCACGCACGTGCCATGCCTGGCCCACGTCTTTAATTTAGTGGTTCAGTGCTTTCTGAAAAGCTACCCACGCTTGTCAGACCTGCTCGGAAAGGTCCGCCGGCTCAGTGCACATTTCCGCAAGTCCCACACGGACGCTGCCACCCTGCGCACACTGCAACATCGGTTTAATCTGCCAGTGCACCGACTGCTGTGCGACGTGCCCACACGGTGGAACTCTACGCTCCACATGTTGGCCAGGCTCTATGAGCAGCGTAGAGCTATAGTGGAATACCAACTCCAACATGGGCGGCATAGTGGGAGTCAGCCTCCTCAATTCTTTACAGAAGAGTGGGCCTGGTTGGCAGACATCTGCCAGGTCCTTAGAAACTTTGATGAGTCTACCCAGATGGTGAGCGGCGATGCTGCAATCATTAGCGTTACCATTTCTCTGCTATGCCTCTAGAGAAATTTCCTGCAAAGCATAAAGGCAGACGCTTTGCGCTCGGAAACGGAGGCGGGGGAAGACAGTATGTCGCTGGATAGTCAGAGCACCCTCATGTCTATATCTCAGCGCGTTGAGGAGGAGGAGGAGGAGGGGGAGGAGCATGAGGAGGAGGGGGAAGAGACAGCTTGGCCCACTGCTGAGGGTACCCATGCTGCTTGCCTGTCATCCTTTCAGCGTGTATGGCCTGAGGAGGAGGAGGATCCTGAAAGTGATCTTCCTAGTGAGGACAGCCATGTGTTGCGTACAGGTACCCTGGCACACATGGCGGACTTCATGTTAGGATGCCTTTCTCGTGACCCTCGCGTTACATGCATTCTGGCCGCTACGGATTACTGGGTGTACACACTGCTCGACCCACGGTATAATGAGAACCTTTCCACTCTCATACCCGAAGAGGAAAGGGGTTCGAGAGTGATGCTATACCACAGGACCCTGGCAGACAAACTGATGGTAAAATTCCCATCCGACAGCGCTAGTGGCAGAAAGCGCAGTTCCGAGGGCCAGGTAGCAGGGGAGGCGCGGAGATCAGGCAGCATGTACAGCGCAGGCAGGGGAACACTCTCTAAGGCCTTTGCCAGCTTTATGGCTCCCCAGCAAGACTGTGTCACCGCTCCCCAGTCAAGGCTGAGTCGGTGGGAGCACTGTAAAAGGATGGTGAGGGAGTACGTAGCCGATCGCACGACTATCCTCCGTGACGCCTCTGCCCCCTACAACTACTGGGTGTCGAAGCTGGACATGTGGCCTGCACTCGGGCTGTATGCCCTGGAGGTGCTTGCTTGTCCTGCGGCTAGCGTCTTGTCAGAGAGGGTGTTTAGTGCGGCTGGGGGAATCATCACGGATAAGCGTACCCGCCTGTCAACTGACAGTGAGGACAGGCTTACACTCATAAAGATGAACAAAGCCTGGATTTCCCCAGACTTCTCTTCTCCACCAGCGGACAGCAGCGGTACCTAAACAATACGTAGGCTGCACCCGCGGATGGAAGCATCGTTCTCTATCACCATCAAAAACGGGGACCTTTTAGCTTCATCAATCTGTGTATTATATTCATCCTCCTCCTCCTGCTCCTCCTCCTGAAACCTCACGTAATCACGCCGAACGGGCAATTTTTCTTAGACCCACAAGGCTCAGTCATATGACTTTAGTAAACAATGTTTATACGTTTCAATTCTCATTAAAGCGTTGAAACTTGCACCTGAACCAATTTTTATTTTAACTGGGCTGCCTACAGGCCTAGGTACAAATTAAGCCACATTAACCAAAGTGATTAATGGGTTTCACTTGCCCTCTTGGTTGGGCATGGGCAATTTTTCTGAGGTACATTAGTACTGTTGGTACACCAATTTTTTTGGGCCCTAGCCTACAGTGTAATCCTAGTAATTTTTATGGGCTTCGCCTGCACTCATGGTACAGCAAGGTGTGTGGCGTTGGCCTACACTTTTGCTACATAAATATAACTGGGGCCTTGTCTATACTGCAACTACTGAAATGTGCAAGAGACTGTTATCTCCCTAAACTGCTGCAACGGGAATGTTACTGTGGCCTGTCTTGACTGCTACTACTACTGAAATGGAACTAATACTGTGCTCCCCCTAGACTGCTGCTAGTGATATGTTACTGGGGCCTGTCTAGACTGCTACTACTACTGAAATGGAACTAATACTGTGCTCCCCCTATACTGCTGCTTCGGAATTTTACTGGGGCCTGTCTTGACTGCTACTACTACTGAAATGGAACTAAGACTGCGCTCCCCCTATACTGCTGCTTCAAAATTGTTACCAGGGCCTGTCTTGAGTGCTACTATTACTGAAATGGAACTAAGACTGTGCTCCCCCTATACTGCTGCTTTGGAATTGTTACTGGGGCCTGTCTGGACTGCTACTACTACTGAAATGGAACTAATACTGTGCTCCCCCTATAATGCTGCTAGTGATATGTTACTGGGGCCTGTCCCTAATGCTACCGCTGAAATGTTACTAATTCTGGGATCTACCTATACCGCTGCTAAAGCTATGTCACTGGGGTGTGGAAACGAAGGCTTCCCAAAGACATGATGGTGGCGAGGCCATTTCCCACCAACGCGGTTACTGTTAAGGTGCATATAACCATGGACACGTGGAGAGGACACGTAGTGCCTCAAAAACATCCGCCTCCTCCTCCAACAATGAAAACATTCTTGGCAAATACCTTTGCATAGGTCCGTCTGGTGGCAGTCCAAGAATTTCACCATTACCGACACAACAAGAGAGCCCCCCCACCATCCCCCTGCCACGGCCCACTTAATCCTGGCCACATTCCGAAAACCAACTAAACTAAAACCGCGGTACTAGGTCCGCAGTCGCCACCACATTCCCACCAACGCGGTTACTGTTAAGGTACACTCTGACTGAGGCATGCACTGTGGGCCGAAGCACACCTGTATTGTATGTGACGTTACCTCTGCTGCGCAGGGCACTGCAATGGGATACATTTATGTACCGCCGAAGCCCACCTGCATTTAATCTGACGTTAGCTTTGCTGCCCAGGGCACTGCAATGGGATATATTTATGTACCGCCGGTGGCTTCCTGGGACCCACCCATGCTGTCGGTCCACACGGACTTCACAATAGTGAGTTGTACCTGCCTGTGTGTACTTATAAAAAACCCCAGTCTGACTGGGGCATGCAGTGTGGGCCGAAGCCCACCTGCATTTAGTCTGACGTTAGCTTTGCTGTCCAGGGCACTAGTCTGACGTTAGCTTTGCTGTCCAGGGCACTGCAATGTACCGCCGGTGGCTTCCTGGGACCCACCTAAGCTGTCGGTCCACACGGAGTTGTAACTGCATGTGTCTACTTATAAAGAACCCCAGTCTGACTGGGGCATGCAGTGTGGGCCGAAGCCCACCTGCATTAAACCTGATGTTACCTCAGCTGTGATGGGCAACGCAATGGGATATATTTATGTACCGCCGGTGGGTTCCAGGGAGCCACCCATGCCGTGGGTCCACAGGGACTTCACATTAGGGATTTGTACCTGCCAGTGTCTATGTATTAAAAACCCTGGTCAGACTGGGGCATGTAGTGTGGGCCGAAGACCACCTGCATTTAATCGGACGTTACCTCAGCTGTGATGGGCAATGCAATGGGATATATTTATGTACCACCGGTGGCTTCCTGGGACCCACCCATGCTGTCGGTCCACACGGAGTTGTAACTGCATGTGTCTACTTATAAAGAACCCCAGTCTGACTGGGGCATGCAGTGTGGGCCAAAGCCCACCTGCATTAAACCTGACGTTACCTCAGCTGTGATGGGCAATGCAATGGGATATATTTATGTACCGCCGGTGGGTTCCAGGGAGCCACTCATGCCGTGGGTCCACAGGGACTTCACAATAGGGAGTTGTACCTGCCAGTGTCTATGTATTAAAAACCCCGGTCAGACTGGGGCATGCAGTGTGGGCCGAAGACCACCTGCATTTAATCGGACGTTACCTCAGCTGTGATGGGCACTGCAATGGGATATATTTATGTACCGCCGGTGGCTTCCTGGGACCCACCCATGCTGTCGGTCCCCACAGAGTTGTAACTGCATGTGTCCACTTCTAAAGAACCCCAGTCTGACTGGGGCATGCAGTGTGGGCCGAAGCCCACCTGCATTAAACCTGACGTTACCTCAGCTGTGATGGGCAATGCAATGGGATATATTTATGTACCGCCAGTGGGTTCCAGGGAGCCACCCATGCTGTGGGTGCGCACGGAATTCCCACTGCGGAGTTGTACCAGCCTGTGACTATTTATAAAAAACCCCGGTCTGACTGGGGAATGCAGACACCTTGACAGAATGAATAGTGTGTGGCACATGGGTTCCCCATTGCTATGCCCACGTGTGCAGCTCCTGATGGAGGTGGCACAGGATTGGATTTCTCATTGCTTCTGTACAGCATTGTGGGCTATCGCCCCACCCCTTTTAAAGAGGGTCGCTGCCTGGCCGTGCCAACCCTCTGCAGTGTGTGCCTGCGGTTCTTCCTCATGGCAGATGCACTTATAAATAGACATGAGGGTGTTGTGGCTATGAGGCCAGCGTGTGGCATGAGTGCAGCTGAAGGCTGCGCAGGGACACTTTGGTGTGCGCTGTGGACACTGGGTCGTGCGGGGGGGTTGGGCAGCATGTTACCCAGGAGAAGTGGCAGCGGAGTGTCATGCAGGCAGTGATTGTGCTTTGTTGGAGGTAGTGTGGTGCTTAGCTAAGGTATGCCTTGCTAATGAGGGTTTTTTAGAAGTAAAAATTGTTGGGGGGGGGGCACTCTTGCCGCTATTGTGGCTTAATAGTGGGACCTGGGAACTTGAGATGCAGCCCAACATGTAGCCCTTCACCTGTCCTATCCGTTTCTGTGTTGTTCCCATCACTTTCTTGAATTGCCAAGATTTTCACAAATGAAAACCTTAGCGAGCATCGGCGATATACAAAAATGCTCAGGTCGCCCATTGACTTCAATGGGGTTCGTTACTCGAAACGAACCCTCGAGCATCGCGAAAAGTTCGTCTCGAGTAACGAGCACCTGAGCATTTTGGTGCTCGCTCATCTCTAGTAAAGATGTATTGTATGCACAATCACTCGCCCCCAATACCTTTTGAATTGGCACATGTAAAAGGAAGATAGACAAGTGCCAATCTCATAGATTGCCGCTCATTATTGGGTCTTTATTTTATGATGTGAAGGGACCCTTGCTAATTCAAATTTTACCTTTTGAAGGAACCTGCTGCTTATTGAAAAGCCTTAGAGCAGGTTGGTATCTTGTCCTGAGCTGGCAGCTGTGCAGCTGGTTTGTAACACTACATCCTAGAAACTGCAGCGTTTGAATGCATGTATGTGGAGCTAGCCAGAGTTTCTCCCGTTAGTTGAGCTTTGACATTCATAGAGCTAATTAATACTTCAGTGGATTCAGCACTCTGAAGTTTTTTGTGTATCCATAACTATCATCACTAGAGTGATGTTGGCTAGAACGGAGCATACCTATAATCAGCCAGAGAACTGTCTCACTATGATAAGGTAATTATATTTCATTGCCCTTTTCCTGCTTTTTTTGTTCTCAGTTGATGTATATTTAGTACTGATCATTGCAACAGTCTTCTAAATGTTAGTTATGTCTGGTGGCACATTGGGAAATGCACAGTAGTGGATTGTGTTACAAGAGGTTTACTGATGTTCAGAACAGTGCATTCTCTGCCTTATTGTTGGAATACTGATGCTATTGCTAGATATTTTTTGGAGTTATTAAGTTTTAAAGGAACTTGCTGGCTTGCAGCTCCCTGTCATATTTGCAGCAATTTTTGTGAGGGGCACTAGTGTGCTTTTTTAATAGATTAGAAAGATTAGAAAAACATGGTTGCTTTCTCCCAAAAGCTATGCCACATCTGCCCACAGGTTATGTATGGTATTGCAGCTCATTCACTTCAATGGAGCTGAGCTGCATTGCCAAACACAATTTTTTGGAAAGCATAAGGCCACTTTCACATGAGGATATTTTTGCTCCATATTAGGTCTGTGTTGATACGACCATTATATGAAGCTAATGTAAATATATAGGACAAATCACAGGGTCATATTTTTACAGCCGTTTTTCAAAAATTCATGATCTAATTTTTGAGTATTTATCCCCATGTTCCTATTTTTTTATTTGGCAAATATGGATCAGTATTTGCCCCAACAGTAAATAATAAAAATATGGGGGAAATATGGCTAAAAAAATTGATGACATACGGATATAATGTCCTCTGAAACACGTCTGTAATATGGATCTGTATTACAGACATGTTTTTATTCATTTACCTGAGACTAGCCTTACAAACAATATATTTTTCTTTGTGCCATTGTTTTTGTCAGTTTTTTTACATGCTGAGAAAGTGCTGCTTCAAAACCCGCGGCACTTAGCTGTGGGTTTTGGAGCAGCTTGGCTGCACGCTTTTCCATTGCTGCCGGCGCTCCCATAAAGGAGAGCGCCGCCGCAACGGAAAAAAAAGAAAGAAAGGGCATGCTGCATCCGGGAAGTCCGTGCTGCAACGCTGGCTTCGCTGCCCCCTGTGGATGAGATTTCTGAGAAATCTCATCCACATGGCTGGCTAACCCCGGGAGTAGCGGCAGCAGGTGGATTCGCCGCGGTGAAACTCCGGACATAATTTACGCGGCAAATCCGCCCAGCCTCAAGGGATTGAGTTTAGCATGTATGGTCTCCTATTGTATGCAGAGCAGTGAAGAAAGGCTTCCAATGCAGATTTTTATTATATGTGGGTTTGTCAGAAGAGAGGAGAGTACTGGAGAAAGCCATTTCTCATAGTTTTAATTGCAAGAAGAGACAGGATGGCAGAAAGTGTTAAGTGAGGAAATGCTGAAAATGGTTTACTTTTTGTATGTGGTGCTCCTGATCATTTTTGTTATACAATTAGAAATAAAATGTAATATAGTGATTTAAATGTTACTGTATTTGTCTTACATTTGTTAAGTAATAAGAGAGAAAGAGATTAATGAAGCTCATAAAGGATTATAGTTTGTCCTACAATTCCAGTGACCCATGCAGGAGATTCAACTAGAACCACCACTTTCTGAAGAAAAAAAATAACCGCACATTGACCCTTTGCGCCGACAGCATGCAGTAGATTTCAAGGTTATGAAAAATAACAGTAAGAGAAATAGAAGAATACTAAAATGCTGTATAAAAGATAAGGCTACACTTTATTTTCATTGTTTCTATAAGATGAAGTGATTATTTAAATATCTGGCCATGGAGCAATGCTGCAAAGGACTTCCATGTTTTATTAGAAAGACATTTTTTAAACTATAAATGTTGATTACATAACATGCTGTTCATGTTAACATTTATTGGATTAAAACTTGTTTTTGTGAAATGTGAAAACATATCCACATGCAGATAAACTATTTACAAAATTACTATTTTAGAAAATAATTAGTGCTTATGCCATGCTAAAATACCTAAACAAACTGTAAAGAAGTGTAAGCAAGTGTAAAGAACCATTCAAGTCAATACACAACAGTACGCACTGACAGCAATAATGATGATGCTAGACAGTTCCAAAAACAGAGCCAGGCTATCAGTCCTAAATTATAGGAAAGGCAAACATGGCAATTGCCCTTGAACCTGCACTACTGTGTCCCCGCTCTCATCTAAATTTACAATATGGCTGCAGCTATGATTTTAGTTAGTCTCCCCTCTCTGCTATAGCACTCCTATGTCAAGAACATATGAGCAGAAACTAATACGGATGGAATTAAATTAGAAGATAATGCTGTTTGCATTTTAAAATGTAGAACTCCTATTTAACCAAAGTTTCTGTGAGTCCTAAAAAATCTTTTACAATTTTGAGCCTTTATTTATTATTTTATTGTATACCGTATATACCGGCGTATAAGGCGACGGGGCGTATAAGACGACCCCCCAACTGTCACCTTATACGCCGGTATTCAGTGGAGAAAAAAAAAAAAATTCATTACTCACCTGCCCCGGTGTTCTGTCGCGCTCCGGCAGGATGTCGCTCGCTCCGGCAGGCTGTCGCTCGCTCCTCGTCCCGGCGCAGCATAGCTTTCTGAATGCGGGGCTTGAAATCCCCGCTTCCGGAAAGCTAATACACACGCCGGCAGCCATGACAGCATTGAATGGCTGTGATTGGCTGAAGGCGCACGTGGCTTCAGCCAATCACACTATTCAATGATGTCATTGAATAGTGTGATTGGCTGAAGCCACGTGCGCTTTAGCCAATCACAGCCATTCAATGATGTCATGGCTGCCGGCGTGTGTATTAGCTTTCTGGAAGCGGGGATTTCAAGCCCCGCATTCAGAAAGCTATGCTGCGCCGGGACGAGGAGCGAGCGACAGCCTGCCGGAGCGAGCGACATCCTGCCGGAGCGCGACAGAACGCCGGGGCAGGTGAGTAATGAATTTTTTTTTTTTACACTTTTTTTTTTTTTGAATTACCGGCGTATAAGACGACCCCCGACTGCAGAGCAGATTTTTCGGGGTTCAAAAGTCGTCTTATACGCCGGTATATACGGTATATGTAACCTACTGTCATCTAAACATCTGCTTAATTTTGACAAAATATTAATATGTTAAGGTTACTATCAGCATTTAGTATTTACCAATTCTGCTTATATTTCGTAGCTTTTTTTTTTTTTTTACCATAATTATCCAGTGTGTAAATTAGCATCATGGGGATTTCAGTCAATTGCTATTGTTTAGGCCAGCTTTGCAGTATATATATATATTTTAAAGTATTCTTTTTTGAAAAATTTAGACATAATACTGCCAGAAATAGGACAATGGGGTTGTTTATTACTAGAGATGAGCGAACCTACTCGGCCACACCCCTTTTTTGCTCGAGCACCGCAATTTTCGAGTACTTCCGTACTCGGGCGAAAAGATTCGGGGGGCGCCGTGGGTAAGTGGGGGGTTGCAGCGGGGAGTGGGGGGAGAGGGAGAGAGAGAGGGCTCCCCCCTGTTCCCCGCTGCTACCCCCCGCTCCGCCGAGCCTCCCCCCGGCCCCCGGGGCCCCGCAAATCTTTTCACCAGAGTACTGAAGTACTCGAAAATCACGGTGCTCGATCGAGTAATTACTCGAAACGAGTAGGTTCGCTCATCTCTATTTATTACTAAACAAAATACATTAATATCTATTATTAACAAATCTGAATTTTTATTGCTATGTAAGTTAAAGTTTTGTGCTATTTTCATTTTAGGAATGGCAGTTTAGTAGCAGAAAATCTGATATTTTTATAAAATCCGCCATTTGAGAATATATCAAATTATTATGTGAGCACAGATAGGGTAGTAGACAGTAAAAGGACAGAAGAAGGGAGATGGAGTTAAGCTAATGACATTTGCGTGAGCCTTTGTTATCAGCTTCCAGCTTTATAATTAAGATGTTACTGCTATTTTCTGACAAAACATTCCTTTTAATTGAAAGAGGATTTCATCTGGAGGGGGATACTGCGACTTCATAAGGTATTCTTATACTCTGATTAGCTTCCAGAATACTGAGTTTCTACTGATATTCCAGCCTGTGCAGTACTATTGATTTTTCTTCTTCCAGTTCTAACCTGTTTATTGGTTTACCTGCCCTTTGTCTTGCACTTTCCTGTCTTTGAACTGGTCTTGACTACCTTTTTGTGTCAGTGATCCTGTTGTCTCACTATTTTGATTACCTGCAAGAATACAGATTTCCACAAACCAAGTCTGCTGCACATCATTCTTCCAGCTTGGTAGTCTACAGATGCACCTTTTCAGCTTGCTTGGTGTTATATTTATAATGTGACAGAGCTTAGATGTACTCCTCCGTGTCAAACAGCCAGATAAAACTATTATTTACTGTGTGTGTTATTACCAAACAATTCACAATTCCTTAGTGAGATCTCCACTGCAATTATATTGTTGCATCATTGGCCAAAGAGAAAAAAAAGGAAGTTTGCTTTCCCCAGATCACTAGAGCCAGAGTTGCCAGGGATAGAAAAATTGCTTTATCTGATAGGTCTAAGGGCTAATGCACAGAGGTGCGAAGCTACACACACCGGGACATATTTACTTATTCCAGCAGTTCATACTCCGGTCTGAGTAAACTAGACACTGGTGCTCCAGGCACAAATGTAAAAGGCTTAATACTTTTGTCACAACTGGCGGCACCCCTGTTTACTGGCATAGGTTTCTACTATAATGTATGCTAATTTCTGTCATGCAAGACAGTAAATGTGATGGGTAATGTGTAGACGCACCTCCTAATACTAGGCCCCTCTCACTTTTTGAAAAGGTGTTGGAGTCTAGTGCAGAACTGCAATAAGTTGCAATTTTAGCATGTGTGCTAAAAATCTGAATTTTGTACACCTTAAAGGGGTTGTCTCGCGGCAGCAAGTGGGGTTATACACTTCTGTATGGCCATATTAATGCACTTTGTAATGTACATCCTGCATTAAATATGAGCCATACAGAAGTTATTCACTTACCTGCTCCGTTGCTAGCGTCCCCGTCGCCATGGATCCGTCTAATTTTGCTTTCTTCTGGCGTTTTTAGACGCGCTTGCGCTGTGCGGTCTTCTGCCTGGTGAATGGGGCCGCTCGTGCCGGAGAGCTGGTCACCGCGTCGTCATCGTAGCTCCGCCCCATCACGTGTGCCGATTCCAGCCAATCAGGAGGCTGGAATCGGCAATGGACCGCACAGAGCCCACGGTGCACCATGGGAGAAGACCCGCGGTGCATCGTGGGTGAAGATCCCGGCGGCCATCTTGATGAAGGAAGAAGTAGGAAGAAGGAAGATGTCGCAGAGCGGGGATTCGGGTAAGTAATATATATATTTTTTTTAACACATCCCTTGGGGTTGTCCTGCGCCGAACGGGGGGCCTATGGAAGAAAAAAAAAAACCGTTTCGGCACGAGACAACCCCTTTAAAGCTAGCATAATGAATATGCTCCACTATACATTTGGTTGGCTAATGCATATTGAGGACTCATAAACACTATGTATGCAGCTGTATGGTACCTCTGTGAGGTATCCCACATAAAATAGCATACGTTGGAGCGTGCTCCATTATTTTTCCTCAAGACTCTGTAAAAAGACATGTTTTTAGGACTATAAGAGCACTTTTTAGCAAGAAAACATCTTGTAGATTATGTAACGCAATACATTTTTTTCTGTGTCTCAGACAGCCACAGTTTTTATTCATAGTACACTGCTTAAAAAGGAGACACAAATTAATAACTTACTTCACACTTTTGGTGGTACATTTTGTAAACTTCTGAGATTCTACACACCATTTTATGCCTTCATTTAGCTTCATGTCCACTGGCATTTTTTTTACCATGTATTACTTGTGCGCATGCATGGCCTTATAAGTCTCCTCACTCACCTCCCAAAATTTCTTCTTATACCCCTTCTGGGTACTCTCCTTGGGGAGAAACAAAGTCCCCCCGACCCACTCACCCACTAGGTGTCTCCACACACTTTTTGGGTCCTCTACTTAAGGAGAGACAACACCCCTTTTGACCCACGTTACAGGCCTCTCACCAGTCAAGCCAGAAACCTACTGCACACTGATGAGGGGCACACAGCCAAAACAGCTGTCTGTGTATGGATTCTGACTTGGTTTCCTAATCCCGTGCGTGAGATGTGTGGTCATGTGCAGTACACTCACTGCCCATACGCTATCTCTGCCAGCAGAGCTGGCATCACAAACAGCGGGGAAACACTGCTGGACACCCGCAGCATTTTACCCATATGCTCATGGATATGAGCTCTTAGTTTCAATCTTTGCACTTTTCAATTTGATGACTATAGGCCAAATAGGACTATTTAGTAAATGTGTAGGATGTATGCACTCTCCATTTCTGATAATCCTTTCTTGGAAAATATTCCTTAAATCTGGTTCACGGTGATACGCTTCCTACTTTGTCATTCTTGATTTCCTTTCAGGGCAATCATCTGAGAGAACTATTTTGTTAAAAGGGTTCTGCCAAGTTCAGAGAGGAGTTACTTGAAAGTGCAACCTGGAGATGAATTCTGCATCTATATAAAGTCAATTAATATGCTGCTGAAAAGTATTTACTAATATGCTAATGATTCTTTATGATCAGTTTTTACCCAGTTATTGGATGGCATGCACTTTGTCTCTTGCCTTTCTTTGCTCTATTGAATGAGTCCACATTCCAGCTGTGTTGCTATTTGTGTTGCTGGTAATAATAAAAGTTATAAAGGAAACTCTTCATTAGAGATGAGCGAACCTACTCAGCCACGCCCCTTTTTCGCCTGAGCACCGCGATTTTTGAGTACTTCCGTACTCGGGCGAAAAGATTCGGGGGGCGCCGTGGGTGAGTGGGGGGTTGCAGCGGGGAGTGGGGGGGAGAGGGAGAGAGAGAGAGTGCTCCCCCCTGTTCCCGGCTGCTACCCCCTGCTCCACCATGCCTCCCCCCTGCCCCCCGAATCTTTTTACCCGAGTACGGAAGTACTCAAAAATCGCGGTGCTCGATCGAGTAATTACTCGAAACGAGTATACTCGCTCATCTCTACTCTTCATTAAATCTTACTAGTCTAATACTCTGTAAGAAATGTGTAGCTGTCTTAAAAAGATTAAAATAGGTAAATTGCTGGGTCTCAATTATATATACCACCAAGTTCGAAGGGAAATAAGTAATGTGACAGACAGTCTGTTGTTTCTTATATTTAAGGACTCTATAGTGACAAGGTCTGTTCCACTAGGTTGGTGCATAGCCAATGTGGTGCTGATATTCAAAAAGGGGACAAGAAGTAAATGTGGAAACTATAAGCTAATAAGTCTTACTTCTATTTTGGTAAAATGTTTGAAGGGTTTCTAAGAGATGCTATTATGTAGCACTTCAATGAAATTAGCTGTATAACTCCATATCAGCATGGGTTTATGGGAGGTCTCTGCTGTCAAGTTCTAAACTGGACTGGGGATACTGATTGGATCTTGTATATTTTAATTTCTCCAAAGGGTTTGACACAGTATAACATAAAAGATTGGTATATAAATTGAGAATGCTTGGTCTGGGTGAGAATGTGTGTAGGTGAGTAAATAACTGGCTCAGTGATCGAAAACAGAGGGTGATAAGTAATAGTACACACTCTGATTGGTACACCATTACTATTGGGGTACCACAGGGGGCAGTAATGGGCTCTATTATTATTAATATATTTAATAACTACATCATGGAGGGATTGTACAGTTAAAATATCAATATTTGTAGATAATACAAAATTATGTTTAGTAATTACAAGTATACGGTTGCAAATAGATGTGGATTATCTGGGGGGACTTGGGCAGAAAAGTAGCAAATGCAAAATCTAAGATTATACACATGGGCAGAAAAAAAAGATGACACTGTTACATGATAAGTGGAAAAACACTGAGGGCTCAGTCACACGGGCGTCAATCCCCCCGTGTTCCTGCACGATTAAGACCGCTGCACTGCAGGTGCGGACAACTCTCCGCACTGTCGGAAGAAAGAACACATGGCCGGCAATGGAGCCAGTCATGCAGAGAGTCGTCCGCACGCGGTCCAGCCATCTTATCGGACAGGAACATGGGCGGATCGGCGTCCGTGTGACTGAACCCTGACATGGAAAAGGATTTAGGATAACTGTAAACTTAACTGTAGCAAACAGTGTCAATCAGCTGCTGCCAAGGCAAAAAGGATCATGGGCTTCATCAAAAAGGTCTAGGGGCACATGATCTATTTAAACTGAGGACTGTGACTGTAACAAGGGGGCATCTTCTATGTCTGAAGAAAAGAAGGTTTCTAACCAACATAGAAGAGATTTTTTTTACTTGACTATGGAACTGTCCTGAGGATGTGGTGATGGCAATTTGCTAAAAAAGTTCAAGAGGTGTCTGGATTAGAGATGAGCGAACGTGTTCGTCCGAGCTTGATATTCGTGTGAATATTAGGGTGTTCGGGATGTTCGTTATTCGTAACGAACACCATGCGGTGTTCTGGTTACTTTCACTTCCTTCCCTGAGACGTTTGCGCGCTTTTCTGGCCAATTGAAAGACAGGGAAGGCATTACAACTTCCCCCTGCGTCGTTCAAGCCCTATACCACCCCCCTGCTGTGAGTGGCTGGGGAGATCAGGTGTCCGCCTAATATAAAAGTCGGCCCCTCCCGCGGCTCGCCTCAGATGCCTGGTGAGTTAGATGAGGGACAGTGCTGTTTGTACCGGAGCTGCTGTAGGGAAAGAATTGGTAGTTAGTGTAGGCTTCAAGACCCCCAAAGGTCCTTATTAGGGCCACTGATAGCTGTGTGTTGGCTGCTGTTAGCAGTGGCAATTATTTTTTTTTCTCAAAATCGCCTCTGCAGAGCGTTGCACCCGGCATTAGGGACAGAAGTGTTGGATAGGCAGGGAGAGTGTTAGGAGTGAGTGTAGCCTTCAAGAACCTCAACGGTCCTTTCTAGGGCCATATTTAACCGTGTGCAGTACAGTGCTGGATGCTGTTAGCTGTGCTGCATATTTTTTTTCTTCTCAAAATCGCCTCTGCAGAGCATTGCACCCTCCATTGATACTGCAGGGAAAGAATTGTATAGGCAGGGCCACAACACAGTTATTATTCATTGAATATACGCAGTGCGGCCTTTTGCTTGTAAAACAACTGAAAAAAATTGTATTTGTCCAGCCTCTGTCCGTCCTAAGGGCTGTGGACACGTGTGAGCTGCGTGAACAACGTTGAAAAATCAGACGCACCCAGCTACGCTTTACTGCTGGCTTCGCCATTTGCTTTCCTTAATTGGGAAAAAAATACCTGCTCTGCCAGAGTTATAATAACTCTGCTACCCTCACGTTCTGTGACACATTAGCAGGGACACAGCACAGTTATTAAACTTAGATTATTCATTCACTAGAGGCAGTGGGGCCTTTCGTTTTCCAAAAAGGGAAAAAATTATATTTGGCCTGCAGTCTTGCGCCAATTTATTTCCTGCCTGGGAAATCAAATCACTGGTAATACAGCATGCTGAGGGGTAGGGGTAGGCCTAGAGGACGTGGACGCGGCCGAGGACGCGGAGGGCCAAGTCAGGGTGTGGGCACAGGCCGAGCTCCTGATCCCGGTGTGTCGCAGCCGACTGCTGCGCGATTAGGAGAGAGGCACGTTTCTGGCGTCCCCACATTCATCGCCCAATTAATGGGTCCACGCGGGAGACGGTTATTAGAAAATGAGCAGTGTGAGCAGGTCCTGTCCTGGATGGCAGAAAGTGCTTCGAGCAACCTATCGTCAACACGCAGTTCTGCGCCGTCCACTGCTGCAAATCCGAATCCTCTGTCTGCTGCTCCTCCTTCCTCCCAGCCTCCTCACTCCACTACAATGACACCTGCTCAGGAGCGGGAACACTCCCAGGAACTGTTCTCGGGCCCCTGCTTAGATTGGGCAGCAGCGGTTCCTCTCCCACCAGAAGAGTTTATCGTCACTGATGCCCAACCATTCGAAAGTTCCCGGGGTCCGGGGGAAGAGGCTGGGGACTTCCGCCAACTGTCTCAACAACTTTCTGTGGGTGAGGAGGACGATGACGATCAGACACAGTTGTCTTGCAGTGAGGTAGTAGTAAGGGCAGTAAGTCCGAGGGAGCAGCGCACAGAGGATTCGGAGGAAGAGCAGCAGGACGATGCGGTGACTGACCCCACCTGGTGTGCAACGCTTACTCAGGAGGACAGGTCTTCAGAGGGGGAGTCAAGGGCATCAGCAGGGCAGGTTGCAAGAGGCAGTGCGGTGGCCAGGGGTAGAGGCAGGGCCAGACCGAATAATCCACCAAGTGTTTCCCAAAGCGCCCCCTCGCGCCATGCCACCCTGCAGAGGCCGAGGTGCTCTAAGGTCTGGCAGTTTTTCACAGAGACGCCTGATGACCGACGAACAGTGGTGTGCAACCTTTGTTGCGCAAAGCTCAGCCGGGGAGCCAACACCAACAGCCTCACCACCACCACCATGCGCAGACATATGATGGCCAAGCACCCCACAAGGTGGGACGAAGGCCGTTCAGCGCCTCCGGTTTGCACCCCTGCCTCTCCCCCTGTGCCCCAACCTGCCACTGAGATGCAACCCCCCTCTCAGGACACAGGCACTACCGCCTCATGGCCTGCACCCACACCCTCATCTCCGCTGTCCTCGGCCCCATCCAGCAGTGTAGTTCAGCGCACCGTCCAGCCGTCGCTTGCGCAAGTGTTCGAGCGCAAGCGCAAGTACGCCGCCACGCACCCGCACGCTCAAACGTTAACCGTCCGCATAGCAAAATTCATCAGCCTTGAGATGCTGCCGTATAGGGTTGTGGAAACTGAGTCCTTCAAAAGTATCATGGAGGCGGCGGCCCCGCGCTACTCAGTTCCCAGTCGCCACTACTTTTCCCGATGTGCCGTCCCAGCCCTGCACGACCACGTCTCCCGCAACATTGTACGCGCCCTCACCAACGCGGTTACTGCCACGGTCCACTTAACTACGGACACGTGGACAAGCACAGGCGGGCAGGGCCACTACATCTCCCTGACGGCGCATTGGGTGAATTTAGTGGAGGCTGGGACAGAGTCAGAGCCTGGGACCGCTCACGTCCTACCCACCCCCAGAATTGCGGGCCCCAGCTCGGTGCTGGTATCTGCGGAGGTGTATGCTTCCTCCACTAAAGCACCCTCCTCCTCCTCCTCCTCCTCTGTCTCGCAATCAAGATGTGTTAGCAGCAGCATGTCGCCAGCAGTCGGTGTCGCGCGGTGTGGCAGCACAGCGGTGGGCAAGCGTCAGCAGGCCGTGCTGAAACTACTCAGCTTAGGAGATAAGAGGCACACGGCCCACGAACTGCTGCAGGGTCTGACACAGCAGACCGACCGCTGGCTTGCGCCGCTGAGCCTCCAACCGGGCATGGTCGTGTGTGACAACGGCCGTAACCTGGTGGCGGCTCTGCAGCTCGGCAGCCTCACGCACGTGCCATGCCTGGCCCACGTCTTTAATTTGGTGGTTCAGCGCTTTCTGAAAAGCTACCCACGCTTGTCAGACCTGCTCGTAAAGGCGCGCCGGCTCTGCGCACATTTCCGCAAGTCCCACACGGACGCTGCCACCCTGCGCACCCTGCAACATCACTTTAAGCTGCCAGTGCACCGACTGCTGTGCGACGTGCCCACACGGTGGAACTCTACGCTCCACATGTTGGCCAGGCTCTATGAACAACGTAGAGCTATAGTCGAATACCAACTCCAACATGGGCGGCGCAGTGGGAGTCAGCCTCCTCAATTCCTTTCAGAAGAGTGGGCCTGGTTGGCAGACATCTGCCATGTCCTTGGTAATTTTGAGGAGTCTACCCAGGTGGTGAGCGGCGATGCTACAATCATTAGCGTCACCATTCCTCTGCTATGCATCTTGAGAAATTCCCTGCAAACCATAAAGGCAGCTGCTTTGCGCTCGGAAACGGGGGCGGGGGAACACAGTATGCCGCTGGATAGTCAGGGCACCCTCCTGTCTATTTCTCAGCGCGTACAGGAGGAGGAGGAGGAGCATGAGGAGGATGAGGAGGAGGGGGAAGAGACAGCTTGGCCCGCTGCTGACGGTACACCGGCTGATTGCCTGTCATCCTTTCAGCGTGTATGGCCTGAGGAGGAGGAGGAGGAGGAGGATCCTGAAAGTGATCTTCCTAGTGAAGACAGCCATGTGTTGCGTACTGGTACCCTGGCACACATGGCTGACTTCATGTTAGGATGCCTTTCTCGTGACCCTCGCGTTGCACGCATTCTGGCCACAACGGATTACTGGGTGTACACACTGCTCGACCCACGCTATAAGGAGAACCTGCCCACTCTCATTCCCGAAGAGGAAAGGTGTTCGAGAGTGTTGCTATACCACAGGACCCTTGCGGACAAGCTGATGGTAAAATTCCCATCCGACAGCGCAAGTGGCAGAAGGCGCAGTACCGAGGACAAGGTAGCAGGGGAGGTGCGGAGATCGAGCAGCATGTACATCCCAGGCAGTGCAACAGTCTTTAAGGGCCTGGCCAGCTTTATGGCTCCCCACCAAGACTGTGTCACCGCTCCCCAGTCAAGGCTGAGTCGGCGGGAGCACTGTAAAAGGATGGTGAGGGAGTACGTAGCCGATCGCACGACCATCCTCGGTGACGCCTCTGCCCCCTACAACTACTGGGTGTCGAAGCTGGACACGTGGCCTGAACTAGCGCTGTATGCCCTGGAGGTGCTTGCTTGTCCTGCGGCTAGCGTCTTGTCGGAGAGGGTGTTTAGTGCGGCTGGGGGAATCATCACAGATAAGCGTAGCCGCTTGTCAACCGACAGTGCCGACAGGCTAACACTCATCAAGATGAACAAAGGCTGGATTTCCCCAGACTTCTGTTCTCCACCAGCGGACAGCAGCGATACGTAAGCAATACGTAGGCTGCACCCGCGGATGGAAGCTACGTTCTCTCTCACCATCCAAAACGGGGACATTTCTGCTTCATCAATCTGTGTCTAATATTCCTCCTGCTACTCCTCCTGAAACCTCACGTAATCACGCTGAACGGGCAATTTTTCTTAGGGCCACAAGGCTCACTCAAATAATTTTTCTAAACAATTTTTAAAAGTTTCAATGCTCTTAAAAGCGTTGGAACTGTAACTTGAACCAATTTTTCGTTACACTGGGCTGCCTCCAGGCCTAGTTACCACTTAAGCCACATTAACCAAAGCAATTAATGGGTTTCACCTGCCCTCTTGGCTGGCCATGGCCAATTTTTGGGATGTACATTAGTACTGTTGATACAGCAATTTTTGTGGGCCCTCGCCTACAGTGTAATCAAATAAATTTTTAGCCCACCTGCATTAAGCACGACATTACTACCTCAGCTGTGTTGGGCAATGCAATGGGATATTTCTATGTACCGCCGGTGGGTTCCAGGGAGCCACCCATGCTGTAGGTGCACACGGAGTGTAACCTACATGTGTCCACTTCTAAAGAACCCCAGTCAGACTGGGGCATGCAGTGTGGGCCGAAGCCCACCTGTATTACGCACGACATTACTACCTCAGCTGTGTTGGGCAATGCAATGGGATATTTCTATGTACCGCCGGTGGCTTCCTGGCACCCACCCAGGCAGTGGGTCCACAGGGAGTGTAACCTACATGTGTCCACTTCTAAAGAACCCCAGTCAGACTGGGGCATGCAGTGTGGGCCGAAGCCCACCTGTATTACGCACGACATTACTACCTCAGCTGTGTTGGGCAATGCAATGGGATATTTTTGTGTACCGCCGGTGGGTTCCAGGGAGCCACCCATGCTGTAGGTGCACACGGAGTGTAACCTACATGTGTCCACTTGTAAAGAACCCCAGTCTGACTGGGGCATGCAGTGTGGGCTGAAGCCCACCTGTATTACGCACGACATTACTACCTCAGCTGTGTTGGGCAATGCAATGGGATATTTCTATGTACCGCCGGTGGCTTCCTGGCACCCACCCAGGCAGTGGGTCCACAGGGAGTGTAACCTACATGTGTCCACTTGTAAAGAACCCCAGTCAGACTGGGGCATGCAGTGTGGGCCGAAGCCCACCTGTATTACGCACGACATTACTACCTCAGCTGTGTTGGGCAATGCAATGGGATATTTCTATGTACCGCCGGTGGCTTCCTGGCACCCACCCAGGCAGTGGGTCCACAGGGAGTGTAACCTACATGTGTCCACCTGTAAAGAACCCCAGTCTGACTGGGGCATGCAGTGTGGGCCGAAGCCCACCTGTATTACGCACGACATTACTACCTCAGCTGTGTTGGGCAATGCAATGGGATATTTCTATGTACCGCCGGTGGCTTCCTGGCACCCACCCAGGCAGTGGGTCCACAGGGAGTGTAACCTACATGTGTCCACTTCTAAAGAACCCCAGTCAGACTGGGGCATGCAGTGTGGGCCGAAGCCCACCTCTATTACGCACGACATTACTACCTCAGCTGTGTTGGGCAATGCAATGGGATATTTTTGTGTACCGCCGGTGGGTTCCAGGGAGCCACCCATGCTGTCGGTCGACAGGGACTTCACAATAGGGAGTTGTACCTGCCTGTGTCTATGAATTAAAAAGCCCGGTCTAACTGGGGCATGCAGACACCTTGACAGAATGAATAGTGTGTGGCACATAGGTTCCCCATTGCTATGCCCACGTGTGCAGCTCCTGATGGCGGTGGCACAGGATTCTATTTCTCATTGCTTCTGTACAGCATTGTGGGCTATCGCCCCGCCCCTTTTAAAGAGGGTCGCTGCCTAGCCGTGCCAACCCTCTGCAGTGTGTGCCTGCGGTTCCTCCTCATGGCAGACGCACTTATAAATAGACATGAGGGTGGTGTGGCATGAGGGCAGCTGAAGGCTGCGCAGGGACACTTTGGTGTGCGCTGTGGTGGTGGTGGGGGGGTTGGGCAGCATGTAACCCAGGAGAAGTGGCAGTGGAGTGTCATGCAGGCAGTGATTGTGCTTTGTTGGAGGTAGTGTGGTGCTTAGCTAAGGTATGCATTGCTAATGAGGGCTTTTCAGAAGTAAAAGTTGTTAGGAGGGGGGGGGCCCACTCTTGCCGCTATTGTGGCTTAATAGTGGGACCTGTGAACTTGAGATGCAGCCCAACATGTAGCCCCTCGCCTGCCCTATCCGTTGCTGTGTCGTTCTCATCACTTTCTTGAATTGCCCAGATTTTTACACATGAAAACCTTAGCGAGCATCGGCGAAATACAAAAATGTTCTGGTCGCCCATTGACTTCAATGGGGTTCGTTGTTCGAAACGAACCCTCGAACATCGCGGGAAGTTCGTTCCGAATAACGAACACCCGAACATTTTGGTGTTCGCTCATCTCTAGTCTGGATACTTTTCTTGGGTGCAACAATATTAGAAGTTATTGTCAGTAAATTATTTCAGAAGGATCATTGATCTAGGGATTTATTCTGATTGCCAGATTTGGAGTTGGGAAGAAATTTTTTTCCCTTAGATGAGGAAAATTGGCCTCTACCTCATTGGGTTTTTTGCTGTCTTCTAGAGCAACATTGCAGAATAACAGGCTGATCTGGAATGGACATATGTGTCTGTTTAGTCTTACTTACTATGTTACTCTGCTGCAGATCGCAATTCTCCAGTTAAAATGTAGAGGTTACAAAAGTAGTACATGATAGACCTCTAAGAGCCAAAATGATCAAGTGGAAGTGGCAGAAAAAGTAAAACACTTCCTAGAGCAAACAGAGGAACCCAAAGAAAATAACCCATGTACACCTAAAAGCCGGGAAAGGCATTAAATAGAACATGACAGAACATGATTCACAGGACATCCATCACAGGAGTGCACTCACCAACAATCCAGGAACCGTACAAGACCTAGGCAAAACAGGCACAACAGGAAGAAAAATTAGGTAGCACTAAAAGTAATGGACCAGCCATTAATAAGCAATTCAGAATAAATGAAAAAGCACTTACTAGAGTAGGAAGCATATGAAAACTAATATCACTCCTTATATCCAGGATAGCAAATAACATATTAAACTTTGGTATTTTCTTGGATATCAAATATCCCAGTACAACCTGAACTACTGTATATGTATCATCACTAGAGATGAGCGAGCATACTCGCTAAGGACAAATACTCGAGTGAGTATTGTCCTTTTCCAGTACCTGCCTGCTTGTGAGAAAAGAGTCAGGTGCTGGTGGGGGTGAGCGGTGTGTTTCGGGAGTGAGCAGGAGGGAGCAAGGGAGGGGGGGGGAGATATCCCCATTACCCTCCGCTCTCCCTTGCCTCCCCCCGCTGGCACCCGAATCTTTTCTCACGAGCAGGCAGGTACTCGAAAAGGACAATACTCGTTCGAGTATTTGTCCTTAGTGAGTATGCTCGCTCATCTCTAATCATCACACATCTTCACTAATTATCAATATATTTTCGTGTCTTAAAATAAAGACTAAAAAGTTACTCTACTGCTGCGTTTAGATAGAACGTTTAATGTTCAAAATATCATTCAAATGAACAAAAGTGATCATTAACTGTTCAGTTTAAATGCGAGTCAACGACTGAATGATAAATGAGAATCATTCACTACCTATTCATCATTCAGTTACTATAGGCATAAAAATGATTGTTGGCTCGCTTGCTTATCATGCGGTTTAAACAGCAGTTGTTCAGTCCTTATATTTATTCTCTTATACAGGGACTTAACGATTCTGAACGATCCTCGTTTGAATGACCAACCTTCTATTAACCTGTGACGACACTTCCTCGTCTAAAAGGACCCTATGTGTAAAACTAAAGTAGGAAGTTAAGTTGTTTTATGTTTGTCTCCTAATTTCTTCAAGAAGACAGATAGCAATGAGAGAAAGACTAGCACAGTATGATTTGTCTTAACAAGGCAAAAAAAGAAAGATAATATGAAAGTACAACATAATTTGGATCCATTATTACAAAAATAGAAGCAATTAATTATATGGCAAGTCTATACATTTTTTTGTTTCATTGTTGTTTCTATTGAAGGAATAATCAATATACAATTTTTAATGTAGATGTGATTGAACATTATCAAAGAGCCAAATCTCTGAAAACCTCATTAGTAAACAATTACAGGAACAACTAAGGACAATTCAGCTAGTATTATATTTAGTCTGTAAATTGTGCTTATCCTGCAAGTAAACCTTCATTTCTCAACTTGAATATACAAAACTTTCTATTTGTTTGGTTGCACCTACCTAGTAGATATTGTAGGGGATTGGGGAGAGATTATGAGTTTGAGGGTTGGGACTGGGGTTATTTGGAGGAGCGGGGAACCACATCTCTGATCTCGCCTTTCTTTACAAGATCCTTTATAAGACTTCTTAGTTGTTTTCTCTTCATGCCTCTGTTGGTGTCCCTTTTGCTTGTTGATCTAGTATTTCATTTTCTCTCACTACATATTTAAGCCACCCCTTCCATGTTTTCTGAAAAGCAGGTAACCTGTTATTTCTTATTGCTAAGGCTTTCTCATAAGAGCAGTGCTTGCTAATTAGTTCAGTGATTTGCTGTAAAGCTGATATATTAGGT
Source organism: Eleutherodactylus coqui (assembly GCF_035609145.1). Taxonomy (NCBI): domain Eukaryota; kingdom Metazoa; phylum Chordata; class Amphibia; order Anura; family Eleutherodactylidae; genus Eleutherodactylus; species Eleutherodactylus coqui. The sequence continues at coordinate 135,137,302 of NC_089837.1, read as the reverse complement.
GATCTTCAATTTCTGGTGATCATTAATTTCCTCGTGAGTGGGATATGAGACATAAGAATCCTAGTTTTCTTTCAAATTAGTTCTGTTCCCAGAACTATCACTGCTAGTTATGGATTTGGGAATATGTAGAACCCTGTCAGTCTATATATTACTTTAAACATTGCCTTCCATAAAGGGTCAACTGCTTTACACTCCCAAAAAATAAGTATTAGGGAACCACTCCAACAGTCTTTACCAATTTGAGATGGCATGGCTTGGTCAGTGTTTGCAATCATTTCAGGGATAAATGAGTTATCAGTTATATTGCTTTATGATATCTTCAACATCTGATTTGCGAGGTTCATAGAAAATAGAGAGCTGAAAATAATGCAGTATGTCATACAAAATTTTTCAGCATGCTCATAATGATATCACAGATCAGCAAAAGGCAGTTAAATGTTCTGTTTAGAGGTTGTCCTGTTTCCCAGAATTGCTTATATAAAGTATCAAATCTTTGCAAAAAGCAGGAATTTGGCACTAGAGTGTATCCTGCGGGAAATATGATAAAAATGAAAACCCTAAATATCCATGTTAGGCTCCGTGGTTTATAGCAATAAACATCATAATAATGCAATGGAATAAAAACTGCTCACAGGAAATAGAATGTTAAACTACCACCTAATTGTTGTAAAGAAATTGAATATCACCGCCTTATAGAAAGCATGAACTGCATATAATGTAAGTATACACAGTTCACATTTTCTATATTGGGTCATAAAAATGGCAGCTAAGTGTAAATATAATAAAATCCATTGTGAAAAACATGGCTGTCCACTGACTGTAACAAATTAACACTGAAAGAGATGCAGGATAGAATCAGTTGTTTTCTGTTCAGCTACAGGGATTATATTTTTCATGGTGATGTAATCTTATTAGAATTGAAGGTGTAAATGTATTAAAGAATGCTCAACTGTTATCCTGTAAGAGACTATGTAATCATATAAACAACAGTGGAAGACAGAACAGTCCCAATTCATCATAGACTCATGCTTGTTTTAGCTTAACCCCTGAAGGAAGCAGCGCTTTTTTAAACATTTTATGCTTTTTCCTCTGCACTTTAAAAAAATTCATAACTCTTTTACTTGTCCAGCAGCGCAGCTGTCTAAGAGCTTGAATGTTTTGGTACGAGGTGTATTTTTCAATGGTACCAAAAAATTTATATATATACATTTTAAGTGGAATGAAATGGCAAAAAACGGCAATCCCACCATCTTTTTTTTTTTGGGGGGGGGGGGGACTTGTTTCTAAGGTGTACACACTGCAGCAATAATGACATGATAGCTTTATTTTATAGGTCAGTATAATTACTATGCCAAATTTATAGTTTTATTTTGCTATTAGAGTTGAGCGAGCACCAAAATGCTCGGGTGCTCGTTGCTCGAGTCGAGCTTTCCGCGATGCTCGAGAGTTCGTTTCGAGTAACCAATAGAGATGAGCGAGCATACTCGTCCGAGCTTGATGCTCGTTCGAGTATTAGGGTGCTGGAGATGCTCGTTACTCGAGACGAGCACCACGCGGTACTCGTGTCATGTGTGACAGCTGCGGTTGAGAACTGAAGAATTCCTTTTGCTGCATCTGCCACAGATGTGGCAGATGTAGCAGCAGGGAATTCTTTTAACTAGCGGGGGTGAAGGATATATCTGCCGCATGCGGCAGATGTGTTCTTCATGCCCGCGGGGGTCACAGCAGTGGCGGAGAGGTACGTTTTTTTTAATTCTTTTTTTGTTTTGCACTAAAATGTTTCTTTTTCAGGTAAGGGCTTATATTTTTAACGCTTCCCGAAAATTCATCCCGCGCTCGCCGGCAGCCCATTGCCGACTCCATTGAATTCAATGGGCTATTATCGTTCTTTTCTGCCACAGCTGTTACAGCTGTGGCAGAGGAGAACGATCTTTATGCTGACAGTGCGGGGGGGGGGGGGGGTCTCACTCTTGCCACTATTGTGGCTTAATAGTGAGACCTCGGAGCCCGAAATGCAGCCCTGCATGTTGCTCCTCGCCTGCCCTATCCATTTCTGTGTTTTTTACATGACTTTGGTGATTTGCTAAGATTTTCACAAATGAAAACCTTAGCGGAGCACCAGTCATATACAAAAATGCTCGAGTCGCCCATTGACTTCAATGGGGTTTGTTACTCGAAACGAACTCTCGAGCATCACTGAAAGTTTGACTCGAGTAACGAGCACCCGAGCATTTTGGTGCTCGCTCATCTCTAGTAACCAACCCCATTGAAGTCAATGGGCGACTCGAGCATTTTTGTATATGACTGATGCTCGCTAAGGTTTTTATTTGTGCAAATCTTCAAAACCTACGAAAGTGATGGAAACGACACAGATACAGATAGGGCAGGCGAGGGGCAACATGCAGGGCTGTATTTCAGGTTCCCAGGTCCCACTATTAAGCCACAATAGTGGCAAGAGTGGGGCCCCATCCCCACCATTTTTACTTCGAACAAACCCTCATTAGCAAGGCACACCTTAGCTAAGCACCACACAACCTCCAACCAAGCACAATCACTGCCTGCGGGACACACCGCTGCCTCTTCTCCTGGGTTACATGCTGCCCAACCCCCCGCACGACCCTGCGTCCAATGGGGACTCCATGTGTCCACACACTACTCATTCTGTTTGGGTGTCGGATACCTCATCGACAACACAAGGAGTAAACTATCTGCACTCTGCACCCTACCCAAGTCTGTCAGTGTTTTGGGGACAAACAGGTTAAACACCTCAATGGGAAGTCTGTGCGCACCCACAGCATGGGTGGCCCCCAGGAACCCACAGACGGTACATAAAGAAATTCCTTTGCAGTGCCCCGGATAGCTGTGGTTACGTGAGAGGAAATGCATGTTGGCTGCGACCCACACGCCATGCCCTAGACATTCTGTTTTTTTTTTAAAGTGCCAGGCAGGTACAACTTCGCTATGGCAAGTCTGTGTGCACCCGCAGCATGGGTGGCTAGCAGGAACACACAGACGGTACAGAAAGAAATCCCATTGCAGTGCCCCAGATACCTGAGGTTACGTGAGAGGAAATACATGTTGGCTGCGGCCCACACGCCATGCCCTATACATTCGTGGTTTTTTCTTTAAGTGCCAGGCAGGTACAACTCCGCTATGGCAAGTCTGTGTGCACCCGCAGCATGGGTGGCTAGCTGGAACACACAGACGGTACAGAAAGAAATCCCATTGCAGTGCCCCGGATAGCTGAGGTTACGTGAGAGCAAATACATGTTGGCTGCGGCCCACACACCATACCCTAGTCAGTCTGGGTTTTTTTTCGGGCCAGATAGGTAGAACACCGCGATGGGAAGACTTAGTGCACCCATAGTATAGACCCCTGTAATATTACTGTAGCAAAGGTATAAGCTGACCCCAGTAACAGTTATGTTGCAGAAGTCTAGGGATACCCCAGTAACATTTCTGTAGTAACAGTATAGACAGACCCCAATAACATTTCATTAGCAGAAGTATAGGCAGACCCCAGTAACATTTCTGTTGTAACAGTATAGACAAAGCCGAGTAACATTTCTGTAGTAACAGTATAGGCAGACCCCAGTAACATTTCAGTAGCAGCAGTATATGCAGACCCCTGTAACATTTCAGTAGCAGTAGTACAGGCAGAGCCCAATATTTGTAACATTTCAGTAGTAACAGTAAAGACAGACCCCAGTAACATTTCTGTTGTAACAGTACAGACAGAGCCGAGTAACATTTCTGTAGTAACAGTATAGGCAGACTACAGTAATGTTTCTGTAGCAGCAGTATAGGCAGACCCCTGTAACATTTATGTAGCAGCAGTATAAGCAGACCCCTGAAACATTAATGTAGCAGAAGCATAGGCAAACCCCTGCAACATTTTGAGGCAGCAGTATAGACAGACCCTAGTACTATTTCTTTAGAAGTAAAGGCAGACCCCAGTAACATGTCTGTCGCCGCAGTATAAGCAGACCCCTGTAACATTTATGTAGCAGAAGCATAGGCAGACCCCGGTACCATTTTTGTAGCAGAAGTATACGCAGACCCCGTGTAACATTTACGTGACAGAAGTATAGGCAGACCCCGGTACCATTTTTGTAGCAGAAGTATACGCAGACCCCGTGTAACATTTACGTGACAGAAGTATAGGCAGACCCCAGCAACATTCTCGTATCAGAAGTATAGGCTGACTCCTGTGACATTTAAGTGGCAGCAGTATAGGCAGACCCCTGTAACATTTATGTGGCAGAAGTATAGGCAGACCCCAGTAACAGTTATTTAGCAGCAGTATAGGCAGACCCCTGTAGCATTTCTGTAGCAGCAGTATAAGCAGACCTCTGTAACATTTCTGTAGCAGAAGCATAGGCAGGCCCCTGAAACATGTCTGTAGTAGAAGTATAGACAGACCCCAGTACCATTTTTGTAGCAGAAGTATACGCAGACCCCCTGTAATATTTACGTGGCAGAAGTATAGGCAGACCCCAGTAACATTATTGTAGCAGAAGTATAGGCAGACTCCTGTAACATTTAAGTGGCAGCGGTATAGGCAGACCCCTGAAACATTTATGTGGCAGAAGTATAGGCAGACCACAGTAACAGTTATGTAGCAGCAGTATAGGCAGACCCCAGTATCATTTCTGTAGCAGCAGTATAGGCATACCCCAACACCATTTCTGTTGTTGAAATATAGGCAGACCCCAGTAACATTTTTGTAGCTGAAGTATACACAGACCCCTGTATCATATTAGTAGTAACACTATAGACATATCCCAGTAACATTTCTGTAGCAGAAGTACAGGCAGACCCCTGTAACATTCAAGTGGCAGCAATATAGGCAGACCCCTGTAACATGTAAGTGGCAGCAGTATAGGCAGACCCCTGTAACTTTCTCGTAGCAGAAGTATAGGCAGGCAGGTAGACCCCAGTAAAATTTCTGTAGTAATAGTATAGGCCACTATAGTATACTATTACTACAAAAAAATATACGCTGGGCTGCAGAAAGGCCTAGCTGGCTAATAGTGAGCCACTAAAACAGTAATGCACACGTTCACAGGTAGCCCAAAGGAGGAGTTTTTTTTTCAGATTTTTTTGAAAAAAAACAGCAGCCTAGATAGCGTGTATATGTCTTTCCCTCTATCAGCAGCTGTGGCCGTACGCTGTGCGTGAAGTTGACGGGACGCACAGAGCAGTGCAAAAAATTAGGCAATTATTGGCCTGCACTTGGAGGGTCACAGCGGTTATGTAGCGCACACTGTAGGCCGAATAAAATATACGCTGGGCTGCAGAAAGGCCTAGCTAGCTAATAGTGAGCCACTGCAACTCCCAGCGGCCACAACAGTAATGCACACGGTCAGAGGTAACCCTAAGAAGGACCGTTGGCGTACTTGTTGACAGGATTCTACACTACCACTGTCCCTGCCTGACCAGTACTGCCTCTATACTCTGCATAATTGGCTGAAGACTGAGAACGCAATAGTCTGCATAGCCCAAGATGAAAAAAAAAAATTGTGCAAGACTGCTCCCAGCAGCCACAACAGTAATGCACATGGTCAGATGTGGCCCTAAGAAGAACCGTTGGGGTTCTTGAAGACGCCAACACTCTACCTATAGCACCAGCAGCACCCTCCCTAATCTCTGCCAGCGTGTGTCTGAGGCGAGCAGCGGGCGGGACTGCTTTATATACTCAGCGGTCACTTGATCTCGCCAGCGACTCACTGCAAGGGGGTGGGATAGGGCTGGCACATCACAGGAGGAAGTTGTAATGCCTTCCCTGCATGTTTATTGGCCAGAAAATGGCGCAAAACATGCAGGGAAGGAAATGGAATTGACTCAAGTACCGCGTGGTGCTCGTCTCAAGTAATGAGCATCTCGAGTACCCTAATACTCGAGCGAGCATCAAGCTCAGACGAGTACGTTCGCTCATCTCTAATTACTATACAATGATCCACAGCCAGATATAATAGACCACCCGGGGGGGGGGGGGGGGTCACTGAGATTTTTATACACCTTAGACAGTTTATAGAGGATAGGGGTAACAGGTGATTAAGGACATAGAAAACCCATCAGCTTAGTACCAATTACAGCAAGGCAACAAGCCCTTTCCAAATCAGATCTTAACTGGATTAAATGCTGCTTAATAGGGCTTACATTCAAAGGTTTATACACCTCCACAACTGCAAGCTGTGACAGAATTTCATTGTGGTGCTTTGCCATGTCCATGACCACCACCGCTCCACCTTTATCAGCAGGTCTTATTGTAATGGTGGAATCATCACTAAGGGACTTAAGAGCCATCCACTCCTCTTTAGAGAGATTCTAGCGGCCCTCTCCACATTGACTTTGTGTTGTGAGACCCTTAATGTCTTCCCTTACAAGCTTTTTATATGTATCAATGACTTCGTCACTGTTAGGAGGCATAAACGTGTTCTTATTTTGTAAGCCCAGATCCTTAGAAGTGAAACACATACGTAAATCAGCAGATATGTCACTAGACGTAGTCTCAACTAATCTTATCAGAGAAAAATCTATTCAATCTGAGCTGCCTAAAAAAAGTCTGCATTCCAAATCAGTATTAAACCAATCTGGTTCTGAAGTAGGGCAGTATGAAAGTCCTTTAGTTAGAACTCGTCTCTCAGAGACAGTTAATGACCTAGATGAGATGTTGATCACCAAAGAGTCATCAGGAATAATCTCACCATTTAGGACTTCTGACATGTTTCCGATCTGGTCTGTACAGTCATGATTCCTCTTCCATGTGCAATTATGTTTGCACCCACCTCTTCTCTCCCCCTCATCGGAGGATGAGATTCTAAAAAAGAGGACGAATAAGAGGAAGAAGGTTTCGTAGCCACTCTAGAGTCATCATGCGTCGTATCATCAGTGGAATCCGATGTGTAGGCTGAAGGATTGCATCCAGGGACTCTACGTCTCCGTTGTGCTCTCCAACCACCAGATGTCAACCCCTGTATGGGTGGACCAGACCTTCTCCTTGGATTCTGCCATCCGAAGATATACCCACTCTTGTAATCATCTGAGTCTCTATACTATTTAGAGCATTTAGAGGACTCTAGTTCTGACTTGTACTTGGTGAGGAGATCTTCCAATTTATTCCGATAGTCCAGCCAGTCATCCTTAGTCAATAGACTTTGTAGCTCCAATTCAATTATATTAGCTGCCTCAGAGCACAAGCCAATCTCCTTCTGCAGAAATTCAAGATTCAAAAGAATCAGGTCGAAGGCATACTTGTTTGTAATATTCACAAATTTAGTGCAAAATTCGGCATCATGCATCATCAAGGTTTCGCTGTACGTGGGGCCTCAGACCCCTAGGAATGCGTCTGGCAGTGTAGTATTCCCTCAGCATAATCGCATGACGACATAGGGAAATCAGCCTTTTATTAGTAGATTCACACTTCCTCTGTACCAGCTTTATGTTAGGAGTATTCAAAAACGAACAGTCTGCGTTGGTTTCGGATAAAATTCTATCTGCGTTTGCCTGGGTGTACGCAGGCATTGCAGAGAAGTCTGGAGCTCCACTGTCCAGATGAAGAGAAAGGTCCATACTCCCAAAGGGTGCACACTGTTCCAAGTCATGTTGTACACAGTAGTAATAGAGTAGACAGCACCACAACCAGTATGTCCACCAAAGACAGGAGCGACCAAAAACAGTGCAAGATCCCAGCAGCCAGGTCCAGACTTATAGACCCTCAGAATATTCACCAAATATAGACAAAATGGATCAGTACTCAGGAACTGTTTCAAGAGTAAAACTTCAGCATCTTTATTTTCTCCAGCAATAAAAGCTGCGACTTTTCGACCTGTTTGAAGTTCTTTTTCAAGCATGCAGCTATATGGTACAAGCACACACACACACACATTTTATATATATATATATATATATATATATATATATATATATATATATATATATAAAATGCCATACACTAATGATAACATCAAATGGTTGTGCAAGAGCCCCTACTCTATAATGGTGTTGAGGGCTATGACCTGGATCTGGACTGTATTGTCTGGGCACTAGCTCATTGAAGCCGTTTTGGTCCTTAATAGAGATAATGTTGCTGATATTGGTGTTCCTCGCTGTGTTACAGGTCTGATGCATGCGCAGCAGAACTCCTGTGATGAGTGTGGGGTAGGGGTGGGGTGTGTTTCTTTGTTTCTTATGTGATCTTGTCATTGGTGTATGGTTTATATATATATATATATATATATATATATATATATATATATATATATACTTGTAACATATAGCTGCATGCTTGACAAAGACCTTCATACAGCTCGAAATTTCGCAGCTTTCACTGCTGGAGAAAATAAGGATGCTGAATAGATGAGCGCGCGTACTCGCTAAGACAAATTACTCGAGCGAGTATTGCCATTTTTAAGTACATGCTGGCTCATGCCAAAAGATTCGGGGGCCGGCGGGGACGGCGGGGGAGAGCTCTCCCAACTCACCGCTCACCCCGCCGCCCCCCGAATCTTTTGGCATGAGCGAGCATGTACTGGAAAATGGCAATACTCGCTCGAGTAATTTGCCTTAGCGAGTACGCTCGCTAATCTCTAATGCTGAAATTTTACTCGTGAAACTGTTCCTAAGTGCTGATCTGTCTTGTCTGTATTTGGTAAATATTCTGAGGGGTCTATAAGTCCAGACCTGGCTGCTGGGATCTTGCACTGTTTTTGATCACACCTGCTTTTGGTGGACATACTGGTTGTGTTGCTGTCTACTCTATTACTATTGTGATTACAGTGATATGTCTGCTGTGTGGATCTGTGCAGTAGTTTTGTAGAAAATTGCATTTAATTAGTAGCACCCAGAGGACTAGTCCTTAATATTCATGAGCTGCAGGCTTATCACTCCCTTCTTATCATCTATAAATGATTTAGAGAAGGGAATTAAGGGGAAACTTTGTGTTGCCAACAACACAAAGCTAGGAGGGATGGCTAATGTCCCATTTAGTCTGGACAACAGTGTTGACATCACCGCTAGGTTGTTAATGCTCATGCAAAGCATTTAGACAGGCAGATCCTTGCAGGCTTTTTGCTCAGCACTTCAAATTCTATGTGAAGGGCTGAGTGGGAAGAGTTAACACTCAGCAAGAAGGTAGCGATCCAGCGATGATTATTATGCTGGTTAAAAGTGAGCCACCATGTCATTTAGACACAACAATTATAGTGCAAAATTATTTGTTTGAATGAATTTTTCACAATAATCATCCTATGTAAATGACCCTTAACACCAGAGAAGAGAGAGAATTCAAAAAAAACTTGACAAGCCTGAACAGTGGGCGGCGACTAACAGAATGGTATTTAAGAAGGAGATATACAAAGTACCACAGCTGAGCAGGAAAAATAAAAAAACTAATTTAGAATGGGAGGAATTGAGCTAAGCAGCAGCACACGTGAAAATGACTTGGGTATACTAATACATCACAGACTGAACATGAGTCAACAGTGTGATGCAGCATCAAAAATGACAAACACAATTCTGGGATGTATTAAGAGAAACATGGAATCTAGATCACATGAGGTAATTATTCCCCTCTTCTCTTCCCTAGTCAGACCTCATCTGGAATACTATGTCCAGTTCTGGGCACCCCAATTCTAAAATACATTGACAAACTGGAGCATGTTCAGAAAAAAGTTACCAAGTTGGTGCAAACCATGTCCTATGAAAAAAACAGTTAAAGGATCTGGGAATGTTTACCTTGCAAAAAAGAAGGTTGAGAGGAGACTTAATAGCTTTCTACAAATATCTGAAGGATTGTCACTTTGCACAGGGATCAGCCCTATTCTCATTTGCATGAGGAAAGACTAGAAGCAATGGGATGAAACTGAAAGGGAGGAGACACAAATTAAATATTAAAAAAAACTTTCTGACAGTGAAAGTGATCAATGAGTGGAACAAATTGCCATGGGAGGTGGTGCGTTCTCCTTCAATGGAAGTCTTCAAACAGAGACTGGACAGACATCCGTCTGGGATGATTTAGTGAATCTTGCAGGGGGTTCGACAAGATAACCCTGGATGTCCTTTTCAACTCTAGCATTCTATGATTCTACCCCTCCCTCCAGAAAATGATTTACAGCTCTCTATAAGCAGTAATAGGCAGTCAAAACTCAATCAATGGCTGCTGAGTGGAGTAGGTGTAGCTAGCCTGCAGATCATGAATATCCAGGATTACATTAAGTAGTCCTCTATGCATTTGCTGGTACTAATAAAAGTCAAGTTTCTCCCAAGCTACAGCACAGATACAAACAGCAGATAGATCATTATGATCAGTGTGCATGTCACTACCTTATTCTGCCGTCAGAGAGGGGTACAAAATATGGTCACAGAGTTTCGTTAAGCTTAAAGTGTATGTGCTACTAATGAGATCTTCAACTTTTAAGTAGCTTGAATGTATTGCTTTGTATATTCTCACAGGAAAACATGACAATTTATGACAGTAATGTCACTTGCTAATTATTATGTAATTGCAAATTGGGTTATCTAATATTATTTCCTTGGAATGTATGCAATTATGTTTTTAAGATTATAGAATTACAGAATGTGTTGATAATAACTGAATATGACATTTCTTTATTGTTGGTGTTTACAATTGTCACAATGGTCTTTGTTCTACTTTATTACAATTTTATGACAAGTCCCCCATTATAACCATTTTCTGATTACAGTATTTAATAGTATTCACCGCTTAAAGCAATGGCCATAAGTGGCCATGTTCTGAAAAAATATTTCATTATATGAAAATACTATATTTTATGGGATTTTTACTGTCTTTGACTACGGTTACATGTACTGTAAATGTTGAAGCCCTATATCCCCTTACCCTTGTACATTGCATAAAGTACAACACCATACAGATGGCATATGACTTTTACTATGTAGCTACTATTAAAAGTGTTATCCAGCACAAAACTATTGTTGACCTATCCTTTGGATAGGTCATCAATAGTTGATTGGTAGGGATTGACCACTCAAGAACCATGCCAATCAGCTAACCGAAGTGACAGCAGAGCTAGGATGAGTGCCACTGTCACTTTAGTCTATACCAGGGGAAACATGAAGGGTTGAGCCCTTTCTGCAATGTTTACAAGTCATCATGCTCAGCAAGAAAGAATCTTAAAATACATAAATGGAAGATGACTTTCTTTATTAGAAATTAAGTCTTAATGATGTAGTCACTTATGGCCAATGCTAAAAGACAAGCTCATCTTGAACACCTTTAATTTTTTCGATGTTATGCCAAGTAGCTCTACTGAACCATTTGTAACCTGACATACTTTTCTTCCATCATTTTCATATGGGTCTGAGTGGGATTTTAACCCCTTAATGACTGCCCATATGCCTGTTGAGGACTACCGTTAAGGGGCCTTCTTCTTTTTTACAGCACTGCATCAGAAGACTGGCACAGGTCTCCCGTTCGAGGGGGAGTAGGTGCTCAACTGTTGGATAACAGCCTGGCACTTGCTCAAACAGCAGGCAATGGAGAAACCTCTAATCCTGTTTAACCCTTTACATGCTGCAGTTTTTGCTACTGTGGCATGTAAAAACAAGTTCAGAAAAGAATTTTGACACTCTGTATGGAGGACCAGGAGTATATTGAACAATTACTTTTATTACATGAAGGCAAAAAGCCATGTGTTTCTGTGCCAGACCAGCACCTTTATCTGACCGTGGTATGTAAAAGTCAGACAGAGGGAGTGGGCTCCCCTTGTCACTCATTGGACTGATTGGATGTGATCATGGGGTCCTGATATGAGAGACTTGAATATGGCTTTGGGTCTGCCAGCTATGGTGGCCTATGAGGCTCAGCCAGCTTTAACTTGCATTTGTGGATTGCACAGCAAATTGTGTCCTCAGGCAATGATTTCTGGAACTAATCCTGACCCCATGCAGTGATTTGCACTACAGAATCATGACTGTTTTTAATTTTTCATTAGTGCCACTTACTTTTCTAGCCTTATCATCGCTGTCCTAACTTTTGTGAGATGTGTTGCTGCCGTCAATTTCCAAATGAATTAATTTTTAAAACAAAATGGAAAAATGGCTCACGTTCACCTCCTGATATGTGTTCTGTGTTCTATTGTGAATAAAATAGGATTAGATGTGATTTCCAAATCAAGGCATTCTTTTTTTTCTTTACATTCATGTATATTTTACATAGCTTTTTAAATTTTTTTGGAATTAGTTTTTTCTTTTTGACTGCAAAAGTGTCAGCATAGTCCTAGTATTTCACATATCCAAATGTGAAAAATTAGGAATATGCTGACACTACTGCAGTCAGAAAAATAACCAGTTAACTGTCAATGAAGTTAAGAAATGTAACATTGAAATGACCTGTGTTTCAGAATACCAAAGTAATTGCTTCTCTAGTCTGGTAATTTCCAAGCAAACTTTGACATCATTATGACATTACAAGATCACCTGTAGCTAAAGGGTTCAAGTGGAATGCTAGAGATACATCAATTGAATCTTATCTACATTTTACTTCTTGACTATGAAGTACTCTTATCTATGAAAAAGGCCAAAGTAAGGCTAGTTTTACATATATACCAGGCACATTTTTGCTGACACAAACCCAAAGTATTTTTGATATGTATGATGCTTTGAGTTCCCGTCAGAAGATCCACAGTCATGCCAGATCACTTGTTTGTGCTTTGGGGACTTTTACCCTAGTGTGAAACTGATCTAATGCAGAAAAGGTAAATACCATGTCTTGCCTTCTGTCCTAAAATCCATGGACTCATACTTATCCATAGACATTTGTCTGCTATTGTTAGAATGGGGGAGAGTTTGTTTATTGGGTCTTACTATTTTAATTTTCAGCTCTTTTATCTCAATTCCCGGGTTTACTCTTGATCCTCTACATATTGTCTATTTTATATGCAGGTTTTCAATATATATGTAATGTTTTGAAAGGCCATTAACAACATAAGAAAAATCTAATATGAGGTCCACATTTCAATTAGGATGCTTTATTTTGTTCAGCTAAACAAATATCTGAGCACTTTATTTCATTTCATGTTCACTTCTTGCTACTACCAATATATTCCGCATCTGCATAATCATTGGGTAGATGTGGGTCATAGACACCTCATGAGGTTTGTCATTCAGTGTCAGACTATCTGCTGCTCTTCTAAAAAAGGTGAGTTTGGGAATACCCATATATATGAGAGGCCATTATCATTACATCCCCATGCCATGGGTATCATAGCTTCAATTCGGAGCTCTCACTGGGGTTTTCCTTTGTCTGATCTCGACATAGGAATAGTTGTGGAAAAAGAAAGAGCACACAACAGAACCAAGATATGTGACTGCCTCCACCTTCCCCACTGGGCATTGACCAGTTGAGGGTCAGCCAAGTGTCCTGGTACCAAGCACCAACTTAAAGTGTGTACTCTTTGCCGTGGCTTTTTTTACTACCTGTGTAAATTTAACAGTGTTACAGCGCAGTTCTAATGGAATTAAGAGAATTAATATGTATGGCATAATTTTTGCAACTATGGGGCTATGCTTACATATATAAAAGTTTTTAATTTCTCTGATTTATCAAAAGTCTTAACAGTAATCTCGTGATGCTTAACAATTTAATGTTGGCAAAGTTGGCACATCATTGAGCTCCTTTATACTGAGGACTGTCCATGACAGTAGAAACCGCTTTCCAAGCATTCCTCAGGCTCTGGAGACATTTTTTTTTTCAGTGGCTGCCATATACCTAGGTGTCCTCTCCTTCCAATTTGATGGAAGTGGCAGTTGTCCAATGGACTATCAAATCTTGGTTTCAAAATTTTCTGACATGTTTTTTGAATACAAGTCAGTTTGAAAGCAAACTATGCCTGAAAGCAAACTATGCCATCCCTCCATTGAGTCTGGGTCTAGAATTGAGGAAAATACATGTTTATGAGTGACAGTTAACTCCTGATGTAAGGCACTAATGTGGGAAGTAAGGTCCTCATGCTGGGCCTGGAGAAAGTATAGGCTTGTTACAGGGGACTTACCAAACAAAACTTTGTATAGGGGCAGCTTATTTTTTCTAGTAGATATGGTTCTTACTGAATTGAGAGCTAATAAAATGTGTACTTTTTATGGCGTCTGGTATGCCATACGTACAAATCACTTTAATCAACAATTTTTAAGCTGTAGTTTTGGTGTTGGCATTTTCTTTTTTAATTTACCATCCACACTTTCAGCTAACCTGAGAAGAGATCTATGCAAACCCACACAAATGTCAAAACATTTATTTTAGGTATCTGTATGTAATAAATCTGTAGTCTCTGGAATGGGTAGTCTGGCATTGGAGTTACAGCAAGGAGGTACTTTGGCAACTTTGTCTGGGTTTGCTGGGCACAAGCTATGCATCCCTGTGCAACCCAAGCAGAAGACACTACACCAAACATTACCTCCTTTGACAGATGCGTTGGTCTGTGGCTCAAATGTGGCATCATAGAGTAGAGCATTTGGGGAGACACAGATGTTTACCTTTCCTATAGACTACTTTTTCTTCCGATTCCACTCCTCCTTTTCACCCCTAGGGGCTGGTTTGTGCAAAGGGGACAACGAGATATACAAACCTGATTCAGTTGCAACCAGATGGATGTCTGATGTATCCAGTGGGAGTCGAGCTGCTGCTTTGGCTGCTGCATCTGCTTTTAATTCCCTAGGGCCTCTAGAGTAAGGCTTGGTGTGAGGCTGAACCTTAATGACAGCTACCTGTCAGTTTGTTTCATGATCCAACAAATGTCTACTGTGCCTCAAGGGTGTGAAATCGAATATGATTCCAAAAGCGTACCTTGAGTTGGTGCAGACATTAACAGTCTTACCTTCAGCCAGTTTACACTCTTCAGCAAACATAATCAACTCGGCCTCCTGACCAAAATTCCCATGAGGGAGTGGTTTCTATCCAATTACCTCATTGTTGGTTACTACTGCATAGCCTGTTTTTCTTTCCCATTTTAATGGTACCTGGACCCATCTCTGAAAAACTAAAAATTTGCATTAGCAATGGGAGTTTCAACAACATTTTCAAGACCCCTGGTCTTATTTTGCAATAACTCTAAGCAATCATGCATTTGCATTTGATGATCAACATTTTCTCCAGCCCCTCTTTTCTGAATTCTGTGAAAGTAATGTAACTATTTTCAGGAATACACATGTAATTGTGATATGTGAGGGCCCTATTTTGGGATGAATAGGGGGTTGGGAGGGATAGATGGGTTGCAGAAGGCTGGAGCCTTGGGGTATCCATTCTCTGCAATATCCCACCAATCCCAGGAAAGTTTCTTAGTAGTGGGATAGCCTGAGTTGCCTGGATTTTGTCAGTAATAATGTGCCTAGTGCCTCATGAAATGCAATGGCCTAGGAACACAACCGCTAACAAAACTGAAGTCTGGACTTGGATGCCTCACAGTTATACTCAGCAAGAAAGTATAACAGAATTATAGTCTCTTCCAAACACAGTTCAATAGTGTCGCAACACAATAGAAAATTATCAACCTATTAAAGCAATGAGGTGCTGAGATATTTTAAGACCCAAAACTGTTTGTAGGGCCTCAGAGCACTTACTGCCCTGGGGAATTGGCTGCTCCCTGAGGCAACACACACACCAGAAATATTGTTTGTCACGATGTGCGGAACCAAATTAGAGCTAGACATTCTCTTTTGGGGTACACCGTAGAAGCATTTGTGTGATCCACTACTGTAAAGAAGTTGAAGCTGGCCAGTAACTCTGACAACAGCATATGGCATTTGGTGCAATAGGGACAGTTTTAACTGTATGTAAATTGTGGACCATAGGAAAGGTTTGAGGTTGCCCTTGGCAACCTTTTTCTTAACTAGAAATGATGTAGTGTTATAAGGGTAATGACATTCTTTTACGATCCCCTTTCCAAGGTAGCCCTGGACTTGCTCATGAATACTGGCTTCTTGAGCAGAACTCAAAGGGTATTGCCCGATGTAAGGGGACTGTATGCCAGGTTTCACTTTTACATTCATCAGAGTCTAACTTCCATTTTGTGTTTGGCCCACAGTATCTCTGGTACGGATAGAAGAATTCGTTACATGTAGAAAGATACATTTTCTTGAGAGTGTTTAACAACAAGTATAGCACAAATGGGAGTTAACTGCTGATTAGGGGCTAGTAACTTTGATACCATTTGGGGTATAAACAATTGCTTGTATTGCTGTAAGCATGTCTGCCCCTAATAAGTTGACTGGGTAGGTCTCTGGCACCAAAATCTACCCACATTGTAAATTTAAAATAATCTAAGTAAACTCTTGATACGAATTTCATTCTGTTTGTAAAATACTTACCAGGCTTGTCAAGTACAGAATTATCTAATTTTAGCATCATAATTCAACAATACTCAAATAAGTAGAGCCCAGTATATTGAATATGCTTTGTACTTATGCTATGCACGCATATATATATATATATATATATATATATATATGGAGATACACTTCTATGCTAGGCTGGTCTGTGTTAAAGAGGGGAAAAACTATTACATACTATTCTTTCTTCCCTCTCCTTACATTACCTAACTTCACCCATTGTGGTCTAGCTAACTGTTTGAACATATCTCTCCCAATCTATGTCCAGCAATCCAATAGAACAGACCACATATAATAGAATATAATTTATACATCAGCCCTTCACAGATACAAAAGATCACAAAAATAACAGATCCACATTATTTGTGACCAGAATGGACGCATATTACATCCTAATTCTCTTGTGCAGCAATATCATAGATTCTCAATTCACATATTTTGCACAGGCAATGCAGGCACTCTTTTGCACAGCACCCCATCCTTTGGAATTTACCTTATCTCCTAAGAAAACTTAACTCTCTCTAGATAAGCAATAAAACTGTATAACAGATTTCACTGATTTGTTTTCTTTGATCTCCACATGAAATTTCCCCAATCTGCCATCATTCCAAGCAGGGAGTTCTAGTACAAGGCAATTCATTCTTTAGTTTCCCCACACTAAATTTGGCAATATGGCTCTTAGTACAAGTTCAACTCCACTATATTGTCACATTGCTGAAGGGTGTCAATGTAAGATGGAGTGGCATGGCTTAGGCCATACCCACAGAAGCAGTCCCACTCTCCTCCTTTGTTTCAGACAACTTAAAATCACTGTACATAAACATTCTTTTAATTGAACTTCCTTGTAACCTTCAGCACACACTTTTTGTTACACGTTAATTCACTTATACACTTCTTTTTACATCACAATCTGCTATTCAGCTTGCACATTCACTTTCTCAAACTTACTTCACTTTTGATTTTTTCCATTTCTCTACATCAAGACAACTAGTCTAGGGCATACCTACCTCTTTTATGGTACTTCAATCATGTCCCTAATTGGTAAGATAGACAAGCATGATCTGAACTGGGTCATCTCTGTCCTGTGGACATTTAACTCATCCCAGCTCATCTGCAGCTATAATATATAATTCTCTGAATGACAAAACTTTATACTAGGCATTTCCTGGAAGTCTTATCCCACTAGTGGAGTCCCAGACTTCACCTACCAATTAGCATAAAAAGCAGGTAGCCACTAGACTGAATAAACACCATTCTACCAGTATGAGAAGGTTTCAGTATAACCAGAAAAAGTTTTTCTCACATACTGTTGCATTCATCTTTACAGGTTTTTCATGTGTATTAACAAGTCCAAGCTGAAGCACAGGCTTCCCCCCTTATGACCCAAATTCATTAGACAAAAGATTTCTTTCTATTCCAGCAGTCTGTCTGTCAGGACACACACAAGGTTAAAATTGTTATCACTGCACTGACATAACAAAACTCAATGAAAAGGAGGGGGTGGGGCATTCCATTGTACAAACTGTTCTTTTTAACAAGATGCATCCTAATGATATACAGCCTTAAGAACCTTTTGATTCTGCTTGTATAACAAACAAACAAAACAAACATAATAAACTTTGTACTCACAGTATACACATTGTACACTGTCCAGACATTATCTACACATTCATTCAAATATACTGATTGATAACATGGCAAGTGAAATAAAAATAGAGGTTTGTACCTTTCTCGACACAACAGAGACAGACAATTCAGGAAGAACAAAGGTCCTACTCCCTGGAGTTTTGTACCTATCTAGTATGCGTCATCCATAGACCCCAACAATCCTTAGAACATTCAACATGCCACATTCTCCACCATGAACTATTAGAGTAATCACTTAATTTAGGTGATACTCAACAGGTATTATTCAGGTATGCCTAATTATTATTACCATGCACTTGAGAACGAAACATGTGACTCTGTATGGTGTCTCAGGATCTCTTCTGAAGCACATTTCTTGACTACATCTTATTATAGTAAATCTAATGTAGGCTGATCTCATGCTCTCCTCACCCCCTCAGCATCCATTCAAATGACAATAAGCATTTTACAGTGAATAATATTAAGTCTATTGTGTGTGCACTTTAATAAGTATTTCATAAATAATTTCTTAGCAGTAACGTAACAATTAAAGTTTAGAATGTGTTTTTAAGTTACATTTTAGCCCACTGTCTGGGAACTGTGCCAGTGCATCTGGGGTACATGAATTGCCCTTTGTTTACAAACAAAAAATGACTCATCACACCTTGTGCCTTGTCATAAGATGACACAAATGCAAGGACATCTATCACAAAGAATACTATTAGAAATTAGATTTAACTATTGCTGATCCACTGCTTTGTAAACAAAACGCTGAAGGAATGATGTGCTTTTAAAAAATTGATTGATTACTTTCATGCTGTTATGGTTCAAAGGAAAGGGACATAAAAAATGTAAATAACAATTGTGTAAAAAAATATTTTAAAAACCCCAACAAAAAACACTTTTTTTGCACATTTTCCCCATTTCTATATAAAAAAATGTAAAAATAAAAAAGAACAATACATATTTGGTATCATCGTATCCATAATGAACTGTACAATAAATTTAACCCCTTAGTGACCAGGCCTGTTTGCACCTTAATGACCAGGCCAAATTTTGAAAATCTGACATGTCAATTTAACATAGAAGAATTCCACAAAGGTTTTGCATATCCAAGTAATTCTGATACTTTGCATATCCAAGTATGAATTCAATGAGTGGTAGAGTGCTGCCTGTGATTGGCTGAACGCTGTGACCAATCACAGGCAGCACTCAGCTGTCTATTCAATGAATGGCTGAGCGCTGCCAGTGATTGGCTGAGCGCTCAGTGAATCAGACACAGCCCTTTCAGCAGGTGGGGATTTTAAATCCCTACCTGCTAAAAGAGCTTCAGAGCAGTGCAGGAAGAACAAGCAGCCAGACATGCCTGAGCCCTGGCAGTGGCGGACAGGTAAGTATACATATATATTTTTATTTTTTACTACAGCTAGAGATCATTTTCAGGGAAAAGCTTATATTTAAAACCCTTTGCTTAAAATCACTGCAGGGGTTGCTGGCAGGACGCTGCTGTCGGTGGCCTCATTGAGAGCAATGCTACACAGAGCTTCCTTCACATGTGTTTTGGCATGTGCGTGGATGCTTGAATTTGTGTTCACCTATGCAGGTGCAGATGCACGCTCGTGTAAACAAGGCCTAATGATAACAACAATCAATATGGAAAGTCCATCCTGATTTTTTATGCAATAGCCTCTTACTGAGATCACTTCTATGTTTCTTGGACCTCATGAGTTCAATCCCCTGAAAGGATAATGCCTCAGGTCAATACTATGAAATTCTTGCCCACATAGTTCTTCAGGTAAGTGCTTGTTGCCATATAAACAAGGTACTGAGAACGACAATTATTAAATTATCAATTTTGAAAAATGCCTCCTTCCAAAGTGCTCGTATTCTTCTAAATAAACTTACAGGCTTTACATTCTGAGCACTTAAATGTGCTGGTCAGAGAGCCAGACATGAGTCAGGTTTTAGAACTAACAATGGGATTAAGATTAGTGATGAGCAAGCATACTCGCTAAGGGCAATTGCTCGAGCGAGCATTGCCCTTAGCGAGTACCTCCCGCTCGAGACAAAAGGTTCGGGTGCCAGCGGCGGGCAGGGAGCTGCGGGAGAGAGTGGGGAGGAACGGAGGGGAGATCTCTCTCTCCCTCTCTCCCCCCTGCTCCCCCCTGCTGACTACCACTACTCACCGCTCCTCCGCGCCAGCACCCAAACCTTTTGTCTCCATGTACCTCAGCCAATTTGGTATGTCTGCAGTCCAATGGTCATCGGTATACTCAAAGACATACCTCTCTTTCCACCAGCCCAGGTACAGATTTGCATAAGTCGAGGCACAGGGAATCCCCATTGCAATACCCCTGAGCTAGTGGTATAATCTGCTATTGAACAAAAAGATGTTATGCTCTAGGACAGGGGTGTCAAACTCATTTTCACCGAGGGCCACATCAGGCTTATGGGGACCTTCAAAGGGCCGATGGTAAGACAGTACAGTAAGGGTCCGTTCACACCAGCGTATTTGCGTACATAATATGCAGTGAATAGAAACCATTGATCTCAGTAATTTCATTCATATGATGCATATTTTCACACAGCAGGACCTACTACGCACCCCAATAGGCCATTGAAGTGAATACGTGGCGAATGCACAGGAAACCGATGTATTCACTGCATATTTGTGCACCATTTCAGTGGGCCCATCTGCGTTCTTTTCTGCATGCCCAAATACGTAAGCATAAGCGGTTTTTGATTGCGCAAATACATAGCGTATTTGTGCGACCAAAATGCAATTACACCCGTGTGAACGAGCCCTAATAGTGACCCTTATAGTGGTCGCAGTAGTCATAGTGATCCCTATAGTGGTCGCAGTAGTCATAGTGACCCCTATAGTGGTCGCAGTAGTCATAGTGACCCCTATAGTGGTCACAGTAGTCATAGTGACCCCTATAGTGGTCGCAGTAATAATAGTGACTCTCATAGTGGCCCCAGTAAAAATATTGCCCCCCACAGTGGTCCAATTAGTAATAGCGATCCCCACAGTGGCCCCAGTAGTAACAGGGTACCCCACAGTAATATTAACCTCCTCCCAGCAGCAATATAACCCCCCCCCCCACCCAGCAGCAATATTAACCCCTTCCCCCGCACCAATATTAACCCCCTCCCAGCAACAGTATTAACCCCCACCCACCCAGCAGCAATATTAACCCCCTCCCAGCAATATTAACCCCCACCAGCAATATTAACCCCCCATCCCCTTCCCAACCCGGCAGCAATATTAACCCCCTGCCAGCAGCAATATTAACCCCCCACCGAGCAACAATATTATTCCCCCACACCCAGCAACAATATTAACCCTCCCAGCAATATTAACCCCTCCCCCCCCGCAGAAATATTAACCCCCTCCCAGCAACAGTATTAACCCCCTGCCAGCAGCAATATTAACCCCTCCCAGCAGCAATATTACCTCCCCCCCAACACATCAGCTATATTTACCCCCTCACCCCCCCAACACACCAGCAATATTAACCCCCTCACCCCCGGCAGCAATCAGCAATATTAACCTCATCCCAGCAACAACAATATTAACTCCCCACCCCCCAGCAGCAATATTAACTTCCCCCTTCCCCAGCCATATGCTTACCTCCTCCTTGCTGTCAGCGCTGCTCCTCCTCGGATCGTGGTGAGCCCGGGTGGCATATTATCTTTTTCCACAAGACTTCTGCATTATTGAGCAATTCCAGCAACCTGATTGGTTGCTTGGTGAATCAGCGAACCCAAACAACCAATCACTGTGAATCAGCCAACCCAGACAACCAATCAGGTTGCTGGAATTGCTCAATAGTGCAAAAGCCTGGTGGAAAAAGTTCCTATGCGCCCGGGTGCAGCACGGCACGCTTCCTCCCTGAGTCCTCTCCTGCGGAACTGAAGAGCAGGGGACTGGGGAGAAGGATTCTGATGTCAGAGTGTGCGCTGGGATCAGCGCTGTCAGTGTGATTACAAGTGGGGAGCTGCGGCACCCCAGCTGGTAATCACTACAGTGGTGAGCGGCCGTCGGCATGCCGCGGGCCACATAGCATAAGGCAGCGGGCCGGATTCGGCCCGCGGGCCTTGTGTTTGACACATGTGCTCTAGGACAAAAGAGAGAAGCTGAAGTCATTGTGGCATTAAAATGTGTACCACTTTGACTTAAGAAATAACTCACAGTTCTATAGCCTCCTACATATAGGATGGACCTATAGAGAGCTTCCACATTGAGGCTTGGCAACTTGGTATCATCAGTCACAACTAGAGATGAGCGAACGTACTCGTCCGAGCTTGATACTCGTTCGAGTATTAGCGTGTTCGAGATGCTCGTTACTAGAGCGAGCACCACGCGATGTTCGAGTTACTTTTTAACTTTCATCTCTGAGACGTTAGCGCGCTTTTCTGGCCAATAGAAAGACAGGGAAGGCATTAGAACTTCCCCCTGCGACGTTCAAGCCCTATACCACCCCCCTGCAGTGAGTGCCTGGCGAGATCAGGTGTCACCCGAGTATATAAATCGGCCCCTCCCGCAGCTCGCCTCAGATGCATTCTGACAGAGATCAGGGAAAGTGCTGCTGGTGCCGGAGCTGCTATAGGGAGAGCGTTAGGAGTTATTCTTAGGGCCACATCTGAGCGTGTGCAGTACTGTTGAGGCTGCCTTTAGCAGTGTAGCACAATTTTTTTTTTTTGTATATCGGGCGTGCAGAGCATTGCGTCCGCAGTCTGCAGTCATTGTACAGAGTATAGGGCCAGTACTGGTGAGACAGGGAAAGAGATATTCAGGCTATATAGGCAGTGGGCTTTTTCCAAAAAATTGGGGGAAAATACTATATTTGGGCTGCCTGTGACCGTCTTCAGTTTACTGCGTGTCTGCTGGGGGTAGTAGTCCTAATTAATACGCAGCTAAGCGTTACAGCAGGCTTGCGCAAAATTGTTTCCTGGATCTGCTGTCTCTGTTACATCAGCGTCGTCATCCCGCCAGAGGGAAACAGTATACATAATATTAAACGCTGCCTACAGTATCTATCTGCTGGGGGTAGTAGTCCTAATTATTACGCTGCTAAGCGTTGCAGCAGGCTTGCGCAAAATTGTTTCCTGGATCTGCTGTCTCTGTTACATGATTGCCGTCATCCCGTCAGAGGGAAAGAGTATACATAATATTATACGCTGCCTACAGTATCTATCTGCTGGGGGTAGTAGTCCTAATTAATACGCTGCTAAGCGTTGCAGCAGGCTTGCGCAAAATTGTTTCCTGGATCTGCTGTCTCTGTTACATCAGCGCCGTCATCCCGCCAGAGGGAAACAGTATACATAATATTATACGCTGCCTACAATATCTATCTGCTGGGGGTAGTAGTCCTAATTAATACGCAGCTAAGCGTTACAGCAGGCTTGTGCAAAATTGTTTCCTGGATCTGCTGTCTCTGTTACATCAGCGCCGTCATCCCGCCAGAGGGAAAGAGTATACATAATATAATACGCTGCCTACAGTATCTCTCTGCTGGGGGTAGTAGTCCTAATTAATACGCAGCTAAGCGTTACAGCAGGCTTGCGCAAAATTGTTTCCTGGATCTGCTGTCTCTGTTACATGATCGCCGTCATCCCACCAGAGGGAAACAGTATACATAATATTATACGCTGCCTACAGTATCTGTCTGCTGTATCAGCTCAGCATTTAAAAAAAAAAAAGCAAAATACTTAAGGCCTACTACTGGCCTTTGGCCACTTGACTGCTTCTGCGCTGTGAATTCCACTAGCTCAGTCATACGCACCTACGTCTCACTACAGGCGTGCGCAAAATTGTTTCCTGGCTCTGCTGTGCGTTCCATAAGGGAAGTCAGCCTCCAACCACAGGCCAATAAGCGGCACATTTAATTACAGCGTTCTGTTTCTGCACTACTGATAATACAGCATGCTGAGGGGTAGGGGTAGGCCTAGAGGACGTGGACGCGGGCGAGGACGCGGAGGCCCAAGTCAGGGTGTGGGCACAGGCCAAGCTCCTGATCCAGGTGTATCGCAGCCGACTGCTGCGGGATTAGGAAAGAGGCACGTTTCTGGCGTCCCCACATTCATCTCACAATTAATGGGTCCACGCGGTAGACCTTTATTAGAAAATGAGCAGTGTGAGCAGGTCCTGTCGTGGATGGCAGAAAGTGCATCCAGCAATCTATCGACCACCCAGAATTCTGCGCCGTCCACTGCTGCAACTCTGAATCCTCTGGCTGCTGCTCCTCCTTCCTCCCAGCCTCCTCACTCCATTACAATGACACATTCTGAGGAGCAGGCAGACTCCCAGGAACTGTTCTCGGGCCCCTGCCCAGAATGGGCAGCAATGGTTCCGAATCCTCTCCCACTGGAGGAGTTTGTCGTGACCGATGCCCAACCTTTGGAAAGTTCCCGGGGTCCGGGGGATGAGGCTGGGGACTTCCGGCAACTGTCTCAAGAGCTTTCAGTGGGTGAGGAGAACGATGAGACACAGTTGTCTATCACTCAGGTAGTAGTAATTGGAGTAAGTCCGAGGGAGGAACGCACAGAGGATTCGGAGGAAGAGCAGCAGGACGATGAGGTGACTGACCCCACCTGGTTTGCTACGCCTACTGAGGACAGGTCTTCAGAGGGGGAGACAAATGCAGCAGCAGGGCAGGTTGGAAGAGGCAGTGTGGTGGCCAGGGGTGGAGGCAGGGCCAGACCGAATAATCCACCAACTGTTTCCCAAAGCGCCCCCTCGCGCCATGCCACCCTGCAGAGGCCGAGGTGCTCAAAGGTCTGGCAGTTTTTCACTGAGAGTGCAGACGACCGACGAACAGTGGTGTGCAACCTTTTTCGCGCCAAGATCAGCCGGGGAGCCACCACCAGCAGCCTCACCACCACCAGCATGAGCAGGCATATGATGGCCAAGCACCCCACAAGGTGGGACGAAGGCCGTTCACCGCCTCCGGTTTGCACCGCTGCCTCTTCCCCTGTGCCCCAACCTGCTACTGAGATCCAACCCCCCTCTCAGGACACAGGCACTACCGTCTCCTGGCCTGCACCCACATCCTCACCTCCGCTGTGCTCGGCCCCATCCACCAATGTCTCTCAACGCACCATCCAGCCGTTGCTAGCGCAAGTGTTGGAGTGCAAGCGCAAGTACGCCGCCACGCACCCGCACGCTCAAGCGTTAAACGTGCACATAGCCAAATTTATCAGCCTGGAGATGCTGCCGTATAGGGTTGTGGAAACGGAGGCTTTCAAAGGTATGATGGCGGCGGCGGCCCTGCACTACTCAGTTCCCAGTCGCCACTACTTTTCCCGATGTGCCGTCCCAGCCCTGCACGACCACGTCTCCCGCAACATTGTACGCGCCCTCACCAACGCGGTTACTGGCAAGGTCCACTTAACAACGGACACGTGGACAAGCACAGGCGGGCAGGGCCACTATATCTACCTGATGGCACATTGGGTGAATTTAGTGGAGGCTGGGACAGAGTCAGAGCCTGGGACCGCTCACGTCCTACCCACCCCCAGAATTGCGGGCCCCAGCTCGGTGGTGGTATCTGCGGCGGTGTATGCTTCCTCCACTCAACCACCCTCCTCCTCCTCCTCCTCCAACGCAACCTCTGTCTCGCAATCAAGATGTGTCAACAGCAACACGTCGCCAGCAGTCGGTGTCGCGCGGCGTGGCAGCACAGCGGTGGGCAAGCGTCAGCAGGCCGTGCTGAAACTACTCAGCTTAGGAGAGAAGAGGCACACGGCCCACGAACTGCTGCAGGGTCTGACAGAGCAGACCGACCGCTGGCTTGTGCCGCTGAGCCTCCAACCAGGCATGGTCGTGTGTGACAACGGTCGTAACCTGGTGGCGGCTCTGCAGCTCGGCAGCCTCACGCACGTGCCATGCCTGGCCCACATCTTTAATTTGGTGGTTCAGCGCTTTCTGAAAAGCTACCCACGCTTGTCAGACCCGCTCGGAAAGGTGCGCCGGCTCTGCGCACATTTCCGCAAGTCCCACACGGACGCTGCCACCCTGTGCACCCTGCAACATCAATTTCATCTGCCAGTGCACCGACTGCTGTGCGACGTGCCCACACGGTGGAACTCTACGCTCCACATGTTGGCCAGGCTCTATGAGCAGCGTAGAGCTATAGTGGAATACCAACTCCAACATGGGCGGCGCAGTGGGAGTTAGCCTCCTCAATTCTTTACAGAAGAGTGGGCCTGGTTGGCAGACATCTGTCAGGTCCTTGGAAACTTTGAGGAGTCTACCCAGATGGTGAGCGGCGATGCTGCAATCATTAGCGTCACCATTCCTCTGCTATGCCTCTTGAGAAGTTCCCTGCAAAGCATAAAGGCAGATGCTTTGCGCTCGGAAACAGAGGCGGGGGAAGACAGTATGTCGCTGGATAGTCAGAGCACCCTCCTGTCTATATCTCAGCGCGTTGAGGAGGAGGAGGAGGAGGAGGAGGGGGAGGAGGATGAGGAGGAGGGGGAAGAGACAGCTTGGCCCACTGCTGAGGGTACCCATGCTGCTTGCCTGTCATCCTTTCAGCGTGTATGGCCTGAGGAGGAGGAGGAGGATCCTGAAAGTGATCTTCCTAGTGAGGACAGCCATGTGTTGCGTACAGGTACCCTGGCACACATGGCTGACTTCATGTTAGGATGCCTTTCTCGTGACCCTCGCGTTACATGCATTCTGGCCACTACGGATTACTGGGTGTACACACTGCTCGACCCACGGTATAAGGAGAACCTTTCCACTCTCATACCCAAAGAGGAAAGGGGTTCGAGAGTGATGCTATACCACAGGACCCTGGCGGACAAACTGATGGTAAAATTCCCATCCGACAGCGCTAGTGGCCGAAGGCGCAGTTCCGAGGGCCAGGTAGCAGGGGAGGCGCAGAGATTAGGCAGCATGTACAGCACAGGCAGGGCAACACTCTCCAAGGCCTTTGCCAGCTTTATGGCTCCCCAGCAAGACTGTGTCACCAGTCCCCAGTCAAGGCTGAGTCGGCGGGAGCACTGTAAAAGGATGGTGAGGGAGTACGTAGCCGATCGCACGACCGTCCTCCGTGACGCCTCTGCCCCCTACAACTACTGGGTGTCGAAGCTGGACACGTGGCCTGAACTGTATGCCCTGGAGGTGCTTGCTTGTCCTGCGGCTAGCGTCTTGTCAGAGAGGGTGTTTACTGCAGCTGGGGGAATCATCACAGATAAGCGTACCCGCCTGTCAACCGACAGTGCCGACAGGCTTACACTCATCAAGATGAACAAAGCCTGGATTTCCCCAGACTTCTCTTCTCCACCAGCGGACAGCAGCGATACCTAAACAATACGTAGGCTGCACCCGCGGATGGAAGCATTGTTCTCTATCACCATAAAAAACGTGGACCTTTTAGCTTCATCAATCTGTGTATAATATTCATCCTCCTCCTCCTGCTCCACCTCCTGAAACCTCACGTAATCACGCCGAACGGGCAATTTTTCTTAGGCCCACAAGGCTCAGTCATATAATTTTTGTAAACAATTTTTATACGTTTCAATGCTCATTAAAGCGTTGAAACTTGCACCTGAACCAATTTTTATTTTAACTGGGCTGCCTCCAGGCCTAGTTACAAATTAAGCCACATTAACCAAAGCGATTAATGGGTTTCACCTGCCCTCTTGGTTGGGCATGGACAATTTTTCTGAGGTACATTAGTACTGTTGGTACACCAACTTTTTGGGGCCCTCGCCTACAGTGTAATCCAATTAATTTTTTGCCCACCTGCATTAAAGCTGACGTTACATCAGCTGTGCTGGGCACTGCAATGGGATATATTTATGTACAGCCGGTGGGTTCCAGGGAGCCACCCATGCTGTGGGTCCACAGGGAGTTGTAACTGCATGTGTCCACTTCTAAAAAACCCCAGTCTGACTTGGGCATGCAGTGTGGGCCGAAGCCCACCTGCATTTAATCGGACGTTACCTCAGCTGTGATGGGCACTGCAATGGGATACATTTATTTACAGCCGGTGGGTTCCAGGGAGCCACCCATGCTGTGGGTCCACAGGGAGTTGTAACTGCATGTGTCCACTTCTAAAGAACCCCAGTCTGACTGGGGCATGCAGTGTGGGCCGAAGCCCACCTGCATTAAACATGACATTACCTCAGCTGTGATGGGCAATGCAATGGGATATATTTATGTACCGCCGGTGGCTTCCTGGCACCCACCCATGCTGTGGGTCCACACGGAGTTGTAACTGCATGTGTCCACTTCTAAAGAACCCCATTCTGACTGGGGCATGCAGTGTGGGCCGAAGCCCACCTGCATTTAATCGGACGTTACCTCAGCTGTGATGGGCACTGCAATGGGATACATTTATGTACAGCCGGTGGGTTCCAGGGAGCCACCCATGCTGTGGGTGCACATGGAATTCCCATTGCGAAGTTGTACCTGCCTGTGACTATTTATAAAAAACCGCGGTCTGACTGGGGCATGCAGACACCTTGACAGAATGAATAGTGTGTGGCACATAGGTTCCCCATTGCTATGCCCACGTGTGCAGCTCCTGATGGCGGTGGCACAGGATTATATTTCTCATTGCTACTGTACAGCATTGTGGGCTATCGCCCCGCCCCTTTTAAAGAGGGTCGCTGCCTAGCCATGCCAATCCTCTGCAGTGTGTGCCTGCGGTTCCTCCTCATGGCAGACGCACTTATAAATAGACATGAGGGTGGTGTGGCATGAGTGCAGCTGAAGGCTGCGCAGGGACACTTTGGTGTGCTCTGTGGACACTGCGTCGTGCGGAGGGGGGGGGGGGGGTTGGGCAGCATGTAACCCAGGAGAAGTGGCAGCGGAGTGTCATGCAGGCAGTGATTTTGCTTTGTTGGAGGTTGTGTGGTGCTTAGCTAAGGTATGCATTGCTGATGAGGGCTTTTCAGAAGTAAAAGCTGTTGGGAGGGTGGGGGGGCCCACTCTTGCCGCTATTGTGGCTTAATAGTGGGACCTGGGAACTTGAGATGCAGCCCAACATGTAGCCCCTCGCCTGCCCTATCCGTTGCTGTGTCATTCCCATCACTTTCTTGAATTGCCCAGATTTTCACAAATGGAAACCTTAGCGAGCATCGGCGATATACAAAAATGCTCGAGTCGCCCATTGACTTCAATGGGGTTCGTTACTCGAAACGAACCCTCGAGCATCGCAAAAATTTCGTCCCGAGTAAGAAGCACCCGAGCATTTTGGTGCTCGCTCATCTCTAGTCACAACCAATCTGTCTAAGCATCTTAGACTATCCATAGTATCTCTTACATACAAAGCTAATATCTCAATGAAGGGGCATAGTATCCGATCAATATACATTCTATTATTGTCAGAATCCAAAGCTCCAACACAATTGGATGCCTCCTTATCGGTGATAGGCCTTTATGTACCTTCAGTAATCAGTAAAACGTGTCAAGTTGTGAGTTTTCGGGCACCAAAAAAGCAAATTAATTTTTGTCAATTAGGTCATCGTCCTTCGACTGAGGTAGTAAGTCAGTGAGTCAGCCTTAAAAAATGTATTGGATGGATCATTTGTCAATGGTTGACAACCATCTCGGTCATCACAGACACATCTTTTTGCCATACGGGGGCGGTCTATAATGATCACATTACCCTTTTGTTAGATGACTTAATCACAATATTAGGATCTTTTTCAAGATCCAGTAATGATTGTGACTCATCAGACATAAGGTTGCAGCACCAGTAACCTCTGGGAGAGGGGAGCCTCTTTAATTTAGCAAGGACCATTTTCTTAAAGATGGCAACATGTATACAATCACCAATAAGAGGAAATTTGGTGCTGTTAGGCTTTAAATCCAGGAAAGATCTCTCTCCTATGACCCGCTGCCCCTCCTCCCACAATTCTTCAAACATCTTAAGGTTCTAAATCTCTTCCTCATTAATACCTAGTATGTTGCACTGGTTACGATCATGCACACTAAAGAACTTAAAGGGTTCTGCCAGTAGAAAAAAAAAAATCAATGCTTACCTATATCTTCCCAGGCAGTCTTCTTACTGCATTTTCTCCTCATCGATCTTCTCCTGGCTCCTCCAGTCCCCAGGATCATGTCCCCTCCAGCCATCTGGATGCTTTTCTTCCTGTGATATAGCATTCTACTTCCAGCAGGTCAGTGTATGCAGATGTGGGGTCTCGCCTTTGGTGTTCATATAGTATATGAACAGTCGCAGTGACACACAGAGCATGCACACTTGTCGCAATAGCCCTCATATAACAAATCAACATCCGACCCCACCACATCAGAACCAACACAGAGGGGGAATCACTGCCACTTATTCTCGCCTCTCTTCTAGCATACAGTATACTGAGAGATCAGTGGTCCTAAAAAATTACTGTTTTCTGAATATGCTCCTCTGTCCCAGGCGCTAGATCCATCATTGCCTCAACTATGTCCCCGATGCTGCTGAGGGAAAGTTCTTCTAGTAGATTTACCTCCCGAATTCTATAATTCTATATATTAAGATAAGTATATTAAATGGAAAGATATTGTGAGTTGAAAACTCAATATGATTACTCATCATTAAGGACCAAAGAATATGTTACTATAGAAACATATTGCTACCATATATTGTGTAAAACCAGGTATCTAGTAAGAAATCAAATAACATTGATATAAACTTGAAATCCTACAAGTTAAAAAAAGATGAACTTTTTCCAGTATGCCATAAATATCTAGCGCTTTTACAGATTCAAGGTTTTTAACGTCTGGCATTTATCAGCCATCTATCACTCCCTGTCAAGAGTCTGCAATTGTTATCCCGTAGGCAAGTTCTAATATGCAAAATATGTTCTGCATTTTAATTGTCACTCAGTTTGATTAAATGTAGAAACAGGTATTTAAATATGTAATCTCACATTTTCTTAAATTGTATAATTCAATATTTAGCTTTTGATTAGCTAAGCATAGTTATCATGTAGATACACATATTCACTTTAATCAGGAGAATGAATATGTATTGTGTTTTTATATTATGGGTCACTACTTGATTTTTATAAAAGAAAACCGGTCATGCTGAAAGTAAAGAATGTGTAAACCTCAATTCATTTCAAATTATAAGGCTATTTTTCACAATCATGTAGGCATACACCTTGTAACTGAATAATTTCCAATATGAATATTTTTCATATAATGAATAACGGTCAAATATTTAATGGGGTTGTACAAGATTGGAAAAAAATAGTTGCTCTCTTCCACAAACAGTGACACATCTATCTATGTGTTATGTTTATTATTGTGTCCGCAGTTCACTGAAGTGAATGGGGCTGGCCTGAATATACACAACCTAGGGACAAGTAAGGTCAGATTTCTGGAAGGAAATAGTCATGTTTTTTCTAGCTCTGTACAACTTCTTTGCAAAGGAAAAAAATCTTTAATTGAATTAAAATGAATAATTAAAATTCTTTTTGCAAATTATTTTCCTGAAACATAGTATACAATTTTATGTCCAGAGCTCATGTATTTTCATGGCAACAGACTACCAACCCTGTGTTGTCAGATCCTGCAGTCACATTTCCTTTTACCTGTCCCCTAACACTGTATTTTCTTATATATTTGGTAGATCAACAGGAAGTAAATGGCATATAAAAGAGTCTTAAGCTAGGGTTGCACGACAACATTGGAAATGACTATGGTTGCATGTACTATAAATGTTGAAGCCATTTTGAAGCAAAGGTTTATCTTGGGGCCCCCAACTTGTCTTAACCCCTTAATGCAGAGGCATAACTTGAAGCTCCTGGGCCCCAATGCAAAAACTTTAACAGGGCCCAGAACTATAATGCTTTATTAATAGTAATAGGCTCCCTATATGGAGAAGAGAGTCCTTATGGGCCCCTAGGGCTCCTGGGGCCAGGTGCAACAGCATCCCATGTATCCCATATAGTTAAACCAATAGCTGAAGCCCTTTCTAAGGCCACACATGTTCCCTTCTCCTTGTACATCATATAAAGTACAACATCATACAAATGGTGTATGATTTTTGCTACGTAGGTGCACCCTAAAGGCATAATGCAGCACTATACTATTGTTGACCTATTCTTAGGACAGCCCATTACTAGTTGATTGGTGGGGTCTGCCACTTGGAATCGATGCCAATCAATTAACTGAAGTCAAAAATCGCAGTCGCCTTATCTTCATTGGAAGTAAAGTAAATGAATGGCATCTTGCTGTAACTTGCAAGTTACTTTGACCACAATAGTCACAAGGAATTGAAACCTGCTTCTTCTTGTGACTGTCATGTGACGGTTGCACAACTTGTGAGTGAAAATGTGATGTCATTCACTTACAATATATACAATGTAGTCAAGGAGGCACTATAATCTTTGGCCAGACTACGCAGGGTTTGTTTGAGTCTGTTAGCTTTGAGATGCATGGATATTATTTATAGTGCACAGAGAATGGAGAGAAGGAACAAAATCAAAGGAAGCTGATGGATTTGTTGTTTTTTTTCATAATTCTTCCTGCTCAAAATGTAATAAAAGTTAATCAATAAGTTACATGTCCTGTAAAATTGTGCCACTGAAAAATGTAACTCATCTCCCAAACAAACAAGCCTTTATATAGCTAAGCTGACTGGAGAAAATAAAAATCTTAGAATGCAGCAGTGCAAAATTGAAAGAAATCCAGTGTCCTAAAGACTCAAAATAGGACATGAACGTAAATCATACCTACACTTTTAAATAACTTTTCAGAATAAGCCGCTGTATGTGTACATGAGGGGTAACACTATTTTTGGCTATTATATGACTTTTGCCCTGCATTTATCTCCAGTTTCGCCTCTGGAGGCTGCATCTCATCTTCTACTCTGATGCCTTCTATACAGCATATGGAGAAAATGACCAATTTTACTCCCTAACTTCCTATAGCACACACACACATATAGCAACATCATGCAGAACAGTGTACAGCAATTTTGAACAGTGTAGATATGATTTCAGTACCTGAAATACATTCCCTTACTATTAAAACTCCAGCAGTGTCAGAGTGTGTCTTTGCTTCTGTCTCCTCCTCCCCTTCTTCTTTCTGTAGATGTCTATGAGTAGCTTCAGTTATCACCCTCCTTTACTCCCTGTGTTCTGTCTTGTTGTCTTTGTTACTAGACATAGGCTTCATATGACAATATAATGATAATAATTATCTTTTTAGGTAAAGTGATTTGCACTTTTGTTAGTTATTATATTGGCACAAGTTGTCACAAAGTGTGTGGAAAATTTAAGGGGTTAATATGTCAACACAATGTATTTTTCAAAATGTAACATACAATGTAAACTGATAAAGGCCATATATACAGGGTATATATATTATGCCTAAAAATGTATCTTCTTGTGAAAGTGGTTTAATTTTGCAATAAAAAACAATGATTTTAATAGACACTTAGAATACTTTATGAAATTAATTTACAAGATGTAAATCATCTAGGCTTGTATTTTGCAGTAAAAAATGCTTTATTAAACTAGACATATTATACGACCTGATTGAATTAATGTAAAGTACTCCACTGTCTTTTTTAGAAGAGTCATCAATGATTAAACTCTTTAATAATTAATGCATAATTTTTATATACCTTGAATTTATGCATTTTGTTTTGTTGAATGCTAACTGTATTTGCATAGGATTACATTATATAGTTGTTCTTTTTATATAAAATGTTAACTTATCGGTCTTGATTGAATGTAAATATCCTTTGTTCTCCCATTGACCTGCTTACTAATCTGAGAATCAAGCCAAAAGAAATTAATGTATGTTCACAATTTTTATGTCCTTCAATATATAGATCTGAGCTTGCATAACTGAAAAAAATTGTAAATTCCAATACTTTAGTAAAAGGTCATAAGAAAAGGTACACTTGTGTCCTGCAAATGGGAACAGAGTTTTCTAGCAAAGCAATGTGTGATTTTATTTTTACACTTTAAGTACTTTGCAAAGTACAGAAGGGAAAATAAAAAAGCACAGAAATGACAGTATGAAAACATAGAAATGTATTTATACTCCAGGGCACAATACTAATACACGAAGTTCTATACAAATTTTGTTCTCATCCTCCCCATTTTACAGATGTCAGTGTGTGCTTTACATTTTATTTAATTAAAGCAGCAAGAAGGGGATCAGTTAGGACTCACATGAGCATATTAAGTGAATATGGGGCTATGGGGATTTAACATATCCAGCAAATACACATGTACATGCATGTTTGCTGTGAACTGTGTATTAACACACATGAAAAATATTCTCATAGGGATGGCTTCACACGGGTGGATGTGCAAAAATGGTTGCAATAGCGTGACTTTTTGCGTAGTGAATGACTCGCTATAGCATGCGTTTAGTGCATTTTACTGTACTTTTTGAGCTGCCGGAGACCATCCACATTGGCGCAGGACACACCTGCCCAGTGATTTTAAAGGCTGTGTAGCCTAATTAGTCTATGGTCTTATCAATTGCCCCATGAAATTGTGCAGTTCATTGTGCAATTTTGCGAGGTTCAGGTGCGTAAATGTGTGCTAAAGTAGTCGTGCTTTTTTTTGCTTGTGTGAAATGCACATGCAGAAATGAGAATGAACTTATTTGCAAGAAGTGATGAAGCAAAGTCATTGATTTCAATGGCTTCAGTCACACAGGCATGCGAGAAAAGTTAGGCCCTGCCCTATGTTTTGGCTTTTTTTTTCGCACATGCAACAACACAGAGTTTGAACAGATAAAAAAAACTAAAACTTTTCACTGGTTCATGCACAAATACGCTCCGTTGTGGTGAGCATATTTGCGCCTACAGCCATGTGAAGAACCCGTGAAGTGAATAAGATTTAAACTAAATCTCATCCACACACTGCTGAAAAAATGCATACAAAATCCGTAGTGGAATTGATATTATACACCTCTTCCCGTGACATCACAGCACTGGAGATGAGCGAGCACCAAAATGCTCGGGTGGTCGTTGCTCGAGTCGAACTTTTCGTAATGCTTGAGAGCTTGTTTCGAGTAACAAACCCCATTGAAGTCAATGGGGAACTTGAGCATTTTTGTATGGGACCGATGCTCCGCATAGGTGATGACTTGTGAAACACCGGAAAACATCAGAAAGTCATGGAAACATCACAAAAACGGATAGGGAAGGGCAGGGGCAGCATGCATGGCTGCATCTGAGGCTCCCAGGTCCCACTATTAAGCCAGAATGGGGGCAAGAGCCTGGCGGCCACCCCCCTAACAATTTACTTGGGACAAACCCTCATTAGCCCGGCACACGCGCAGGCACATTTTAGCTAAGCACCACACTACCTGCAACCAAGGACAATCACTGCCTGCGGGTGACACCACTGCCTCTTTTCCTGGGTTACGTGCTGGCATTGCTGTCCAACCTTCCGCACGACCCTGCATCCACAGCGCACACAAAAGTTTCCCTGCACAGCGTTCAGCTGGCCTCATGCCACACGCTCGGTTCATAGCCACACCACCCTCATGTCTATTTATAAGTGCGTACTGGATCAGGAGGAACCGGAGGCACACACTGCAGAGGGTTGGCAGGGCTAGGCAGTGACCCTCTTTGAAAGTGTGGGCGATATCCCACAATGCTGTTGAGAATTGATCACAAATTGACGTACAATCATCATTCCAATCCCGTGCCACCTCCGTCACAAAATTGTCAGGAGCCGCAAATGTGGGCATAAAGGGGACTCAGGTGCCAGCACTTCTACACATCTCCACAAAGCAGCAATACTCTGTGTGGGAAGCAGGCGAGTGGGCCCAGGGTCAGGCTCGGTCCCAGCCTCCACCTTGTGTGACCCAAGGTGCCGCGAGTTACATAGCATTGGGAAATCCATGTGTCCCCACACAATTCATTCTGTGTAGGTGTCAGATAGCTCAACACCGCAATGGGAAGTCTTTGAGTTTCTTGGGCTCGCCTTTGCTGTCGGTGCACAAAGATGGTATTACACAGGAAGAAATCAGAGTGCCCAAAAACGGCAGAGTTTCACCCCGCCAAGGACCTCGGCCTCAGCCCACATTTCTGCCCTAGTCAGTCAGTGTATTTGTGCCAGACAGGTAAAACACCACAATGGGAAGTCTTTGTGCACCCACAGCATAGGTGAGCCCAAGGAACTCAAACATGGTATTACACATGAGGAAATCAGAGTGCCCAAACATGGCAGAGTTTCACCCCGCCAAGGGCCTCGGACCACATTTCTACCCTAGTCAGTCAGTGTATTTCTACCAGACAGGTAAAACAATGCAATAGGAAGTCTTTGCGCACCCACAGCATAGGTGAGCCCATGAAACTCAAAGACGGTATTACACATAAAGAAATAAGAGTGCCCAAACAAGGCAGCTTCACCCCGCCAAGGATGCTAGTACAGCTGTGAACGTCTCTTTAAATCAGTGACGGTTGCTTTCATCGCTCCAAAGACTGGATGGACCACAAAGAAGTTCCACAGGTCATGACAGGTGCAGTTGATTCTTTCCCCCGAGGACCTTGGCCTCTGCCCACACCCTCAGTAATCGTGGGGCTCAAGTGGACTCGGATGCTAGTGCAGCTGTGAACGTCTCATTATTGCAGTAATGCTCCTTTTGTTTGGCCCAAACCACTGTCTCAGATAACTTTGGTAACATGAGAGAAAATACATGTTGCCCACCGGACCCCAAGCAGGAGGAGGAGGTGGCATAATAAGGCCGAGAAACCATGACCGAGGTAGGACCCGCAATACTCTGTAAGAGAAGTACGTGAGCGGGCCCTGGGTCAGGCTCGGTCCCAGCCTCCGCCTTGTGTGACCAAAGGTGCCGTGAGATAAATAGCTATGGGAAATCCATGTGTCCCCACACACTTCATTCTGTGTATGTGTCAGGGAGCTGAACACCGCAATGGGAAACCTTTGTGCACCCACAGTATAGGCAGACCTCAGTCACATTTCTGTAGCAAGAGTACAGGCGGACCCCTGTAACATTTCTGTAGCAAGAGTATAGGCGGACTCAATAACATTTATGTAGCAAGAGTATGGGCGGACCCCTGTAACATGTCTGTCGCAAGAGTATAGGCGGACCCCAGTAATATGTCTGTAGCAAGAGTATAACAGTAAGGCAGAGGCGGCAGCATCAAAGGTGTAGAGTATGGTTTAAAATCCTTTTATTGCTCCATATAGTAAAAGGCAACGTTTAGACTACATCCAGGCTTGAAAAAGACGTAGTCGAAACATTGGTTTTTACTATATGGAGCAATAAAAGGATTTTAAACTTTACTCTACACCTTTGACGCTGCCGCCTCTGCCTTACTGTTATGGATTGACCCATGATTGGAGGTCCATGATCCCATTGACTGGTGGCTGTGCATATATCTACCTCGCCCATCTGGGAAAGCTGTGTTTGAGTGCTGCTGGACCTCTATGTATTGGATGTAGCAAGAGTATAGGGGGACCCCAGTAACATTTCTGTAGCAAGAGTATAGGCGGACCCCAGTAACATTTATGTAGCAAGAGTATAGGCGGACCCCAATCACATTTATGTAGCAAGAGTATAGGTGGACCCCTGTAACATGTCTGTCGCAAGAGTATAGGCGGACCCCAGTAACATGTCTGTAGCAAGAGTATAGACGGACCCCAGTAACATTTCTGTAACCAGAGTATAGGCGAACCCATGTAACATGTCTGTAGCGAGAGTATAGGCGAACCCCTCAAACCATTCAGTAGAAAAGGTATAGGCAGACCCCTGTAACATTTCTGTAACAAGTGTATAGGCGAACCCCAGTAACATTTCTGTAGCAAGAGTATAGGTGGACCCCAGTGACATTTTTGTAACAAGAGTATAGGCGGACCCCAATCACATTTATGTAGCAAGAGTATAGGTGGACCCCTGTAACATGTCTGTCGCAAGAGTATAGGCGGACCCCAGTAACATGTCTGTAGCAAGAGTATAGACGGACCCCAGTAACATTTCTGTAACCAGAGTATAGGCGAACCCATGTAACATGTCTGTAGCGAGAGTATAGGCGAACCCCTCAAACCATTCAGTAGAAAAGGTATAGGCAGACCCCTGTAACATTTCTGTAACAAGTGTATAGGCGAACCCCAGTAACATTTCTGTAGCAAGAGTATAGGTGGACCCCAGTGACATTTTTGTAACAAGAGTATAGGCGAATCCCAGTTACTTTTCAGTACCCAGTGTATAGGCGGACCCCTGTAACATTTCTGTAGCAAGAGTGTAGGCGAACCCCTGAAACATTGGTGTACCAAGAGTATAGATGAACAGCTGAAAAATTGGTGTACCAAGAGTACAAGTGTACCCAGGTGAAACCCATAAACATTTTTAAAGATACAGCTCGCTGTTGCTTAATTTGTAACAGAGCCTG
Organism: Eleutherodactylus coqui; assembly: GCF_035609145.1. Lineage (NCBI taxonomy): Eukaryota > Metazoa > Chordata > Amphibia > Anura > Eleutherodactylidae > Eleutherodactylus > Eleutherodactylus coqui. Next base: position 135,098,957 of record NC_089837.1, on the reverse strand, counting down.
GTGGCAGCCCTCCGAAAAAAATGATTTCAGTTAAAGTATAAAAACTTTTGAAACTTTTAAAAATTGTAAAAAACTTTTAAACAGAGCCTTTTTGGCCGCTGAAAAATTGGCCGTTCAGCGTGATGACATGCTGTTTTAGGAGGAGGAGTAGGAGGAGGAGGAGTAATAATATCCGAGAGTGATTGACAAAGCTAATTACCCCTTTTTTGTGGTGATAGAGGATGCATTTTTCTCCTGTTGCAGCAAAAAGAATCATTAGGTTCCACTGCTTTCCGCCGGTGGAGAAGAGAAGTCTGGGGAAATCCAGCCTTTGTTCATCTTTATGAGTGTAAGCATGTTGGCGCTGGCAGTTGACAGGCGGGTACGTTTATCCGTGATGATTCTCCCAGCTGCACTAAACACTCTCTCTGACAAGACGCTAGCGGCAGGGCAGGCCAGCACCTCCAGGGCGTACAGCGCAAGTTCGTGCCATGTGTCCAGCTTTGACACCCAATAGTTGTATGGAGCAGAGGCATCATGGAGGACGGTGGTATGATTGGCTACGTACTCCCTCACCATCTTTTTATAGTGCTCCCTCCGACTCAGCCTTGACTGGGGAGTGGTAACACAGCCTTGCTGGGGAGCCATAAACCTGGCAAAGGCCTTGGAGAGCGTTCCCCTGCCTGCGCTGGACATGCTGCCTGATCCCCGCACCTCCCCTGCTAGTTGGCCCTCTGAACTGCGGCTTCTGCCACTAGCGCTGTCAGATGGGAACTTTAGCATCCCTTTTTCCACCAGGGCCCTGTGGTATTGCATCACTTTCATACCACTTTCCTCTTCGGGAATGAAAGTGAAAAGGTTCTCCTTATACCGTGGGTCTAGAAGGGTTTACACCCAGTAATCCGTGTTGGCCAGAATGCGTCTAACGCGAGAGTCACGGGAAAGGCAGCCTAACATGAAGTCAGCCATGTGTGCCTGGCTCCCTGTACGCAACACATCACTATCCTCACTAGGAGATGACTTTCAGGATCCTCCTCCTTTTCAGCCCATACACGCTGAACAGATGAGAGGCAAGCAGCATGGGTACCCTCTGCAGTGTGCCCAGCTGTCTCTTCCCCCTCCTCCTTCTCCTCCCCCTCCGGCTCCTCCTCCTCCAAAACGCACAGAGATATAGACATGAGGGTGGTCTGGCTATCAAGTGACATACTGTCACCCCCCGTCTCCTGTTCCAACCCCAAAGCATCGGCCTTTATGCTTAGTAGCGAACTTCTCAGCAGGCAAAGCAGCGGGATGGTAATGCTAATGATTGCCACATCGCCGCTTACCATTTGGGTAGACTCCTCAAAGTTTCCGAGGACCTGGCAGATATCTGCCATTCATGCCCACTCCTCAGTAAGGAATTGCAGAGGCTGACTACGACTCCACCGCCCATGTTGCAGCTGGTATTCCACTATTGCTCTACGCTGCTCGTACAGCCTGGCCAACATGTGGAGCGTAGAATTCGAGCGTGTGGGCACGTTGCACAGCAGTCGGTGCTCTGGCAGCTGAAACCGACGTTGCAGGGTCCTCAGGCTGGCAGCATCCGTAGTCGACTTGCGGAAATGTGCACAGACGCAAAACACCAGATTGAAGACGTGGGCCAGGCATGGCACGTGTGTGAGGCTGCTGAGCTGCAGAGCCGCCATCAGGCTGCGGCCGTTGTCACACACGACCATGCCCGGTTGGAAGCTCAGTGGTGAATGCCAGAGGTCGGTCTGCTCTGTCAGACCCTGCAACAGCTCGGGGGCCATGTGCCTCTTGTCACCTAAGCTGATTAGTTTCAGCATGGCTTGCTGACGCTTGCCCACCGCTGTGCTGCTGCGCCGCGCGCTACGAACTGCTGGCAACGTGCTCACACTTCTTAATTGAGAGGTAGACGTGGCGGAGGAGGAGGAGGGGGAGGGTTTGGAGGAGATGGCATAAAACGCAGCAGATACCAGCACCAAGGTAGGACCCGCTATTCTGGGTGTGGGTAGAATGTGAGCCGTCCCAGGCTCTGACTCGGTCCCAGCCTCCACCAAGTTCACCCAATGTGCCGTCAGGGAGATATAGTGGCCCTGCCCGCCAGTACTTGTCCACGTGTCCGTGGTTAAGTGGACCTTCCCAGTAACCGCGTTGGTGAGGGCACGATTAATGTTGCGGGAGACGTGCTGGTGAAGGGTGGGAACGGCACACCGGGAAAAATAGTGGTGACTGGGGACCGAGTAGCGCGGGACCGCCGCCACCATCATGTTTTTGAAAGCCTCTGTTTCCACATGCCTGTATGGCAGCATCTCCGACTGATTAATTTGGCAATGTGCACGTTTAAAGCTTGTGCATGCGGGTGGGTGGCGGCGTATTTGCACTTTCGCTCCAACACTTGTGTTAGCGACAGCTGAACGCTGCGCTGAGAGACATTGCTGGATGGAGTGGAGGACGGTGGAAGTGAGGGTGCGGGTGCAGGCCGGGAGGCGCTCGTGCCTGTGTCCTGGTAGGGGGATTGGATCTGAGTGGCAGGCTGGGACACAGGGGAAGAGGCAGTAGTGTGACCTGGAGGCAGTGAATGTCCTTTGTCCCACCTTGCGGGGTGCTTGGCCCTCATATGCCTACGCATGCTGGTGGTGGTCAGGCTGGTAGTGGTGGCTCCCCGACTGATTTTGGTGCGACACAGGTTGCACACCACTGTTCGTCAGTCGTCCGCGCTCTCACTAAAAAGCATTCACACCTTTGAACACCTAGCCCTCTGCACGGAGGCTTGCTGTGAGGGAGTGCTTTGGGAAACAGTTGGGGGATTCTTCGCTCTGGCCTGGCTTTTCCCCTTGGCCACCCCACTACCTCTTTCAACTTGTCCTGCTGCTGCACTTGCCTCCCCCTCTGAAGCCCTGTCCTCAGTAGGCTTAGCAAACCAGGTGGGGTCAGTCACCTCATCGTCCAGCAGCTCTTCCTCTGAATCCTCTGTGCGCTCCTCTCTTGGACTTACTGCCCTTACTACTAACTCACTGACAGACAACTGTGTCTCATCATCCTCATCCACAAAAAGCTCTTGAGACAGTTGCTGGAAGTCCCCAGCCTCATCACCTGGACTCCAGGAACTTTCAAAAGGTTGGGCATCAGTCACGACAAACTCCTCAGGTGAGAGAGGAACCGTTTTTTCCCACTCATGCCAGGGACCCAAGAACAGTTCCTGGGAGTCTGCCTGCTCAGAATATGTCATTTTCATGAAGTGAGGAGGCTGGAAGAAAGGAGGAGCAGCAGCCAGAGGATTCAGAGTTGCAGTCCCTAGGCCGGGAGTAGTGGACTGCGTAGAAGACTGGGTGGTCGATACATTGCTGGACGCGTTTTCTGCCATCCACAACAGGACCTGCTCACACTGCTCTGTTTGTAGTAAAGGTCTACCACACGGACCTGTAAATTGTGACAAGAAGCTGGGGAGCCCAGAAACTTGCCTCTCTCCTAATCCCTCAGCCACCGGCTGTGATTCACACCGCCCAGGGACTCGGCCTGTGCTCACACCCTCACTTAGACGCCCGCGTCCGCATCCACGTCCTCGACTCTTACCCCTACTCCTCATCATGGCGGATTAAGAATAGAGCAGGGCCCAAATAAATTACCCCACTGTACAGCGCTGACAACTGTGGCTAATTCACCGCACACAGAGACTTGTAGATAGCGGAGGCTCTATGCTGTGACTTGAAAAAATTAACCCGCTGTCTTGTGCTGATACCGAGGGGTAATTTACAGCTCACAAAGACTTGTAGATAAGAGAGGCTGTATGGAGTGGGAGAAGACTCTAAAGCCAGTGGATAGTGCTGGTAACTGCTGCTATCTCAACCCTACCAAGAAAAGGGTATTGTGAGACGTTCTGCACAGTGGCCCAGGAAATATTACAGTACTGTTTCGCAGTGAGACCTCTGTGTAATGCACTGCATACATAGAACGATATAACCGAAATAGTTTGCAGTGGCCCAGGAAATATTACAGTACTGTTTAGCGGTGAGACCTCTGTCTAATGCACGGCACACACAGAACGGTATAACTGAACTACTTTGCAGTAGGCTCGGAAATGTGAGAGTGCAGTGTCACGGTGAGAGCTTATTGTACAGCACTGCAGGCTGAGACCACTATAACTGCAAGGCTGGGAACAGGCCTAGATGCGTAATACAAAAGTTGGTGCACTGCTGCTCCCAGCCAGCCACAACTGTAAAGCACACGGTCAGATGTAGCCCTAAGAAGGAGCGTTAGGTTTATTGTACGGAGGATTAGGACAGTAAAACTTTCCCTATAGAAGTGTCTGTGTCCCTAAACTCTGCGTTATGCACTGCACACACAGAACGGTATAACTAAACTACTTTGCAGTAGACTAGGAAATTTTAGAGTGCAGTTTCACGGTGAGAGCTGGTTGTAAGGCACTGCAGGCTAAGAACGCTATAACTGCAAGGCTGGGAACAGGTTTAGATGTGTAATACAAAAGTTGGTGCACTACTGCTCCCAGCCAGCCACAGCTGTAAAGCACATGGTGAGTTGTAGCCCTAAGAAGGAGCGTTGGGGTTCTTGTACAGAGAATTAGGACTGTAAAATTTTCCCTATAGAAGTTGCTGTGTCCTCAAACTTTGCGTTATGCACTGCACACACAGAACGGTGTAACTGAACTACTTTGCAGTAGCCTAGGAAATGTTAGAGTGCAGTTTCACGGTGAGAGCTCAGTGTACGGCACTGCAGGCTGAGAACGCTATTAGTGACAGGCTGGGAACAGGCCTAGGTGTGTAGTACAAAAGTTGGTGCGCTACTGCTCCCAGCCATCCACAACTATAATGCACACGGTGAGATGTAGCCCTAAGAAGGACTGTTGGGGTTCTTGCACAGAGGATCAGGAGTCCTGTAAAACTTTCCCTATAGAGGCAGATCTATCCCTAAACTCTGCGTAATACATTGCAGACTGGGAACGTTAAAGCTGCAATGGCCTGCACAGCCCGAGATGCCTAAAAAAAAAAAATGGGTGCACTACTGCTCCAAGCCAGCCACAACTATAATGCACACGATGAGGAGTAGCCGTAAGATGGACCATTGGGGTTCTTGACGACAGGATCCTACTCTATCACTGTCCCTATATCAGCAGCAGCACTTTCCATAACCTCTGCCAGCATGCGTCTGAGGCGAGCAGTGGGCAGGACCAGTTTAACTACTCAGCGGTCACCTGATCGGCCCAGCCACTCACTACTGGGGGGGGGGGGGGGGTGGCACGTCACAGTAGGAAGTGGTGATGCCTTCACTGCATGTTTATTGGCTAGAAAATGGCACTAAACATGCGGGGAAGAAAAAGGCAATTGACTCAAGTACCGCGTGGTGTTCATCTCGAGTAACAAGCATCTCGAGTACCCTAATGCTCGAACGAGCATCAAGCTCAGACGAGTGTGCTCGCTTATCTCTACATAGCACTGTTCCTTCAAAATGCCACCGACTGTCTGTCCGCTGTCTCTAACACTATGTCTTCTCTTTACCTAAAACGGAACCTCTCAAAAACTGACCTACTGGTGTTTCCGCCCTCTACTAACCGACCTCATCCTAACATCTCCATCTCAATGTGTGGCACAACCATAACTCCCAGACAGCATGCCCGCTGGGGTTATATTCAACTCTGATCTCTGCTTTTCTCCCATTATCCAATCTCTCGCCTGAACATGTCAGTTGCACCTCAAGAACATCGTAGGAATCTGTCTTTTCTCACTGTGGACACGCTAAAAACGCTCACTGTTGCTGTCATCCACTCTCTGCTTGATTATTGCAACTCGCTGCTGATCGGCCTCCCCTGCACTAGACTCTACCCCTCCAATCCATCCTGAATGCTGCAGCTAGGCTCAACTTCCTGTCCAGCCGCTACTCGGATGCCTCTGCCCTGTGCTAGTGACTGTACTGGCTGCCTGCCAAATACAGAGTTTCATTTAAACTTTTCACCGTCATCCACAAAGCTTTCGCCACCCTGCATTGCTTCCCTCATCTCAATCCATCACTCAGCTGTGCCCTCCACTAACGAAATCAGATTAGGTGCCCCTCTAATTCGAACCTCTCATTCCCGCCTCCAAGACTTCTCCAGAGCAGCACCAGTCCTCTGTAACGCACTACTCTAACCTATCTGTCAATCCCTGACACACAAAACTTCAGGCGTGCTCTAAAAACGCACCTCTTCAGGGAGGCATACCATAGCCCCTAAATCAAACCCCTCTTTACTCCACCTATAACTTGCTCCCTGTCCTACTGATTGCAATCCCTGCCAGCCGCAATCAACCGCCCCTTGCAGTCATACCAAATTCAGCCAGTATATGGCTCAATTTCGACCATCATCTATGTGTATAGCATCCCACACTCGCCACCTTGCTATACCTTATGTATATCCACCCCCTTTACCTTCTGTATCACCCCATTGTTTGTAGTATGTAAGCTCGTTGGAGCAGGACCCTCACTCCTACTGTTTCCATCAATTGAGTACTTCATATAACCATGGTTTTGTTTCTGTTCCCCCTGTCTTGTAAGCGTTGCGGAATACATTGGCGCTATATAAATAAAGATTATTATTGCTATTAGAAATCGAGGAGAAGTGAAACCAATTACACAGCACTAACAGTAGAGAAAAAGTTAAAACACAGGAGTACCACTGTCTCTTTACTGTAGTATATGACACAGCAATGTACATACAAGTGTGATTATTCTTATTACTAAAACCCAATTCATTATAGAAAATGGGGCCCAGCAGAGCTGAGTTTCAGTAATAGGAATAGACAGACGTTGGAATATGGGGTAAAACAATGAAGGGCTGCAGCCTGCTATTAGATAGGATAATGGGCCATTAATGTAGAATATAAGAAAAACATTTACATTTCTAATGCAAAATCTCTAACAAGGCTCCCACCTACCATGAGCCATTTGGAATACTGATGTCTTCTTATGTGGCAAAAATCCCTTTGGTCTGTCTTGTTCAGCAAGGCCAGGCTGCAAATACTACCTCTGCACGCACTGTAGTCATGCTTCTCACAATATATTATAAACATGGATCTCTAAAGATGTTAAGTAATTTATGTACACTTGCCACTTAGTGGATTAAGATGATTGCTGTGATAAGAAAAAATGCTATTCACCACATGTGGTACAATTTTCTGTCTAGTTCATTATATTTCAGTAGCATTCTAGCTATGTTAGTTAGTATATTACTCGTAACAGTCTATAACAGATATCACTTCTTTCTTTGCTGGATATATGTTCCAGGTTGACTGAAAGCTCATCAGTCATAAAAGTCAACAAGTTTTCAAATTTAAAAACCTAGGCCTAGATAGAGGTTTCGAAAAGGACAAAGGCAATTGATAGCTGACCTTGGATTTTACATGATACATCAATCGCTAGAGTAGGAATCAACCACTTACCAGTCTCATAATCTCAATTATTAACATGATGAATGTTTGTGAAATTACAGTTCATTAAAAATAATGTGGGGATCAAAATAAAATCCTTCAGAAAATAATTAGCTGTTGGAGAAATGCTGAACAGCATTTCTACTAATAGATGAGTTGAACTCATTATTGATAACAGGAGGGGGTGGATGCTAACATGCTTCTCCTCTGTTTATCATGGCCACCTGAGCAAAATCAAAAGGGCAAGACATCTCTCTAATGTTATTTGCATGTAAGTGATTAAATGCATTATTCTGTTCTATTTAATTGTTTAACCCCTTTCCACCACAGTCTTTTTTGTTTTTATCTTTTTTAATTTTTCTATGCCCGCTTTTTAAAAAATCATAACTTTTTATATTTTCCAACAGCATATCTAAATGTAGCCTTGTGTTTTTTCGGAATAAGTTGTGTTTTTCATCGGTACCATTTATGTACAATATAATGTATTGAAAACTTTCTAGGTAGGGAAAAAGGAAAAAAAACCTCAATTTTGCCATGGTGGGTTGTTTTTATGGCATTCAAGGTATAGTAAAAAAGACATGTGATCTTAAGGATTTATTCACACGAGTAATGCACTTTCACGCTGGCCGTATGGCAGCTGAAAATCACGTGAATAAAGAATAGCCGTGATCAAGCCCCGAACTTTAGCCGCGTTTTCTCACTCATTTACATGGGCGCTGCAGCGTATTAGCAAAAATATATGCTGCAGCGCGGAAATCCCTTGGTTGGCTAAAATCGCCGGAATGACTTATAGTAGTTAAATAGAGCCAGCTGTAATCATTTTGCAGCGTTGGACGCAGCTAAACTCCCTCCTCTCCCCTTTTTTTCAGCTCCCATAGAAGCCTATAGGAGCCTTAAATGTATCACGGCAAAAGATAGGGCAAGACTAGAGATGAGCAAACGTACTCGTAATGAGTACTTACGCACCCGAGTACCGCCATTTTCGAGTACTTCAGTACTCGGGCGTAAAGATTCGGGGGGCGCCGGGGGGCGGGGAGAGGCGCGGCGGTGCGGGGGGTAGCAGCGGGGAACAGGGGGGAGCCCTCTCTCTCTCCCTCTCCCCCCCACTCCCCACTGCTACCCCCTGTGCCGCCACGGCGCCCCCCGAATCTTTACGCGCGAGTACTGCTGTACTCGAAAATGGCGGTGCTCGGGTGCGTAAGTACTCGTAACGAGTACGTTCGCTCATCTCTAGGCAAGACCTATCTTTTCTGGCTGCGTAAAAAATTGGTCTCCGTTTTCGGTCATTCATGTTCCATTATTCCCAGCTCAATGTTTCTACACAGCTAAAAATGTGAAGCAATACATTAAAAAACAATGCTTCAGATTGTTGCGATTTTCCTCATGACTAAATTAGCTGTATAAGAACGCTAGGGTGAATAAGCCCTTATTTTATGGGTAAATACAATTACAGAAATATCAAATTTACAGTATACAGTTTTTTTAAATGATGTACTACATACGCCATAGTTTTACATATTTTTTTCATTAGTGGTGTTTTTGGTGGTGCAAACTGTAATTTTTACTATATTACTACCATGCTGAGGTATAGACTCAAAAACGTTTTGATCATTTTTGCTTTTTGTTTTTTCTTGGAGACAGGATGATCGAAAAAATGCAATTCTAGCACTGTATTTTTTTCTTAGGCCTACTACTCACAGCAGTTCAGGAGAACTGCTGGCCGGCCGCGGCTGAACTCCGTCTGCCGGGACCAGGTGAGTATATATATATTTATTCTTTTTACACATTTCTGGATGAATTTCAGGGAAGGGCTTATATTTTTAAGCCCTTCCCGAAAATTCATCGTGAGATCGTCCGCAGCCCATTGCTTTCAATGGAGCCGGCTGTATTGCCGGCTCGATTGAATTCAATGCGCTGGACAGCGCTGAACTGCTCCAGCCCGTTTCTATTGAAACGCGGCTAGGAGCAGTATTTTCGGGCGATTTTTCGCCCCCGGACACGCGATTTGCGGATGCGTCTGACTGAGGCCTAATGGTGTTGAACTTGCAGAAAATATAATGTTATACTCCAATAATCTGGATCTTTATAGATGCAGCAATACCATGTTTTCAAATTTTTTAATGCAATGACATAGAAAAGATTTGTTAAATGTACTAATTATTTATTTTTAAAAAACTTTAAGTCTTAGGGAACTTGAACTGCCAGTCGTCTGATTTATGTATAATATACTTCAATACTGCAATATTGCAGTTTATCATACTTTAAAAGGCATCTTATTAATCCCTGCCACAGGAAAGGCTTCTTAGGAGGCCATTAATGTCAGGCCTGGGGCTTTTAACAAGGCCACAGGCTACCATAGCAATCTAGCAGCAGTCCACAATCTCATTGTGAGCACTCTAATCTAATTCTTCCTCTGTCTGGTCTTTTAAATGTTGCTGTCAGAACAGACCGCAGCATATAAAGCGTTAACTGTCATGATTGGAGTTATCTCTGATATCAGCAATTGCAAGTGGTTGTCGGCTGTCAATTGCCTTGTTCACCTGTATGGTGGATGCCAGGAAAGAGTTAATTGTACCAACTGTTATGTTACCCATGTTTTCCTCAGTAAATATCATGAGCAAGTGCTTATAGAATTATCTGGATATCATTATGATTGATGTTTTGGTACTATAGTTTTTTCAATACATTTTAAGGGAAGTTGAAGAAGCTCTCCTGTTTTTTTTCCAGAAATCCATCAGAAGATCACTGGACCTGATATAAAGAATCCAGTTCTGTAGCATGTTCCGTGAGAGCTCTTTCACAAGAGCATATATCAAACACCGTTTTCATGGCCCGCCGATGTACACTACTATCCGATGCATTGGATTCCAATGCATCAGATCACATGGCCATATTCCTGCGGCGTGAAAGCACCGGGCTGGGCCAATATAACACCAGGCGCTTTCACACCGGGCCGAAAAAATAGCCTTGGAACTATCTTTTCTTCAGGAATATGTTGGCTGCTGCATGGGCTCCTGTGGGAGCCAATGACAGTACCTGGAGAAGGAGGTTGGAGAGAGTTTAGCAGCATAACTGCTAAACTCCCTCCCTCTTCTCTCCTCCTCTCTCCTTCCCTCCAACTGTTTGCAATGAGAGGGGGCTGGGGCAGATCTAAGCTCTGCCCTGCTCCTCCCCCTTCCATTGCTGGCTGCGGACAAGGGGCAGGTGCCCGGTCTCATTGGAAACAGCCTGAGGGAAGGAGAGAGGAGGTGAGCCGGGGAGGGGGAGGGAAGGGGGGCAACAGCATTGCAGACTCAGTGTATATGCATCGGGCCTGTGCCATCTGAATTGATGTACAAACGTTGGATTTGTGTACCCGTTCACGGGTCTTTATGGCGCAGCAGGGGCACGTAAAAACGCCTATGGCCATGTTAAAGAGGCCTGAGGCTGTGTATTCTGCACTTTTTTCCAGATTCCAGGTCTCATGACCAGCACCCGGATAACTGTCAAAGTGAATTGGGCAAATTTAAAACAATTGTCATAGGAAACAATCACTTTTCTTGCCCATAGCAAACAATTACAGTACATCTTTCATTTAAGAGTAGAATGCAAAATGAAAGCTATACTGTAATTGGTTGCTGTGGGCAAAAAATAAATTTTTTCATTATAACAGTAGTCATAAATCTGTCCCTCAGGGCTCTTTCACAGGGGCGTCTGCGTTTTTACATTTGCCTGCCGGCGCCGTAACAACAAGTGTTTAGATGCAACTTCCCATATATGGTGAGCCCGCAATGCCCTTGGGCAGGGTGAGACAGTTTAGCTCTGCTAAGCTGTCTCACCCTTCCCTCCCCCTCATCAGCTCTCAGCACTGGGAGGAGGCAGGACGGGGCGGAAGCTAGTGTGCTAAGCTCCCACCCCTCACCACCCCTTGTCGACAGCCAGCAATGGGAGGGGGTGGGAGGTAGCTCTGCCCCATCATCCCACCCCTCCCAATGCAAATAGCCGGCAAGGGGCGGAGAGGAGGAGGGAAGGGGTGGGAGTTTAGGAGTCACGCTGCTAAACTCCTTCCCACCTCTTCTTTGGCAGCTGTCATAGGCTCCCATAGGAGTCTATGCAGCAGTCAACATATTCTGGCAAAAAAGACAGTTCCAGGAGTATCTTTACTGTCCGGCGTAAAAGCACCCGGCGCTATATTGGCCAGTCCGGGCACTTTTATACCACGGGAATATGCCCATGTGATCTGATGCATTGGAATCCAAGGCATTAGATGGTAGAGTATATCAGCCAGCCATGCAAACGGCAGCGAATATACACTCATGTGAATAAGCCCTAAATCTGTAACTGCAGAACACAGAATGTAGTGCTGATCATGTGACCGGGTGGTCACAAGTCCAGAAAACATTGCTTGGAGGGGTTAAATGTGTGACTTCAGATAACAATCAGGTAACATTTTTTAAGTAATCAATGCAGAAATCCAGGTGATTTAATTAACTTTTCTTGCCATGGTAAAGAATGGAGTAAGGGCTCCTTCGCAGGGGCGCTGTGATATTTGGTCAGCCGCATCATGGCTGCACTGTGGCCAAAAAACACATGAACGAGAGGCAGCCGTGACCAGTCATGGGTGCATCTCTCATTTATGTGCCAGTTCAGATGGCCCAGGTGCGGCGAGTATACGCTGCACCTGGAATACCGTCAGTCAGGTGGAGGGAGTTTAGCTCTGCTCGGCAAAGAGAGAGGGCGGGACAAGTGGAAGCTAGTGTGCTAATCCCGTGCTCCATCCCCTCACCTTGATGGCAGCAGGGAAGGGGTGGAGAGGGGGAGAGAGAATTTAGCAAAGCCTCTGCTAAACTCGATCCTACCTCCCTCTCATAGGCTCCCATATGAATTTATGGGACTGGCTGGCATATTCCATTCAAAAAGATAGGTCCAGACCTATCTTTTCCGGCCTGCCAGATGGCCATTTTTACGCACCAGAAAATCGGCCATCTGAACGGATGCATTGGAATCCAATGTATCAGATGGTCATGTATATTGGATGGCTGTGAAAAACATGGCCAATATACACTTGTGTAAATAAGCCCTAATAATGTAGATAAAATGGAAGAAAATATATATTTTTAAAACTCCAGCTCATGGTAAGAAGGTTGCAAATGTGAGATGAGATTCTGAAGTTCAGGTGAGAATGGAAAGCTTAAAATCCAGACAGTAGGGCAAGGTCAGCTGCAGGACATAACAGTAACTTATAATACCTATCTCAGAGGCCAGTTATGCCAGGGGAAAGAAAATTTGGCCTTGTTTACAAAAATTAAAAAAAAAAACATTCCTACTGTATGTCTATTAGAGATACTACAAAGGGCTACTGGACAGTTCTCCAGTGCCACTAATTTCATTCCAACATGTGTCTGGCTAGCAAAATAAAGAAAGGTAGAATGACTGTCTTACTTAAAAAGTAAATAGACCCTTTGGCATCGTTTGCCAAAAAACAGACAGTGTGATGCAGTGAGTAATTTATTGTTCTGCACTATTAAGTATCCCTTCATCATGCACAGAATTCAAAAAACACATTCTCCAGTCTTCAGACTGCTTTACAAATTCCTGAATTAACAAGTAGATGGCATTAGATCACTATGTAACACATTTATAAATAGTTAGCTTAGTATAAAAATAACGGCACCGCTCTTAACAAGCAAATTCAACAATTAAGTCTGTTTATTTAATTTATTAGTTACTGTATATAATGTAACCTTTCCACACTTTCTAATAATTCAAATAACCACTGTAAAGGTTAAGGTAATTCTATTTTTTTCTTGTTCGCATTTATATGTCATGGGAACACTACAGGCTGATTAGAAAATGGTATTGTTATCAAAGAAACACTAATAAGAAACAGTTGTAGCTTAAAATTTAGAACCAATGAAATGTCATATTGACCAATTAAACTTTTCCCACAAGGCATTGCTTATAAAAAGTATATGGCTCTTCTTTAAATTTGTCAAGTGTTTTATTGGAAACATAGTTACTAATTAGCATTTCCTGGCAATGTAATTTTTGAGAAGGAAATATTACAGTTGTACCTACAAGGAACGATATATATATTATTACATTTGATAGAAGTGAAATAAAAACACTACTCTTAGTATAGTCATTTGAGATCCCCACACAGCTGATGTTTACAATGGGAGGCTAATCAAGTATCTTCAAGTCTTGCAAATTACTGGAACGTGTTTAATTAAACTGGCTGAATAACTATGCTTTACTTCTTTATTTAACCAATTAGAATTACCTTAATGAAAATCAGCATTTAAGTTGCTTTTTGGTTTCTTTTAATGGATAATGTTTAGATTGATCACATGACGTCCTTTCTATAAAAATGGGAGTAGGTTATTAAGGAAATGTTTGGGAGACCTGATGGCAGTAATCCAACCACATTTTAGCATCTGTATTATGGCTGTAATGCTCATTTCTGCTGTGTTCTACTGAGCGAAACTAATAGGTAATGTTAAACAAACCAAAACAGTTGAACCCTGTTTAAGGTCGAACTTTGCTAAATGTTCGGTTCAGCACGAACCTGAATCTCTGATGTTTCATTTCAACTGAATCCACTAAAATAATTCTTTCTCTTCTAAAAAAAAGCATAAGAAGTATGGTGTCTCAATAGTTAACACAGCTACTTTGCAGTGCTGGAGCCCTAGGTTTAATTCTAACAAGGACAACATTTGCATGGAGTTTGTATCTCCTCCTCCTCCACCCTTTCCCCTAGAAGAAGCATGGTAGTTCAGTGATTAGCACTGTTGCCTTGTAGTGCTAGGGTCCTAGGTTCAAATCTAACTTGGAAGTTCAACCCCAGCACTGCAAGGCAATGGTGCTAACCACTGATCTACATTTTATGGAGGAGCAATTTTATGGTTCTTAGACAGTGCTATGTGCAGTTTTAGGGGTTTTGTCAAAGTTCAGATTTTTTGTCAAATAATTCAACCCAGACCAAACCAAACTTTTTGCTGAATTTGGACCAATTAACCAAACAGAACTTTACAAAAGTTCGCTTAAGATCGCTTAAGGATCATTTTACATTGGAGATAGCCTTAAACATGTCCTTAGTAGAGATGAGCGAACGTACTCGGTAAGGCCGATTTCGCAATCGAGCACCGCCATTTTTCGAGTACTTCACTACTCGGGTGAAAAGTACTCGGGGGCGCTGTGGGTGAGCGGGGGGTTGCAGAGGGGGGGTGGGGGGGGGGGGGGGAGGGAGAGAGAGAGAGCTCCCACCTGTTCCGTGCTGCTACCCCCCGCTCCACCATGCCACGCCCCGCCCCACAGCGCACCCGAGTACTTTTCACCCGAGAAGTGAAGTACTCGAAAATCGCGGTGCTCGTTTGCGAAATTGGCCTTACCGAGTACGTTCGCTCATCTCTAGTCCTTAGCCTAAACTTCAAGAGAAGAGAAGGATGTAGTGACTCCTATTAAGGATGTGATCCTAATATTCGTAATAGTTTTTTGCTGAATGGTTAGTAGGGTGCTGCCAGTACAATTACCATCACAGTAGGTAACAGGGCATAGAAATACTTAAATGTAAAGCGGAAAACATTTGCACCTGCAAAAGATAAGACATTTGAGTGGAAATGCACCCAGTCATGTGATTTTTTTCCCTGCGCCTATACATGCGTGAACAATTTGCTCATCTAACTTAACCCTAAAGCACATAAAAGCAAAGGGATTAACCCAACTTCTTTATTAATTAAATGGTAGCCAGCCAGTATCATTAAAACTACCATTTCCTTGCTGCACCTGTGATTATTGCCTGCATTCTGGGATTCAGGGGTGTCGATTACAAGGCACCCCTGTGAAGTGGAAACCTTTTCCTATAAATGTTTCTATATTTCTTATCTTGACATCCGCACTGGAGCGCTGGTAATTTTTGCTTTTTGCCGCTGCCTATTTATATGTCATAGGAACACTACAGGCTGATTAGAAAATTGTATTGTTTTCAGTGGAACACTATCCTCTAGGAACTTGCCCCTTCCTTAAAAGTTTCTTTTAAGATTAATTTAATGGCAAGCAGGTACAAAAAAAATTGCTGCTACAGAGTGGATGTTTAAAATATAATACAAATGATTATCATGCCCTTCATATTCATCTATGTAGTCTTAGTTACATTTATAGTAATGATTGAGTTCTGTGTTAAAATGAATACAATGTCAAAATACAAGATTACAAACGCATATAGAGCAAAAAGGCAGATCTTATACAGTACGGCGTGGGCCATGCTGACAAAAAGTTTAAGTTAATAGCAAAGTGACATAAGAAAAATGAAAGAAAAAAAAAACATATGAAGGCATCAGGTCAAGGTAGAAGTAAAAAATCCAAGTACCATAGCAGTCAGTAGTTTCCGGATTATAGTAGAAATCTAAATTCACAGAGAGAAAGCCATAGAGTACAGTTAAGGAAGAGCACGACATGTGGGAGACTGCAAGAGTGTGGCTAAGTTAAAAGGAATAAATAGGCAGCTCATTGGGCTTCTGAACAGACTAAGACACCAAGGAAGGTTCTTAACCCTGCTGAGAAGGTTAAAATGCTTAATATTTAATGGTTCCAGCAGTGGTTCTAATCCCCTGTAGGTGGTTGAGTTTTTCAGCAGTTGCAGTCTATTAGGAAAGTCAAGGGCAATATAGAAGGCTGTTTCAAGTAAGGCAGTCTATGTTTTTTCTTTCAGATAAATTTACTGAACATCATTTACTGATTACACTTCTTTATGTTTTTAATCATTTTCAGATTAACCATTGGTAACCCACCTTCATGTAGACATTCTGAGGTTACCATACAATATCTGTGTTTTCTTGGAGATATCCCAAAAATATGAGATCAAAGATCAAACAGAGATATTTGAAATAATTGACAATTTTCCTTTTTTTTTAGCAGATGGAAAAATACATATCTCTACTATGTTAGCCAGTAGAGGACTCTCAATGTTCATATTTTCTTTATTGTAGGCAAACTTGTAAATAAGTGTTACACTAAGGTATATGTATACATGAATATACAACTACATATAGCAAAATATACTGCAAAGATTGCAAAACTTGTAATCATTTTTTGCTCAATGCATACAGCATGCCTACATATTTCTCACCACTGTACAAACATTGCCATCAGTCCATTTCTCTAATAGGGCTCACAATCTAATTTCCCTATGGCTAGATTCACACAGTGTTTTGCAAAATTTTTCACAAATTAGTAATGGAAAGTGTATGTAATATGCACAGTGCATTTTTTTTGTTTGATTGTTTGTATTTCCTACACCGTTGCTAAGCGATGATTCGGGTACCCACAGCCCATATGCAATTTTAATTGCACATCGGCTGTGGGTCAGATGGCCTCCATTGACTTCAATGGAGGACATTCCGTGGCAAAATATAGCATGCTGCAATTTTTCATCCGCTCACAGAATACACAATTTGTATCCACGAGCGTGAAGGAAAAAAATCAAAAATTCATGCCTTTCAATACCTGTGTTTTTCTGCGGATCCTCGGATCCCGGTGGCGGCTATCGTGGATACTAAAATCAGAATCCATTTGTGTGAGACCCCTCTAAGTCTTTCTGAAATAGCTGATAATGGGGAGCAACAGATAACATTTAACAGGAGGAGATATTGGAGCACGTGGTGAATCACTGTGATGGTTTTGCCAATTTATCTCATGATAGTGATGGGAGAAACTCCAACAGTTCTGCTGACTATTTTGCTGATATGACACTTAGTTGGTAGTCTGCTGCCTTTGCTCCAACAAAAACCTAAATTTCTACAGATTTATTTTGTTGGTGAAGATGAACGAGTAGCAAGCTTGAAATGGTGCAATTTGACTGACGTGAAACACAATTTTTTTAAACAGTTGCAAGCAATGCTGCACAATAAGAACCCATACATAAAGGACTTAAAAATTACTCTACATAAAATACCGCAAAATTGTGAAAAGTTTGAAGTTGCTATCCTAGAAAACCAGCCAATGCTCCTAGAGGACGCTTTAATGCACCTACAACAACCAAAGTAGCTCTGGTCACAGTTGGGCAGTAGTTCAAACAATGAGATAGTGTGTTACAAGCCATGATAACAGGTTGCAGCGAATCAGTGAGTTGCACTGTTTGTATGATGCCTTACAGTCTCCACTACTTTTCTGTTATGGTGAAGATGGTTATTCTATTGTTATTCCCCAATGTGACCCTAAAACAAATTTGCTCTTAAAAAAAATAGTATCTGCATTAAATTTTTATTCCTGCAGCATCATGACCAGGGAAACTGATACTAACCGTTTACTGTACTATCAATCTCTTTTCTGTCAATTTTTAGTTGATATGTACGCAAAAATAAAGACTAAGTGATAAAAATTTAGAGATGAGCGAGCACCAAAATGCTCGGGTGCTCGTTACTCGGGACGAAATTTTCGCGATGCTCGAGGGTTCGTTTCGAGTAACGAACCCCATTGAAGTCAATGGGCGACCCGAGCATTTTTGTATATCGCCGATGCTCGCTAAGGTTTCCATTTGTGAAAATCTGGGCAATTCAAGAAAGTGATGGGAACGACACAGAAACGGATAGGGCAGGCGAGGGGCTACATTTTGGGCTGCATCTCAAGTTCCCAGGTCCCACTATTAAGCCACAATAGCGGCAAGAGTGCCCCGCTCCTCCCAACAATTTTTACTTCTGAAAAGCCCTCATTAGCAATGCATACCTTAGCTAAGCACCACACTACCTCCAACAAAGCACAATCACTGCCTGCATGACACTCCGCTGCCACTTCTCCTGGGTTACATGCTGCCCAACCCCGCCCCGCACGACCCAGTGTCCACAGCGCACACCAAAGTTTCCCTGCGCAGCCTTCAGCTGCCCTCATGCCACACCACCCTCATGTCTATTTATAAGTGCGTCTGCCAGGAACCGCAGGAACACACTGCAGAGGGTTGGCACGGCTAGGCAGCGACCCTCTTTGAAAGGGGCGGGGCGATAGCCCACAATGCTGTACAGAAGCAATGAGAAATATAATCCTGTGCCACCGCCATCAGGAGCTGCACACGGGGGCATAGCAATGGGGAACCTATGTGCCACACACTATTCATTCTGTCAAGGTGTCTGCATGCCCCAGTCAGACCACGGTTTTTTATAAATAGTCACAGGCAGGTACAACTCCGCAATGGGAATTCCGTGTGCACCCACAGCATGGGTGGCTCCCTGGAACCCACCAGCGGTACATAAATATATCCCATTGCAGTGCCCATCACAGCTGAGGTAATGTCATGTTTAATGCAGGTGGGCTTCGGCCCACACTGCATGCCCCAGTCAGACTGGGGTTCTTTAGAAGTGGACACATGCAGTTACAACTCCGCGTGGACCGACAGCATGGGCGGGTGCCAGGAAGCCACCGGTGGTACATAAATATATCCCATTGCATTGCCCATCACAGCTGAGGTAATGTCATGTTTAATGCAGGTGGGCTTCGGCCAACACTGCATGCCCCAGTCAGACTGGGGTTCTTTAGAAGTGGACACATGCAGTTACAACTCTGTGTGGACCGACAGCATGGGTGGGTGCCAGGAAGCCACCGGCGGTACATAAATATATCCCATTGCATTGCCCATCACAGCTGAGGTAATGTCATGTTTAATGCAGGTGGGCTTCGGCCCACACTGTATGCCCCAGTCAGACTGGGGTTTTTTAGAAGTGGACACATGCAGTTACAACTCCGTGTGGACCGACAGCATGGGTGGCTCCCTGGAACCCACCGGCGGTACATAAATATATCCCATTGCAGTGCCCAGCACAGCTGATGTAACGTCAGCTTTAATGCAGGTGGGCAAAAAATTAATTGGATTACACTGTAGGCGAGGGCCCAAAAAAATTGGTGTACCAACAGTACTAATGTACGTCAGAAAAATTGCCCATGCCCAACCAAGAGGGCAGGTGAAACCCATTAATCGCTTTGGTTAATGTGGCTTAATTTGTAACTAGGCCTGGAGGCAGCCCAGTTAAAATAAAAATTGGTTCAGGTGCAAGTTTCAACGCTTTAATGAGCATTGAAACGTATAAAAATTGTTTCCAAAAATTATATGACTGAGCCTTGTGGGCCTAAGAAAAATTGCCCATTTGGCGTGATTACGTCAGGTTTCAGGAGGAGGAGCAGGAGGATGAATATTATACACAGATTGATGAAGCTAAAAGGTCCACGTTTTTGATGGGGATAGAGAACAATGCTTCCATCCGCGGGTGCAGCCTACGTATTGTTTAGGTATCGCTGCTGTCCGCTGGTGGAGAAGAGAAGTCTGGGGAAATCCAGGCTTTGTTCATCTTGATGAGTGTAAGCCTGTCGGCACTGTCGGTTGACAGGCGGGTACGCTTATTTGTGATGATTCCCCCAGCCGCACTAAACACCCTCTCTGACAAGACGCTAGCCGCAGGACAAGCAAGCACCTCCAGGGCATGCAGCGCGAGTTCAGGCCACGTGTCCAGCTTCGACACCCAGTAGTTGTAGGGGGCAGAGGCGTCACGGAGGACAGTCGTGCGATCGGCTCCGTACTCCCTCACCATCCTTTTACAGTGCTCCCGCCGACTCAGCCTTGACTGGGGAGCGGTGACACAGTCTTGCTGGGGAGCCAGAAAGCTGTCAAAGGCCTTAGAGAGTGTTCCCCTGCCTGCGCTGTACATGCTGCCTGATCTCCGCGCCTCCCCTACTACCTGGCCCTCGGAACTGCGCCTTCGGCCACTAGCGCTGTCGGATGGGAATTTTACCATCAGTTTGTCCGCCAGGGTCCTGTGGTATAGCATCACTCTCGAACCCCTTTCCTCTTCGGGTATGAGAGTGGAAAGGTTCTCCTTATACCGTGGGTCGAGCAGTGTGTACACCTAGTAATCCGTAGTGGCCAGAATGCGTGTAACGTGAGGGTCACGAGAAAGGCATCCTAACATGAAGTCAGCCATGTGTGCCAGGGTACCTGTATGCAACACATGGCTGTCCTCACTAGGAAGATCACTTTCAGGATCCTCCTCCTCCTCCTCAGGCCATACACGCTGAAAGGATGACAGGCAAGCAGCATGGGTACCCTCAGCAGTGGGCCAAGCTGTCTCTTCCCCCTCCTCCTCATCCTCCTCCCCCTCCTCCTCCTCCTCCTCAACGCGCTGAGATATAGACAGGAGGGTGCTCTGACTATCCAGCGACATACTGTCTTCCCCCGCCTCTGTTTCCGAGCGCAAAGCGTCTGCCTTTATGCTGTGCAGGGAACTTCTCAAGAGGCATAGCAGAGGAATGGTGACGCTAATGATTGCAGCATCGCCGCTCACCATCTGGGTAGACTCCTCAAAGTTTCCAAGGACCTGGCAGATGTCTGCCAACCAGGCCCACTCTTCTGTAAAGAATTGAGGAGGCTGACTCCCACTGCGCCGCCCATGTTGGAGTTGGTATTCCACTATAGCTCTACGCTGCTCATAGAGCCTGGCCAACATGTGGAGCGTAGAGTTCCACCGTGTGGGCACGTCGCACAGCAGTCGGTGCACTGGCAGATGAAACCGATGTTGCAGGGTGCGCAGGGTGGCAGCGTCCGTGTGGGACTTGCGGAAATGTGCGCAGAGCCGGCGCACCTTTCCGAGCAGGTCTGACAAGCGTGGGTAGCTTTTCAGAAAGCGCTGAACCACCAAATTAAAGATGTTGGCCAGGCATGGCACGTGCGTGAGGCTGCCGAGCTGCAGAGCCGCCACCAGGTTACGGCCGTTGTCACACACGACCATGCCCGGTTGGAGGCTCAGCGGTGCAAGCCAGCGGTCGGTCTGCTCTGTCAGACCCTGCAGCAGTTCGTGGGCCGTGTGCCTCTTCTCTCCTAAGCTGAGTAGTTTCAGCACGGCCTGCTGACGCTTGCCCACCGCTGTGCTGCCGTGCCGCGCGACACCGACTGCTGGCGACGTGCTGCTGCTGACACATCTTGATTGCGAGACAGAGGTTGCGTAGGAGGAGGAGGGTGGTTTAGTGGAGGAAGCATACACCGCCGCAGATACCACCACCGAGCTGGGGCCCGCAATTCTGGGGGTGGGTAGGACGTGAGCGGTCCCAGGCTCTGACTCTGTCCCAGCCTCCACTAAATTCAGCCAATGTGCCGTCAGGGAGATATAGTGGCTCTGCCCGCCTGTGCTTGTCCACGTGTCCGTTGCTGAGTAGACCTTGGCAGTAACCGCGTTGGTGGGGGCGCGTAAAATGTTGCGGGAGACGTGGTCGTGCAGGGCTGGGAGGGCACATCGGGAAAAGTAGTGGCGACTGGGAACTGAGTAGCGCGGGGCCGCCGCCACCATCATACCTTTGAAAGCCTCAGTTTCCACAACCCTATACGGCAGCATCTCCAGGCTGATAAATTTGGCTATGTGCACGTTTAACGCTTGAGCGTGCGGGTGGGTGGCGGCGTACCTGCGCTTGCGCTCCAACACTTGCGCTAGCGATGGCTGGACGGTGCGCTGAGAGACATTGGTGGATGGGGCCGAGGTCAGCAGAGTTGAGGGTGTGGGTGCAGGCCAGGAGACGGTAGTGCCAGTGTCCTGAGAGGGGGGTTGGATCTCAGTGGCAGGTTGGGGCACAGGGGGAGAGGCAGCGGTGCAAACCGGAGGCGGTGAACGGCCTTCGTCCCACCTTGTGGGGTGCTTGGCCATCATATGTCTGCACATGCTGGTGGTGGTGGCTCCCCGGCTGATCTTGGCGCGACAAAGGTTGCACACCACTGTTCGTCGGTCGTCTGCACTCTCAGTGAAAAACTGCCAGACCTTTGAGCACCTCGGCCTCTGCAGGGTGGCATGGCGCGAGGGGGCGCTTTGGGAAACAGTTGGTGGATTATTCGGTCTGGCCCTGCCTCTACCCCTGGCCACCGCACTGCCTCTTCCAACCTGCCCTGCTGCTGCACTTGCCTCCCCCTCTGAAGACCTGTCCTCAGTAGGCGTAGCAAACCAGGTGGGGTCAGTCACCTCATCGTCCTGCTGCTCTTCCTCCGAATCCTCTGTGCGCTCCTCCCTCGGACTTACTCCAATTACTACTACCTAAGTGATAGACAACTGTGTCTCATCGTCATCGTCCTCCTCACCCACTGAAAGCTCTTGAGACAGTTGCCGGAAGTCCCCAGCCTCATCTCCCGGACCCCGGGAACTTTCCAAAGGTTGGGCATCGGTCACGACAAACTCCTCCAGTGGGAGAGGATTCGGAACCATTGCTGCCCATTCTGGGCAGGGGCCCGAGAACAGTTCCTGGGAGTCTGCCTGCTCCTCAGAATGTGTCATTGTAATGGAGTGAGGAGGCTGGGAGGAAGGAGGAGCAGCAGCCAGAGGATTCAGAGTTGCAGCAGTGGACGGCGCAGAATTCTGGGTGGTCGATAGATTTCTGGATTCACTTTCTGCCATCCACGACAGGTCCTGCTCACACTGCTCATTTTCTAATAAAGGTCTACCGCGTGGACCCATTAATTGTGAGATGAATGTGGGGACGCCAGAAATGTGCCTCTCTCCTAATCCCGCAGCAGTCGTCTGCGATACACCTGGATCAGGAGCTCGGCCTGTGCCCACACCCTGACTTGGGCCTCCGCGTCCTCGCCCGCGTCCACGTCCTCTAGGCCTACCCCTCAGCATGCTGTATTACCAGTAGTGCAGAAACAGAACGCTGTAATTAAATGTGCCGCTTATTGGCCTGTGGTTGGAGGCTGACTTCGCTTACGGAACGCACAGCAGAGGCAGGAAAGAATTTTGCGCAAGCCTGCTGTAACACTTAGCTGGCTGCGTATGAATTAGGACAACTACCCCCAGCAGAGACGCAGTACAGTCAGGACGGTCACAGGCAGCCCAAATAGATTTTTTTTCCCAAATTTTTTTGGAAAAGCCCACTGCGTATATAGACTGGATATGTCTTTCACTGTCCCTGCCTCACCACCACTACTGGCCGTGGACTATGTAAAATTACTGCAGACTGTTTCACTCTGGACAGGATGACAGCAGTGATGTAAGAGGCAACGCAGAGGCAGGAAAGAATTTTGCGCAAGCCTGCTGTAACACTTAGCTGGCTGCGTATGAATTAGGACAACTACCCCCAGCAGAGATGCAGTACAGTCAAGACGGTCACAGGCAGCCCAAATAGATTTTTTTTCCCAAATTTTTTTGGAAAAGCCCATTGCGTATATAGACTGGATATGTCTTTCACTGTCCCTGCCTCACCACCACTACTGGCCGTGGACTATGTAAAATTACTGCAGACTGTTTCACTCTGGACAGGATGACAGCGGTGATGTAAGAGGCAACGCAGAGGCAGGAAAGAATTTTGCGCAAGCCTGCTGTAACACTTAGCTGGCTGCGTATGAATTAGGACAACTACCTCCAGCAGAGACGCAGTACAGTCTGGATGGTCACAGGCAGCCCAAATAGATTTTTTTTGCCAAATTTTTTTGGAAAAGCCCACTGCGTATATAGACTGGATATGACTTTCACTGTCCCTGCCTCACCACCACTACTGGCCGTGGACTATGTAAAATTACTGCAGACTGTTTCACTCTGGACAGGATGACAGCGGTGATGTAAGAGGCAACACAGAGGCAGGAAAGAATTTTGCGCAAGCCTGCTGTAACACTTAGCTGGCTGCGTATGAATTAGGACAACTACCCCCAGCAGAACGCAGTACAGTCAGGAGGGTCACAGGCAGCCCAAATAGATTTTTTTTCCCAAATTTTTTTGGAAAAGTCCACTGCGTATATAGACTGGATATGTCTTTCACTGTCCCTGCCTCACCACCACTACTGGCCGTGGACTATGTAAAATTACTGCAGACTGTTTCACTCTGGACAGGATGACAGCGGTGATGTAAGAGGCAACGCAGAGGCAGGAAAGAATTTTGCGCAAGCCTGCTGTAACACTTAGCTGGCTGCGTATGAATTAGGACAACTACCCCCAGCAGAGACGCAGTACAGTCAGGACGGTCACAGGCAGCCCAAATAGATTTTTTTTCCCAAATTTTTTTGGAAAAGCCCACTGCGTATATAGACTGGATATGTCTTTCACTGTCCCTGCCTCACCACCACTACTGTCCGTGGACTATGTAAAATTACTGCAGGACGCAATGCTCTGGACGCAATGCTCTGCACGGCCGATATACAAAAAAAAATAAAAAATGTGCAACACTGCAAAAAGCAGCCTCAGCAGTACTGCACACGGTCAGATGTGGCCCTAAGAAGGACCGTTGGGGTTCTTGAAGCCTAAAATCACTCCTAACGCTCTCCCTATAGCAGCTCCGGCATCAGCAGCACTTTCCCTGATCTCTGTCAGAATGCATCTGTGGCGAGCCGCGGGAGGGGCCGATTTATATACTCGGGTGACACCTGATCTCGCCAGCCACTCACTGCAGGGGGGTGGTATAGGGCTTGAACGTCGCAGGGGGAAGTTGTAATGCCTTCTCTGTCTTTCTATTGGCCAGAAAAGCGCGCTAACGTCTCAGAGATGAAAGTGAAAGTAACTCGAACATCGCGTGGTGCTCGCCTCTAGTAACGAGCATCTAAAACACGCTAATACACGAACGAGTATCAAGCTCGGACGAGTACGTTCGCTCATCTATAATAAAATTCTATTAAAAACAACCAAGCACAACTCAGAGCAGACAGCTATATACATCTTAAAGATGCTGTAGGGAGGCAGGATACCGATGCTGCTCAGCTTGGGCAAACGGTGGTGCTCCCATCCTCATTCGTTGGTTCTCCTTGACATATGCATGAATAAACTCAGAACGCTATGATGTATGTCCGTTATTACCGTCGTCCTGATTTCTTCATCACATTTACGCGTAGTCCTCAATGGAAGGAAATTGCGGAGGTATTGCTGCTATGGAAAAGTAAAAGATTTCAGAGGAGAAAATGTGGAAAGTACATCAATGGCTGACCAGAAATAAAAAAAGATCGAGCTTTGGGCACAGTGTACACCGTCCACCCTTATAACGTTGAGTGCTATTATCTTTGTCTTCTACTTCATGAAATGATAGGTCCAATGTCATTCTTGGATTTGAAAACTGTTAATGGTATTGTTCATCCAACATATCAATCAGTCTGTAAGGCTCTAGACTTGCTAGAAGATGACATGCACTGAAATACTACTGTGGAAGAAGCTTCTTTTTGTGATTTTCCATTCAGACTACGGGAACTTTTCTCAGTATTGTTGATATTTTGTCAACTCTCAGATACTTTATGTCGTTGGGAAAAATACAAGGATAGTATGTCGAAGGACATAATGCATCACATAGTGTCAGCATTGCAAGAAAATGTTCACCACGTTGTGAATGAAATTTATAATAAATGCCTGATTTCTATTGAAGATGCAGTGTTGTCTTTGGGAGGACAATGTTTAGAACACTATGGCTTACCTCAACCTACAAGATGTGTTACAGTCTTGCAAAATAGAGATTACCTTGGAGAGATGAGTTACGACAAATTTTCTTGCACAAATAGTGTCTAATAACAACAGTTCGTAATCTGAAGAACAGTTTCAAGTTTATAACCAAATTTTAGAAAGTGTTGAGAAGAGCTCTGTTCAAATATTTTTCTTGGATGCTCCTGGGGGTACCGATAATCATTTGTCCTATATCTACTACTAGCCAGAATACAGAAATATAGTGGGATAGCCTTGGCTGTCGGTTCTTCTGGCATTACTGCCACATTATTAGATGAAAGTAATTTTGCTCATTTTGCTTTTAAGGCCTCAGTCACACGGGCACATCGGCACCCGTACACTGGCGCCGATGCGCCCGTGTGACTGCAGGAAGGAGACGGACGTACCTGCAGACGGCCGTCTCTCGGCAGCGCCGGAGGAAAGAACACATGACCGGTAATGAAGCCGGTCACATGTTCTTTCCTCCGGCGCTGGAGAGAGACGACCATCTGCAGGTACGTCTGTCTGCTGGTGTCAGTCACACGGGCACATCGGCGCCGGTGTACGGGTGCCGATGCGACCGTGTGACTGAGGCCTAAATCTGATGCATGTAAAGACACCTCTGTGCAACATATCAAGGCAGAGTAATATGGTGCAGGTGCTGAAAGAGACTAAGCTAATAGTATAGGATGAATGCACTATGGCTCATAAAGGTGAAGTTGAAGCACTCAGTAGAACGTTGAAAGATGTAAGGGCAAATGATGGCTTAATTGGGGTGTTATGATTCTCTTAGCTGAAGACTTTTGTCAAACTTTACCAGTTGTGCCCAGGGGAATACGAGCCAACAAAGAAAGGTCATGCTTAAAATTTTCATATTTTTGGTATCATATTGAGAAGCTCACCCTAATAACAAATATGAGAGCTCTCTTACAAAGTAAAGCTTATGATAGGCATTTTTCAGAGACGTTATTTAAAATAGGAGATGGAAAAAACTCTATACAGTTAACCATACCTCCACTATAGTTATTTTCTAGCTGCAACAGAATTGGCATATAACACAGTCCTGTCTGGACCCAGCTATAGCCTTGCCCAGGTTTGAGCTCACTATTCTCCATCTCTAGCTCGTGGCCAACCCACTGTCCCAACTGCTGAGGCTGTTGTATCATAACAGCAGGAGAAACCTATGGTAGTCAACACTGTTCCTTATTTCAGGAGTAGCTGGGAATTGAGGTTTATTAACCCCTTGATGTCATCTGTTGAAAATGTATGACAGATGTGTGTAGGGTTTGCATGGAGCATGTTCAGGAGCTGAGACAGCTGTATACATGGTATGTGTCAGCTGTAAAACATAGCACACCCCACCCGCAGTGGCGAGAATTGGACATATCTCCACAGTCAGTGCTAACTATAGCATTTAACTAGCTTGACATAAGAAGGGGCTACATGAGATCTTGGGAAGTAATTCAGTTAGCATGGCAGGTCTAGGTCCTTGGATGACTTTTCTATTTAACACCATCCTATTCATTTCATTGATTATTAGAATGCCAGAAAAAGTATAATATTCTGTAATATTTCTAAGGAATGAAAGTTCATGTCCCCTACGAGGACAAAAAAGGCAAGAAAAATGTAACTATTTTTTAATTACTGCAAAAAATTAAAAGTTAAAAAACTCTTTTCCCATTTTAATTGAGAAAGTAGCCTTGGTGTGTACAATTATCCACTACAATGTTGAACTTATATCTGTTCATTTAACTTATTGTCTTATATAACATTTTTTATTGATTAACATTGATTAACATTTTAAAATGGATAAGAATTTTTAAATACAAAGTAAAATGTAGAGTCTAACTAAAATAAATGCCCTTTTACAGTACAAATGACTTTCAATAAGTTGCATCTAATGTATGTGAATAAAAATATGAATACTTTGTCTGCCCAGCCATTCTACTGCCGGAGGCAATAACTATTTTAAACCTAAACATTTAGATACGTTTATAATTCAAATATTGACAATTCAAAGAAGAACTCACCGAGGTTTGTGTCTGAAATGAACAAGATATCTGCCGTGCATATAGATTATGGCCTTAGAAATTTCATGGAGTGTCTATTTGCATTCTTCATTAACATATATATATATATATATATATAATATTATATTAAAATTATAATATATATAGTGACATACTGCCAACTTAGGGGTTGTTAGCTCATCTTTCCTCCACCAGATAAATGGTTGCTCACCAGTAAACCATGTCCAGGCCAGAAGCTTAGTAAACACATCCTTTTATTGTGGTAAATCAACAGCAAACATAACACAATCTTAACACTGTCATTACTCATCACGGTTTATATGAATAAATACAAGTAAGTCCCCAGTCGTCTGGCCGATAAATAACACTTAATCCTGTCTACCCATACAAGCTTTGTGCCTTAACATATAGCGTGTAAGATCAACACATCATACCCATCCAGGTGTCCACCCCTGTCAGGAACTTGGCTTCCTCAGCCACCGTTGAACGGTGGACCATGCCTTGCTCTGCAATGGACCCAGACTGGAGCAACTCTGGAGTTTTTCTTTCTCCAGCCACACCCTGGCAAGTGTTACCTATTCAAACTCTTTTCCTTTTGAATATTTCTTTTAAAGGAGACTACTCTCAAATATTCCTTAAAAATTGGAAATCTGACCAGTCAAATGCTTGCAGTGATTTGTTTTCCTCTTTATTTCATTTATTATAAACCATGTCCCTTGGGGACATGGCCTATGTTGCGCCTAAGTATGCAGCAATTTTTGTAGGAATCTCCACTTTTCAGACCCTTGTTATTGTTACGTCAACATAACCATATGAGGTCTTTTTTTTGCATGGCAAATGGTAGTCTTCATTGGTATCACTTTTGGGTACACATAATGCATTGCAAAACATTTAGGGCAAGGAGAGTCCACACATTAATTCTGTCATTTTTTAATGCGCATAATAACATGCAGCATAAATAACATGATACATTTTTTTTACATGTTGGAATGATTACAGTACCAAAATTATTTTTTCTATGTATTTCTACTTTTGACCAATTATCACCCTTTTTTTTTAATCTTTTTTTTTAAATACTACTATTATTATTATTTTTTGCATTGTTGCATTCAAAGTCACAGAACTTTTTTATTTTTCCATGGATGGAGCTTTGTGAGGGCTTGTTTTTTATTGGTAATATTTTGCGGTACATAAAGCTTATTGACAACTTCTATTGCATTATTTTGGGAGGCAAAATTAACAAATGAAACATTTTGCCTCTATTTTTCAGGGCTTTTTTAAATGGTTTTTGCCATGCAGGATAAATAGTATGTTCAATTGATTGTACGGGTCATTACAGATATGATGATACCAAATATGTTTTTTGAAAATTTTTTTATACAAATGTCTGAAAATGCGCAATAAAGTTTTGTTTAATGTGTTTTGATACTTTTTTTTTAACATTTTTTAAGGCCCTGTAGGGAACTTGAACCATAAAAGTAATAATCACTAAAATAATGCATTGCAGTACTTTTGTAATGCAATGCCTTATCACTTACAATAGCAAACACAGGCCATGGCAGGCCCAGACACCAGTGCCTGGTGTCTGGTTGTTATGGCAACCGATGGCCCCTCCACAATTACTTCCCTCTGTGAACGCTTCACATGCAGCAATGTACATTGATTGCGGCATGCAGAGAGTTACCAGCGATCTCCGCTGTTGCAACTGGAGGCTGGCTATCGGTTACAGCAGCTCCCAGGATGATGCAGGCTCACTTCTGAGCCTGCAACATCTACAAGATGTAAGCTTACATCCTGTTATGTTAAGTACCTTGCACCTAGGACGTAAACTTACGTCCTGTAGCTTTAAAGGATTTAAAATGTTTTCCCACAAAGTTATCTACAGGATAAGGAAGAGCTAGAACTTGGCTATCTTCAGCAGTCCCATTGCGTATGTGTCAGCACTGATCCATTCATTTGGGGACGTTGAAAACCCGGTTCTTGTGATCAGTGTGGGTCACAGCAAAATGATCCCTCTGGTTAGATAATTATCTTCTATCCCACTGACAGGGATATCGCATAACTTTTTTCATGGATAGGCCCTCTAAACCCTTAAGGACATGGCCTATTTTGGCGATTTTTGGGGAATTTTCATTTCCACTTTTCAAGAGCCATAACTTTTTTCTTTTTCTGTCAACATATTTTTTTTTTGAGAGCAGGGAGAGAAAACACATCCATTCTGCCATTTTAACAGCGTCAATCATATAGAATAGATGACACAATACATTTTTTTCTGTGGGTCAATACGATTACAACAATACCAAAAACATTATAATTTTTTAGGTTTTTCCACTTTGGCACAATGAAAACCCTTTTTTTGGGAAATTATAATTATTTTTGCATCAATACATTCAAAGTCGCATAACTTTTTTAATTTTTCCATGGAGCTCTGTGAGGGCTTTTGTTTTGTGGCATGAGCTGTAGTTTTTATTTGTACCATTTTGGGGTACAAATGGCTTTTTTGATCGCTTTAATTGCGCTTTTTGGGACGTAAAATGAATAAACTAAACATTTTGGACTCCGTTTTGTTTATGGTTTTTGCTGCGCAGGATAATTAGTGTGCTCAAACTATTGTAAGGTAATTATGAACACGATAATACGAAATATGTGGTGTTTTTCTTACATTTTTAATTTTGTTCATACAGATATGGAAAAATGAGTAAAAAATGTTTTTTTAATAATTTTTTTTACACTATATCTTTAGTTTTTTTTACACTGTTTATGTCTCTTATGGGGAACTGATCCATAGCAGCTATGGTTGCTATGATAAGGCATAGCAGGACTTCTGAAGTGCAATGCCTTATCACTCGTGAAAGTGATCATAGGTAATGGCAAAGCAGGACACCTGTAGCTGGCGTCCTGTTGCCAAGTCAACTCATCAACCATCCACGATTACATCGCGGGGGTTCGATGCCGTCACAGAGGGAGTCCCCTACCTCTGTAAACCTTTTACATGCCGCAACCTGCATAGATTGCGGTATGTAAGGGGTTAACAGCAGGGGTTGCTGTCCTTAGCACCCCCGCTGTTGCAGCAAGGGGTCGGCTATCGGTAACAGTCAGCTCACGCTGCTGGATGGTGCGGGGTCTCTTCTGATCTTGTGCTATCCACATGACGTAAGGATACATCATGTTTTGTTAAGTACCCTGCTGCTTTAAGGTGTTAATCACTGTAGTTTTCAGCAATGGAACATAGTGGGATTCTCTTTAACAAAAAGGGTTTGTTCAAATCGAACAACGGCTTACAAAAGTAAAAAAAAAAAGCCCCCAAAAGTATGTTCTCCTATATCTGAATGGCATATCTAATTAAAATGAATAATCTTTTCGGTTAGTGAATTATTCCAAAGTAGCTGTAAAAAACTCTACAATGCCTTCAACAATAGAAGAAATCAAAATGCTGTCCTTCTCTAAAATGTATTGTGAATTTCCTCATAAAGTTACTCACATACCTATCCCTTAGGCCTCAGTCAGACTAGCGTGCTTTTTGGGTGCGCAAAATGAACGCTTCTGAAAGAACCGATGGGTTCCTATAGAAGCGCTCATATGCGAAGCATTAGGGTAGCAAAACTCCGCACACCTAAGAAAGATAGAACATGCACAATCTTCAGTGCACGACAGGCAGGAGTTTCCATTGATCCCAATGGGAGCAGGAGTTAATGGAAACTCCTGCAAATGGAAAAGCTTCCCTGCTGCTTACAGCAGGACATTTAAAAGGTGCTTTTGGCCAGAAGCACCTTTTAAATGTCCCGCTGTAAGCAGCGGGGTATTGCTCCTGCCCCCCCCCCCCTGCTGGGCAATTCCCCAGCAGTGGGAGGCAGGAGGGGACTCCCCACACCTCTCTCCGCAATAGGTTTCCCTATTGTGGGTAGAGAGAGGGGACAGGGTTACAGGACTTCCCACAAGAGTGTGAGAGGAGGGGGTGGGACTAGACAGATCTCCCTCTAGCCTCAAAGGTCTGCTATAGGGATTTTCTGTGAAAATCCCTATAGCTCTGCTGACTATTTCAAGCCCCGCCCACTCACTCTCCGCTATGGGGATATCCCTCAGCATTTTCTTATAGCAGGGGACTTAGCAGAGCTAGGGGGGATCTCCCCAAAGCAGGAAGAGGGAGCGGACTTAAGCGGGATTTCGCCACAGCAAGGGGAAGAGAGCAGAGCAATGGGGGTATAACCCGTCCCGCTCCATCTCTCCATGCTATGGAGAAACCCTCCATAGTTTCGCTCACTCTCCCTGCTTTGGGGAAATCCTGAAGCCCTGCGGGGCTTCTTCTCTTTCCAGTGAACGGCAATGTTTCATGCGATGTGCATATGGAACATTGCCAGTTCACGCCTTTTCAGCACATGCGCATTTTTTTGCACAAAACACGGTCATCTGACTGAGGCCTTAAAGCGCATAAACGCGAATAGAAATAGTTATACATTTTAATAAATGTAAAAAAAAATGTAATATTGACTGAAAATTCCCATTTCCACGTTCTCTATCATCCTTACTTATTAGAAAACAGGTAGTGTTAATAATGCAGTTAAAATGGAAACTAAATGAAGTGTTAATTAAAAACATAAATCTGAAACGTCTTAACAAAGATTTCATCTATAAATCATTTCTGAGAGTAAATTCAAAGTTATTGCTTGAATATTTATTGTATGACTTTGCGTCTACTGTATATGGCTATTTTTGAAATGAGACATGATGAGACATAATAACCTGTCTTTAGACTGTAAGGTCATCTTTAGTGAACCTGAGCTTATAAATTAAAGGGGTTGTCCCGCGGCAGCAAGTGGGTCTATACACTTCTGTATGGCCATATTAATGCACTTTGTAATGTACATTGTGCATTAATTATGAGCCATACAGAAGTTATAAGAAGTTTTTCACTTACCTGCTCCGTTGCTGGCGTCCTCGTTCCCATGGAGCCGACTAATTTTCGGCGTCTAATGGCCAAATTAGCCGCGCTTGCGCAGTCCGGGTCTTCTTCTTTTCTCAATGGGGCCGCTCGTGCAGGATGCCGGCTCCGTGTAGCTCCGCCCCGTCACGTGCCAATTCCAGCCAATCAGGAGGCTGGAATCGGCAATGGACCGCACAGAAGCCCTGCGGTCCACCGAGGGAGAAGATCCCGGCGGCCATCTTCAGCAGGTAAGTAAGAAGTCACCGGAGCGCGGGGATTAAGGTAAGCACTCTCCGGTGTTCTTTTTTAACCCCTGCATCGGGGTTGTCTCGCGCCGAACGGGGGGGGGGGGGGGGGGGGTTTGAAAAAAAAAACAAAACCCGTTTCGGCGCGGGACAACCCCTTTAAGCAACTGGGTAAATAATGTGAAAAACCTCTATCTGATTCTCTCTCTTCACAAGAGTGATGTTATACTAGAGATATGGAGGGGTTGTAGATTAAAAGTCCTATTCAGTGGAATGTAGGCCATTGTTTTAGACAGCATTAACAGCCTTTTACACAGCTGGACAATCAGGCAAGAACTTCTGCCTGAATGTTCTTTTGCTCAAGGAACCGGCTATGTAAAAGAGCAAATAATCAGCTGACAAATGAGCAAGTGTTTGTTCATCGGCTGATGGGCTCGTTTAAGTGAGCATAAAATGCGTGTTGGTCTGCTGTACATCTCCCCATGTAAACGGAGAGATGTGCAGTCAACCAGTGACAGCTCTACAGGGTGAGCAATCAAATGAATGATCATTCATCCCTTAGGCCTCGTTTACACGAGCGTGTATTTGTGCTCGCATATGTGCGCACAAAACTGCGCGTCTATTAGAACCATTGTTCACATGTCCGTGTTTTACAGGCGTGCAAATTCGAGGACCTACAAAAGATAGGACATGCTTGCAACGCATAGGTCCGTGCTGCATTTAAATATTCCTCGCGGGTAGTCCCCTCATCAATAAACACTGTGACAGCACTGTCTCAATGGTGAAACAATGTGACTCTGTTTTAGTGATGAGTGAACTTTTAGGCAAAAAAGTTAGTTTGGTCTGAATTATTTGGAACCAAACCAGAACTTCATCAATACCCCTAAAACTGATATAACACTGTCAAAGAGCCATGAAAGCCCAGCATAACACTTTTAGGTCACCTAGGAGTGTATCTAACACCTTTTAAGCTGTGTTAAAGGCAAAGTTAATGAAGAAAAAGAAGAGGAAGAGAAGGATGAAGAAGACTATTTTCATGCGTTTGCCGAGACAACATTCGACTGTTTCGGTTCGATCAACACTAGAGATGAGCGAGCACACTCGGATAAAGCAGTTACTGGAGCGAGCATCGCTCTTCTCAAGTAACTGCTTACTGATCCGAGCAGGCTCGGGGAAGGGGGGGGGGGGGAGGGGGCAGCGGAGGGTTGCGGGGGGAGAGTGAGAGAGATGCTCACTCGAGTAACTGCTTTATTCAAGCATGCTCGCTCACCTCTAATCAACACTACTCATGTTCGTTCAACATATGACTTGGGTACAGGAGAAGTATATGCAGAGCATTTTATTGGGTAATATACGTATTCCATAATGAAAAAACCCTCGGATATCTCCTCCTCTAAACTGTGCAATCTATAGTATAAAGAGACAGAAATGTAATTGGAACGAAAAAATATGATATGTATCCCTTTAGTCCTACAGTCAGGCTGTAATTTAACAATTTGCTTTCCAAAATAGATAGATTTCTCCGTTTGCTCACCTGTATCTAGTTTGTATACATTGTAAATGAACTGACTTTACCTTTCAATCTTCTGCGCCTGCAATTATTTCTTATTGTTAATTGAAATTACTGTAAAGGAATGCATGAATAAGTGTCGGTGGTGCAAAAAGACACCATGCGTTATGTTAATAGAAAATATAGTAAATGCAGCATTTCCTTTTTTGACTTTCACTTCTAATATAACAACAGTGGGAGGCTATTACGTCTATTGTATCAGTTCACACTGGTTTGAAGTATGCATAAAAATCCATTTGGAGTGCACTGTTGTTTAATACTGTAGAGGAATATAAAATACTCACAAGATGTACATATAAATATTTTATGTGCTGTTTTTGAGACTTCTTAATTTGTTATTCCCATTGCAAATGCCAATTAAATTGCCTAGACTGAATTGTTGCATTGCTTGTCAGCTTCAGAAGCCTCTACTAGTTCTAACTGAATGAACAAAGGGTGGAATATAAAATCATTTATGAGACACTTGGCAGCCGTATTTATAACTAATATGCAGGCTGTGACACACTATGGGGCAGAGAAGGAAAACCCACAATAGACTTAACCCACATCTGAACCTATCACTAAGACAGTACCCTAGTTTCCATACCAAAGTTGTATTTTGTCATCTTTTCATGACATTTCTGCAGATTTTTGGCTCTTTACGAATGTAGCTTTAGTGACATATCATAAATCAATATATTGTACATTGCTGAGACTTGAGTTAGTTCCAAATTTTTGTAAACCTTAAAAATGGCTTCAGCCATATTATCTGGATTTTGACAGTAAAACTAGTGAATGCAAAATATTTTGGGGGATTATGAACGATTAGAATTATTTCCTTTATAAAAATAGACGAGATAAAATTATGAAGCCTGAAACTTACAATATTGTCCTACCACGTAGAAGTCAAAAGAGTAGATACTGAGACTGTATTAATCATGTTGCATGTGCAATGTATAGAGGGCCTTAATCACAGGAGTCTGGCAGCAAGGGTCTTCCATCTCGAATACCTGTAACATACTGTACATACCCCATAATGATCCATTGTTGTCTTGCTCTGCCAGCTGCCATGTGGCACATGTACAAAGTGTCCAAAATTAAAAGCCTCATATTTAAAATAGCAAATTTCCCTAGTGTTACTGTGTCTCCTTACTAATTGTATTTTCACAAAAAGATCATTAAAAGCAAGCTGTTATACTAACTGACACAAACATACACTGGCAGGTACAAATACCAGTTCCCAGCAGCATGTGGAAGGCAAAATGCCATACGAGGAAGGTAGCACAGCTGCAACATACTGATGTACAACCACTCACACATCTACTACGCATTTGGGGGTTGACTGCCTAGTATTGTACTTGCACACACATAAGGCAATCTATTGTCATCGTGTTCCGCCAGCTGCCATGTGGCGCATGTATAAAGCATCCAAAATTAAAGGCATCATATCTAAGACTGCAGTGCACAAGCTTCAGTGTACTTTTCCCAGTTTTGCTGTGTGTCCCTACTAGTTGTATTTTCACTCCAGATTTAATCCAGGTTGTTTGAATTCTTTTCTAACTCACTCCCTAGTAAATAATTGGCTCATCTAAGTACCCCCCTGTTAGCGCAATTTTTGCTATTCGATATACTGTGTTCCAAATTAGATAATCTGTACAGGCCTGGAGAGCCTTTCAAAGACCACACGGCTGACCATCATGTGTCCCCAAAAGAGTCTGAAACTTTATTCACGCGCATAAATTTTAAATAAAATCTCAACACAGGAAGTGAAGTAATTTAGGATACAGTTACATTATTTAGTGAGCTGATAGGTCATTCTCAGAGGGAGGTATTTGTGAGGTAGCTTGTGAGGTCATCCATCTGGGAGGAACTTCAGTGAGCACGCTCAGTTCATTCTTGAATTTGGTCTCATGAGAAGAACATCCTGTTTCTCCTCTCTTCTTGTCCAAGACAGACATTCTTAGATAGGTTTTGGCCAGTTAGAACCGGTTTGACCAGTTTTTGGACACAGAGCACGGCTCCTCCAATTCTTGTGGAGGGGGGGGGGTGATGTTCCCTTCCCCCAGAGGTTCAGACCGGAAACACAACATAGCATCTTAACAGTTGACAAAAATACAGAAAATACATATAGGACATCTCCCACACCCCTTAATAACCCATTATAGCATTGCTGGTTCTACTTCACTAATGTTACCCTATCTTTACCGAACTTGACTACATTTATTCTTCAGCCTTAGCACAACAGCTGTGTTTGGCTGGACAGCTTGACCCTGCTTCTGTTTACATCTCCTTCTACTATATTTTTTATGAGACTCTAGGGTTGGTCTGGTCCTCTTCCTGCTAAGTGTTGCCTAGGGATTCAACCACCAAGTGAACTAACGGTCCATAGGTAAGGCAACTGAGTACTTTAACTCTTACCAACGTCATGCGAACGAGGGTGCTAAAGGGGAAATTGTGCTGCCTGGTTGATTCTTTCCATGAGTCACAGTAATCTGACTATTATATTACCTTTGCAAAGTTAAGAATATGTTGTTACATTTTTGTGTACAGACATAGCAGCGACATTCTTGAACGATGATGCACTGAATTTCCGGTTTAGACAGGCCAGTGCCGCTATGATATCAGTTGAATGATGGCTAAATACCATAGTCACAGCAGGAAGTTGCGGTGCTGTGGTAATGCAAGATATTAATAATAATAATTCTTTACTAGAGATGAGCTCGAGGGTTCGTTTCGAGTAACGAACCCCATTGAAGTCAATGGGCGACTCGAGCATTTTTGTATATCGCCGATGCTCGCTAAGGTTATCATTTGTGAAAATCGGGGCAATTCAAGAAAGTGATGGGAACGACACAGCAATGGATAGGGCAGGCGAGGGGCTACATGTTGGGCTGCATCTCAAGTTCCCAGGTCCCACTATTAAGCCACAATAGCGGCAAGAGTGTTTCCCCCCCCCAACAATGTTTACTTCTGAAAAGGCCTCATTAGCAATGCATACCTTAGCTAAGCACCACACTACCTCCAACAAAGCACAATCACTGCCTGCAGGACACTCCGCTGCCACTTCTCCTGGGTTACATGCTGCCCAACCCCCCCCACCCCCGCACGACGCAGTGTCCACAGCGCACACCAAAGTGTCCCTGCGCAGCCTTCAGCTGCACTCATGCCACACCACCCTCATGTCTATTTATAAGTGCGTCTGCCAGAGGAACCGCAGGAACACACTGCAGAGGGTTGGCACGGCTAGGCAGCGACCCTCTTTAAAAGGGGCGGGGCGATAGCCCACAATGCTGTACAGAAGCAATGAGAAATATAATCCTGTGCCACCGCCATCAGGAGCTGCACACGTGGGCATAGCAATGGGAAACCTATGTGCCACACACTATTCATTCTGTCAAGGTGTCTGCATGCCCCAGTCAGACCGTGGTTTTTATAAATAGTCACAGGCAGGTACAACTCCGCAATGGGAATTCCGTGTGCACCCACAGCATGGGTGGCTCCCTGGAACCCACCGGCTGTACATTAATGTATCCCATTGCAGTGCCCAACACAGCTGAGATAACGTCCGATTAAATGCAGGTGGGCTTCGGCCCACACTGCATGCCCCAGTCAGACTGGGGTTCTTTAGAAGTGGACACATGTAGTTACAACTCCGTGTGGACCCACAGCATGGGTGGGTGCCAGGAAGCCACCAGCGGTACATAAATATATCCCATTGCATTGCCCATCACAGCTGAGGTAATGTCATGTTTAATGCAAGTGGGCTTCGGCCCACACTGCATGCCCCAGTCAGACTGGGGTTCTTTAGAAGTGGACACATGCAGTTACAACTCCGTGTGGACCCACAGCATGGGTGGGTGCCAGGAAGCCACCGGCGGTACATAAATATATCCCATTGCATTGCCCATCACAGCTGAGGTAATGTCATGTTTAATGCAAGTGGGCTTCAGCCCACACTGCATGCCCCAGTCAGACTGGGGCTCTTTAGAAGTGGACACATGTAGTTACAACTCCGTGTGGACCCACGGCATGGGTGGCTCCCTGGAACCCACCGGCGGTACATAAATATATCCCATTGCAGTGCCCAACACAGCTGATGTAACGTCAGCTGTAATGCAGGTGGGCTAAAAATTAATTGGATTACACTGTAGGCGAGGGCCCCAAAAAATTGGTGTACCAACAGTACTAATGTACCTCAGAAAAATTGGCCATGCCCAACTAAGAGGGCAGGTGAAACCCATTAATCGCTTTGGTTAATGTGGCTTAATTGGTAACTAGGCCTGGAGGCAGCCCAGTTAAAATAAAAATTGGTTCAGGTGCAAGTTTCAATGCTTTAATGAGCATTGAAACGTATAAAAATTGTTTAGAAAAATTATATGACTGAGCCTTGTGGGCCTAAGAAAAATTATCCGTTCGGCGTGATTATGTGAGGTTTCAGGAGGAGGAGCAGGAGGAGGAGGAGGAATATTATACACAGATTGATGAAGCAAAAATGTCCCCGTTTTTGATGGTGATAGAGAACGATGCTTCCATCTGCGGGTGCAGCCTACGTATTGCTTAGGTATCGCTGCTGTCCGCTGGTGAAGAAGAGAAGTCTGGGGAAATCCAGGCTTTGTTCATCTTGATGAGTGTAAGCCTGTCGGCACTGTCGGTTGACAGGCGGGTACGCTTATCCGTGATGATTCCCCCAGCCGCACTAAACACCCTCTCTGACAAGACGCTAGCCGCAGGACAAGCAAGCACCTCCAGGGCATACAGCGCGAGTTCAGGCCACGTGTCCAGCTTCGACACCCAGTAGTTGTAGGGGGCAGAGGCGTCACCAAGGACGGTCGTGCGATTGGCTACATACTCCCTCACCATCCTTTTACAGTGCTCCCGCCAACTCAGCCTTGACTGGGGAGCGGTGACACAGTCTTGCTGGGGAGTCATAAAGCTGGCAAAGGCCTTGGAGAATGTTCCCCTGCCTGCGCTGTACATGCTGCCTGATCTCTGCGCCTCCCCTGCTACCTGGCCCTCGGAACTGCGCCTTCTGCCACTAGTGCTGTCGGATGGGAAGTTTACCATCAGTTTGTCCACCAGCGCCCTGTGGTATAGCATCATTCTGGAACCCCTTTCCTCTTCGGGAATGAGAGTGGAAAGGTTCTCCTTATACTGTGGGTTGAGCAGTGT
The DNA here is from genome assembly GCF_035609145.1 of Eleutherodactylus coqui. Classification (NCBI taxonomy): domain Eukaryota; kingdom Metazoa; phylum Chordata; class Amphibia; order Anura; family Eleutherodactylidae; genus Eleutherodactylus; species Eleutherodactylus coqui. The sequence continues at coordinate 135,059,263 of NC_089837.1, read as the reverse complement.
GTACACCCAGTAATCCGTAGTGGCCAGAATGCGTGTAACGCGAGGGTCACGAGAAAGGCATCCTAACATGAAGTCAGCCATGTGTGCCAGGGTACCTGTATGCAACACATGGCTATCCTCACTAGGAAGATCACTTTCAGGATCCTCCTCCTCCTCCTCAGGCCATACACGCTGAAAGGATGACAGGCAAGCAGCATGTGTACCCTCAGCAGTGGGCCAAGCTGTCTTTTCCCCCTCCTCCTCATGCTCCTCCCCCTCCTCCTCCTCCTCCTCAACGCGCTGAGATATAGACATGAGGGTGCTCTGACTATCCAGCGACATACTGTCTTCCCACGCCTCCGTTTCCGAGTGCAAAGCGTCTGCCTTTATGTTTTGCAGGGAACTTCTCAAGAGGCATAGCAGAGGAATGGTGACGCTAATGATTGCAGCATCCCTGCTCACCATCTGGGTAGACTCCTCAAAGTTTCCAAGGACCTGGCAGATGTCTGCCAACCAGGCCCACTCTTCTGTAAAGAATTGAGGAGGCTGACTCCCACTACGCCGCCCATGTTGGAGTTGGTATTCCACTATAGCTCTACGCTGCTCATAGAGCCTGGCCAACATGTGGAGCGTAGAGTTCCACCGTGTGGGCACGTCGCACAGCAGTCGGTGCACTGGCAGATTAAACTGATGTTGCAGGGTCCGCAGGGTGCAAGCGTCCGTCTTGGAGTTGCGGAAATGTGCGCTGATCCGTCGCACCTTTCCGAGCAGGTATGACAAGTGTGGGTAGCTTTTCAGAAAGCGCTGAACCACCAAATTAAAGACATGGGCCAGGCATGGCACGTGCGTGAGGCTGCCGAGCTGCAGAGCTGCCACCAGGTTACGGCCGTTGTCACACACAACCATGCCCGGTTGGAGGCTCAGCGGTGCAAGCCAGCGGTCGGTCTGCTCTGTCAGACCCTGCAGCAGTTCGTGGGCCGTGTGCCTCTTCTCTCCTAAGCTGAGTAGTTTCAGCACGGCCTGCTGACGCTTGCCCACCGCTGTGCTGCCGTGCCGCGCGACACCGACTGCTGGCGACGTGCTGCAGCTGCTGACACATCTTGATTGCGAGACAGAGGTTGCGTTGGAGGAGGAGGAGGAGGAGGGTGGTTTAGTGGAGGAAGCATACACCGCCGCAGATACCACCACCGAGCTGGGGCCCGCAATTCTGGGGGTGGGTAGGACGTGAGCGGTCCCAGGCTCTGACTCGCTCCCAGCCTCCACTAAATTCACCCAATGTGCCGTCAGGGAGATATAGTGGCCCTGCCCGCCTGTGCTTGTCCACGTGTCCGTTGTTAAGTGGACCTTGGCAGTAACCGCGTTGGTGAGGGCGCGTACAATGTTGCGGGAGACGTGGTCGTGCAGGGCTGGAACGGCACATCGGGAAAAGTAGTGGCAACTGGGAACTGAGTAGTGCGGGGCCGCCGCCGCCATCATGATTTTGAGAGCCTCCGTTTCCACAACCCTATACGGCAGCATCTCCAGGCTGATCAATTTGGCAATGTGCACGTTTAACGCTTGAGCGTGCGGGTGCGTGGCGGCGTACTTGTGCTTGCGCTCAAACAGTGGTGCTAGCGACGTCTGGACGGTGTGCTGAGAGACATTGCTGGATGGGGCCGAGGACAGCGGAGGTGAGGTTGTGGGTGCAGGCCAGGATCTCAGTGGCAGGTTGGGGCACAGAGGGAGAGGCAGTGGTGCAAACCGGAGGCGGTGAACGGCCTTCGTCCCACCTTGTGGGGGGTTGGCCATCATATGCCTGCGCATGCTGGTGGTGGTGGCTCCCCAGCTGATCTTGGCGCGACAAAGGTTGCACACCACTGTTCGTTGGTCGTCAGGCGTCTCTGTGAAAAACTGCCGCACCGTAGAGCACCTTGATCTCTGCAGGGTGGCATGGCGCGAGGGGGTGCTTTGGAAAACAGTTGGTGAATTATTCGGTCTGGCCCTGCCTCTACCCCTGGCCACCGCACTGGCTCGGCCTGTGTCCACACCCTGACTTGGGCCTCCGCGTCCTCGCCCGCGTCCATGTCCTCTAGGCCTACCCCTACCCCTCAGCATGGTGTATTACCAGTAGTGCAGAAACAGAACGCTGTAATTAAATGTGCCGCTTATTGGCCTGTGGTTGGAGGCTGACTTCGCTTACCGAACGCACAGCAGAGCCAGGAAATAATTTTGCGCAAGCCTGCTGTAACACTTAGCTGGCTGCGTATGAATTAGGGGGACAACTACACCCAGCACAGACCCAGTACACTGAGGACAGTCACAGGCAGCCCAAATAGATTTTTTTCCCCAAATGTTTTTGGAAAGGCCCACTGCCTATATTCAATAAATATATGTCTTCTGTCCCTGCCTCACCACTACTGGCCCTGGAGTATGTAAAATAACTGCAGACTGTTGCACTGTGGACTGGAATACAGCGGTGATGTAACAGCCACACAGAAGCAGGAAATAATTTTGCGCAAGCCTGCTGTAACACTTAGCTGGCTGCGTATGAATTAGGAGGACAACTACACCCAGCACAGACCCAGTACACTGAGGACAGTCACAGGCAGCCCAAATAGATTTTTTTTCCAAATGTTTTTGTAAAGGCCCACTGCCTATATTCAATAAATATATGTCTTCTGTCCCTGCCTCATCACCACTACTGGCCCTGGACAATGTATAATTACTGCAGGGCGCAATGCTCTGCACGGCCGATAAAAAAAAAAAAAAGTGCAACACTGCAAAAAGCAGCCTCCACACTACTGCACACGGTTAGATGTGGCCCTAAGAAGGACCGTTGGGGTTCTTGAAGCCTAAAATACTCCTAAAACTCTCCCTATAGCAGCTTCGGCACCAACAGCACTTTCCCTCCTCTATGTCAGAATAAATCTCTGGCGAGCCGCGGGAGGGGCCGATTTTTATACTCGGGTGACACCTGATCTCGCCAGCCACTCACTGCAGGGGGGTGGTATAGGGCTTAAACGTCGCAGGGGGAAGTTGTAATACCTTCCCTGTCTTTCTATTGGCCAGAAAAGCGCGCTAACGTCTCAGAGATGAAAGTGAAAGTAACTCGAACATCGCGTGGTACTCGTCACGAGTAACGAGCATCTCGAACATGCTAATACTCGAACGAGTATCAAGCTCGGACGAGTACGTTCGCTCATTTCTATTCTTTACTTATATAGCGCCAACATTTTCGACAGCGCTTTAGAAGACAGAGGGAACATTCACAAAATAAGACATAACACAGGGTATTAAACTGATTAACAGTTGCAACAATAGGAGGAAGGGCCCTGCTTGCAGAAGCTTACAGACTATAAGGAAATGGGGTGACAAGAGATATAAAAGGTTCTTCTGTACATTTCAGGGAGAGAAAAAATGTGTTGGCACATCTGTAAATCTATTTATCAGATAATGAGAACAGTAATACTTATGTAATGTTTATGTTTGATTAATGAACTGCTGCAGTTATATTGTGTTTTCAATTTATTACATATTATATAACTGCTCTTAGTCAGAAAATGGGAGTGTATCTGTTGTTATCGTTTTTGTTTTAGCATGAATGGAATGCATATATAAAGAAACTTTGTAAAAATGTTATTATGGAGAATTACCTTTTTTCACATTCCAGCAGCCTGTATTTGCCTTCCTATGTATGCAAGTTTTCTATATACTTTCAGAAACTTTCCCCCAGTCACCAAAAGATCTCTGTAGTGCAAAAAAAGACAACAAACAGAATATATGGAGTTGGTAACATGGCTATATTTTCTCTTCCTCAGTATGTCTTTAGGACAGCATGAACGTGTGCGAAGAGAAGTAGCAGAAGAAAACATCTGATTGGCTCAGAGCACAGAGTACACCTCTTTAATCACACTAAGAATAGATGGTCCAGTCTGCAAACTGTCTGTAAGGATAAGGGCTTAAACAGTAGAGATGAGCGAACGTACTCGTCCGAGCTTGATGCTCGGGCGAATATTAGGGTGTTCGGGATGCTCGTTACTCTTAACGAGTACCACACGATGTTCGGGTTACTTTCAGTTTCCTCTCTGAGACGTTAGCGCGCTTTTCTGGCCAATTGAAAGACAGGGAAGGCATTACAACTTCCCCCTGTGACGTTCAAGCCCTATACCACCCCCCTGCTATGAGTGGCTGGGGAGATCAGATGTAACCCGAGTATAAAAGTCGGCCCCTCCCGCGGCTCGCCTCAGATGCCTTGTGACTGAGTTAGCTGAGGGAAAGTGCTGCTGCTGGTGCTGCTGTAGGGAGAGTGTTAGGAGTGAGTGTAGGCTTCAAGAACCCCAACGGTCCTTCTCAGGGCCACATCTATCCGTGTGCAGTACTGTGGAGGGTGCTGTTAGCAGTGTTGCACAATTTTTTTTTTTCAAAATCGGCTGTCTGCAGAGCATTGCGCCCTGCAGTAATAGTCCAGGGACAGAAGTGGTGGTTAGGCAGGGAGAGTGTTAGGAGTGAGTGTAGGCTTCAAGAACCCCAACGGTCCTTCTTAGGGCCACATTTAACCGTGTGCAGTACTGTGCAGGCTGCTGTTAGCAGTGTTGCATTTTTTTTTTTTCAAAATCGGCTGTGCAGAGCATTGCGCCCTGCAGTAATACTACAGGGACAGAATTGTGTAGGCAGGGCCAGAAGACATATATTATTGATTGAATATAGTCAGTGGGCCTTTTCTTTTAAAAAAAAGGGAAAAATTCTATGTGCCCTGCCTCTGTCAGTCCTCAGCGTTCTGTGTACGTGTGTGGTGGGTGGAGATAGTAAAAAATTCATACGCAGCCAGCTACGTTTAACAGCAGGCTTGCACCAATTTATTTCCTGCCTTCCTGGGAAAAATCACCGCTCTGCTGCACTTCATATAACTGCATTTCTGTGGAACAGATTTCTTATCTGATTGAATATAGTCAGTGGGCCTTTTCTTTTAAAAAAAAAGGGAAAAATTCTATGTGCCCTGCCTCTGTCAGTCCTCAGCGTTCTGTGTACGTGTGTGGTGGGTGGAGATAGTAAAAAATTCATACGCAGCCAGCTACGTTTAACAGCAGGCTTGCGCCAATTTATTTCCTGCCTTCCTGGGAAAAATCACCGCTCTGCTGCACTTCATATAACTGCATTTCTGTGGAACAGATTTCTTATCTGATTGAATATAGTCAGTGGGCCTTTTCTTTTAAAAAAAAGGGAAAAATTCTATGTGCCCTGCCTCTGTCAGTCCTCAGCGTTCTGTGTACGTGTGTGGTGGGTGGAGATAGTAAAAAATTCATACGCAGCCAGCTACGTTTAACAGCAGGCTTGCGCCAATTTATTTCCTGCCTTCCTGGGAAAAATCACCGCTCTGCTGCACTTCATATAACTGCATTTCTGTGGAACAGATTTCTTATCTGATTGAATATAGTCAGTGGGCCGGCTTTCCCTTTAAAAAAAAAGGGAACAATTCTATTTGTCCTGCAGGCTTGCGCCAATTTATTTCCTGCCTGGGAAATCACTGGTAATACAGCATGCTGAGGGGTAGGGGCAGGCCTAGAGGACGTGGACGTGGCCGAGGACGCGTAGGCCCAAGTGAGGGTGTGGGCACAGGCCGAGCTCCTGATCCAGGTGTATCGCAGCCGACTGCTGCGCGATTAGGAGAGAGGCATGTTTCTGGCGTCCCCACATTCATCGCCCAATTAATGGGTCCACGCGGGAGACCTTTATTAGAAAATGAGCAGTGTGAGCAGGTCCTGTCGTGGATGGCAGAAAGTGCTTCGAGCAAGCTATCATCCACCCACAGTTCTGCGCCGTCCACTGCTGCAAATCCGAATCCTCTGGCTGCTGCTCCTCCTTCCTCCCAGCCTCCTCACTCCACTACAATGACACATGCTCAGGAGCGGGAAGACTCCCAGGAACTGTTCTCGGGCCCCTGCTCAGATTGGGCAGCAGTGGTTCCTCTCCCACCAGTTTATCGTCACTGATGCCCAACCATTGGAAAGTTCCCGGGGTCCGGGGGATGAGGCTGGGGACTTCCGGCAACTGTCTCAAGACCTTTCAGTGGGTGAGGAGGACGATGACGATGAGACACAGTTGTCTATCGGTGAGGTAGTAGTAAGGGCAGTAAGTTCGAGGGAGGAGCACACAGAGGATTCGGAGGAAGAGCAGCAGGACGATGAGGTGACTGACCCCACCTGGTTTGCAACGCCTACTCAGGACAGGTCTTCAGAGGGGGAGGCAAGGGCAGCAGCAGGGCAGGTTGCAAGAGGCAGTGCGGTGGCCAGGGGTAGAGGCAGGGCCAGACCGAATAATCCACCAACTGTTTCCCAAAGCGCACCCTCGCGCCATGCCACCCTGCAGAGGCCAAGGTGCTCTAAGGTCTGGCAGTTTTTCACCGAGACGCCTGACGACCGACGAACAGTGGTGTGCAACCTGTGTCGCACCAAGATCAGCTGGGGAGCCACCACCACCAGCCTCACCACCACCAGCATGCGCAGACATATGATGGCCAAGCACCCCACAAGGTGGGACGAAGGCCGTTCACCGCCTCCGGTTTGCACCGCTGCCTCTCCCCCTGTGCCCCAACCTGCCACTGAGATCCAACCCCGCTCTGAGGACACAGGCACTACCGTCTCCTGGCCTGCACCCACACCCTGACCTCCGCTGTCCTCGGCCCAATCCACCAATGTCTCGCACCGCACCGTCCAGCCGTCGCTAGCGCAAGTGTTTGAGCGCAAGCGCAAGTACGCCGCCACGCACCCGCACGCTCAAGCGTTAACCGTCCACATAGCCAAATTTATCAGCCTTGAGATGCTGCCGTATAGGGTTGTGGAAACGGAGTCCTTCAAAAGTATGATGGCGGCGGCGGCCCCGCGCTACTCAGTTCCCAGTCGCCACTACTTTTCCCGATGTGCCGTCCCAGCCCTGCACGACCACGTCTCCAGCAACATTGTACGCGCCCTCACCAACGCGGTTACTGCCAAGGTCCACTTAACAATGGACACGTGGACAAGCACAGGCGGGCAGGGCCACTACATCTCCCTGACGGCACATTGGGTGAATTTAGTGGAGGCTGGGACAGAGTCAGAGCCTGGGACCGCTCACGTCCTACCCACCCCCAGAACTGCGGGCCCCAGCTCGGTGGTGGTATCTGCGGCGGTGTATGCTTCCTCCACTAAACCACCCTCCTCCTCCTCCTCCTCCAACGCAACCTCTGTCTCGCAATCAAGATGTGTCAGCAGCAGCGCGTCGCCAGCAGTCGGTGTCGCGCGTCGTGGCAGCACAGCGGTGGGCAAGCGTCAGCAGGCCGTGCTGAAACTACTCAGCTTAGGAGATAAGAGGCACATGGCCCACGAACTGCTGCAGGGTCTGACAGAGCAGACCGACCGCTGGCTTGCGCCGCTGAGCCTCCAACCGGGCATGGTCGTGTGTGACAACGGCCGTAACCTGGTGGCGGCTCTGCAGCTCGGCAGCCTCACGCACGTGCCATGCCTGGCCCATGTCTTTAATTTGGTGGTTCAGCGCTTTCTGAAAAGCTACCCACGCTTGTCAGACCTGCTCGTAAAGGTGCGCCGGCTCTGCACACATTTCCGCAAGTCCCACACGGACGCTGCCACCCTGCGGACCCTGCAACATCGGTTTAATCTGCCAGTGCACCGACTGCTGTGCGACGTGCCCACACGGTGGAACTCTACGCTCCACATGTTGGCCAGGCTCTATGAGCAGCGTAGAGCTATAGTGGAATACCAACTCCAACATGGGCGGCGCAGTGGGAGTCAGCCTCCTCAATTATTTTCAGAAGAGTGGGCCTGGTTGGCAGACATCTGCCAGGTCCTTCGAAACTTTGAGCAGTCTACCCAGGTGGTGAGCGGCGATGCTGCAATCATTAGCGTCACCATTCCTCTGCTATGCATCTTGAGAAGTTCCCTGCAAAGCATAAAGGCAGCCGCTTTGTGCTCGGAAACAGAGCCGGCGGAAGACAGTATGTCGCTGGATAGTCAGAGCACCCTCCTGTCTATATCTCAGCGCGTTCAGGAGGAGGAGGAGGAGCATGAGGAGGATGAGGAGGAGGGGGAAGAGACAGCTTGGCCCACTGCTGACGGTACACATGCTGCTTGCCTGTCATCATTTCAGCGTGTATGGCCTGAGGAGGAGGAGGAGGAGGAGGAGGAGGAGGAGGAGGAGGATCCTGAAAGTGATCTTCCTAGTGAAGACAGCCATGTGTTGCGTACAGGTACCCTGGCACACATGGCTGACTTCATGTTAGGATGCCTTTCTCGTGACCCTCGCGTTGCACGCATTCTGGCCACTACGGATTACTGGGTGTACACACTGCTCGACCCACGGTATAAAGAGAACCTTTCCACTCTCATTCCCGAAGAGGAAAGGGGTTCGAGAGTGTTGCTATACTACAGGACCCTGGCGGACAAACTGATGGTAAAATTCCCATCCGACAGCGCTAGTGGCAGAAGGCGCACTTCCGAGGGCCAGGTAGCAGGGGAGGTGCGGAGATCGAGCAGCATGTACAGCACAGGCAATACAACAGTCTTTAAGGCCCTGGACAGCTTTATGGCTCCCCAGCAAGACTGTGTCACCGCTCCCCAGTCAAGGCTGAGTCGGCAGGAGCACTGTAAAAGGATGGTGAGGGAGTACGTAGCCGATCGCACGACCGTCCTCCCTGACGCCTCTGCCACCTACAACTACTGGGTGTCGAAGCTGGACACGTGGCCTGAACTCGCGCTGTATGCCCTGGAGGTGCTTGCTTGTCCTGCGGCTTGCGTCCTGTCAGAGAGGGTGTTTAGTGCGGCTGGGGGAATCATCACAGATAAGCGTACCCGCCTGTCAACCGACAGTGCCGACAGGCTTACACTCATCAAGATGAACAAAGCCTGGATTTCCCCAGACTTCTCTTCTCCACCAGCGGACAGCAGCGATACCTAAGCAATACGTAGGCTGCACCCGCGGATGGAAGCATCGTTCTCTCTCACCATCCAAAACGGGGACATTTCTGCTTCATCAATCTGTGTATAATATTCCTCCTCCTCCTCCTCCTGCTCCTCCTCCTGAAACCTCACGTAATCATGCCGAACGGGCAATTTTTCTTAGGGCCACAAGGCTCACTCATATAATTTTTCTTAAAATTTTTTATACGTTTCAATGTTCTTAAAAGCGTTGAAACTTTAACTTGAACCACTTTTTCGTTAAACTGGGCTGCCTCCAGGCCTAGTTACCACTTAAGCCACATTAACCAAAGTGATTAATGGGTTTCACCTGCCCTCTTGGTTGGCCATGGCCAATTTTTTTGATGTACATTAGTACTGTTGATACAGCAATTTTTGTGGGCCCTCGTCTACAGTGTAATCAAATTAATTTTTAGCCCACCTGCATTACAGCTGACGTTACATCCGCTGTGTTGGGCAATGCAATGGGATATTTTTAGGTACCGCCGGTGGCTTCCTGGCACCCACCCATGCTGTGGGTCCACAGGGAATTATAAATGCATCTGTTTACACTTCTAAAGAACCCCAGTCTGACTGGGGCATGCAGTGTGGGCCGAAGCCCACCTGCATTAAGCACGACATTACTACCTCAGCTGTGTTGGGCAATGCAATGGGATATTTTGAGGTACCGCCGGTGGGTTCCAGGGAGCCACCCATGCTGTCGGTCCACAGGGACTTCACAATAGGGAGTTGTACCTGCCTGTGTCTATGAATTAAAAAGCCCAGTCTGACTGGGGCATGCAGACACCTTGACAGAATGAATAGTGTGTGGCACATAGGTTCCCCATTGCTATGCCCACGTGTGCAGCTCCTGATGGCGGTGGCACAGGATTATATTTCTCATTGCTTCTGTACAGCATTGTGGGCTATCGCCCCGCCCCTTTTAAAGAGGGTCGCTGCCTAGCCGTGCCAACCCTCTGCAGTGTGTGCCTGCTTTTCCTGTGGCAGACGCACTTATAAATAGACATGAGTGTGGCGTGGCATGAGGGCAGCTGAAGGCTGCGCAGGGACAATTTGGTGTGCGCTGTGGACACAGGGTCGTGCAGGGGGGGGTTGGGCAGCATGTAACCCAGGAGAAGTGGCAGCGGAGTGTCATGCAGGCAGTGATTGTGCTTTGTTGGAGGTAGTGTGGTGCTTAGCTAAGGTATCCATTGCTAATGAGGGCTTTTCAGAAGTAAAAGTTGTTGGGGGGGGGGGGGGGGGGCGCCACTCTTGCCGGTATTGTGGCTTAATAGTGGGACCTGTGAACTTGAGATGCAGCCCAACATGTAGCCCCTCGCCTGCCCTATCCGTTGCTGTGTCGTTCCCATCACTTTCTTGAATTGCCCAGATTTTCACACATGAAAACCTTAGCGAGCATCGGCGAAATACAAAAATGCTCGGGTCGCCCATTGACTTCAATGGGGTTCGTTATTCGAAACGAACACCCGAGCATCGCGATAATTTCGTCCCGAGTAACGAGCACCCGAGCATTTTGGTGCTCGCTCATCTCTATTAAACAGACATCCGCATGCGCTAATATGCTCACCGCTCTGGAGCGTATGAGCACGTGAACCTGTCAAAAATCTTTTTTTGTTTTTGACTGTTCCAACTTCGCACTATTGGGCCGTGAGTTTGAAAAAAAAAGCAGGAAAATGGGCCCTGCTCTATCTGTCTTGCACAAAGAAAAACTACATGTGAGGAACATAGTGCAAGTCCTATCTTTTCTCACATATAGGACAAATGTGCGAGAAGCCCTGGTTCAAATCAATGGTTTCGGTTTACCCTGTTTTGCGGCCATAATTTTCACGCCTGCAAAACAGGACTAAAACAAGCCCATGTGTTTAAGACCTAACATATAGATTTCCAAAAATCAGAAGGAAAGGAAAAGGCCCAACATGTGCAGGTCTTAGGACAAATTCACACAACTGTATTTGTGCACCTTTTTGTGCGTACAAAATACAAAGGATATGCATTTTGTGTGCACTTTTTGGTTGCAAAAAAATACAGTGTGCTCTATTTACCTGCATATTGAGGGTGGATTCAGCACTCAGCCATTTATTGATTTCAATGAATGGCTAAGTGCTGACTGTGATTGGTTGAGTGCTGAGACCAATAACAGGCAGCACTTAGATGTCATTCAATGAATGACTGAGTGCTGCCTGTGATTAGCTGAGCACTCAGCCAATCAGATACAGCCCTTTCAGCAGGCGGGGATTTAAAACAGAGTCAAAGCAGCCAGGAAGAAGACAGGCTGGACGTGCCTGAGCCCCGGCAACTGAGGAGAAGTGAGTATATATTTTTTTTTATTTTTAACACATTCTTGGGATGATTTTCAGAGAATGGCTTATATTTAAAGCCCTTTCCTGAAAATCCCTGCAGGCCTTGCGGGCATCCTATTGCTTTCAATGGGACTGCAGAAGCGCCGATTCCATTGAAAGCCATGGGAAAACATTGTGATCCTCTGCCACAGCTGTCACGGCTGTGACAGCTGTGGCAGGGGAATTTTTCAGCCTCATGGGGAGTCCCCTTGGCACTGAACACTGTGACACTGCTGTCACTGTGTTCATTGACAAAGGGTACTCCCTGTGCAGATGAAGAAATTCTCTGCTACAGGTGTGACATCTGTGGCAGGGGATTCTTTACTCCCCACAGGGAATATTTACACAGCAGCGGCGGAGAGGTGAGTACATATATATATATTTTTTTTTAACACAAACCATGGCTAATTTTCAGGGAAGGGCTTATATTTCTTCCCTGAAAATCCCTGTAGGGGTGCCGGCATCCTATTGCTTTTTAATGCAGCCATGACCCCATTAAAAGCGATGCTGCACGGACCAGCATTCACGTGTGTTTGTGCACGTACGTGGGTGCACAGGTTTGTGCGCACCAATGTACGCATACACACATGTTCGTGTGAATGCACCCTTAGGGTGCGGGCAGACCAGCGCATAAACGGCGCGTTTTTGCGACCAAACGTATATACGTGACCATCTGAGGCAATGGTTTCGAATGTATTCGTTCACATGGGCGATTTTACGGCGCGTAAAAACGGCAATTCGAAAAAAAACGGAACATATGCGACCGAAATACGCACCAACGCATATTCGATCGCCGAAAAGACCGTTTGCAAAGTAGGAACAAACGAAAATACGCTTTCTAGCTCTGGTCGTGATCGGTGAAAAACGATCGCTCGGGCGATTATACGTTGCGCTCGTGTGAACGTAAATACGCCTACGCTCGTCTGCCCGCACCCTTATGCAGGGAAAGAGAACATATAGAAATGATTATACTAATTGGCCATTTCAATGAATGAGAACATTGTTTCCTTCTTTGTACATGCGCAAATGTGCATGATTTGCACACGCAAAAAGTACGGTTAAAATACACTCATACATGCCTATGAGCAACGCTCATTACGCAAAAATGCACCACAAATGCGTGCGTGAATACACATACTTTCATGTGAATCCAGCCTTGCATTTCTGTCTACATTAGGGTACGTTCACACGAGCGCATAAACGGCGCGTTTTTGCGACCAAACGTATATACGTGACCATCTGAGGCAATGGTTTCGAATGTATTCGTTCACATGGGCGATTTTACGGTGCGTAAAAACGGCAACCCGCGAAAAAACGGACATACGCGACCGAAATACGTTCCGGCGAATATTCGATGGCCGAAAAGACTGTTTGAAAAGTAGGAAAAAACGAAAATACGCTTTCTAGCTCTGGTCGTGATCGGCGAAAAACGTTCTTTCCGGCGATTATTTGCTGCGCTTGTGCGAACGTAAATACGCCTACGCTCGTGTGAACGCACCCTTACATGTAATCTACATCTATAAATGATTTTTTTCAGCGATGGATTTGCTTAAAAAATGTATCCATCAATCTTTATCTCTCTACTTTATATATGCTTTGCATCAACTAACAACAAAGGAAATGAGATCAGGTGTCAACATTATGGATTTAATGTGCAAACTCATGATCAGCATGTGGCTGTTACTGATATGGCACATTGTTTTCTCCTAATCAGGGTGCAGTAGACTGGAGTGAAGTCTCATTACAGGGGTAACTAAGAATGAAGGGGAGTAACATTGTATTTTGTCAGCATGTGTCACAGCTCCCCAGCAGTGTGCCTTGTTACAACTAGTGAGCCAAATAAAGAGAAGCTTAAAGGTTGGAACAGAAGCATGACTGGTTATTCTGTTCTGTTTTACTCCAGTACATATCATATTGTGATAATTACATTCATATTCTCTAGTTTTGTCTTGCATTTGCTTTGGCAACAAAAGTCAACTTCCATACAGGTAACAATAACTAAATAATATTACAACAATCATGCTCTTATTCTAATTGCAAATGGGACAGAGAATATAGTGTAAGCACATAAACCAAAATAAGTTTATTACTATGATTATAAACAATTCTTTCTATAATGACATCGACCTCTGTGGTCCCGTGTAGATCTAGCAAACGTTAACACGCACATTATGATAACTCAGCTACTATGTAATACAATGCTGTAAATCTAGTTATTATGATGCACTAGTCATGGTAATGCTTTTTACATATAGGCCGAAGTCAGATGAGCGTTTTTTTGCACGCACCTATGGGCACACAAAACATCTATTAGAACCATTGGTTCCCTATGCAGTGTTCACATGTCAATTATTTATAGGCGCGAAATACTCACACCTGGACAAGATAGGACGTGCATGCACCGACACTGTCACAGTGTTCAGTGATGATGGGACTCCCTGCGGGGATGAAAGAATCCCCTGCCACAGCTGTGGCAGAGGACCGTGATGTTCTCCCATTGCTTTCAATGGGGACAGCACTGCAGCCGCTCCATTGAAAGCAATGGGATGCAGGCAACCCCTGGAGTGATTTTTCAAGGAAGGGCTTAAAATATAAGCCCTTCCCTGAAAAATCATCCCTAGCTGCTGTAAAAAATTTTAAAAATATATACGTAACCTCTCTGCCGCTGTCGGTGCTCAGGCGCATCTTCTTACTGGCTCCCCGACACTGTTTTGAAGCTTATTCTCCTGACCAGGGATTTAAAAATCCCCACCTCCAGAAAGCACTGGGTGTTGTTGGCTAAGAGCTCAGCCAATCACAGACAGTGCTCAGCCATTCATTGAATGACAGCTGAACGCTGCCTGTGATTGGTCACAGCGCTCAGCCAATCAGTGGCAGCACTCAACCATTTATTGAATTCATTTGAGAAAGTTCTGCAGTATAAAACTCTATAAAGAACACAAAGAAAAAGTATAAACATTTATAAAGAATGACATGTAGCCACAAAATTTGAGGGTAAGAAACCTTCTCACACAAAGGAACATTATTGGAACAACAATTGAGATAATTCTTATAATATATAAAGGAAAGGTAATTGCAATAGAGCTAGCAACAACAAAAAAATATATCCACAGCTGAAAAAAATAACACCTGACATTTGCTAAGTATAGGTTCACTCCAAAGTCTTTGGCAACAGGTGTAGCAAGAGATAGAAACGCCAAAATAAAGGAGACTGTCAAACTGAGTGGAAAATGCACAGAAGGTTACATATCTGGAAAACACTACTTTTCTGATACTGCAACTGTACATTACAGACTGTACCTGGACAGAATAAAGGGATAAGAAGAGCAATTTATTTGTCTGCTACTGCTTCGGTGACTAAGGTATGGCTAAGGTAATCCTCAGGGATCAGGGAGTAAGAATAAGCCTGAACTATAGCACTTTAATGGTGTGCATGTGACTGCATTATACGTCATTCAACTGTTTTACAGAGGATTCAAGGCTAGCAAGAATAAAGAAGTTCACAGACAAATTAAGTGAATAGATATTCTGTCTTAAATGAGTATATAAAAAGATACAAAGTGATTAAAGTCACAAGCTAAAAGAAAACGGTATGACTTAAAGACTAAGTTCTAGATTTTAAACCCCTTCTGTTTGTTCATTCTTTTTACACTTCTTTGTCAAATGCAACAAGAGTGAAGAAGAGCTCTTGCCTTGAGCACAATTGTTGGGATAAATAGTAGAAGAAATATGAAGGAAGTTACAGTAGTTAGTTGATATGCAAGTGCTATGCTACTGGAAATATCAATTGATCTTATTAGAAATAAATTGTAATTCAAAGGGACTTTCTGAAACTCCAATATTAATGACCTATCCTCCATGTAGGTCATCAATGTTTGATCGGTGGGGGTTTGCTACCTGGGTTCCCTGCCAATCAGGTTTTTTAAAGAGGCAACACCTTCAGGTGAGTGCTGCTCCTCTTCATTCTATTACCACAATGTACCATAAATTGCATAGTGGTCGTGCCTGATATAGCAACTCAATCTCATTCACTAGAATGGGCATGAGCTACTCTTAGGCCATATGACATATGAATATGAGATCACTGGCCTCAGAAGAGGCTGTGGTGCTTGCTTGGGTTTCAGAGTCTCTTCAAACAACTAATTGGCCCAGTTGATGAATCCCCACTGATCAGATGCTGGATACCTGTCCTCAGGATAGGTCATCAATATTTTAGTCTCAGAAAAAACATTTAATTTCATTTGATTTATCTTATCCCTGATAAAAAAAAAACATACTACAGTATATGAAACCTTGTATAAATAGTGTTATATTCTCTTTGGGCTGCAAATAATGTAGTTAACTTGCTTGCTACATTTTGATAGTGTTCCACCAGTAGCAATGCAATGCAAAAAAAACCCACAGAAAACAAACAGTGATTTGGTATTCAGAACTTTAGTTAGACTTCTAATATGTCTAAACCATAGCACTTTTTTTCTGTTTGACAAGTCTAATATTACATTTCCATACACCATCTAACAAATGTTCAGCATTGTGTAGTAACTTTACAAAGAAAATATAGGAATACTGATAGTACTGTTGCAGAAATGGCATTGCATATTTCAGATTTTTATATTACAATAGCACAGCCAGATATAGAAATCTTAAAAACATCACAAACTGAGCGTATTCCACAACTTATATGCTACCAGCTGTCATACCATTATTATCACCAGTCTGGAGTCACATTTAGGCCTTAGTCAGACGGGCGTTTTTTCGCGCGATTTGCGCATGCGTCCGTCGATTTTTTTAAAACCATTGCTTTCCAATGGTATCGGACACATGAGCGCTTTTTATGCACTCGTCCGATAAATTATAGAACAGGAATCGCAGATCGCACCTATCTGCGATCTGCGATTCCTGTTCTCTTCTCTATATGCGCTCAATAGGGCCGGCGGCAGCAGCGCCGACCCCATTGAGAACATATAGAAGACAAATCATTCTTCTCTGCCACAGCTGTAACAGCTGTGGCAGAGAAGAACGATGTTTGCCCATTGAATTCAATGGAGCCGGCAATACAGCCGCTCCATTGAAAGCAATGGGCTGCCGGCGAGCGCAGGATGAATTGTCGGGAAGGGCTTAAATATATAAGCCCTTCCCTGCAATTCATCCAGAAAAGTGTAAAACTAAAAAATATATATATACTCACCTTGTCCCGGCAGATGGAGTTCAGCGCGGCCGGCCTGCAGTGGGTGTGAAGGGGGTGTGAGTCAGACTTGCCCCTGATTGGCTCAGCGCTAAGCCAATCAGAGGCAGGTCTCACTCACACCCATTCATGAATTCATGAATGGGTGTGAGTGAGACCTGCCTCTGATTGGCTCAGCGCTGAGCCAATCAGGGGCAAGTCTGACTCACACCCACTGCAGGCCGGCCGCGCTGAACTCCATCTGCCGGGACAAGGTGAGTATATATATTTTTTTTATTTTTACACTTTTCTGGATGTATTGCAGGGAAGGGCTTATATATTTAAGCCCTTCCTGACAATTCATCCCGCGCTCGCCGGCAGCGCATTGCTTTCAATGGAGCCGGCTGTATTGCCTGCTCCATTGAATTCAATGCGCTGGACAGCTCCGGCCCGTTTCTAATGAAACGCGGCTAGGAGCAGATTTTTCGGGCGATTTTTGGGCCCCGGTCACGCGATTTGCGGATGCGCATCCGTCATGCGATCCGCAAATCGCGCGAAAAAACGCCCGTGTGACTAAGACCTTATAATGAAAAAATAATAAATTCTATACAGTAAATTCTATAATGAGGTTATTCCTTTTTCTAACATTATCACAGTAATGTTATATCCTTTTAACCACAACTCATAGACATCCTACACTGAATTCAATGAATGCCTGAGTGCTGCCTGTGATAGGCTGAGCACTGTGAGCAATCACAGGCAGCGATCAGCTGTCAGTCAAAGAATGGCTGAGCACTGCCTGTGATTTGCTGAGCGCTCAGCCAATCAGATACAGACCTTTCAGCAGGCAGGGATTTAAAATCGCCACCTGCTGAAAGAGATTCAGAGCAGTGCAGGGAAAAGATGTGGCAGGAAGCACCTGAGCTTTGGCAGCAGCGGAAAAGTGAGTATTTTTTTTTAACACATTCTAGGGATGATTTTCAGGGAAGGGCTTATATTTAAAGCCCTTCCCAGAAAATCCCTGCAGGGCTTGCCGCAAGCCTATTGCTTTCAATGGGGTTGCAGAAATGCCGGTCCCATTGAAAGCATTGAACAAACGCTGGTCCCATTGAACATTGCTGTGACATCTGTGGCAGAGGATTCTTTACTCCCCGCAGGGAGTCCCCTTGTCACTGAACACTGAACACAGTTCTATCACAGTGCTCAGTGACAAGGGGACTCCCCACAGGGAATATTGGCATGCACGACCTATCTTTTACAAGTGCGCATGTTTGCAAGCCTGTAAAACATGGACATGTGAACACACCATAGGGAACCAATGGTTCTAATAGATGCGTGGTTCTGTGCATATCTATATACACACACACAGACGCTCGTCTGAAAGCACCCTAAGCAGGATAGAGAACCATTCTGTACCAGGGTTTTGCCATTCTGCTTCTTATAGGATACGTAGGCAGGTGGCATAATTATATTAGAAAATAGCTTGTGATTTTTCCATAGAAAAGTAGACAGTTTATAAACAAAGAATCAATTAGATAGCACATTAAATATGTTGTCATAAGTATACCTTATTGATTAAAATAATAAATAGCAAAAACGCTCATTAAGGCCTTAGTCAGACGGGCGTTTTTAGCCGCGATTTGCGCATGCGCATGCGTCCGGCGATTTTATAAAACCATTGCTTTGCAATGGTATCGGACACATGAGCGCTTTTTATGCGCTCGTCCGATAAATTATAGAACAAAAAATCGCAGATCGCACCTATCTGCGATCTGCGATTCCTGTTCTCTTCTCTATATGCGCTCAATGGGGCCGGCGGCAGCAGCGCCGACCCCATTGAGAACATATAGAAGACAAATCATTCTTCTCTGCCACAGCTGTAACAGCTGTGACAGAGAAGAACGATGTTTGCCCATTGAATTCAATGGAGCCGGCAATACAGCCGCTCCATTGAAAGCAATGGGCTGCCGGCGTGCGCGGGGTTAATTGTCGGGAAGGGCTTAAATATATAAGCCCTTCCCTGCAATTCATCCTAAAATGTGTTAAAATAAAAAAAAATTGTATACTCACCTTTCCGCTGCAGCCGGAGTCCAGCCGCGGCCGCTGTCAGTTGTCCTGAGCTGCTTCTCGGCACTATCAGCCGGCGGGGCTTTAAAATCCCCGCCTGCTGAATGATCTGCCTCTGATTGGTCACAGCCCTGACCAATCAGAGGCAGGTTTCACTCACACACCCATTCATGAATTCATGAATGGGTGAGTGACTGCTGCCTCTCAGCGCTGAGCCAATCAGGGGCAGGTCTGACTCACATCCATTCATGAATTCATGAATGGGTGTGAGTGAGACATGCCTCTGATTGGCTCAGCGCTGAGCCAATCAGGGGCAGGTCTGACTCACACCCCCTTCACACCCACAGCAGGACGGCCGCGCGGAACTCCGGCTGCCGGGAGCAGGTAAGTATATATATATTTTTTATTTTTACACATTTTAGGATGCATTGCAGGGAAGGGCTTATATATTTAAGCCCTTCCCGACAATTCATCCCGGGCTCGCCCGCAGCGCATTGCTTTAAATGGAGCGGGCTCTATTGCCGTCTCCATTGAATGTAATGCGCTGGACAGCTCCGGCCCGTTTCTAATGAAACGCGGCTAGGAGCAGGTTTTCGGGCGATTTGCGGGCGACTTGCGCGCACCGGTCACGCGATTTGCGGATGCGCATCCGTCATGCGATCCGCAAATCGCGCGATAAAACGCCCGTCTGACTAAGGCCTAAAAGACAAAATGATTCCACCCAATCTTTTTGTAAAAGTCAACCAATTGCATAACTTTCTCAACAGCTTTTCATTCAGAAATACGTAATTGAAGCCACATTTTGTAACTGATCTATTCCATCAATAACCTTACTCTTTCATTCATAAAATTATAATGGTCACATGTTCCCAGGAGACCAATCACATCAATCACAATGCCTTGTATTATTCTATTATAAAAACATCAGCTAAAAAATCTAAAATGAAATTTGAAAACTTAAAATGAAATTAGAATAAATCAATATATGTACACTTCTGACCGGCCAGAGGGATTATTGCTCAAAATTCGGTCAAATGATTGCAAATGAGCCATGTAAGCCATCATGCACTGTTCAGCTGAACAATGATTTAAGGTAAGCTTAAAATCCATCATTCAGCCACAGAGAGATGACACAAAATACACGCTGTGTTCTCAGCAAGAGCCAGAGATTACATTATATTCTGCTGAAAGCCCGTGCAGGAACAATGCAGCTGTGGGCTGAGCCCAGCCCACATGCTGGGCTCTGCAAACAGCTCCTGGAGGCCCTTTTACATGCAAATGTAGGTGATAAAGTATTAATGGACATTAGTGTCCATTAACACTTTATGCAAAGTGATCAATTAAACTTTCAAGCTTTCAATTGTTTGAAAAATTGTCTTTGGTAAACCTGAAATCTATATTAATCCCCTGTGGTATTTGAGGTATATATGAAGTATACTTCCCTCTGACTGATTTTTTTTATAAAGTCTTCATCTCTTCAGTTAACTTTAACTACTTCAGTCCTATGGAATTTGATGCTTACTGGATCCTAAGATTGTTGACAAAATCACAGAATTTCTGACATTTAGACAGACTTTGCCACTGGTTTGCTGGCTTCTCGCTCAGCTGAGCGAGGAGCATTTACACGGAACGAGAAGCCATCAATCCAGCAATAGCTGTTATGCTGACTGAAAGTCAGCAATAACGACTCATAAATGCATATTGAGCATTTTTTTTGCATTTACACTAAACCATTATCACTCAAATTAATTTGTCTGAATGAATTTTGAGCGATAATCATCCTGTAAGAATGGCCCATATGTCTAGTATTTCAGTTGGGCTTCCTTAAAGTGAATAGTACAATCACATATTGTGCATATTACGAACTGTGAGACATCTGTTCATCTGCCATTTACCAACACTAAATTAGGAAATCCGGTAAAAAGGGGTTCTCTTCTCAGAGACAGGTACTTTACTTTGAGTGCCTTTCCGGAAAAACAGCTGAGTTTTCCTGGGGATGCATCGGATGGCTATACATTTTCTCTGCAGTGACTGCTGTGAGGGAAATGTATTATCACATGGTGGTCATTCAGTTAAATAGCTGGCCATGCATAGCCTCTGGTTTTTCACTCAACTGGGAAATTTTTCTTCTGACGCTCACACCGAGTGCCTTGTTTCCTTCTTTTCTCTCTATGTCACTGTGCTATGCCAGCCTTTTTCCCACTTATGTGCCAAGGGCCATTCCATAATCATGCCCACTCCCTGTCACATACCTCTGCTCTATAGCTAGCTGCCAGCCCCACCCAATCAAAGATGGCAACCACAGGCAGCATGAGCCTTGGACAGGTATGCCCATAAGCACCGTATATGTATCCTTCAGATAAGCTACTGAAATTCAGAATAAACACACTTTGAGTTAAACTTCAAAGTGTCTTTATTTGGAAACAGTGCAGCATTTCAGAATAACACATACACAGGGGCAACGGGCATTCTTGTCTTGAGTTCATGATAGTTTGGGCAACATGAACCCAGTGACAGGTTCCCTTTAAAGAAAGTGGTAATCCAATCACTATCACAATCTCTGTAAATTCTAATCCAAACAGTAATACATACCCTGACATTGACTATTTCTCCAAGTATTCGCTTCAGTCATTTGTCACAAAAAGAGTAGCAGGGCAAATAAACACCTAGAGGAGCTGGTGAAGATACAGAAAACGGAGCCTTGAAAATTTCCTGAGATACTTAAGAGAAGACACCTCACCTATCAATATTGGGTGAAAAAGCTGACAAAAATATGATAAACCTCAGGAGACCACTACCTCTTCACCAAGTGCATGAAAACAGTACCTTCGGTGGGCTGATGTTATTATCTCAGTGATTACAATGTGCTGTCTCCAAATCCACCCTTATTCCATGGGTAGGAAGTCTATCTGCACGGATTTAGAAATAGCATACAATAATCCCTGGGATGATAATAACATAATCACTGATTGTACTTACTGCAAACTACACACACTAAACTGACTTCTTTCTAGCTGCACCCTTTTAAGATACACCCAGTCCTTCCAAATGCTCTCTTCCCTGGAACCAACAATTTCTGTCATTTGTTCTTCTGTATGGGTTACATGGATTAGTATTTATTTAGATAACTTAAAAGTTACCATTTGTCAATGTACATACTGTATTAAGGCCCATTTACACGCAACGATTATTGCTCAAAATTCAGCCAAATGACTGCAAATGAGCCAGGTAAAAGCAGCCATCATGCACTGTTCAGATGAGCAATGATTTAAGGTAAGCTTAAAATCCATCATTCAGCCACAGAGAGATGACACAGAACACATGCTGTGTTCTCAGCGGGAGCCAGAGATTTCATTATATTTTGCCAAAGCCAGTGCAGGAACAATGCAGCTGTGTGCTGAGCCTAGCCCACATGATGGGCTCTGCAAACAGCTCCTGGAGGCCCTTTTAGATGCAAATGGAGGTGATAAAGTGTTAATGGACATTAGTGTCCATTAACACTTTATGCAAAATGATCGCTTAAACTTTCAAGCATTTAATTGTTGAAAGATTGTCTTTGCATTTAAATAAGCCTTAAGCTCAATAACTACAAACTATTGTTTAACTTACTGTCAAGGCGCAGCTGGCTCCGAGATGCAGAAATCGATCCAGAGTGACATCAAAGCATCAGCACTGGCTCATGTGATGCATCTGCCAGTGCATGCTCAGCGCCATTTAGAGCTGGATGCCAAATAATTAATATCTTACTTCTGTCTATTGACTGTTTGGCTGGCTCTGCTGTCTGTCATCCTAGCCAGACTTTCAGTAACTTTATTTAGATATTTATCCCAGCTCCTGTGTGCAGAGGATACAATTATACAGTTCTGTTTCCCTGTATTTCTGGACAAGTTAAGTGGTGGTGTGGAATTGCTACTGTAGGTCAGTATATTTTTTCATCTCTCATTTAGCATCAGCTTATACCCTTATCTCCCTGTGTGGTTTGCTCATATTTTGTAACTTTTGTCAAGTGTCCCCTGTGTGTTTACTGGATCTATCCTTTATGGTCCGTTCCTAGTGCCCGATTCTCTCTCTTACTCCATCTAATGTCATTACAGGGAATCCCCAGGTTCCTGTTCTGGGTCTTCCTTTTGAGGCTGGATGCTCTGCTTGTTAGGCAAGATCATCCATTTTAAGAATAGGGATAGGTCCCGACTAGAGATGAGCGAACACCAAAATGTTCGGGTGTTCGTTATTCGGAACGAACTTCCCGTGATGCTCGAGGGTTCGTTTCGAACAACGAACCCCATTGAAGTCAATGGGCGACCAGAACATTTTTGTATTTCGCCGACGCTCGCTAAGGTTTTCATGTGTGAAAATCTGGGCAATTCAGGAAAGTGATGGGAATGACACAGTGACGGATAGGGCAGGCGAGGGGCTACATGGTGGGCTGCATCTCAAGTTCACAGGTCCCACTATTAAGCCACAATAGCGGCAAGAGTGCCCCCCCCCCACTGTCAGCATAAAGATCGTTCTCCTCTGCCACAGCTGTAACAGCTGTAGCAGAGAAGAACGATGTTTGCCCATTGAATTCAATGGAGCCAGCAAAACAACAGGTTCCACTGAATGCAATGGGCTGCCTGCGATCGCAGGATGAATGGTTGGAAAGGGGTTAAATATATAACCCCTTTCCTGCAATTCATCCAGAAATGTGTTACACTAAAAATATATACCGGCGTATAAGGCGACCGGGCGTATAAGACGACCCCCCAACTGTCACCTTATACGCCGGTAATACAGTGGAGCAAAGAATAAAAAGCATTACTCACTTTTTCAGATGATCTGCGGCGCTCCTGCAGGCTGTCGCTCCCTCCTAATCCACGGCAGACTATTCCTTTCTCCACGAAAGGCTTTAAATCCCTGCCTCCAGAAACACATGTGCCTTCAGCCAATCACAGCCAATGACAATGATGTCATTGAATGGCTGTGATTGGCTGTGTTTCTGGAGGCGGGGATTTCAAGCCAATCACAGCCATTCAATGACATCATTGTCATTGGCTGTGATTGGCTGTGTTTCTGGAGGCGGGGATTTCAAGCCTTTCGTGCAGAAAGGAATACTCTGCCGTGGATTAGGAGGGAGCGACAGCCTGCAGGAGCGCCGCAGATCATCTGAAAAAGTGAGTAATGCTTTTTATTCTTTGCTCCACTGTATTACCAGCGTATAAGGTGACAGTTGGGGGGTCGTCTTATACGCCCCGTCGCCTTATACGCCGGTATATATTTTTAGTGTAACACATTTCTGGATGAATTGCAGGAAAGGGGTTATATATTTAACCCCTTTCCGACCATTCATCCTGCGATCGCCGGCAGCCCATTGCATTCAGTGGAACATGCTGTATTGCTGGCTCCATTGAATTAAATGGGCAAACATCGTTCTTCTCTGCTACAGCTGTTACAGCTGTGCCAGAGAAGAAGGATTTCTCTTCTATATGTTCTCAATGGGGTCAGCGCTGCTGCCGCCGGCCCCATTGAGCGCATATAGAGAAGATTTATGGCCCTAAGAAGGACCGTTGGGGTTCTTGACACCTAAAATACTCCTAACACTCTCCCTATAGCAGCTCCAACACGATAGCGCTTTCCCTAAACTCATGTCAGAATGCATCCATAGCGAGCCGCGGGAGGGGCAGATTTCAATACTCGGGTGACACCTTATCTCCCCAGCCACTCACAGCAGGGGGGTGGTATAGGGCTTAAACGTTGCAGGGGGAAGTTGTAATGCCTTCCCTGTCTTTATATTGGCCAAAAAAAAGCGCTAACGTCTCAGGGAAGAAAGTTAAATTAACCAGAACACCGCATGGTGTTCGTTACGAATAACGAACATCCCGAACACCCTAATATTCGCACGAATATCAAGCTCGGACGAACGCGTTCGCTCATCTCTAGTCCCGACCCTTCCTCATCCTTTGCCCTGGTGTGTATCCCATCTCCATGCCCAACCTTGTATTTATGGTTCTTGTGCTGTCCTTTCAGAGATAGTGTTTATATTTGTTAACATAATTGATCATTAAGCAGTAGAGGTTTTTAAATAATAAATCAACAGGTTTGGAAGGAGTTCTCCCTGACTATACATTCTAAATACAAGGCTATTATAATTAAACTAGAGGTGTTCAGAGGTATCTAATGAAAAAAATTATGGGACAGAACCCAATAAACCTTAGACTGTATACTCAGTGAGGTATGGGGTTTAGATTTCTAGCAGAAAAAAAATAGTACCAATTTTGGCACCAGTGGAATATTTGGCGCTGTTTTGAAGTATAAGATATAAGAGTACATCTCAATTAATGTTTAAGTACCATCTATTGTGGTTTGGGACAGGATTAGATTTACTGTATGATAGCTCAGTGATTTGTCATATTGGAAAATCCTACAGACGGGTGCTCCTTGCACATGTTTGCTGCAGTTGCATTATATATGCCATGCAGTGTGCTAGCACACTAAGGTCACAAATCTGATTTAACAATTCTAACATGTTGATGAACCATGATATACTTTTTGCTATAGAACTTTTACAAATATTGCCCTAGCTAAGTTTCCCTGCATTACATTATTTGACATTTCCAGCATACGGTATGTTCATATCTTTGGGGTTTATATCATATTGGCTGCAAAAAACAAAAAAACATAAAACTGAAAAAGAAAGATAGATCAATGATCTAGAACACCCCATAATGAACTATATAGGTCTTACCCAGATGCACTTCTCAGGCATGAAAACTTCAAAGGCAACTGCGGCACTCCTGCATGATAGACTACGCTATACCTTCTAGTGTAATGCTGTATTTGTTGCTTTATTTGTGACACCAAATACATTTCAGTACTGCCAAGAGGTAGTACCTTTTTTTAAGTTTACTGAATATTGCGCAGGTCATATTGCATATTTTATTTCAGATAATCATTGAAAAAAAACTGTACAAAACAATAATAAATAAATTTGATATACCTAAAGATTAGAGATGAGCGAACACCAAAATGTTCGGGTGTTCGTTATTCGAAACGAACTTCCCGCGATGTTCGAGGGTTCGTTTCGAATAACGAACCCCATTGAAGTCAATGGGCGACCAGAGCATTTTTGTATTTCGCCGATGCTCGCTAAGGTTTTCATGTGTGAAAATCTGGGCAATTCAACAAAGTGATGGGAACGACACAGCAACGGATAGGGCAGGCGAGGGGCTACATGTTGGGCTGCATCTCAAGTTCACAGGTCCCACTATTAAGCCACAATAGCGGCAAGAGTGGGGCCCCCCCCCCTCCCAAAAACTTTTACTTCTGAAAAGCCCTCATTAGCATGGCATACCTTTGCTAAGCACCACACTAGCTACAACAAAGCACAATCACTGCCTGGATGACACTCCGCTGCCACTTCTCCTGGGTTACATGCTGACCAACCGCCCCCCCTCCCCCCCACAGCGCACACCAAAGTGTCCCTGCGCAGCCTTCAGCTGCCCTCATGCCACACCACGCTCATGTCTATTTAGAAGTGCGTCTGCCATGAGGAGGAACCGCAGGCACACACTGCAGAGGGTTGGCACGGCTAGGCAGCGACCCTCTTTAAAAGGGGCGGGGCGATAGCCCACAATGCTGTACAGAAGCAATGAGAAATAGAATCCTGTGCCACCGCCATCAGGAGCTGCACACGTGGGCATAGCAATGGGGAACCTATGTGCCACACACTATTCATTCTGTCAAGGTGTCTGCATGCCCCAGTCAGACTGGTAATATGTACCTTAACAGTAACCGCGTTGGTGGTAATGTGGTGGTGACTGCGGACCTAGTAGCGCGGTTTTATTTTGTTGGTTTTCGGAATGTGGCCAGGATTAAGTGGGCCGTGGCGGGGGGATGGTGGGGGGGCTCTCTTGTAGTGTCGGTAAAGGTGAAATTCTTGGACTGCCACCAGACGAACCAATGCAAAGGCATTTGCCAAGAATGTTTTCCCTGTTGGAGGAGGAGGGGGATGTTTTTGAGGCACTACGTGTCCTCTCCACGTGTCCGTGGTTATATGCACCTTAACAGTAACCGCGTTGGTGGTAATGTGGTGGTGACTGCGGACCTAGTAGCGCGGTTTTATTTTGTTGGTTTTCAGAATGTGGCCAGGATTAAGTGGGCCGTGGCGGGGGGATGGTGGGGGGGCTCCCTTGTAGTGTCGGTAAAGGTGAAATTCTTGGACTGCCACCAGACGAACCAATGCAAAGGCATTTGCCAAGAATGTTTTCCCTGTTGGAGGAGGAGGGGGATGTTTTTGAGGCACTACGTGTCCTCTCCACGTGTCCGTGGTTATATGCACCTTAACAGTAACCGCGTTGGTGGGAAATGGCCTCGCCGCCATCATGTCTTTGGGAAGCCTCTGTTTCCACACCCCAGAGACATACCATTAGCAGCGGTATAGGCAGAGCCCATAATTCGTAACATTTCAGCCGTAGCATTAGGACAGGCCCCACTAACATATCACTAGCAGCATTATAGGAGGAGCGCAGTCTTCGTTCCATGTCAGCAATAGTAGCACTCAAGACAGGCCCCAGTAACAATTCCGAAGCAGCAGTATAGCGGGAGCGCAGTCTTCGTTCCATGTCAGCAATAGTAGCACTCAAGACAGGCCCCAGTAACAATTCCGAAGCAGCAGTATAGCGGGAGCGCAGTCTTCGTTCCATGTCAGCAATAGTAGCACTCAAGACAGGCCCCAGTAACAATTCCGAAGCAGCAGTATAGCGGGAGCGCAGTCTTCGTTCCATGTCAGCAATAGTAGCACTCAAGACAGGCCCCAGTAACAATTCCGAAGTAGCAGTATAGCGGGAGCGCAGTCTTCGTTCCATGTCAGCAATAGTAGCACTCAAGACAGGCCCCAGTAACAATTCCGAAGCAGCAGTATAGCGGGAGCGCAGTCTTCGTTCCATGTCAGCAATAGTAGCACTCAAGACAGGCCCCAGTAACAATTCTGAAGCAGCAGTATAGTGGGAGCGCAGTCTTAGTTCCATTTCAGTAGCCTTAGTATAGCCAAGGCCCAAGTTACATTTATGTAGCTAAAGTGTAGGCCAACCCCACACACACTTCTGTACCATGAGTGCAGGCGAAGAACATACAAATTGCTATGATTACACTGTAGGCTAGGGCCCCAAAAAATTGGTCTACCAACAGTACTAATGTACCTCAGTAAACATTGGCCATGCCCAACCAAGATGGCAGGTGAAACCCATTAATCGCTTTGGTTAATGTGGCTTAAGTGGTAACTAGGCCTGGAGGCAGCCCAGTTTAACGAAAAATTGGTTCAAGTTAAAGTTTCAACGCTTTTAAGAGCATTGAAACATATAAAAATTGTTTCGAAAAATTAGATGAGTGAGCCTTGTGGCCCTAAGAAAAATTGCCCGTTCAGCGTGATTACGTGAGGTTTCAGGAGGAGGAGCAGGAGGAGGAGGAGGAATATTAGACACAGATTGATGAAGCAGAAATGTCCCCGTTTTGGATGGTGAGAGAGAACGTAGCTTCCATCCGCGGGTGCAGCCTACATAATGCTTACGTATCGCTGCTGTCCGCTGGTGGAGAAGAGAAGTCTGGGGAAATCCAGGCTTTGTTCATCTTGATGAGTGTTAGCCTGTCGGCACTGTCGGTTGACAGGCGGGTACGCTTATCTGTGATGATTCCCCCAGCCGCACTAAACACCCTCTCCGACAAGACGCTAGCCGCAGGACAAGCAAGCACCTCCAGGGCATACAGCGCGAGTTCAGGCCACGTGTCCAGCTTCGACACCCAGTAGTTGTAGGTGGCAGAGTCGTCACGGAGGACGGTCATGCGATCGGCTACGTACTCCCTCACCATCCTTTTACAGTGCTCCCGCCGACTCAGCCTTGACTGGGGAGCGGTGACACAGTCTTGGTGGGGAGCCATAAAGCTGTCCAGGCCCTTAAAGACTGTTGCACTGCCTGGGATGTACATGCTGCTCGATCTCCGCACCTCCCCTGCTACCTTGCCCTCGGTACTGCGCCTTCTGCCACTAGCGCTGTCGGCTGGGAATTTTACCATCAGCTTGTCCGCAAGGGTCCTGTGGTATAGCAACACTCTCGAACCCCTTTCCTCTTCGGGAATGAGAGTGGGCAGGTTCTCCTTATAGCGTGGGTCGAGCAGTGTGTACACCCAGTAATCCGTTGTGGCCAGAATGCGTGCAACGCGAGGGTCACGAGAAAGGCATCCTAACATGAAGTCAGCCATGTGTGCCAGGGTACCTGTACGCAACACATGGCTGTCTTCACTAGGAAGATCACTGCCAGGATCCTCCTCCTCCTCCTCCTCCTCCTCAGGCCATACACGCTGAAAGGATGACAGGCAATCAGCCGGTGTACCGTCAGCAGCGGGCCAAGCTGTCTCTTCCCCCTCCTCCTCATCCTCCTCATGCTCCTCCTCCTCCTCCTGTACGCGCTGAGAAATAGACAGGAGGGTGCCCTGACTATCCAGCGGCATACTGTCTTCCACCGCCCCCGTTTCCGAGCGCAAAGCAGCTGCCTTTATGGTTTGCAGGGAATTTCTCAAGATGCATAGCAGAGGAATGGTGACGCTAATGATTGTAGCATCGCCGCTCACCACCTGGGTAGACTCCTCAAAATTACCAAGGACATGGCAGATGTCTGCCAACCAGGCCCACTCTTCTGAAAGGAATTGAGGAGGCTGACTCCCACTGCGCCGCCCATGTTGGAGTTGGTATTCGACTATAGCTCTACGCTGTTCATAGAGCCTGGCCAACATGTGGAGCGTAGAGTTCCACCGTGTGGGCACGTCGCACAGCAGTCGGTGCACTGGCAGCTTAAAGTGATGTTGCAGGGTGCGCAGGGTGGCAGCGTCCGTGTGGGACTTGCGGAAATGTGCGCAGAGCCGGCGCGCCTTTACGAGCAGGTCTGACAAGCATGGGTAGCTTTTCAGAAAGCGCTGAACCACCAAATTAAAGACGTGGGCCAGGCATGGCACGTGCGTGAGGCTGCCGAGCTGCAGAGCCGCCACCAGGTTACGGCCGTTGTCACACACGACCATGCCCGGTTGGAGGCTCAGCGGCGCAAGCCAGCGGTCGGTCTGCTGTGTCAGACCCTGCAGCAGTTCGTGGGCCGTGTGCCTCTTATCGCCTAAGCTGAGTAGTTTCAGCACGGCCTGCTGACGCTTGCCCACCGCTGTGCTGCCACACCGCGCGACACCGACTGCTGGCGACATGCTGCTGCTAACACATCTTGATTGCGAGACAGAGGAGGAGGAGGAGGGTGCTTTAGTGGAGGAAGCATACACCTCCGCAGATACCAGCACCGAGCTGGGGCCCGCAATTCTGGGGGTGGGTAGGACGTGAGCGGTCCCAGGCTCTGACTCTGTCCAAGCCTCCACTAAATTCACCCAATGTGCCGTCAGGGAGATGTAGTGGCCCTGCCCGCCTGTGCTTGTCCACGTGTCCGTTGTTAAGTGGACCGTGGCAGTAACCGCGTTGGTGAGGGCGCGTACAATGTTGCGGGAGACGTGGTCGTGCAGGGCTGGGACGGCACATCGGGAAAAGTAGTGGCGACTGGGAACTGAGTAGCGCGGGGCCGCCGCCTCCATGATACTTTTGAAGGACTCAGTTTCCACAACCCTATACGGCAGCATCTCAAGGCTGATGAATTTTGCTATGCGGACGGTTAACGTTTGAGCGTGCGGGTGCGTGGCGGCGTACTTGCGCTTGCGCTCCAACAGTTGCGCAAGCGACGGCTGGACGGTGCGCTGAACTACACTGCTGGATGGGGCCGAGGACAGCGGAGATGAGGGTGTGGGTGCAGGCCATGAGGCGGTAGTGCCTGTGTCCTGAGAGGGGGGTTGCATCTCAGTGGCAGGTTGGGGCACAGGGGGAGAGGCAGGGGTGCAAACCGGAGGCGGTGAACGGCCTTCGTCCCACCTTGTGGGGTGCTTGGCCATCATATGTCTGCGCATGGTGGTGGTGGTGAGGCTGTTGGTGTTGGCTCCCCGGCTGAGCTTTGCGCGACAAAGGTTGCACACCACTGTTCGTCGGTCGTCAGGCGTCTCTGTGAAAAACTGCCAGACCTTAGAGCACCTCGGCCTCTGCAGGGTGGCATGGCGCGAGGGGGCGCTTTGGGAAACAGTTGGTGGATTATTCGGTCTGGCCCTGCCTCTACCCCTGGCCACCGCACTGCCTCTTGCAACCTGCCCTGCTGATGCCCTTGACTCCCCCTCTGAAGACCTGTCCTCCTGAGTAAGCGTTGCACACCAGGTGGGGTCAGTCACCTCATCGTCCTGCTGCTCTTCCTCCGAATCCTCTGTGCGCTGCTCCCTCGGACTTACTGCCCTTACTACTACCTCACTGCAAGACAACTGTGTCTGATCGTCATCGTCCTCCTCACCCACAGAAAGTTGTTGAGACAGTTGGCGGAAGTCCCCAGCCTCTTCCCCCGGACCCCGGGAACTTTCGAATGGTTGGGCATCAGTGACGATAAACTCCTCTGGTGGGAGAGGAACCGCTGCTGCCCAATCTAAGCAGGGGCCCGAGAACAGTTCCTGGGAGTGTTCCCGCTCCTGAGCAGGTGTCATTGTAGTGGAATGAGGAGGCTGGGAGGAAGGAGGAGCAGCAGACAGAGGATTCGGATTTGCAGCAGTGGACGGCGCAGAACTGCGTGTTGACGATAGGTTGCTCGAAGCACTTTCTGCCATCCAGGACAGGACCTGCTCACACTGCTCATTTTCTAATAACCGTCTCCCGCGTGGACCCATTAATTGGGCGATGAATGTGGGGACGCCAGAAACGTGCCTCTCTCCTAATCGTGCAGCAGTCGGCTGCGACACACCTGGATCAGGAGCTCGGCCTGTGCCCACACCCTGACTTGGCCCTCCGCGTCCTCGGCCGCGTCCACGTCCTCTAGGCCTACCCCTACCCCTCAGCATGCTGTATTACCAGTGATTTGATTTCACAGGCAGGAAATAAATTGGCGCAAGACTGCAGGCCAAATACAATTTTTTCCCTTTTTTGAAAACGAAAGGCCCCACTGCCTCTAGTGAATTAATAATCTAAGTTTAATAACTGTGCTGTGGCCCTGCTAATGTGTCACAGAACGTGAGGGTAGCAGAGTTATTATAACTCTGGCAGAGCAGGTATTTTTTTCCCAATTAAGGAAAGCAAATGGCGAAGCCAGCAGTAAAACGTAGCTGGGTGCGTCTGATTTTTAAACGTTGCACACGCAGCCGACACGTACACACAGCCCTTAGGACGGACAGAGGCAGGACAAATAGTTTTTTTTTCAGTTTTTTTCCACCAAAAGGCAGCACTGCGTATATTCAATGAACATGAGAAGTTTAATAACTGTGCTGTGGCCCTGCTAATGTGTCACAGAACGTGAGGGTAGCAGAGTTATTATAACTCTGGCAGAGCAGGTATTTTTTTCCCAATTAAGGAAAGCAAATGGCGAAGCCAGCAGTAAAACGTAGCTGGGTGCGTCTGATTTTTAAACGTTGCACACGCAGCCGACACGTACACACAGCCCTTAGGACGGACAGAGGCAGGACAAATAGTTTTTTTTTCAGTTTTTTTCCACCAAAAGGACCCACTGCGTATATTCAATGAACATGAGAAGTTTAATAACTGTGCTGTGGCCCTGCTAATGTGTCACAGAACGTGAGGGTAGCAGAGTTATTATAACTCTGGCAGAGCAGGTATTTTTTTCCCAATTAAGGAAAGCAAATGGCGAAGCCAGCAGTAAACCGTAGCTGGGTGCGTCTGATTTTTTAACGTTGCACACGCAGCCGACACGTACACACAGCCCTTAGGACGGACAGAGGCAGGACAAATAGTTTTTTTTTCAGTTTTTTTCCACCAAAAGGCAGCACTGCATATATTCAATGAATATGAGAAGTTTAATAACTGTGCTGTGGCCCTGCTAATGTGGCACAGAACGTGAGGGTAGCAGAGTTATTTTAACTCTGGCAGAGCAGGTATTTTTTTCCCAATTAAGGAAAGCAAATGGCGAAGCCAGCAGTAAACCGTAGCTGGGTGCGTCTGATTTTTTAACGTTGTACACGCAGCTCACACGTGTCCACACTCCACAGGACGGACAGAGGCAGGTCAAATAGAATTTTTTTCACTTGTTTTACAAGCAAAAGGCCGCACTGCGTATATTCAATGAATAATAACTGTGTTGTGGCCCTGCCTACACAATTCTTTCCCTGTAGTATCAATGGAGGGTGCAATGCTCTGCAGAGGCGATTTTGAGAAAAAAAAAAAATGCAGCACAGCTAACAGCAGCCAGCACAGTACTGCACACGGTTAAATATGGCCCTAGAAAGGACCGTTGAGGTTCTTGAAGGCTACACTCACTCCTAACACTCTCCCTGCCTATGCAACACTTCTGTCCCTAATGCCGGGTGCAACGCTCTGCAGAGCAGATTTTGAGAAGAAAAAAAAATTGCCACTGCTAACAGCAGCCAACACACAGCTATCAGTGGCCCTAATAAGGACCTTTGGGGGTCTTGAAGCCTACACTAACTACAAATTCTTTCCCTACAGCAGCTCCGGTACAAACAGCACTGTCCCTCATCTAACTCACAAGGCATCTGAGGCGAGCCGCGGGAGGGGCCGACTTTTATATTCGGCGGACACCTGATCTCGCCAGCCACTCACAGCAGGGGGGTGGTATAGGGCTGGAACAACACAGGAGGAAGTTGTAATGCCTTCCCTGTCTTTCAATTGGCCAGAAAAGCGCGCTAACGTCTCAGGGAAGGAAGTGAAAGTAACCCGAACACCGCATGGTGTTCGTTACGAATAACGAACATCCCGAACACCCTAATATCCGCACGGATATCAAGTTCGGACGAACACGTTCGCTCATCTCTACTAAAGATCTAAAAAAATAATTATTAGCAGAGAGTGTGATGATATTTGTCAATCTCTCACATATGGAAACAGTGCTGTTTTCTTCTAAGCTGGTGTCTGGTATTTGTGAAAGCACAATTTTGGATACAAATGGTTAACTGGCACTTAGTTTTTTTATGTATGGTTCTATTGTTATAGATTGGTACTAAGTGTACCCGATGATGAATATCTGCCCCTTCCTGATTAGTAGGTCTAAGGCCTGAGGCCTGTGCATGCACAGAAGAATCACACTGAAACCTGCTGTTCAGCCAAATAAAACTTCTTTATTCCAATCAAGCTGCATGGGGTTTTATAGACAGTGTGCATAGTTAGTACATCATGAAGTACGAATCTGTAGCTGATTGGTTATCGCCCTTATATGGGTTTCTTCCTGCAGGAGCTGAGGTCCTTATCTTGGAATTCCAGAACTAGGGAGTCACCATATTGAGTAAATTGTTAGAAACACGGTGGGAGGGGATAAAAAAAAGGGAGTTAGTCAGCACTTTCAGACAGTTGTGGGTTAGTTGTGAGGAAAAGTAACAGATATTTGCAATAGACATTTTACTTAGTTTATTACAATCCATTACAATTTAAATC
Organism: Eleutherodactylus coqui; assembly: GCF_035609145.1. NCBI lineage: Eukaryota > Metazoa > Chordata > Amphibia > Anura > Eleutherodactylidae > Eleutherodactylus > Eleutherodactylus coqui. Next base: position 135,025,285 of record NC_089837.1, on the reverse strand, counting down.
CCTTCCCAAGCTGTTTGAAATGTGTCAGAGGACATGAAATGGTTAAAAACAATCATTATGGGGTATCTACAGCTCTGTCCCTCCATCAGTGCAGTGTCACTGCTCATTCTTACCACCAGTCTTTGTTTACAAACTGGAAAAGTTACATGTCTATATAAACACATGTTGCGGCTACAGCCAATCACTGTTCTCCGCTTTGTTCTTGATATTGTGCAGTAGTCATATGTCTATATGTACACATGACCACTGTGGTTTGTAAACAAAGGCTGGTAGTGAAGACAGGAGTGGCAGCAGTCATCGCTAATCATTGTTAACAAACTACGCTAGTGATGTGTCCATATACACTTGAGACATCCTATATAGTCTGGAATACATTATTACAAGCCCACTCAGATGTGCAGTGAAGTGCGGTGTACTGGCCTTAACTTCACTTGTACATTGTGCATGCTCAGATTCTACTTTGCTGTCTTGTATTAACTGACTCTGTGACATCAATTAAACTAGGACTGCATGAATCCTCAGAACACTGGGATGCCTCATGTGACTATCCATGGGGAGCATGCACATCTTTATAACTTTTCCTTTATGCCAAAAAGAGAAATTTTGAACAGTTGCATCTTTAGAAACCTGTTACCATTCTGTATTACACAGTGCTGGAGGTAGAGAGGCTATAAGTGTGATAAGTTCCTTTGAAGTAGTAATTGACATTCCAGGTTGCTTTGTACAAATGGGTTTACATAGCCCAAAGAACTGACACGCACAGTACTACTACAGCTTATAATACCACTAGTAACTAGTTCTGAGAGAACCAAACCAGTAGAACCCCACATTAGGTCTAACTTTGCTAAAAGTTCAGTGAGTATCTTAGGCGTTTTTTTCAGCCGAATCAGAAGTTCATAAAAGCTGCTAAAACCAGAGTTTGTGAAACAGCATACAGATGTTGCCCTTGCTCAGATTGGAACCTAGGACTCTAGCACTGCCAGGCAGCAGTGCTAACCACTGAATAACATCCGATGAACTACCACCGCCACTATTATTTCAGGTCTCGCAAACAGCGTTCACTACTAGTTTTAGGGAGTTTTATGAACTTCTGGTTCCCTTTAAACTAATTTGGATTGAACCAATATTATGGATGGAATTCGGCGAATCGTACTTTGAAAAGTATGCTAATTTCTACTAGTAACTAAAGTCATAAGTAAGGAATTATTAATTAAAAATAAAATATAACTTTCTCATTAATCATGGCTGAAACAATTTTAGTGAAGGACCAAAGAGTGCCCAAAAATGAGGTTTTCTCTTTACAATTAGTAATATGAATTCTAGAATTTATAACCGAAAAATACATTGCAGGTAGAATTGGTGATATTTTCATCTTATTAGCACCTACATTATCAAAAAATGTATATCTTTTTTTCCTTCTCTTAAACTGCCTAATCCACCTTGCTTGGTGAATGGTTCATTACATAATAAATTTGAAAAGAAGACCTGCTTGGCGACTTCAAGATTTCTACATGCTCTGGATCTGCGCTTGCTGTGATTATAATAATCCTTAATGATATAATCTTCATTGATTTTATCTTTTATTACATCAGTAAGCTCATTGCACCCAATGGTTCATGGAGAAACATGTAGCGCTGTTATCTTCACTGAAGTAAAACTCTTTATTTCAGTTTGAAGGTACAATAAAGGTCAAACAATCATATGACTTTTTCAAATTGCTTCTGTTCATATAATCTTTTATGCTGTAAAACAATTGCATCTTCAAGATGCAATGAATTCTGGGTCTTTTTATTAAATGCCTTAAAGATCAAAGTTTCAATAGTTATAGTTACAATAATGTGAAGTCAGTGCTTGCTATGCATGTTCAAGTATTCCTCTTTTATATTGTACATTCTGACATATTCGACCTTGATAATCTTCTGTGGATATGTCAACTTGTTTTTCAGTAGTGTTGTCTACAACCAGATTAGTAGAGAAACCTGAGTGACTGTTAATAGATTATTGTTAGGTGGTATATACATACTTGGTAAATGCATATCCTTTTACATAATACTTCAGAGTACACAAGACAGCAAGGATTGCTATTGTATATTTCAATGTCTAATTCATGGAGGTTAATCCTATGTACCATGTGTAGTAAGATTAGGATTACATCATGTCAGTAATTTTAGATCATGTTAGATCATTTACACAGGAGGAGTGTCAGGCAAACAATGCCCGAAACTCATCCCTGTGTCACCGCACTCCTGTGCTCCTGCATGGGAGCTAGCAGAGCAGGCTGGGTCACGGAGCGTCCAGCAGGGGGGCAAGGCAGTGCAGAAGATTTCTCTCCTCTCGCCCCCCTGCCCCCCTCCATTCACATAACATAGCTGCCGTTCACTACTGAACAGCAGCTGTTTAAACTACACGATTAGTGATGAGCTTCATTACTGATTTTTCATGCTGCATAAGCGATCAGCGATGAAGCTCATCCTTTAAAAAGTTTCCTCAACAGCTGGTGCTGGTGCCGGGTATGGAACATAGCCAAGATAGAGAAGGCGTGTTCTAGTTAGCCACAAGTTCATAAAAAGAGTAGTTTTCATGTGTCTATGGGTAGTGTGTGACACAGCTAAGAATGAAGAGAGGGTGGGAGAAGTCGCAAAAGGAGCAACAGAGAAGGATGGTCCAGCGCAAGCCCTAACAAGTACTTCGAAAAGGACTGAATATTTGTCTGAGTTGGACAGGAAATAATTTAACTCCTGCCTATGAGATTAGGCCGAATGCACACGGTCAGGTTGGATTCCGAATGTGGGATTCCGCAGCAGAATCTGACCCTGTGCCCAGCTGGTGACCCCTGCGTACCTCCGTATTCTGCATAATCTGCAATGCGGATGTCCCGGCGCACATGGGCAGTACAGATTATGCTGCGTCGTCGCTAGGCGATTACGTGAATTCCACGCCCTTTCCGCAATGACGATTGTATAAGGGCAACAGATCGGACGGCTTCCATTAACTTCAATGGAAGCCGTCCACGCAGAATCCGCGCTGGAATAGAACATGCTGCGATTTTTTCTCCACAAGTGGAAAATCACAATTGATTTCCACTTGTGGACATGGAAAAGTGATTTCCCATAGCATGGTTATGGGCAGTATTTGCTGCGGAATCCGGAGGTGGACACCCACTCCGGATTCCGCAAGGTAAATATGCCCATGTGCATTGGGCCTCAGTGAAATAGGTGGGAATCGGTCACTGCAATTACCCACCACCTGGTTCCGGGTTGTTGTATGAAGTATAGTTCCTAAATGCAACAATGTAGTCCTGTGGTGTGCTTACATCTGCACAGCGTACATCGATAGGCAGTACTACAAACAAGTCACGGTCTGCACGGAGAATAACCCGGAATCTCGGACATATGTCAAGTTACCATCCTCTGCCATTCCCACTAGTGTAGACTAATCCACAAGCCCTCTAGAGACTGATTTCACTGTATAGTAATGACATGGTCATATCACGAGCTATATGCATAATATCACTAAGTAGTAGGCAAGTGGTTAAAAATTAAGACTACAAATTAAATTTCTAATTGAAAAAAAAGATATAACAAAAGATAAAACGAAGTATAAAGCAAGTATACGATCACAATGTAAAAACAAAAAGTATTCAAAAGTTTAAAAGCAACATATCACCAGTGTTGACTGTTATGACCACCAACAATCACAAGAACAAAATGGCAAAGGTGCTAGGCAAGCACCATGCAACTAAAACTACAGCTCTTCTCATTTTTTTTTTTAGAGGCTGCAATGTTAATACATTATAATTAATGACCAACCACTTGCTCTTTACAAAAAAAGATAAAAAGGCGCCAGTCTCCTGTGAATCTGACATTGATGGCCACTAGAGATGAGCGAGTATACTCGCTAAAGGCAATTGCTCGAGCGAGCATTGCCTTTAGCGAGTACCTGCCCGCTCGAGACTGAAGGTTCGGGTGGCGGCGCGAGGGAGCGGTGAGTAGCGGCAGTCAGCCGGAGGGAGCGGGGGGGGGGGGGGGGGGGAGAGAGGGAGAGAGAGATCTCCCCTCTGTTCCTCCCCGCTCTCCCACGCAGCTCCCTGCCCGCCTCGGAACCCGAACCTTCAGTCTCGAGTGGGCAGGTACACGGTAAAGGCAATACTTGCTCGAGCAATTGCCTTTAGCGAGTATACTCGCTCATCTCTAATGGCCACCAGTCCCACGTCGATGAGACATTGATAGCCACCAGTTTCCCACCGATCAGACATTGATGGCATATTCTAGAAACATGTCATCAATGTTTAACAAAGAAATCTGAAGACAATAATCAGCAGGAGCATTTTATTCACTGGTGTCTAAGGGCCCCAGGCTGAAATTATGCTACGTAGTAAAAGAAAATGGACAATTGGAGCTCCATGTAAACAGAGCTACCATCGATAATACAATATATTGCAATGTGCCATATTAATAAAAGAATATTACAAGTACAAGAAAATGTTGGATTTAAAAAATAACTATTTCAGGCTGGGAATAGGATAAATATAGAGTTCTTCAATAAGATCATTGGCAGGTAGTCCAGAACAAAATCTGCCCCAATAATTGTTACTTTATAGCCAGTTTTGAAAGTCTTCAGAAACATTTCTGTGCATAGTGTGAATAATATTTGGATCTCTTTTTATAAGCTTTACTTTTAAAACTGTAAATTTTGGGCTTAACATTCCTTTAAGTAGCACTTTTCACATATTGTATAGCAGAAGAAAAAGACAATGATATCACATTCAGCATGCGGCAAACAAGCCTTTCCATAATCAGCTTCATGCCCTATATACAGAAATTTTGTAGTCAGTGTTTTCCCTGCTGGTTACAAACAATAATTTTGCAAGTATGATGTGGCAGAAAGAGATTAGTGTCAAATGTACAAATACCTGATAAGCTCATTTTTTACAACTAACACAGTTGCCAGAAAACTTATTTATGCTAAATAAGTACAAATAACAGACAGAGCAAGCGAGTTATTTATGCTTGCCCAATAACAACAACCTGGAGGAGAAGTACCTGTTTCAGGATTTATAGCAGGACATATGTTGTATTATACTGTGGTGCCTAATCAGAGTAAGTGACTTCACATTTGCTATTCAGAACATATCCCCAGTGATGCACTACAAAGACTGCCTGTCACATTGCAAAGAAAACAAGTGCTATTTCAGAGCAGTTTGCAAAGTGACATTTACTAAACTGACAAAATGGAAAAATGCTATAGATTTACTTTAGACATGGCTAGTCAAAATCACTGCTAATATTGCGGCAACATAAAAGCATCCAGTCGCGATTGTTGATATCTGACCTGCGCTATCAATTTGAACACAGACCAGTTTTATACAAACTCCATTTCATGTACCATGAAATTGCCCTATAATGCATTCAATCACCGGTGGATTGTAATGTCTATGGTTAAGGCCTTTTAGAACAGCCCATGAATTCAATGTGCCTTGAGTTTTATTTCTAGGCTGTCACAATAAAATATGTAAAATCGCTCCATTTTCATAGCCTTTTCTAAATTACTATCTGATGTAATGTGAAATATTGGAGGTTCTAAATACCAATTTTTGATATTTCTACATGATATACAAGATTTTATATTTATTGCATTCATGGGTACAGGGGATCTACTTAAACATGTAGTACAAAGAAGTTTTAGAATTCAACTTAGAATAGTTAGGGCTCTTTGGCACACTTATTTTAAAGCGTATGTGTTAGATTCATGCAGGGTACAAGAAAAGTCGCCCCACATGGACGTCATTGACATGGCAGACCAAGACATAATAACTATGCTTAATGGACTAATATAGACATATCACCAAAATGCAGGGAACACACAAGAGGGTAAATAACGATAACTGAAACATGGGGATGGGAACACAATCTCAAATCAACTTTGATAAGGCAGATCCTGCCTAGAAGCAGAACGATCACCCTAGTCTGGGCGGCCCCATGTCAGGAACCTAGGGGGTTTAAACTGTCCCTAGATGGAGACTAGAGAAGATATTTAATGCAGATGGAAAAAGCAATGAATAAAACACAGCATTAAGTAGAGAATAAGCATCACACAGAATAAATAACCACAGGGACTTAGCTAACTGGAGTCTGCTACTTCACTTAAAAACTCAGGCAGGACAGTAACTAGTGCCTATGTAAAGGCAAGCCCATAACTGGACACATGTGCCAAAGGTGTGGTCATGTGGACTAGAACTGATGTTGTGACGTCACTCCAGCTCCACTTTCCGATTGCTGCTGATGCACCATTACAGTATGTAAAAAAATACAATAAACTGCAAGCATTTTAAGTCCTTTTTTACAAACGTTTCTCATTTTTTTTTAGTGTCATCCTGTACAGGGTTTCTCAATTAAGGAAGTACCCATATAAAATGACAATGGTTTGGCAGATGGTCATTCAATTCTAGACACAAGTTGTGGAAGAAAGGGGAAACCAGTTCTGCTATGTCACCAACATGCTGGTCATCTTGAATGCCGCCATTGTGGATTCAACTTTAGTTTTTGAAATGAGGAGATAGGTCTCATGTCCATGGGTGGTTTGGACTCCCTGGCCGGGAGCCCGTTGCGGAATCCCACCCTGCCCATGGTAAGAGGACATTACTTACCCTTCTGAATCTTCTGCGGGGCTGTGCGGGTCTTCTGTCTTCTCCTCTGTGGATGCCTTCCTGCGGGATCCATGGCACATCTGCAGTAAAAGCTACGGTGTCCCGTGGATCAGACGGCTTACGTTGACTGCAATGGAAGCCCTTCGTGCAGGATCCGTGGCAAAATAGAGCATGCTGCAATTTGTTTTCTGGATCAGAAGGTCCGCAAAACAAATCTGCATGCTTTAATTAAGCTGCGGATGCCCATGTCTCCCTATGGGTGGCTTGAACTGCGGATCAGCTGCGTAGGTACCCCGTGCCAATTCTGCAATTCAAACCCGCCCATGGACATGAGCCCATAGGTGTGTAGCACATGAAACTGGTAGAGAATATCACAGAAAACAATGCAATGCTTTATGTTCATGTCACTTTGTTAATTCTCATGTTAAAACAGTTATTTTTCTTCTGTACAGGTAACATGATTGATGCCGTTATCCCAAACAGAATGTGTTAAGATCATCCTCATTTCCGTTGATTCCTTTGTAAATTGCACAGCCCCCTGGGCACGGTCCTCTCTCCCTTTTGTAACTCCATTAGTTCATATTTGTTATGCTCATGTAATATATATCTAGCCTCCCGTATTCATATGTACAGCGCCTTGGAATTAATGGACCTTTAAAATACATAATAATAACATGCGCATCTAAAGTCAAATATTGCCTGCCATGGCAAATGTTGTGCACAGCAGTACATAACATTCCCCAAGAATCTTTCGATTTTCATCATTTTGCATGTATTTAACCTTATGCATCAACTCATTGTAATGAAAAGAAAACAAAAAAACTTCAAAATAGGAGATAATGGTCTAATTTACATCTGCATGTTGTCCTAATGCTTGTAGAATGGCTTTTAGGAAACATACAGTGAATGGCAAAAATGAGTAAACTATACAGGATCATTCCATGCTTCGCTGGGCACTGCTGAGCGCAAGGTTGTTTCTTTGATTGCTGGGACCTGACCACCATACTGAATTTGTTTTGTTGGCTTTGTGTATTACACTCTGCCTTGCTGACCTTCATGCATCGCGTTTGAGTCATTATTCCTCTTTAATAGCAGGACACCGCAATGCACATTGTTATAAATAGGATTGTGTTTATAGTAATAGGGGCTTATTAGTAAATGATGTGAGCAAATGGAAAAAAATAGCCAGAAACAGCATTTGTTCAATTTATATGTTTGTATTTTATAAAGTAAAAATGAAATAAAGAAAGTCACATGGAATCCTTATTTTAACCTTACATTATTCTTACACAGGCAATTTCTGCCACAAAGAAAGTGATTTTCCAATGTGAGAAGGGGCATTGTTTTTCAGAGCTAATTTATAGCCATGCGACCACCGAGGTGACACAGAGCAACAGCCTCGTTATCATGATAGAAGAATGCGATTTTCTGAGCCCAGAACCATCATATAATCTTGACAACAGTAAAGATATAATGTGAAGCCTGATCACAGAGTGGTTCTGCCTTTCATGGTTCTGTATGGCTGCACCTATTAAATATTCGTTGGAGTTGACTCAGGAATCAGTTTGTAGTTGAGCTGTCAAGACTCAAGTATTGTTTAACCATTATCCCAGTTTCCTAGTGCCAAAATCAGGCACAGTATGTTCAGTAGAAAAATTGAAACCAGCTCACCCGTACCAGACACTATCCTGGCATCTAAGTAGAATGGTTCGGGGAAGGAATTCGCCTCAGCCTAGGATGGCCCCAATTCCAAGACACAAGATTTCTTCCAGCATTCATATGAAGTTAAAAACAAAACTTTTATTATAGCATCCTTAAAAACATCCTCATAGAAGCTGACAGAAAGAAAAGGGGAACAGTTTACATGTTTCAAGCCTCTCAAATCGGATTCTTCCTTGTAGAGCTAGTGACTGGAAGCAAAATTGAGAAATAGACAAGCCTTTTGGATAATGGTTCTGCACAGCCACCATCCTGGAGGTTTGAATTACCATTTAGAGTTACTTTTTTTACAGGCTCGATTATGAATCTGAACTGTCTGTCTAATTGTCGACGCGTTTCTGCAGCAAAAAATTGCTTCTTCATCAGGACAGTCATTTAAGGTCTATAGTGTGCAATACTGCGCTGGTATAGCATAAAGCTCGGCATTAGCACATGTAGTCCGTGGCTCATAGGCCCAATATAGACTAGTAAAACCTAACACACTATTGCCTGATAGATGGCTAATGTATTATAAAGCTGAGTAGTAGCATACTAGTGTGCAGCTCGTAGGCCCACTATAGACTGACAGACCTGGTAGGTGATGATTGCATGTCTGTTTAAATAATGAGGGTATCACGCACATTAACTCAATGTTTGCTGTGCTGGACCAATCAGAGGTATTATCCGCGGTACATACCTCCCATATCCAATGTCACACCATGTCCGGCGTAATAGGCATGGGTCACATGACCATCTCGTGACCCGATGACGCCCCGCAAGGCGCACCGCACCTGACATCATCATTACGGGTCACATGACCGTCATGTGACTCGTCGACGCCCCCAGGTCTGATGATGGTAGGGTGGCATTTCTGAAGAAGCTCTCTCAGTATTAGGTTGCTGTTATTCAATGAGACATCAAGGTCGGCCTCCAGCGCGATGTATATGCCGGGTGCTTCCAAGCACATGTGTATATCTGAAGGGGTCTCTCAGTGTTATGCAAGTGTTATGCAGTGCATGGTATAGGGGCAAGCTGGTTTTACTAGTCTATATTGGGCCTACAAGCCCCGGTTTACATGTGCTAATGCCGAGCTTTATGCTATACCAGCGCAGTATTGCACACTATATACCTTAAATGACTCTCCTGATGAAGCAGCAATTTTTTTTGACGCTGCAGAAACCCGTTGACAATTAGACAGACAGTTCAGATTCATAATCGAGTCTGTATTGATACTAGACAGTTAGACATCTAGCTGATTGTCATCAGCATTAGCTAGACAGCCTACTTACCTTCAGATTGTCAGCTGATTATTATACTAATCATCAGCTTTCAGTTAGTTTCATCCTTAGGCAGGGTTCACACGGGGCGTATTCCCGTCGGAAATCTCGTGGTTTGGCCGCAGCAAAAACCGCGAGATTTCCGCCGGGAGAACCGCCGCGGTTCAAGCCACGGCGGCTTTGAAGCGGCTCGGCCGCTCGCTCTTTCACTGCGGCTGGCGCTCCCATAGAGGAGAGTGCGGCCGCAGCGGAATGAAAAAGAATGGACATGCTGCATATTCTGCAGCGGATTAGCCGTCCCGTGTGGACGAGGTTTCTGAGAAACCTCGTCCACATGGCTGGCTAATCCCGAGATTAGCGGCCGCGGGCGGATCTGCTGCAGCAAAACCGCGGCAAATCCGCCCTGTGTGAACCCAGCCTTAGTAGTCAGTTGTGAACATCAACAGAAGTTGGATATCCATAGTGGAACTTGCAATAACGTTTATAGCATCACCATTTGATCAATATAGATACTCTGATGCATGCTAAACGGAGCTATCTATTAACATCAAAAACCCCGGCAGGAACAGCCCTGTTGGACATAATCAGAGTTATTATTATTAGGGGAATAGAGTGACCAACTGTACTTACCTGCTCTAAAATTTATTATAATATCCAGGACAGAACATTGGTCCGTATGTCTGACACTATATATTGGACACCTTCAATATTAATAAAAATGAAGGTACCTACTTAAACATGCCCCATTCTCGGTATATCTAGCTTTGTTAGATAGACCTTCAGACCTTTCAAAGTACGCAGATATTGTCTACTGGATAACTATAAATCAGTAGCTATAAACTGATAATCGTATTCGATTTATCTGTTGCTACATCTGCCCATCGGCCCAAATTATAGGGCTGTTTCTGAAATAATTATAAACATAATCTGGTGTCATATCAGACCAGATACGCATAGTCGTTGTTTGTTTGTGTTTTGTTCGTTTATGTAGTGGATCCCTTGAGGATTATTTTAATATTTATATCAATAAAAGTTAAATTTTAATTGTAGGTCCCTTACAGTGATTAATACATAATTGGAACCTTTTGTTACAGTGACTCCATATGTGCAGAAATGGTTAGTTTTTAACCAGAGGCATGAGGCTGGGAATTAAATTATTAGGAAAAGCCAAGTTTGTGAGGCTTGAAACATGTAAATTGTTCAGTTTTTTTTCCTGTCTGCTCCTATGAGGATGTTTTTAAGGATACTGTAATAAAAGTTTTGTTTTTAACTTTATATGAGTGCTGGAATAAATATTGTGTTTGGAACAGTATGTTCAGTACTTATTAGCAATAAGGGCCTATTCCATCATTCATAATGTTACTATGTTTTGAAAGTAGGTTGTAATGCCCATACAAACTATTTTTAAAAAAATGCCAATTTCAGAGTGACAGGGCGTATGCTACTATTAGTGTCTATATGAGTGCTGATCCATTCAGTATTGTGGGGGACTCAAATACAGCCCTTGACAGCATCAAAGGGATGTACATCATATATATTCATTATTTTTACCTAGCAATAGGGTTGACATCAGCAGAAAACTTTCAAAATCGACATACCGAGAGATTTTAAGCAGGTATTCCCACCTTAGACACTTATAGCATATTCATAGAACATACCATAAATGTCTTATAGATAAGAGTCCCATCTCTTAGATTCATACTTAGCTCCCAAACAGAGACCCCCCCCCAGAACCCAGTCCCACCCAATGTGTTTGACTGTTTTTGCGACTTACATATAAGTGAATGGAGAGAGCAGTGGATATGTGTAGCTATTTCTGCATTTATTTTCCACCTGATTGTGGTGTGTAGGGCTTCCCATAAAAGGTAAAAAGTTTGTCGCAGTGATGGGCAGAGATGCAACAACATGTGCAACAAATTGGTCTCGTGCTACAATTTTGGGAGAATTTAAACTGAACATGCCCAGAAACATATTCTGTGATTGCCAGCTTCCTGGCAAATACAAGAGAATTGTTTGCTGTGACACAGGAAGAAGGAGCTGAGACTATAGAGTATGCTATGTGTTGTGTGGCTTTAGTATGGCAGTCTGCAAAAATCACAACGGCCTGAGGTAGAAGTAGCATGAGCTGCTCAGCATTCAGTGAGGATTGGGAGACTGCTTGAAGCTATAGTAGTGCCCCTTGTTTTTGGAGGATAAAATAAATAAATCTTGCTATTTGTATAGCGCCAATTTATTCTGTACCGCTTTCAGGTAATTTATTTATTACCCCCCCCCCCCCAAGCTGGGTACTCATTTTTCTGACCCCGGTAGGATGGAAAGCTGATTTAACCTTAAACCAAAAGTGCTTACTTAAACTTCATGTGCTACTTGAACCAATGCGGGGATTAAACTCGTAACCTTCAGGTTGTGATTTAACGTTGAGCCAGCTACCTGAACCAATGCGGGGATTGAACTCATAACCTTCAGGTCGTGAGTGAGAGCTTAGGACTGCATTTCTGCTGCCTTAACACTCTGTGCCTCACGAGGATCTACAGTCTGGGTTGGATGAGCTGCAGAAGTGAGAGAGAACAATCCACAGGAGGACACTGGAATCTTCGCCGGGAGTTTCAGGATTCTTAGTTGCAAAAGTTTCATAAGTGAGGTAGGCCTTTGGTAAACATTGGTCTGCACACCAGAGAGCTCAAGTTAGCCTACTACTAGACCTATTGGGTAATAGTAAGGGCTTTAGTATGACATCCATGCATCTAAGGAATGAAAATTCTACCAGATACGACTGAACTGTGATTGGGGCTAGGCCTAGGATTGAACCTCAACACAAAGTTGCACAAAGATGCGTGTGATGTTTAAGTAGCCACTTTCGGATACTGTTAGCCATGGAGCTTTATTCTGGAAAACTGTAGTTCAATTATCTACAGACTAGTGTTCATATTCAAGTTGCTATACTTGCATAGTGAGCATTTAAGACTTGTGCATTGTTACATTGTAAATTATAGCATATGTGCATAGTTATTTTTCAGATGTATAGAATATCAGTCATCATTCCTAGTTAGTGAAAGCCAGGAGTAATGTGCAAGTCATTTGGTTCTAGATTGCATCACATTGTCCTTTTCCAGTTGTTTGTTAAAAATAAAAAGAAGTTCCAATTTTTTTGTAACTTTGTCATCGAAGTCATATCCTATGACCTGTGTCACATATTACCACCCATGATAGTGTCACCTGGATATTCCATAAATATCCATTGTGGGTGTACATGTTTAATATTACGGCTTATCAGTATATATATGCCATGCATGCAGGGGCGTAGCTAAAGGCTCATGGGCCTGGGTGCAAAAGCTTATCTTAGGGCACCCCCAACGTCTTCTTTTAACCCCTTAACGCAGAAGTGTAACTTGAAGCTCCTGGGCCGCAATGCAAAACCTGTATCAGGGCCCCCAACTATAATGCTTTATTCATAGCTCTGGGCTCCCTATATGAAAAATAGAGGCCTTATGGGCCCCTGAGGCTCCTGGGCCTGGGTGCAACCACACCCCCTGCATCCCCTATAGCTACGCCAGTGCATGCATGTATTTTTACAGTGTTCATAGTGCTGTTAAAACTGAGAGGGTAAGAGAGGTGCAGTTATTCAAATTATTATTAGGTGAGTTTGGACAACCACAGCATGCCCTCCTGGAGCTTGGGGAGACAACCCCTACTGTCCCTACTATAATCTGCCTTTGTTGAATACATTTCTGAGCAACTCATTTTTTATGCGAATGTTTATGTGATAGAATTGAGATAATTGTGGTTCACATATCTCAGCATTTCCTTCTGGTTCAGTGTCTGTGCAGTGGTATTAGGATGTGCCCTGTGGGCCCAAACTTCACAGTCAGTCTAACTCATGGCTGGATAAGATAAATTTGCCTTTGTGATAATGTATTGATATTATTTGTGAACTACTATTTTAATGAAGCAAATCAAAGTTTCATTTTATCTTCGCACACACACAATTTTCCCCTTTTTTCCATTCGCCTTTTATTACTAGTAAAAACAAAATAAAAGCGATACTGTTCATTTTAGTAACTGTAGTTTTAACATAATTGACTTGTAGCTATCAGATATATGTACATTAATAGACAGAGCTGTAAAAATATGTCCTACCTATAGGATTTATTTGTATATTGAACCAAGGCTCTCTACCTGGATTTCTGGTGATATCACTGAAATGTCTAGATTTTGAGTAAAAACCTGCATAGCCCGTTTTTCCATATGGTACCATAATGCAGTGAATTGCTTAGAAAACTTGTTGAAAAACAATGTAATCACAGCAAAACTGCATTTATTTAAATCTAAATCTTGTAGCTGGTAAAACATCTTCCAACTAAAGTAAATACTTTTGCATATTGTAATTATCGAATGCCCTCTATGTGTGCTTTTATCTGCATGCAAATGTGTTGCTTCTTCATATGCATTTCAGTGACAGATACAATGGACGATCATATCATTAACATAAGCACTTCACTGCATAATTTGCAAGATTTTACATAGAAAGAAAATTATTTCTCCTAATTGTAGTTTGTTCTCCTTAAATGAATGGCTTCAGTTGGACTCCCCCCAACATGTTACTATTTTCTGACAACAACAATTAAAAGCAAAATGGCAATCAATTTATCATAACTACTATTTATATTGTGTCCATGAATTTATTTCCATTGTTTCATTTTGTAAATATCTATTATAACCTTGCAATATTAATTATCACAACACAAGATTGGTTGAATCATGAATATTCTATTGTTTTATCTTCAGAACTGAATGTTTTACATTTGTGAAAGTTCTTGTCAAATAAATTGGTTCTTGAAAATAAAGTTTGCTGTACACTCAAAATTAAAGTGCCAATGGAAATAAATGGATGCTCATGTAATAAAGACTAGAAGATGTTATCACTAGGACTTGCAGTATATATTTCTAGTTATTTAAAGAGACCTACAACTGCCAAACAATAATAATAATCACCTTTATTTATATAGTGCATGCATATTATGCATCACATTATGTCAGGTTCTGTTCTCATTGGGACTCACAAGCTGTATATTTTTAGAGTGTAAGAGGAAACTAGAGTTCCCAGAGGACACCCATAGAAACACAGGGAGAACATACAAACTCCATGTAGATGTTTTGATTTGACCCCAGTGCTGCAAGGCAACAGTGCTAACCACTGAGCTACCAAGCTGTATCCAAGTAAATGTATGTCCTGCTCGTGTTAGAGGTAGAAGAAAAATCTAATATAGCAGTACTGTTTGTTGTGGTAGTGTCAAGGTCACCAGAAAATGTACCAATAACCCCTCCTCTGCTGTCAACTTTCAGGGAATAAAGCACCTCACTACCCTAGGCCACCAAGGAATTTAAACCTGACCCTTTCATTGTCCTTGACCACCAGGAATTGAGGCATTGAAATAACATTTGTCTCTTACACTTTTTATTGTCATGGCAGCAGATGCGGATCCACTGTCTCTAAACTGATTTGGCCTAGGGCAAGATCCAAACTAGTGCCTCTATTGACAACAGAGATATAATAAAGGCCACTTTGTACCTGTCTATGGAGAACTAGTTAGGTTTGTAACTTAAAATGATTCAAAAATTGATAATAAATCCATGGCATGTCTTCAGATTACTTTATAGCATTTGGGTAATAGAGAGACATAGTCTGGTTCCACCCTTGTAAGAAATAGGACCTGGTAGCAATGTAGCCTGAGCTGTGAAACAAACATTGACTTGAGCTGTGGCTTAAGTGGTGACTTAGACAGAAGCTGTTGGATCCATGGTTTCCAGATGAGTAAATATTTCCTGCAGGAATTGGTGCAATTGGTCTTGTTGTGCCCATTGCTGTGCAGTTTTCTAGCCAATTGCTGATGCTGGCCAACTGGGCATCAGCAGGATTCATGACCTGAGCAAAACTGTTAGGATAGTGGATATAGATCCACTGTGTCTTAAAACTGATTTGGCTTGTACCTGAGAGATCCTGAATTTCAACCTTTAACCCTACCAATCAGGATCTGGTTTTGGCTGCAGGAAATCCCACATGGTAGTGGAACAGAGCACAAGTTAGGACAGGCAGAATTCTTGCAAAACTGAGATATAGCCCAAGGGGCAGTAGAGTCAGCAGGCAGAGTAAATGTGGTCAATAAGCAAGCCCAGGTCAGAAGTGGGAAAGTCATGAAAAGCTGGATGAGGCAGCATAGATCAAAACCAGGCAAACAAACAAAACAGTATACACCTTTGCATGCTGCAGAACTTGTTTGCTTAGGCACCCTCTGGTGAAAGAGGGAGCTTAAAATAAGGCAACACATGTCAGGATTGGCTGTGAACAGAAAAGCTGGATATTTATGCTGGCCCTTTAAGAGGTGGATGGAGCATGCACACACCCTTCAGGCAACAGAATAAAAGGATCGATTACAGCAGTTATGGTGTCTGACACTGGGGTCCGAGGCAGGCAGATGGGGACCATGTCCCAAATCTTTAAATGCATATATGCCAGAAAACTAGACCCAATACATTGGTAAATCTGTCGTAGTCTGTGTACAGCAATATGGAATATGGGAGTAAGTGCTTTATGAACAACAGAAAACAGCAACTAATGTCACCATACTTATAAGACATCTCTGCTAAAACATTCCTAGGGCTTTTTCACACAGGCGGATTCGCAAAGCGCAATTGCACATGAACAATGTAAAATCACTTTTTTTTAACCTTTCAAACTTCATGCAATTCCACAGGGAAAAAGAGCGTGAAGGTAGGGTAAGTCCTATCTTTTCTCACCCGTACTATTGCTGGGCGAGAATACGGCTTGTGAAAATGAAACAATTGAAAGAGACTGTTTCATACTATCCTGTTATGCGTCCATGATTATTACGGCCACATAACGGGACAAAATCACGCCCATTTGTTTAAGCCCGTAGGGTGGTTTCTGACAAACATGTTTTTCTCCCCTTATGCAGCCGTGGTACAAAACAAAACTACTGATTTCAACGGATTTCAGTGGTTTAGTTTTCTCACCCATCAATTGTACAGGTGAGAAAAGATAGGACTTGCCGTATCTTTCCCACATGTAGTATTAACTATGTGCAGGAAAATAGGACTGGACCTATCTTCCCGCTATTTATTTTTTAAACTCCTGTGCTATAGCGCAGAGTTTCAATGGATGCCGAAAAACCTTTTTACAGGCACAACTATGCTCCGTACTGGCGGACGTAGTTGTGCCTACGGCCGTCTGAAATTGAACTTAGCCTGTATTACCTGTATTGTTATTTCACTATTGTTTGAAATATGTAATTCACTCAAATTTCTGAAATTGCAGCATAATTGTTATACTTTTTACCTTCTTAATCTTTGAACATGTGGCAAACAGAAGTAATTGAATATATTCATATTTTCTATAATTAAACAATCAAATAGCAGAGACCTACAGCACTTCTCATTCTAATGGATGTTGGTTAATAATGCAATTCCTCCAGCACTTTGAAAGTGTGTTTTATGGTGTATTAAATGTTGTTAATTTTGAGAAATGATGTTCTTCAGAAGGATTAGTCTTTTACTCATTTAATCAAAGTAATTAAAGTAATTCTAATAAATTAATAACCCAATATATATACATTGTCCAAACTTGATTTGAACTAACTACTTTCCATGTGGATTATGATAGACGTTATCTTTTTATGTTGTATTGTATCATAAAAGCATTTTTTTTACATTCTAGGCACTTTGCCCTTCAGCTGTCATTTGGCTGGCTTCCACAGCAGCGCAGTTTGACACTGACAGCAACAATGTCCTGCATTTCATCCGATTCTATCCTTGACAACTTTAAGAAATAACCTTTCACAAACATGCCATCTGCTGCTTTGCTTATAGGCTTTGCTTATAGGCTACTAATTCTCCAGAGCTGGCAACCAACAAATGCATATCTGACACAGAAGACAAAACTAGCAAGCATTATAATTTGAACTGGTTATTCTGCTCCAAAACGTGATATTCAGTTTTTCTGCTTAATAATGATAAAGTACAGAAAGTGCTAAACTGAGTTACAAAAGTAATTACCATGTAGGGTTGCCTTTTATCATTTAATTATACAGATAATATAACTGAGATTCATGTGGGTGTGCGTGACTTGGCACCACACATTGCCAATAAATCAAGCCTTAGTCACAGACCCAACATCTTGGTTGGATTCAGACAGGAACCTGGTCACTGGTGTGAAAAATGGGAGTCAGGGATACAGCAGTCAGGGACGGCGAAAAAAAAAAGGTTCAATGTTTAGACTGCTGAGCACACATACTGCTAAATCCTACACTGCCCAGCTATGATATTAGAAATAGCAGATGCCAATGAACACAGATTACTTAAAGCTGATGGTAGAAGTCATGCAGTAAAGTATGTCCAAAAATGTTGCAATAGTAAGCACATTTTATAGCCACATTCAGTTACTTGTATCCATAGTAAGGAGGCATTAATATCGTAAAACCGTACTATTAATTCTAATTTACTTGAAATGTAAACTCTTTCTCATGGGTTTCTATTAAGTTCAGGCTTCCTTTGAATACAATAATTATACAAAATGTTAATCTGGGTACTTAATCCTTTTGTGGTGGATGTAGCTTGTTCGAGTTTCTACTCTAGGATTTTTCACTTATGGGAGTTCTATTGCATTATACTAATTCTCTCCCCTGTGTTAGTGTTTCAATACAAACCACTGTCAGTAGCAATGTACAAACATTCCCCATTAATATGTCAGGATATAGCCATCCAGCTGGAAATTAGGGCTTTTTAAGATTTAAAACTATAAAAGTTCAAAGGCAATCTTGGCTTGTGCATACATACAATAGGAGTCCCTCCAGTTGGGTTTGTAGAACTGGGACTACAGTTTTGGCTGGCCTCATCACTTTTTTCTATTGGGTAGTGCGATCCTGTCTCCATGGACATTTTAATGTTCGCAAATAAGGATCCCACTTACTGTGGATTTTCAGCAGTGGAAATGCTGTGGAAAAACTGCAGTGGAAATATTTACTATTAAAGTGAATAGCATTTAGGCCGCTTTCACATGTGCGACAAAATCGTGCAACAGAGCTACAAATCACATGTATGTAAAGCCTATACTTTCCAATGGTTTCCTTTACATTAGCAATGAATGGCTGTTATTGGTTCATTGAGCGCTGTAGTGATTGGCTTAGCCACAGCACTCGAGAACCAATCAGAGCCAACGCTTCCTGGAGGTGGGGCTTTTGAAACCCCTGACCAGGAAACGCTGGCTGAAGACTACAAAAAAGTGCCATAGCTGCAGAGCAGAATTGCAGCAGAGCTGACAGCGCCTGTTAGGTAACGTATGGGTTTTTTTAAAATGCAGATAGGGCCTCTTTTCAGGGTAAGGCTAAAATTTCAAGCCCCCATCCCAAAAATCCCGGCAAAACAACGCTACAAAGTTGCTCGACTTTGTAGTGCCACAAAATCGTGATATTGCCACGAAAAAACCCACAGAATATCGCACAGAACACAGCTATAATATTGCTGCAATTTTATTGTGCTGATATCGCTGTTGCCCATGTGAAAGAAGCCTAAAGCAAATTTTTTGTTCATATGTAGAGCAAAAAAAGACTTGATTTTCTGCTGTGACTATGCTGTACACTTTATCCATTGCTTTTGCTGTGGATCCACTGTGGAAATTCCACAACAAAACCGCAGCATTTCTACAATATGCGAATGCAACCTAAAGGGGTACTCCCATCACTGACAATTATTGCATATCCACAGGAAATCCACCTCTGGCCCCATGTGTAGAATGTGCGGCTCTTTCCATAGCTCCCATAGAAGTGAATAAAGGGATTTGTGCGCATGCATGGACAACATTCATTTTCTGTCTGGATGCAGCAGGGGTGAGACCTCTATTCTATAAATTGGTGCCGGTCCCATGGTTGTGGATCCTGTGGATATGCCATAAAATTATATGGTGAGAATAACCATTTAAAGAAATGTGGCGAAAACTAATAGACACTAAAGGAGAAATTTATTAAGACCAGGTTTTTAAACACTGGTCTTAATATTATTTTCCCCAGGACACAATGCACCTAGTATGTGTAGAGGTGCAAAAGATGCTGCGATGCATCTCATCTCAGCACCTCCATGCACTTACACAAAAAAATATGCTAGGTCTGACCTGGTGTACAAAAGATACGTTTTCAGGCTCCTTTTTATGTTTTCCCAGGTGGTAAAGAGTCTTATGAGTTAAGGTAGTGAGTTCCAGAGAATAGATGACAAAGGGGAGAAAACCTGGAGACGATTATCTAAAGTGCACACTAGGGAAGACTAGAGAAGGAGATCTTGTGAGAATGGATGTTACAAGTGGGGAGATATCAGGATATTAGATCAGAGATATATGGAGGGGGCAATTGTGGACAGCTTAGTTAGTATGTCAACGATAATAACTTGAATTGGACTCTCTGAGTAATTGGCAGAGGGGAGATTCAAATAAGCCTAGCAGCATAGTTAAAGATAGATTGGAGGGATACAAGGGTATTGGAATGGAGGCCATAGAGGAGAATGTTGAAGAAGTCTATGCCCAATGTTCTACTACACTGGATGTTAGGATCACATGACAGTGCAGAGGACAGGAGCTGGGGGGAAAAGAAAGAGGTGAGAATATGAGTGCTTTTTTCCACTTCCGCAGCAAAAAAAAGTCTAGTCCTGGTTTTTCCCAGTGAGTTCATTGGGCAAATCCGCCTTTGTTGGAAGCCATGGGATTCTATGAGCTATCGTAGACCATGGATTTAGATAGAGAAGAGAAAAGGTCCTAGTACAGAGCCTTGGGGGACACTAACACAGAGAAGGCAAGGCAAGGATGTGGTGTGCAAATGGGAGACACTAATCATTCAGTCCGTGAGGTTCGAGGAGATCCAGGAAAAGTTTGTGATGCTAAGGGAAGAGAGAATTTGTAGCAGGAAGGAGTGGTCAACAATGTTAAAGGCAGAGGACAGGTCTCAGAGGAGGAGCATGAAGTAATGTTTTGAGGCTTTTGCAGTTAGCACATTTTTAGCTACTTTGGCTAGAGTGATTGCTGTTAGAGTTATGGGTTCAGAAACCAGATTGCAGTAGTTTGAGCCGGGAATTCGAGGAGAGGTAGGAGGACAATTCCAGGTGGACATGCTGTTCCAGGAGTTTTTATGTAAAATGAGCAGCGATATGGGACTGTAGCTAGCCAGAAAGGAAGGATCAAGGGATATTTTTTTTATTAAAGATGAGCATGACGGATGCATGTTTGAAGATCAAGGGGGAGTCAAGAGGTTTAATAGGCAGTTAGGGTTGGGATGAACATGGTGGTAAGTTTGGGGCGAGGTAGAATGGTATGGGTCAAGCGTCCAAGCAGTGAGGTGTGATTTGGAGAGTAAGTAAATAATCAGTACTAGCACACCATATGAATGGTATACCAGTCTCTAAACCCAGTTCAGCATGCAACAAATTCATCCATAAAGCACATTCCTGGTTTTTGAATTATATGTAGTCTGAAATCAATGTCAGGTCAGTCCTGACTTTGTTTTCCAACACTTTTTTAGTTAAACGGTTAGTCAGTTGCACATGCTCCCACTCTGAAACCTCATCCACTTTTTCTTCTACCTTTGTATGATTTTAATTTTGTTTTATGAATATGGCTTTGATACCATACTTATGTCATGAAACTGGTGAAATGTATTAAGAAATCTGTCCCACTATATGTTTTTAAGCTTTCATTTTTTAAAATGTATGTGTTTTTCTGCATTTACCATGGCAAAAGGTGATATGCGTTATATGTTCTTACAGGAATAGGCATATCTTTGCTTTTCACTTCCCCTTGTCATTACAACAATTTTTGCAAAAGAAAGTCGGTGTGGATAAATAAAGGAGTTGGCAGACTACTTCATTCATTTTCATTATGAATCAGTAGTGCAGCTAGCTATTCCATTATGAAAATTAGGAAAAGATCAGTTTCATGAAAATTTTATGAAGGTGATAAAGAGTACAAATTCCATGTTTGAGTTATATCTGGTTTTGCCAATTTAAAGTGCAAATCTCCATATACACCTACCCAAAAATGGCATCTATTTACTTGGTGCAACCTCTACTTTGCAGGTTTTAGTATTTTTTTTATGATTAACCCTCACTCAGGTGTTTGGGAGATTTGGTGAAAAAATATTAATTTTCATACTTTTGCTAAGGGCAATCAATGTTTAAATTTATATATATACCCTCACATGACCGTGGATCTACAGATGACTCAACGCAGGGCGACTCCTGGGACTGGAAGAAACAATTGCGGGCGTTACCTATAAAAAGAGACTTCCAGAGGCTAGAAGACTCCCACAAGCAGTCCCTCTCCTTTTTGCAGCAAGAGCTGAAACATGTGGGCCATAGGCTGCAAACTGTAGAGGAATCCCAAGAAGACGTTTTTTCACTGCTGGATGC
The DNA here is from genome assembly GCF_035609145.1 of Eleutherodactylus coqui. Taxonomy (NCBI): domain Eukaryota; kingdom Metazoa; phylum Chordata; class Amphibia; order Anura; family Eleutherodactylidae; genus Eleutherodactylus; species Eleutherodactylus coqui. The sequence continues at coordinate 135,003,205 of NC_089837.1, read as the reverse complement.
CCATAGTCAAGTCATCAATGCCCAGAACCTGCAGATAGCACATATCCTGTCCCATCTGAATGATCTAGAGAACAGGCACCGATGCAACAACATCCGCTTGCAAGGCCTATCTGAAGAAGTGCCCCCCCCCCCCCCCCCTGCAACTGGAAAATTGGGCACGTAACATGTTCAGCTCCCTATTGCAACGTAACTGTTCTAAACCGGAGGAAATAGATCATATTCACAGAAGTGTGGGTCCCAGACCAGAGGACCAGGGGGAACCTCGAGATGTAACATGCCGGATCCATTTCTATAAAAATAAGGAAGCGATCCTGAAACAAGCACGGGATAACAACCCAGCTCTCACCCATAATGGAACTCCTATTACAATATGCAGCTCCGCAGGGCGGTGGGACCACTACTCCATGCTTTACGAGAAATAAATATATTATATAGGTGGGGCTACCCATTTCAACTGATAGCTCCCAAGAACAGCAAAACGGCAATATTTAAAAGCCCAGCAGATCTACCAAGATTCCTGGGGACTCTGGAGCTTCCCATGGTGGCGCTACCGGACTGGCCTACCCTACCATTGCTACCAGTCGTGGCTCCCAGAGAAGCCTGGCGTGAGGCCCGACCCGGAAAGAGAAGGGGTATGAGACACTCCAAAACCACACCTCCCACCTGAGGTCCGAGAAGTAGGAAAATAACACTAAGACCTGAACATGAGAGCCCTGGGAGGCACTTCTGTGCACTTGGACCCTACCTAAAGATGCCAGCCAACGGCCAGACTGCTGCACTGCTCTCGTCCATCCACTCCTCCTTCTCCCTTTTTCTTTTTTTTCTTTTTGTGTTTCTTGTCTTTTCTCCTTTTATTTTATGTGTTGTGTCTTTGTACGTTTTTCTCTTTTACTTTGATTTGTTCTTGAACTATATTTGGCATGCCAAAGAAAGCTGTTGGAACTGTCCAAGTTGCAGGAAGACTGTTTGCGTTCTGAACTGTTTGTACCTAAGAGTTGAGTCTTTTACATTGCTGCCCTGTTGAGGCATTTCTACTATATTTAGTTAACTGGTGGGTGAAGCGGGAGGCACGCGGTGGTGTCCCCCCCTACTTCCCTCACTAGGCTAGATGCCACTTAGTGCCGTCTAATCTCTGCTGTATACCAGACGAGTACCTATTCCGAAGAGTCTGGGACACTATCCCCTGACTGACAGACTACTACATTTCTGTCACCCTGCTGCTTTCCCCATGTCTACTCTTCTACTTTCTCTCTTAACCCACCCATTCCCCCCGGCGGCGGCCTGTACCAATAATTTACCAAAATGATAAGCACATCTTTTTGTACCTACAACGCTAGAGGATTAAATTGTCCCTCCAAAAGGGGTCAAATCCTGGCGCACATGTATAAAAAACACGTACTCATTGCCCTTTTTGAAGAAACTCATTTTAGAAGCGGCCATGTCCCGAAATGTGTAACAACAGATACTAATCCCGATGGTACCATAGTACCCATCCCGACAAAAAAAATCATGTGGAGTCTCCATAGCCATACACAAAAATCTCCCGAGGCCAACCCAGAGGGCAGATACCTTTTCTTAAAAGTGGAACTTGGAACAAAGGTGTTACAATAGCTAATGTTTATTTCCCTAATTCAGGCCAGACCGCCTTCATGATCCAAGTGCTGGGAGAACTGCCTCGATTTGCCTCTTGAACCTTGATTGTCCCTGGAGGAGACTTAAACCTTTGTATGGACCCACGCCTTGACTCGTCATCAGGTAGGTCTGGCGTTTCCCTGGCGGCTGTGGGCAGACTGCGGAGACAGCTGACCTCCCTTAAACTCGTTGACCTCTGGAGGATCTTACATCCGGAAATCAAGGACTTTAGCCACTACTCCTCCACACACAACAGCTATAGCAGATTAGACTACTTATTTATATCGCATAGCCTCCTAGACCTAGCGCCCAAAAGCTCAATCGGTAGGATCGTTTGGTCAGACCACGCATCGGTCTACGGGTCACTAACGAGGGAAGATGCGGGGATTGGGCAACGATACTGGCGTCTGAATGATAATCTTCTAGAAGATCCCTGCTGCCTGAATGAGATATGCCATTCTATCAAAAATTTCACAGAAATCCACAAAACAGACGAAACGGCCCCACCTATTAAATGGGAGGCCCTGAAATGTGTTATTCGCGGGGTCTTTATCTAATATGGCGCTAGACTCAAGAAAGAGAGGGCAGGTAAACTAACGGACCTGTTAACAAAACTAGATACAGCAAAACAATCTAACAAAACAAGCAACACCATCCTTGGCCGCAGAAATTTCTTTGCTGCGCCAACAGATCCTGGCAATCATGGATCAGGCCTTCTAGAGATAGAATGAGAGGTGGGTACTATGAATACGGAAACAAATGTAGCTCCTGGTTAGCAAGGGCACTTAACCCACAAGAATCGCACTCATACATTTTTGCACTGACTTTTCCGGGTGGCGAGAAAGTACATGCCACCGCGGAAATAGTGGAATGCTTCCATAAATACTACAAGGAGCTCTACCATATCCGTGATGTAGGCCTGTGCCCTGGGGGATCTGGGAACATGGGAATGGCATCCTACTTAGACGACCATGCTCCGGGTCCTATCTCCGGCGAGGAGTCGAGGGCATTGGAGGCTGATATATTGGAAAGGGAAATACTATAGGGAATCCAGAAACTTAAAATTGGCAAAAGCCCAGGCCCAGACGGCGTCACCCCTAGATTTTATAAGACTTGTGGGGACCTACTGGCTCCTTTACTTTGCCAATCTTTCAATGCTATTTCCAGGTCTTGCCCATTCCCACCCCAGGCATTGCAGGCGACAATAACGGTGATCCCAAAACCTGGGAAAGACCCGATCCATTGTGGGAGCTATCGACTCATCTTTCTTTTAAACGTAGATACAAATATATTTGCCAGAGCAATCACTTCCCGACTGCAACCCCTCATGCCATGGCTGATTCATGGAGATCAGGTGGGGTTTGTCCCGGGCCGTGAGGCAAGGGATAATACCATACAGACCTTGTTCCTGATTGAAATAGCCCAGCAAGAAGAAACACCTCTATGCCTCCTCTTGATGGATGCCGAAAAGGCATTCGACCGGGTGGACTGGGGCGTCCTGGAAGCTACACTTCAAAAAATAGGCCTTGGACCCAGGCTGCGCAGCTGGTTCATGGCTCTATACAATGGCCCCACTGCGCGAATATGAGTCAATGGTAGACTCTCACCTCAAGTAGATATCTGCAATGGCACAAGCAGGGTTGCCCCCTGTCACCCACCCATTACATCTTAGTCACGGAGTCCCTTGCAAACGCTATAAGATGGAACCCAGACATAAGAGGTTTCCAAACCCCACAATCTGAACACAAATTGGCTTCATTCGCGGATGACCTGCTCGTCTACCTGACCAATCCTCAAACTAGTCTACCAGCCATACTACATGAGTTCAAAAGATACAGTCAGTTTAGTAACTTTAAAATAAATATTCACAAGTCTGAAATCCTAAACATAACCCTTCCCCCTTCAGAAGTCGCCCAACTAAAATCTCGATTCCTGTTGAAGTGGAAAGATGACCATATTAAATATCTGGGAGTCCATATTCCCTCCAAGCTAGATGACCTGTTTAGTCTTAACCACAGGCCCTTTTGCTCCTCGCTGAAGAGGGATCTGGAGAGGTGGCGATCTTTGACTCTGTCATGGTTTGGCAGGATCAATGCGATAAAAATTAACGCCCTTCCCAGGTCCCTTTACCTGTTCCAGACTTTACTGATTCAGGTTCCAAAAAGTTTTTTTATGTGACTTAGAAGAGCTGTGATGAAATTTGTTACAAAATGAGTCACAAGATCTTAACGCAAAGGAAGGAAGTGGGGGGAGTGGGGCTTCCAGATCTCGCAAGGTACCACAAAGCGGCGATATGCAAATGCATACTTGACCTAATGCTCCGGAGATCATCAAAGCGCTTGGTCGAGCTCGAGCAGGACTCAGTCCCTTTTAAAGCACAGGGCCTATTCTGGCTAAAGGGGGCCTCGGACGTAGGGGGATTACAGTCCCCTCATTTCTGGGATCTATTCTGAAACAATGGGATTGGTTTGCAGCAAGGACAGGTCTGATATCAGTACCTGGCCCTTGCACGCCTCTGGTGGGCAATCTGGATTTCCCGTTGGGAACATGAGGCCTACCACTATTGTACAGGATGGGGATTCCGATCCATAGAATTCGGGATGTAATGACAGAGGGTGGAATCAAATCAATGGAAGCACTGCTAGGAGAGGGAGGCCCAATGGCCGGTGCGTGGCTCCAGTATCTACAATTGAATCACTATATCCAAGCACAGGGCCAGGTCTCAGAGGTACTGCGACGGTCCACCCCCTTTGAGGAGATATGCGTAGCATCTCCCGAGTGGAGGGGGAAGATCTCTGTGGTCTATGGCATGTTGGCAGCCAGGGACACGCGAGACAGGGGAGCAAGTTTCAGGGGAAGCTGGGAGAGAGAACTGGGTCAGCAGCTCGCAGATAACGACTGGACCAAATCACTAGTCATGACCCATAAAATGTCTGTCTCCGGCAGACATCACGAATTGAATTACAAAATCTTGTCTAGGTGGTACCGTACACCAACTCGCCTGGCTAAGATGTATCCTAATGTCAGTGGCAACTGTTGAAGATGCCTGAATAGCCTAGGGTCGATAATACACATCTGGTGGTCCTGCCCACTGGTGTCCCCCCTATGGAGCAAGATAAACGCCCTATACAACACCCTCACCACAGGAAAAGTTTCCTTCATCCCAGAGATTGCCCTCCTTTCCATTATCCCAGGCTCCATAACCTTGATTAAGAAAGATGTCCTCAGATTCTTTCTCCTAGCCACAAGACAAGTGATACCGCAATTGTGGAACACTACGACGACCCCTACACGCTTAATGTGGGTAAAAGCCATGGATAACATTATGCACATGGAAGAATTAAGGGCTAGAGATGAAACTAAATTCTCTATTCACTACGCCACATGTGCGACCTGGCTAAGCTTTCACTCCTCTGCTAAATTTAACTAATGGATAACTAATAGTGTGTTACAACCCTGAATATAGCTGCTATGAGCAGTTGTGTTCAATGATAACAGCATTTGGATGGCTTCCGCCGGACGGGTAAGCCCCTCTCTTATCCTCGCCCTTCTAGGGCCAATAGTAGTACTTTCCTCCCTTTTTTGTTCCCTTTCCAACCTTTCCCCTGTTTTCCTCTTCTCTCCCGCTTTCTTGTCTTCACCTTTCTTCTTTCTACTTCCTTCCCTACTAGCTAAACTGATGTCGTGACTTGATAGTGTCGACATGATCTTCAACACAGAGGCTAGATGGATTTTCCACCCTCCCCTCTGCACTTAAGTATACTCAAGTTTTTCTATTTGGTTATAAGTTGTTAACAAATTAAGCTAATTTTGGTATCACCATCTGACTTGGGACCACCCAAGGAAGAAAATACTTAATTATTAAACCGGGGGGCTTTGGGGATTATCAGGTACCCGCAGATTCCGGGAAGTGTCTGTACTTGTTCACTCATTTGAAATGATTGTTTTAAAGTAGTTGTGAACATTTGTTTAACCTTACTGATATTTCAATAAAATACATTGAACAATAATTTTATACGTATACACACATAAAAATATATACTGACTGGTGGTCACTGTTATTAGAGACACCTGCCATTTTACAATTGGAGCTTTCCTGTATGGAAATCAAATACATGTTCCCTAAGTGTAACATAAAGACAAGTGAGCAAATTTTCTGTAGATTGGTTACTAATACTATGTGAAGCCTCATTAGAATGGGAATACCAAGCAATCTGAGTGACTTTGAATGAGTCATGGATATTGGTGCTAGACTAGCCAGGGCCAATATTTCAAAAAGTCTCAACCTTGTGGGGTTTTCTTGTTTAAGCTTTAAGTACTGATGTGGGGGGCGGATGTACTTGAAATAAGTAACATTTAAATAAAAGTTGATCATAAAATTAAGTTTGTTTTATTTAAAATTACTTAAAAAGCTGACTAGTGTGTTTTTATAAACCTATAAATCATTGTAATTCCTTGTAACAACCACATAAATGCACAGCCTTGACAGGCTCCCACACGGGTGCTTACGCAAAAATAAAACCATGTCAGTAGTTAAAGGTGTCAAGAGCAAAAACATCGAGTGAAAATGGATCCTGTAGATGTAAACAACTTATCAATAACAGGGATCAGAGGAGGATGTTAAGAATCATTCTGATGAACAGGTGATTCACATTCAAGTACATTTCTGCTCAATACAATATTGATGCCTCAATACAGCTCATCATTCCTTAGGCCTGAAGGGCTATAACAGCAGATGAGCAGTTTGAGTGCCAGTGCTGTCTAAGAGAAACAAAAAGGCAAGACTCTAGCAGGCAAATAGTGCAATTATTTGATTAATGAATAGAGATGAGCGAGCGTACTCGGAAAAGCACTACTCGCTCGAGTAATTTGCTTTATCCGAGTATCGCTGTGCTCGTCCCTGAAGATTCGGGTGCCGGCACGGAGCGGGGAGCTGCAGGGGAGAGCGGGGAGGAACGGAGGGGAGATCTTTCTCTCCCTCTCTCCCGCCCGCTCTCCCCTGCTCCCCGCTGCGACTCACTTGTCAGCCGCAGCGGCACCCGAATCTTCAGGGACGAGCACAGCGATACTCGGATAAAGCAAATTACTCGAGCGAGTAGTGCTTTTCCGAGTACGCTCGCTCATCTCTATTAATGAACAATGGAAAAACTTTACCTGGTCAGATGAATACAGATTTCTGTTGCAACATGCTGATGGGAGGCCTTTGGCACAAGAAACATGAATTGATGAACCTTTCTTGTCAGGTGTCATCAAGTTTAGGCAGGCATAGTAATGTTACGGGGGATTTCTTGGCCCAGCCTGGGCCTCAGATACTTGTTGATAGACATGTGAACAGTAGGGCTTACCTAAACATTATGGTTACCGAAGTTCAACTCTTCATGGCAATTGTCCACCCTATGGGGAAGGAGAAATTCAAAAGGGTACTACAGCATGCCAAAAGAGTCGTATAGTTGTAGATTGGCTCAAGGAACATGACAGCAAGTTTTTCTTGCTTCACTAGACCTCACAATTCCAAAATCTGAAAGCATTCCTTATTTGCCAGATGAGTTTTAAGAATAAAATACCATTTGTGTACATGAAGAGTAACAGTATAACTGGCCATTATATGACTTGTATGCTTTATATATCACCAGATTTCTCCTCTACAGGTTGAATATTTAGTCTTCAGTTCTCTCTGATGTGATAAGAGGAGCCTGCTGTTATGCTGTGTTCTATCCACTATGCACAGAAAAAAAAACCCTGCAGGTTCTTCCCCCAAACTGTCTGTAATGCACACATACACACACACAGAAATAATTTCATCATGAAAGAATAACAGTACTGAGCAATGTAGATGATATTTCAGTAGCAGCATATAACCTAATTTTAGCAACAGGCACATCTGTGTGAGTCTTTCTTCTTTTGTCTTCCTCTGGCAGCTCACTCCTCCATTCTCCCCTCTACTGTTCATAGACTTTTATGGGTAGTATCCACCTTCTCCACTTCCTGCTCTCCCATTTGTATTTCCATTATTAGAAATTGGTATCAGTTGGCAACAAAATGTTAAAAGGAAGGAATACCCGTAGTGGCCAACACTTTTTGCTATTAATTTTCAAAACATCACGTTTCTGTGCTCACAGGTACCTTCATCAAGCCAATGCGTCACCAATAGAGATGAGCGAGCGTACTCGGAAAAGCACTACTCGCTCGAGTAATTTGCTTTATCCGAGTATCGCTGTGCTCGTCCCTGAAGATTCGGGTGCCGGCACGGAGCGGGGAGCTGCAGGGGAGAGCGGGGAGGAATGGAGGGGAGATCTTTCTCTCCCTCTCTCCCGCCCGCTCTCCCCTGCTCCCCGCTGCGACTCACCTGTCAGCCGCAGCGGCACCCGAATCTTCAGACCCGAGCACAGCGATACTCGGATAAAGCAAATTACTCGAGCGAGTAGTGCTTTTCCGAGTACGCTCGCTCTTCTCTAGTCACCAACATTATAATTTGTTGTTTCGAAAATTAATAAATAATAAGCTAAATGTTACGATCGTGTGGGCAGGCAAAGCACGGGACCCACACGATCATGACCAAAGGGGACGCACACGGGTTTCAAGCAACTGGCCCTGTGCTAACGGGAGGTAGAAATGGCCCTACCTAAGCGGGGACATTGCCCCAATAAGGGCAGCCCAGCGGTCTTCGGATCTGAGCCCTAGCTGTTCCTAGGAGCCACGCACCAGAACAGGATGCATTCACATGCCACATGACAGACCCAGAATACACTGCATACAACATGCAACCACAAGTAACAGATAGGAAGCTGAATGTAAATACCAGGTATTAGTTGACATGTTGTACAAGATGTTGTAAGCTAGCAGGCCACTTCACAGCTCCTGGTTATACTGCTAGTCCCTACACTAACCAGGAGTCCAGCAGAACCGGACAGCGTTCACACCTTACGCTGCAACAGTACAGGACACAGATTGCAGGACACACAGCAAACTAACACAAAGCTGACAGAATTTAAACATACAAACGGACATGAACCAAGTCACACTGCAACCCTCACCAGACAAGCATTCATGACTACTCACCTGAAGGGCCATATAGACTGACCAGGAGCTGGGTTTATATGTGAGCACAGATCCAGGGGATTGGCTAGCAGACAGTACCACACCCAGCCAGCTCAATCATTAACCCTGAGAGTGCTGTGCTGCTGGAATCACAATAGTACAACATGTCTCAGCAGCACACGTAACAGTACCTCCCCTTTAAAAAAAGGGGCCTCTGGAGCCTTTAAGCATAACCAAAAAAAAATTATGCAACTCCTCCAAACAGTGCACGTGTACAGGATTTATCTAAAAAGTACCTGACACCAAGGCAAAGATGACAAAATGGGAGAGAGTAAGGGAAAAACTAAGCAGGGCCACTGCGCCTTATACCAAAAGGCCACCGAACAGTAGCCTGCATAGAATATGCACAATCCAGAGGGAAAGATGGCTACCCTCCCTACTGACATAGCGTGAACAGGACTTATCACTACGGGCCTGATGCAGACGCCAGCTTGTCAGCAGGAGAAGGAAGTACACCCTGGTACCTCCCGCACAGGGGTCTACAACAAATTACGTCCGCAGGGCGCACCTCGCCACAAAATGGACACCGGAACAGGAATACAGACTGAGATGGAACTCAGACACAACATCCATGCCACCAAAGTTGTATGGAGCCACCACACCCACCGTACAAGGGGAAGGACCGCCAGAACACCTATCTGGCTATAAGGAAAATTGTGGCCGGCGTCACCAGCTCGCACCACGCACACAAAAATCAGATGTTCGGAGGCCGCACCTGCCAAGGGAAAGGAGAAACCTGCGAGTGGCTACACTTGCATGGTAACCGTACCACACCTACTGAGTGCACCACCCCAGAACGCCAGGAAGGGAAGGAACAGCAGGTGTCCAAACCATCTGCGGGGAAATACGGGGAAACTTGCTCCAACAACCGCATGCAACAGACACTACAACATAGAGTGTCTAACATACATATGAACACCAACATCCTCAGAACAGGACTATCCATACCTGATGTCTGGCCACCTGCACAGACACTGGACTAGTCACCGTTCACACACAACATTTAATTCATATAACATACTCCACACCTGAATATAATGCACACCTGAACATAATGCCCCCCCCCCCCCACTTACAAAAGGGAGTGCATTATGTTACGATCGTGTGGGCAGGCAAAGCACGGGACCCACACGATCATGACCAAAGGGGACGCACACGGGTTTCAAGCAACTGGCCCTGTGCTAACGCGAGGTAGAAATGGCCCTACCTAAGCAGGGACATTGCCCCAATAAGGGCAGCCCAGCGGTCTTCGGATCTGGGCCCTAGCTGTTCCTAGGAGCCACGCACCAGAACAGGATGCATTCACATGCCACATGACAGACCCAGAATACACTGCATACAACATGCAACCACAAGTAACAGATAGGAAGCTGAATGTAAATACCAGGTATTAGTTGACATGTTGTACAAGATGTTGTAAGCTAGCAGGCCACTTCACGGCTCCTGGTTATACTGCTAGTCCCTACACTAACCAGGAGTCCAGCAGAACCGGAGAGCGTTCACACCTTACGCTGCAACAGTACAGCACACAGATTGCAGGACACACAGCAAACTAACACAAAGCTGACAGAATTTAAACATACAAACGGACATGAACCAAGTCACACTGCAACCCTCACCAGACAAGCATTCATGACTACTCACCTGAAGGGCCATATAGACTGACCAGGAGCTGGGTTTATATGTGAGCACAGATCCAGGGGATTGGCTAGCAGACAGTACCACACCCAGCCAGCTCAATCATTAACCCTGAGAGTGCTGTGCTGCTGGAATCACAATAGTACAACATGTCTCAGCAGCACACGTAACACTAAAGTTATTATCCTTTTCCTATCTCCCCATTGTACAACTCCAATCACCATTATTAGGAGGGGGTTTCTGTGTTATTCATATCCCCCGACTCCAAAGTAAGCCTCCATTTATTGGATTCAACTTTTTTTACATGCTTTTCCTATGAGAGCAGGATTTTTTAACTTTGAAACTATCTTTTCTATATTCATGCTCTGGGGAACTTTTTTCTAAAAAGATTCCTGAAATCCATGCTACTCTCCTCTCATCAGTGGATGCAATTAGCATAGGAAAAGACAACCCAGGAACTGTTACTAGGACCATAGGTGAGGCACCTGGTCACCCACTCCCGGGCACAGGTGTCCATACCAGGTGAGTCCTGATTTTTAAAAGAATCTTTGAGGCACTTTCCAAATTTCTCTAATAGAACCTGAACCCATATATGCATGTAGGTAATAAAGTACTAGAACAAAAAAATGAATTTACAAAAATATATAATTCATTTTATATACATTGTATAAGTTATACAATCCCCACATAATAAGTGATCATATTCTATAAACTGCAAGTGCATGCATTCACGCGCGAATGGGCCAATATTCCTGTAGGATGACTTCCACACTTAGTGGAATCTATGCTATAATGAAATGCTACAGTTCTGAAGGCCAAAGGAGCACTACTAAAATGCTACTAAATTGGTGACTCTAATAAATTGGCCATTCAGTGTATATATTTTCTTGCAAATGAACAGTTTTTTCATGCTCACATCTAAAACAAAGAAACTTTGCAGATAGGTGGCACTGCAGAGGTATTGTTTCATCTTCGTTATTTGCATATTACCCAGAGGAGCATGGATGGCCTTATGTCTCCTCACTCACCTTCTTGGTGCTCTCTCTCTAAGGAGTGATGGTACCCCTCCCGACCCACATCCCAGGCCTTTCACTAGCCAAGCCAAGATCGTACTGCACACTGTTGAGGGGCAAAACCCCCCAAACAGCTTTCTGTGTATGGATTAGGGCCTGCTTTTAAATTCCAAATCATTGCTCTACAGACCAGTATAAAGGGTCAAGCATTGATCTGAAGGAATGCTGCCATCCAGTAGGTGGTGCTGCAGAGGTATTGTTTCATCTTCTTTATATGTATAACTAAAAGGATATGCATAGTTCTAGCGGGTGTTTGATTCTTCTTTTTGGACGAGGACTCACATACAGTGGTTGACGTGGACCCAATTGTCCTTTGCTTTCAATTTGACTGAAGTGGCAGTTGTCAACTGGATCTGGTATAGTCCATCAAATCTTGATTCAAAACTTTTTTCCCCAATATGTCCTTTTGAGGACAACCCAGTCCCCTGCAAGCAAAAATATGTGACTCCTCTTTTGAGTCTGGATCTGATATCGAGGAAAATTCACATTTATCAGTGACAGTTAACTCCTAAAATAAAGCACTCACATAAGAAGTTAGATCCTCATGCTAGGACTGAAGAAAGTATAGGCCTGTTAAAAGGGCCCTATGAAATAAAACTTCAAAGGAGGCTCAACTCAGTTTTACGAGTAGACACAGGTCTAACTATGTAGAGTTCCCATTACTTTCTTAATGCATACCTCTATTATTTTCTGACTTCTGGTACACCATTTATAGATCTTAGGCCCAATGCCCACGTACGGATAATGGCTGCAGAATTTATGGCCAGGCGCCAGCTGTGAATTTCGCTGTATTTAGAACTATTTTAATTCTCATATGAGGGTGTTAGCAGGATCGTCTTATACTTAGTGAATCTGGTAGCTGAAGGATTTTTCATTTGTGCTTAATGCAGTTTTTCCATTCCTGCATTAGTGAATATGACATTAAGAGTCCCACTACGCCTCTGGAACCCGTGCAAAAACTTGCAGGGGAAAAATTTACAATCTGTAACCATATTGTACAAATACTGGTTACTGCTTGTTCATTAAAGGCCTAATACCCCTAATACAGTTTGGGGTATATTCAATTTATACTTGTATCACTGTAAGTATAACTGCCATAGAAGGCCAACTGGGAAGGTCTCTAACACCATAGAAATACGCACATTGGAAATGTGATACACTTTAAGCAAATTTTTGTTATTAATTTGATTCTGTTTGCAATACGCTCATCAGGTTTATCAAGTGCATAATTATCTCATTTTAGCTTCACACGTACTTCAATAATATTCAAATAAGTAGAACTCAATATTTTGAATACATCATATTCTTGTGTTATGCATATCATTACCATACTATATTTAATGGATTGTAGGTATTACATAGCTGTCCCTGAGGAAGCTATCAGAGTATAGCAATACGCATGGGGATTTCCTTCTGTGTAACCATATATTCATTTGGCTATATTTGTTTCTCCCTGGCAGCATCTCTAACCTTTATCATGAGATTTGGTAACTGGTCATGTTTCTTTATATTGGATGCCATATACTCTTTTGCATTTGCACTTCATTTTTCAATGTGCATTTTACACTTTATAGTTAGTAGTGATCCCTTTGTTTCTCACTATAGACACTTTCTGTGCATTTTATGGGGTGTGTGTTAACCCTTCATGATTGACAATTTGGGAGTATAGCCTTTATTTCTGCTCATCATATGATATATTGCTATTGGTTGCATGAATTTACTTACATCTGTGGATAACTGCCTGTTGTTTCTGAATGGAGGTAGGAGGCAAAAGAAATCTCTGGCGTGATCCGCCTCCATTTACTGAGTGATTATCGCTCCTGTATAAAAGTACACGAGCGATAATTGTTGGGACTATTGTGTAAAGGGACCCTTAGGTCTCATGTCCACGGGCATAATTGAATTGCAGAATCCGCGTGGTTGATCCGCAGTTCAATATGCCCATAGACTATCAATGGGCATCCGCAGGTAATTAAATACCTGCGGATGTCATTTTTCTTCCCAGCGTGCAGACTGCACGAGCAGGAAAAAATGCAGGATGCTCCATTTTCTGAGGTTTTCCCACACAGACGGCTTCCGCGGGAAAGCAGGAGTTAAAAAAATAAATAAAAGAAGGCACAGCACCGGCGTTCAGAGCGCATCTGCCGTGCCAAAGAAAGAAGATCCAGACACAATGGAAGAGAGCTCTGCAGCATCCGGACAGGTGAGTATAATGTAATTTTGGGCATCATGTCTGAGGGCTGGGTGGAATCCGCTGCGGGATTCTGCATGGGGAAACCGTGCAGGCCTGTGGACATGAGGTCTTATACTGCAAATTTGTTTGTGTATTGTATACACAACATACCATTTTTTTCACTTTTATGTGACTACTGTATGTATTCACATAGACCTACACATATCTGACAAATATCTGTGTCTTGTTCTTACTATGAACTTTTCAAACTTAACTTAGTTATTTGTGGGTAAATTTCTGGTTGGCTGGGAGATTTTTGATTTTCCATTTCTGGATGAATATACTCTGTTTTAATCTTTTGTTATTTTGTAGCTCAAAAACAGATTTAACATATATTTACTCCAAACACTATAAAGTTTGTGCTAATGTAATACACGTATACTGAAACGGATTAAGGGGTTCTCTAGGACATAAATATTGATGGCTTCTCTGTAGCGTAGGCCATCCATGTCTGATTAGTGGAGGTGAAAACTTCAGAACTATGCCTGATCAACCCAGTGAAGACCCTGCAGCACTTTCATAAATTCTGCAGCTCTCTCATTGTTCATATAAGCACCATGGCAGCATATTTGTTGGGCTGCAACTGCCAATGGTGACCCATTATTACTCCATGATCACATCATGAGGAGCATGTGTAGGTGATAGAGTAACAAATGAAGAACCATCCCTATGCCAATTAACCTAGGGTGATGTTGTTGCTATTGACTTAAGCTACTAGTAGGGTTTAAACTACTGGGTACACAGTTATCATAGATCCTGGAAGTTCTGACAGCAGCAGGGCTAGGTATTACAGCTATGTTCCCACTACATTCTCATAGATATGTTGAGCAGTACCTATGAAATCACAGTAACAGATGCACATGCACAGGAATCAGCACCTGCTTGCAATATATGTTTCACAACGTGTCAAGTGACATTTTGTCATATTCGCTGAGAAAACTTCTGGTATCTATATCAAACTTATCTATCGGTCCTCAATCACAAACAGATGCCAAAAGAGTGTTCTTCTGATCTCTGTCAAACAGGTACACGTATATCTTTTTGGTATACCTTCTGCTTTATGGAATATCTCAGTCTGCTGCACTATTCTACGTAGAGCCATTCAGTAAAAAATAGTATAGCACACCGACAGTATGAGCAACAGATGCCACTATACCGAATGCCTATACAGCGGTGTCCATCAGAGGTATCCATCACAGGTGTACCTCAGGAAATCCTACTGATATATATCTCTGTGCAAAATTCTGTGTGTCAGTTCCCTTGCTGAACACTTATTTTCACACAGAATTGCAACATACAGACGTGTTCTTTCTTATCTTTCCACTACATTTCACAAAATGTGTGGTATAAGATCTACAGATCTTAACAAATTAAGCATGATTTTGCGACACTCTGTCACAAGATGTCTATACAGTACAATGTGAGTTTATTTGCGGTTATGATGTCAATTTTAGTCTGGCAAAGGTTTTGCTAGCATATTGTGATATCATTTATTTTCTATGAAATTAAAGCCCGTAAAGAGAACCCATCAGCACTCCTGATACTTCTGTTTTAGGGTGGTCTTACATTTACGGTGGAACCTCCAATTGAGATTTCGTAGCAGATCCGGCACAAAATACAAAAGAAAAAGCGCTGCATGGAGCGCTTTTCCTGCAAGCTAAAAGCCGGGCAGCTGTGTGGAAACTAAATAGACTCCATTGTAGTCAATGGGGTCCATTCAACGCTTCTCGGTTCCATCCTAATATGGAGCCATTTGACCAACGGGATTCCCCTTTCCTGCTTCCTGAACGGAGGAGGAAACTGAAATCCCTGACACAGATGTGAAAGCACCCTTAGTAAATGCTTCCATTCTTCATATTATAACATTTCTGGAGCATTTTTATTCATAACTCTATGTTGTGTTGTGCCTCTATTTATTAGGTATGCAAATAAATACTACTTTCGATTATTGTTCAAGTATCCAATTACTTTTGATAGGATAGTGTAGTTTAATATTAACATTGTAGTATAATGTAAATGCAATTTATCTACCTCTGTAGTAAAAATAATAATCACTCACTATTTCATAGTAACTATGGCAAATTCATTTAAATGTAATCACTGATTGTTAGTCAAATAAAAAATAATGTTCCAAAAATGAAGAGCTTAAGTACAGTCCCTATTAGTCACCATGAGTGTATTTGACTTTACCTTCATTAAAATGACTTTCTATCGTCTGTGATTACTGAACTCTGCCTATGCGCACCACTTGAGGGATACAAAACAACTGACTTAATTGTAAGCAATAGTAAATGCAAAAAGGTAAAGCTAAAGGAAGTAGCAGCTGCAAGATGAAATGCACTCGTATTGATATATTGTTTTCTTAGAGCTGACAGAGAAGTTTCAAATCATTTATTCAATTCTGCATTTATTTGACATTTGAAGTGTAAAGATAAAATATGGAGCAGTAAGTCACAAATCTAATAGCTGAAAATTACTGAAAAGTGCATATGATGAGCATGTGTCTGAGTCATCCCAGATATCTTACAAGTATGCTCTGCGATTTGATGTAGGCAGCTTCTTTTAGGATTACATGTGCACTAGTAATAAAATTATGCAACTCTCTATGAAGTGATGCAGACATTTCTTTAAGGAGCAGGTGGTGCACAGCAGGTGGGTGCTATAAAATGTGTATATATTTCAATGTAAGCATCTTGTTGGGCTCTTAGATCTAGACATATACAGACGCGGGAAAGATATTGAAAGGCAAACTTTTAGATAAATCAGCTTCTCTTTTCTTCCCATTCTCTTATTTTTCCCCCTTTTTCACAAAAACACCAATTTTCTGACACAGGATCTGATTTCAGCACCATGGATAGCTCTCTTGGTTTATAAAGTAAATAAGTGGCCTCTATCATTAAAAACGAGTAGAAAGTGTGTCCCAAGATGGTGAGTGTAATCTATATACACTGGTGGAAAACGAAAGGTATACGCAAAAGGAATTGGTGGAATTTCATGAAACATGGTAGATATGTACAGAGTCATACCCAGCATGAGTGATAGTAAATTGGAATGAATCAGACAAAGTTTTCAGGTTTCAGTAAGAAATGTAGCAACCATTAGCACCTATATACTGTTGATACCTTGCAGGCTTTGAATCAATGAGTATTCATATATCTTGTTGTCAAAATGTATGCTGTGTGGCAATGTGCATCATGCATTTACCTATCGCATTGCAGACATGATCTATTTGGGATAAATCTGAGGACTGCACAGGCCTATTTATGGTGACACCTTTCAAGGCATGTATTGTGATGGCTGCAGAATCTGAACAGACATTATCTTGTTAGAAAAGCAAACCGTTTTGGATAGTGGTCATGAAGGGTATGACAACAGGGTGTACCACTCTGTGCACATATTGGCAGGCAGTCATTGTGCCTTCAACAATCCCCAACTCAGTCCTGTGATAACTGATTGCCCCCAAAACATGACTCTTGGGGTTGGTGGTGTGGGGTGTGGGGCTCTGAAATCACACCAGGGTGGGCCCTTTCTCCAAAACTCCAATGGATGTGTTGACGATTAGCACTTTGTCCCATACAGAATTGGGAGTTGTCATCAAACACAATTGTTTTCCATTCATGTGTCCAGTTCAATCTAGCAGTATACCAGGTTAGTCATTGCTGCAAAATAAAATAAAAATCCCCACGCTCCTGGAGAATGGATATTAAACAATGAGAGAGATTGATGCACTTACTTCCTAGAGGAGTCCTGTTTCAAGATAGGACTGCTCTTAATCCAGGTGGATCCTCAGTAATCCAAGGGATTCTTGGGTAGCTTCAATTGATAAATTTTACTGCTGGGGCTGTGATCTGGCATCACTGCCATTCACATTCTGCACAACTCTACTCTGCTCACTGCCAGGCTTCTGCCCAGGTTAGTCATTGCTGGCAGTGGAGTCAGGTTAATGGAACACACTTCATGCAGGACTAAGAATGCAAACTAGTTTCAATCAATTACTTTACAATTGTTGGTGTGACTTTGATTCCAATCACTGCTTTGATTTGTGCTGTAGTCGCTTGTTTATCAGCAAAAGGCATCCACATAATATCACAGTTTTCATGTGCTGTTATCCTGTGTGGAGATGTGCCAGGTCTGTGGGTACTTGAGACTTCCTTTATCTTTTGAGTAATCACTTTCTGTACTAACAATGCACTATGGCCAGTCCTTCTGAAGATTTCACAATATAATGCCCCCATTTTGAACATGCCAATTTTCCGACCTCTTTCAAAGTCAGATATTTGACTGTCAGGTCACTAATAATCTGTGGACAAAAAAAGATCATCTTACATAACCCCCCTTACGACTTATAAACTACTAGCTGATATACCTGGCTTCGCCCAAGTTAATTTGGTACAGGTAATTACCTGTTATTCGCATGGAGAATTTTCATGAAGTCATGGTTACTTTCAGAGGAACTGAGGAATAAAATATGCATATACATAGAGGAGTGTTAGATTGTCCTCAGACTGCATGTACCAATATCCCTCTGCATAATATGCCACCCATCCCAATCTTTCCACTTTTTACCCTTAAAGCACCTCAGCCAATCACAAATAGCTCTTTCAGCACGCAGAGATTTTAAATTCCTGCATGCTGATAGATCAGCAGCGCTACAGAGCTGGGGACAGCGCCGATAGGATGCGGCTGAGTCCCGGCAGCTGAAGGGAGGTGAGTATCATTTTTTCTTTATTTTTTACACTATTTTTCATGGTTTTTCAGGGAAGGGCTGAAATCCATGGATGGGTCCCGGAAGCAGGATCCTCATGTGTGACAGCTGTGGTAGGAAATTGAAAAATTCCTCTGCTGCATCTGTCACAGATGTGGCAGATGTAGCAGCAGGGAATTCTTTTTACTAGCCGGGATGAAGGAAACATCTGCCACATGCGGCAGATGTGTTCTTCATCCCTGCAGGGTTCACGGCAGCAGCGGAGAAGTATGTTTATTTATTTATTTTTTTACACTAAAATTATTGTTTTTCAGGGAAGGGCTTATATGTAAAGCCTTTCCCTGAAAAACAATTCAGGGGTGGCGGCAGACCATTGCTTTCAATGGAGCCACCGGCAGCAGCCGCGGCTCTATTGAAAACACTTCAGAGCCTCAGGCACCCTGAAAAATGCTCGAGTCTCCCGTTGACTTCAATGGGGTTTGTTACTCGAAACAAGCTTTCGAGCATTAGAAAAAGCTGGCTTCGAATAACGAGCACCCGAGCATTTTGGTGCTCGCTCATCTCTATTCCTTATGTACTTTACAGCCTTCAGTATATGCATAGAGGTCAGTTAGATTGTTCTCAGTATATACACATAGATGTGAGGTAGATTCTCCTCAGTACATGCATACAAAGGTCAGTTAAATTGTTGTGGCAAATTTCACACTTGTAGAACCCCGGGAAGTTACATTACATAGGGATGCACTTATTGTTGCACAAAGCATTGAATAATTGAGCTGTGACCCCTTTACTTTTCCTATTTAGGACCTAAAGAATGCTTGTGCCAAATTTCACACTTGTACAACACCGGGAAGTTACATTACAAAGGGGTGTCATTACTTTTGCACTTAGCATTGAATAATCAAGTTGTGACCCCTTTACATTTCCTATTTAGGACCAAAAGAATGCTCCTACTAAATTTCACGCTTGTATGACACCGGGAAGTTGCATTACATAGGGATGCACATACTGTTGAATAATTGAGCTGTGACCCCCCTGCTTTTCCTATTTAGGACCTAAAGAATGCTTGTGCCACATTTCACACTTTTAAAACACAGGGAAGTTATATTACAAAGGGGTGCCAATACTTTTGCACTTTGCATTAAATAATCCAGTTGTGACCACTTTACTTTTCCTATTTAGGAGCTATAGAATGCTTCTACCAAATTTCATGTTTGTACAACACTGGGAAGTTGGAGAATTAGTGGCGAGTCAGTCAGTGAGTCAGTCAATGAGGGCTTTTACCTTTAGGGCTCGGTCTGACAGGCGTTTTTTGTTGCACATGTTTTTTGCATTTGTGATTCGCATCTGTTAGAACTAATGCTTTACAATGGTAGCTCAGTTGTCATTAAATGGCTGAGTGCTGCCTGTGATTGGTCCCTGCGCTCAGCCAATCAGAAGCAGCGCTTTCTGCAGGCCTGGATTTTCAATCCCCCACCACCAGAAGAAGGAAGAACACTGCCGAGGATGGAGAGAGGAGCCGGACAGTTCATCTAGGTGAGTTAACTTTTTTTTTCTTTTTTTTACAGCTTGGGATGATTTTCAAGGAGGGGCTTATATTTAAAGCCTTTCACCGAAAATCCCTGCAGGGCTTACCTTCATCCCATTGCCTTCAATGGGGCTGCAGCAGCGCTGGCCCCACTGAAAGCAATGAGAGAACATCGCGCTCGTCTTCCACAGATGTGACTGCTGTGGCAGGGGAATTCTTCATCCCCACGGGGAGTGACCTTGTCATTGAACACTGTGACAGTGCTGTCACAGTGTTCAGTAATGAGGGCACTGCCTGCGGAGAAGAAGAAGTCTTCTGCCACAGTTGTCACAGCTGTGGTAGACAATCGCAATCTTCTCTGTATGTTGTCAATGGGGCCGCTGCTGCCGGCCCCATTGACCACAAGGTGAAACCCCTGGATGTGACAGTATTCAGGGGTTTCACATTCAAAGAATCCCCTGCTGCAGCTGTCACACGATTAATTTTTTTGTTAAGCTTTTTAAACTTCAGGTTTTTTTTGAAAATGTGTTTTGCACTTTTTTCACACAACTAAATGCTTTCAAAAAACACCTGTCTGACCGAGACCTTATATATATAGATTGAAAACAAAGTAGCATTTTGCCCCATAATTTACATATTAATAAATGTACTTCATCCAGTTTTTAATTATTCAGTTTTCTTCATATGGAGAGGCTTTGCTCTAAGTGTTACAAATTTTCTGCAACTCTGGGTGTAACACTTTTAATTTTCACTAGTTGTATATAAATATCCATGCTCAAAAAAATTATTCAGTGGAATAATAGTTATAATGGAAAGGTATTAGCAGGATTTCGCCACGTCATGAAACCGTCATCATGGAGCCTCAGCAAATGATTGATGAAAAAGTATACATTTGACGATGTAGGCTTGTGTGTTTGATTGAGAGAGTTAGCTTTTCACCACTTGTGTGGATGTAAATGATGTGAGGTCACTATGCATGAGGGTTGCTATGATCAACAAAGACAGATAAAATTTTAATCAGCTTTCATAAGAGTGTGGTTCAGGGTTCCTTTTCCGTGGCCCAACCTGTAGATGCTGTAGTGATGATGTGTGAGTGTGAGGCATAGGGTGTGCTTACATAATGCATACTCATGAGGGCAGGGTTTTTTATGTATTTCATTTACATTATGCTGCTTATCTAAACACTTGCTTAACCCATTAAGGACCAGGTGCGGTAAATATGCGGCGCCTGGTCCTGGGCTTAAAACCCTGCCGGTAGTAAAAGTACGGCGGCGCTTGAAGCCTCTGGCCTCTGCAATCTGCCTTTTCCTTCCCAAAGTACACAGTGCTCAATGAGCACTTTGTACTAGAAAGTAAAAGCAGAAGTGTAGCTTTCACTACGGGAGCCAGAGGGTCATGTGATTGCCGGAGTTTCCTGCTACAGCAGAGCTGGAGGGTCATACTAGACCCTAACCAGCTCTGCCAGTGACTAATGTCACTACAGGGGTTGCTTTCCCCTGTAACTGGGGCTCCTATGGATACCCCAACTACAGTGGGAAAGTGTCAAATAAAAAAAAAATAATGAATGTCACCCAGAGGTCTTATATGAAGTCATGGGGGACATAAATAGTAAAAAAAACATGATTACATAAATAAGTAAAATAAAATTACAGAATAAAACAACAATATATACATAAGAAAGAAAATAACACAAAGCCAACACCAACCAAAGCGGTCGCCGTATGTGCCCTGTAAACCAAAACCATACATACTATATATCAAAATGTCCAAAACAAATAGAGGAACCCATTTCAATACTTTATTTTAGCATAAATATACGAAATAAAAAAAAACTATAAATGTTTAAAAAAAATCCTTTTTTTAGCATTTTACCCCCAATAAAACTAAAAAACGGGAAAAAAAGTCAGTGAAAAACAAAATCGCCCTATATGTCATGGAAAAAAATGCAGAAAAATAATTTGGTAGCTAAAGGAAACAAAATAGGGCAGTAAAACCACCGCATGGGTAAAATCCCTAAAATGTGTCTGGTCCTTAAGGTACAAAATAGCTTGGTTAAAGGTGGGCCTGATATAGAAAACCTACTTTTAAAAATCCTGACTTGCCAGAGTGGGTTCTTCCTTTCTGGACCCTCTTCTACAAGTCAAAGTGGAGTGTGGCTATCTCTTTCTTTAAAAAAAACTAAACATATAGTTGTGCAATACACTCTAGAAAATAAAGTCATTTTCTGTCCTCTATGGTTGTGATTTTCAATGTTTTAGACAAACTAGGAAAAAAGCCTCATAAAAAATGGTATTGTTCTAAGATCTGTAAATTAAACAAAATCCAAGCATCTCACTTCACTTTTAATATGGAAGAATTCCAAGGACTTAATAAGGGTGAGACAATATTTGGCATCTTGGGTGAAGTATGATTAAGAATGGAACAAAATGTGATGGAAGTGCAAAGTATGAGTAGTGGCAATGGAATTCAAAGAGAAGTATTGCAGATGTCTCAGTGCAGAACAATTGGGTAGATAATTAACACTGAAAAATTAGTTCAGATAGTTGTGCCAGTATTAATAGTACTGCACTTTAGCATTGCATCTGGGAATTAGTTTTGCATCCTGAAAGTTACAAAAATATTTAAGGATTAATGAGGGTAGAAAAAGAGGTCTGTATCTAAAGCTTCATGAAAGTTCATATATACATGTGGTTAATCAAACCAGCACAGTATAAAGCTCACAGAATGTCTATTTGATTCTGGGTGTAAACAATTTTTGCAGTTAATTAAGTTAGAACTTCTAAATAATTAAAGATTCTAGAAAGGATAATAGAGCCATATCATTAATACACACATTGTAAAAAAAAAATCATGCACTCAGGAGGAGTTGTCGTTTCAGGTGCTTGATTTTTTTTACAATGAGTGCATATAGGACATACAGTTATGGGTAATTATATTTACTGAACAATTAACTACTATATAACAATGAAGGATATGGCCAGTAGAAATTTCTAGCTCTTCAATATTTAAAGCTGGTTCTTCCTGGCATGATGTGTCCCCTAACTTTGGTGTTTTCTGTTATCCATACAGATGTGTCCACCCTTACCTTGAATTCAGTTAAAGACTCCACTTTCTCACGAAACCAATTCAAATCAATTTTGGAACATGCCAGCAAAACCCATGACAGACTGCAATTCACATAGCAACCACATAGATACATGTAAGATAGACATCTCATGACAGAGTATAACAAACTTTTTAGCTCAGTTCAGTCCGTGTCTTGGGTTTTGTATGTTGGTGTGTTTTATAATAGGCATTAGATAAATTGGTTTGGGGGATTTCCCTTTAGGAAATGATTTTACTATGCTGGTAATCTCTGAATTGCTAAAGGGCGAGCTAATGGTAGCTGGTTGTTCTGTGTTTCGATTGGGTAATCTAATACTTAGAAGAAAAGACAGAAGATTGTTATCTGTTGGGCAAGTCACAAACAGGTCATTTTTTAAATTGTAAAGGGACTCAGAAATTTTGAATCTGTTAGCAATGTCTCTATGGTCTGTTAGCTTCCCTTCAGAATGGGGGTCTAGAAGATAAGGAGTTCTGATTTTAATATGCTTGTTTTTTAAAAGAGAGACTGTTTTCTTGCTTTGTTATCTTGGGAACAGTAAATAGCTTTAATTCTGCTCAATTTCCTGTCATAATGTAATAATAAAACTTCCCGCAAATGATATCTACGTTTATACATTTGATCTACTAATTGTTTGGAGTGGTTTGTAACAATTTCAGAATTCTAAGTTTTTGATTTTTCTGGTAAGGGAGATTATCAAACATCTTATTTTTCTTTCTTCAGCTTATGACCTAATTTAATAAACACTTC
This sequence comes from Eleutherodactylus coqui, assembly GCF_035609145.1. Classification (NCBI taxonomy): domain Eukaryota; kingdom Metazoa; phylum Chordata; class Amphibia; order Anura; family Eleutherodactylidae; genus Eleutherodactylus; species Eleutherodactylus coqui. The sequence continues at coordinate 134,979,445 of NC_089837.1, read as the reverse complement.
CCTAATAAAGTCTAGTGAGTATTCCATAGCATGTTTGGGAAGATATCATCTGTAGCATTTGTGAGAAAATATTCCATTAACTCAGTTTTGATAGTTTCTCTGTATTTGAAGTGAGATAATAAAAATTACACCTCCACAGATATGTCAGACAAGAGGTAGGCTGTTTAATCAATTATTAAAGAGATAGCGAACATGATCTGGCAATATGATTGTTTCGATACCTGATTTTCTTGGATGCCAATAAAAGTTCTGTATCCATAAAAACATGTCAAGTCTTGAATATCGATTGTGGACTTTGGAATAGAATGAGAAATGTTTTTCCCAATGCAGATGTCCCGCTATGTGAGGTATAAATCCTCTTTTTTTTCGAAAAGCACTATCTAAAGATAACACTGGTAAACACAATTTTTGCTGACTGAGATGTTAGTATTTTTGGGGGGCATTTTAGGGTCATAGATTCTGAAAATGACATTAGATTTTCTCCTTTCGGTCTGCTTTTTAAGATATGAAATATGTAAATGCATACATGTACACATATTGTAATATACATGTAATGACTGCCAATCAAAAGCTGAAGGTACAAAGATAAATCCCAAGAAGCCTTGATCCCGAATAAGACAATTTTTTTTTCATTGAGACATGCCAATCAAAGTACATTTTTGTGATTTCCTGCGATGAGATGTTCCTAGTAGAGATGATCGAGCATACTCGTTAAGGCAAAATACTCGAGCGAGTATTGCCATTTTTGAGTACATGCCCGCTCGTGAGAAAAGATTTGGGTGCCGGCGGGGGTGAGCGGTGAGTTGTGGGAGTCAGCATGGGGGAGCAGGGGGGAGAGGGAGAGAGAGAGATCTTCCCCCCATTTCTCCTCCGCCACCCCCCGAATCTTTTGGCACAAGCGGGCATGTACTCGAAAGTGGCAATACTCGCTCGAGTATTTTGCCTTAACGAGTACGCTTGCTCATCTCTAGTTCCTAGACATTCGCGCTAGATGTTTTAAATTTAGTCTGCCATCATATGCATATCCCATCGTCCACAGTACTGTTCTTTCATAGTCCTTATTTTCTGGTGAAATCATTCACTCTATTCATCACTTACATCACCAAGACAATCTGGAATTTGATCCAAAATGACTGCAGGTCCTGCAATTTGATGCTCATGTTACAGCCAAGTGTTCAAACAGAGAAGTGAGCACAGTGTCCAAAGGTTCACTGTAGTTTACAGCCTTATAGTTCCCAAGCAAATCTTTACAACCATACAAACCAATGACCAGGCACATGCCTCAAAGTTGTCCACTGATTCCTGGAAACACTGGTCTTTTATGAGTTCCTGGATTTGTGGTCTATTAAATTGATCTGCTTTTAGATTCTCCATGCTCGTTCCAGGAAATTTTCTACATTTGTAGCTGAAATACATCCTATTTTTCATCAATATCTTTACAAATTGCTTCATCAAACCAAGTTTGATGTGCAGTGGTGGCGATACGTACCATATGTACCAACAGTAAGCAAAAGCTGGCGGGAAAATAAAGGAAATATAACAAAAATAGATAATGACATCAGGAATATCTCAAAAACTTGAGCTCCTAGAACGGAATGAATGGTATTTTCGTAATCAGTGGCACAAAAATACCCAGAATAAGGCCTAAAATTCCAGGCACCATGAAAAATTTTTTTTTTATTCCCCAGTGTAAAGCATGGCTAGAGGATCCAGAGGATGTATCCATTTGGGGATCTGAAAGCATGTTAAAGTCTCCACATATTAGAAGTCTTCCTGTTCTACATTTTGAGATTGCTATAAGCATTTTATGCATAAACCTTATATGCCTTTTGTTAGGGGCGTATATAGATAGTAATATGTATGGCAAATTACTGAGTAAGCAGACTAAAATTACATATCTCTCTTGTAAATCAATCCTTTCTTGTATGGAGTGGAATACAGAATATATCAACTGATAAAGCCTTAGCTTCTAACCACATATGGACTCTCTTTTATGGCTATTGAGCCCCTTTATAATTATAGACACAAATTTTTATCATGTTCTTAAAGGGGTTGTCCCGCGGCAGCAAGTGGGGTTATACACTTCTGTATGGCCATATTAATGCACTTTGTAATGTACATTGTGCATTAATTATGAGCCATACAGAAGTTATAAAAAGTTTTCCACTTACCTGCTCCGTTGCTGGCGTCCTCGTCTCCATGGTTGCCGTCTAATTTTCGCCGTCTAATGGCCAAATTAGACGCGCTTGCGCAGTCCGGGTCTTCTTATCTTCTCAATGGGGCTCCGTGTAGCTCCGCCCCGTCACGTGCCGATTCCAGCCAATCAGGAGGCTGGAATCGGCAATGGACCGCACAGAAGCCCTGCGGTCCACGGAGGGAGAAGATGCCGGCGGCCATCTTCACCGGGTAAGTAAGAAGTCACCGGAGCGCGGGGATTCAGGTAAGCGCTGTCCGGTGATCTTTTTTAACCCCTGCATCGGGGTTGTCTCGCGCCGAACGGGGGGGGCGGTTGAAAAAAAAAAAAAACCCGTTTCGGCGCGGGACAACCCCTTTAATGGAGTTAAACATGCTAAATTATATACAGCATTTCTTCTCATAGGACTCTGCAAGTTAATAACCTGTGTATTCTGGAATGGAGTATGTTGTAGACACAAAATCATGTCAAGCTCATTAAACATAGATAAATGTATTTTAATAAAGGGTTGGAATCAAAACTTATTCTTTTATTCATCAAAAATTGTATAAGTAGCAGAAAATATAACCAGAAAATAAATCCATAGCAACCAATCATAGTGCAGCTTTCATGTTCTATTTTGCTCTTGAAAATGAAAACTGTGCTGTGATTGGTTGCTGTGGGCAACAAAGATAGAGAAAAAAATTGTCTGCGGGGTCCCCATTGAATGTCCATCATTGATCACCAATTAATTTAGTTTTTCTAATACAGAGCATAGTCATAGAGTTTAACATAACTCTGTCTGCCTGCAGATACTTGTAGCTACAGTACCACTGGGGCACCTGCTTGCACATGGATTTATATATATATAAATCTGTATTTAATAAGCTTCTAAGTTTCCCATAGTGGAAGCAGTAAGCATACAAAATTGTATCATTTAACCATGTTTCTTTAAAAGGAAGCAAGGGAGTTGGAGCTCTCTATCAGAAAAACTGAGCTCAGATCTCTTTAATGATATCGTATGAGCAAACTATGAACTTATACTTACTGCAACCTATATGGCAGTAGATCACAGTGTCCATTCTGAATGAAATAAAAATGGCATTATGTCAGTAATTAATTCTTATATAACTTACAAAAACTCTGTGAATCTCTAAGATCTGATCTTATGCATGGCTGTTTTTACATTTTTGGCTACAAATTATCTTTAGAGGGACATTCCGGTGAAACACATTTTTTTCCATCTCTGCCCACTTGCCTGTTACACTCTGCAAGTCTCCATTGTATAATGCAGTGACTTTTATGCGGTGCAGCCTCCTGTATGATGCCTATCAGGCACCATCTTGATGTTGCTTTCACTTTCACATCAATTGCATGATGCATCAGCACAGTATTACATGATCAGCTACAGCCTTTACCATCTTTAAAACACTGGCATTACCTTCTGTATTCTATATTTACCTAAATAAGCTAGAGAATATAAGTATACAGGCAGAAGAATGAGCTGTGATCTCCTCTATTCTAACGGCGTGACAGGAGCTGTGTGATCATCATCAGTAACTGTGATAGGAGCACCTCGGTACCCTGCTAGTACATTTCTGTGGTATACTCTATGTAATAGCATCACACAGGCTAAGAAACTGACTAGAAACTGAACGCATAAACCCAAGTAAATCGGAGCTGGTCAGAACGGAGATTACATGACCACCTGAAGAGTGCGGCCAAGATTTTCAGATAGAAAAGAATAACTAATCAAGATAATGCTGGCTCACTTATATATATTGGGGGGATGGCTACATAGTGAATAAAAACAAAAATTGCCAGAGTGGTTCTTCACTTGACTAAGTTGAATTTTAATGTGTACCTATTAAATCTGGGTAGGAGAGTAGAGTATACTGATCATGTAGGTTATATTTTAATAATGTCCAATCTGATGTTATATATTTATTTACCTGATATTTTATGGTACAAACAAGTCAAACATAGATAAGTATTATTTTGTAGCAAAGTGGTCTCATGCCAAATATTGTTTTCATAGTTTAAAAGCATACAAGGATACATAGGCATACACAATGGTACAGCAGATAAGAGCATTATGGCTGCTATTTCTACTCTTTTCTGCCTGTTTTAAAACTGTAAACCCAGCATGATCCTTGACTTTCATCTTTCCAAGAGATCTATTTTATTTTTCTGCTTTATCAACCTTTTAGCGGTGAGAAACAACACATTGCATGTTTTACTGAGTAAAAACTATCTATCAATGCAATCTAAGCATTGGATCAAGACTTTCAATTTTACTTTGATCTAAAATGATCAAATTTAAAGCATCTATTATAGGACAGCTGTTATAGAGCTGAGACTCTACAGCTTAAAATAATAGAAAACTAAATCTTGAAACATTTATACTACGTTACACAGAGTTTACACAGAATGAGAGCTTAGAATCCATCCGTCTGTGACTTCTTTTGAAGTGCTGAACTAGTAAAGACCATAAATATTCCAAAAGTTTTGAAGACCTGGATCCTCTTATGATATTGTTTATATTGTCACTTTTTATTAGAAGGTTGGGGTAATAAGGTTTTGCTGTTAGTTTTAGCCCCTTTCTTAAAACTGTTACACATAGAATATGTGCTGGAAATCAAAAGTCATATTTCTATATTCATTCATAGAAATTTGCAGTGACTGTATGACATGGTATTGAATATTACATTGCAAAGACAGCACCGAAACAGTTTGCAGCATTTAGTCAGTTAACCTGTTAAGGATATTGCTGGTAGTAGCATTTCTCTGATATCAGCCATTATCATGGGGTATCAATCACACTTGCCCCAAACTTCTCTAACAGGGATTGCCCAAACACAACTAGTGCGTATGTATGATCACAAGGCCAGAAATATACTGAGCTAAGACATTAGGACACAGCTGCCAACACTTTACATTTAAGGCACTGTGTGGGAAGAGGGTAGGAGGCAGTGGAAAGGGCTAATGTAACATTCTATGCACTACACATACTATGATGCAGATGATATAAGGGTTAATGCACACGGGCGGATTTGAATTGCAGAATCTGCAGCTGCCGATCACCTCTGGATTCCGCAGCAAATATTGCTCATAGCATTCAATGCAAAAATAATTTATTACACTCTGCAGGTCTCCTTTGTATAATGCAGTGACTTTCATGCAGTGCAGCCTCCTGTATGATGCCTATCAGGCACCATCTTGATGTTGCTTTTCCTTTCACATCAATGCCATAATGCATCAGCACAGTATTACATGATCAGCTACAGCTTTTACCCTCTCTGAAACACTGTCCTTACCTTCTGTATTCTATATTTACCTAAATATAGAATACAGAATATAGAATAAATGCACATGAGTGGAAACTAATTGTGGTTTCTGCTTGCGGATGAAAAATCGCAGCATGCTCCATTTTCCAGCAGATTCCAGACGGTCGTTTTCCATTGAAGTCAATGGAAGCCATCCGACCTGCGGCCTGTCCACCTTTTCAGATTGTGGATGGGCTTCGGATTTAGCGGGAAAAGCTGGCTGGGCACAAGGTCTGATTCCGCTGAGGGCTCCTGCATGCCGAATCTGATTCGCCCATGTGCATGCGGCCTAACACTAAAGAATAGAAATGAGCGAGCATACTCGTCCGAGCTTGATGCTCGTTCGAGTATTAGGGTGCTCGAGATGCTCGTTACTCGAGACGAGCACCACGCGGTGCTCGTCTCGATTAAACGAGCACTGGCCATTGAATTCAATGGAGCCGGCAATACAGCCGGCTCCATTGAAAGCAATAGGCTGCCGGCTAGCGCGGGATGAATTTTCGGGAAGGGCTTAAAAATATAAGCCCTTACCTGAAATTCATCCAGAAATGTGTAAAAAGTAAAAAAAAAAAATATACTCACCTTGTCCCGGCAGAACGATGTTAGCCCATTGAATTCAATGGAGCCGGCAATACAGCCGGCTCCATTGAAAGCAATGGGCTGCCGGCAATCGCACAATGAATTTTCGGGAAGGGCTTAAATATATAAGCCCTTCCCTGCAATTCATCCAGAAATGTGTAAAAATAAAAAAATAAAAATATACTTACCTGGTCCTGGCAAACTGAGTTCAGCTGCGGCCAGCTGGCAGTTCTCCTGAACTGCTCTCTGTAGCTGTCATTCAGCTGAGAGCTGCCCCTGCGCTGAGCCAATCAGAGGCAGCACTCACTCACCCATTCATGAATGGGTGTGAGTGAGAGCTGCCTCTGATTGGTCAGGCTGTGACCATTTTAAATCCCCGGCTGCTGAATACTACAGAGAGCAGTTCAGGAGAACTGCCAGCTGGCCGCAGCTGAACTCCGTCTGCCGGGACCACGTGAGTATATATTTTTTTTATTTTTACATATTTCTGGATGAATTGCCCATTGCTGTGTTGCCGGCTCCATTGAATTCAATGGGCTAACATCGTTCTGCTCTGCCACAGCTGTAACAGCTGTGGCAGAGGAGAACGATCGTTATGCTGACAGTGCAGTGGGGGGGGGGTCTCACTCTTGCCACTATTGTGGCTTAATAGTGAGATCTCGGATCCCGAAATGCAGCCCTGCATGTTGCTCCTCGCCTGCCCTATCCATTTCTGTGTTTTTTACATGACTTTGGTGATTTGCTAAGATTTTCACAAATGAAAACCTTAGTGGAGCACCAGTCATATACAAAAATGCTTGAGTCGCCCATTGACTTCAGTGGGGTTCGTTACTCGAAGCGAACTCTCGAGCATCACTGAAAGTTCGACTCGAGTAACGAGCACTCGAGCATTTTGGTGCTCGCTCATCTCTACTAAAGAACAATTACTGTTTTAGATAAAAAAACATTTTTCAGTTTTGTCATGTTTTAATCTGAGATAAAATCTGTGTAGTTGTCATTAGACTTCTTTTATTTATTGTGACACAGAGATTGCAAAACACATTGGGAAATTTACTAATAGAGTTACCTATGTTTTCTAATTGCATTAATGATTGCATTCAATCATCACCAGCTCGTCTGCTCTCGAGCAGTATGTTTAGATTGTCGTTGAGAATCGTGCAGGTTACCTGCACTAAATATTCAGTGTTTCACAGTCATAAGTATTTAAACAGAAAAGCATGCAATAATATGTTATCATGTACTTCCCACTAAAACGTATTTTAGACAACTGGCCTTTGTACCATTAGTAGCTGCTAGCTTCGCTGGTAAATATCCTCAGTTATCCATAGAATTCTAGTTGTTCAGTATAGAATTTAAGTAGAGATGAGCGAACGTACTCGTCCGAGCTTGATACTCGTTCGAGTATTAGCGTGTTCGAGATGCTCGTTACTAGAGGCGAGCACCACGCGATGTTCGAGTTACTTTCACTTTCATCTCTGAGACGTTAGCGCTTTTCTGGTCAATAGAAAGACAGGGAAGGCATTACAACTCCCCCCTGCGACGTTCAAGCCCTATATCACCCCCCTGCAGTGAGTGGCTGGCGAGATCAGGTGTCACCCAAGTATATAAATCGGCCCCTCCCGCGGCTCGCCACAGATGCATTCTGACAGAGATCAGGGAAAGTGCTACTGATGCCGGAGCTGCTATAGGGAGAGCGTTAGGAGTGATTTTAGGCTTCAAGAACCCCAACGGTCCTTCTTAGGGCCACATCTGACCGTGTGCAGTACTGTTGAGGCTGCTTTTTGCAGTGTTGCACATTTTTTTTTTTTTTTGTATATCGGCTGTGCAGAGCATTGCGTCCAGAGCATTGCGTCCTGCAGTAATTTTACATAGTCCACGGCCAGTAGTGGTGGTGAGGCAGGGACAGTGAAAGACATATCCAGTCTATATACGCAGTGGGCTTTTCCAAAAAAAATTGGGAAAAGAAATCTATTTGGGCTGCCTGTGACCATCCTGACTGTACTGCGTCTCTGCTGGGGGTAGTTGCCCTAATTCATACGCAGCCAGCTAAGTGTTACAGCAGGCTTGCGCAAAATTCTTTCCTGCCTCTGCGTTGCCTCTTACATCACCGCTGTCATCCTGTCCAGAGTGAAACAGTCTGCAGTAATTTTACATAGTCCACGGCCAGTAGTGGTGGTGAGGCAGGGACAGTGAAAGACATATCCAGTCTATATACGCAGTGGGCTTTTCCAAAAAAATTTGGGAAAAAAAATCTATTTGGGCTGCCTGTGACCGTCCTGACTGTACTGCGTCTCTGCTGGGGGTAGTTGTCCTAATTCATACGCAGCCAGCTAAGTGTTACAGCTGGCTTGCGCAAAATTCTTTCCTGCCTCTGCTGTGCGTTTCATAAGCGAAGTCAGCCTCCAACCACAGGCCAATAAGCGGCACATTTAATTACAGCGTTCTGTTTCTGCACTACTGGTAATACAGCATGCTGAGGGGTAGGGGTAGGCCTAGAGGACGTGGACGCGGGCGAGGACGCGGAGGCCCAAGTCAGAGTGTGGGCACAGGCCGAGCTCCTGATCCAGGTGTATCGCAGCCGACTGCAGCAGGATTAGGAGAGAGGCACGTTTCTGGCGTCCCCACATTCATCTCACAATTAATGGGTCCACGCGGTAGACCTTTATTAGAAAATGAGCAGTGTGAGCAGGTCCTGTCGTGGATGGCAGAAAGTGCATCTAGCAATCTATCGACCACCCAGAATTCTGCGCCGTCCACTGCTGCAACTCTGAATCCTCTGGCTGCTGCTCCTCCTTCCTCCCAGCCTCCTCACTCCATTACAATGACACATTCTGAGGAGCAGGCAGACTCCCAGGAACTGTTCTCGGGCCCCTGCCCAGAATGGGCAGCAATGGTTCCGAATCCTCTCCCACTGGAAGAGTTTGTCGTGACCGATGCCCAACCTTTGGAAAGTTCCCGGGGTCCGGGGGATGAGGCTGGGGACTTCTGGCAACTGTCTCAAGAGCTTTCAGTGGGTGAGGAGGACGATGACGATGAGACACAGTTGTCTATCACTCAGGTAGTAGTAATTGGAGTAAGTCCGAGGGAGGAGCGCACAGAGAAGAGCAGCAGGACGATGAGGTGACTGACCCCACCTGGTTTGCTACGCCTACTGAGGACAGGTCTTCAGAGGGGGAGGCAAGTGCAGCAGCAGGGCAGGTTGGAAGAGGCAGTGCGGTGGCCAGGGGTAGAGGCAGGGCCAGACCGAATAATCCACCAACTGTTTCCCAAAGCGCCCCCTCGCGCCATGCCACCCTGCAGAGGCCGAGGTGCTCAAAGGTCTGGCAGTTTTTCACTGAGAGTGCAGACGACCGACGAACAGTGGTGTGCAACCTTTGTCGCGCCAAGATCAGCCGGGGAGCCACCACCACCAGCCTCACCACCACCAGCATGCGCAGACAAATGATGGCCAAGCACCCCACAAGGTGGGACGAAGGCCGTTCACCGCCTCCGGTTTGCACCGCTGCCTCTCCCCCTGTGCCCCAACCTGCCACTGAGATCCAACCCACCTCTCAGGACACAGGCACTACCGTCTCCTGGCCTGCACCCACACCCTCAACTCCGCTGACCTCGGCCCCATCCACCAATGTCTCTCAGCGCACCGTCCAGCCGTCGCTAGCGCAAATGTTGGAGCGCAAGCGCAAGTACGCCGCCACGCACCCGCACGCTCAATCGTTAACCGTCCACATAGCCAAATTTATCAGCCTTGAAATGCTGCCGTATAGGGTTGTGGAAACGGAGGCTTTCAAAGGTATGATGGCGGCGGCGGTGGCCCCGCGCTACTCAATTCCCAGTCGCCACTACTTTTCCCGATGTGCCGTCCCAGCCCTGCACGACCCCGTCTCCCGCAACATTGTATGCGCCCTCACCAACGCGGTTACTGCCAAGGTCCACTTAACAACGGACACATGGACAAGCACAGGCGGGCAGGACCACTATATCTCCCTGACAGCACATTGGGTGAATTTAGTGGAGGCTGGGACAGAGTCAGAGCCTGGGACCGCTCACGTCCTACCCACCCCCAGAATTGCGGGCCCCAGCTCGGTGGTGGTATCTGCGGCGGTGTATGCTTCCTCCACTAAACCACCCTCCTCCTCCTCCTACGCAACCTCTGTCTCGCAATCAAGATGTGTCAGCAGCAGCACGTCGCCAGCAGTCAGTGTCGCGCGGCACGGCAGCACAGCGGTGGGCAAGCGTCAGCAGGCCGTGCTGAAACTACTCAGCTTAGGAGAGAAGAGACACACGGCCCACAAACTGCTGCAGGGTCTGACAGAGCAGACCGACCGCTGGCTTGCGCCGCTGTGCCTCCAACCGGGCATGGTCGTGTGTGACAACGGCCGTAACCTGGTGGCGGCTCTGCAGCTCGGCAGCCTCACGTACGTGCCATGCCTGGCCCACGTCTTTAATTTGGTGTTTCAGCACTTTCTGAAAAGCTACCCACGCTTGTCAGACCTGCTCGGAAAGGTGCGCCGGCTCTGCGCACATTTCCGCAAGTCCCACACGGACGCTGCCACCCTGCACAGCCTGCAACATCGGTTTCATCTGCCAGTGCACCGACTGCTGTGCCACGTGCCCACACGGTGGAACTCTACGCTCCACATGTTGGCCAGGCTCTATGAGCAGCATAGAGCTATAGTGGAATACCAACTCCAACATGGGCGGCGCAGTGGGAGTCTGCCTCCTCAATTCTTTACAGAAGAGTGGGCCTGGTTGGCAGCCATCTGCCAGGTCCTTGGAAACTTTGAGGAGTCTACCCAGATGGTGAGCGGCGATGCTGCAATCATTAGCGTCACCATTCCTCTGCTATGCCTCTTGAGAAGTTCCCTGCAAAGCATAAAGGCAGACGCTTTGCGCTCGGAAACAGAGCCGGGGGAAGACAGTATGTCGCTGGATAGTCAGAGCACCCTCCTGTCTATATCTCAGCGCGTTGAGGAGGAGGAGTAGCATGAGGAGGATGAGGAGGAGGGGGAAGAGACAGCTTGGCCCACTGCTAAGGGTACCCATGCTGCTTGCCTGTCATCCTTTCAGCGTGTATGGCCTGAGGAGGAGGAGGAGGATCCTGAAACTGATCTTCCTAGTGAGGACAGCCATGTGTTGCGTACAGGTACCCTGGCACACATGGCTTACTTCATGTTAGGATGCCTTTCTCGTGACCCTCGCGTTACACGCATTCTGGCCACTATGGATTACTGGGTGTACACACTGCTCGACCCACAGTATAAGGAGAACCTTTCCACTCTGAGACCCGAAGAGGAAAGGGGTTCGAGAATGATGCTATACCACAGGACCCTGGCGGACAAACTGATGGTAAAATTCCCATCCGACAGCGCTAGTGGCCGAAGGCGCAGTTCCGAGGGCCAGGTAGCAGGGGAGGCGCGAAGATCAGGCAGCATGTACAGCACAGGCAGGGGAACACTCTCTAAGGCCTTTGACAGCTTTCTAGCTCGCCAGCAAGACTGTGTCACCGCTCCCCAGTCAAGGCTGAGTCGGCGGGAGCACTGTAAAAGGATGGTGAGGGAGTACGTAGCCGATCGCACGACCGTCCTCCGTGATGCCTCTGCCCCCTACAACTACTGGGGGTCGAAGCTGGACACGTGGCCTGAACTCGCACTGTATGCCCTGGAGGTGCTTGCTTGTCCTGCGGCTAGCGTCTTGTCAGAGAGTGTGTTTAGTGCGGCTGGGGGAATCATCACAGATAAGCGTACCCGCCTGTCAACCGACAGTGCCGACAGGCTTACACTCATCAAGATGAACAAAGCCTGGATTTCCCCAGACTTCTCTTCTCCACCAGCGGACAGCAGCGATACCTAAACAATACGTAGGCTGCACCCGCGGATGGAAGCATTGTTCTCTATCACCATCAAAAACGTGGACCATTTAGCTTCATCAATCTGTGTATAATATTCATCCTCCTCCTCCTGCTCCTCCTCCTGAAACCTCACGTAATCACGCCGAACGGGCAATTTTTCTTAGGCCCACAAGGCTCAGTCATATAATTTTTGTAAACAATTTTTATACGTTTCAATGCTCATTAAAGCGTTGAAACTTGCACCTGAACCAATTTTTATTTTAACTGGGCTGCCTCCAGGCCTAGTTACAAATTAAGCCACATTAACCAAAGCGATTAATGGGTTTCACCTGCCCTCTTGGTTGGGCATGGGCAATTTTTCTGAGGTACATTAGTACTGTTGGTACACCAATTTTTTGGGGCCCTCGCCTACAGTGTAATCCAATTAATTTTTTGCCCACCTGCATTAAAGCTGACGTTACCTCAGCTGTGCTGGGCACTGCAATGAGATATATTTATGTACCGCCGGTGGCTTCCTGGCACCCACCCATGCTGTCGGTCCACACGGAGTTGTAACTACATGTGTCCACTTCTAGAGAACCCCAGTCTGACTGGGGCATGCAGTGTGGGCCGAAGCCCACCTGCATTAAACATGACATTACCTCAGCTGTGATGGGCAATGCAATGGGATATATTTATGTACCGACGGTGGCTTCCTGGCACCCACCCATGCTGTTGGTCCACACGGAGTTGTAACTGCATGTGTCCACTTCTAAAGAACCCCAGTCTGACTGGGGCATTCAGTGTGGGCCGAAGCCCACCTGCATTAAACATGACATTACCTCAGCTGTGATGGGCACTGCAATGGGATATATTTATGTACCGCCGGTGGGTTCCAGGGAGCCACCCATGCTGTCGGTCCACAGGGACTTCACAATAGGGAGTTGTACCTGCCTGTGTCTATGAATTAAAAACCCTGGTCAGGTTGGGGCATGCAGTGTGGGCCGAAGCCCACGTGCATTTAATCTGACGTTAGCTCTGCTGTCCAGGGCACTGCAATGGGATACATTTATGTACAGCCGGTGGGTTCCAGGGAGCCACCCATATTGTGGGTGCACACGGAATTCCCATTGCGGAGTTGTACCTGCCTGTGACTATTTATAAAAAAACGCGGTCTGACTGGGGCATGCAGACACCTTGACAGAATGAATAGTGTGTGGCACATAGGTTCCCCATTGCTATGCCCACGTGTGCAGCTCCAGATGGAGGTGGCACAGGATTGGATTTCTCATTGCTTCTGTACAGCATTGTGGACTATCGCCCCGCCCCTTTTAAAGAGGGTCGCTGCCTAGCCATGCCAACCCTCTGCAGTGTGTGCCTGCGGTTCCTCCTCATGGCAGACGCACTTATAAATAGACATGAGGGTGGTGTGGCATGAGGGCAGCTGAAGGCTGCGCAGGGACACTTTGGTGTGTGCTGTGGACACTGGGTCGTGCTGGGGGGGGGGGTTGGGCAGCATGTAACCCAGGAGAAGTGGCAGCGGAGTGTCATGCAGGCAGTGATTGTGCTTTGTTGGAGGTAGTGTGGTGCTTAGCTAAGGTATGCATTGCTAATGAGGGCTTTTCAGAAGTAAAAATTGTTGGGAGGGGGGGGCACTCTTGCCGCTATTGTGGCTTAATAGTGGGACCTGGGAACTTGAGATGCAGCCCAACATGTAGCCCCTCGCCTGCCCTATCCGTTGCTGTGTCGTTCCCATCACTTTCTTGAATTGCCCAGATTTTCACAAATGGAAACCTTAGCGAGCATCGGCGATATACAAAAATGCTCGGGTCGCCCATTGACTAAAATGGGGTTCGTTACTCGAAACGAACCCTCGAGCATCGCGAAAATTTCTTCCCGAGTAACGAGCACCCGAACACTTTGGTGCTCGCTCATCTCTAATAACTATCCATGAAACAAAGAACTAGGAGCAAAATATTTATTGATCAGTTAACTACAATTGTGTAAGTCCTCATGAGTGTAAGCCTGTCGGCACTGTTGGTTGACAGGTGGGTACGCTTATCCGTGATGATTCCCCCAGCCACACTAAACACACTCTCTGACAAGACGCTAGCCGCAGGACAAGCAAGCACCTCCAGGGCATACAGCGCGAGTTCAGGCCACGTGTCCAGCTTCGACACCCAGTAGTTGTAGGGGGCAGAGGCGTCACCGAGGACGGTCGTGCGATTGGCTACGTACTCCCTCACCATCCTTTTACAGTGCTCCCGCCAACTCAGCCTTGACTGGGGACCGGTGACACAGTCTTGCTGGGGAGCCAGAAAGCTGGCAAAGGCCTTGGATAATGGTCCCCTGCCTGCGCTGTACATGCTGCCTGATCTCTGCGCCTCCCCTGCTACCTGGGCCGCGGAAATGCGCCTTCGGCCACTAGCGCTGTCGGATGGGAAGTTTACCATCAGTTTGTCCACCAGCGCCCTGTGGTATAGCATCATTCTCGAACCCCTTTCCTCTTCGGGAATGAGAGTGGAAAGGTTCTCCTTATACCGTGGGTCGAGCAGTGTGTACACCCAGTAATCTGTAGTGGCCAGAATGCGTGTAACGCGAGGGTCACGAGAAAGGCATCCTAACATGAAGTCAGCCATGCGTGCCAGGGTACCTGTACGCAACACATGGCTGTCCTCACTAGGAAGATCACTTTCAGGATCCTCCTCCTCCTCCTCCTCTGGCCATACATGCTGAAAGGATGACAGGCCAGCAGCATGTGTACCCTCAGCAGTGGGCCAAGCTGTCTCTTCCCCCTCCTCCTCATGCTCCTCCTCCTCCTCAACGCGCTGAGATATAGACATGATGGTGCTCTGACTATCCAGCGACATACTGTCTTTTCCCGCCGAGTGCAAAGCGTCTGCCTTTATGCTTTGCAGGGAACTTCTCAAGAGGCATAGCAGAGGAATGGTGACGCTAATGATTGCAGCATCCCCGCTCAACATCTGGGTAGACTCCTCAAAGTTTCCAAGGACCTTGCAGATGTCTGCCAACCAGGCCCACTCTTCTGTAAATAATTGAGGAGGCTGACTCCCACTACGCCGCCCATGTTGGAGTTGGTATTCCGCAATAGCTCTACGCTGCTCATAGAGCCTGGCCAACATGTGGAGCGTAGAGTTCCACTGTGTGGGCACGTCGCACAGCAATCGGTGCACTGGCAGATGAAACCGATGTTGCAGGGTCCGCAGGGTGGCAGCGTCCGTCTTGAAGTTGCGGAAATGTGCGCTGACCCGGCGCACCTTTCCGAGCAGGTATGACAAGTGTGGGTAGCTTTTCAGAAAGCGCTGAACCACCAAATTAAAGACATGGGCCAGGCATGGCACGTGCGTGAGGCTGCCGAGCTGCAGAGCCGCCACCAGGTTACGGCCGTTGTCACACACGACCATGCCCGGTTGAAGGCTCAGCGGCGCAAGCCAGCGGTCGGTCTGCTCTGTCAGACCCTGCAGCAGTTCGTGGGCCGTCTGCCTCTTCTCTCCTAAGCTGAGTAGTTTCAGTACGGCCTGCTGACGCTTGCCCACCGCTGTGCTGCCATGCCGCGCGACACCGACTGCTGGCGACGTGCTGCTGCTGACACATCTTGATTGCGAGACAGAGGTTGCGTAGGAGAAGGAGGAGGGTGGTTTAGTGGAGGAAGCATACACCGCCGCAGATACCACCACCGAGCTGGGGCACGCAATTCGGGGGGTGGGTAGGACGTGAGCGGTCCCAGGCTCTGACTTTGTCCCAGCCTCCACTAAATTCACCCAATGTGCCGTCAGGGAGATATAGTGGCCCTGCCCGCCTGTGCTTGTCCACGTGTCTGTTGTTAAGTGGACCTTGGCAGTAACCGCGTTGGTGAGGGCGCGTACAATGTTGCGGGAGACGTGGTCGTGCAGGGCTGGGACGGCACATCGGGAAAAGTAGTGGCGACTGGGAACCGAGTAGCGCGGGGCCGCCGCCGCCATCATGCTTTTGAAAGCCTCTGTTTCCACAAGCCTATACGGCAGCATCTCCAGGCTGATCAATTTGGCAATGTGCACGTTTAACGCTTGAGCGTGCGGGTGCGTGGCGGCGTACTTGCGCTTGCGCTCAAACAGTGGCGCTAGCGACGTCTGGACGGTGCGCTGAGAGACATTGCTGGATGGGGCCGAGGACAGCGGAGGTGAGGGTGTGGGTGCAGGCCAGGAGACGGTAGTGCCTGTGTCCTGAGAGGGGGGTTGGATCTCAGTGGCAGGTTGGGGCACAGGGGGAGAGGCAGTGGTGCAAACCGGAGGCGGTGAACGGCCTTCGTCCCACCTTGTGGGGTGCTTGGCCATCATATGCCTGCGCATGCTGGTGGTGGTGCCTCCCCAGCTGATCTTGGCGCGACAAAGGTTGCACACCACTGTTCGTCGCTCGTCAGGCGTCTCTGTGAAAAACTGCCACACCGTAGAGCTCCTTGACCTCTGCAGGGTGGCATGGCGCGAGGGGGCGCTTTGGGAAACAGTTGGTGGATTATTCGGTCTGGCCCTGCCTCTACCCCTGGCCACCGCACTGGCTCGGCCTCCGCGTCCTCGCCCGCGTCCACGTCCTCTATGCCTACCCCTACCCCTCAGCATGGTGTATTACCAGTAGTGCAGAAACAGAACGCTGTAATTAAATGTGCCGCTTATTGGCCTGTGGTTGGAGGCTGACTTTGCTTACGGAACGCCAGGAAACTGCAGAGTGTTGCACTGTGAACTGCAATACAGCGGTGATTTCACAGCCCAGACAGAGCCAGGAAATAATTTTGCGCAAGCGTGCTGTAACACTTAGCTGGCTGCGTATGAATTTGGAGAACTACTACACCCAGCAGAGACCCAGAACACTGAGGACAGTCACAGGCAGCCCAAATAGATTTTTTTCCCCAAATTTTTTTGCAAAGGCCCACTGCCTATATTCAATCAATATGTCTTCTGTCCCTGCCTAAGCGCTTCTGGCCCTGGAGTATTACTGCAGGGCGCAATGCTCTGCACTGCCCATATACCAAAAAAAAAATGTGCAACACTGCAAAAAGCAGCCTCCACAGTACTGCACATGGTTAGATGTGGCCCTAAGAAGGACCGTTGGGGTTCTTGAAGCCTAAAATACTCCTAACACTCTCCCTATAGCAGCTCCACCAAGATAGCACTTTCCCTAAAGTATGTCAGAACGCATCTGTGGCGAGCCGCGGGAGGGGCCGATTTTTATACTCGGGTGACACCTGATCTCGCCAGCCACTCACTGCAGGGGGGTGGTATAGGGCTTGAACGTTGCAGGGGGAAGTTGTAATGCCTTCCCTGTCTTTCTATTGGCCAGAAAAGCGCGCTAACGTCTCAGAGATGAAAGTGAAAGTAACCCGAACATTGCGTGGTACTCGTTACGAGTAACAAGCATCTCGAACACGCTAATACTCCAACGAGTATCAAGCTCGGACGAGTACGTTCGCTCATCTCTAATAGTTATATATAGGAGATAGTTATAATTTCCATAAATACTTTCATTGTCTGAAACTGTCCAATACAACAAAGTTATCACGTTGTGCTCCTGGGATCTGTGGTTCTATGGGTTTCCAGGAGCACACTGCTGCAGGTGTGGTTGATTTGGCCGGCTGATAGGATGTGGATTTCTCAAGCCAACCAATCACCATGCATCTACCTATATAAGTACCAGCCACTCTTGCTAGATTGTGTTGGTCATTATACATTCATATCAGAAAACTGCCTACTGTAAGTATAGTTTGAGTCGTTCTCCCACACACTTCATGAAGATGTTCTGGACACTAGATACCCATATTCGTGTGGTTTGCGGGCCCCTGCTACCTTACCCTTCTGTCAGGTGTGGTTCCAGCCATCAGATGTCTTTTATGCTGTCAGATATGTGATGTCTGACACCTTGTCTTTTCTCCATCTGACGCTCGCCCCTTACGTGTCTGGGTGTGGATGTTTAAACCATGTCTGTTTCAGTGCATGTATGAATGTGTGAGGTTCAGAGTGGTATTCCCCTGTGTCTGTAAGTGTGCAGACAGCTTGTGTGACCAATGTTGCCTTCAGTGTCTGTCTAAACGAGTTCAGATACTTGGTGTGAACAATGTCTTGATCAATGTATGTCGGTAGGTGTTCAGACACCTGAACAGAACAATGCCCTGTTCAGTGTCAGTTATTTGGTGTAGAGTCACCTGGTGTGAATTATGATTTGTTCAGTGTCAGGATGGGGCTGTAGCAAAGGGGCAGCAGGGCTCCTTTAAGTGGAAGCCCTGCATAACACAAGGGGAAAGGAGGGTCAGGTAGCCAGGGGGTGATAGTGAAAGGGTTAATTTGATGTTGTAAGGCTAGGAATGTGCTGGAAGATGGGAGGTGAGGAGGAGGGATTGGTGGAAAAAGAAGGAGGTGGGGGATATATATATTAGGGGTGGAGAGGGGAGTTTATCTTTTAGAAGATCGGAGGGCAATTGGGAGTGAGTAGGTTTATTGTCATGGCAGCGTTGGTGGGTGGGGGGTTCTTGGAGTCGTATGAACTTGGTCAGGGGGAATTGGGTGGTCATGGTCTAACCTGCTATGACTCCCTCTTTTGTGGAATTTAAATGGTGTCTCGTGTGGTGTGACTTGGCTAGTGGAAGGGGATAGTAACCTTTTCCAGCTGTAAGTTACGGTAGTAGTAGCCACCCAAGGGCAGCTTGTGGTGCCCCAGAGCCTGTCGGTACGGTGGGGGGAGTGTTTGTGGTTGTGAGATGTTAGCACCAGATTTGTGGCTCCACGGACTCCCCTTTGTATATGATACAAAATGTATTATATTTGTTAGTATGGTAATAAATTGACTGCTGTGGCCACTTTATCGAAAAAGTAGTTGTTTATCATTATTGGGTTGTGGGGTGGCTACAGCAAGAGGGTACTCTGGCCTCCCTGGGTCATGTCAGTTGGTGTACAGGCACCTGGTTTGAATTATGACTTGTTCGGTGTCTGTTAGTTAGTATGCAGATCCTTAGTGTGAATAATGTCATGTTCAGTGTTTGTTTGTAGGTGTCCAGGTGTCTGGTGTGTATTACGTCCTATGTTAGTTAGTGTTCCTGCTATTATCTATATACTTTAGATTGAGACAGGAGGTCCCTAGGTTCCAGTGTTTGGTCGTCCTTATTGGGACGATCACCCTGCTTGTAGGCAGGTTTGCCTTTTTGTGGTTTAGTTGTCTTGTTAGTGTAGGAACTCACAAGATAACGAGGACCCTTGACGTGAGCTTATGTACTTTGGCCAAAATACTTACTAATACTTCGTACTTATTTATATTTCCATCTGCCTTGGTGTTTTAGTACTTTGGTATGTATTTGGTGGCCTGGTGTTGGTGCTGAGTCTTTGTCCCTGTTTTCCCTTTGTTGCTTGCATGTTTGTTTTATATTTGGTGTGAATGATGTCCAATTGTGTGTATATCCCTATATCATTTCCCTGCAGCCTTAAATAATATTACTTCTGTGCAGGCAAGGTGAATAAGACCTGCATGTGAACATAACAAAGGTTAAATTGTTTATGAAGGTAATTTAATAAGATGTGACGTCAGTACCTAAAAACTGCTGATTGAGCAAACGTGAGGCATAATTAACAACTTTTCATCTCAGGGGCACAGTTTTAGCAGCTTTATCTCTTGATCAGAAGAATGATCTATTTATAATGAATCATGTCTCATCAAAGGAATTCAGATACCGTCATTTTTTGCATTCCTGTTATCTGCTAGTTAATGTGTATAAGAGTGAATACCAATTAAGAGCCTTTCTACTGTATTTGACATAATGATGAAACACTGGAATATGTAGTTGATTGCATCGAGGCAAGGATGAACAATGACAAGTTCATTTTGTTAATCCTACCTTACTAGATACATACATTTTCCTCTTTTATTTCCTCCTACATGACTCACGGACATCATTCCTTTTCTTCATAATCCCATAGTCATATTTAGTAAATACTGAAACTGAAGCTTCAAATGCATTAAGAAGAAGAGGGAGAGGGGTATCCAGTTTCAAAATGAGTTTTTAAAATTCAATTCAAATCAATTAAAACAGTAAAACCTATTGTACTTACCTGTCCCCAGGCCCAGTGATCTAGCGCTACAGTCCCGCGGTCCTCCTGGTCTTTGTTGTAGAAGAGACACCACATGACTGCTGCAACTAATCAAAGGTCAAAGAAGTCAGGTGCTGTTTAGAAGCTGTGAGCGGATATGCCAAGAGGAAGGTGCCCAACTGGTTCCATTTCACAACAAAGACCATAAGGACCACAGGAATGCAGCACTGGATGGCCAGGGCTGAATATGGGAAAGTACTACTGGATTTGTTATTTTAAAATCTGTGTATCTACCATTAAAAACTAATATAGTTATGGGACAACTCCGTTAAATCTTCAGATAGATGGTTTCTGACCAGTAGATCCTTAAATGAGCTGTTTAGGAATACTAAAAATGACTACTCTCTATGCTGCCTGTAAAAACCTAACTAAGGAAGGGAGAATGCATCTGTAGAAAGGAGGGCAAGAAGCCTTAGGCTGTACTCTTTGGTACTGTTAGGCTGAATGGTGAGCCTGACAAGAACAAACAGTGAGCTACTTTCTTCTGCTCCTGCCAGTGACCCTGTCCACTTCCCCTTTGGTCTTTAAAAGTATTGTCCCATCCTAGAATGGGTTTCTACAAGCTGCACAAATGGCAGCAATTCTGTGGCATTCCTATACAACCTCTTTATTCATAGTATGAGCTCTAAATATTAAGGATAGGGACCGACATTGTGGTTAACCAGATGTGGCGGAAACCCCACTCACCTGCAAAAGTTTCTCCAATAATACAAGCAAAATATACCGGCCATTGGCTGCCATGAGTCAGTGGAGTTTCTGCCATATGGACGTACCACAGCACGGGTGAATACCCAAGTGCCTGAAATGACACACCTATCTTCACCTGTGTAATTATTGTATAACAAAACATGCTCATTGCTAAAAAAAAAGCAAACATGAATATAATAAATATCAATATATAACATAGAACATGAACATTAAAGGGGTTGTCTCGCGAAATCAAGTAGGGTTATACACTTCTGTATGGCCATATTAATGCACTTTGTAATATACATCGTGCATTAAATATGAGCCATACAGAAGTTATTCACTTACCTGCTCCGTTGCTGGCGTCCCCGTCGCCATGGCTCCGTCTAATTCTGATGTCTTCTTGCTTTTTTAGACGCGCTTGCGCTGTGCGGTCTTCTCCCTTCGGCTCCGCTCGGCAGCATCGGCGTTTTGGCCCCGCCCCCTTGTACGCGTCATCGCGTAGCTCCGCCCCATGACGTGGCCGGTTCCAGCCTCCTGATTGGCTGGAATCGGCATGTGACGGGGGTGGAGCTACGCGATGACGCGTACAAGGGGGCGGAGCCAAAATGCCGATGCTGCCGAGCGGAGCCGAAGGGAGAAGACCGCACAGCGCAAGCGCGTCTAAAAAAGCAAGAAGACATCAGAATTAGATGGAGCCATGGCGACGGGAACGCCAGCAATGGAGCAGGTAAGTGAATAACTTCTGTATGGCTCATATTTAATGCACGATGTATATTACAAAGTGCATTAATATGGCCATACAGAAGTGTATAACCCCACTTGATTTCGCGAGACAACCCCTTTAACATTAGAGATGAGCGAGCATGCTCGGATAAAACTGTTACTCGAGCGAGCATCGCTCTTCTCGAGTAAGTGCATTCTTGTCCGAGCAGGCTCGGGGGAGGGGGGAGAAGCTGGGGGGAGAGTGAGAGAGATCTCTCTCCCCCCGCTCACCCCCACCACCCCCCGAGCCTGCTCGAACGAGAATGCAGTTAATCGAGAAGAGCGATGCTCGCTCGGGTAACTGCCTTATCCGAGCATGCTCGCTCATCTCTAATTAACATCAATAATTCAAAATGAAATTTCTTTCTTAAACAGGGCTGTGTGCCAGTAAATCGATTGACTCTTTCAATGCCAAAAAAGCAAAGAAACAAAAAATCCATCTAACGTATCACAATATTTTTACTAATTGCATGCAAGCGGCCTCTCCAGTTTCTGCTCTTTTTTGGCGTTAAATCTACACAATTGCCAGAGGAGAGTGGCACAGAGCCCTGTCAAATGAAAAAAGTGTTTAAATTTTAATACTAAATACTACATTTTATAAAGGGCTAAATCATAGGAATGATTTGATCTTGAATTATTGATAGTAATGTTTAAGGGAGTCTGTTAACTCGAACATTCTGTCTAAACTCCAGGTATCATGTTATAGAGCAGGAGGAGCTGAACAGAATGATATATAGTTTTTTGGTGAACTTCAGTATAACTTTAAACCTTTGCACATTCTGAGCTGAACAGTCCAATGGGCGGTCCTATCAGTGATTGGCAGCTATCTGTGTATGACTGTACATACAGGGGTAGCTGTTAAACATTGATAGGACTGCCCATTGGACTGTTCAGCTCAGAAGGTACAAAAGGCTTAAATAGGTTTAGATAGGAAGTTCAAGCTAACAGATACCCTTTAATGTGATATATATATATAGATATTTATTATTTGCATCTGTTTTTAGTAATGCACATATGTAGTTATACACTAATTACACAAATGAAGATAGGTATGTCATTTAGGTATATACCAGGTGGTGTGACGTTTAAAGCTCATGCTATAATTAAGGATCTGTGGGTCACACAAATGCATAAATGGAGCCTGTCAGTCCATTGTATGCTGTCTGTATGATGATTGAATAAAGAGGACAATGTTCGTAACAAACTCTACAGGATGAAAGTAGTTGTACACCATGAATTATTGAATACATTTAATGTTCTTCTGTATAGACACAAGAAGGATGGATGACTTAATATTTTATAATGAATAATTCTGACAAATGAAGAAGTCTTGACTCACCAATCTTGTCTTCAAACTATGAGTCACATAATAGGAACTAATAAACAATCTTGTAATGTGAAAATGATACAGCGCAATTTACAGCTCTTAGAAATGATGTGTTGATTAGAGATACATAAATGCAATAAATAATAACCAACTGCACCATCTTTTGGCATCTGAAAATAGGGATCTAGTTTATAAAGAAAAATAATTCATACTTGGTTATCATTTACAGGCGATTTTATAATTGGTATTTTTATTCTGTTCGATCATTGAAATAGAGGATTGAAATTGAGTCACTGCTGGCAATTTACAACAAACTTGGTTGGATGGATGAATGGATATAAAAAGTTCTGTAAGTACAGAACACAGGTTACCTTAAATGTTCTTTTCTGGCAAAAGCTATTGATGACCTATCCTCAGGATCAATAGTTAATCATCAGGGACCAGCAGCTCAGGATTCCTGGTGATAAACTGATCACCAAGCCCGCTGAAAGTGCAGCAGGGTCTGACATTGTCATAGGGGATGAGAGCAGAAGTGATATAGCTGGCTTCACTACATTGAAATCAATGGGAGTGAAAACAGCTATTACATTTTTGGCTTTTCTGTGGTTGGCCGGTGAAGTGTAATAGCCGCTTCAGCTCCCATTGATTTTAATGGGAGTGAAGCTTGCTATGTCATTTCTGCTCCCATTTCCTATGACGACAGCTGCTGCACTGACAGTGGGCTGGGAGAGCAGCTCATTGTTGGGAATCCCGAGGGATAGGTCATCAATAGCATACGGTCTGTGTTATCTTCTCTCTGGCTGAACAATGGATTTTATCTTCCTTTTCTCTCTATATAGGAATGTTGTATAAAATGTTTTATGCTTGAGAAAGGCCCCCTTTTGTTGTGGGCTGAAACGCGTTGCAATAAACTAGAAGATTTTACTATATAGAAGAACATTCTTCCCCAGTGAGCGCTGTGGTCATTTTTTCCTTTTCCTTCACTGGTTTACATTACGTTTGGGTCCCCTGCTTTTGGGAGGACACAAAGATCCAAGCTGCTCTCCACCTAAGGATTGGGAGGAAGAACTTTCTAAAATATAGGCATCCCTGGACCTAGGGGTACTAGTGAGGTACCCTCACCCACGGGGCCTCACTAAGTACCGGGTAAGTCCAAACCTTTTATTTATTCATTTCCTAGAAACCCATGCTCGTAGGAGCACTAATCTGATCTCTGCATACCTATCTTCATCTGCGGTCATCTGACCGCATTTTGAGCGATAATCATTGCATGTCAATGGGCCTTTAGTTATGATGCCTATTGGACAGGGAATGAGGAGTCTGGGGTTGTGCTTTTTATACTTAGCCTGTCCCCCTTTCCTGTGCTATCACCGGTGAAATTCAGCGCTTGCTCAGCTCACTAAGTGAACAGTGGCAGTGCACATGCACTGACTGAAGAAAACAGTCAAACTGACTAACCTACCACCGACTAGGTATAACACTAGTAATTATTAGGAAATTTCATAGAACCAGTGTTTCTTGTGTTGCAATGTGCCACTTATAATATAATACAGTGAATGACATCATCACATGTAACTCACTGAAGGACCTGTGATGACGGTTGGAGTTGCTCAAAATATTGAAGGACCCATGATGAGCATGTAACTCACTTTCTCAATGAAGGACCTTTGACGTCCCCATCATGTGATCAGGGGCGGAGCATATAACTCACTCAGTCACTCACGGACAAGTGGTCGGTTTAGTACTTTGATATACAACTACCCAGTGACTTTAGCAGCAACAAGGGCCATGCAACCAAAGACAATTATGTACCCCCTTGCTGGTGCACTGTAATTTAGGTCACTGGGGTCTCGGTGTGACTCCTAGGTCATCACAACCATAACCCACAGATCAGAAAAAATCCAACCCCTGTGGATATTTTCTAATCTGTAAATTGTGATCGCAACAACTTGTGCCTGACTAAATTGACCTCAAAAACCATATGAGGTCTAAAGGCTACACTGTGATCATTGTTCGTGTGACCCTTGTTGCAGCCAATGTTCTGTGTAGCCCTAGCCTAAATGTTGGCATTCCAACTGTCCACTAATGACAGAGACTGGGAGTAGCATGGATCAGGCATGTTGGGTTTCAGTATACCTAATCATTTGCCCCGGGTGAGATACAGTAAATTGTTATTAAGAGTGTATGAAGTGAATTAATCATTTTCTTCATGACATATCACAGGGTCATTGTAAGATAAAATCTGGAATACCAATAACATTCATTCATATAGTAAAGTTGATAGGCTTTTGGATTTGACCTGAACTTTCTGCAACTTGAAATCTTTCACACATTGCTCATTCAGTTGTGCAAAGCAATCTGACAGCTCAAAGCAAATTTCAGATGAGCACAACAGAGATTTAGGTGTTTATTTACCTCCTCCGATGTTCTCTTTTTACAACTGTCTGTATGTCAGGTCATAACGAAAAGTGGAATTCCCCTTTAAAGTAATCTTAAAGTGACAATTCTCATATGGATATGCTTGTGATATTGCTAAAGGAAAAACAGATTAATATAAAAACATGAGAGCATATCCCAAGGCAGTAACCAACAGACAAGCAGCTGCCTGAACCTGTTTTGTTCATTTTACAAGTGGAAAGTTTTGGGATTCCACACCAGCATGAAAATGTTTGATGTTGTTTTGCTACAGATTATACTATCTCCTGATACAGAAAACACGAGTTTTTGCCTGAGTTTTGTTCCACATTTTGTTCAGCATTAACATTAAATGCATTGTCTCTTCATATGCTCATCCTTTAGCTTTCAAACGTAATACAAAATTGAATCTGCACTAAAACATTTCTTAAAAGACTATATTCAGCAGATCTTTCTTCAATTGTATTTACTGCCCTAGGCTAGCATATCCATTTCTCTTGGGTTTCTGATTTAGTATAAGCTTGTGTTTCTGATCTTGGAAGTCCATCTTCGTGTATCTTTGAGACCACAAACTACAAATTTCCTCGCTAATACATAATTAATGTAGACTGATGTCCCTCAAGGGTACACGCTTTGAAATGTGAGCAATCAACAAATATACTGCTCATATTTCTTCACTGTAAAATAGTTTAGAAACTTTAACATTCTGGACTTTTTTTCCGCTTAATACCGAACTTAAATGCAAACTATTGAAGTATATTTTGATATTTTAGTTGGCATACTAAAGCACTGTTCATCAAAATGTTCTCTCTATGTAATAATGTATGAACAGGAAGTGATTTTCTATCCTCTTCTCTTGTATAAAACAGAATTCAGCATTGTATAGATTATAATTCATGGCTGTTTGCTATCTTATTCTATACAATGAACTTTATTTGACCAATAATGCTATGTTATGTATGCTATAGAACAATGAGAATATGGTAGTCATGAATGAACATTATGATACAGATCTCTCGGGTACTACTATTTCATGTTATAACCATTCCATTTTTACAAAGCACTATATGAGATGACATTTTACTAAGAAATTATAATTCAATTTTTTCCCTCAATAGATAGTATTCGTCTCACTGACGAAATTGAATGGAACGTGTCTTAAATAATAGTGTAGCTCTATCTTAATAAGTTTATCTTAAAACTTTGCTGATTAGGAAATTCAAAAGTAAAGAAAATGAAAAGAAAGGATTCAGGTGTAAACTTTAGGTGTCTCCAATCACAGTGATACTATGATATATTCACAGTTACTGGTCCTTCTAGATCCCAGCTAACTGAAGGTACTGAAAAGACCCCCTACACATTTAGTCACATAAAAAGTGCCATGTGAGACATCTGGGGCTCAAAAGCATTCGATTAAAAAAAGTTTAGCATGATCAGCTGCTAAAACACATGTTTGGACCCGTCATTATGTGGTATGATTGCTAGTTATATTTTACAACTTGTGCATCCATATTATATAGTCAAGACTCTTTCCCTGTATGAGATATATGTTGGGCAGTGACACAGTACAATGCCCAGAGGCTTAGTTGTGCACAGTGGGAGTGCATGTAGATTTACAATAGCCTGCTCGCCTAAGAAATGGACTTTCTTGTTAGAAAAAGTACAGTTCCCAGAATGTCCTGACAGCCACTGTGAGTTGAGTTGAAGCTTTGCAACAGCTGGAGGGCCTCAAGTTGGAGACCCATACTGTAGCATATATATATATATATATATATATATATATATATATATATATATATATATATATATATATATATATATAACATACTTTATAAACAATGTAGACAAAGACAGGGAGAATATAAATGTATACATAAACAGTATTGTACATTAAATATACTAGAGGGTAATGCACCGAAATGTAGCCCAGAACCAAACTCTTATGAAGGCTGTCTAAAAGAAAATCTGTCTTGTTTACCCATAGTAACCAATCATAGCACAACTTTCTTATACTGCTGAGGTAAAATGAAAGCTGCACTGTGATTGGCTGCTGTGGGCAACAAAGATAGATTTTCTTTTAGACAGCTTTCATAAAGGTGTGGCACCAGACTTTTCTATTGCCCACCCTGTATGCAGCAAGTTTAAGCATGAGTATTAAAAACAGAAACAATTACTAGCCTTACGATGACTGTTTTCTATTAGTATTACACTTATTTCAGGCTGCTCACTATTTTTACTGAACTTTACAGGGCAGGTGGGGCTTAAAGGGGTCTTATAAAGATCTAAAGTTATCCCCTATCTACAGGATAGGAGATACGTTTTTGATCACTTGGGTTCAACCACTGGGACTCCCACTTATTTCAATGGCAGGGTCTGAAACTGCTGAGTATAAGTGCTCAGCAATCTCTGACACTGTCATTGTAATGCATCTTTAGATCTTGGTACAGCCACTTTAATTGTGTAAATATTTGTGGGGGGAAAGCAAAAATATAAATATAAAGGTTTCCTCAATGGATTTCTCTTAAATTCTCTGCTATAACTTCTGGGGCAAAAGGAAATATTTCTCCAAATCACCTTTTGTGCACATCACAAGTGACATTCACAATTAAATTATTATTTTGTATGGGGAAAAATATAAAGACACATATTGTGATTGTCCAGCATCATTTCACATGCTATCTATCTATCTATCTATCTATCTATCTATCTATCTATCTATCTATCTATCTATCTATCTATCTATCTATCTCATGTCAATCTATCTATCTATCTATCTATCTCATATCAATCAATCTATCTATCTATCTTTCTATTTATCTCATATCTATCTATCTATCTATCTCATATCTATCTATCTGTCAGTCTGTCTGTCGCTAGTAAAAGTTCATAGCACACACTGCCATATAGATGACTTTCTTTACCAACTTTTATCCTAAATTCCGGTGACTTGAATGTATAACTCTAACATGCATAGGTCACCAGTGACATTTAGAGAAATCCTACACTTCATTATACTTCTAAATTTTGTCCTTTAGTATTTTACTAAAGAATTTATATATAACCATTGAGAGATAAGGTTGATACAAAATATAGCTCTCTTTTCTGGCAATAATGAAAAGTATTTAAGAAGAATACATTACTGAGCATTTTTATGGGGTATCCAATATCAAGTCAATATGTACTCATAAAACCACTGTACTATCGTCTTAGATAATTAGGCCAAGATTCAAATAAAAGCGATCTTTGCTTATAAAGACATTCTACAACCCTTTTGTGACTCTGGGATTCATTCCAGGTTTTCCAAAGCAAACAAAATATAATGGACCATGACTAAAATTAATTGCATTGAAATCCGTGACAATTCATTGCATTTGAGGACTAAACAATGGTAGCATTGTCACAAATCTTGGCCCTAACCCATTGAAATCTATAGAACTTAATTGGTAAGAAAACATTTTAACAATCAGTGCACTAATGAACTAATCTTGCATTGCAGCGAGCTCTATGTAGTAGTTTCCATATTGAATCATTTTGTTATGCATTTATTGTTTGACAAGGACATGGCAAGATGTAGTTATGTGTTTTCTTGAAGTTTTGAAGATGTGTAGTCACACCAAGATAGCTGTAGAAAAGACAACACACTGAATTTTATTTGGCATTTAAATTGATTTTGGCTTGCACAAATGACCAGGGTCACAGCATGACAATGCCAGTGAAGGAATGGGACTGGGGTGACTTCACAGCATCAGCCCTGACCAACATGTTCCTCATGCTGGCAAATGCTTACTGTCATTCTGGTGAGAGGCCCCAACAAGTGAACATTTCTGCCTGTGTGTGGATGGATTGGTTGGTTGGGAGGTGTTACAACCCAGTCAACCAATCAGCATTAGTCTTTGCACAATTATTCCACCCCCCCCCCCTTCCTTCAGAGGGCACCGGTTGTGCTCCAGCTTTAGTTGGTCTGACTCCTCTCTGACTTGCTGTCTGAATTCTCCATTGAATCTTATCAGACTCTAGTTTGATTCCTGATTGATCTAAGTTTGTCACTCTGTCTGATTTGCTGTATTCTAGTCTCTGAGTGTCTGTCTGAAGACTGCTATCTGAAGCTGCTCTGATCCAGTCTGTGCTCCTTTGCTTGACCTGAATCTTCAGTCAATTTGTTGCACATTCACTTTTGCATCTGCTGCCCTGATTGCTTGTGTTCATTCACATTTTATCTATCCTTCTTCTCAGGTTTCTGAAGTAGTACCACCCTTATCAGGGCGAGCACTCTACTTTTAGGCAGGATTCTCTCGTGTCAGAGGTTTAGGGTCATATTCCCTTTCTCCCTACTTTTTTAAAATATTCTTTTGGTTCTCTGCTTTAGTATATTGTATATAAATTTTTCTTGTTTGCTTAATAAATTTCCATCTGCGCAGGAAATGTTGTATTAGCCCTGCTTGGACATAGCAACCAGGTATGAAAATTTTCATGTTTTCAGTAGCTGTCGTATGCACATTATTTCTCAGTAATTTGCCATACAAAATTTCAAATATTAGATGAAACGTAAACATATGTCCTGTGGGCAACCAGAATAATACGATCACATGTTTTCTATTACACAGAGCTGCCATTTTCAGCCAAGATTATTATCTGATATATCAAGAAATAGGCTTTCTTCAGAAAACATAATTTTGCTAGTGACCCTGAAATAAACATGAAATGAGATTGTGATAGCTTACGGAATATCATGCAAGCAAGAAATGACCCAGGAGGAATGCTTATAAATATTATTTTCCTTTCCTCATGCCAATTCCAGGTTTTGAGGTGTCTCATCTTATTAAAATGGTGTAGGTGTCATTATGCTTTGAGCATAGGTACTACGATGGTCTATGAGTCATCAGTAAACTAAGGAAGATCATTTATTAAAATCTTAGTTCATGTCGCTTTTTATTATGGGTTGAATTCCCTCAATACAACAAAACAGCTTTTAATCCTAGCACTTTTTTTTGTTAGAAAAGTGGCAGGGAGTTCAATGAAAGTGTAAGACACAGATTTGTTAGAAGTTTTAAGGTCACTTATAATGAAGGATTTTCTCTTGTTTTCAGTTTTATATCAAGGATTTACTTTTATTAGTTTTTGCAGTAATAGGAGTAATAACACTGTGCAACACAATTTTTGTACCCAATAAGTAGATAGGCGGTTATCTACTTAGCGGCTCATAGTAACTTTAGTGTGCTGAATTCAAATATGATATCCATTTTTTTCTGCTACGTAAGGTTTTCCAGTCAGGGCTCAGTCACACGGGTGCATCGGCACCCATACACCGGCGCCGATGCGCTCGTGTGACTGACAGTTAGAAGACGGCCGTACCTGAAGACGGACGTCTCTCTGCAGCGCTGATGAAAGAACACATGACCGGCAATGAAGCCGGTCACATGTTCTTTCCTCCGGCGCTGCAGAGAGACGTCCGTCTTCAGGTACGGCCGTCTGCTACCTGCAGTAACACGGGTGCCGATGCGCCCGTGTGACTGAGCCCTCATGGGGAATAATGTAATCAATTGCCATTGATTGTATTTTTTGGAAATATGCCTATACAATTAATCCAGTAGGCTTGCCATTAACCTTGCTTAATAAAAAAAAATAACAAGAGTGATTGCGCAACTATTTCACAATTACTGTTACACACCGCATGTTGACTGAATACTATAAGGGTAGGTTTATGTAACATATGGGGTATGTTTCCACGGGGCGCAAACACTACAGATCATCCACCAGTAAGGTCACTGCTTAGACTAAATAAAACAATCAAAATCACAAAACAAAAATTCATGTTTAGTATCGCTGCAACTATAAAAGTCTTATCTATCGAAGTATTGCATTACTTACCCCGCACAGTGAACGTTGTCCAAAAAAAATTAAAAACTCCAGAAATGCGCTTTTTTTGGTCATTCTGTCTCCAAGACAAAATGCAATAAAAAATTATCAAAAAGTTGCATGTATTCCAAAATGGTACTAACGCAAACTACAGGATGTCCTGCAAGAGATGAGCTCCTGCATAACTATGTGGACAGAAAAATAAAAAAGTTATTGCTTGCAGAAGATGGCGGCAGAAAATAATTTAAAAAAAATTAAATGTCTTTGAAAAAAAAAAGTAGTACAGCAAAAAAAAACTACATAAGTTTGGTATCTTAGTAATCGTACTATGTGATTGTTCCCAGCAAGAGAAACCACATAATCTTGCAGATATGATACTTTTTAATGGCTAACAAAAATACATGATGTAATAGCGAGCTTGCGAACCTCTTGGGCTCGTTGTCAGGCTAAAATTGGAATAGATCTGAAGAGGCATGAATATTTAAACACACTTATAACATACATACTTATGACAAGGCACAGACATGAATGTGATTGGTTTGCACTTAAAAGGAATTCTGCAACAGAAAGCAAACTTTTTTGTCTAGGCACTGATAATGGAGTGAAAGTTTATGGTCCCTGAATTACTGTTGATGGGGGTCTTATCTGTGCAATTAATGTTTCACACCTCCCATTCACGCATAAATACTGGGGAATAATTTAACCCAGTATTCAGCGTGTCAAAGGTTGTTATCAATTTAGATTCCCAAATTCGTCTATGGTTTTGTGACTTGAAACCACCCTTCAATATCAAAAATCTCTTATCTCCTATGTCATGTCCTTGACTAGAAAAGTGCTCAGCCACAGGCAATTCTCTCTTTCTGTGTTTAATTGTGTGGCGATGAGACCTCATCCTTGCTTTCAGTCTTTGCCCTGTGTCTCTGACATAAAGACCCCCAACAGGACATTTACTGCACATGATCAGGTACACAACATCGGACGTGAAACATGTGAATGTCCCGGGGATCTTATAGTCCTGCTGTGTGTTGCGGATCCGTATCCTGTCTGCAGTCAGTATATGGGAGCAGGTCTTGCAGCTCCTTATATTACCGGGATAAGTTCCTTTTTGTATGTCAGAGGGTAATGCACTCCTGATTATAAAGTTCCTCAAGTCAGGAGGTTGCCTCTAACTCTATGTGAAAGTGAAATCAATTGCATATGCTGACAATGTGGTCCCTTATTGGGGCTAATGTGTAACTTCTGGGCAAAAGGGTTGTGTGAATGGAGGCATTTAAAAAGGTTTGCATTGTCTGCGGCCCTCCTGGCGAAGGCTCATAGACGTATGCGTTTTAGCAGCGTTTTTTTCATTACCAAACCCTATTTCATTTAGGTCAGCTGCTCCCACGTAAAATCTATTTGGCCTATTTTAACGACAAAACATATAATATTACACTTTTTACATACTTGTTTAGCTTGATTTTCCACGTTGCCACCTGCATGTTGCAATCATCCGTAATTATGTTGGACCTCGATTTATGTGTTTCCACACCTGCTGAGTACACTCCCCTTTGTTAAAGCGTATGTAAATCTGGCTGCTTCTATTCGCCCAAAGCTATGACCTTCGAATTTTTCACAACTGTTTTCAATTAATTAGGGGTGTATGTTCCCCGCTTCTATGTGTCCACTATAAAAGATTCCTGGTTGCATGGTTGAAGTACAGCTGACATTTATACAAAAAATCAAAATGGACAAAAAAAGAAATGCTCCGCGCTGTAGAGAATCGCCCCGCGTTGTGGGATACGCGCTGCAGCGCCTATAAGAATCGAGGACAGAAGATCCTGCTGTGGGAGAAGGTAGCCCAAGCGATGTATAGACTGCAATGGCGCTCTTTCAATGACAATACCCAGCAGCAAAAGAGTGAGTTTAATTTATTGTTTGTTTTTGCACCCTGCGCACATTATGTTATTGCTTTTGCCAAACCACGTTATGTCCCAGTTATCGCTCCACCGCCCCCAAAGTCCTTATAAATATCTGTAATGAGTCTGTGTTTTTCACCCTGTGTATGTGAACTATGGTTGCCATGTATGTGCCTTTATGATATTTATATAATTTGACCTATTGGCCTTAAACACTTGACTGCCATTTGGTTATGCGTTGGCCCCTTTGGTGTGACTTTATTTTGTGTTCAGATATTGTACATGTTCTTGTTTTTTTTTTTTACCCCTGTCTTATGTTTATGTTGCATTGACATTTGTTTGATTACTTTGTTTTGTGTTTTATTATCTGTTTTTAGTTTCGGAAGTTATGACATTGTGGCGCTCCATACGCGATGCTTTTCGCAAGTGCCTCCAAAAACAATGAGAGAATTGCTCATGAGCGCAGCCCTACGAATTTGCAGACCAATTACATTTTCTGTGGTCCATTATGGACCTTCCCATGTAAGTGTAAATGAATATCGCAGTAGGGGCCACCAGTAGGTGATGTAGAAAAAAAGCACTTTGTACACACACCTTGTAATTCTTTTTCAGTTTGTATGTTTTTAAACCCACTACTAGTGTCTATAAACCACTCTTACATTTTTTACGTACCCATTTAAATGCATGGTTTGTCCTCCCACAGTGTCTGCAGCCACAGACTAGATGTCCTACCCTATTGGTCTTTTGTGGTCCTTCAAAATTCTTCACGCCAATAGAAACTTTATTGCCAGTCTGCTTTAAGTCCTTCAGAAATGATAATCATTTTAATGTTTCAGCCACATGGCTGTATACTTTTCCCCCATATTTAAGGGTCATGCCCTGTTTGGTTAATGACCCTTTTGATTAAGCTCATTCAGCAACACATATAATCAAGATTTTTAGACTTGGTATTTTTGGCCAAACATAAGTCCACATGGGCAAAATACACATAGGCAAAATACACCTGCTTCTAGCAAGTCTCCTTTTTGTCTATTGCACAATAGATGCTACTAATGAGACTCAGCTAATTAGTGTCACTAATTAAGGCCTGTTCATTAATAGATATTTCAAAATGTTGAGGCTATGTTCATACTAATATATTTCTCCCCGTGTATGTCCTTAGGAGATACAGCAATGTGGCTGAAGAATCATGGCAGGAGGATTTTTCTGAGGAGGACCCCGAGATGGCATCCTCACCATCTCACAGTACCTCATCTAACCTGGATGGGCAGTGCCCTGTGTTTGAGAGGTGGCCTTAGCGGCAGCCCTCGGATGTTGGCGCCAATTTTCTCTGTAGGAGTCCCCGTAGGTGTCCCCCTAGGAGTCCAACCAGGAGTCTCCTTAGGTCTCCTGGTTTGACTCCCCTATGGGATTCCTCTCAGTGGCCCCCTAAGACTTCCCCTAGGAGTCTGACCAGAAATCCCCTTAGGTCTTCTGGTTGGACTCTCCCTCAGGATTCCTCTCATCAGCACTTTATGGCTCCCCCTAGGTGTCCAACCAGGAGTCCCCTTAGGTCTCCTGGTTGGACTGCCCTTCGGGATTCCTCTCAGTGGCCCCGAAGGAATCCCCCTAGGTGGACCCTTAGAAGTCCCTGAAGGAATCCCCCCAGGCGGACCTCTAGGAGTCCTCCAAGGAATCCCCCTAGATGGAACCTTAGGAGTCTCAGAAGGAATCCCCCTAAGGCTTGCCCTCGGCATTGATGATCACAGCAGCCCCATCATCTGTCCGGAGATATTGAGTGTACTGTATTGCGCACCCCTATAGGGCAATCTATGAGAGTTGGCTCCAATATCTGACGGCCGGGACCCCTGGATATTACCAACAGCATTCTGGCTGGCGACCCCCTCGCAGGGATTATTTTCCCACCCCCCTTATTGCAGAGGAGAACAGGTTCAGTTCGCCTGATCATGGCTGTACTTCGAGGGGAGACACAATGAGGCAGACATCTCCCTCTCAAGTTCCTACCGCTGAGCCTGCCTCTCAAACACAGGGTTCTGAGGGCAGGCCCACCCACAGGCCCACCCCCCGTCTCCTGTAGCCTTCACCCACCCACAGTGAAGGTGATTTGTCAGCCAGAGAAAGGTGCAGCCATTTTGGCCCCAGAGGTTTTTCTGGTGGACAGAATGACTGTTTCAGGGCCCCTGCTGTTCCCCTTCACCACCAGAGGAATGACATGCCCTCACGCCTTCTTGGCCCACCTGCCAACTTGCACAAAATTGAGTTGGAGGCTGGGGTGCTGAAGCAGCCACCCTCTTTGCCTCCCATCAGGTGCTGTGGGCGGGAAGGGCTTCGGGGCAAAGGCCCATAAAATTGTCCAGGTGTGGGACATAAGATATTGTGTTGTGTCCTGTTTTTTTTTTAGTTTCTAGATCTTCATTATGTAAATTATAAATGTTGTCTTTTGCAAGGCTCCTTACTAAGCCTTTTTTGTGTGTAATAAAAACACATTTAATTTGATGTGTTGTATTGTGTGTTAAAATTTTCTTCAATCTTTAAACTGTTATAAGTAAGCACGTGTTTAGCTATGCTCAAAGGCATCCCAGCTTGATACAGTCATTGAAGGAAGGTTCAGGTGTTGGTTGCTTTTGTGTAAGTAAAATAAAGATGAAGGACCAGTCAGACAATAGCCTCATCATGAAAGCCGCCCTCAACCCCCCATCTTCCCTATCTAATAATGTTTGTTTAGCTCAGGGCTCTAATCAACGGTTTTTTTTTGTAAAGGCCCATTTAGACACAACGATTATTGCTCAAAAGATGTCACTCAAGTGACTTTTGAGCGATAATCATTGTGTCATTTACAGTGCAAGATGAGCGATCACCTTGCACTGCCAGCGGAGGATGCAGAAGAGAAGCGGGTGTCCCCGCTTGTCATCTGCATACAGCTGTTCCCCCGCTCCGAGCGCCTGGCTGTTATACAGCCGAGCGCTCGGAGCGGAGGATTCAGAAGTCAAGCAGGGTGTCCCCACTTGTCTTCTGCATCAGATATTTTCTGCTTGGAGCACCCAGCTGTTATACAGCCGAGTGCTCTGTGATGGGTATAGAGAACAGAGCTGGACTGCTCTGTTCTTCGTACTCAGTTTGGGATCAGGGAGCGGGATACAGCTGAAACAATAGTATCAGCTGTATCCCGCTGTGAATCCCTGATAAGGCTCATCGTCGTCTTTCAGCACGCTGAAAGACGACGATGAGTGGCGGCATAACGAAAGCTGCACGATGTAAGTGCAGTTACACACAATGATTATCGCTCAAAAGATGGCCTTTGGTTTTATTTTGGTTTGGATCAAAAAGTGAGGCTGCCATGGTTAACACACACCTTCAGTCAGTATGTTATGGGTAACAAGCAAGCGTTAAAATGTTTGCTTTCAAACATCGCACAACCTTTACTGCGACACTTTAGCCACAGCCAAAAGACTCTATGATGATCATTAGATAATGGGCAGACACCTAAAAAGCTTGAGGAATATTGTAGGAATAGGTGTTGTATACTTTGGACATGGCCTTGTAGCCCTCATTGCTTTTTTACACATAAAGCACATTAGCTAGGGTGTTGTGGTCCGCCGGTCTTAGTTACCTGCATCTATCCACTTGTCCACCCATGAAGCATGTTGTTTTATTTATTTAAGGCAACTGTTGAGGCACGTTTGGTTTGTATGCTTTGCATTAAAGCCTATTTGCATTTATTTTCTGTGATCAAAGTTTTCGCATAAAATTTTCTCTGGTACATACAGACAAACAAGCGACATAAATGTATGCCAGTTTGAGGTGACCGGTGAATATTGTCTAGGAGACAAATGCGATGCAGTAAATTGTGCATCTCGCATCATATGTGCGTGGCCAACCCCGTGCACTAAAAGTGCGTCCCGTGCGTGCCTGTTTCACTGGGCAGCGCCATTTTGGATATTGAAAAATGAAAGTAAAAGATGTCTGGCTGAACTTAACCCCTGGGACGGTGCGAGACCAATCTGCTGGTCCAGATGATGGACCAGCTCGATTATGATGGCAAACATGGGCAATACTTGCACCCCCACAAGCATAAGAAACGGATTTTGCGGAAGATCCAATGGGTGATGGCGCGCAAGTATGGGACTGTGCGGAGCCAGATTCAGTTACAAAAGAGGGGGAGCAATCTCAAATGAAAGGACCCCTGGTGCCTGCAGACCATCCAACACAAACCTCATTATCGGGAAAGAGGTAACACGGGTGCGTGTTTGGGTGTGGTTGGAAAGTGTTTGCACATATTGATGTTGGACAAACCAAAAGGCGGAGCTTTTTTTCGCCCGATCATGTGAGTATTTAGGCTGGGCTTATGTGCTTTTAGCTCTAGTGCAACTCATAAGAAGTACACTTTAGCGACAGGAACATACTGGCGCACACTGGCGCACACTTGCAGATTGAACTCTGTGGCATGGAGTCTGAAGTGTGGGACACCATGGAGTGTGTATGAAGCAAATCCTAGAGCCAGAGGTCACACGACCATCTCATGCCGCTGACCATGAGAGTGTATTAAAAAAAGTATCTAAGGGTTCTTCCTTAAATGTGTTATTATTTCAGCAGTAAAAGCAATGTGGCTTCATGACAGCCTTTGCCAATGTGGGAGAATTTTTAGAAAAGTCGATGCCACATAGTCTGTGTCTGTTGTTCATTGGATATTTCAAGGCCTTACTTCAACATTTAGGGCTCAGTCACACGGGCGCATCGGCGCCCGTGTTATTGCATGTAGCAGAAAAAGAACGTGACCGGCTTCATTGCCGGTCATGTGTTCTTTCATCAGCGCTGCAGAGAGACGTCCGCCTTCAGGTACGGCCGTCTTCTTCCTGCAGTGAGGGCTCAGTCACACGGGCGCGTCGGGCCTGTATACGGGTGCCGATGCGCCCATGTGACTGAGCCCTTAATTACAACCACGTTGCTCTTGTGTGAATTATGGCTAATTTTGTGTTCACTTTAATGTCTCAACAGAAGAGTCTTCTAAGGTCCCCCCAGCCTCTGGTGGAGAGGCTTAACTTGGACCCGTTCCGCCTTGTGTAATTGCAACACACTGGTTACACACTGGGGCCTGAAGAAATAACCATCTGGGATAACAGTAGGAGAGGCAGCCAAAAGTCTCCTTGAATATTTGGCAGTCACAACGCTGCACACAGTTAAATTAATAAATGTGGTCTCCACCCGAAGTGGCAGAGCAAGGGACACATGCCTTCTCTGATGTTTCCTGCTTTCGGCTGAATGAAATGATATTAACGACTGAAACAAATGTGTATTTGTTGTGTTGTTAGGACTACCTAGGAATTTTTTTTTGTTTGGACCCACAGGATGGCGAGGTATTCCCCCTGAGGAGAGGGTGGCCTGGTTCTTCCACGAAATCCATCTGTGTCACCTGCAGATCGGTGTGCTGCAGAGTGGCCTAGATGGACTCCAGGAGTGCCTGGCCAACCTACATCAGTGGGGAGTCCATCACTTCCCGACGATGGAGCAGTGGTCGCTCCAACCACCTTCCACCTCCCCGCAGTCCTCATCCATGCTATTGACCGTGGATCTTACAATGACCCATTGAATTCTGCTTGTGAGGGTGCAGAAAGGGCCCTGCATTGCCATCATTCCAACTGGCCTATGATCTGCAAACAGAAGCTGGGTTTTATGCCATCCCAGAAGAGGGAAATGTTTTTTTTTCACTGAGATATTTGAGCCATGTTGGCTCTTTATTTATATGCACATGTTTTATAAAGATTTTTATATAAAACCCTGAAATAATACATGATGTTGTCATTTATTTAGTACAATCTTTTAAGATTCCAGACAACAGGACCCTTTTTTTCTAAACACAGGGAAGTCTTTCTTTTAGATGTCACAGGTAAAATGCTTGCTGCAAGACACATCAGGTGAAGTACACATATTTGAGGGGGAGTATATTGGCCCTGGTGAACTACATTAACAAATACATCAAACAAAAAACTACGCAATATGCTAAGTTCCACTCCCAAACACAACTTGTGTACCTTGTTTGGCCCTTTATTTTTTCTAGAAAGGCACTATCGCTTTTAACATAGACAGACTTTTATGGTGGGTGAGTGCTTAGAGCTGTTAAGCATTTTTGCCATGGAACAATAATGTGCTCAGGTCAATACATGAAGTTCCCATTGAAAAGCATACATAGTTTAGAGGGGACACAGTCCATTCATCCAATAAAAGGGCAGCATGTAGGGCACAATAGTCACAGTTAACACATGTTTATAACAGTGGCCAGCTGACAATACTTGAGCTTCTACATCTGCAAGGTGTGGGTAGTCTTGGCACTTCACTTAGGAATTAACAATTTGTCCTCGCATGGCAAGCATTGATGTTTGAACAAAGACCCTTCACAGTTATAGACAATTAAAATGCAAAACTTTACTAAGCTTAATTAAAATAATTACTGGGCCAACAAAAACAGACACACAGAAAAAGAAACACCAAGCAAATATCCCTCATAGCTCACTATATTGATTGGAGCCGGATAGGTCACTATCCGTATAGGGATATTGCTTGTATCGGCTTGCCTCGTGCAGATTTTGTTTTGGCAGCCAAAAGTCAATGTAGACTTTAGACTGGATTTATCCAGACAGAAAGGGTCGGTGTATGATGTCCACAACAACTCTGTTATTTGTAAAAATGAAACAAGTCACATAAATAGTAAAATTCCTTCTGATCCAAAAACTGTCAGTAAAGAAGCAGAGATAAAATGATACTCTGTTTAAAGGGTGTGAGGTAGTTAGACTAGTAAAATGGCCTGTCTGGTTACTCAAAAAACGAGTTCAAAGGTCCCACAAAGGTGCAGGGTATATAATGACTCACTGTTGAAGAAGTGGGAAGATCGAACTATTGTTTTTAATAAGCTGATCCCATTAGTAATTGTTCAAGGTTCGACACGTTTCTATGTCTAATACAGACATTTCATCACGAACCCTTAAAGCAATCACACCAATCCCAATGTTGAAATACACAATGGGTTCAGAACATTGACAGTTGAATTATAGGGGAGAGCTGTCATTAGTTAATGCACAGCATGGATATCTATGCAGTACAGGCTTAGGTAACTTGCCTGACAAGCCAGTTTGTACAATGTATCAGGGTGTTAAGGACCTAGTGCTACAACCGTGGCTGCACAAAGCAGCTTGCAGCCGTTAATTCACTTAGGTCACAAAACGGCCTGTGCTACACTAGATTGGATGAGTAGCTAGTTGAGGTTCTAAGACCTGGAGGCTAACGACCTATCCCAGCAGCTGTGACTAAATACAGAGTACGTTGACATTGATTCACTTAGGTCACAGTGCCTTCAGAGGGTTGCTGTCTAACGCTACCTAAAGGCTAAATCTCTTGATGAAAGATGTATAGGTAACTGCAGCTAGAACCATATGGCCTAAATATCCCACAATCAATTCTCAACTCCCCCTTAGATATTCAGGGAAAAGTAAAAATAAAAAAAGATAGAGTGAGAGATAGAGCCTCCGGCCTTGGTGGTAGACTGGAGATCTCTCTCACTCTCCCCCGCTTCCTCCTGCTCCCCCCTGCATGCTACTTGGGCGAGTACACAGTTACTCGATAAGCCTGCTACTCAATCCAGGCTCAAGCAGCCTTAAACGAGCGTGCTTGCTCATCTCTAATGGGTAAGCATCAATAACAACCATATATTATACAATACCACTTTCCACTGATGAATGAAAAACATTGCACATTGGGCTACACAATTTGTGAAGAAATTATCGCTTAGGCGCTAATTTGGTGCGCATACTTTGCTGCCTCAGTCAAAGGTCATGATTGCGAAAAACATACTTTGGCTCTACATGAAGTGTTTCTACCCCTCCCCCCCCCCAAAAAAAAAAAAAAAGGGTTCTAAGCCTTGGGTCTCCATTAACAGATACACATGGTGGTATTTCTGTGGGTAATCCAGGAATGTACCACCTCTAGAAGTTCATCATGATCGACAAACGACAAAAGGCAATGAACTTGTCCGGGTAATGCCTCAGGTCTGCGTAAAGGGAGTAAAACTGCCCAATATGTTCACGCTGCGACACCATCAGATGTACCCCGTACCTCCTAGTCCTCCTCCTCCTCCTCCTGACTGGCCCAGGATTATTGCTAGTGTTAGGTTGGCCCTGGCAAGGTAGCCAAACACATCCTCTGACATGCAACACAAAAGCCTACATACACGCAACATAAACCAGCTAACGAAAATATCATCTTGCGACAACATGTCTCCAAGTCCAGTAACGTCTTGCACATCCAGGTCGAACCAGAAGCAGAATGAAGCGGAGGCCTCATTACCCCCAATTTATAACACCTTGTAGTGGGCTACACCAGGAATAGATGCGCAAGGATCAATCTCAGGATGCTCAAAGCTTAATGCGTATTTTGCTGTGCATTGCAAATTTATGTGGCAGACTAACACTGCTAGGTACGTTTTTGTCTGCGTGACGCACGCTCCGGTCACGCAAATTTTTGCACGCATGCATTTTGCACACAAAGGCCCATCTGACTGAACCCTAATATAGCAAATAGTTTAAAGTGGATGTGCAGCTGAGGTGCTAAAATTTCGATGTAATACCACTAGCACCTGAGTATTGCATGCATGCAATTAATTTTATTGAGTGCTGCTCTATGACTACTATTGCCTCTTTTTTATGGGATCAATCATATGAAGTAGTGCAGAACAAAAGCATAAGATCTGGCATGACTTTACTCGTTGGCCAGGGAAGGAGGAACTCTTTTTGCTTTTATATGACTATTTTAGTAGCCTTCCTCCTGGAATCTGTCTTTTTTGGTGGCACTTTTTGCTATATTATCTCTTTCTTTCACCACATCTTTGGTGTTTTCAACACCCATCTATTAATGTTGGCTATTTTTACCTCCACCTCCTGTTCTCTGCCGAAGAGGGGCCCGGAAAACATGTTAGCTGTTGGATATTAATAATAAAGAGTTTTAAACTTTTCAAGCTATGGAGTTTTGATTCTGACCAATGAACTCCAGTTTGTACAAAAACTTTAGTTTAACATATGCAAATTGAGAATATGGAGGCATCACGTGTGGTTTTTTTTCCCATACATACATGTTAACCAATATTTTAGACTATAAAATGCAGAGGTTTGGAAGAAGACTCTTACCCAAATGCTGCTTTAAAACTGTACAGTTGTACTCTACCCACGTACTGTTTCAACTTTCTTTCTTTTCCACTTCTTTCTCCCTTTGTCATTTGCAAGCTCTAATGCTCACTCTTACGCATATAAAAAGTACCTGAGTCTGTTTCATGCGATCCACTAATGCATATCAGAGCACTATAGATCACTGCAATACAGAAGTCTAGTTCAGAAGTGTAGCCTTACAGTGTTGCCAGTAAGCCTTTTCATATCCATACTAGTGTTGGAAGTCTCAGACTGAATAGGTTCTAAGAGAGGACCTGAGCATGGAAAAAAATATTCCATGCCCATAATACATATGTGAAATTATTGCCCTCTGAATGGGACATATTATTTTTAATAATTACATTGGTAGAAGAAAAATATTGTGTTAATATTTTATAGTTGCCATTTTTTTCATTTTTTTTTAACTGTAGCAGAGTCAGTCTATATATTCCAAAGCAGTTGTAATGAATAGGAATTCATGGTCAGAAAAGTGTCAGTTGTGTATTATTATTATTATTATTATTATTATTATTAATAATAATAATAATAATGATTATTACTAGTAGCCACAATGAAAGTGAAATCTAATAATATTTGTTGAAATATGAGTCTGGAAATGTTTCCAAAGCTATATCTTCCTTGATAGTAAGTCATTAAAGTGGAAGATCCAAGAATTCCACATCTTGTTAGATTGAGTAAACAGAAGTTAAGAGTCTCTGCTGTATGTGTATACTCTCCACTATAGTCAATGAAAGCAAGAAAGCTACTTTTACTAGAGTAGCTATGGACCTACTAAATAGTTACAGATTTTACGTTGGGCTAAACCAGTGACCAGAGTCTTTGACCCTAGAACCCCCATGAGAATTTTCCAATAGCAAATCTTTGATTTACTGAGCCTGCAATAGTTAGCATCACCTGATGAATGGAAGAACAAGAGACACGAATATTTCGTACAAAGGCAGCAGCCAGTAGATGTAGTCGACAAAATATGTTTGCATGAGTGGACAGAAGAAATTAGGAACAATATAGCTCAGACACAACGGTAGACAAGCAAAAAATCAGAATGGACAGCATATAGGTAAATGTGCTCTGACTGATACTATGCAGCCAAACTTAGGTGCTAAGCAGTATTTCACTAGTTGCTAGTTTTATCAAAACCTCTACACTCACCCTAGTGGTGGCAGCAGATAGATGACATATCATTTTATATAGTATCTAGGCAAGGGATTTGGAACAATGTATCAGAAGAGCAATCTTTGCTATAAATATATGTGTTCATAAATTAATCAAACCAGAATTTGTGATATCTAGATAAAAATGAAATACTACGGGCATTCACTTAGATCAAAAAACAATACATATTCAAAAGTTTGAAACTTTTCTACATAGAGAGCAGAGAGATTAGATGCAGATGCAACAAAAGTTAACTTGATATTTAACTTTTTATGATAACTTTACTACAATGCTGTAAATTGAGTTATCACAATGCACCGGGCATTGCTACACATGTCGATAAACAGGTAGATAAGAAATATTTTTTAAACTGAGGAACAAATTTTAGAGTGATTATAAATAGATATAAATGTCATAAATAAACTTTAAATAGTAAAGCA
This sequence comes from Eleutherodactylus coqui, assembly GCF_035609145.1. Lineage (NCBI taxonomy): Eukaryota > Metazoa > Chordata > Amphibia > Anura > Eleutherodactylidae > Eleutherodactylus > Eleutherodactylus coqui. The sequence continues at coordinate 134,935,668 of NC_089837.1, read as the reverse complement.
TTTATCAAAATGAAAGCAATTATTTTGCTAACCATTTTTGCATTAAATGAATTGCAACTCGTCTTACTTGACAAACACTTACTTTATGATTTATTGCACATTAAAGTCTGCAAACTATATTGACTACCGTATTTTCCGGACTATAAGGCGCACCGGATTATAAGGCGCACTTTCTATGAGCGCATTATAAGCAATCTTGTTTCATATATAAGGCGCACTGGATTATAAGGCGCAGCACATTAGTGCTGTGCAGGGGCCGGAGAGGCTTCTATCAAGCCTGATAGAAGCCTGTCCGGTCAGATCGCGGTTGCTAGGCAGCCAGGGGCCTTCTGAAAGGCCCTAGGGCTGTCTATGCAGAGCGCCTAGCAAGTCGTGCGCTAGATGGGCACTCTGCATAGACAGCCCTGGGGCCTTTCAGGAGGTCCCCGGCTGCCTAGCAACCGCACAGCGTCCCGCGATCTCATCGTGGGACGCTGTACGGGCCCCCTGAACATCGGTTGCAGGCTGTTCTTACAGCGGGCACCCGGCGGCAGCAGTTCTGATGAGCCGCGCCGCTCGTTAGAACTGTTAACACTTTAAATACCGCTGTCAGAGCGGTATTTAAAGTGTTAACAGTTCTGACAAGCGGCGCGGCTCGTCGGAACTGCTGCCGCCGGGTGCCCGCTGTAAGAACAGCCGGCACCCGACGTTGTATGGAGCAGGATCCACCCGCGATCCCGCTCCATACTACTACTTGTTTGACTTGCGAACAAAACGGACTTGCGAACGGGCTCCCGGAACGGAACCTGTTCGCAAGTCGGGGAGCACCTGTACTGTAAAAACCCAAGTGAAGAATAAATTCATAGGCGCACGGGGGGGGGGGGGGGAGGAGCATGGTGTGTGCTGTGGTATGCCGCCCACGATAGAGGTAAAGGATCCTGTATGAACCCCTTTCTTTACTGTCGGGTTCATATATAAGGCGCACCGGATTATAAGGCGCACTTTCTATTTCTGAGAAATTCTCAGCATTTTATGTGCGCCTTATAGTCCGGAAAATACGGTATTTTAGTAAATGTATTTTTTATAGCATATAGTGCATTTAGGTCCCTAAATTCCATTATTCTAGCAATTTATCTTTTGTAATTTACCAGGTACATTTGTACCCACTTAAGGGCTCAGTCAGACGAGCGTTTTTTTCACACATGTATAGGTGCATTTCAAAAATGGCTCCATTAGAACCAATGCTTTCTAATGAAAGCGGTCACATGTCCATTTTTTCACATGTGCTAAAAACTTAGGGCAGTGTTTTTCTCTTCACACAAAAACGCGGTTTTCATGCAATGCGATGCAACTTTGACAGTAGGAAATCTTACTGTCAAAGCCCTTAAATAAGCTCTAGCTGCAGGAAAAAAATAAATAAATAATGCATCACCTGGAAGCACTGTCCGGCTTCAGCATGTGTTCTCCCCAAGTCCCCATAACTCTTCTTTTTCATTTTCTTCTGGCCAGGGAATTAAAAAATCCCACCTCCTGGAAGCGCTGCCTCTGATTGGCTGGGCACTTTGACCAAACACGGCCATTCAATGAAGAATCGTTGTGATTGATCACAGCACTCAGCCAATCAGAGACAGCGCTTCCAGGAGGCAGGGATTTTTCAATCCCTGGCCAGAAGAAAATGAAAAACAAGAGTGCCAGGGACCCGGGGACAACACGCACTAGAGCCAGAAAGCGCTTCTTGGTGATGTAATATTTATTTATTTTTTCTTGCAGCTAGAGCTTATTTAAGGACTTTGATAATAGGATTTCCTACTGTCAAAGTTGCATCACATCGCACGAAAACCACGTTTTCATTCGAAGTGAAAAACGCTGTCCTATCTTTTGCAGGTTCTAATTTTTAGAGCCTATAAAAAAAACGGACATGTTATTGCTTTCATAGGAAAGCATTGGTTCTAATAGAGCCATTTTTTAAACGCGCCTATCAATGTGTGAAAAAAACGCTCGTATGACTGAGCCCTAACAGCACATTCTATATTATATACTTCCCTCTGAGGCAACGCTGGATTTATATAGTTGGCTTGAGTAAATTAATTAATGACAGGATGATAACAAAACTGTCTTTTCCCCTTTATACTATCATTAGGAATGGATATGTAAAACTGTTCTGTATTGTCTTAATGCACTTCATGAAGATTTAGTTCGGTTGTGTGATTTTGTCCATTTTATTGGCTTAAATTAGTACTCCATGAAAAACACAAATTAAAGTCAGTGGATTTGCAGTGATGCATTAGATTTACAATGTACTACAAGACAGAGTCTAAGATAAGGAGCCATTTAGTGTATATACTGTATGAGGCCAGATGTAAGACATAAGAAAATACAGAAACTGGCCTAGAAAAGTGATAGGTAAGAAAATTGTTTGAGAATATTAATCAAACATGTTGCATTACACAACAGATACTGCATATATTTTTTTATTATCCTGTCCTCAGTTTTCCTTATCAAATTTTCAGTAACAAAATATTAATTATTATAATTAGGATTATCTTAATTTGTATAATTCTGTTATCAAGATTCTCATCTGAAACTTCAAATCTCTTCGACTGTGATGATACATGATGTTGCTGTGTTATTGTGCTTCTTTATTTTTATTAATTCAGTATGCAAAATGCTTGTTTTGGAACAAGATACTAAACACATGAAATCAATTACACAACAATTTAATTGAAATATAAGTTATTATCTGTCATTTATCTGGTCGGGCGGATGGTAAATTATCATACATTTACAGCTGCTTAGTAAACATTGTATGTCTACAAATATTTCAATATCTTTCATTGTGTCTGCCATGTTTTATTTTTCACACAAATAAGCAGTGCGTGTATATGTGTGAAACTTTGCAGTATATAGCTAAGTGGAATACTCCTCAGTCTTGTTTAAAACCTCAGTGACTAAAAAAATCCATCTAGTGTAATGCAGTGAATAATAAAAAGAACCAGTAGGGACACCAATTATTGGATAAAAAGACATGAAATCTGAACGTCAGGCCTTATTTACTTGACCATATGCGTAAAACGCTGCAGGTGTACCGCTGCGTTTTACCGCTCTGCTTGATGCTGGCTTTGCCGGCAGAGAGTCGGAAGAGACCGCATATGGCAGCAAGTGTATCTATCTCACGCACACGGTCATGCACAGTGTGACTCTGTCTTCTTTTTAAATTCCCCTATTTGTTTCATAGCATGGTTATGTATGTATCATCGCCCATACGCAATATATTGCGTATGGACAGCATTGCCTACGCTGCCCACACAAGTGTATAGGGCTCACAATGCCTGATGTGCCGAGAAATAGAGCATACTAAGATCTACTTCTCATGTGTATCCACACACAGAGTTTCTATGCTAATGTGAAAGGATTAACTCTTTCCAATCCACTGTCTGACGTCTGAAGACATTCTGATTGAGGGCTGTAAAGCTCCGATGTCTGAAGACGTCCGGCAGGGTATTCTTACTGTATAATACTGGCCGATCTGTTGTCGGGGGCCTCTCCAGCATGTCCCATACGGCAGTACTGGCTCTAGCCAGCAGATGGTGCCATTGTGAAATGGCAGAAAGAGAAAGCCCCCTAGGAAACCTTGAATCCAAAATTGGATTGGAAAGGGTTAATAAAAGTCCATTTACTTTCATTGATTCCATTCACCGCCTGTCACGCGATATTGCATTGTGGGCATAATACATGCTGAAATCACGGTCATGTGAATGAGCCCTGAGACTATATTTCTGGCAGTACTACATCTAATATATACCTATGTCTGCCTAAGGGCTTCTTCAGATGAACGTGCTTGATGTTAATTGGTTTGTTTACAAATTTTGCATGCGCTTTTTGCATACTCGTTAAAAATAGGGCCTGCTCTATTTTCCAGCTTATTTGCACATTCAGAGCACCCATAGAAGTCTATGCACACGCAAATGTGCAATAAACTACGTAATTCTGAGGAGAAAAAAAACACATCTAGACCTTATTAGGCTAAATAGCCTAATAATCAGCCAGCAAGGGGCGGAGAGATATAGGGAAGGGGGAGGGAGTTTAGCCAACAATATTCCGGGCTGTGACGTATATACGTCGCAGCTCGGCCATCTGAATGGGCGAGAAAATGGGAGAAGCAGCCACGACTGGTCATAGTTGCATCTTGTTCATGCAATTTTCAGCCGCGACGCGAGCGACCCAAAATCACAGTGCCCATGTGAAAGAGGCCTCAGTGTTATTGTTCAAAAGAATCGTTGAAACAAGCAAATATGAATGATCATTCAGTGTAGCTGCAGCCAACGATCAAACGATGAATAATAAATCGTTATTTTTCATTCATCTTTCATTTTGTGCAGGCATAAAAATCATCATATGCTTGTTTACTAATCCTTTGGTTTAAACACCGATCTTTCAGTCATTCGCCTTCAGTTATACAGTGAATGTGAATGACTTCTGGATGGAATGTCCAAAAGAAAAGATTGCCAGCAGCACAGCAACAAACCTGGGCAGCCTTGGGAGTGCACAGTCATCTTTGGAACTGGACTTCACAAATCCATACCACAATGTACCATGTCAAAAGAGAGAGCAGCACACAGGAGTCTTTAGTAAAATCCTCCCATCCAGGATGCTTTCTTTATTAGAACACAATGATCAGCAGTGACATTTCGACCACTTCCATGACCTTTGTCAAGCTACATACAGACTACAGACACCAAACATAACTAGTATCCACTACTCAATCACAGAACGAATGCATAATTGGAAAACGCCCCTCATCAGAAGGTCCAGACGGATGGTCTTGTTGGGAAGCACCTGGCATGGAATCGCATGCAAGGAAAAGAAGCCTGCTTCCTGGACGCTGTCAAAGTCTTTGTCTGCTGTAACATGTCATTAGGTGGCATCTCACAGTTCATACTGTGCATGCGTCAATATTGTCAATCATTGTGTAGAGACCCTTCCGGGTGTTGGCGTCACACAACCGAGCAGGGACACAAAAAGTCTCATGAAGGCAACCACATCAAAGTTGTCTTAGTAGTGTTTGATCTGATCTAGTGCCTAATGGAATAACTGTTAGTTTAAGTATAAATGACTCCCCCGGACATTGGTGTTAATAAAAGTGCTTTTATTTTGCCATAGTAACATGTATTATTCAGTCAGTAAAAATCAAAAAATGTAAAACAATGACTGGATTGTTCTTCTAATGTGTTTTAATTCACTCATAAGGACTTATTTTGTATAGCATCTGCCACGCTGGTTTCCGTGGCTGGTGGTGGGGGGGTGGGGGTGGTTGGCTTCCTTTTCTCGCATATGATTCCATGCCAGGTGCTTCCCAACAAGACCATCCTTCTGGACCTTCTGGTGAGGGGCATTTTCCAATTATGCATTCGTTCTGTGATATGGGGGGTGGATACTAGTTATGTTTGGTGTCTGTAGTCTGTATGTAGCTTGACAAAGACCACAGACGTGGTTGAAATGTCGCTGCTGATCATTGTGTGGAGTTCTAATAAAGAAAGCATTCTGGATGCAAGGATTTTACTGAAGACTCCTGTGTGCTGCTCTCTTTTTTGACATGGTACATTTTCATTTGAATGTGTCAACGATTGGCAGGTCTAAATGGACCTTAATTAACAGTCTCTGGTCTGGGTGCAGTTATCAAGATGTGGTTGGTTCGGGTCCTGATGACAGCATTCAGCACTAAGAATGGTAGTTGCAGTCAGATGTGTACACCCCTGTACTGCTGAATCCCATTGATAATGGTGTTCATGCAGTATGGGGAGATCCAGATCTGATATAAACTAACAGTCTTTGGCAGGGTGCTGTTAATGGGACCTTACAGGTTCATGTCCCAATGACACCACCCAGACCAGGGAGTGTAAGTTACAATACATGCAGAACTGGACAAGGCTGTGCTGCTGGAATCCAGCTTTATCTCAGCAGAAGCATCTGAACCAAAGATTACATTAGTTACATCTAAATTTAGACAATCCATGCAGCAGGAAAGCTGCAATTATCAAGGGTAGGGGTAAATATGGCTTCCTGGGACCCACCCATGCTGTCAGTCCACACGGAGTTGTAACTGCATGTGTCTACTTATAAAAAACCCCAGTCTGACTGGGGCATGCAGTGTGGGCCAAAGCCCACCTGCATTTAATCTGACGTTACCTCAGCTGTGCTGGGCAATGTAATGGGATTTATTTATGTACCGCCGGTGGCTTCTTGGGACCCACCCATGCTGTGGGACCACACGGACTTCACATTAGGGAGTTGTACCTGCCTGTGTATACTTATAAAAAAACCCAGTCTGACTGGGGCATGCAGTGTGGGCCGAAGCCCACCTGTATTTAATCTGACGTTAGCTCTACTATCCGGGGCACTGCATTGGGACAAACTACAGGAGCAATACAGCGCTAATGAGACGTGCACAGCTATGCTAGCATAGGAGTCCGCTGTAGGCCCGCGATTGCTGAGGGTTTGTGCAGAGGCCTATGTCCTGGGTGCAGTGAAAGTCCGCTTCCTGCCTAGGATTGCTGAATCTGTGGGACGAGGCCTATGCCGTGGGCGCGGTGCAAGTCTTCCATGTTTGGCCCCGCTGATCAATTTTTTGTTCATTTCTTGGGTTTTCTAGGACCCACCTATGCTGTTGGTGCAAACTTAGTTCCCATCGCGGTGTTTGACCTGTCTGGCACAAAGACACTGACTGACTTGGGTAGGGGGCAGAGCGCAGACGGCTTTCCCCTTGCAGTGTCGATTGAGCTATGTGACACCTTGACAGAATGAATACTGTGTGGCACATGGATTCCCTATTGCTATGCCCATGTTTGCAGCTCCTGATGGAGGTGGCACAGGATTGGATTTCTCATTGCTTCTGTACAGCATTGTGGGCTATCGCCCCCCCCCCTTTTAAAGAGTGTCGCTGCCTGGCCCTGCCAACCCTCTGCAGTGTGTGCCTCCGGTTCCTCCTCATGGCTGACGCACTTATAAATAGACATGAGGGTGGTGTGGCTGTGAGGCCAGCGTGTGGCATGAGGGCAGCTGAAGGCTGCGCAGGCACACTTTTGTGTGCGCTGTGGACGCAGGGTCGTGCGGTTGGTTGGGCAGCATGTAAACCAGGAGAAGAGGCAGCGGTGTGTCCCGCAGGCAGTGCTTGTGCTTAGTTGGAGGTAGTGTGGTGCTTAGCTAAGGTGTGGCTTACTAATGAGAGTTTGTCCGAAGTAAAAATTGTTAGGGGGGGGGGGCACTCTTGCCGCTATTGTGGCTTAATAGTGGGACCTGGGAACCTGAAATGCAGCCCAGCATGTTGCCCCTCGCCTACCCTATCCGTTTCTGTGTCGTTTCCATCACTTTCTTGGGTTTTGCAGATTTTCCCCAATGAAAACCTTAGCGGAGCATGGGTGATATACAAAAATGCTCTAGTCGCCCATTGACTTCAATGGGGTTCGTTACTCAAAACAAACCCTCGAGCATCGCGGAAAGTTCGACTCGAGCACCCGAGCATTTTGGTGCTCGCTCATCTCTAGATGAGACTGAAAGGGAGAGGACTCAAATTAGATATTAGAAAAAAAACTTTTTGACAGAGAAGGTGATCAATAAGTGGAACAGGTTACCACGGGAGATGGTGAGTTCTCCTTCAATAGAAGTGTTCAAACAAAGGCTGGACAAATATCTGTTTGGGATGATTTAGTAAATCCTGCACGAGCAGGTGGTTGGACCTGATGACCATGGAGGTCCCTACCAACTCTACTATTCTATGATTCTATAAGACTTCAATACTGGCAGCATCATCCTTTCATCTGCTAAGTAGCAGGTGAGATGTTTGAAAAATTGTACATGTTAATGCACTGTGAAAGACATTTGTAGGATGCTTTCTGGACTTTAGCAATCAGTCTACACTCCATGCAGTATTTTTGAAACCTACAATATGCCTTTATTAATAATAATAATAATAATAATAAAAACATTTGTCTTAAATTTCTGATGGAATTATACATGACGCTCATTGTTGCACACTGCTTCCAGATAATTGAATGAACTAATGTCTGAGAATTTTTGACACTTTACTATAAATCAGATAAAACAATAAATCATTAATGATTTGCAGCCTTTGTATATAGTAATTTTTTATTTTACATTTTGTACTTGCAAAAGATGATTTAATGAAAAGCCCGCAGACAAATATGTACTACCATCATTATATTTCCTTTTTATGACTTTTTTGCCTTTTTTTTATTTTAATTTCATTTTTGATTTATATTTTATCAACTTTATTAAATTATGATAACATCACTAAATAAAGCAGAGAAAATACATTTTTGTGCTAGTCATTCTAAAACAGGACATATAGTAGCCAACTTGCTTATGTACATCTGCTGTATTCAGTCCTTTTTTCTAAACACAGCATGCTCTAGTTGTAGCATTTGTTTTTTCATGCGTTTTTGAAAAAGAAATCCATGTTTAAATAGTGTGTAAAAAAAAATGATACTCATAATAAAACCCTTAGGGCACCTTCACACTGGTGAGAAAATCAAGTGAGATTTGTGCGTTGCGAGATGCACAAATCTTGCACAAATATGAAAACCATTCTTTTGAAGAGGTTCATTCCCATTATCAATGTATGGCACTGTGATGCTATGCAGAAAACACTTCACTGTTAGGACTTTAAAACATAACCTTTAATAAAGCAATTAAAATTTAAAATAGTACTCACAAAGACTGACACACATAATACATAAAGAAAAATATTAATAGCTCTGGAAGTGTATCTCAGAGGGTTCTTGAAAATGTAGATGCCATATATCGTGCTTTCTAGGTATAGTGCGATGCCTTAACTGGTATCTATTCGAGGCAACAAATAACCATTTCAGGGTGATAATACACCCCCACAACGGTAGTATCTACAGTCTGGGGAAACTGATAGTGCCCAAGACCGAGATTATTTGTGCTTGGTATTAGCACCAAGAAGGCTTAATCAATATCTGGTCCTTGGTCCGACGCGTTTCGCTCGACTTGAGCTCCTCAGGGACCTCTTGTGAATATTTAATATGCCTCTCAGGATCTTAACAGCAATTGCATAATAACCAAATAGTGAGCATTCAGTTGGTCACAGGTAAATATATGTCTTGCAGATCAGATGTTATCTGCAATGAAGTATATAATACCTCTTAATATGGTAAAGAAAATTTAAAAAAAAAACACGTTGCAGCGTGTTCAATTTTCTGCAAGATCACTCACTGCTCTTAACGGGGCCAGTGGCGGCGGTCTCATTGAAAGAAATGGGAGAACTCCGCAATCCTCTGCAGCGGCTGTGATAGCCGCGGTGGGGATTCCCTTCATCCATGCAGTGATGCGGGGTTGTTTTCACATTGATGGCAAGGGCAATATCAGTCTGTGAGTGTTCTGTCTTCTTACACGTTCACATGGTGTGCAGTCTGACATTCAGTTTAACCATTTCTGTCTTTTAAATAAACAAACTGTTCTTCTTCTCTAACAGGTTTATTGGTTAACCGATCGTAGAATATGAGTGTGCATTCATGATGATGATAATGATAAAACTATAAGAATACAGATAATTCACATAAGTATGATGCATAGGGAGCACGCACTAACATTACATAACAGTGACATGAATGCACATGGTAAAATGGTAAAATTGCACGGTTAACTAAACAGTTCTAACTCCCTGAGTAACAACACAACTGACCACTGAACAGCTCTGCATAATATACTGTCTCAGAAACAAAGGTAGCTTTCTTACCAGATATACTTTTACAATGATAGCGGAATTTGAAGAGGATGGTGCAGAAGGCAGGTCTGAACTCTGTCTTGAAGCTGGAAGTTCCTCCTTCCCACAATGCCTTGCAAACTACCCATAATACCTTAGTCCTCATGACAGAAAAACAAGGTGTAATACATTTTAAACACCGCTAGATGGTGCTGTAACCACTCTACACCTAAAATGGGCTGCTATGTTACTTCGATTTCTGCTGGGCAGAACAGTGAGTCACGGCACAATATCGCCCTCGCCAGTGTGAAGGAGCCCTTGTAGAAAACACAGAATTTTTGCAGTTTTTTTGCAAACATAAAAATCACTGCATAAAAACTGTGTGAGGGCTTAAACAGAAGAGGATGATTTTGCTCATTTTTGTGCGCTTAGTTTTCCCTTGCGCCTAATGCGGAGAATAGAACCAAGTGACTTCAATGGGTTCCTTTTCAATTTTTTTGCGTCCGTTGTTTTTTTTTATATATTTTTGTAAGATGGCAGGTTTAAAAGAAAATTAGACAAAATAGCCATTAGTAGTCTAAATTATAATATAAGAAAGCATTTTTCTTGATTTAGATCTAATTCAGAGAAGCAAATTTTATATTTGTGATAGTTTCTAGAGATGAGTGAGCATACTCGATAAGGCAAACTACTCGAGTGAGTAGTGCCTTATTCGAGTACCTGCCCGCTCGTCTCTAAAGATTCGGCTGCCGGCGCGGGTGACAGGTGAGTTGCGGGAGTGAGCAGGGAGGAGCAGGGGGAAGAGAGTGAGAGAGAGATCTCCCCTCCGTTCCTCCCCGCTCTCCCCCACTGCTCCCCGCCCCCTGCCGGCACCCGAATCTTTAGAGACGAGCAGGCAGGTACTCGAATAAGGCACTACTCGCTCGAATAGTTTGCCTTATTGAGTACGCTCGCTCATCTCTAATAGTTTCATACATAGAACGGTATAAGTACAGGACTAATATTAGTCAATGCAGAAGTTTACATACGTAGCTGTAGATCTGCATGTGTATTTGACACATGAAGTCATCTATTGTGGTAAAGCAGTACCAATAGAGATTAATTAAGCCTGAAGATATATCATCTCTACATGTTAAGTTCATATTTCTATCCATAGTTTAATAAAATCATGCAAATTAGACATACAGCTTAAACTAGTGAGAGGCATAAGACATACCCATTGAATATCATATGTACTTGCACTAACGTAGATGCTCTGCTGAAATATCATCCTTCCAGTCTTCCTGGCATTGAAACAACTATACAATTTACTGGAGATTTTTGCTTAGTATGAAATGGGATAAATGACATCAGTAACAGGTCCGGTCTTACATATTATACAGTATTTTTTTTTAAGGAAAAGTTTTTTCCTGTTATTAAGATTTCCATATATAAGTTTTCAATGAGCTTATAAGGCTGTTTAACTGAGGATCCATATTATTCACAACATCTGTCACAAAAGCTTAATGTTGCCTTTCAAAAACAAAATAATCAAAGTTTTGAACTGTCATTGAAAGATAATGTGCAATACCCTTGGTACTGAATTCAGTAATCTCTCCACTCTCTTGAATTAAGATGAAACACAAGGCAATTCAGTTCTGAGAAGAAACTAGGTCACCCTGGTTCTCCTAGCAGACATCATTTTCAATGAATTTATCCCTCACCAAAAGCACCCTTACATGTAAACATGCAAATTTTCTGTGAATTTACACATGTATATTCATCACTAAAATGAAAGCAAGTTTGACTGAAAAAGCTTACAAACTGAACAATGCAATGAAAATGTCTGAAAACAACAAATATTTGGTTATTATTAGAGATGAGCGAACGTACTCGGTAAGGCCAATTTCGCAATCGAGCACCGCGATTTTCGAGTACTTCACTACTCGGGTGAAAAGTACTCGGGGGCGCTGTGGGTGAGCGGGGGGTTGCAGAGGGGAGTGGGGGAGAGAGGGAGAGAGAGAGAGCTCCCCCCTGTTCCCCGCTGCTACCCCCCGCTCCACCACGCCACGCCCCGTCCCCCGGCGACCCCCGAATCTTTTCACCCGAGTAGTGAAGTACTCGAAAATTGCGGTGCTCGATTGCGAAATCAGCCTTACCGAGTACGTTCGCTCATCTCTACTTATTATTAAAAATAATACAAATTAATCTATCTATCTATCTATCTATCTATCTATCTATCTATCTATCTATCTATCTGTCTGTCTTATAGTTGTACAGTCTGCTATACGTAAATATAGCAATATTAAGCCCTTTCTTACACAGCCAGTTTTTTTTTCCATTGTCTTCTTTTCCTCCTTCCATCTTTATGTTTCTGCTTGAGCCATTTAAGGCCCTTTTTGTCAAAAATGTTTGTGAGGGGGGGGCGTGGCCTAACCACCATACTGAGAAGCCGCACCGAGAGAGAGCCCGCTGGAGAACACCCTAAAGACTAAGTTTGGGGACATCCTCTCCACTCATCTAAGGCTCCTCAAGTTATAAGAAGTCCTCCCGGAGACATCGGGAGCGTCGAGACCGGAGCGGGGATTCCACAGAAGCCGCTTTGAACTACGGCAGCTGAGGCCTAGCTGACAGGCCGGAGCCGGGGGCTAGATTTCCGGCCGCAAGAGACCGCGGCCTACACGCCGGCGAGCGAAAGTAACCGGAGCATTCTGCAAAGGCAAAGGAAGCTTCCTTGCCCTGCCACATACACCGGTGGAGCCGGAGCTGACACAGCATAGGCATAAGGAGCTCCGTGACGGCGGCGGGCGCGGGAACCATAACGGTAAGCCGGCACCTGCAAATCACACATAAGGCTGTCACACATAAGCCTTAAAGGGACAGGAGCCCCCGCTTACCTCTCCGCTCCCAGCAAAGGAGGCCAGTGCCTTCCCCAGGAGGAGACAGTGCTCACCCATAAGCACAGCAGGATCCCAGCCCAGAACTGAGGCAGACATCCAGCCGACAGTCACAACTAGAGAGCACTCTGTATCACACATAGAGTGCTTCTCATAGACAGTACTGACCTGCACAGACTCTCTTCCTGCAGAGGTGGCCCACGTCCCCTACCTCCCAAAACCACCTACCTCCTTAACTCCCCATCTCTATTAAAGAAACAGGAGTGTGCCCCAAGTACTCTTCCCCCTAAAAAAAAAAAAAAAAAAAAAAAAAAAAGGGGAAAGCAGTAGAACGACCATGTACTAAAAAACTCACATTAAACCGTGCCCTACGCAAGAGTCTTAGCCTTAGCTATCTCCAAAATGGTCAAGACAAAAGATAAAGCAGTTCCTACGCCCGGACAGCAGATAAATTCCAAGAGCCAACCCGACTTACAGCGCTTTTTAAAGAAACGTAGCGCTCACTCTCCAGCAGGCCCTTCCAAGAAAAACCCACCGCCGGTTACAGAAGACGATAATATGTCGGCATCTGATATTGACAGCGACAATGATACAGAATTTAGCAGTGCACATAGATCGAGTATAACCAAGAACTTTCTCAAAAAATCGCTAGCGCAGGCGTTACATCCTATACTGAAAGAACTGACAGAAATAAAAACAGAAATTCACCAAATAGGTAACAGAGTTGAAGATCTGGAGAATACGTACACTGATCTCATCGCGCAAACAAACGATCTGACTGACCATGTAGATACACAAAGAGACCAGATTGACAGAGCCCTAGTCTTAATTGAGGATCAAGAAAATAGAAGCCGTAGACGAAACATTAGACTTAAGGGTCTTCCGGAGTCTATTTCAACTGATGCCTTGAGAAGTACTGCCGCAACCATATTCACCGACCTCTTAGGCGAAGAACGAGCCAGTCAGATCATCATTGAGAGAATTCACAGAGCCCTAAGACCCAAACCAAAAACCGGAGATCCTCCGAGAGACATAATTTGCGGCCTACTCTCTTTCAATGATACCCATGCAATACTAACAGCATCTAGAGACAGAAACCAATTAAAGTATCAGGACGTTGTCTTTCAAATATTCCAAGATCTGGCTCCTTCTACCCTCGCAAAGAGAAGGCAACTTAAACCCCTCCTTGAGGCACTTAGAGCCAAGAACTTACAGTACGCATGGCTCTTTCCTTTCGGCCTGGCGATTCAGAAAGACGGTAAACGGATTACCATACACACTCCGGCTGATCTGGAGAAAGCTTGGAGTGTGCTGGGGATCTCGCCAATCCAGATCACTTCATGGATGCCTCTGGGAGAGAGGGATGGAGACCGGAGACTAGAGAAGCAGACCCCTTGGAAGACCGTTTCACGCTCCAAATCCCCCAAAAATAGGAGATCCAGAGCCAGGCTCGACTTCCAGCAGGCACAGATTCCTGAGACCCCCATACCGCAAGATGGTTGAGAAACCGAATGGTGTCAGAGCTGAAGCAGAAGATGCAGCTCACCTGACTGATATAGACCCGTAGACCTTTGGAACTACCATCTCCAGAATGTGTATGACTCAAACTAACTTTAATTTCTCTCTGGTTCCCCGGTCCCCTGTGCTTTTTCTTTCCCTTCCTTCTTTTCAACCCCTTCATACGCAGTAGAGGACCCGTTCGAGACACACTTGCAGCGAACCCGAATTCGCCTTGGAGTGAAAGACAAAGCTAGAACAAGAGACTTGATCTACCTCTGATAAGTACTGCCATGCACCACCACCTGTTTAATTACACTTAATTTTTGTGGCGCCTTTTCAGAGACTAGTCACCACAAGGCTATGCTATGGCATAAAGGCGACGGTGTTGTCTGGTCTCGGAAATGTGACACTCTCCGATTGGCCCGTTTCTTATATTTGAGACGGACCCGGCCCAGCCGGCGTTGGAGCCTTTCTCCTTCCTTTTTGCTCCTTTTCGCCTCCTGGCGATGATGCGAGTCGAGGCCCTTCCGGCGACCCTTCCGAAGAATTGCCTTGCTGTTTTCATATATGCATTGGTGGGTTGCGTCTGGCCTCCTCCCCGCCCCTCCTCCCGCACGTCGTGTGTCTGGGGGGGCCGGGTGGCGGTCACGCGCATACCTACAGTGTTAGTTGGTATTTTGGAGATAATTGATACTTGACACGATGTTTTATGCACAGACATAATCACGCTCGCTTGTTATATTTGAGATGGGCCCGGCCCAGCCGGCGTTGGAGCCTTTCTTCTTCTTTTTTTTTGCTCCTTTTCGCCTCCTGGCGACACTGCGAGTCGAGGCCCCTTCGGCGACCCTTCGGAGGATTTACCTTGTTGGTTCAATGTATGCATTGGTGGGTTGCGCCTGGCCTCCTTCCCGCCCCCCCTCCCCCGCGACGTGTATCTGGGGGGCCGGGTGGTGGTCACGCGCATACCTGCAATGTTAGTTTGTATTTTGGAGATACTTGATACTTGACATGATGTTTATATGCACAGACATAACTATGCAAGAATTTAGCATGCTAAGAAAATTTCATGTTGTTTATTAGCATTTTTATGCATTAAGTAGGGCACGTTCCACCTACAACACTTAATACACTTAGTTTTACGATCCTTTTCGTCGTTTTGAGAAGGATTGTTTTTCTTTCTTACTCCCGGACTCCACTGGGAACACTCTCATAGAATTCCTTGTTTTTTATTTTTTTTTCGCTCTCTTTTTTCTTGTCTCTCTTTTCCCTCTCTTTCTTCCCTCAGACTCCTTCTTTCCCTCCCCCCCTTCTATTACCCAACTCGAAGCCCACACCTAACCCAGCCAAAATAATACGTTTGGCTGTTTTGGTACTTGCAGCATAAACGTACTCACCCGCACCTCAACCCATAATGGCGGAAGAATACAAAATCACAACCCTAAACGTAAAAGGTATGAATTCACCTCAAAAGAGAAGCAGAATAAGGTGGCTCCTTAAAAAATTAAAATCCTCAATAGTCTTCTTACAGGAGACTCACATCAAAGGTGAAAATACCCCAAAACTTTCTAAAAAAGAATTTGATAAATGGCACTTTAACAATCACCCCTCAAGCGCGTCCAAAGGAGTTGCTATAGCACTTCACTCCTCGGTACCGTTCATCCTTGAGAAAAAATTATCAGACACAGAAGGGAGAATGCTCTTCCTAAAGGGTAAAATACACTCCGAAACATATACTCTGGTAAATCTCTATACTCCTAATCAAAATCAGATTGCATGGCTGCTGGAAGCTTTAAACAAACTCAAATTATTTGCAGAGGGCAAGATAATAATAGGAGCTGATCTTAACCTAACCATAAACCCCCTCCTAGATTCATCCTCAGGGAAATCCCAGATATCTCAGAAAGCGCGGAAAAAATTAATTAGCTCACTCCAAAACCTTCAAGTCATCGATGTTTGGAGAACCCTTAACCCGACAGTTAAAGACTACTCATTCTATTCCCAAGTACATAAATCGCATCAAAGAATTGATTATATCTTTATCTCCTCAGCCTCAATGCACCAAATAAAAAACCCGAATATAGGAAACATAACAATCTCTGATCACGCACCTGTAACAGTCTCTCTTACCAAACCGAGCTCAGTGAGCAAAAACTGGTCATGGAGACTAAACGAATCTCTGCTGGAAAACCAGGAAATAGCGGAAAAAATAGCTAAAAATTTGGACCTTTTCTTTAAGGAAAACGTTCAAACTCAAGACAAACAACCGCTGGTCTGGGAGACTCACAAAGCGGTGATCAGAGGTATATTCATAGCCCTAGGAGCAACTCAGAAAAAACGTAATCAAAAGGAGATTGACGACATACTTTTACAGATTTCTACACTAGAACGGATAGCAAAAAAAAAAAAAGCACAAGAAGCCCAACCTAAATTAACAGCACTTAGAGAAAAACTCAAAGACATTTTAAATAATAAATTCGCTAAATCCCTACTATACTTTAAACACCAGTTATATGCACACGGCAATAAGGGAGGTAGACTCATGACCTCATACATCAAAAAAGCGAGGAGCAAAACATACATCCCCACAATTGCTGACGGAGCGGGAAAATTACATCACAGTTCCATAAAAATAGCTCATGCTTTTCGAGAGTTCTACACAGACCTATATAATTTGAACAAACTAGACAACACGGAACTAGAAGATAAAAAGAAAAAAATTGAGGACCTACTTGCCCCATTAGCTCTCCCAAATCTGAATGAGGAAGAGGCCTGCGACTTAACAAAACCAGTAACTTTAGAGGAACTCACATCTGTCTTAAACAGCTTCGCACAACATAAAAGCCCTGGGCCAGACGGCCTCCCACTGGCCTATTATAAAAAATATCAAGGAATTATCTTACCTCAATTGGTTTCCTCCTTCAACGCCCTGCTAGAGGGAGCACAACTACCAAAACAAGCCCAAGAAGCTTACGTTACCCTTATACATAAGGAGGGGAAGGACCCCCTTTTGTGCAGTAGCTACCGACCCATTTCGCTTCTAAATTTAGACGTCAAAATATGGGCCAAATTAATTTCTAGAAGAATTAATAAAATAATACCGAGGCTAATTAACGAAGAACAATCTGGGTTTGTGGCTGGTCGAGAGGGGAAAGACAACTCTGCGCGCCTTCTTCACATTATGAGATACGCTAAGAATAAAAAACTACCCCTAGCCTTGCTAGGTATTGATGCTGAAAAAGCATTTGATAGAGTAAATTGGACCTTCATGCGAGCTGTATTAGATAAATTTAATTTCCCTCCCGCCCTCACACGAGCTATTTTCTCACTATTTTCGAGCCCGCACGCAAAAATAAAAGTCAATGACACATTCTCCCTACCTTTTTCAATCTCAAATGGAACAAGGCAAGGCTGCCCCCTATCCCCTACTCTTTTCATTCTCTCAATAGAAATTTTGCTGCAGATGGTTAGACAAAGCAAAGATATACAAGGCCTAAAATTAAACCAACATCAAATAAAAACTCTAGCTTTCGCAGACGACATATTATTTATTCTAACAAATCCCGAAAAGAGCCTGAACAAAATCAATGAATTATTGCAATTGTATGGTACAGTCTCAAACTTCAAAATAAATGCCGCCAAATCTACTGTATTAAACATCACACTCCCTACAACATCTGTAAAAACACTACAAGCATCCTCACCCTTCAGCTGGGCCAAAACTTACATCGACTATTTAGGGATACGGATCACAAAAAACTTAGAGAATCTGTATAACAAAAATTTCGCTCCTCTTCTAGAGGAAGTGATAATGTTACTTAAAACATACAATTTACCATTCTTAACCTGGTTTGGCAGGAAAAACCTGATCCAAACATATATTGTACCAAAAATTCTATATAAACTCCAAATGATCCCAATTCGCCTACCAAACTCATTCTTCAAATGCATTAAGTCAAACTTCTCTAAATTCCTCTGGAATAATAAGCGTCCTCGCCTATCACATAAATTACTAACACAGAAAAGGGAGAGAGGAGGAATAAACCTCCCAGATATTGAAAAATATTATAAAGCCATTCAGCTCAACAGATGGCTTGAACTAGTGAATCCATCTAAAAACCAAGTCGTAAGCTCTCTAGCACATGCCTCATATGGAACAACTTTCCCAAAGGACTTATGGTGCCCTTCAAGCAAAATTTACAAAAAAGCTTCAAATGACCCACTTATAAGCGGCGCCTGCGAGATTTGGGACCTTCTGCAAGAAGAATTAGCTCCTTTCCCCTCTCCTATAACACCCTTAACTCTTGTTCCAGAGATTTTAAACATAAAGCTGGACAAACATACAGAAAAACTTTGGACCCTTCTAAACAAACTTACAATAAATGACTTGTGGTTTCATCGGACATCCAGAGATATACAACTCACTGAAAAACTACTAGCTCTGGTCCCGCATCCTCCTCTCGACCATCTACAGACCTTGCATTTATCAAAAACCCTTGATATGTTCAATAGAACATTCACATCCTCCCGCCCGCTGACGGACTTTGAAAGAGTGGCCACAGCCAGACAGACACACAACAGGAAACTCTCAACTCTCAAAAAGAAATTCATCGATAGGCAGGACATTACCAGACCCACATTTATTAGATCCTGGGAAGCAGAGCTTAAGATTAACTTGTCAGATAAGGAGGTTAAAACTATCTTAGAAAACGCTCATGGACACTCCAGGTGCATCAGATTGCAAGAAAATCATTATAAGTTACTAACACGCTGGTACAAAACTCCAGAATGGCTCTTTGCCTACAAACTCGCGAACTCCAATGTATGCTGGCGGTGCAGTGAACACATCGGCTCTCTGGTGCACATCTGGTGGTCCTGCCCGCGAATAAAACCCTTCTGGGATCAAGTTGAGTCCAAGTTACGAGACATAACTAGCAGCGACTTTAGCCTCCTTCCGGAGCATGTCTTTCTTGCTAAACCGTCAGCAAACTTCAAGCCCTCCAAAATAAACTTGATCACGCACCTCCTAGCAGCAGCAAAAACTCTTATTCCCTTAAACTGGCTTCAACCCCAAGCTCCCACCTTCTCGCAGTGGCTGTCAAAAGTCAACGAAATCCGTAGATTTGAGGAATTGTCGAGCTGGGCAAACAGAACGCATACACAATTTAAGGAAACTTGGAGTTCCTGGACTAACTCTTAAACTTTACCGTAGGGTTCGGAATAGCCTATTATCTTAGGTTGACACAGCCGATTAAGACGTAAGCTGATTACTGACACGTTTCATACCTCCTTCTCATAAATGTTACACCGCCGGAGATGCAAGAGGTGCCTACCCCCTGTCCCCCCTCCCCTCCCCTACCTCTTCACCGCCCACTAACCTCTCTTGCCCATCCCACCTCTCCTGCACCCCACAACTCTAAATCTATTATTACTTTTCTTCTTCTTTTTCTTGTTAAAAAAAAATAATAAAGGAAAACCGACCTCGTTTCTAGATTTTGTTCAACTAAGATTGTATGCAACTATTATTACCTGTAATGTCACAAATTGTTGTTCATATTTGACTTCCTTCAATAAACAAAGAATAAACAAAAAAAAAAAAAAATGTTTGTGAGGTGGAATGGAAATAATTACAATTATTTTCTGGTTTTCATTTTATCCAGCATTCATTGTGTGGTAAAAATGACATGTTAGCTTTATTCTTTGGCTCTTTATTACATCAATACTGAATTTATATACTTTATTGTTACTGTTTTTATAATATAAAAAATCTAAAATAAAAATTTGCTCTTTGTCACCATATTGTGACACCCATAACTCGTTCCAATTTTCGATTGTGGTAAGGCCAGTGATTACTCAGAGCATTTACATGCTTAGACTCTAGTAAGTCTAAACTGTGTGGTCAAGAAAAGTGACCAAAAAGTAGTAAAAGTAGTGGAAATGATTATTTTTTCAGGGGATTCACCATGCTGTCATTCCTTAGTAGAGATGAGCGAGCACCAAAATGCTCGGGTGCTCGTTACTCGGGACGAAATTATCGCGATGCTCGAGGGTTCATTTCAAGTAACGAACCTCACTGAAGTCAATGGGCGACCCGAGCATTTTTGTATATCGCCGCTGCTCGCTAAGGTTTCCATTTGTGAAAATCTGGGCAATTCAAGAAAGTGATGGGAACGACACAGCAACGGATAGGGCAGGCGAGGGGCTACATGTTGGGCTGCATCTCAAGTTCCCAGGTCCCACTATTAAGCCACAATAGCGGCAAGAGTGGGCCCCCCCCAACAATTTTTACTTCTGAAAAGCCCTCATTAGCAATGCATACCTTAGCTAAGCACCACACTATCTCCAACAAAGCACAATCACTGCCTGCATGACACTCCACTGCCACTTCTCCTAGGTTACATGCTGCCCAACCCCCCCCCCTTGCACGACGCAGTGTCCACAGCGCACACCAAAGTGTCCCTGCGCAGCCTTCAGCTGCACTCATGCCACACCACCCTCATGTCTATTTATAAGTGCGTCTGCCATGAGGAGGAACCGCAGGCACACACTGCAGAGGGTTGGCACGGCTAGGCAGCGACCCTCTTTAAAAGTGGCGGGGCAATAGCCCACAATGCTGTACAGAAGCAATGAGAAATATAATCCTGTGCCACTGCCATCAGGAGCATGGGTGGCTCCCTGGAACCCACCGGCTGTACATAAATGTATCCCATTTCAGTGCCCATCACAGCTCAGGTAACGTCCGATTAAATGCAGGTGGGCTTCGGCCCACACTGCATGCCCCACTCAGACTGGGGTTCTTTAGAAGTGGACACATGCAGTTACAACTCCCTGTGGACCCACAGCATGGGTGGGTGCCAGGAAGCCACCGGCGGTACATAAATATATCCCATTGCATTGCCCATCACAGCTGATGTAACGTCAGCTTTAATGCAGGTGGGCAAATAATTAATTGGATTACACTGTAGGCGAGGGCCCCAAAAAATTGGTGTACCAACAGTACTAATGTACCTCAGAAAAATTGCCCATGCCCAACCAAGAGGGCAGGTGAAACCCATTAATCGCTTTGGTTAATGTGGCTTAATTGGTAACTAGGCCTGGAGGCAGCCCAGTTAAAATAGAAATTGGTTCAGGTGAAAGTTTCAACACTTTAATGAGCATTGAAACGTATAAAAATTGTTTACAAAAATTATATGACTGAGCCTTGTGGGCCTAAGAAAAATTGCCCGTTCGGCGTGATTACGTGAGGTTTCAGGAGGAGGAGCAGGAGGAGGAGGATGAATAGAATACACAGATTGATGAAGCAAAAAGGTCCCCGCTTTTGATGGTGATAGAGAACGATGCTCCCATCCGCGGGTGCAGCCTACGTATTGCTTAGGTAACGCTGCTGTCCGCTGGTGGAGAAGAGAAGTCTGGGGAAATCCAGGCTTTGTTCATCTTGATGAGTGTAAGCCGGTCGGCACTGTCGGTTGACAGGCGGGTACGCTTATCCATGATGATTCCCCCAGCCGCACTAAACACCGTCTCTGACAAGACGCTAGCCGCAGGACAAGCAAGCACCTCCAGGGCATACAGCACGAGTTCAGGCCACGTGTCCAGCTTCGACACGCAGTAGTTGTAGGGGGCAGAGGCGTCACCGAGGACGGTCGTGCGATCGGCTACGTAGTTCCTCACCATCCTTTTACAGTGCTCCCGCCAACTCAGCCTTGACTGGGGACCGGTGACACAGTCTTGCTGGGGAGCCATAAAGCTGGCAAAGGCCTTGGAGAATGTTCCCCTGCCTGCGCTGTACATGCTGCCTGATCTCTGCGCCTCCCCTGCTACCTGGCCCTCGGAACTGCACCTTCTGCCACTAGCGCTGTCGGATGGGAATGTTACCATCAGTTTGTCCGCCAGGGTCCTGTCGTATAGCATCACTCTCGAACCCCTTTCCTCTTCGGGTATGAGAGTGGAAAGGTTTTCGTTATACCGTGGGTCGAGCAGTGTGTACACCCGGTAATCCGTAGTGGCCAGAATGCGTGTAACGCGAGGGTCTCGAGAAAGGCATCCTAACATGAAGTCAGCCATGTCTGCCAGGGTACCTGTACGCAACACATGGCTGTCCTCACTAGGAAGATCACTTTCAGGATCCTCCTCCTCCTCTGGCCATACACGCTAAAAGGATGACAGGCAAGCAGCATGGGTACCCTCAGCAGTGGGCCAAGCTGTCTCTTCCCCCTCCTCCTCATGCTCCTCCCCCTCATCCTCAACGCACTGAGATATAGACATGAGGGTGCTCTGACTATCCAGCGACATACTGTCTTCCCCCGCCTCCGTTTCCGAGTGCAAAGCGTCTGCCTTTATGCTTTGCAGGGAACTTCTCAAGAGGCATAGCAGAGGAATGGTGACGCTAATGATTGCAGCATCCCCGCTCACCATCTGGGTAGACTCCTCAAAGTTTCCAAGGACCTGGCAGATGGCTGCCAACCAGGCCCACTCTTCTGTAAAGAATTGAGGAGGCTGACTCCCACTACGCTGCCCATGTTGGAGTTGGTATTCCACTATAGCTCTACGCTGCTCATAGAGTCTGGCCAACATGTGGAGCGTAGAGTTCCACCGTGTGGGCACATCGCACAGCAGTCGGTGCACTGGCAGATTAAACCGATGTTGCAGGGTGCGTCCATCTTGGACTTGCGGAAATGTGCGCTGACCCGGCGCACCTTTCCGAGCAGGTATGACAAGTGTGGGTAGCTTTTCAGAAAGCGCTGAACCACCAAATTAAAGACATGGGCCAGGCATGGCACGTGCATGAGGCTGCCGAGCTGCAGAGCCGCCACCAGGTTACGGCCGTTGTCACACACGACCATGCCCGGTTGGAGGCTCAGCGGCGAAAGCCAGCGGTCGGTCTGCTCTGTCAGACCCTGCAGCAGTTCGTGGGCCGTGTGCCTCTTCTCTCCTAAGCTGAGTAGTTTCAGCACGGCCTGCTGACGCTTGCCCACCGCTGTGCTGCCACACCGCGCGACACCGACTGCTGGCGACGTGCTGCTGACACATCTTGATTGCGAGACAGAGGTTGCGTTGGAGGAGGAGGAGGAGGAGGAGGGTGGTTTAGTGGAGGAAGCATACACTGCCGCAGATACCAGCACCGAGCTGGGGCCCGCAATTCTGGGGGTGGGTAGGACGTGAGCGGTCCCAGGCTCTGACTCTGTCCCAGCCTCCACTAAATTCACCCAATGTGCCGTCAGGGAGATATAGTGGCTCTGCCCGCCTGTGCTTGTCCACGTGTCCGTTGTTAAGTGGACCTTGGCAGTAACCGCGTTGGTGAGGGCGCGTACAATGTTGCGGGAGACGTGGTCGTGCAGGGCTGGGACGGCACATCGGGAAAAGTAGTGGTGACTGGGAACCGAGTAGCACGGGGCCGCTGCCGCCATCATGCTTTTGAAAGCCTCCGTTTCCACAAGCCTATACAGCAGCATCTCCAGGCTGATCAATTTGGGTATGTGCACGTTTAACGCTTGAGCGTGCGGGTGAGTGGTGGCGTACTTGCGCTTGCGCTCAAACAGTTGCGCTAGCGACGTCTGGACGCTGCGCTGAGAGACATTGCTGGATGGGGCCGAGGACAGCGGAGGTGAGGGTGTGGGTGCAGGCCAGTAGGCACTCGTGCCTGTGTCCTCAGAGGGGGGTTGGATCTCAGTGGCAGGTTGGGGCACAGGGGGAGAGGCAGTGGTGCAAACCGGAGGCGGTGAACGGCCTTCGTCCCACCTTGTGGGGTGCTTGGCCATCATATGCCTGCGCATGCTGGTGGTGGTGGCTCCCCAGCTGATCTTGGCGCGACAAAGGTTGCACACCACTGTTCGTCGGTCGTCAGGCGTCTCTGTGAAAAACTGCCACACCTTAGAGCACCTTGGCCTCTGCAGGGTGGCATGGCGCGAGGGGGCGCTTTGGGAAACAGTTGGTGGATTATTCGGTCTGGCCCTGCCTCTACCCCTGGCCACCGCACTGGCTCGGCCTGTGCCCACACCCTGACTTGGGCCTCCGCGTCCTCGCCCGCGTCCACGTCCTCTAGCCCTACCCCTACCCCTCAGCATGCTGTATTACCAGTAGTGCAGAAACAGAACGCTGTAATTAAATGTGCCGCTTATTGGCCCTTGGTTGGAGGCTGACTTCGCTTATGGAACGCACAGCAGAGGCAGGAAAGAATTTTGCGCAAGCCTGCTGTAACACTTAGCTGGCTGCGTATGAATTAGGACAACTACCCCCAGCAGAGACCCAGTACACTTGTGGACAGGAATACAGCGGTGATTTAAGAGGCAACACAGAGGCAAAAAAGAATTTTGCGCAAGCCTGCTGTAACACTTAGCTGGCTGCGTATGAATTAGGACAACTACCCCCAGCAGAGACCCAGTACACTTGTGGACAGGAATACAGCGGTGATGTAAGAGGCAACACAGAGGCAGAAAAGAATTTTGCGCAAGCCTGCTGTAACACTTAGCTGGCTGCGTATGAATTAGGACAACTACCCCCAGCAGAGACC
This sequence comes from Eleutherodactylus coqui, assembly GCF_035609145.1. NCBI lineage: Eukaryota > Metazoa > Chordata > Amphibia > Anura > Eleutherodactylidae > Eleutherodactylus > Eleutherodactylus coqui. Next base: position 134,911,064 of record NC_089837.1, on the reverse strand, counting down.
CAGTACACTTGTGGACAGGAATACAGCGGTGATGTAAGAGGCAACACAGAGGCAGAAAAGAATTTTGCGCAAGCCTGCTGTAACACTTAGCTGGCTGCGTATGAATTAGGACAACTACCCCCAGCAGAGACCCAGTACACTGAGGACGGTCACAGGCAGCCCAAATAGATTTTTTTCCCCAAATGTTTTTGGAAAGGCCCACTGCCCATATACACTAAATATGTTTTCTGTCCCTGCCTCACCACTACTGGCCCTGGACAATGTAAAATTACTGCAGGACGCAATGCTCTGCACGGCCGATATACAAAAAAAAATAAATGTGCAACACTGCAAAAAGTTGCCTCCACTCTACTGCACACGGTTAGATGTGGCCCTAAGATGGACCGTTGGGGTTCTTGAAGCCTAAAATAACTCCTAACACTCTCCCTATAGCAACTTCAGCAAGACAGCACTTTCCCTGAACTATGTCAGAATGCATCTGTGGCGAGCCGCGGGAGGGGCCGATTTATATACTCGGGTGACACCTGATCTCGCCAGCCACTCACTGCAGGGGGGTGGTATAGGGCTTGAACGTCGCAGGGGGAAGTTGTAATGCCTTCCCTGTCTTTCTATTGGCCAGGAAAGCACGCTAACGTCTCAGAGATGAAAGTGAAAGTAACTCGAACATCGCGTGGTACTCGTCTCGAGTAACGAGCATCTCGAACACGCTAATATTCGAACGAGTATCAAGCTCGGACGAGTACGTTCGCTCATCTCTATTCCTTAGGTAAGCATCAAGAGGTTTATTAGCTGACTTTACAAACCAGACTCCAGACCATAAATGCAATGTGTTTTGAAGCTAGCCAAGTGTAGGTTTGGTGCTTTACCTATGACGTGACTAGTGTGAATACCATGGGTTTTTTGACAGTAAAGGAGTAAGTTATGCTTCATTTTCATTCTTAATATTTACTTATTACTTTATTGGTCCCTGGATGCTGAATGCTGTTTTTCTTTATTTTCAATTGTACCATATATAAAGACCTTATGGGTTCGATGGGGCTGACCAGCACTCTCTCTAGTAGATGTCCATCAGTGTACAGGGATTTGTGCATTATTTTTTATTTTTTTGGTTATTTAACTGTTATTGCTACGATTAGAGCATTTCCAGGAGAATGCACGATCTGTATATTGCGATGGATTATGCAATACTTGTAGTGATTTCTTTCTTCATTTTTTTTTTTTTTTTTTTCAAAATCAGATTTTTATTAAGGTTTTACATTACATGGGGGAATACATCTATCATAAGACCATGTAAAAGACAATTATAGGCACAATATAACAGCAGAACTATCTTGTTACCCTGACCGGGGGTTATCACTGCTGTTCTAAGGTCCTTGGTATTTGCATTTAGTACAACAATAACAACAATAGGAGGTTGTCTATAAAGTAAGAGCTCTTGTTCAATCCAATAGGGAATTGCATTATACCTCCAACCTAATAAACAGGAACCTGTATTAGGAAAGGGGATGGGTGGGGGGTGTGGGGAGGGGGGATGATACGGGAGGGAGGGGGGGATATAGCGGGTCCAAATGTTTATCTTAGTTTACTCAGTGTAGATGACCAAAAGCTTCCCTACCATCTTGTGTGGGTTGGAACCATTACGATGTCCTTCGCCAGGTGCACCAGTGATCTGGAGGTGAGAGAGGAAGAAAGAAGGAGGAGGAGGCACCACATACATACATAGAAGCCGCTAGGTGTGTGTAGCACAAAAGGTGGAAGAGGAGTGACCTTCGTCCTGCATGCCCTTGTTTCTTTAATACTGTTTCTAATCTTACGCCATGGACTCCAGGTTTTTTAGGAATCCGTCGTGGGTACCTCCGTGCCAGCTAGAAAGCTCTTCTAAGTTTGATAATAGGTCCACTCTGTCCCTCCAAAGAGTCACGGTAGGGGGGTCTTGCTTTTTCCACATGAGCGGAATCAGAGCTCTGGCTGAGTCTAGCAGAAGTGCAATCAGCTTATGCTTTAGGGGGTGGAAGGTAGGAGATGGCCTCCACAGGAGAACCACTTCAGGGGAAAGGCTAAGAGTTGGTGCAAGCATTTTCAAAACACCCTCCACTCCCTTCCAGAAGGGAGCGAGAAGGGGGCAACTCCACCATATGTGGACATAAGAGCCTGGGGACGAATCGCACCTCCAGCACTTGTCATGTGAAGCTAGTCTGTGGTCAGACAACCATTGCGGGGTCCTATACCACCTCGCCAATAGTTTGTAGTGCGACTCCTGGGAGATGACACACGGTGATAGACCAAAGGCCATCTTAAGTATAAGCTTCGTCTCTTCCTGAGTGAGCGTGATTCGGAGTTCCCTTTCCCAGGAGGTCAGGAACATCGGTTTCATGTCCCTGGGCGGGGAGATAAAGTTTTTCCGGATAGATGAGATTTTCTTTGAAACACCGTTGCCTCCTCTGAGCGCGGTCTCAAACGAAGTTAAAGGTCTGGATGATTTGAATCTCTTAAGAAAAATGCTGAGCATTTTTTCAAGATGTGAGGTCACTAAGAAGGACAGTGTCTGGTTGGGGAGGAGTGTCTTCAGTATCTCTGCTGTGGACCTGTGAGCTAAGAGCATGATGTCTTGGATGCTTTTATCTGCAAACAGCCCCCAGACCTGCGCTGAGCAGGGGTCTAAGGCTACCTCCAGTATCTTATAAAGTGCTCGCAACGGAGTACAGGGGGAGGGCCTAGGTGCCAAGGTCTCTCTCAAGCTATCCCATATCTCTGCGGGACCCCTTAAGAGCGGATTGGATTCCAGACCCTTGAGTTTCTTCTTACCGGGGAACCACAGGTCCTCCTGAAGGGAGGGGTCATATGCGCCCTTTGCAAGCAACTGAACAAGAATATCTTTAGTAGGATAAGAGAGTTCTGTCCAGTATTTTAATTGAGTAGCGTGATAAAATTCCCGAATACAAGGAAAATCTACTCCTCCCTCCGTGCGTTTTCTAACCAATAAGCAATGAGCCAGTCTCGGCCTCTTCCCCCTCCATAGATATCTGGAGAAGATTGAGCGGAGATTCTTAAAGAAGGTCATTGGGATAAAAATTGGGAGTAATCTAATTTTATATTGTATAATGGGGATGACATATGCCTTCAGTATGTTTTTTCTGCCTAGCCATGAAATGAACGGTAATTCGTAAGATCGTAGAAGGTTTTTAACCTTAGTTATTAAAGAGGGGAAGTTTGCTGAGAAAAGATCTTCCGCTCTCTTAGTGAGTCTAATACCTAGGAAGTCTATTCCTGTCTCCGACCAGGGAAAGGGGGAGTTGGATTTGAGCAATTTATATCGGGTTGCGGGGATTGATATATTTAACGCAGTGGATTTTTTCAAAGTTGATTTTAAAATTTGATATGGATCCAAATTCTTCTAGAAGTATGGTGAGTCTGGGGAAACTATCCTCCGGTTTTGTTATAAGAAATACTATATCGTCAGCATAAGTAGCGGACGTCATGGTTTCATTGCCTATTCTTAGGCCGTGGGTCAGTGGGTCATTTCTAAATTTTTGGAGAAAGGGCTCTAGTGCTAATATAAAAAGTGTGGGAGATAGGGGGCAGCCCTGACGGGTAGCGTTATTTATGTTAAATGGGGGGGAGAGGGTATTATTTACTTTGAGCCTTGCATGGGGCATTGCGTAAAGGGAGAGGATTGCGTTGACAAAACTCGGGGGTATGTTAAACTGCAGAAGGACTCTTTCCATATACAGCCAGTTCACTCGATTAAACGCCTTTTCTGCGTCAGTACTTAGAAAGGCTAATGGGATGTTATTAGTTTGAGCGTACCTTGCTGCGTGTAAGAGTCTCAAGCAATTATCTTTGGCGTCTCTCCCTTTAAGAAAACCCGCTTGTTCTGGATTGATTAATTCTGTGACATGTTTTTCGAGTCTTTTAGTGAGCAGTTTAGCCCATAGTTTCAAGTCAAAATTTATTAAAGATATAGGCCGGTAGTTCCCACACCGTTCCGGGTCCTTATTGTCTTTGTGAACTATTGTAATGTGGGCCTCTTGTGCTTGTTTTGTCAGAGCATTACCTTGTAGAAGTGAATTACACAGTTGAGCTAACTGGGGGGCTAATGTAGCTCTGAACGATTTATAATAAATAAGTGGGAGTCCATCTGGGCCCGGACTTTTCCCCGCAGGAAAAGTAGAGAGCAAATCTTCTACTTCCTGGGTGGTTACAGGGGATAGGAGACCAGATGTTGCTTCACTGGGCATTTTGGGTAAGTTTAGGTCTTTTAAGAAGGAGTCAATCTGGGATGTAAGATTAGCTTTAGTCAGTGGGGTAAGTGGCTCACGGAGGTTATAGAGGCAAGAATAGAACTTCTGAAATTCTAGGGCTATTTCTGCTGTGGAGGTGAACTGGAGTCCTTCTTGGGTTTTAATGGATTTAATAATGTTCCGGGAGTGGGCTTTTTTGATAAGGGCTGAGGTGAACTTACTGCCTCTGTTGCCCTGGGCGTAGACTGCATGTTTGAGAAAGAGACATTTCTTGTTAAATTTGGCTTCCAGCAGTAGTTTAAGTTCCTTCCTTAGCGTAATTAGTTTGTCATGTGTCATCTTTTTGCCTTCTGTTCCAGTTTGGCAATTTGTTGTATTATGTCATCAATCTCTTTCTGTTCCCTTTTTTTGGTTCTAGAACCCAGGGCAATTAGGAGTCCCCTCACAAAGGCCTTATGGGCTTCCCAAACTATCGGAAACCGCTGTTCTTCTGCAGTATTAATACGAAAGTACTCTTGTAAAGATTCGTTCAGTTGCTTCCTATCCTTCTCTAGATCAAGAAGGGAGGGGTTCAATCTCCAACGCCATTCCCTGGGAGCAGAGTCAGGTAAGTTTAGGTCAATATGCACAGGTGCATGGTCTGAGATAAGGATAGGATCTATCCTGGCTCTCAGCGTAGCTTGTAGAAGGGGGGGGGGGGGGACGAAGATGTAGTCGAGGCGATGAAAAGACCTATGCACTGGTGAGTAAAAGGTGTAATCTTTTAATGTAGGGTTCAAACACCTCCACGCATCAACGATCCCAATTTCTGCAAGGGTGCGGGCGAGCTTTCTTAACTTCCTCTGGGAAATCTGAGATCTACCGGTAGAGGAGTCCATTAGTGGGCTTAAGGTTAGATTTAGGTCACCTCTCAGGAGGATAGGACCGGAGGCAAAGTGCTTAAGGGTTTCTAGTTGTTTAATTAACCATGGTATCTGGTCCGTATTTGGAGCGTATAGATTGGCAAGGGTTATTCTGGTGTGGTTTAAAGATCCCCTCAAGAATAGAACCCTGACCTCCTGGTCAGAGTGACGGGCTTCACATGAGAAGGCAATGGTATTATGTAGGAGGATTGAGACCCCCTTCGAGGCAGAGGTAGGGTGGGTGCTATGGTATCCCTGCGGGAACTGCTTACCCGGGAAGGATAAATACCTATTTCCCCTGAAGTGGGTCTCCTGCAAGAAAACAATCTTAGATCCATACCTCTTAAGGAGAAGTGCAATCTGGTGTCTCTTGGAGGGCGATTTGATCCCTTTGACATTGAGTGTAGTAATACGCAAGGAGGTATCCTCGGCGGAAGCGTCTGGCATGCAGTCGAGGTGGCCACCCAAGTGTGGAGAGAAAGAAGATAAGTTAAGTGTGGATTGAGCACTGATGCTAGAATGAGCGGTCAGTCCCGCTACGAGGAGTCAGGGAGTGGGAGGAAGGTAAGGAAGGGAGAGAGGACACAAAGGCGGAGGAGGGGGGGAGGGGTGGTTCAGGAACAATTACACACAAGCAAATCAAATGTCAAACTATGAATTAAGAAAAACAGGTAGAGCGAGGCCTAAACTCGTGGCCTCACTCCTGACTGGGGGCTAGTTGTCTGAACTTCTAAATCGGAGGACAAACAACCGCAAAACAGCCTGAATAGTCAGGCGCCCACGAGGTCATATGGGCTTAAAGCTTAAAACTTTGTTATAAAACAGTTCTCCGAGGACAGGAGATCGGGTCTGCAAGATTTCTTAAACGTGAAAATACTTATTTTCTATATTTTGTGAACGGACACGGAAACCGCTATTTCAGAACAGAACATAGTCAGCGATTGAGTCAAACAGCACTGCGGGGGTGTTTCTTCATTTCGGTGGATCTTCTCCGGGCAGCCGGATAGGCCCTCAGGCCCACACAGATGTCTCTGCTACATTGCAACCACAAGAGGGGGGGGGGTGCTCAAATCAAGTGTCCTCGTTGTAGAGGGGTTCTTTAGGCTTTTTCTTTTTCTCTCTCGGTAATTTGAGGGTACCTGCCAGCTGCCAGGATTCAGGGAGAGTCAATTTTGGGAGTTTAGGAGACTCCGGGACAGGGAGCCAGCAGGGCAGATCAATTGGGTCGAGCTGCAAGTGCTCCCAGCATTTGCGCAGGTCATCTGGCGACCGAATATTTAGTCGGCGACCATTGTGGGTGATGCCAATGCCAAATGGGAATAGCCATGAATATTTTATGCCCTTAGCCCTCAGAGCCTCCAACAGGGGGCGTAGAAGGCGACGTTTCGCCAGCGTCGAGGGGGACAAGTCCTGAAATATCTGTATAGTGGAGTCTCTGTAGTTCAGGTCTTTATTGGCTCTTGCGGCTTTCAAGATGGCTGCGGTGTCTTGATAGGAGAGAAGTCTGCAAATGACATCTCTTGGGGGCTCTGATGAGGAGGGGGGGTCTAAGTGCTCTATGGATGCGCTCTATTGTTATGGAAGCGGCTCTATCTGCGCCGAGCAAAGTTCCAAAGATTTCCATGGCTACTTTTGAAAGAGATTCGGCAGCCCAGGATTCAAGGAGACCTTTGAGGCGAATATTGCAACGCCGGCTGCGGTTCTCCTGGTCTTCCTGCATAACTAGCGCTTGATTTATGTAATCGTGCTGGTCTTTGAGAACCTGGGCCATTGCTAGTGCATGGGAAGAGATTGCTGCTGAGGAAGACTCCAAGTCCTCCACCCTGCGGCCCATGTGTTTTATCTCCTCCTATATTTCCGCTAAATCTGCCATTACTGGGTGCAGGGCATTTATAATCAGCTCCTTCATGAAGCCTTTAGTGATGCCTTCCCTGTCCTCCTCATCAGAAGAAAGCTCTCCCTCCCCCTCCTTACTGTGTGCTGCAGCTGCCTCGTGAGCCGGTGCCATCTTAGCTGCTGGGTGCGGGGAGCGAGCCGCCCGTTCCTTTAAGTACCGCTGCATTCCGGACTGGTTCTTCATGGATCGGGGGGTGCCCAGCTGCTCCGTGCCTTTATCCCTGCCGGTTTTCCCCATGTCCGTGGGTTTTTGAAGCTGTAGAGGACCTCTGTGGGCGCCGCGCTGCGGGAGCTCTGGTCTCAGGCGGCCATCAAGCTCGGCAGTCAGGCTCCGCCCCCTTTGTGCATTATTTTGATAGGTAAAGCCACAAAATTAACCTAGGTTAGCTCCCAAATGCATTGCATTTTATGATCTGAAGTGTGATTTGTGAAGTCATCAATAAACCTCCTGGGCTTTACCTATAATATGACTAATGTGGATACGATGGCTTAAGAATAGAGATGAGCGAACGTACTCGGTAAGGGCGATTTCGCAATCGAGCACCGCGATTTTCGAGTACTTCACTACTCGGGTGAAAAGTACTCGGGTGCGCCGGGGGGCGGGGAGAGGCGTGGCGGCGTGGGGGGTAGCAGCGGGGAACAGGGGGGAGCCCTCTCTCTCTCCCTCTCCCCCCCACTCCCCGCTGCAACCCCCCGCGCTGCCACGGCGACCCCCGAATTTTTTCGCCCGAGTACGGAAGTACTCGAAAATCGCGGTATTCGGGCGAAAAAGGGGCGTGGACGAGCACGTTCGCTCATCTCTACTTAAGAAGCTATATTATACAGCCTATTCTGGAATTGGAGGGTTTCTGTGGTGTCACTACCTCCCTTCGGAGTAAGTCATTCTTAATTTTCATTCTTAATATTTACTAATTGCTTCATTGCCCTCAGAGCCCTGGTTGCTGTTTTTTTGTTTATTTCCATTGCTTTGAATGTTTTTGCCGTGAAAAGGTTATTTGGCTCTCAACTCCAGGACTGTTATTTGTCGTGAAGATACATGAACTGAGCTATTAGAAAAATCAGAAGACCATCCGAACACATCAATATTAGCATATTCCATTTCATAAACCATTACTGTTTACTTCTACAAATATTCATATTTCAGATGATATTTGAAATTACAGTGGTCAATACATTATTATAAAAGTCATGGTACTGAAATAAAATTAGTAATTTCTTATCAATTTCTATGTGATCAATAGTCAAAATGCTAAATTGGTTCTATTTTTTTGTAATGTGCAATTAATGTTTATATCACAAAATAGTAATAGGTCTATGGTTAATAATAGAGATGAGCGAGCACCAAAATGCTCGGGTGCTCGTTACTCGGGACGAAAATTTCGCGATGCTCGAGGGTTCGTTTCAAATAACGAACCCCATTGAAGTCAATGGGCGACCAGAGCATTTTTGTATATCGCCGATGCTCGCTAAGGTTTCCATTTGTGAAAATCTGGGCAATTCAAGAAAGTGATAGGAACGACACAGCAACGGATGGGGCAGGCGAGGGGCTACATGTTGGGCTGCATCTCAAGTTCCCAGGTCCCACTATTAAGCCACAATAGCGGCAAGAGTGGGCCCCCCTCAACAATTTTTACTTCTGAAAAGCCCTCATTAGCAATGCATACCTTAGCTAAGCACCACACTACCTCCAACAAAACACAATCACTGCCTGCATGACACTCTGCTGCCACTTCTCCTGGGTTACATGCTGCCCAATCCCCCCCCCCGCCGCACGATCCAGTGTCCACAGCACACACCAAAGTGTCCCTGCGCAGCCTTCAGCTGCCCTCATGCCACACCACCCTCATGTCTATTTATAAGTGCATCTGCCATGAGGAGGAACCGCAGACACACACTGCAGAGGGTTGGCACGGCTAGGCAGCGACCCTCTTTAAAAGGGGCGGGGTGATAGCCCACAATGCTGTACAGAAGCAATGAGAAATCCAATCCTGTGCCACCTCCATCAGGAGCTGCACACGTGGGCATAGCAATGGGGAAGCTATGTGCCACACACTATTCATTTTGTCAAGGTGTCTGCATGCCCCAGTCAGACCGCGGTTTTTTATAAATAGTCACAGGCAGGTACAACTCCGCAATGGGAATTTCGTGTGCACCCACAGCATGGGTGGCTCCCTGGAACCCACCGGCGGTACATAAAGATGTCCCATTGCAGTGCCCAGCACAGCTGATGTAATGTCATGTTAAATGCAGCTGGGCTTTGGCCCACACTGCATGCCCCAGTCAGACTGGGGTTCTTTAGAAGTGGACACATGCAGTTACATCTCCGTGTGGACCGACAGCATGGGTGGGTGCCAGGAAGCCACCCGCGGTACATAAATATATCCCATTGCATTGCCCTGCACAGCTGAGGTAACATCAGATAAAATACAGGTGGGCTTCGGCCCACACTGCATGCCCCAGTCAGACTGGGGTTCTTTAGAAGTGGACACATGCAGTTACAACTCCGTGTGGACCGACAGCATGGGTGGGTCCCAGGAAGCCACCAGCGGTACATAAATATATCCCATTGCATTGCCCATCACAGCTGAGGTAATGTCCGATTAAATGCAGGTGGTCTTCGGACCACACTGCATGCCCCAGTCTGACCGGGGTTTTTAATACATAGACACTGGCAGGTACAAATCCCTAATGTGAAGTGCCTGTGGACATACAGCATGGGTGGCTCCCTGGAACCCACCGACGGTACATAAATATATCCCATTGCAGTGTCCATCACAGCTGAGGTAATGTCATGTTTAATGCAGGTGGGCTTCGGCCCACACTGCATGCCCCAATCAGACTGGAGTTCTTTAGAAGTGGACACATGCAGTTACAACTCCGTGTGGACCGACGGCATGGATGGGTGCCAGGAAGCCACCGGCGGTACATAAATATATCCCATTGCATTGCCCTGCACAGCTGAGGTAACGAAAGATAAAATACAGGTGGGCTTCGGCCCACACTGCATGCCCCAGTCAGACTGGGGTTCTTTAGAAGTGGACACATGCAGTTACAACTCCGTGTGGACCGACAGCATGGGTGGGTGCCAGGAAGCCACCGGCGGTACATAAATATATCCCATTGCATTGCCCTGCACAGCTGAGGTAACGTCAGATAAAATACAGGTGGGCTTCGGCCCACACTGCATGCCCCAGTCAGACTGGGGTTCTTTAGAAGTGGACACATGCAGTTACAACTCCGTGTGGACCGACAGCATGGGTGGGTGCCAGGAAGCCACCCGCGGGACATAAATATATCCCATTGCATTGCCCTGCACAGCTGAGGTAACGTCAGATAAAATACAGGTGGGCTTTGGCCCACACTGCATGCCCCAGTCAGACCGGGGTTTTTAATACATAGATACAGGCAGGTACAACTCCCTAATGTGAGGTCCGTGTGGACCGACAGCATGGGTGGCTCCCTGGAACCCACTGGCGATACAAAAATATATCCCATTGCAGTGCCCTGGACAGCGGAGCTAACGTCTGATTAAATGCAGGTGGGCTTCGGCCCAAACTGCATGCCCCAGTCTGGCTCGAGTTTTTTATAAGGATACACAGGCACGTACATCTCCCTAATGGGAAGTCCATGTGGACCGACAGCATGGGTGGGTCCCAGGAAGCCAACGGCGGTACATAAATATATCCCATTGCAGTGCCCAGCAGTTAAAATAAAAATTGGTTCAGGTGAAAGTTTCAACGCTTTAATGAGCATTGAAACGTATAAAAATTGTTTACAAAAATTATATGACTGAGCCTTGTGGCCCTAAGAAAAATTGCCCGTTCGGCGTGATTACGTGAGGTTTCAGGAGGAGGAGCAGGAGGAGGAGGATGAATAGAATACCCAGATTGATGAAGCTAAAAGGTCCTAGTTTTTGATGGTGATAGAGAACGATGCTTCCATCCGCGGGTGCAGCCTACGTATTGCTTAGGTATCGCTGCTGTCCGCTGGTGGAGAAGAAAAGTCTGGGGAAATCCAGGCTTTGTTCATCTTGATGAGTGTAAGCCTGTCGGCACTGTCGGTTGACAGGCGGGTACACTTATCCGTGATGATTCCCCCAGCCGCACTAAACACCCTCTCTGACAAGACGCTAGCCGCAGGACAAGCAAGCACCTCCAGGGCATAGAGCGCGAGTTCAGGCCACGTGTCCAGCTTCTACACCCAGTAGTTGTAGGGGGAAGAGGCGTCACGGAGGACAGTCATGCGATCGGCTACGTACTCCCTCACCATCCTTTTACAGTGCTCCCGCCGACTCAGCCTTGACTGGGGAGCGGTGACAAAGTCTTGCTGGGGAGCCAGAAAGCTGTCAAAGGCCTTAGAGAGTGTTCCCCTGCATGTGCTGTACATGCTGCCTTATGTCCACGCCTCCCATTCCACCTGGCCCTCGGAACTGCGCCTTCGGCCACTAGCGCTGTCGGATGGGAATTTTACCATCAGTTTGTCCGCCAGGGTCCTGTGGTATAGCATCACTCTCGAACCCCTTTCCTCTTCGGGTATGAGAGTGGAAAGGTTCTCCTTATACTGTGGGTCGAGCAGTGTGTACACCCAGTAATCCGTAGTGGCCAGAATGCGTGTAACGCGAGGGTCACGAGAAAGGCATCCTAACATGAAGTCAGCCATGTGTGCCAGGGTGCCTGTATGCAACAAATGGCTGTCCTCACTAGGCAGATCACTTTCAGGATCCTCCTCCTCCTCCTCAGGCCATACACGCTGAAAGGATGACAGGCAAGCAGCATGGGTACCCTCAGCAGTGGGCCAAGCTGTCTCTTCCCCCTCCTCCTCATCCTCCTCATGCTCCTCCTCCTCCTCAACGCGCTGAGATATAGACAGGAGGGTGCTCTGACTATCCAGCGACATACTGTCTTCCCCCGCCTCCGTTTCCGAGCGCAAAGCGTCTGCCTTTATGCTTTGCAGGGAATTTCTCAAGAGGCATAGCAGAGGAATGGTGACGCTAATGATTGCAGCATCCCCGCTCACCATCTGGGTAGACTCCTCAAAGTTTCCAAGGACCTGGCAGATGTCTGCCAACCAGGCCCACTCTTCTGTAAAGAATTGAGGAGGCTGACTCCCAATGCGCCGCCCATGTTGGAGTTGGTATTCCACTATAGCTCTACGCTGCTCATAGAGCCTGGCCAACATGTGGAGCGTAGAGTTCCATCGTGTGGGCACGTCGCACAGCAGTCGGTGCACTGGCAGATTAAACCGATGTTGCAGGGTGCGCAGGATGGCAGCGTCCGTGTGGGACTTGCGGAAATGTGCGCAGAGTCGGCGCACCTTTCCGAGCTGGTCTGACAAGCGTGGGTAGCTTTTCAGAAAGCGCTGAACCACCAAATTAAAGACGTAGGCCAGGCATGGCACGTGCGTGAGGCTGCCGAGCTGCAGAGCCGCCACCAGGTTACGGCCGTTGTCACACACGACCATGCCCGGTTGGAGGCTCAGCGGCACAAGCCAGCAGTCGGTCTGCTCTGTCAGACCCTGCAGCAGTTCGTGGGCTGTGTGCCTCTTCTCTCCTAAGCTGAGTAGTTTCAGCACGGCCTGCTGACGCTTGCCCACCGCTGTGCTGCCGTGCCGCGCGACACCGACTGCTGGCGACGTGCTGCTGCTGAGACATCTTGATTGCGAGACAGAGGTAGCGTAGGAGGAGGAGGAGGGTGGTTTAGTGGAGGAAGCATACACCGCCGCAGATACCACCACCGAGCTGGGGCCCGCAATTCTGGGGGTGGGTAGGACGTGAGCGGTCCCAGGCTCTGACTCTGTCCCAGCCTCCACTAAATTCACCCAATGTGCCGTCAGGGAGATATAGTGGCCCTGCCCGCCTGTGCTTGTCCACGTGTCTGTTGTTAAGTGGACCTTGGCAGTAACCGCGTTGGTGAGGGCGCATACAATGTTGCGGGAGACGTGGTCGTACAGGGCTGGGACGGCACATCGGGAAAAGTAGTGGCGACTGGGAACTGACTAGCGCAGGGCCGCCGCCGCCATCATACATTTGAAAGCCTCCGTTTCCACAACCCTGCCTGCTCCTCAGAATGTGTCATTGTAATGGAGTGAGGAGGCTGGGAGGAAGGAGGAGCAGCAGCCAGAGGATTCAGAGTTGCAGCAGTGGACGGCGCAGAACTCTGGGTGGTCGATAGATTGCTGGATGCACTTTCTGCCATCCATGACAGGACCTGCTCACACTGCTCATTTTCTAATAAAGGTCTACCGCGTGGACCCATTAATTGTGAGATGAATGTGGGGACGCCAGAAACGTGCCTCTCTCCTAATCCCGCAGCAGTCGGCTGCGATACACCTGGATCAGGAGCTCGGCCTGTGCCCACACCCTGACTTGGGCCTCCGCGTCCTCGCCCGCGTCCACGTCCACGTCCTCTAGGCCTAATTAAATGTGCCGCTTATTGGCCTGTGGTTGGAGGCTGACTTCGCTTACGGAACGCACAGCAGAGACAGGAAAGAATTTTGCGCAAGCCTGCTGTAACACTTAGCTGGCTGCGTATTAATTAGGACTACTACCCCCAGCAGAGACGCAGTACACTCAGGACGGTCACAGGCAACCCAAATAGAATGTTTTTTCCCAAATTTTTTTGGAAAAGCCCACTGCCTATATAGACAGTATATCTCTTTCATTGTCCCTGCCTCACCACTACTGGCCCTGGACTATGTAAAATTACTGCAGACTGTTTCCCTCTGGACAGGATGACAGCGGTGATGTAACGGCCAACGCAGAGTCAGGAAAGAATTTTGCGCAAGCCTGCTGTAACACTTAGCTGGCTGCGTATTAATTAGGACTACTACCCCCAGCAGAGACGCAGTACACTCAGGACGGTCACAGGCAGCCCAAATAGAATGTTTTTTCCCAAATTTTTTTGGAAAAGCCCACTGCCTATATAGACAGTATATGTCTTTCACCTTTTTCACTGTCCCTGCCTCAGCACTACTGACCCTATACTATGTAAAATTACTGCAGACTGAGGACGCAATGCTCTGCACGGCCGATATACAAAAAAACCCCAAAATGTGCAACACTGCAAAAAGCAGCCTCAACAGTACTGCACACGGTCAGATGTGGCCCTAAGAAGGACCGTTGGGTTTCTTGAAGCCTAAAATAACTCCTAACGCTCTCCCTATAGCAGCTCCGGCACCAGCAGCACTTTCCCTGAACAATGTCAGAATGCATCTGTGGCGAGCCGCGGGAGGGGCCGATTTATATACTCGGGTGACACCTGATCTCGCCAGCCACTCACTGCAGGGGGGTGGTATAGGGCTTGAACGTCGCAGGGGGAAGTTGTAATGCCTTCCCTGTCTTTCTATTGGCCAGAAAAGCGCGCTAACGTCTCAGAGATGAAAGTGAAAGTAACTCGAACATCGCGTGGTGCTCGCCTCCAGTAACGAGCATCTCGAACACGCTAATATTCGAACGAGTATCAAGCTCGGACGAGTACGTTTGCTCATCTCTAGTTAATAACTGTAAAAAATCAGGTCATAGACTACGTCTTAAATGTCTTTTCCTGTCTCTTGTCCAGCTGTTTGGGAGCATCTCTGTGTAGTGTCCAGCAGTAGTCAGCCAGCATCACTGTGGAGTGTTCAGCAGTAGTCGGCCAGCATGGTAGTGGACCATATTCCCTGGTATTTTTGTTCCATTGTTTTGATATCTTGATGAAAATGTCCGCTATGTTCATCACTAGCCATACCATAGCTGTCTGGAGAGAAATCCAGATAGAATGACGGAAGTGGATCTTTAGAGACATATTACAGCCAAGTTTCTGATACTGCATCAGTATGTCTTTTACTAGTTCCTTGTAGTTTTCTGCCTTAACATTCCTGAGAAAGTTTGTAGACACTAGGCGAAAAGCATTCCATGCTTGTTTCCCATTACCCTGCAGTAAGTTGTTGAACCGGTCATCTTTGAAGAGCTCTCGAATTTAAGGACCCACAAAAACTCCCTCTTTAATCTTTGCCCTGGTGAGTCAAATGAATTTTTCATGAAGGTATCGTAAAGCTGGTGAAGTCTGGTCCATGGCTTTCAGAAAGTTCTTCATCAAACCTAGTTTGATGTGAAGGGGTGGTAGCAGGATCTTGTAAGCCTTTACCAGAGCTGGCTGCTTGATATTCTTTTCTCTAACCTCTAATTTTGTCTGCGAGTCCATTCCTTCTGCAAGTAGGATAATTCTCTTGGTCGGCTATCCCACTCACATAAGAAACACATGTATTTTATATATCCCATGGTCAATGTAGACGAATTGTTGGGGTAGAGTATTAACTTCTTTTGCTTCCTTATCCTGCTGGAAAGAGGATGACCCAAGCAGAAGTAACAGTCATTTGTGTGGTTGGCTTGGCTCTCTCCACACCATGGGGACTACAAATGGCATTCATGGTCTTTTGCAATTCAACCACTGTGAAAGCTGTATTGTACATGTAGCAAAGCGTATACACGGGGCCAAAGGCTTGTCTTGGTCGCCAATCTTGAATCCGAAGTAAAGATGATATGCCTTCTTCACTTGACAAGTGATACTTTTCTTCTGATTGGTGAATGTCTCTTCCCCACAAATATAGCAAAAATTGTCCACGGTATTAACGCACTTTCGAGGCATTGGTGTTCTGTATTTTAACTAAATGGATAAAATGATAACAGTTTTATGTAACAGTAGCTTAAACTGTATCCTATGAAGTCTAAAATATGTTAAATGCTCAACCTTTCCAGATTAGGACCTTTTTAAGTCAACAATTTCAGTGTTGACCAGTATTATCAATAAATGAAAAACGTGATTGGTTGCTGGAGCAAAAATCACAGTAGATCATTTAATTCAATTTTCTTGGAAACTGAAATGATGTATCTGGAAGCTGCTCTTTGCGAATTTGTATGCACTGTACGATTGTTGCCTAATGTTCGGTAACCCAGCTACTGTGGTCAAAATATCACCCTATCATTTGAGGTAGTGGTATAAATTCAACTGACTTCTCTGTTAGGCAGCTAAAATGGGAGAAAGTCCAGATCAAACTGTGATTTGAATTATCTTATAGAAGATGTGGTGTAGTGAGGTGGGGACTGATCTCATGGGACCAGCATGAAACTAATAAGATTTATTAATGGCTTGAGCTTTTGTAATCTGATGAGAAGCCTAACCGAAGAATAAAAATAGGCACACTTTTAATTGGATATTGATCTCAACAGATATTCTCTTCCTAAGTACCTGTGTGAATTAGTTATCTTAGAATCATTGGATACATTATATTTATCATGATTTCCTAATAATTGTTTGTAGCTGCATAGTTATATGCAACAGCATTAACACTGTAATTATTTAATAGATCAATTCAATTAAGCTCTTTTTGATTTCCGAAGCACTTGAATGCTGCAGTACGTCAGAGCAATAGCAAAGCTATCTAACACAGTTAAATGGCCTTTTATGCTTATAGTTGTGTTCTAACAACTGCATTATATTTCTTTGTGTTATGGAGCAAGCAGGGATAGGTAAAACAATGAAGAGAACTTCTGAATACATATACCAGAATGACATTTTGTACAGGTATATTCTGGTATATTGTACTGTATTTAACTGAACCCTGTTATGGTGTTGGTAACTCAGTGATTCAACTACAGTGCTACTGAACAGCAATACTCTTATTAAGCTGAAAAACTTTTAGGTTGCTTAGACATTTTTTTAGACCATCATAAAATATATGAATATTTATGCCTAAATGGCTATTTTATAATAGTTAGGTATTAGAGATGAGCGAGCGTACTCGGATAAGCACTACTCGCTCGAGTAATTGGCTTTATCCGAGTATCGCTGTGCTCGGGGCTAAAGATTCGGGTGCCGCTGCAGCTGACAGGTGAGTCGCAGCGGGGAGCAGGGGAGAGCGGGCGGGAGAGAAGGAGAGAAAGATCTTACCTCCGTTCCTCCCCGCTCTCCCCTGCAGCTCCCCGCTCCGTGCCGGCACCCGACTCTTTAGCCCCGAGCACAGCGATACTCAGATAAAGCCAATTACTCGAGCGAGTAGCGCTTATCCGAGTACGCTCGCTTATCTCTATTAGGTATCATGCACATGTAAAGCTATGTGTATCGAGTGTGCATGGATGCAGATGTAATCCCCGTGGCTCTGTTATTTAAAGCTGTAGGCATTCCATGTGCTATAGTATGGTGTTCTGTATGCAAGCAATTCTTCTAGGGGATAATACTGTACCTAAGGCCGGGCTGACATGAACTTGTCGTGCACACAAGCATGCCGCATGTAGGCAATGACATACATACTTACTGTGTGCAATCAAACCCCATACAGTATATTGACATGCATGTGCGCACAGTACATGCCAAGTTAATGCATACAGCAATTTTTTTAGAGAATCTAGGCAAAAAACCTCTGATATTAGAGGCATAGGGGGTCACATATGCCCCTATGGCTGCCATATCATGGCTCCAATTTATTTCAGAGTTTTGTGAGCTTTTAAAATGTCTGCTTCTCTACGGCCGGTGGCACATGAACGGATTGGCACCGAGGATCCGCAGAAAATACCGTTCAGAAGATGCTATGCAAAATTGCTTTTTCCTACATTGAATTGCGATTTCGCAAGCAGAGGAAAAATCAGAGCCTGATCTATTTTCGCTGGCTTTAGACAAATATTGTGCAATGGCTGTTCTGCTTATGCATAGCAATGAAATATGTATCGAAAAACATTCTTCTTACAGTATTTATATCCTTTTTTTTAACCCTTTCCAATCCACTGTCTGACGTCTGAAGACATTCTGATTGAAGGCTGTACAGCTCCAATGTCCAAAGACGTCCAGCAGGGTATTCTTACTGTATATTACAAGCCACTTTGTTGTCGGAGGCCTCTCCAGCATGTCTCATATGGAAGCACTGGCTCTAGCCCGCAGATGGCTCCATTGTATAATGGCAGAAAGAGAAAACTCCCAAGGAAACCCTGAATCTAAAATTGGATTGCAAAGGATTAATATAATCCTCCCTCAAGTCAAATGTATAGTAAAAAAAAAAAAGTATAACTTTGCAGTTTATGCTGTAATGCTCCTAAAATATTTTTTAGTACTTTCTGAGCTTATGAGTGCTGACCGCTACGTATAATATTCTTATCAACCTGTTATATGGTATTATGCATGCTATAGTATAACACACATCATACTGGAATTTTGTTATCTGTAGGTTCCATGTAAGCAAGAATTGGGAAAAGATAAGTAACATCAGTGTAATTTAGCTATTTCTGCAAAAGAAAGCTATGAGCACTGCATTACATAACATCACAGAACACGGCAATACAGAGACACTGACGTGGCGCTTTCTACTATTATTACATTGTGATGTCTTATTGTAATCATTATAATGTAATATTAGTTGATTAACCCTTTTATGACTAAGTGTCCAGGTCACATCCTACACTTCTGTCATTCCTAGTTTCAAAAAAATTATACCTTTTTCATTTTTCAATCGATGGGGCTGTGTACAGTACAACTTTGAAGTTTGGGACATTTAAAGAGTTAACAGCCACTATCTGAGTTATCTCCAATTGCAACTGTACTGCACAGGGTATGTGACTTATATTGCCATATGGGTGTCAGGAAAGGATCAATATCATTCATATGGAAACAGTCTTTTTATACAGCCATCAGAAAAATAAGAAATCTGGAACACCTTATGGTGCCTTGTTGGCTAACAATGATTGATTGTGGAAGATATTGAGACTAGTCAAATCTATTATTAATGAAGGTACCTTAAGCTGAACCAGTCAAAGTTAGTTTCTGATTAGTTACTATTTAAGTATTGGTACTGCTACATTTACTAAGGAATACAATAAGAAAACCTTGATTTGAATGCAAACAAATGTATTGGTTTACAGATACATGTAACCGTCATGGTGGCGCTGGCGGTGGTTTCTTCTGTGCTTCAGGATCGGGTCCAAAGCAACATCTCTATGTCAAATAAGAGGTCATGTGCTACGCCTGCCAGTACATACACTTCCGTCAAATCTGCTCATCAAGGGTTAAACATCTCCCTGCTGTTTACCTGAAGTACCAGCTGCTGATAGATAGCTAAGCCAGCTAAACAGTAAGTTTATTAATGTTGGTAGCAGCTGGTTGTGTAGATTGACCATCCAATCAGCTATTTTCTTGTGATATATAATCCAACTATTCCTGGCTGAAAGTACCTGTTATACGGCTAATATTCTGGTCCTGTCAGTATTCTCGGAATTCCTGTCTGTTTGTAGTTCTTAACTTTCTTCATACTTGTCTGTTATCCGTTTGCCTGTGTCCTTTGCTCTGTAGCCAGTCCTTCCATTGTCCTTGGTCCAGTCCTCTCTAACTTCAGACCTTGCCATGTGAAAAACAGTGGAGTTGTCCTTGTCAGGATGGGTGTTCCGCTTTATTGTGGGTCCAGTCAGGAAGTTTCAGGGGGTTCTGTTCTATATTTTGTCTGTCACCTGTCTGGTCCTGCTTCTAGCAACCTTCGGTTCCCTGCATACACGTCGTCCAGACTCTAGGTATGCTGCTCACAAAAGTTGTGTCTGTAGTCTCGTACAGATGGGACAGTAACCGTCTGTATAAAGTGTTAAGTATTACACTGTACATCTAATTTCTTATTAAAAGTTCAAACCAGAAATTATGAATTTAAATGTATTAAAAAATATCACACAAACAATAGATTTGCCCATCACCATTAACAAGAAAAATCATTGAATAATCTATTATGATTGATATTAAAACTAAGGACAAGCAAGTCCTTACCTAGACTAACCATGGTCATAAATTGCATAAATGGATCACTCGTTAGAATTGAGCAAATGACAAATGACTCCTAATGTGATGAATTGATTGACAATTACGTATTTTGGAAGTCAGAGCCTTTTTAAATCTCAAGAATAGGAGTGGGATCGGGTTAGTTATCCATGATCTTCTGAATCGGGATCCTAGATTGATTTCTTCTGGATTTAATCGTGCCCATGTCTGCAGAATGCAGACACAACTAATTGATCAAAATATCTTCTGTGACAACATTTAAGATGGAAGATGATAAAGGATTCTTATTCTTCCATAGTAAGTGCAATATTTTGACTGTGTCAGGCTTTGTCAAGCACAAGTACAAATACTATGTACTCCACATAAATTGAAAACATGCTATCCACTTCAATCAAATCACATTAATGCCCTTTCCAAACAACAGCCCAAAAATCAGCTACAGAAATGCACAGCTAAAATTAAAGACCATAAGTATGATAAATGCATAGAGTTACTCCACCCTGATCTACTTGTCATTTACTGTAGCAGGACCTGCAGTAGTCCCGAAGACTACAAGCACAAGCACCGGTGTCTCATAGCTATACTCTAGTGCTGATGGTCACCACAAAAGAAAAAGTAGGGGTGTAACCAAACATGAACCATTCACAAGTATATAATAGAGGAGAAAGATTCACATAAATAAAAAGAACAATTTATCCAGAAAAAATACCTTCTGTTGAGATGCTTGATGCAAACAGAAGTCCAAGCCTGAAGGTGTTCCTCTCAAAATTATTCAAGGTGATGTAGTACCCCAGAGTTGGGATCCCACAGCACGTCTATCACTGGTTTAAATTTAATGTATGTATTAAAGAGAAAATATGGAAAATGTTAAGTGATATGTGTTTAACTGTGAAACAATAATAATGTCTGGTTTATTAGGGGTTAATTTCTAATGTTTCATTTAGCTAACTCTGGATGACTAGGCTGAATGTCAGCTAATTCCCTCTCACTACTGTCAATCATCCCTAGATAGCTTGGGGATTGGTCAGTTGAGTGGTTCCTAGCTCAGGATTGGTAGGCGTAGTAAGTATAAAAGTCAGTGAGAGGGAGGGGTTAGCCAGTTGAGTTCAGTAGAATCGAGGCCTGAGGAGTTCTAAAGTAGAGTTGAGAGAATGGAGAGATGAGGAAGAAAAAGAGAAAGAAGAGAGTGATCTGAAGTTGGGTGATAGGAGTCCAGGTTCTGAGCTTGGAGGAGAATGTGGTGATTAGAGATGAGCGAGCGTACTCGGATAAGCACTACTCGCTCGAGTAATTTGCTTTATCCGAGTATCGCTGTGCTCGGGGCTAAAGATTCGGGTGCCGCTGCGGCTGACAGGTGAGTCGCAGCGGGGAGCAGGGGAGAGCGGGCGGGAGAGAAGGAGAGAAAGATCTTACCTCCGTTCCTCCCCGCTTTCCCCTGCAGCTCCCCGCTCCGTGCCGGCACCCGAATCTTTAGCCCCGAGTACAGCGATACTCGGATAAAGCACATTACTCGAGCGAGTAGTGCTTATCCGAGTACGCTCGCTCATCCTTAGTGGTGATCTATCTTAAAACCAGTTTTTAGGAGAATAATGCAAAGTGTGAGTACTTATCAAACTGAGACACAGACAGAAAGAGTAACCAGAAAAGGAAAGAGAATGGGATGGAGACTGAGATGTGCGTATTAGACTTTATTCCAAGCCAGGGGAGAAAAGCTGGAAGTGTATTACTGCAAGTGATTGCCACTGCCACGGAGGATAATTATTCAAGAGAGACTGGAGAAGTCAAGGTATCCCCTTCGTCCTGCTTCAAAGAGGAGAGGGCGAGGGATGCCAGCAGGGCCTCTAAATGTTTGCTTTTACCTTCTTCTAGGTGCCCATTTGGTTCATTCAAGTTATATAACTTTGAGTGCAAGACCTGGAAAATTTGAGCTATCTTTATAGTTTCCCTATGGCTTGTCCCCGCCTTGTCATGTTTTCCTGATATGTGCGTTTTCCCTTAAGCTTTTTTTTATTAAAGAGGACATTAATCGACCACCTTTATTGCCATGGGAAAATAGTTGGTGTTTAAATTATAGAAGGGATTTTGCAAATCTGTTATTTAAGATATTCTTCAGACTGTCTCTCAGATCGGTTAATTTTGTTTGGGCCTCCATAAGCTTGTTCTATTTGGACTGCTGTTCTAAATTAGCAATTTTTGTTAGTAAATCATCCATCTCCTTCTGTTTTTGTTTTTTTCTGAGCAGCCGCAATAGCTATGAATATGCCTCTGATATACGCCTTGTGAGTTTCCTATACTAAAAGGTGTTTGAAGATAGTTTGTTATCTCTAAAAAATCTTTCTCAATGAGAAGATATACTTTTGACTGTTTGTAGACTATCTAAGAGAGACTCGTTTAATCTCCAACTCCATGCTCCTCGAGATAGGGAGGTGGGACTAAGTGAAATCAAGACAGGCGCATGATCAGACACAGTTATATTGCCTATGTTTGAGCACCTAATCTGGTGGATGTTAGAAGAGGAGGTGAATATATAGTCTATTCTTTGGTACAAATCATGCACTAGAGAATAAAAATTATAATCATTCATTGTTGGATTTAGCGTTCTCCAGGCATCTGAGACTTGTAGGCTCTGTAGCAATTTACAGAGTTTTTTGTGAGCTTGTTGAGAAATCTGAGACTTCCCTGAGGAGGAATCCAATTAGGAATTTAGGGTAAAGTATAAGTCAGAGCCCATCACTATTTTAACTTTGCGCAAAGAGGGAGCGTTTATTCAGGGCATCTGTAAGCCAAGATACCTGATGTTTATTTGGCGCATAAAGGTTAACTAGGGTATAATATTATGCAAAAATTTTGCCTTTTAGGAAAAGCATATGCCCCTCTGAGTCAGACAAGCTGCTCTCCAAAATAAATGGGACAGATGGGTGTAGCACTATGGCCACTCCTCTTGCAGCACTGGTTGGATGCTTGCTAAAATGCTACCTATCAAAGGTTTTCTTTGGGAGCCTTGGTACTACGTTTCTTTTAAAATGGGTTTCTTTGTAAGAACGCTTTAGATTTTTTCATCTTGTTTAAAAGCCAGAACACTCTACTCCTCTTCTGCGGGGATTTAAGCCTTTTGTGTTGAGAGATGTGAGGATGATTTCATTCATCATTCTAAATTGTGGTAAGACCAGTAAGGGTGGCTTCACATGAGCGTGGTTTTGCGCGTACATTGGTGCATACATAGGTGCACACCCATGTACGTGCAAAAACACGTGTGAATGCAGGTCCATGCATTGTTTGCAATAAAGCTAGTCTGCCGGTCTGCATTCTTTTTCAGGGAAGGGCTTTACATATAAGCCCTTCCCTAAAAAAGAAAAATTTTGTGTAAAAAAAAAATAAAAAATATACTTGCCTTCCGCCGCTGCCGTGACCCCTGCAGGGATGAAGAACCCATCTGCCGCATGCGGCAGATGTTTCCTTCATCCCCGCTAGTTAAAAGAATTCCCTGCTGCTACATCTGCCATATCTGTGACAGATGCAGCAGAGGAAGTCTTCAATTCTCTACTGCAGCTGTCACACATGTCAGATGCGGTAGAGGATTCTGCTGCCGTCAATTGATTTCAGGGAAGGGCTTTAAATATAAACCCCAATTAACTAGCGGAGATGAAGGAAACCATGACCCCCACGGGGATGTGTTCTTCATCCCCGCGGGGGTCACGGCAGCAGCGGAGAGGTAAGTATATATTTTTTTTAACACTAAAATTCTTCTTTTTCAGGGAAGGGCTTATATGTAAAGCTCTTCCCTGAAAAAGAATGCAGGGGTGCTGGCAGACCATTGTTTTCAGTGGAGCTGCCGGCAGCAGCCACGGCTTCATTGAAAACAATGCGTGCATTCCCAATGGTGCACGCGTGTCCTATCTTTGCAGGCACACGCCTGTAAAGCACGGACATGTGCACACACCATAGGGAATGCAATGTTGCAAATAGAAGCGTGTTTTTGTGCGTGCGTATGCACACACATTAACACACTCGTGTGAAGCCACCCTAAGAGTATCTCACTGCAACCTTTAAGAGGAAACAACTCTTTTCGGTAAGGGTTAGAGGATTGGGTAAGGGGTAAATTACGAGGTGTAGGAAAAGATAAAGCGTTGCAACACAAGTCAAACTTTAGGAGCTTGAACCGTTTGCAACATTTATCAATGAAAACTTTGTTGAGGGATTACCTTAAAGTTTAATCAGAGTATAACATTCACCTATAACAGCAAGCAATTACTTTGAGTGAATAAATGTTTCTGTTTTTGTATTTCTTTGGTAATAAAATGACATTTGCTTGCAGTCCTCTCCTACCCCTAACCAGTCACACAAGCAAAAAGTAAGTGAGGCAACTTAACAATAGAAACTGTTTCAACTCGCTACCAGCTACACATTAGGATCATTCATAGGCAGAAAGGCAACACTAATAACCACATAAATCAAGGGACTCAAGTACCTACAAAACAGTGAGGTGAGCATAGTCCAGCCCTGAAGCGCTTTGGCACGAGTGCCTAAACCTCTCCCCCACCCACCACATGTCAGATAAGATCAGGACAACACAGGGGGAACAAAAAGTTACCCTGTGAGCCAACACTACCCAGCCCGGATCCAGAGGCGGAGGGGTGGGGGAGGCCAGACGCAGCTGTCCACCTCTCCAGCAGCCGAATCCGGTAGACCATCAGTACAGACCCTTAGTGAATTCAGGCAAGAATAGCATAACAGAACATGATACATCAAGAATAAAGACCGATACTTATTGAAGGAAACAGTCCATAAGTCAGGTCTGCTGGTGTAAGCAGGTCAGTTCTACAAGAGGTAGGAGTGTTATCTGGAGTAGATGAGACCTGGATTCTTTAACTGTAAAAGAAATAATAATAGCATATAGATATAAAGAGAGAAAGATGAGCAACGTGATCACCTCCCAGCCTCAGCAACATCCATGAGGTCAGAGCTTCGGTCTGGTGAACTTCGCAGAGCCAGACCAACCCCCTGTAAGACGATGAGATAAAGTTCACTCAGAGTTTTTGTGAAGGTGTTGACATCGTCTTTTCACTTTATGGAAAGTCAAAACTAGTATGTAGAGATGAGCGAGCACCAAAATGCTCGGGTGCTCGTTACTCGGGACGAACTTTTCGCGATGCTCGAGGGTTCGTTTCGAGTAACGAACCCCATTGAAGTCAATGGGCGACTCGAGCATTTTTGTATATCGCCGATGCTCGCTAAGGTTTTCGTTTGTGAAAATCGGGGCAATTCAAGAAAGTGATGGGAACGACACAGCAACAGATAGGGCAGGCGAGGGGCTACATGTTGGGCTGCATCTCAAGTTCCCAGGTCCCACTATTAAGCCACAATAGCGGCAAGAGTGGGCCCCCCCCAACCCCGCACTGTCAGCATAAAGATCGTTCTCCTCTGCCACAGCTGTAACAGCTGTGGCAGAGAAGAACGATGTTTGCCCATTGAATTCAATGGAGCCAGCAATACAGCAGGTTCCACTGAAAGCAATGGGCTGCCGGCGATCGCGGGATGAATTGTCGGGAAGGGCTTAAATATATAAGCCCTTCCCTGCAATTCATCCAGAAATGTGTTACAATAAAAATATATACCGGCGTATAAGGCGACGGGGCGTATAAGACGACCCCCCAACTATCACCTTATACACCGGTAATATAGCGGAGCAAAGAATAAAATTCATTACTCACCTCCCCCGGCGTTCTGCGGTGCTCCTGCAGGCTGTCGCTCCCTCCTGGTCCCCGGCAGAGCATTGCTTTCTCTACAAAGGGCTTTAAATCCCCGCCTCCAGAAACACACGTGCCTTCAGCCAATCACAGCCAATGACAATGATGTCATTGAATGGCTGTGATTGGCTGAAGGCACGTGTGTTTCTGGAGGCGGGGATTTCAACCACTGCGTCCAGAAAGCAATGCTCTGCCAGGGACCAGGAGGGAGCGACAGTCTGCAGGAGCACTGCAGAACGCCAGGGGAAGTGAGTAATGAATTTTATTCTTTGCTCCGCTATATTACCGGCGTATAAGGTGACAGTTGGGGGGTCGTCTTATACGCCCCGTCGCCTTATACGCCGGTATATATTTTTATTTTAACACATTTCTGGATGAATTGCAGGGAAGGGCTTATATATTTAAGCCCTTCCCGACAATTCATCCCGCGATCGCCGGCAGTCCATTGCTTTCAGTGGAACCTGCTGTATTGCTGGCTCCATTGAATTCAATGGGCAAACATCGTTCTTCTCTGCCACAGCTGTTACAGCTGTGGCAGAGAAGAATGATTTGTCTTCTATATGTTCTCAATGGGGTCGGCGCTGCTGCCGCCGGCCCCATTGAGCGCATATAGAGAAGAGAACAGAAATCGCAGATCGCACATAGGTGCGATCTGCGATTTCTATGGCCTAAGAAGGACCGTTGGGGTTCTTGAAACCTAAAATCACTCCTAACACTCTCCCTATAGCAGCTCCGGCATCAACAACACTTTCCCTGAACTATGTCAGAATGCATCTGTGGCGAGGGGCAGATTTTAATACTCGGGTGACACCTAATCTCGCCAGCCACTCACTGCAGGGGGGTGGTATAGGGCTTGAACGTCGCAGGGGGAAGTTGTAATGCCTTCCCTGTCTTTCTATTGGCCGAAAAGCGCGCAAATTTCTCAGGGAAGAAAATGAAAGTAACCCGAACATCGCGTGGTACTCGTCACGAGTAACGAGCATCTCGAACACCCTAATACTCGAACGAGTATCAAGCTCGGACGAGTATGCTCACTCATCTCTACTAGTATGTGATCTTCTATTCCTTGGAGACTTAGAGCGAGGTACCTTCTTCATGCCATCTGCTCTGTTGCCCTAGTAGGCATTACCTTTTCGCCTAGCATCATCTAGGAGGGAATCTGTATTGGAGATATATCCAGTAAGGGCAATGTCCTCTCCAAATTTGCTGGAGTATGTATATAAATGTGCCTGCCATCATTATACACCACCAGTCCAAATGGAAAAAAGGGAAGGCATATTGTACATTTTTGGCCCTTAGGGCTTCTAGAAGAGGTTTCATGAGCCTTCTCTTAGCAACAGTGGAGCGAGCTAAGTCCTGAAAGATCTGAATTGTTGATTCTTGGTAATTCAGTTAGTTTTTGTCTCTGGAAGTGAGTAGAATTGCCTGTGTGTCATTGAAGGAGATAAGCCCACAGATTATATCTTGTGGGGGGTCGCAATTTTGGTTTTCGGAGTAGTACCCTTCGGATTCTATCAACAATGACAGTGCCAGTTCTCTCCTCCCCCAAGAGTTCTGCAAATATAGTTGACGCTATCTTCCTATGCTCATCTGATGAATGTAACTCAGAAAGACCTTTTATCCTGATATTGCGCCTCCTACTCCTGTTCTCTTGGTTCTCTATTAAGGTCAGAGCTCTATCAATTTGGTCTCTCTGAATCTCTACATGGTCTGACAGATCATTAGTTTTTGTGATGATGGCAGCATGAGAGTTCTCTAATTTCTCTACTCTATTTCTTATGTGTAGGATTTCTGTTTTTATGTAATTTAGCTCCGAAAGAACTTGCTGAATAGCTTAAGCTATTTTGAGGAATTCTTTTAATATGTTTTCTCTATGAGGATTGTCTTGTTCTCTCTCATTTTCTAATATCTGAATCTTCCTTTGTGAATGATGAGTTTTTTATAGAGGCACCAGTAGGGGAATAAGCGCTTCTCTTTTTTAGGTAGCATTGTAAGTCCTCTTGCTTTTTAGGTGACCACTGCTGCCCAGAGACTAGGCTGGATCTCTCATCACCTGTCTTCCCCATCTTACTTCCTGATAAAGTAATGCAGCTGTATAGGATGTGTAAGGAGATCAAAGCCTTATTGATATGTAACACAGTTATTGAGTAGATGTAGAGGGAGGTTGTCTGTCATTTCTCTCAACCTTAGCGAGAGTCTCTTAGAGGAAAAAGGGGCCCAAAAGCCACTACCCTCCAGAGTGTATCTTCCTCTATCAGAGCCGACAGTGCAGGGTTTCAGATAGACAGATGTATTTTTATGCTTCTATACTATTGTTTGGGCATGATGTATGAGGAGAGGTCACCTGATTCATAACATTACTGTTATGTAGGGCACAATATTATGGGAGTTGTAAAACATTCCTCCCTGCAAGCTAAGTGCTCTTCAGAATTAATTCCCTGCACTCTTTGTTTGAGCCAGCAAGGCATTTCAGTATCTTTACTTTTATGGGTGGCAATGCTCTGGATTGAACAAGCGTAGGGTCAAGTTGAAAAACTCTTAGTAACTGCTCCCAGGGTCCTATGATAGGGAGACCCAGTACTCCTCAATAAACTTCTATGAGGGGGGGGGGGGAGTTGTGAGGGGGAAGTAATAAGCAATGCTGGAATTAATCTCAACAGGTCACTTGTTTAGATCCAGTAATAGCGTGTGTCTCCACTGCTCTCGCAGTTAACAGTCAGCTCAGGCTTTGCTGCTGTCAGCTTCCCTGCCGTGAGAGACTCTGATCTATCCTGTGCCACTCTGCCTTAAGGAGCTCTTCTCACCACTGACCTCCCTCAATGCTCCTGGGACGTCAATATAGAGTATGGGATCATGGACACCTTCGCTAAACTCCTCACCTCCTCCTGAAGAAAGTACTCGGGTAGAGAATGCTGTCACTCCCCTGGTAGTCTGTGTTTTCTCTTCTGGAACTTCGCGACCACTTTGCGGCCTGTTTGTGGCGCTCTCCTGCGGTCTCCTCCAAATCAAGTCCCCAGCTTTCTGCTGAGCTAGAGCTAAAACGCCGCGGGTGCTCCAAGCAGCTGGAAATGGCTGTAAAACCCTCTTTCTCTAGCCTAGCAGCTCCGGAGGCCATCTGCTTTATCCTTGGCAGGATTTAGAGTCTGAAAAAACCCTAAATAGTAGGTTTTAGTGAGTGCAGCTGGAGAGCTCTATCCCTGCATGTCTGACCTCATTGCAGGTTTAGCCACACCCCCAAATTATGGACATACTTTGACATACTGTAACTTGTACACTCTTTACTATGTTATTTTCTATGATACATGATACATACAGCAATTTTATTAGTTTCCTCTGCAATTCTTACAGGTAAAAGCAATATTGCTTCCTAAAGTGACCAATTATTACTTTAATTTTATAACTTTACAACTGTATTGTGTATGCACATTAAACACAATACTCATGGGCTCTAAATATGTACTCTATAGTAGAGCAAATTTCAGTAAGAAATTTATTTGTAAGAAATACAGTAGCTAAGCTCGTTAACCAAAGTTTTATATCTTTAAGGTACAGAACATATTCAATCTCATGTTGGTAAAACAAACAGTTTTCTTCTGAGGAGAAAGTGCCTGACAATATACAGCAAGGTGTGTCATTAACAATCCTACAATAGACTAATGGTGTTGTAACCTATCTCTGGATTCCCTTCACCTTGAAGGATGATTTGAAGTTTTCCGAGCTAAGTAACTTCTTTACCACCACAACAAAATAGATTTAATAGAACATTTTTAGTAGCCATACTTTCATCAGGCCAGCAATATAGTATTTTTCCTTATCATATATGTTGGTGTTATTATAAAAGAAATATTGCAAACGACCACCCGGCCGCGGCCGCCATATACTACTGTGTTTTCCTGTAGAAAGGCAACAATAACATACATTGCTTCTGAGCCTTACAAAGCTTTATCCACCTCTGCTACCTTGCGAATCACATCCATACAGAAATAGAACAAGTATTAAAGACCCATAGGGAGATTTGGCTTCAGTACCTGCAGATGAATAGCATAGCAATGTTTTTTCCAGGTCAGAGATGAGATTTTCATGTAATCACATTTCAAGAACATTTTATTGTTTATATAAATCAAGGCATATTCCATTCTATAGGATTCAGCATATACACAAAGAGCAGGATTTAAATGACTCAGGATATTACAGTGGGAGGTTTACATTCGCAGCGAAAGTCTCCAGTTCTGGATATTGTTACTGAGACTCATTTAAATTATAAAAATCTTAGCAGAACACATTGCTGCCTTTAAACTGCTCATTTTAAATGTAATTGTGTGCGTCTTATCTCACTCTGAACTGCCGACAGGATTTTAATAATATTTATTTTCTTTGTTTTGACCTCTACGTTCTGGTAAAAATGAACATATATTATTCTTTGTTTTAGCAACTGGATGCCGGCATTCTTGGTGTCTCATCTATTTTCTTATGTAAAATTACTTATCCAACAGCAAATTCTCTAAGGCCTGAAGCTCAAGGACTGTAGAGTCATTTATATAATGAATCCCAGAGTGAAAGTAATTCATCTGGGGACAGAATGTACTGAAATTGAAACTAACAAGGGAGGTTTAGACAGAAAATACATTTCTAATATTTGTCAATCTACTTTCTGCAGTATTAGCTTTTTATAGCATCTAAATGCATAAAATGCAGGGCAGTAAAAGTCAGTACAGAAACCATAAATGAAGCAGTTGGATTTTATTCTCCTGTTTCCTTTGCCTTCTTTTGCCTACTGCAAACAACACATAACTATTTATAGAATCTATAAATAAGATTGAATATTTTATTGGTTACTTTGTTTCTGTTATTGAGGTTCTTATTTTTTGCATTGCTAGGGTGTGCATACATCTATCTCAAACCGAGCACTAAAAGGATGAAATATTAGCAGTGTATTCAGGAGACGCTGATCATGCACTGTTACTTTATGTGCGCTAGTATGTCTTCTTTCTGGCTTAGGACTTTATATTTCTCTAGTACGACTTTTAGTAAAATAATTTGTATTTGCCTTTACATATATGCATGAAAAAGTGGATAATGGAAACAGTATAATAACCTAGGGTGCTTTTACATGTACCAGAATTTGCAACAAAATTTACCAGCGTACATAAAAATCTGCACCAAAATCGACATGTCTGAAGTGCAAATTTTGATGAAGAATTAAAAATGGCAGAATTCTGATGACATTTTAGACCTGTGAATTTTGGTGCAAATTTCCATGATGCCACCCTAAGGCCTTAGTCACACGGGCGCATCGGCACCCGTACACCGGCGCCGATGCGCCCGTCTGACTGTCAGTGAGAAGACGGATGTACCTGCAGACGGCCGTCTCTCTGAAGCGCTGGAGGAAAGAACACGTGACCGGCAATGGAGCCGGTCACATGTTCTTTCCTCCAGCGCTGCAGAGAGACGGCCGTCTGCAGGTACGTCCGTCTTCTCACTGACAGTCAGACGGGCGCATCGGCGCCGGTGTATGGGTGCCGATGCGCCCGTGTGACTAAGGCCTGAACCCTTTCCAATCCACTGTCTGATGTCTAAAGACATTATGATTTAAAGCTGTACAGCTCCAATGTTGCAAGATGCTCGTCGGGGTTCTCTTACTATATATTGCCAGCCTCTCTGCTGTCGGAGTCTATCCAACGTGCTACTTCTTGCAGTACTGGCTTTAGCCAGCATATAGTGCCATTGTATA
Organism: Eleutherodactylus coqui; assembly: GCF_035609145.1. Taxonomy (NCBI): domain Eukaryota; kingdom Metazoa; phylum Chordata; class Amphibia; order Anura; family Eleutherodactylidae; genus Eleutherodactylus; species Eleutherodactylus coqui. Next base: position 134,879,765 of record NC_089837.1, on the reverse strand, counting down.
ACAGCAGAAAAAAAGTAAGCCCCCTAGGAAAACCAGGATACAAATTGGATTGGAAAGGGTTAATTCAACCATTTTTGATGGCTAGTACTGGGGGTAATTTTTTGTTTGGTCAGGATCCCAAAAAAGAGACAATAGGGCCCAACACCTACTGTAAAGTGAAAAAGTTTCTCTGCAAGATACTTATCCATATAAAGCCAAGCCATCAGCCCTAGCAAATATGATGCTCTGGGTGACAAAGGGAGCCAATCCTAATGTTTATTCCCCATAGATTCTATGCTCATTACTTACTGTGGTATGTAAAAGGTTAAACAGCCAGAATCAGAGATATTTTGCATTTTTTATCCTCTGTGATGTCACTATGTTCATTATCACTGTACTACATCATAATTATATGCATGATTTATGTACTGTGACATATGGCTTTGTTCACTGTAATTGTGCTGTGACGTTACAGGTTATGTTATCTCTGCATTGCGATATCACTACATGCAATAGCCCAGTGATATGAAATCATGGTGTCGAGGTGTAACGTTAATCAATGGATCAGCCTTGTGCTGTCATAGCATGGTTTGCATTGTCCCCTGATCTCTGCCATCAATGTGTGCAATATTGCTATACATCACCCCCCCCCCCCCCCCCATCCTCAGCTGTTTTGGATGAGCACTTTTTGTTCTGCAGGAAAAGGACAGTACAGATCTAGTTAAAAGGCTGTAGCTCTGGTTCTACTAGGGCTACAAACATGCTTTTGGTGTCATTTTGAAGCTAAGACTAGAGATGAGTGAGCACGCTTGGTAAGGTCAGTTACTTAAGCGAGCCTCGCTCATCTCGAGTAACTGCCTTCTCCTCCGAGCGTGCTCGGGGAGGCAGGCGGTGGGAAGTAGCTTGGGGAAGAGAGAGAGATATCTCTCACTCTCCCCCCCGTACCCCTCCGCTCTCGCCCGCCACCCCCCGCTGCCCTCCAGAGCATGCTCGGAGCAGAAGGCAGTTACTCAAGATGAGCGAGGCTCACTCGAATAACTAACCTTACCAAGCGTGCTCGCTCATCTCTAGCTAAGATTCTTGTTTCTAATGAATTTACAGCTGTCATTTTTAGGGAGTGTAGAGAGGAGATAATAAGGGAGAAGAAAGATCTGTGACTCTTATGTATAGCTACCTGTTCCAGGGAGGGGATAAAATGGATTTTTGTGAATGTTATCACACTCTCCCCATCAATCAGAAAGCATATTTGCTCTCTGATTGCCACACATGTTTTTTTTTCCCAGAAAATGAGTGAAATGATAAGGACTTGCTCATCTAATCACTTTTCTATACTGTTTTAACCCTGTAAGTGTTTTTTTTTTACAGAAAAAAATGTAAAAAACTTTTCCCCTTACACAAGACTTTCAATATTGTAAAAATGAAAATAACAGAAAAAAAACAACACACATAAAATATTTTATTGTGTCATTATCAAGCACAAAAAAATCCAACATAGCCATTTCTGATTATCTCATTTTCCCTATACAGGAAGAAAAAATCATTTTAAAAATCATGTATACCTCAAAATTATACCAATATGGAATACAAGTTCTCCCACACAAAAAAGGCCTGATATATGATATGGCTCCATCAACTGAAAAATAAAAATACTATTTTCTTGGAACGTGGCACCACAGTAAAAGTATGTTTGTAAAGAAGAAAAGTTAATATTGTATAAAAGCGGTAAAACATAATAAAACCTTTAAAATTTTGGTGTTGTCATAATTGTAATGACTCGTAGAATAAAGTTAACATAAAACTATGCTGTGAGTGCCATAAAAATAAAGGACAAAAAACTGTGATGAAATAGCTTTTTTCCATTGCCCCAGGAAAAAAAGTCATTGTTTGCCTGTGGTGGCAAACAATGACTTTTAGCATATAACTCTCAAAAACAATTTTCATTTTGTCAAATTGTAAGAAAAAAATCTCTGCACCTAATGCCATGTTGTTTTAGCCCGAATCATGAAACCTGAAAATAAAATACATACCATTAGACATGAGAATTGTGAATTGATGATGCTAACAATATTTAAACCAATTTTAAATAATAAACCTAATTCAGAGCATCGCTATCCAGCACTTATCCATCCTCATGGAGGGCTCAGTCACACGGGCGTTTTTCTGCATGTCAAAAAATTTGCACTAGATAAAACCAATACTTTTCAATAGCAGTGATCACATGTACGAATTTTACATGCGGAAAAATGCCCGCAGCAAAAATTATAGGACAACGGTGTTCTGTGTATGTAAACCCCATTGAGAGCATATAGAGAAGATAGTGATCCTCTGCCACAGCTGCCACAGCTGTGGCAGAGGAGATTGATGTTCTCCCATTGAATTCAATTGAGCCAGCAATACAGCCAGCTCCATTGAAAGCAATGGGCTGCCGGCAAGTGCTGCAGGGATTTTCATGAATTCATGAATGGGTGAGTGCTGCCTCTGATTGGCTGAGCGCAGGGACCAATCAGAGGCAGCTCTCAGCTGTCATTGAATAGCTGACAGCTGCCTCTGATTGGTCACAGTGCTCAGCCAATCAAAGGCAGTCCTTGACATCCCCGCCTGCAGAATACTCCTCAGAGCAGTGCAGGAGAAGATCCGGCTGGACACGGCTGAGCCCCGGCAGCTGCAGAGAGGTGAGTGAGTATACATTTTTTTTATTTTTTACACACTTTTGGGATGTTTTTTTAGGGAAGGGCTTATATTTTAAGCCCTTCCCCGAAAAATCACTGCAGCGCTTGCTGGCAGCCCATTGCTTTCAATGGAGCCGGCTGCATTGCCAGCTCCATTGAATTCAATGGGAGAACAGCGCTCTCCTCTGCCACAGCTGTGACAGCTGTGGTAGAGGATTTCTTCATCTCCACGGGAAGTCCTATTTTCACTAGACACTATGACAATGCTGTCACAGTGTCCAGTGACAATGCGACTCCCAGCTGAGATGAAGAAATCCTCTGCCACAGCTGTCACAGCTGTAGCAGAGGATTGCGATGTTCTCTGTATGTCAATGGGGCCACCGCAGCTGCCACCGGCCCCATTGACCACAGGTGAAACCCCTGGATCCAGGGGTTTCACATCCAAGGAATCCCCTGCTGCAGCTGTCACAGCCGCAGTAGGGGATAGCGGGCAGAGCTCTTTCTGAGCGAATAAATGCTGCTAGCAGCATTTTTTCTGCCATAACGCCTGCTTCGGTCACGCAAATTTTTGAATGCATAACTGATGCATTCAAAAATTTGTGCGTCAAAACGCCCGTGTGACTGAGGCCTGACTCATTATTTAAAACTTTGCACATGACCTAGTAGCCTTGCTGACAGAAATTCTTGTATTCAAGCTTGCGTTAGCCCTTATCTAATGGATAGGCTTCTTTTCTTTATTATGTTTTACAACTTATAAATTCCTATTATTTGTTGCTATTTGCCGTATATGGCAAAAATTAAATAATATTGGGTGCGGGAGGTTTTTGCATGACCAAAATAAAATAACACCGGAAAACTAGCATATAGGCAAAGGTTCATGAAATGCAACATCAGGAAAATTAATATTTTGAAAAAAGTTAAAAAGTCATATAACCCTAAGCTACATTGGTGAAAAAATAAAAATGTTATGACCACTTGAACAGAACAGGGCTCTTAACTTTCTGGCTCTTAAGGCAAAAATCGATTATGTCACTGAGGGGTTAAACAATGCATTACATGTACAGAATTTGTATTCTAACACAACAAATCTCTCAACTTTCTTTTATTCTGTGTTTATTATAAAACCCAATAAAAAATATTGAAAAGGAGAAAAATGCACTTAAGGCAAATGTGTTCTGTGTCATATATATTTATATGAGACAAATTCAAAATCTAGAATTTACAGAGGCAGTATTAGTCCAACTAACTAATCTCAAGAAATTTACTACGTGGACCCCTTCAACCAATAATCTTAAAAAATACCTTTTATTACAATTAATTAAAAAAGAGGAAGAACGGGGGGGGGGGGGGCGTGGCCTAGATGCAGACCTGGGCAGAAGTGTTTCCTTGAGCTCTGCTCGCACCTGGCCTTAAAGCTACTAAAAAAGCATTTCCAGAGCAGTAAAGCTGCTTATTCTACTGCTGAAGAACCACACAGTGGAAAGGGCATAACTTATATGCTGAAAAACGAAACCGGAAAAAAGAAAAAAAATAGAGATACTCGCCATCCAACACAATCGGAGAGGCGGGAGCGTCCGGAGAAGTGTTGGAGGTCTCACCCGTATTCGGAGGCTTCTCTACAACGGAGGAGACAGGTCAGAGCTACAGCGCAACCCTGCAGTGCCTCCCGGTGAGTTACTGTAATCAGAGGTCTGGGGAAGCGCGGGAACTGGGGAAGCGCAGACTCCGGCGGCCGTGACTGAGTGTGAAGTGAGGAGTGAAGGAGAAGTGACAGCAGCTGACTGCACACTCTGCCTCCCCGAGTCTCCCGATATAAAGCTACTTACACACAGCAGCTGACTGCACACTCTGCCTCCCCGAGTCTCCCGATATAAAGATCCCCAGAACAACTACTTCCATACAGCAGCAGACTGCACACTCTGCCTCCCCGAGTCTCCCGATATAAAGCTGCCCACAACAGCTACTTACACACAGCAGCAGACTGGGTACAGGAATGCTGGCTGCTTGCATTGAATAGTGAGCTGATAACAGAGAGAACAGCTCAGCAGCATTTGGGTGCCGGTGACAGAGTCCTCAAAGATAGTGACTCCACTACGTTGGATCTTGCAAATAGAGTTCCCCAAGCAGTGTGTAGGCTGAAAACGGCTGGATACAAATACAAACATAGCCCTACACATACCACAAGTGAAATTAATAAAGAGCTCTTTTGGAGGGGGAGTGGCCTAATCATAGACTGAGGCAGCCACAAAATACAAAGAGTCAACTACTCCCAACACACGCAGGGACTGAAAGTAACCCTGATCTCCTCAAAAATACTAAAAAACTAGATTGGAGGTCCGCTATAGAAAAAATAAATAAATAAATAAATAAATAATGCCTAAAAGAAGAAGCATCAAACCATCGCTAAACAAAGTCTCAGACTTTTTCACTACCCGTGGACCGAGGAGACAGGGGCCAATAAGCAAAGATGGCTCCCCCACGCCTGCAAGTCCCAGAGTGAGAGCAGAGATTTATCCTTCTCAATCACCCGGCGCCAGAAGTCTAAACAACGACCAAGAATTGCAAGGAGAGGCGACACCAAGGTCCACAGCTAGACGAGGGGTTTATGCCTCCCCTGAGGCGAGGGACAGTGTCGCCTTACATAACCGCAAAATGGCTCCAACGGGCTCTCAGCCATCATCCGCCCCCTCCACTCCTTTGTCAAGCCCTGAAAAACAGCGCCCACGGCTGTCCCCAGACATCAACCAAATCCAAGAGGACCCCACACTTGAACCCGACCCCATCATAAGTGTCCCATCATCCAATATGCCTGCTACGGAGGATTTTATAAAACAAATGATCCTAGCTTTAAGGGGATCCCTGCAAAAGGACATTAAGTCTCTGTCAAATACCCTAAACACCTCTATACAAGATCTGGAAGAGAGGACTGATCATATTGAAACTAAAATGGGAGAAGTAACTGCATACCACAATAAGTTAATAGATGCACACTACTCCCTAGAAGATGAGGTAGAAGACATAAAGAAAAAACTTACAGATCTGGAGGATAGGAGCAGAAGATGCAACGTAAAATTCAGAGGCATTCCAGAGAGTGTTCCACAGCATGACCTAAAAAGCTTTCTTACTAAACTCATCAAAAGTGTCCTCCCAGACGTCTCGGAATTGGATTGCACAATTGATAGAGCACATAGATTGCTAAAGCTGAACTTCCTTCCAGATTCTGTCCCAAGAGATGTAATTGCTAAATTCCATTTTTTCCACATAAAAGATGCCCTGATGACAGCTTCAAGAAAACAGGGTACCCTACCATCCCCATTTGCAAATATCAGCCTGTTTACCGAGTTGTCACTGAATACAATCCAAGCAAGAAAGGCCTTCTCCTTGATCACCTCATCCCTAAGAGCCGCAAAAATACCCTACAAATGGGGTTTTCCTGCTAAAATAATAATTCACAAGGACAACATAGTACATGCTTTAAATTCTCCAGAGGATGGTGCCAAAGTCCTCTCAAGGTGGAATATCCTACTTCCAGAGGAACCACGACCTCAAAGACCTCTCAAGCCCTCCTACCGCTGCACGCTTCCTAACACCCCTCCGTGAGAAAAACAAAAGTCCACCCAAGTGTTCTTCTTTATAGGTCGCTGGGCACACTCTTCATCAATCTTCGTTGCCAGGCTGATGGTCTGCATGCCGAACTTTCCCCCCCACAACAGGATTCAGGTTATTATACCTGTAATTATCCAAAGTTTTATCTGTTTATTTTTACAGGTTCGTTGCTTCCTTCAAAAAGGACACATTCTAATGCTTTCTAAAATGGAAAACGCATATATTAGATTTACTCTACTGATTAGCACTAACAATGTAACCCACATATTCTTAAATGTTAACAGGCATATTACTGTTTCCGCCTGTACTTCTATGTTAAGTTCGTATGTTTACTTTGCTGCCAAACTGTTCCAACCACATACGCTTATGACTTATTTCTATAATGCATATAAAAATCTGTTCCCAGAACGTTAGGGGATTGAACTCCCCATTCAAACGTTCAATGGTCTGGAAAGACGCTAAAGCGTCCAATATAGACATTTTATGTTTGCAAGAAACGCATTTTGCTCAGCAGTCTTGCCCTAAATTTTCAAATAAACAATACCCACATATCTTCTTTTCAAATGCTCACAAGAAGCACGCGGGAGTACTGGTAGCCCTGAGGGATAGTCTTCACTTTTCCCTTAATAAACAAATTTCAGATGATAAAGGCAGATATCTGATACTGCAAGGCACCATAAATAACTCACCGATTACTCTGGTGAACATTTATGCACCGAACAAATCCCAAATCTCCTTTCTGAACAAAGCAATAAAGAAGATCAAGAGAGTCCTCACGGGCAAATTGATCTTATGTGGAGACTTCAACATAATAGTAGACAAGGAAATAGACTCCACAGCATCCACCAGGAACGTGTCGGTCCTCCACCCTTGGTTACACAGAGAGGGTTTATACGACACATTTAGATGTCTCAACTCCTCCTCAAAGGAATACACTTTCTTCTCCCCAAGGCACAAAACATATTCAAGGATAGATATGTTCTTGGTGGACAGAGAGACTCTCACATCAATTATTAACTCCACGATTGGAGTCTCCACCTTGTCGGACCATGCGCCGATACATATGGAACTGAACGTGGGCGCTCCATGCACCCTGACAAAAATGTGGTGCAACGACACAAATTTATACAATATTCCCGAAAACCAAAAAATCTTTAACAAAGCTTTAGAGGAATATTTTTCTCTCAACTCTACCCCTGACATAAGCAACGTCACACTCTGGAACGCCCATAAGGCAGTTATAAGGGGAGTATTAATAAAACTCAACATACAACAAAATAAAAATAAACGAGAGAAGATAAACCTCTTACTAGAAAAAATAAAAAAGTTGGAATCACTCCACCAAAAATCCTCACAAAACATATACCTAATGGAATTGACTTCCTTGAGAAGAGAATTAAACAAAGCTCTTCTAGATAACTATAATAAGGGTCTAATGTACTCCAAAGCAAAATTTTATTCCGATATGGATAAGCCTTCAAAACTGATGGCCAACCTTGTTAAGAAAAAACAAATAAAAACAAAAATCCCATTCATTATCAAAAATAACACTCCACAAATAAAAATTTCTCACCCCCAACAGATAGCTGAGCAATTCAAAGACTACTACAACAACCTTTATAACCTCAGGAGTGATTCGGACACCCCGCAGCCTACTCCAGAGCTAATAAACAAATTCCTGGATGGGATAGCTCTCCCCACGTTGGGCGCCCGGGGAGACGCCTTGGGCAGGCCAATCTCCAAGGCAGAAGTCCTTAAAGCCATACAAGATCTAAAAAACCACAAATCTCCTGGACCTGACGGTCTCTCAAATGAGTATTACAAGAGCTTTGCTCACCTGCTGGTTCCCCATCTAAACTTACTATTTAATGAGACGATGGATCAAGGCTCTATGCATGAAGAAATACTCCAAGCCACCATCGTCACCATACCCAAGCCAGGCAAGCCCCCTACACCACCAGCAAATTTTAGGCCCATTTCTCTCCTGAACTCTGATCTAAAAATATATGCTAAAATACTGGCCTATAGGCTTCTAGAGGTGCTACCCACGGTCATACACAACCACCAAGTAGGTTTTATGAAGGGAAGAAGTGCCACAGATGGTACACGCAAAATCCAGAACTTGCTGGAACGGGTCAGCTCGAGTCGGACGCCTTCTCTTCTCCTTTCATTGGATGCGGAGAAGGCGTTCAATAGAGTGCATTGGGGTTTTGCTTTTGAGGTGCTCCGGAGGTTTGGGGTGGGTGAGGGCTTCCTGCGGCTGGTCCGAGCTCTCTACACACAACCTTCGGCCAGGGTATTAGTCGATGGGGTGTTGTCTTCACCCTTTTCCATATCGAATGGCACCTGACAGGGCTGCCCTCTATCCCCATTGCTATTTGTTATGACGATAGAACCCCTTGCGGAAATGATTAGAACCTCTTCGGAAATAAGAGGAGTGTCTATGGGATTGAGACAACACAAAATTGGCCTTTTTGCCGATGACATCATTGTTACCATGACAGACCCTCTGAACTCCCTGAGAGGTGTAAATAACTGCATTACTCAATACAGCTATGCCTCTCTATACAAGTTAAACTCTGACAAATCCCAGATACTGGGGATTAACATTGACTCTGATTTAAAATCAGATATACAGAGGGAGTTTCCTTTTCAATGGAAAACCGAGATACCGTATTTAGGTACCAAAATATGCCAAAACCTATCTAAAACAAGTTCTGCAAACTTTGACCCCCTATATATCTCTCTTCAAGCAGAGATGGAAGAGATGGGTAAGAAAGAACTATCTTGGTTTGGCAGAATGGCACTTTATAAAATGGTACTACTCCCGAAAATCCTATATCTCTTTCGCACACTGTCTTACCCAGTCCCCCTGCCCACAAATAAAAAATTTCAGAGACAACTTCTCAACTTTATTTGGAGCGGCAAAAAACCGAGATTGGCAGCATCAATACTTTACCAACATAGGAAACAAGGAGGCCTTGGTGTGCCCAACCTCCAATCCAATTATAAAGCTTCACTAATTAGCCAATCTAGTGTCTGGCTGAAACCCCAAACATCTCCTTCTTGGTGTCATATAGAAAGAAGCAGAAATGGAGATAGACACCTAGGCTCCCTAATTAAAGCCTCAATCCTAGGAGCCTTGACTCCGAAGATCCAACCACTAATAGAATTCCAGAATATCTCCTCACTAATGTCAAACACCCTACATTACTGGAACCAACTGGCCCTTGGATGTGGAACAGATTCTAGCGACTCGCCAGCGGAGCTCCCATTTGAAGTCCTCTCTTATTTTATAAGGGACCTAAATCTAAATAGATGGTTGGTAAAGGGAGTAAAATTTATCTCTGACATCCTAAATAAAGGCAAACCCCTTCCTTTTCAAACAATCCAAAACAAATTCAATATTCCTGATTCAGAAGCTTTCTCATATATAAAGATTCTCTCCTTTCTCAAATACGCTGATATATATAACTTCTCTTTCCCGAGAGAGTTGGAGATTATGTTTCTTAGGTGCAAAAACTCCCAAGCTTCCCAAACCAAGATATTTTACAACACATTCACTCAAAATATTAATAGATCAAAAAAGATTCACCTACTGAATTGGGAGCGCACATTAAGAGAAAACATACCGCTCCCCAAATGGCTGAAAGCCTTTGAATGGGCCAACAAGGCTACGCTTTCGACCAACATTCTCCAAACCCATTATAAAGTACTAACCAACTGGTACTACACGCCCTCAAAAATGGCAAGATTTTTTCCGACGCATTCTAATTCATGTTGGAGAAACTGCGGACAGGAAGGTACCCTATACCACTTGTTCTGGGAGTGCCCCCAAATTCATAGATATTGGGAAGAAGTATTTAACACCATCCAATCCATTACTGGCATACGCCTGCAGTCTTTACCTCAGCTAGCGCTCCTCCTCATTGACTGCCAAGTAATCCCAATAAAGAAAAGAAAATGGATATGCCACTTTCTGCTAACCGCTAAAAACATCATAGCAAAAAAATGGAGAGAAACCCATCCACCCTCAATGGAGGACCTCCTGGGCGCAGTTTCAGACCATTATTGTTATGAAAAGATATATGCAAAATTCAATAACTGTCTTCCCAAATTTAATAGCACTTGGAATAAATGGCAGCAATTCGAGTTAAAAAATAGGTTTTGACATGTTTTAAAAACTGTTTTGTTGATCTTTCTTGCCTATTGCTTGAATTTAAAGAGCAACTCATCACACCTAAAGTATACAACGCTGTATAAAAAGTAAAATTTTGACATGCTCATTAATGAAAAAATTTGTAACAAAGTACATAATTCTACTTCCATGTGAAGTTTTATGTATATGCTCTTGCTTGCTATAAAATCTAATAAAAATTATTTGAGAAAAAAAAAAAAAGAGGAAGAACAAACACACATATACTAGATAAATAAAGAGAAAATTGGCTGTCTTTATACATTAATCTTCACCTGAGCAGCTTTGTTATACTAATCAGAGATGTGAAGCTTTAATTATAGCCAACTCAAAATGCTTCTTGAAAACAGCAGTACATTAGTGTTTGGACAACAATTATGTGCTTTTATGAAGCAATAGTGGCCCCACTGCCCCCATACCTTGCACTCATGTACTTGGAGGTCAGTTCAGAGAGGACTTTGACAGTACACTAATTCAATGTTTGGTAACCGTTTTTGCATGAATGGTTTCTCATTGCAACAGACTACACTGATTATCACTATGTGACAACTTGGATGAAGAAATTTCTTCTCCTTTCCTGCTTTGCTTCTGTCATGCAGTCTGCTGACTACATTGACTCCCTGCATGTCGATTATGAGGGTGTCCTCATGTGCACTCTGTATAAATCTGCTGTTTTTGCTGCATGTTAGCTAATTTTCCCAGGTTGAAACCTACTGTTGAAATTTCATTTTTCGAGTATACCACTTTGCGACAAATGACCATCTTTTGGCAACTCTCTAGCTATGCAAATAACTAGGATTGCAAATATTTAACTCTGCACCACAGTATTACAGTATAGGGTCAGGAGCAGGTATATTTACATCATGGGGGATGGCATGGGAAAAGAAGAAATGTACAGCCAACACCACAGTGCAGCAGCCAGATGGGGAGATAACCAAGGTAAGGCTATGCTCACACCTACAATTGGGTCTTCCATTTTTCTGCTCCATTATGGGAACAGGAAAGAGGAATCCCCTGGCTGAACAGGTCAGTCTTATGCCGGAACAGAAAGGCACCAAACAGACCCCGTATGGCTTTAATAGTGTCTGTTTGGTCTCTGTTCAGCTGTTCAACATTTTACTGGATGAAAAGGTCATTCAGACAGGACGTTTTCTTCCAGCATTTTGTGCCAGGTCTGCAACAGAATTTCTGAGCAGAGGTTGCTAACGCAGATGTGAACATGGCCTTATACAACCTAAGTGGTTTTACAGAGGTAGGTATTCCCTCTCTAAACCCATATCTGCCCAGTTACATGGTCATAGGTTGTAATAGGATCCCAAGGCATCTGGGGACCTAATAAAGGTCCTCAGATCTGACATGTATGTATTATACTGTAGTAAAAGGATTACAAGTACAAGACCTCTAGTGGAAATGAAACAAAATTTAAAAATTGAAAAAAAATATTTAAAAAGTAAAACATTTCTGTGTCCTGAAGCCACAAAATATTATGTGTCCTTAAGGAGTAAAAAAAAAAATGATGCAGGCCCCTGTACCACATGATATGAATAATGTTGGTCAGGAACGCTAACTTTCTCCTTAGAGAGAGCACCTAGAAGGTGAAAGAGTGAGGAGACTTATCAGGCCATCAGGCAGAGAGTTCCACAGTCCCACTGCTCTTACAGTAAAGAACCCTTTTCTGTGTTGATGATGGAACCAGCTTTCTTCTAAACGTAGAGGATGCCCTCTTCTTACCGTTGCAGTTCTGGGTATAAAAAGATCATGGGAGAGATCCTTATATTGTCCCCTAATGTATTTATACATAGTTATTTGATCCCCCCTTAGCCGTCTTTTTTTCAGGGTAAATAATCCCAATTTTGTTAGCCTCTCTGGGTATTCCAGTCCCTTCATTCCATGTATTAATTTAGTTGCCCTTCTTTGAACCCCCTCAAGCACTGCAACATCTTTCCTGAGCACCGGGGATCAGAACTGTACACAGTATTCCATGTGGGGTTTGAAAAGTGCCTTATATAGTGGGAGGATAATGTTCTCTTCCCTCGCCCCTATACCTCTTTTAATGCACCCCAAGACTCTATTTGCCTTTGCAGCAGCTGACTGGCATTGGTTACTCCAGTTAAATCTACCCCCAGGTCTTTTTCCATATCCCTTTTCCCTAGCAGTACTCCATTTTGTCTATATTGGTGACATCTGTTTCTCCTGCCCATGTGCATAACCTTACATTTATCAACATTGAACTTCATTTGCCATTTTTCTGCCCAAGCCCCAGGCTTGTCTAGGTCCCTTTGTAGCCATTAATTATCTTGTATAATTTTGTGTCATCTGCAAATATTGATATTTTACTGTGTAGTCCCTCTATCAGGTCGTTGATAAATATATTGAATAGAATGGGGCCTAATACTGAACCCTGTAGCACCCCACTAGGGACAGTGGCCCAATCAGAGTATGAACCATTTATTACCACCCTCTGCTTTCTATCTCTATGCCAATTCTTTACCCAGATACACACAATTTCACCCAATCCGAGCTGTCTCATTTTGTATATCAACCTATTATGCGACACTGTGTCAAATGCTTTAGAGAAGTCCAGATATACAAGATCAATATTCTCCCAGGTCCAGCCTAGAAGTTACTTCATCATAGAAGCTGATCAGATTGGTCTGACATGATCGACCCCTCATGAACCCATGCTGGTGAGAATTTATTCTGTTGTTCTCCTTGAGGTATTCTACGATGGTGTCTCTCAGAAACCCCTCGAATACTTTTCCAGTTACTAAAGTGAGACTTACCAGCCTGTAGTTACTAGGCTCTCTTTTGGACCCCTTTTTGTATAAAGGAACCACATTGGCAATGCGCCAATCCAGTGCTACCACCCTGGCCTTGATAGTATCCATAAATATTATAAATAGCAGCCTAGCTATCACATCACTTAATTCCCTTAGAACCCTTGGGTGTATTCCATCTGGGTCTGGCGCTTTATCGATTTTAATCCTCTTTAACCAGTTCTGCACTTCCTCCTGTGTTAAGTATGTAATATTTTGCTAGGGGTTAATTTTTCCCCCTGCATCTCATATGACATTTCCTTTTTGTTCATGAATACACTTGAAAAGAAACTATTTAATAGGTTTGCCTTCCCTCCATCATCTTCAATGATTTATCCTGCATTATTTGTTAAAGGGCCAGTGCTCTCAGTGCAAATCCTTTTACTGTTAATATAATTAAAGAATAGTTTAGGGTTGTTTATGTGTATAATGTTAGAACAATAACTTTTTCACAGCATCCTTTTCCTATTACCCCTCTGTGGGCCAACTTTCTCCCTTTAAACCTTGTAATATAAGATCCCTTTTACATGAAACAATTATCATTCAGTTAATCACTGGATCGTGGCCATTGATTGAATAATGAATAATAATTCATTATCATTGTTTGTCGTGCAGTTTATTTGGGCATAAAAATCTGACAATAATCAGGCCATGTATATAGGCAGTCATTCATCTATGAACAGCTGCCTGTTTACTCTGAATGGAAGCCAGAAGAGATCTCTGGTGCGCTCTGCCTCCAATCACTGAGCAATGATCATTGAGATGACTGTTGGGTACTTAAAAAGGACTCTAAACACGTTTTTATAGTAATGCCTGTAGTTCTTTCTCTTCATATTCATTAAAGTAGCAAAGAAAATAGAAAACTATATTTTAAAACCGAAGTGTGTCACATAGTCTTTGGAGTTAAACCTGTACCACCAAAAGGTTTCGCTGCTGAAATAACTAGCCCAAATGGCATGTACATGACATGGTACAAAGTTAATTTAGTAATCAATGGATTCATTGTTTTGCTCGTTATAAAATTGTGTACAGTATTTTAACTTTTTAATGTTAAAGTGCCACAATAAGCAGTGTATACATGGTATATTCATATTTTATAGCCCTGTTATGAACTTTTAAACTCTGATACGTTACCTTAGAGTCCATTCAACAGACTCTTATTCAGCATGTTTTAGGTTTTACTGCAAATGTGCTTCATGTAGCAAGAAACCGTTTATTCTTCATTTAGGAGTATTCAAATGAGGGGAACTACTGTGATTAGACACGGGTGGGCACTATAGAACTTATTATGTGTCTTGTTAAAGCAATTTGCTGTACCTTAGTTAACTCGCTCATTCATGGAGCTGAATATTTGAAATGAACAAAAAATGTATAATTGGGGAAAGGCATGTTATGTAAATAGTCAGTAATGGAGCCAATTGCTTTTAATAATTTTCCATTTTAGTAATGGGCTTTTTACTGTATTTAAAATGATCTATATATATATATATATATATATATATATATATATATATATATATATATATATATATATATACACATATATGTGTGTTACTGTGTCCTATATATATATACCTGTATATATAAAGGACGCAGTAATGTAGCTTAGCAGTTGCACCTGCACCAAAATCCATGGGAGTCAGCTGTAACTGTCAATATTGACTGCTACACCTATGGTTGTTAACAAACTTAATGGGGCCCCCTTTGTCCACAATGACAGCCATGGGGCTTACAGGGGCCTCAGGGCTGCAATCATTAATTGTCTTTTAGAGCCAAATAGGCATTAGTCATTTTGACACTAGCCAGTGTTACTCACATTGATAAATGCAATAAAATAAAAGTAAATAACAACAGTGATAGTCCCCCTAGAGAAGAAAGAAAAAAATACCATTTAGAAAAGTTTTGAGAAACTGGAAACCATTAAAATCCCCCCCCCCCCCTTGTCTTTCTATAAAAATGGGTTGCATTGTATAGCAAATAGGAAACATAGAAAATTACACATATTTGGTCTCACTATAACTGTAATGACCTGTAAACTTACCATGCTATTGATTTCACATGGTGAAAAGCATAAAAAGAAACAAAACACTATTCCTCTTCCATGTAGTTCAAATGGCAGCACATGCATATGGAGATTTTTCCTACTACGTGCTTTGGATGGATAATGCAAAAACTCAATTCAAATTAAAAAAACGCTATAAGGGCTTAGTCAGACGGGCGTTTTTTTGCGCGATTTGAGCATGCGCATGCATCCGGCGATTTTATAAAACCCTTGCTTTGCAATGGTATCGGACACATGAGCGATTTTTATGCGCTCGTCCGATAAATTATAGAACAGAAATCGCAGATCGCACCTATCTGCGATCTGCGATTCCTGTTCTCTTCCCTATATTCATGAATTCATGAATGGGTGAGTGAGTGCTGCCTCTGATTAGCTCAGCGCAGGGACCAATCAGGGGCAGCTCTCACTCACACCCATTCATGAATTCATGAATGGGTGTGAGTGAGAGCTGCCTCTGATTGGTCAGGCTGTGACTAATCAGAGGCAGTTCATTCAGCAGGCGGGGATTTTAAATCCCCGGTTGCTGAATACTACAGAGAGCAGTTCAGGAGAACTGCCGGCCGGCCGCGCTGAACTCCGTCTGCCGGGACAAGGTGAGTATATATTTTATTTTATTTTTACACATTTCTGGATGAATTGCAGGGAAGGGCTTATATATTTAAGTCCTTCCCGACAATTCATCGTGAGATCGCCCGCAGCGCATTGCTTTCAATGGAGCCGGCTGTATTGCCGGCTCCATTGAATTCAATGCACTGGACAGCTCCGGCCCGTTTCTATTGAAACGCGGCTAGGAGCAGTTTTTTCGGCCAATTTTTCGGCCCCGGTCATACGATTTGCGGATGCGCATCTGTCATGCGATCCGCAAATCGTGGCAAAAAATGCCCGTGTGACTAAGGCCTCAGAAGGACTTTGAGTCTTCCCCTTGTGTAATTTTAAAGGCTACAGCACCATATAAGGAAAATAAAAGTTAGTAGTTATTTTCTGCTGTTTGGACTACAGAAAAGAATAATTGTGTAAATAAACTCTACTTTTCCTTTGCATCCTGCACAGCAGCATCTACATGATAAAGAAAATAATTAATATATCATTTGCCAAAAACTAAATATATTGTAAATTTAAGACATACATATAGTCATTGAGGCATAGACTTAAAGGGGTTGTCCCGCGAAAGCAAGTGGGTCTATACACTTCTGTATGGTCATATTAATGCACTTTGTAATGTACATTGTGCATTAATTATGAGCCATACAGAAGTTATCAAAAGTTATTCACTTACCTGTTCCGTTGCTGGCGTCCTCGTCTCCATGGTTGCCGTCTAATTTCCGCCGTCTAATGGCCAAATTAGACGCGCTTGCGCAGTCCGGGTCTTCTTATCTTCTCAATGGGGCTCCGTGTAGCTCCGTGTAGCTCCGTCCCGTCACGTGCCGATTCCAGCCAATCAGGAGGCTGGAATCGGCAATGGACCGCACAGAAGAGCTGCGGTCCACGGAGGGAGAAGATCCCGGCGGCCATCTTCAACCGGTAAGTAAGAAGTCACCGGAGCGCGGGGATTCAGGTAAGCGCTGTGCGGTGTTCTTTTTTAACCCCTGCATCGGGGTTGTCTCGCGCCGAACGGGGGGGTTGAAAAAAAAAAACCCGTTTCGGCGCGGGACAACCCCTTTAATAAGACCTCAAAAGATGTTCTCTGGTGCCTGGCACCAAGATGTTAGCAGCAGTTTATGTCCAGTATGTAGGTTGGGCCTCCATGGATTAGATTTGTCGTTCTAGTACAGTACATCCCACAGATTCTTGATCTGATTAAAATAAGGGAAAGTGAAACTAATAAGTGAAAAATACAAGTGAATAACATTCACATGAATTCCTAAACTCAAGGTTGTCTAGCAGAATATTGCCCAAAGAATCACATTGCCTCTGTTGTCTTGCCTTCATCCCATAGTGCAGCCTGGTGAAAAAATAATTCATGAAATCAGGCCACTTTTCTCCATTTCTGCATGATCCAGCTCTGAGGCTTATGCGCCTTTTGTTGGTACTTTCACTGGTGGGCAGGGGTTAGTATGGGTATTCTGACTGGTCTGTAGCCACAGAGCTTCTATGTGCTGTGTGTTCTGACACCTTTTCTACCATAGCCAAGTAACTTTTTCATCTAATTGTGCTCTAGTAGCTCTTCTGAGATTCAAACAAGCTAGACTAGACTTTGCTTTCCACATATATCAATTAGCCTTGGCACCAATGATAACTATTAACCACAGCATACAAGAATGATCTCACAGCCGAGTATGTTACTTTTATATGCAGTGAAAAAAGACTGACTGCAATGGAAACTATTGCCCCGTATGTTCCGTACTGGTTTCTGTCTCCATGTAGTTTTGCGAATGGAGGATGGAACCCTGGACGGAAAAAGCACTGGTTTAACAAAACATAGTGAGGAAGCAGCCTGATAAATTGCACCCCTTGAGAGGTGTTATTGTCACAAAATAATTATGCGCTTCACCTGTCACTGATTTTAAAGTTATGGCTGATAAGTGTACTCAAAGTGGACATCTACCAGGATGCATTGGCATATAGTTTTCACAATTGCATTGAGAAACATGATTAACTGCCCTTTCCAACAAGAAAATCAAAAAAAGAAAAGTGTTGTGTTTTCTTTTCAATATGGGAGTACATGGGGAACACGGTGTGAACCGAGCTAATACAAAATAAAAATGTTACTCTTTCATCATGATCTAGTTATGATGACTCCTTAACTACAAAACAAAATGCAAGGAACAAAAAGGCAATGTGTGACTGAAAATATATATGCACATTTTTAATTTACAAAACTTTAATATCTGGATACTAAAAACAACCTTCATAAATAAACACAGCCTCATTACTTACCATAAAGAGAATCTCAAGTCATGTTTATAGTGTTATACTATTTTCTAGGCAAATTTGTCAACACCGCATTTATGTCTCAAGATAATGCAATTTTGTTTTAAAAATAAAGTGAAAAGAAGAAATTTAATTAACTTGTAATTTTTGAAAGTGATGTGAGTTTTATATTATTTGTAAACATCAATTCCAGTATGATATACTAATAATTTCAGTTAAAAATTATCAAGGTTCTTATTCCTATTACTCATATTCTGCTACTAGATGCAATTGAGGAGCTTACGGAAGACTGATATATTATTGAGGTCTACAGCAGCTATAATAAAGTAATAGACAGTAAAGACATAGAGCTCCCTTTGGTAATAGCTGCTGTAATTTCATTATTTAAAGGAATTGCCTAGCAATTTTACATTTATGACCAATAATTAAGAGAATATTGTTTATCCAAGGTCAGTGCCATACATATGGTGGGAGACAGTGAGCTTTGCACATAAAATAAAGGCACACAAAGCCTGATTACTGATAAATTTCTTCTTCTCAATTTTAGGCCTTAGTCAGACGGGCGTTTTTAGCTGCGATTTGCGCATGCGCATGCGTCCGGCGATTTTATAAAACCATTGCTTTGCAATGGTATCGGACACATGAGCGCTTTTTATGCGCTCGTCCGATAAATTATAGGACAGAAATCGCAGATCGCACCTATCTGCGATCTGCGATTCCTGTTCTCTTCTCTATATGCGCTCAATGGGGCCGGCGGCAGCAGCGCCGACCCCATTGAGAACATATAGTAGACAAATCATTCTTCTCTGCCACAGCTGTAACAGCTGTGGCAGAGAAGAACGATGTTTGCCCATTGAATTCAATGAAGCCGGCAATACAACCGTCTCCATTGAAAGCAATGGGCTGCCGGCGTGCGTGGGATGAATTGTCGGGAAGGGCTTAAATATATAAGCCCTTCCCTGCAATTCATCCTAAAATGTGTTAAAATAAAAAAAAATTTTATACTCACCTTTCCGCCGCAGCCGGAGTCCTTCCGCGGCCGCTGTCAGTTCTCCTGAACTGCTTCTCGGCACCATTCAGCCGGCGGGGCTTTAAAATCCCCGCCTGCTGAATGATCTGCCTCTGATTGGTCACAGCCTGACCAATCAGAGGCAGGTTTCACTCACACACCCATTCATGAATTTATGAATGGGTGAGTGACTGCTGCCTCTCATCTGATTGGTCCCGCTGAGCCAATCAGAGGCAGCAGTCACACACCCATTCATAAATTCATGAATGGGTGTGTGAGTGAAACCTGCCTCTGATTGGTCAGGCTGTGACCAATCAGAGGCAGATCATTCAGCAGGCGGGGATTTTAAAGCCCCGCCGGCTGAATAGTGCCGAGAAGCAGTTCAGGAGAACTGACAGCGGCCGCGGCAGAACTCCGGCTGCAGCGGAAAGGTGAGTATACAATTTTTTTTTATTTTAACACATTTTAGGATGAATTGCAGGGAAGGGCTTATATATTTAAGCCCTTCCCGATAATTCATCCCGGGCTCGCCCGCAGCGCGTTGCTTTCAATGGAGCCGGCTGTATTGCCGGCTCCATTGAATGCAATGTGCTGGACAGCTCCGGCCCGTTTCTAATGAAACGCGGCTAGGAGCAGATTTTCGGCCGATTTTTCGGCGCCGGTCACGCGATTTGCGCATGAGCATCCGTCATGCAATGCGCAAATCGTGCGAAAAAACGCCCGTGTGACTAAGGCCTTAAGGTGTATCAAAACATTTTACAAGAGACTGTAAGGGCATCATTACATTATCTCAAGCTGAAGAGACATTGTGCAATGCAATAAGACAATGACCCAAGTCACTCAGGTAAATCAACTAAAGAATCATTGGAAAAGAAGATTCAGACTAGGATCTGAATGTGGACAAAAAATGTAGACTTATAGAAATCAATTTTAAGAATCCAGACAGATAGTAGGGAGAGTAAGTAGTCTACCGCATTGGCCAATGAAGCATAAATAAGGAGGACACTTATAGATATAGGTCACTGTCCCACAAAGCTGTCTGCATCCCCAGAATAGTTCTGATGTAGGAGGATAAAAACCATGCAGTAACATAGAAACTCAACTTAGTTAGTTAACACAACTTTATAGTTTAAATGAAGAAATCAGGAACAGCACTGTAGACTTTGATGCAGATAAAAAGTTATAAATTTATTGAACTTCACAGGGGTTTTCAAGTATAAAGTGTATTGTAGCAACGTTTCAGACACAATGTCCTTCCTCGGGCTATATAACGAGGATAACTGTAATGCAATTTCCTACCCAGAAAGGTATGAGAGTACAATGTGCAATGTTGCTACAGTACACTTTATATTTGAAACCTCTGCAGCATTCAATAGGGTTAAGGGTGCATTCAGGGTGTTTTCACGCCCAGCCGATATATGGTGTCTCTCTCTGCAGGGGGAGGAGGCTGGAAGAGCTGGGAGCAGTGCTCAGAGCTCCAGCCCACTCTCTGCCTCCTCTCCACCCCCTCTACACCCCTCTGCACTATTTGCAATGAGAGGAGGCAGAACGGGGGTGGGGCTAAGTTCCAGGAATTAGCTCCACCCCCGTCCCGCCTCTCCTCATTGAAAATAGTGAAGGGGGTGGAGAGGAGGAAGAGAGGGGGCAGAAGCTCTGAGCACTGCTCCCGACTCTTCCAGCCTCCTCCCCCTGCAGAGAGAGACACTGTATATCGCCTGGGCATGAAAACCCAGCCAATATACGGTCGTCTGAATGCAGCCTGAAGCCTTTTATTTGCATCAAAGTCTATGGTGCTGCTCCTGTTTGCATTTATACTTATTGGAGACCCCTAGGCATTAACGGTCTAAACGAGCATGCAATAAAGCCCAATAGGCTGTACGGCCAGTAAAGTTGATACAACTTTATCTCCTGCATTTTGTAGGAAATAGAGAGAAGCTTTTTCCAATTTGGCTCAAAAATCAATGTTGAGGTAATGGCTGCAGAATGGATCCATGAGAAGATAGTAGAAATTCAACAGTTGGCATTCGATTCTTTGTTTTTTGCTATAATCAATTAGCTTTCTCGTATGTAAAATAAACAAGCATGCACAGTATGTCTTAATAGTCAATAACATAGCGCAGCCCAAGGGCTTTACCTGGGTCTAAAGTTGTCATTTTCACAATTCTGGGGCTAAAGAGTTGGAACAAAGAAAGCCTTTTTATATTGCAATGTGTAGAAAAAAAAGTAAAAAAAAATAGCTCACCAGTCTTCTTATGGGTTTTCAGAGAAGTGCTTCTGCTGCTAGTAGAAGACTTTTGCCTGTGTCTGGTTTGCTGCTAGTTTGCACAGCTGAAGACTTTACTTTCAATTAAGTGGATATAGCTAGGTTTGTAGTGCAAAAAGTCTTGTTCCTTTATTAGAAGATCTTACATAAAAGCTTGAAACAGTGCATTAAAATCTTAGAGTAGCATTTACGTCACGGTAACAATGTGACATAAATGCTACTCTAAGATTTTAATGCACTGTCTCCAACTTTTATGTAAAAACTTCTAATAAAGGAGCAAGACTTTTTGCACTACAAACCTGGCTATATCCACTTAATTGAAAGTAGAGCCTTACACTCCTTAGATTTGATCAGCAAGATCATGGCAATCAAGCATGACAATCAATCAAGCCAAGAGTACAGATTCTGATACATCTATTTTTGGAAAGGGGTTATATTGGCTGTGGGTGTTAAAACCACTGAGGGAGACTACAGAAGATTGGTTTAAAATGCTCTAGAATTCTATCCATTCTATCGCAATATGCACTAAAAATTGATTAAATGGTGTAGATCAAATGTGTATTTAGGACATTTTTGTGTCTAAATTGACAATTTTGAAAACGGACTCAAAAAAGAAGTTGGACTACAATGGACCAAATTTATGTACAATTTTTGGGCAAAAATTACTGGCAACCATGTATGGCAGCCCAGAGGCGGCTAAGAAATAAATAAGTATATCTATCATGTTTAAAGTTACACCAAATTTATCATGACATGCAGCATTGTGATAAAACCATTGAGATAAATTTGGTGGTGCACGAGTATAAGGGAAGTATTGGATTTTGCTTTCATTTTTTTAAACCACTTCCCACTCCATGACTCAGAAGTACATGACAATGACACCAAATATTGTTATATCTGACATCCTGCTGTATGCATCAGAGATGGATGTAAAAAAGGCTATTGGATTATGTTATCAAATAATATGTGCCTATTACATCCCATCAATGGCAAAGTCAAATAGGTCGCTGTTATGTGTGCTGCAGAGACATGTTGTACTACTGTGCTTCCAGCAGAACAGCACTCTCAGAGTTAATGATAAGGCTGGCTGGGTGTGGTACTTCCTGCTGGCCAATCTCCTGGGTCTGTGCTCACATATAAACCCAGCTCCTGGTCAGTCTGTCTGGTGTTCAGGGTGAGCAGTCATGATTCCTTGTCTGTTGTAGCTTGCTGTGTGATCTGTATCTTGCTGGTTCATGTCCGTTTGTTCGTTTATATTCTGTCAGCTTGGTGTTAGCTTGCTGTGTGACCTGCTATCTGTGTCCTGTCCTGTTGCAGCATTCTGTGTGAACTCTGTCCGGTTCTGCCGGACTCCTGGTTAGTGTAGGGACTTGCAGTATAACCAGGAGCCGTGAAGTGGCCTGCTAGCTTTCACGTTTTGTACAAAATGTCAACTAATGCCTGGTATTTATATTCAGCTTCCTATGTGTTACTAGTGGTTACATTTTGGCTGTTGTATGCTGTGTATTCTGTCTCTGTGTGTCCTGTTGTTCAGTCCCTGTCATGTGGCATGTAAATGCATCCTGTTCTGGTGCGTGGCTCCTAGGATCAGTCAGGGCCCAGATCTGTAGACCCCTGTGCGGTTATTGGGGCAATGTCCCTGCTTAGGTAGGGCCAGGTCAACCTCCCTATAGCCAGGGCCAGATGCTTAAACCTGTGTAACCCGTGTGCGTACTCAGTCCACTTTGGTCACGATCGCAACATTATGCACCCCCTTTTTGTAAGTGGTGCGGGGGGGGGGGGGGTATTGTGGTACATTATGTTATGGTATATTATGTTGTATGCAGTAGGCATTATGTTGATATGGTATGCATTATATTATTATGTTGTGCAAACATCTGTTATTATGTTGACATGTATGTTATATGTTGGGTATGTTGGGTATGTTATGTTAGCTATATTCTTATTATGTGGTATGCAATATCTTAGTATGTTCTATGTTGGTATGTTGTGCTACATGTATGTTAGTATGCATATGTTATGTTATATTATGTTGCCATGCTATGTTGTATGTTATATGTTGCTATGCTATGTTGTATGGTATGTAGTAGGTTACTGTGGACTATGTTGATATGTTCTATGTTGAGGATGTTGTATGTGAACAGTGACAGGCCCAGTGTCTGTGCAGGTAGCCAGACATCAGGTTCTGGATAGTCCTGCTCTGAGTATGTTGTATGTGAACAGTGAC
Organism: Eleutherodactylus coqui; assembly: GCF_035609145.1. Lineage (NCBI taxonomy): Eukaryota > Metazoa > Chordata > Amphibia > Anura > Eleutherodactylidae > Eleutherodactylus > Eleutherodactylus coqui. The sequence continues at coordinate 134,856,068 of NC_089837.1, read as the reverse complement.
AGATCCAATGTCTGTGCAGGTGGCCAGACATCAGGTGTGCATAGTCCTGTTCTGAGGATGTTGTATGTGAACAGTGACAGATCCAGTGTCTGTGCAGGTGGATAGTCCTGTTCTGAGGATGTTGGTGTTCATATGTATGTTAGACACACTGTGTTGTAGTGTCTGTTGCATGCGGTTGTTGGAGCGAGTTTCCCCGCAGATGGTTTGGACACCTGCTGTTCCTCCCCTCTTGGCGTTCTGGGGTGGTGCACTCAGTAGTGTGTGGTACGGTGACAGCACAAGTGCAGCCACTCACAGGTTTCTCCTTTCCCTTGGCAGGTGCGGCCTCCAAACATCTGATTTTGTGTGTGTGTGTGTGGTGCTAGCTGGTGATGCCGGCCACAATTTTCCTTATAGGCCAGATAGGTGTTCTGGTGGTCCTTCCCCGTGTACAGTGGGTGTGGTGGCTCCATACAACTTTGGTGGCATGCATGTTGTGTCTGAGTTCCATCTGTCTGTTACCCGTCCTGCATTATGCAGTCTGTTCTCCTGTCCCGGTGTCCATTCTGCGGCCAGGTGCGCCCAGAGGACATAATTTTTTGGAGATCCCTGTGCGGTAGGTACCAGTGTGTACTTCCTTCTCCTGCTGACTGGCTGGCATCCGCATCAGGCCCGTAGTGATAAATCCTGTTCACGCTATGTCAGTAGGGAGGGTAGCCATCTTTCCCCTCTGGATTGTGCATATTCTATTCAGGCTACTGTTGGGTGGCCTTTTGCATAAGGTGCAGTGGTCCTGCTTAGTTATTCCCTTACTCTCCCCCATTTTACCATCTTTGCCTTGGTGTTAGGTCCTTTTTAGATAAATCCTGTACACGTGCGCAGTTTGGAGGAGTCGCATAATTTTTGTTATGCTTAAAGGGTCCGGAGGCCCCTTTTTTAAAGGGGAGGTACTGTTACATGTGCTGCTGATACATGTTGTACTACTGTTCTTCCAGCAGCACAGGACTTTCAGGGTTAATGATTGAGCTGGCTGGGTGTGGTACTTCCTGCTGGCCAATCTCCTGGGTCTGTGCTCACATATAAACCCAGCTCCTGGTCAGTCTCTACCTGGTGTTCAGGGTGAGCAGTCATGATTCATTGTCTGTTGAAGCTTGCTGTGTGATCTTTGTCTTGATGGTTCATGTCCGTTTGTTTGTTTATATTCTGTCAGTTTTGTGTTAGCTTGCTGTGTGACCTGCTATCTGTGTCCTGTCCCGTCGCTGCATTCTGTGTGAACTCTGTCCGGTCCTGCTGGACTCCTGGTTAGTGTAGGGACTAGCAGTATAACCAGGAGCCGTGAAGTGGCCTGCTAGCTTTCACTATTTGTACAAAATGTCAACTAATGCCTGATATTTATATTCAGCTTCCTATGTGTTACTAGTGGTTTCATTTCGGCTGTTGTATGCTGTGTATTCTGGCTCTGTGTGTCCTGTTGTTCAGTTCCTGTCATGTGGCATGTGAATGCATCCTGTTCTGGTGTGTGGCTCCTAGGATCAGCTAGGGCCCAGATCCGAAGACTGCTGGGCTGCCCTTATTGGGGCAATGTCCCCGCTTAGGTAGGGCCATGCCATCCCTCCTTGTAGAACAGGGTCAGTTTGCCAGAAACCCGTCTGCATCCCATCCACTCCCTCTTTGGGCACGATCGTGTGGGCCCGGTGCTTAGTCTGCCCACCCGATCGTAACAGTCGCCTTTCAATAAAGCACTGACAAGCAAAAATACAGTACATTGTAAAGCAAGACTATTGTAGTGAGTTATGACAACAATCAGATGATCTCATCTTTTGAACTAATTTTACCTGATGATGAATTTCACTGTAAGAGTTTTACTTCCATGTAATATGTTCTGCTGGAGAGCTGTGTGGGTAAAACAAAAGTAGAAAATCTGCTGAAGTCCACAACATATCTTTCACATAGTTACCTGGGGAACTATTTACATAGATAACTTCCATTAAGTATACATAAAAAAGTCTATTACCTCTACTGCTATTATGGTGATAGCACAGGTTTATATGAATACTTGCAGACCTTTGTCCTGCTCCATTTAATTGACTACAAGTTGCTAACAACGGTTTGTAGATTATTAAAATATATTCTGCGCTAAAGGAAAATAAGCAGGTTTTATAGCTTTGTTCAAAGCAACAGTTATCTAACCTCTTTCAACTTTAACAACTTTAACAAAATGTGCTATAAGTTTAAATGCGTCATTTAAGTAGTACACTAATGTCATGTCAAATGAATCACTAGAAAACATTAATGCTATTGCAACCCTATCAAACATAACCTTTAATTCTGCAAGGTCTCTTCAATTCTAAATGGATTGGTCATTTATTGATTTGTCCTTCATGCTAATGCAGTATTCTGTTTCACATACAATTTAGATGCCTATTAATTCTGGTAGAATGTGGCAGATCCAGTCTCACATGGATCTGCTGTCAAAATGTGCCCAGTCATATTATACGTCCATAGAATACAAACTATACATAATCAGACACTAATTATTGTTGTATAGGCATACAATATTCAATATAATGTATTTAACCTAATAAATCATTTATATTTAAAGTATTTATACAGAATTAGATTTAAAAAAACGGAAACTTTGCCACACCTGTTCCTTGGTTATGTCTGGTATTGTAGATCCGCTCCATTGAAATTAATGGACTAGGCTGCAATATAGCAGGAAACCTGAGGACAGGGTGGCACTGTTTGTAGAAGAACAAAGTCATGATTCGCTATTATAAAAGAAAAGGTAATAGTTTTGCATTAATCCATTGATTGAATCTATTTAGTATCAGTTTTGCAGACATAAAAAAAAAGAGTCTAGATATATTACTGTGGAGTGACTACCGGTACATTTAAACAATCTAGCATTCTATCAATCATGGTATATCCCAGGCCATATGGAGTAACAAAATTGAGTAAACAAACTATATAAATGTCTCTGTAATAAAATGTTATTTTTGCAATTCAGGGAAAGAATGAGGGAACAGAGAAAGGGGTTACAAGGATATAAGAGGATTGAAGCTTCCAACCCTTTCTCACAAAACAATCAGGAGGTCATCAAACCCTATATGGTCTAAAAAGGTAACAAAGGTCTAAAAAGCAGGTTGACTCAAATTGTTGTTGGTTGTCTTCAACCTCTTCACTCCTGAGCCATTTATCATTTTTTCATTATCATTTTTTTGTGCTCGCCTTCCAAGAGCTTTAACTTTTTTTATTTTCCCATTAACATAGCCATATCAGTTGTTTTTTATAATGGAACCATTTCATGTATTACATAATGTTCTGAAAAAAGTTGTAAAAACTTTTAAGTGGAGTGAAATGGAAAACAAATTCACAGCATTCATTGTGCAGTAAAAAATGACCTTTTATCATTATTCTATGGGTCAGTGTGATTACGGCTATACATAATTTAGAGTTTTTATGCTTTACTACGTTTAAAAAAAATAAATAAAGATGAACTTAAAGGAGATGTCTCGAGGAAGCAGTTAAATTTTTTTTTTGCCCAGTCCCCCCCATTAAACATACATTACTAAGCCCCCCTGTAAATGACATTTCTAGCTGGTTCGTACTTACCGTTCCAGCGTTTCAGCAACTTATAAAAGTTTCCTCAAGATGGCCGCCGGCTCTTTCCCCGTCGCTCGCTGCAGCCCGACGTGCGCGCTCCCGAGACGCCGCCAGCTGTGTCTCCATGGCAACCGGACGCATCGCAGCCGCCGACCAGACGCCCCGCAGCCGCCGACCAGACAGCAGGTAACCGGCGCTAGCCCCCGGCTCCCCAGCGCTAGACCCTCAGCCCAGGTGAAGGCCCCGGAGCCCAGCGCTAGGTTCCGGAGCCCAGCGCTAGGTTCCGGAACCCAGCGCTAGTTCCCCCGGCCTAGCGGCAGCCCCCCCGGCGCAGCCCGGCGCAGCGGCAGCCCCCCCCGGCCTAGCGGCAGCCCCCCCGGCGCAGCGGCAGCCCCCCCCGGCCTAGCGACAGCCCCCCCGGCGCAGCGGCAGCCCCCCCCGGCCTAGCGACAGCCCCCCCATCACAGCGGCAGCCCCCCCCGGCCTAGCGACAGCCCCCCCCGGCGCAGCCCGGCGCAGCGGCAGCCCCCCCCGGCCTAGCGACAGCCCCCCCGGCGCAGCCCGGCGCAGCGGCAGCCCCCCCCGGCCTAGCGACAGCCCCCCCCCGGCGCAGCGACAGCCCCCCCGGCGCAGCCCGGCGCAGCGGCAGCCCCCCCCCCGACCCATCACTTACCTGGGAGGCTTCTCGGGGCTGCTGGGCTGGGCTGGGCTTCTCCGCTGGGCAGCTCCAGTTTCTGCACCTTCCTCTAACAGAGGATGGTGCAGAATGGCCGCTTCAGCGCGCTCCCGAGCAGTGACAGCTCGTCTGCGCATGCGCAGAAGAGCTGTAGCGGGGAGCACACTGAAGCGGCTCGTGCTGAATGGAGAAGACCGGACTGCGCAAGCGCGTCTAAAAAAGCAAGCTGCCAGCGAATTTAGACGGAACCATGGAGACGGGGACGCTAGCAACGGAGCGGGTAAGTGGAATAACTTCTGTATGGCTCATATTTAATGCACAATGTACATTACAAAGTGCATTAATATGGCCATACGGAAGTGTATAACCCCACTTGGTTTCGCGAGACCACCCCTTTAAGCTTCTAAAAAAAGGCACCAGATTTAATTCTAGACAAACTACAAAAGGTCTTCCATCTTCTATGGAAGAGAACATTAGGTCACAATTAACATGACCACGGCATCAGCCACTGAGAGACTGCTACTGTTCTTCACATCCAAAATATTGTTCCATGAAAATATGCTATGGATTTTCTGGCACCATGGATAAAGTGGGGTCAGTGTGTCAGAATATCCCCCATACCAGTTAAGAGGGAGGCCCTATGATAGGTCATTAGGACAGCGATTCCGGTGCTGGAGCAGCAATTTAAGGGACCAGACTAGGACTTGCCTCTCCTTACAGTAAGTCAACAAAAGCAGCTGCCTGTGGACCTTACAGCTAGAGATCCCCACAGACACTCCCTGTTTTCAGGTTCTCAGCAATACTAATAGGGCTTTGTGACATTGCTGCCCTCTACATCATAAGGACATTAGATCTACATATAAATATGAGGGCAACATGAGGCACATTAAAAATAGACTAATAAACTTAAAGGGAAACACACACAGTTTATCCTAAGTGCAAGTTTGAGGGCTACCCCTTACAAGGGCAGTAATTTCATACATGTAGCATTCAGATTAGATTCTATATTTTTAAAGTATTCAATGTAGATAACTGGTGTACACTACATGGATTGACAAATCTGTCTCATTATGGTTAATGTTTTAACAGTCTAGCATTCATAGACAGATGTTTTAAATGTAATAGTTGCTCTTTGGCAACAGCTCATATATAACTAACCTTGCCAGTAAGTAACACAAAAGAATATATTCCAAACAGAAAAAATATAAAACCAATTTCTTCTGCATATACAGTAAGTACTATATGTATGCTACATTTGGATTAACAAAAACACATGCTTCAATACACATTTAATACCTGAATAAAATTGTGCAACTGTTGCTTATACTAGCCACAAAAAAATGCAAGGTTCTTAGAGCACATTTTGATCAAAATATGTGGGTCCATCCGCCACGTCCAGGTGAACTCTATAAACATTTTTTTTTGGGCCAACTGCCTCCAAATGGATGGGAAAAGCTGGATACCTGACTATATACTCTCACTGAAGCACCTGGGACAGATGGATGACTGGAGTGCATGACAAAAGTGTAGGCAACCACTCATACACAAATTCACATACAACAGAAAACAAATATAAATTAAGAATCAGCTAAGCCATTTATACAGGAGGATACATATGCTTCAAGTCAAGGAATCAATGCAAGGAGGAGATAACACCAGTCTGGTTCCCAGGTAAGGATATACCATAACAATGGTAGACTAAAGCATGGAAGGTAAAATTAAAACTATCCATTTATATCTAAATTAAGTGACACAACTGTTGTTCATACTAACTACATAAAAAATGCAAGTTTCTTCATGCACATTTTAATCAAAATATGTGGGCCCATTCCCCATCTGTCCCAGCTGCTTCAGTGAGAATATATAGCCAGGTATCCAGATTTCATTTTGATTTAGAGTTTTTTTTTGCCCACAGAAGATTGTCTATAGAGTTAGCAACCCATAAAATAAGGTTCACTTGGACATGACGGATGGGTCCCCTTTTTGATCAAAATATGCATTTTTATGCTGTTGATATAAACAATAGCTTTGCAATTTTATTCAGATATTAAATGTGCATGTGTTTCTGTTACTGTATTTGTTGCAGCCATGGAAGTGCTGAATTTGTTTTTCCTTGCTACCTTTGGATTGTCATACATATCTGTATAATCAACTGATTTTGATGCTATAAGAAATTGAATGTATTATCCTCATTTACATAGATCTCAACCGAAAAACCATTATGGACACATATCATACAGCTCTAATGTATTCAAACTATTTCTTAAACAATATTATTGTGTTTCATAATGTTTAAGGTGTTCCATAGTTTATTAAAATGCAATTTAGTATTTTCTCTTATAATTAGACATTTAGAACTGCTGAAGGCATATAGAGAAAATAAAACAAACAGGTTGCAAGTATCAGGGAACACAAACAAGCATAAACACTTTTAATTCATTCAGATTTCTCCCTGTTTAATTGTTTTCCTTTCTAGCTTGAATAATAATGAACATCTTGAACATACACAAGTATAACAATCATATCCCCATCCTCATAATGTTTATTTACATCCTAATTGTATGTAATGACATCTCAAACCCAGAATATATAAGCATATAAAACTGCACAAGCTATATGTTTTTAACATATAGTGATAGACAGCATTGTCTATAAATTCATAATATTGGAAAGTCTTCAAAGCACTCAAAAAACAAACAAAAAAAAAACAATAAAAGCTTTGCTTAGTATGCGCTGCAGTTTGTGGTGCTTTAAATAAATTGCCTTATGGTTTATTTGCAAAAAGTTCTTGAAAGTTGTTGGAATAAAATCTAAACATCTGGTTTATTGAGCTCCTGGGGAAGAAATCCAGAATCTAATTTACTATGTCATTAAGCAGAAAGAAGTATGAATGTTCTATACCTGCTTTATTGTTGACAGTAGTAAGGTTGCAATGTATCTATTAGTCATCAACAAAGAAATACGGTGTGTATATAGATTAATTAAGCACTGAAAAAAATTATTAACTAGCTTTCTTTAAAACAATATAAATTAAGTGGTAAAGAATTTTCTACATCTATCTTTGAAATGCTCCAGGGGAAAGGGCCTTTTACGACCGGCCATTTCCTTCTGTTTGACGAGCCCTGATCAATGATATCAATGCTAATTTAAATGGCCTATACATAGGTCATTGCTGGCTGTATGGCGTAAAAATGATCATGTATGTGATTGTGCATCTCGCTGATTCCTTCATTGCTGTTGGCATCACATCCCTCTCATTCTGGATGACCTGTCATGCGTACTCATTACACAAATGACTCAATGGTTTGAAAGGGCACTATGTAATGCATAGGTTGCCCAGAGGTGGCATAGCAGAAAAAAATAACTGATAGCAGCTGATTGCTGGTGGTTCCAGTGGCAGGGGCACTCTGTGATCACTTCACTGTCAAGCACTTTTCCCAAGTAGAGACTGCCCATAACAGGAAATCTTTTTTAAGAAACAATGCTTACAATAGGTACATGATGTAAGGTAGCTGTAACACTAAACCACCAACCCCCCCCCCCCCCAGCTGCCTAGCTAATATACTACATATACAAACCAACATGTACAAAAATGTATGAATTGACTGAAGATCAAGCAAAAGTCAAAATAGATACACAATGCTTATGAAATACTGTATGTATCATAAATAGAGTTGAGCGAACACCAAAATGCTCGGGTGCTCGTTACTCGAGTCGAACTTCCCGCGATGCTCGAGGGTTCGTTTCGAGTAACGAACCCCATTGAAGTCAATGGGCGACTCGAGCATTTTTGTATATCGCCGATGCTCGCTAAGGTTTTCATTTGTGAAAATCTGGGAAATTTAAGAAAGTGATGGGAACGACACAGAAACGGATAGAGCAGGCGAGGGGCTACATGTTGGGCTGCATCTCAAGTTCCCAGGTCCCACTATTAAGCCACAATAGCGGCAAGAGTGCCCCCCCAACAATTTTTACTTCTGAAAACCCCTCATTAGCAAGGCATACCTTAGCTAAGCACCACACTACCTCCAACAAAGCACAATCATTGCCTGCATGATACTCCGCTGCCACTTCTCCTGGGTAACATGCTGCCCAACCGCCCATTTCAGTAATAGTAGCAGTCAAGACAGGCCCCAGTAACAATTCCAAAGCAGCAGTATAGGGGGAGCACAGTATTAGTTCCATTTCAGTAGTAGTTGCAGTCTGGACAGGCCCCAGTAACATATCACTAGCAGCAGTATAGGGGGAGCACAGTATTAGTTCCATTTCAGTAGTAGTAGCAGTCTGGACAGGCCCCAGTAACATATCACTAGCAGCAGTATAGGGGGAGCACAGTATAAGTTCAATTTCAGTAGTAGTTGCAGTCTAGACAGGCCCCAGTAACATATCACTAGCAGCAGTATAGGGGGAGCACAGTATTAGTTCCATTTCAATAGTAGTAGCAGTCTGGACAGGCCCCAGTAACATATCACTAGCAGCAGTATAGGGGGAGCACAGTATTAGTTCCATTTCAGTAGTAGTTGCAGTCTAGACAGGCCCCAGTAACATATCACTAGCAGCAATGTAGGGGGAGCACAGTATTCGTTCCATTTCAGTAATAGTAGCAGTCAAGACAGGCCCCAGTAACAATTCCAAAGCATCAGTATAGGGGGAGCACAGTATTAGTTCCATTTCAGTAATAGTAGCAGTCAAGACAGGCCCCAGTAACAATTCCGAAGCAGCAGTATAGGGGGAGCACCGTATTAGTTCCATTTCAGTAGTAGTAGCAGTCAAGACAGGCCACAGTAACATTCCCGTTGCAGCAGTTTAGGGAGATAACAGTCTCTTTCACATTTCAGTAGCTGCAGTATAGACAAGGCCCCAGTTACATTTATGTAGCAAAAGTGTAGGCCAACCCCACACACCTTGCTGTACCATGAGTGCAGGTGAAGGCCATAAAAATTACTAGGATTACACTGTAGGCGAGGGCCCCAAAAAAATTGGTGTACCAACAGTACTAATGTACCTCAGAAAAATTGCCTATGCCCAACCAAGAGGGCAGGTGAAACCCATTAATCGCTTAGCGTACTGTGGCTTAATTTGTAACTAGGCCTGGAGGCTGCCCAGTTAAAATAAAAATTGGTTCAGGTGAAAGTTTCAACGCTTTAATGAGCATTGAAACGAATAAAAATTGTTTACAAAAATTATATGACTGAGCCTTGTGGGCCTAAGAAAAATTGCCCGTTCGGCGTGATTATGTGAGGTTTCCGGAGGAGGAGCAGGAGGAGGAGGATGAGTATAATACACAGATTGATAAAGCCAAAAGGTCCCCGTTTTTTATGGTGATAGAGAACGATGCTTCCATCCGCGGGTGCAGCCTACGTATTGTTTAGGTACCGCTGCTATCCACTGCTGGAGAAGAGAAGTCTGGGGAAATCCAGGCTTTGTTCATCTTGATGAGTGTAAGCCTGTCGGCACTGTCGGTTGACAGGCGGGTACGCTTATCCGTGATGATTCCCCCAGCCGCACTAAACACCCTCTCTGACAAGACGCTAGCCACAGGGCAAGCAAGCACCTCCAGGGCATACAACGCGAGTTCAGGCCACGTGTCCAGCTTCGACACCCAGTAGTTATACAGAGCAGAGGCGTCACGGAGGACGGTCGTGCAATCGGCTACGTACTCCCTCACCATCCTTTTACAGCGCTCCCACCAACTCAGCCTTGACTGGGGAGCGGTGACAGAGTATTGCTGGGCAGCCATAAAGCTGGCAAAGGCCTTGGAGAGTGTTCCCCTGTCTGCGCTGTACATGCTGCCTGATCTCTGCGCCTCCCCTGCTACCTGGCCCTCGGAACTGCGCCTTCTGCCACTAGTGCTGTCGGATGGGAATTTTACCATCAGTTTGTCCACCAGGGTCCTGTGGTATAGCATCTCTCTCGAACCCCTTTCCTCTTTGGGTATGAGAGTGGAAAGGTTCTCCTTATACCGTGGGTCGAGCAGTGTGTACACCCAGTAAACCGTAGTGGCCAGAATGCGTGTAACGCGAGGGTCACGAGAAAGGCATCCTAACATGAAGTCAGCCATGTGTGCCAGGGTACCTGTACGCAACACATGGCTGTCCTCACTAGGAAGATCACTTTCAGGATCCTCCTCCTCCTCCTCAGGCCATACACCCTGAAAATATGACAGGCAAGCAGCATGGGTACCCTCAGCAGTGGGCCCGGCTGTCTCTTCCCCCTCCTCCTCCTCCAAAACGCGCTGAGATATAGACAGGAGGGTGCTCTGACTATCCAGCGACATACTGTCTTTCCCCGCCTCCGTTTCCGAGCGCAAAGCATCTGCCTTTATGCTTTGCAGGGAACTTCTCAAGAGGTATAGCAGAGAAATGTTGACGCTAATGATTGCAGCATCGCCGCTCACCATCTGCGTAGACTCCTCAAAGTTTCCAAGGACCTGGCAGATGTCGGCCAAACAGGCCCACTCTTCTGTAAAGAATTGAGGAGGCTGACTCCCACTACGCTTCCCATGTTGGAGTTGGTATTCCACTATAGCTCTACGCTGCTCATAGAGCCTGGCCAACATGTGGAGCGTAGAGTTCCACCGTGTGGGCACGCCGCACAGCAGTCGGTGCACTGGCAGATTAAACCGATGTTGCAGGGTCCGCAGGGTGGCAGCGTCCGTGTTGGACTTGCAGAAATGCGCTCCTTTCCGAGCAGGTCTGACAAGCGTGGGTAGCTTTTCAGAAACCGCTGAACCACCAAATTAAAGGCGTGGGCCAGGCATGGCACGTGCGTGAGGCTGCCGAGCTGCAGAGCGGCCACCAGGTTACGGCCGTTGTCACACACGACCATGCCCGGTTGGAGGCTCAGCGGTGAAAGCCAGCGGTCGGTCTGCTCTGTCAGACCCTGCAGCAGTTCGTGGGCCATGTGCCTCTTATCTCCTAAGCTGAGTAGTTTCAGCACGGCCTGCTAACGCTTGGCCACCGCTGTGCTGCCACGCCGAGCGACACCGACTGCTTGATTGCGAGACAGAGGTTGCGTAGGAGGAGAAGGGTGGTTTAGTGGAGGAAGCATACACCGCCGGAGATACCACCACCGAGCTGGGGCCCGCAATTCTGGGGGTGGGTAGGACATGAGCGGTCCCAGGCTCTGACTCGGTCCCAGCCTCCACTAAATTCACCCAATGTGCCGTCAGGGAGATATAGTTGCCCTGCCCGCCTGTGTTTGTCCACGTGTCCGTTGTCAAATGGACCTTGGCAGTAACCGCATTGGTGAGGGTGCGTACAATGTTGCGGGAGACGTGGTCGTGCAGGGCTGGGATGGCACATCGGGAAAAGTAGTGGCGACTGGGAACCGAGTAGCACGGGGCCGCCGCCGCCATCATGTTTTCATCATCAAAGCCTCCGTTTCCACAAGCCTATACGGCAGCATCTCCAGGCAGATCAATTTGGCTATGTGCACGTTTAACGCTTGAGCGTGCGGGTGCGTGGCGGCGTACTTGCGCTTGCACTCAAACAGTTGCGCCAGCAACGGCTGGACGCTGCGCTGACAGACATTGCTGGATGGGGCCAAGGACAGCGGAGGTGAGTGTGTGGGTGCAGGCCGGGAGACGGTAGTGCCTGTGTCCTGAGAGGGGGTTGGATCTCAGTGACAGGTTGGGGCACAGGGGGAGAGGCAGTGGTGCAAACCAGAGGCGGTGAACGGCCTTCGTCCCACCTTGTGGGGTGCTTGGCCATCATATGCCTGCGCATGCTGGTAGTGGTGAGGCTGGTGGTGGTGGCTCCCCGGCTGATCTTGGCGTGACAAACCTTGCACACCACAGTTCATAGGTCGTCTGCACTGTCAGTGAAAAACTGCCACACTTTTGAGCACCTCGGCCTCTGCAGGGTGGCATGGCGCGAGGGGGCGCTTTGGGAAACAGTTGGTGGATTATTCGGTCTGGCCCTGCCTCTACCCCTGGCCACCGCACTGCCTCTTCCAACCTGCCCTGCTGCTGCACTTGCCTCCCCCTCTGAAGACCTGTCCTCAGTAGGCTTAGCAAACCAGGTGGGGTCAGTCACCTCATCGTCCAGCTGCTCTTCCTCCGAATCCTCTATGCGCTCCTCCCTCGGACTTACTGAAATTACTACTACCTCACTGATAGACAACTGTGTCTCATCGCCATCGTCCTCCTCACCCACTGAAAGCTCTTGAGACAGTTGCCGGAAGTCCCCAGCCTCATCCCCCGGACCCCGGGAACTTTCCAAAGGTTGGGCATCGGTCACGACAAACTCCTCCGGTGGAACCATTGCTGCCTAATCTCGGCAGGGGCCCGAGAACAGTTCCTGGGAGTCTGCCTGCTCCTCAGAATGTGTCATTTTCATGGAGTGAGGAGGCTGGGAGGAAGGAGGAGCAGCAGCCAGAGGATTCAGAGTTGCAGCTGTGGACGGCGTAGAAGACTTGGTGGTCGATAGATTGCTGGATGCACTTTCTGCCATCCACGACAGGACCTGCTCACACTGCTCAGTTTCTAATAAAGGTCTACCGCGTGGACCCATTAATTGTGAGATGAATCTGGGGAGGCCCGACACTTGCCTCTCTCCTAATCCAACAGCAGTCGGCTGCGATACACCTGGACCAGGAGCTCGGCCTGTGCCCACACCCTGACTTGGGCCTCCGCATCCTTGCCCCCGTCCACATCCTCTAGGCCTACCCCTACCCCTCAGCATGGTGTATTACGAGTAGAGCAGAAACAGAACGCTGTAATTAAATGTGCCGCTTATTGGCCTGTGGTTGGAGGCTGACTTCGCTTACGGAACGCACAGCAGAGCCAGGAAACAATTATGCGCAAGCCTGTAGTCAGACCTAGGTGCGTATGACTGAGCTACTGGAATTCACAGGGCAGAACCAGTCAAGTTGCCAAAGGCCAGTGGTAGGCCTTAAGTATTTTGCTTCAATTTTTTAAAATGGTGAGGTGAAAAACCAGACAGACACCGTATGCAGCGTATATATGTATACTCTTTCCCTCTGGCGGGATCACGGCGATCATGTAACGGACACAGCAGAGCCAGGAAACAATTATGCGCAAGACTGGGTATTAATTAGCGACTACTACCCCCAGCACACACGCCGTAAACTGAAGACAGTCACAGGCAGGCCAAATATAGTATTTTTCTCCACTTTTTTGGGAAAAAGCCCACTGCCTCTGATATACCCTGTATTTGGATTTCACTGTTGAAGGATGACTGTGGTCACTGAAAGCCCAGTTCAGCCAGGAAACAATTATGCGCAAGGCTGGGTATTAATCAGCGACTACTACCCCCAGCACACACGCCGTAAACTGAAGACGGTCACAGGCAGGCCAAATATAGTATTTTTTTCAACTTTTTGGGGAAAAGCCCACTGCCTCTGATATACCCTGTATTTGGATTTCTCTGTTGGAGGATGACTGTGGTTACTGAAAGCCCAGTGCAGTCAGGAAACAATTATGCGCAAGGCTGGGTATTAATCAGCGACTACTACCCCCAGCACACACGCAGTAAACTGAAGACAGTCACAGGCAGGCCAAATATAGTATTTTTTTCCATTTTTTGGGAAAAAGCCCACTGCCTATATAGCCAGTATACCTCTTCCCCTGTACCACTGTCCCTGCCTCACCAGTACTGCCCCTATACTCTGTAAAATGACTGCAGACTGAGGACGCTATGATCTGCACGCCCGATATACAAAAAAAAAATTGTGCAACAGTTCTAAAAGCAACCTCAACAGTACTGCACACGGTCAGATGTGGCCCTAAGAAGGACTGTTGGGGTTCTTGAAGACTAAAATAACACCTAACACTCTCCCTATAGCAGCTACAGCAAGACAGCACTCTCCCTGATCTCTCTCAGCGTGCATCTGTGGCGAGCCGCGGGCGGGGCAGATTTAAATACTCGGGTGTCATCTGATCTCCCCAGCCACTCACTGCAGGGGGGTGGGATAGGGCTGGAATGTCACAGGAGGAAGTTGTAATGCCTTCCCTGTGTTTCTATTGGCCAGAAAAGCACGCAAATTTCTCAGGGAAGGAAATGTAATGGAGTCGAGCACCACGTGGTGCTCGTCTCGAGTACCGAGTATCTCGAACACCCTAATACTCGAACGAGCATCAAGCTCGGACAAGTACGCTCGCTCATCTCTAATCATAAACCTACATCTTTGGCGTCATCACTTTGAGCTCAGTGGTAGCTTTAGGGAACTTTTGTATTCAATGTATTTGTTCAAGTGTGTGTATCACTTTATTTTTGAGCTGTATGTTCGTCTCACCTGTCAATTATCTTCAGCCAGTCTACTGCAACCTATTCTGCAACCTGTGTCAATAATTGTGGAGCTTTCATGGTGTGCGTTTGTGGTCCCCTCTGATCTCTGATTTCCTGAACCCATTCTGTTATCCTGTTCAGTTCTGAGTATGTGTGTTATTGACCCTGGCTTTGTCTAACTACCCATTTGCATGTAATTCTGTACCTTGTGGTCCTCCTGCCTCTAACCCTGCTCTGTATTTGACTCTGATTGTAATTTATCCTTTGTCTCTGATGCTCACTCTAATCTCCTGGTTCTGACACCTGGCTTGTCTAACTCTGAGTCCTGTTCATTCCTCCAGTCAGCGGCTATTCTGGTCAAACATCCCAGGGATTTATAGCAGTTGAAGACCACATTTCACTTAGAGGGTATAAAGGGTGAAAACCTACAATTCTTGTTAATACAGATTCCAAGAGATCCACAAGAAACTGGCTATTTGCCTGGAACTAATGCTTAAAAAATAGGTCACTGCTTGCAGGTCTAATTTGTGTGTAATAGAAGTATATTATCCCTCTACATCTAAGATCATGAATCGCTGTTCACACCCTCCAGTTTTCTCAACAAATCCCCTGTATCTCTTGTATAGGATGACAAAGATGTTACTAAAGGTAAAGGGATGTTTTCAATGTACACCAGCATGCTGGCATATACTGCTTACCCCTGATATTATGGAGCATCCTTTGAGTGGAGACAACCTCTTATTAATATTTTATGTAGACTGTATAATGTAGACCTCATAGGGAATCTATTAAAAATTAAATCAAATTAGATTCCTTTGCCTTAGTAAGAAGACATTTTCAACCCAAATGTGACAGTGTTGAATTTGATTTTTAGATCTTATAGGCAGTACTGTTTTGCAAAAGGTCCAGTCATATAGTCTGATATTGTGTATGATCCAACATTACAATATGACCTTCCATGTCCAAAGGTTTCATATTTTGATCCAGATTTGCACCACAGATTTCACTTACTGCATTATAATGAATTAAATCCATGGTGAAAATCCCTTGCTTTTCCGCAACATGTTGAAAAGCCACAGTATGACCATTTTTTTGCTGGCGATTTCTTCTGTTGTAAGTGATTGGGCTTTGTTAAAACCCTATTCACTTACATTATACTTTACATTGGACACACACTCTGCAGCCGAAAGTACGTAACAATTATGCTATGTGTAAACTCTTATAAGAAAAAGACATCTTTTGAAGCAGCAGGCCTGCGTCTTCCAACATTCTCACCATTGGTGGCAGTTGGCAGCCCGGCACATGTCCTCACTAGGGGCTCAGCTCCTATGACAGAGGACCTCAGGGACCTACCCTACACCCGCTGCTCTCCGGAGCTGGTGGTTGTTGGGTGTCATGCTCAGAGTACCTCTCAAGATGTGCAGCAGCCCAACCTCCCCCACAGGACAGCCGCCATCTTAGGCCTCATTCACACGAGCATTGTTTTGCATGCATCCATGCTGCACAAAACACAGCGCTGCATGGATATGCAGAAAAATGTGTGAATGAAGCTCCATGCCAATTGCTTTTAATGGGGCTGTCACTGCTGCAGGCAACCCTGCAGTGATTTTTGGGACAGGACTTTAAATATAAGCCCTTCCCTGAAAATCACCCCTAGCACGTGTAAAAAAATATATATACTCACCTCTCTGCCACTGTCGGGGCTCAGACGGGGATTTAAAATCCCCGCCTGCTGAAAGGACTGTGTCTGATTGGCTGAGTGCTCAGCCAATCACAGGCAGTGCTCAGCCATTCATTGAATAACAGCAGAGCTTAAGAGCGGCCTGTGATTAGTCACAGCGCTCAGCCACTCACAGGCAACACTCAGCCATTCATAATTAAATAAACTGGCATTACACAGGAGCACTATCTATACACAATATAAGCATTATGTGTTATATGTTTATCAGCTTCTGCTTTTCATGAATTTTTCTCTTGTAGGCAGCATATTACACTGGTAGACATGGATTCACTTTGCCATTCTGTGTTCCCTCAAATTTCTAATCCTTGCTTTATAGTCTGGCAGCAGAATGGAATCTGGCCCTAAAATCTGGTCCAGCAGCAAAAAGTTTGTAACTTACTTGTTCTTGGTCTGCCCAACAGCAGCTGGTGGTTACAGTTTTGTGTTGTTCTTATATTTTGTTTTGTACCCTTTTGACAGTCCTGCTGAGGTTGTCTATCTAGAAGGTAGCCCTCACAGTTCTATAAATGGCTGATTTACATTTAGCTTTTTCTAAGGTTAAGGGTATTAATATTCCACAAAAAAGGACACAAATATTGCGTTACTTAGAAAAAACAAAGTGTTCATACAATTTTCTCTCAAGAACGTACTTAAAAAAAACAAAACGATACCCCCATTTCCAAAAATAAATTCTTCACCCAATGCTTCAATGCTTCCATGCCTATGAAGAGACATAGAGATAAAATGTGGTCCCAGAGAACACAAAACAGCCGCCTACGCAGACAATATACCACTTTTCCTCACAGACCATATAACCTCAATCCTTCTCATTTTACAGGAGTTTAAAAATTTTGGCTAATTATCTAATTTTAAACTTAATCTCTCCAAATCAGAACTGCTAAACATAAATATAGAGCCAGGTCCTCGAAATTTCCAAAATTTAACCTTTTAAAAACACGAGCAAACAAATTACTTATCTGGGGGCTAGAATATGCCAAAACCCGACAGATCTGTACAATTTAAATTTCATACCCTTGGAGAAAATTGAAAACGATCTTATTTCTTGGAGCTTGCTGCTGATCTCTTGGTTCGGCAGGAAGAATCTTATAAAAATGATATGCTTGCCCAAAATTCTATTCCTACTACAAACCCTACCAATATAGATCCCACAAAACTTCTTTACTAAGTTGAAACATCTTGTAGTAAAAGTTTGTCTGGCAGGGGAAGGGTCATAGAGTTAAAGGGGTTGTCCCGCGAAACAAAGTTGGGGTATACACTTCTGTATGGCCATATTAATGCACTTTGTAATGTACATTGTGCATTAATTATGAGCCATACAGAAGTTATTCACTTACCTGTTCCATTGCTAGCGTCCCCGTCTCCATGGTGCCGTCTAATTTTCAGCGTCTAATCGCCCGATTAGACGCGCTTGCGCAGTCCGGTCTTCTTTCTTCTGAATGGGGCCGCTCGTGCCGGAGAGCGGCTCCTCGTAGCTCCGCCCCGTCACGTGTGCCGATTCCAGCCAATCAGGAGGCTGGAATCGGCAATGGACCGCACAGAAGACCTGCGGTCCACCGAGGGTGAAGATCCCGGCGGCCATCTTCGCAAGGTAAGTAAGAAGTCACCGGAGCGCGGGGATTCGGGTAAGTACTATCCGTTTTTTTTTTTTCAACACATGCATCGGGTTTGTCTCGCGCCGAACGGGGGGGCTATTGATAAAAAAAAAAAAAACGTTTCGGCGCGGGACAACCCCTTTAAGTGTGCAACCCTCAGTAAGTCAAAAACATTTGGTGGCATAGGTCTTCCAGACTTTGAAACTTACAGGACTGCTTCACACTTGAACCATCTGGTTGATCGGACCTGTCAATCAAATTCCAAGCTTTGGGTGGAGCTGGAAATTCTTTCTCTACAGGGTATTTAGAAACATGTTCTGTGGTCCATCCTGCACAATAAAGTTAAAGAGATCCAAAATCCTTTTACCCAACTAGCCTTCAATATTTGGCAAAAAAACAACAAAAAGCATAAACTCATACCTTGGATAAGCAGTTTTACTCCTCACCTACCCCTAATTCCCAACATATTTAGAATCACTGAGACAAGCAAAAAGGCTCTAGTTTGAAGTTAAATTAATCACTGAAGGCCTAGGCTAAAATATAACTTTTATTAATAGATATAAAAAACTATTTCTCACTAATGATAGTTAAACGTACATAAAAGTGGACAAAAGAACAAACACATTAACAGAAAATATGTTCATCCACAACAATATGGTGCATAATAGAGGTCAAGAGAGAAGAGGGATATAATAGTTACTTCCTCCAATATTTTGTTCACCAAAGTGCCTTCAAGAATCCAATCTATGGTAACAATTTATTGGACTACACTAATTGTAGTGTGTTACTGATATTAGTGTTCCTCAGAACAAATGACTATTGTTCAGCCATAAATCTGGGCATTGAGATACGATGTTGATGCAATGGAAACACCGGCACCTAGCTCTCACTGGCCACTAAACAAGTACTTGGTTAATCTAACCAGATTTGCAAAACAACTTTCAGACATAAATGATAAATCTGAAAAGATTACAGGGTGTCAGCACAAAATATTAAGTGCCACAATATGTCCTGTATATATTTAATAGACTAGTTCACTATTAATGCAAGATGTGTGCACCACAATAGGTGCCACTTTGTATCTTATATGCATCTGTTAACTTTACTCACTGTCGATGCGTTTCTACAGTGTGTGATGGAAAACACTGTTTCATCAGGACAGTATATTTTTATGTAGAATATGGGAGTGACTCAAAAGAAACACTTCTTTGATGTATAAGTTAAGTGCCTATGTTGAGTACTCTCCGATATACACAGATGCCTGAGGGGCTATTCAAGCAGACTCCTTTAACCCCTTGAGTGGGGGGTTTCCTACCACCCTGTCGTGCCCACCAGGGCAGGTTTTTTAAAATGGTCTAATCATTGATTTTCAACTAATTTTGCAGTTGCGTCTCAAGAGCCATAACTTTTTCATTTTTCCATTGACATGGCCATATAAGGGCTTGTTTTTTGCGGGACAAGTTGTGATTTTTTTAAACAGGGTGGAGGAAAAAAAGAAATGGGGAAAAAAGAAAAAAAGGGGCCATGTCTTTAAGGGGTTAAATAATGTATTAAATTCCTTCTCTGGGTCATTACGACGCATGGATACCACTTGTGTGATTGTATTTTTGATTTTTTACAAGTAAAGGGAGACAAGTGTTTTTATAATTTTTTTTTAATTATTTTTTTACTTTTTTTTTTTGTCCCTTTAGGGGACTTCCACAGGGACCCATCAGGACCCCTGATCACATTCCAGGGGTCCGATGGTGACAGCCCTTTTACATGCTGCAGTCACATAGACTGCAGCATGTAAAGGGTTAACACAGTAGAGATCGGAGGTTTCCTCTGATCTCTGCTGTAAGAGCTAGTACCTAGCTGTCCTCTGACAGCTAACAACCAGCTCTCCCTGCCACAGAGACCATCGGCTTGCTTCTGACAAGCCGATGGTCTCTATGGCAACCTGTAAGCAAAGCAGGACATTGCGACATATCGGCAATATCTTCTGCTGGTTTTTCAAAGCCCTTGCTTTGTTCTCTGTCGGTCTGTGCAGGCAGAGCACACTGCTACAGCTTGTGGCATTGTGCTCTGCAGCTCCCATAGTGATACATAGCCCGGAAATCTTCCGGGCTATGTTGCTATGAGCAGTGGAGCTCGTCCCGGAAAATTTCCGGGCGTGCCACTCAAGGGGTTAAGCCTGATATCTTGGCTAACTGCATTTTCAATTATAGCGATACTATGCTAATCTATAGCCCAGCGGGCATAATTTCCAACTGACAGACCAGCATCTTTTATATTTATCAATAAAAGTTTTATTTTAGCCAACATATTTAGAACACTCAAACAAAAAATGGCACAAGACACCAATCTGTCATCATTGCAATCCCGATGTCTCATAACTAATGACTCTGTACCCCAGGACCTTTGAGTCATACATCTTCTGTGTGAGACAACCTTCAAAGAAGAGGACTATTATATTATATTATTAGGGACACAATTATGATTCACTCCCCAGACATTATTGGTACAGATCAGAATTTACTATTGCATAAATTATTCTGGAACCCCCAACCTGTCAAAAATGCAATCTCTAAAATATACAGAGCCGTGACACAGAATGATCAACAACCCACCTTTATCCGCCATTGGGAGATAGATTTGAATACCACTTTTACGGCAGGTGAGATAAAGAAAATTTTCACAATTCGCACTCGTTCCCAACTTCTTCTAGATTTCAAGAGCTAAACTATAAAATTGTATCTAGGTAGCACCAAACCCCAGTATTGTTTAATAAGATAGATCCAGATTATTACCCCCTCTACTGGAGATGCCTAAGCAATGTAGGCTCATATGCACATTTGGTTTTCATGCCTGCTTATACGACCATTCTTGGAGGAAATGCTTTGCTTAATCTTTAAAACCAACATCACTCTATCCCCTAAGATTATCCTCCTAAACCATAGGAGGTGGAGAATTCTCCTTCAGTGATAGTGTTCAAACAAAGGCTGGACAAATATCTGTGTGGAATGATTTAGTGAATCCTGCACTGAGCAGGGGGTTGGACCAGATGACCCCGGAGGTCTCTTCCAATTCTACCATTATATGATCCTATGATTTAAACTTGGATATATTAGGCTTCTTAATTAAAAATAATTCAATTTTTTCATCCCTTATAAATCCAGCTAAAATCAGATATTGGAGAGATAGTGCAATCCCCTCTGTTCTAGAATGGTATAATTAGGTGAACACTATCTGTTCCTTTGAAAAGATCAAATATAGGGGACATGGATAAACTCCAGAAACTTTGGAGTGCTTGGTTTACTTTCTTCTATGGAGATTGAGGTTTGTCACCAAGGATTATTAATACCCCCTAGCCACTGGATGATTTTCACTCTACCATTTTATCTGATCCTATCAATATTATATCTGTAATCTCTAGAGATGAGCGAACGTACTCGTCCGAGCTTGATGCTCGGGCGAATATTAGCGTGTTCGGGATGCTCGTTACTCTTAACGAGTACCACGCGATGTTCGGGTTACTTTCAGTTTCCTCTCTGAGACGTTAGCGCGCTTTTCTGGCCAATTGAAAGACAGGGAAGGCATTACAACTTCCCCCTGTGACGTTCAAGCCCTATACCACCCCCCTGCTGTGAGTGGCTGGGGAGATTAGATGTCACCCGAGTATAAAAGTCGGCCCCTCCCGCGGCTCGCCTCAGATGCCTTGTGAGTTAGCTGAGGGACAGTGCTGCTGGTGCCGGAGCTGCTGTAGGGAGAGTGTTAGTAGTGAGTGTAGGCTTCAAGAACCCCAACGGTCCTTCTTAGGGCCACATCTATCCGTGTGGAGGCTGCTGTTAGCAGTGTTGCCCTTTTTTTTTTTTCAAAATCGACTGTGCAGAGCATTGCGCCCTGCAGTAATACTACAGGGACAGAAGTGGTGGTTAGGCAGGGAGAGTGTTAGGAGTGAGTGTAGGCTTCAAGAACCCCAACGGTCCTTCTTAGGGCCACATTTAACCGTGTGCAGAACTGTGCAGGCTGCTGTTAGCAGTGTTGCATTTTTTTAAATTTTTTTTTAAATCGGCTGTGCAGAGCATTGCGCCTTGCAGTAATACTACAGGGACAGAATTGTGTAGGCAGGGCCAGAAGACATATATTATTGATTGAATATAGTCAGAGGGCCTTTTCTTTAACAAAAAAAGGGAAACATTCTATTTGGCCTGCCTCTGACAGTCCTCAGCGTTCTGGGTACGTGTGTGGTGGGTGCAGAACGTAAACAGAAATCATACGCAGCCAGCTACGTTTAACAGCAGGCTTGCGCCAATTTCTTTCCTGCCTGGGAAAAATCACCGCTCTGCTGTAGTTAATAACTCTGCAACCCTGCAGTTCTGTGACACATTTGCAGGGCCAGAAGACATATATTATTAATTGAATATAGTCAGTGGGCCTTTTCTTTACCAAAAAAAGGGAAACATTCTATTTGGCCTGCCTCTGACAGTCCTAAGCGTTCTGGGTACGTGTGTGCTGGGTGCAGAACGTAAACAAATCATACGCAGCCAGCTACGTTTAACAGCAGGCTTGCGCCAATTTCTTTCCTGCCTGGGAAAAATCACCACTCTGCTGTAGTTAATAACTCTGCAACCCTGCAGTTCTGTGACACATTTGCAGGGCCAGATGACATATATTATTGATTGAATATACGCAGTGGGCCTTTTCTTTAACAAAAAAAAGGGAAACATTCTATTTGGCCTGCCTCTGACAGTCCTCAGCGTTCTGGGTACGTGTGTGGTGGGTGCAGAACGTAAACAGAAATCATACGCAGCCAGCTACGTTTAACAGCAGGCTTGCGCCAATTTATTTCCTGCCTGGGAAAAATCACCGCTCTGCTGTAGTTAATAACTCTGCAACCCTGCAGTTCTGTGACACATTTGCAGGGCCAGAAGACATATATTATTGATTGAATATAGTCAGTGGGCCTTTTCTTTACCAAAAAAAGGGAAACATTCTATTTGGCCTGCCTCTGACAGTCCTCAGCGTTCTGGGTACGTGTGTGGTGGGTGCAGAACGTAAACAAAAATCATACGCAGCCAGCTACGTTTAACAGCAGGCTTGCGCCAATTTCTTTCCTGCCTGGGAAAAATCACCACTCTGCTTAGTTAATAACTCTGCAACCCTGCAGTTCTGTGACACATTTGCAGGGCCAGATGACATATATTATTGATTGAATATACGCAGTGGGCCTTTTCTTTAACAAAAAAAAGGAAAAATTCTATTTGGCCTGCCTCTGACAGTCCTCAGCGTTCTGGGTACGTGTGTGGTGGGTGCAGAACGTAAACAGAAATCATACGCAGCCAGCTACGTTTAACAGCAGGCTTGCGCCAATTTATTTCCTGCCTGGGAAAAATCACCGCTCTGCTGTAGTTAATAACTCTGCAACCCTGCAGTTCTGTGACACATTTGCAGGGCCAGAAGACATATATTATTGATTGAATATAGTCAGTGGGCCTTTTCTTTACCAAAAAAAGGGAAACATTCTATTTGGCCTGCCTCTGACAGTCCTCAGCGTTCTGGGTACGAGTGTGGTGGGTGCAGAACGTAAACAGAAATCATACGCAGCCAGCTACGTTTAACAGCAGGCTTGCGCCAATTTATTTCCTGCCTGGGAAAAATCACCGCTCTGCTGTAGTTAATAACTCTGCAACCCTGCAGTTCTGTGACACATTTGCAGGACCAGAAGACATATATTATTGATTGAATATAGTCAGTGGGCCTTTTCTTTACCAAAAAAAGGGAAACATTCTATTTGGCCTGCCTCTGACGGTCCTCAGCGTTCTGGGTACGTGTGTGCTGGGTGCAGAACGTAAACAAATCATACGCAGCCAGCTACGTTTAACAGCAGGCTTGCGCCAATTTCTTTCCTGCCTGGGAAATCAAATCACTGGTAATACAGCATGCTGAGGGGTAGGGGTAGGCCTAGAGGACGTGGACGAGGACGCGGAGGGCCAAGTGAGGGTGTGGGTACAGGCCAAACTCCTGATCCAGGTGTATCGCAGCCGACTGCTGCGCGATTACGAGAGAGGCACGTTTCTGGCGTCCCCACATTCATCGCACAATTAATGGGTCCACGCGGGAGACCTTTATTAGAAAATGAGCAGTGTGAGCAGGTCCTGTCGTGGATGGCAGAAAGTGCTTCGAGCAACCTATCGTCCACCCACAGTTCTGCGCCGTCCACTGCTGCAAATCCGAATCCTCTGTCTGCTGCTCCTCCTTCCTCCCAGCCTCCTCACTCCACTACAATGACACATGCTCAGGAGCGGGAACACTCCCAGGAACTGTTCTCGGGCCCCTGCTCAGATTGGGCAGCAGTGGTTCCTCTCCCACCAGAGGAGTTTATCGTCACTGATACCCAACCATTGGAAAGTTCCCGGGGTCCGGGGGATGAGGCTGGGGACTTCCGGCAACTGTCTCAAGACCTTTCAGTGGGTGAGGAGGACGATGACGATGAGACACAGTTGTCTATCGGTGAGTTAGTAGTAAGGGCAGTAAGTCCGAGGGAGGAGCGCACAGAGGATTCGGAGGAAGAGCAGCAGGACGATGAGGTGACTGACCCCACCTGGTTTGCAACGCCTACTGAGGACAGGTCTTCAGAGGGGGAGGCAAGGGCAGCAGCAGGGCAGGTTGCAAGAGGCAGTGCGGTGGCCAGGGGTAGAGGCAGGGCGAGACCGAATAATCCACCAACTGTTTCCCAAAGCGCCCCCTCGCGCCATGCCACCCTGCAGAGGCCAAGGTGCTCTAAGGTCTGGCAGTTTTTCACAGAGACGCCTGACGACCGACGAACAGTGGTGTGCAACCTTTGTCGTGCCAAGATCAGCCGGGGAGCCACCACCAACAGCCTCACCACCACCAGCATGCGCAGACATATGATGGCCAAGCACCCCACAAGGTGGGACGAAGGCCGTTCACCGCCTCCGGTTTGCACCGCTGCCTCTCCCCCTGTGCCCCAACCTGCCACTGAGATCCAACCCCGCTCTGAGGACACAGGCACTACCGTCTCCTGGCCTGCACCCACACCCTCACCTCCGCTGTCCTCGGCCCAATCCAGCAATGTCTCTCAGCGCACCGTCCAGCCGTCGCTAGCGCAAGTGTTTGAGCGCAAGCGCAAGTACGCCGCCACGCACCCGCACGCTCAAGCGTTAACCGTCCACATAGCCAAATTTATCAGCCTTGAGATGCTGCCGTATAGGGTGGTGGAAACGGAGTCATTCAAAAGTATGATGGTGGCGGCCCCGCGCTGCTCAGTTCCCAGTCGCCACTACTTTTCCCGATGTGCCGTCCCAGCCCTGCACGACCACGTCTCCCGCAACATTGTACGCGCCCTCACCAATGCGATTACTGCCAAGGTCCACTTAACAACGAACACGTGGACAAGCACAGGCGGGCAGGGCCACTACATCTCCCTGACGGCACATTGGGTGAATTTAGCGGAGGCTGGGACAGAGTCAGAGCCTGGGAACGCTCACGTCCTACCCACCCCCAGAATTGCGGGCCCCAGCTCGGTGGTGGTATCTGCGGCGGTGTATGCTTCCTCCACTAAACCACCCTCCTCCTCCTCCTCCTCCTCTAACGCAACCTCTGTCTCGCAATCAAGATGTGTCAGCAGCAGCGCGTCGCCAGCAGTCGGTGTCGCGCGTCGTGGCAGCACAGCGGTGGGCAAGCGTCAGCAGGCCGTGCTGAAACTACTCAGCTTAGGAGATAAGAGGCACACGGCCCACGAACTGCTGCAGGGTCTGACAGAGCAGACTGACCGCTGGCTTGCGCCGCTGAGCCTCCAACCGGGCATGGTCGTGTGTGACAACAGCCGTAACCTGGTGGCGGCTCTGCAGCTCGGCAGCCTCACGCACGTGCCATGCCTGGCCCACGTCTTTAATTTGGTGGTTCAGCGCTTTCTGAAAAGCTACCCACGCTTGTCAGACCAGCTCGGAAAGGTGCGCCGGCTCTGCGCACATTTCCGCAAGTCCCACACGGACGCTGCCACCCTGCGGACCCTGCAACATTGGTTTAATCTGCCAGTGCACCGACTGCTGTGCGACGTGCCCACACGGTGGAACTCTACGCTCCACATGTTGGCCAGGCTCTATGAGCAGCGTAGAGCTATAGTGGAATACCAACTCCAACATGGGCGGCGCAGTGGGAGTCAGCCTCCTCAATTATTTTCAGAAGAGTGGGCCTGGTTGGCAGACATCTGCCAGGTCCTTCGAAACTTTGAGCAGTCTACCCAGGTGGTGAGCGGCGATGCTGCAATCATTAGCGTCACCATTCCTCTGCTATGCATCTTGAGAAGTTCCCTGCAAAGCATAAAGGCAGACGCTTTGCGCTCGGAAACAGAGCCGGGGGAAGACAGTATGTCACTGGATAGTCAGAGCACCCTCCTGTCTATATCTCAGCGCGTTCAGAAGGAGGAGGAGCATGAGGAGGATGAGGAGGGGGAAGAGACAGCTTGGCCCACTGCTGACGGTACCCATGCTGCTTGCCTGTCATCCTTTCAGCGTGTATGGCCTGAGGAGGAGGAGGAGGAGGAGGAGGAGGATCCTGAAAGTAATCTTCCTAGTGAAGACAGCCATGTGTTGCGTACAGGTACCCTGGCACACATGGCTGACTTCATGTTAGGATGCCTTTCTCGTGACCCTTGCGTTGCACGCATTCTGGCCACTACGGATTACTGGGTGTACACACTGCTCGACCCACGGTATAAGGAGAACCTTTCCACTCTCATTCCCGAAGAGGAAAGGGGTTCGAGAGTGTTGCTATACCACAGGACCCTGGCGGACAAGCTGATGGTAAAATTCCCATCCGACAGCGCTAGTGGCAGAAGGCGCACTTCCGAGGGCCAGGTAGCAGGGGAGGTGCGGAGATCGAGCAGCATGTACAGCACAGGCAATACAACAGTCTTTAAGGCCCTGGACAGCTTTATGGCTCCCCAGCAAGACTGTGTCACCGCTCCCCAGTCAAGGCTGAGTCGGCGGGAGCACTGTAAAAGGATGGTGAGGGAGTACGTAGCCGATCGCACGACCGTCCTCCCTGACGCCTCTGCCACCTACAACTACTGGGTGTCGAAGCTGGACACGTGGCCTGAACTCGCGCTGTATGCCCTGGAGGTGCTTGCTTGTCCTGCGGCTAGCGTCCTGTCAGAGAGGGTGTTTAGTGCGGCTGGGGGAATCATCACAGATAAGCGTACCCGCCTGTCAACCGACAGTGCCGACAGGCTTACACTCATCAAGATGAACAAAGCCTGGATTTCCCCAGACTTCTCTTCTCCACCAGCGGACAGCAGCGATACCTAAGCAATACGTAGGCTGCACCCGCGGATGGAAGCATCGTTCTCTCTCACCATCCAAAACGGGGACATTTCTGCTTCATCAATCTGTGTATAATATTCCTCCTCCTCCTCCTCCTGCTCCTCCTCCTGAAACCTCACGTAATGACGCCGAACGGGCAATTTTTCTTAGGGCCACAAGGCTCACTCATATAATTTTTCTTAAAATTTTTTATACGTTTCAATGCTCTTAAAAGCGTTGAAACTTTAACTTGAACCAATTTTTCGTTAAACTGGGCTGCCTCCAGGCCTAGTTACCACTTAAGCCACATTAACCAAAGCGATTAATGGGTTTCACCTGCCCTCTTGGTTGGCCATGGCTAATTTTTCTGATGTACATTAGTACTGTTGATACAGCAATTTTTGTGGGCCCTCGCCTACAGTGTAATCAAATTAATTTTTAGCCCACCTGCATTACAGCTGACGTTACATCCGCTGTGTTGGGCACTGCAATGGGATATATTTATGTACCGCCGGTGGCTTCCTGGCACCCACCCATGCTGTGGGTCCACAGAGAATTATAAATGCATCTGTTTCCACTTCTAAAGAACCCCAGTTAGACTGGGGCATGCAGTGTGGGCCGAAGCCCACCTGCATTAAACATGACATTATTACCTCAGCTGTGTTGGGCAATGCAATGGGATATTTTTATGTACCGCCGGTGGGTTCCAGGGAGCCACCCATGCTGTCGGTCCACAGGGACTTCACAATAGGGAGTTGTACCTGCCTGTGTCTATGAATTAAAAACCACGGTCTGACTGGGGCATGCAGACACCTTGACAGAATGAATATTGTGTGGCACATAGGTTCCCCATTGCTATGCCCACGTGTGCAGCTCCTGATGGCGGTGGCACAGGATTATATTTCTCATTGCTTCTGTACAGCATTGTGGGCTATCGCCCCGCCCCTTTTAAAGAGGGTCGCTGCCTAGCCATGCCAACCCTCTGCAGTGTGTGCCTGCGGTTCCTCGTCATGGCAGACGCACTTATAAATAGACATGAGGGTGGTGTGGCATGAGGGCAGCTGAAGGCTGCGCAGGGACACTTTTGTGTGCGCTGTGGACACTGGGTCGTGCGGGGGGGTTGGGCAGCATGTAACCCAGGAGAAGTGGCAGTGAAGTGTCATGCAGGCAGTGATTGTGCTTTGTTGGAGGTAGTATGGTGCTTAGCTAAGGTATGCATTGCTAATTAGGGCTTTTCAGAAGTAAAAGTTGTTGGGAGGGGGGGGGGCCACTCTTGCCGGTATTGTGGCTTAATAGTGGGACCTGTGAACTTGAGATGCAGCCCAACATGTAGCCCCTCGCCTGCCCTATCCGTTGCTGTGTCGTTCCCATCACTTTCTTGAATTGCCCAGATTTTCACACATGAAAACCTTAGCGAGCATCGGCGAAATACAAAAATGCTCGGGGCGCCCATTGACTTCAATGGGGTTCGTTATTCGAAACGAACCCTCGAGCATCGCGATAATTTCGTCCCGAGTAACGAGCACCCGAGCTTTTTGGTGCTCGCTCATCTCTAGTAATCTCTCATTTTGGGATTATCTCCCTACCATGATCCCATTTTCTTTTGTATATCCCCTCTCCATACATTAAATGAATAAATAAAGAATATATACAAAAAAAAAAAAAAAGTCTCTTTATTAGGAAATGTGGCCATTTGCAAAATGCCTGCATATCTCTACACATGTTATAACTTTGCAGAGGGTTTGGGATTATTTCTACATCTAAAATAATAGTGGTTATTGAATAAATTAATGTTTTTATGGATTTACTTTTTGAAATTTTGTGCATGTCTGTATCCATCTGGAGAAGTGAGTATCCCATCTGAGTTTGTATATTGATCCTACTTATTGGTCTTATTGCTAGAACAATCTAGTCTTTTGGGAAGTCATTTTAATATTTTGTCCAAACAGATGAGAAATTTGTGGCCCTTCTACCCCAAGAACATAAATTGAGTTGAGCAGATATGTTGGGTGTAGGTTGTTTGTTTTCCCCCATATATAATTCTTATTAGACCTCTTTCAATTTAATATTTCAAACATTCCTATTTTTATGCTTTTTCAGAAGATTTGGGGCTGTATATTTGGACATTTTTATCTGCCAAAAAATTATAATGTAAAATCTGACAAAATCTCATGTTTTAGTTTGTTTGTCCTTTTGTTGCCAGTTTAATTCCTTCTATACCCATTTAGGTTAATCAGTTTAGTTACATTGATTTATTAGGTCTATTATTAGGGCTTTTACACTCAAATGCGTTTTTCAGCTTTTTTTTGTGAAAAACATGCAAATTTCAAGTATTTTACATAGGATTTTTTACATGTTTTGCGGTGTTTCTTATTTTCTTACAATAGTAACATACATTTTCTTCTGGTGTATTTTAAGTCCTATAAAAAAAAGAAGCCCAAAGAATAAACACTAGAAAAAAATGCCACACTGAGTGCATGCTGCATTTTGAAAAAATGCCAGTGCTTCACCAAAGAAGCCAAAAAATACTGCCAAAATGCCACAACCAAAAATCTGTTGTTTGTTATGAGTTTAATATTTCACTATAAACATGACTGCAAAAATACCATAAACAAAGGCCAAGAAAAAAGCTACATTTCTCCAAGTTGAGTAGCTGTAATTTTGTCTTTTATTATTCCAAAATGGGAAAACAAGTTTAGGGCATTTGTTAATGCATTTACATGGTTTGCTACATGGCGGCTAACAGAGTTAACATATGCCTGCAGTTTTGGTTCTGACTTTTGATATAATCAAATAGATTGATGACTGCATTAAAAGAATGGACAGTTTGTACTGTGCTAGTTCCTCTGGAAGAAAGGCTTTAAATGTTCACGTTTTGCCTCCTGCTGAACAAATGACAGCAATCAGCAGTTTAGGGCACTTTCAGCTCCTACTATACACACAGAATTACACATTGTTCAGGATAGGCTTTGAATGCAATTAATTAATTAACATACTCTTCATTTATCATGCATTGGGTGGATGCTAAAATCCTTACAGTGAGCAGACCACAAATGAGAATACAATTATATTTTGTAGTGTGCTTTCCCCATATATTTCCTTAACACCACAGCTACCTGACTCCAGTATTATTTATGACTGCATCTATAACAGTAAGAAAAATGTAGCGTATTAAAGGCTAATAAAATATTTCTCAATGTTAATCATTCCACTATAAATTACTTGCCAATGAACTCAAGCAACAGTTTTACAAATTGCACAATACAAATGGTAGGTAAATAGTTGAGAGTCACAACTTTCAAAAATGTATGAACTTAACTTTTTCAAGATTATGTGGATGGTTGTCAAAATCAAAAATGCAATTCCCAATTAGTTAATTACATAGTATTACAAGAAAGCATGCTCATTATTTCTAATCAAAATGTTAAAAAGATTCAGCCCATAAATCAAAAAAACAAAAACAAAATTCAATTGCATTTTAGTTGGAGGAACACTTCATCTTGGACCTACAGTACTTTATAGACTGTAAAGTAGTATTGCAATTGTTCAGTTTACTACTGTAGTAGGAGAGATATCAAATTAACTCTTTAAGGATCAAAAATTCTACAAAATTCGGTAATCTGCACTCAAGTTTTTAATTTTTCTTTATTGATATAAGTGCATTCAAGTATTTGATTCTGTTGCTTTTTAAGGCCACGGTCAGACCATGTGTGTGAAAAAAATGTGCTCCTTGCGTAAGCTGAAAATGCATAAACAGGAAAAACTTCATATGCGCAGTGCATGCAACTTTGCCCACTCACTGGAGCAGCTGCTCTACGAAGGTCCCCTCACCACTAATTGAATGGCTGTGATTGGTCCCTTGCTCAGCCAATCAGAGGCATTGCTTTCAGGAGGCAGGGAATTTTAAATCCCCGGCCAGCAGAAATTATTCAGAAGAGTGCCACAGAGCTGGGGAGAAGAAGCACCGGAGCCCTGACAGCGTTGCTGGTTGATGTATAATTTTTTTTTTTTTTTTTTTGTCAGCAGCTAGGCCTTTTTTCAGGGAAGGGCTTATATTTCAAGCCCCTCCCCAAAAAGCCCCATCGGGTTTGCTTTCATCCCATTGCTTTCAATGGGATAGCATCGCGGGCCTCTGCCACAGCAGTGCTGTTACAGTGTTCAGGGATGAGGGGACTCCCCGTGGGGATTAGCCAAACCCTCTGGGAGTCCCCTCATCCCCACGGGAACTAATTGGTTAACAGAGGGACATTTAAAAGGGGCTTCTGGCCAGAAGCCCCTTTTAAATTCTCTGCTGTAAGCAGTGGAGAAGCTATTGGCAGCGCAGGAGTTTTCATTAACTCCTTCTCCAATAGGAGTCAATGGAAACTCCGGCAAAACGTGCACCTATGTCGTATATTTTTTAGGTGTGTGCTAGTTTGCGCTGCTAAATCCACACATAAGAATGCTTCTATAAGAACCCATTGGTTATTTTAGAAGCGTGCATTATGTGCACCTAAAACACACACTCGTCTGTCCGAGCCCTAAATATCAAGTCATTTTTTTACTTTAAAGACCACAGAATTGTTTCTATTTTCACCTCAGAGCATGCTATCAATCATAACTTTGTTTTTTTTACATTTTTACATTCACGTATCTGTTTAGGTACTTGTTTTTCTGTGGGGCAAATTGCAGATTATTTTAGTGTACAAATTAATTAATGTTTACAATTCATGATTTCTTTAGATTGACAGAATGTATTGAAAGCAACTTAATTTATTAATCCTATAGGGGTTTGTTACAGTTGAACCCAGAGGCATAACTTGCAGCTTCTGGGCCCCAATGCAAAGCCTGTAACAGGGCCCCCAAATAAAATGCTTTATTCATAGTACTGGGCTCTCTATATGGAGAAGAAAGGCCTTATGGGCACCCTAAGGCTCCTGGGCCCGGGTTCAATCGCATCCCCTGCATCCTCTATAGTTACACCAGTGATTGTACCAATGTGCCAGACATAGCTGTGTTAGAATTGTTAGCTCCTTGAAGAGGTACAGGATTTGATGGATGTTTTATGATACGGAAATGGAGCTAAGTGTGCATGAAAATGACAGAGCCAAGTGCATGAAGCCGATATGGAGTGCATGGCGGATTTATGTCTCTCAAGTTTGAAGTGAATGACCTCTGCATACTGCTTTACATGATCCATCGAACCTTATATGAATAAAGAAATAATCTTTCCTTGAAGCAATGGTTCTAGGGTTGGGTACTTCTGTACCTTCGGAGTCCAATACAACATTACACAATTTTTGTTCCTGTAAGACTTGTAAGGAATCCACCAAAAGAATAAACACTTGATAGATAGATTTTCCTTAGATAGTGGCTTGATAATCTCTCAAAATCTCTCACAAAATGGAGTTCTATAACTAAGCCCACACTTGATACGCCTAGTAGGGATGCCTGATATGTACCCCACTAACAGACTATTAGTGTATAAGGGCTGTCAAAGTGATAGGGTTTAGAAACTCCATTACTATTATCTAGCTGCTCATTTCCTATTTCTAGTTGTATTGGTCTATCAAGATCGTCGGTGTAGCCAATCTAGAAATTCTTTAAAGGTGCGAGATTAATAGCAGCAAAGAAAAGATAAAATAAAATAAATGAAATGAAATGAGAGAGGAGCAAAACCACACAACCTCTATCAAGAATAATACATTATGCAGCATAATCTGCTGTTTTGGTAGATAGGATATTATAGCAACTGACCTATTGGGGTCACAATGATGACGTTTTAGGACACCTTACATTTTGTGAATAGAGGGACATCTGGGTCCCTGAGGAGATCCGATGGGAGCAAAACGCGTCGGACCAGATTAGACCTATTTTTTCTTTTTGGCAGAAAAAACTTTCTCTGCAATACTTCATCAGAGTAAACTATCTTTTCTGTCGGGGTGTTCATTTTTATAAACTCCCTTCTGCCTCAAGGAGTGAATATACTAACATATAAATTGTCCTCTTGATCCTGGACAATTCACCAGGGCATTCAATATAGTCAGCGAGAGTCTGGATATTGCCACTGACAACCCAGACACTGTCTGATTATAAATCACTCACGGAAATAAGTGAGAGAAACTGTATATCCAAAGACACTATACATCACATATTTGATACATGTTCTATGTTTTTTCACATTTGTTGTCTTATTTTGTATTATTAAAAGTTAAGTTTTAAGTCCAAACAAGTGAAGAAGTTTCCTATGAGCACGAATTGCATGTGCAGGAAAACACCTGCAGCATGCTCTATTTTGTGCGTTTTTCCACACGGATGGCTTCCACTGCTTCTTTTGAAATCAATGGAAGCCATCTGCCCCGCGACACGGACGCATCTTACACTACGTCCATGCCATGGGACCGCGGGAAAGCAGGAGTTTAAAAAGAAAGATGGCAAGGCGCATGCCGCTGACACAGAAGAAAAAACATCTAGCCGCAACGGAGGAGAGCCCTTCAGCGTCCGGGCAGGTAAATATACTGTATTTTTGGCCTCATGTCTGCGGGACGGGTGGAAGCCGCTGCAGGATTCCGTGGACATGAGGCCTTACGTATGGTTTTGGACAGTACATATTT
The DNA here is from genome assembly GCF_035609145.1 of Eleutherodactylus coqui. Lineage (NCBI taxonomy): Eukaryota > Metazoa > Chordata > Amphibia > Anura > Eleutherodactylidae > Eleutherodactylus > Eleutherodactylus coqui. Next base: position 134,822,326 of record NC_089837.1, on the reverse strand, counting down.
ACTATGGATTTTCCATTGCAGAATGCCCAATGTGATTACGCACTGAGTAAAAGCAGCCTTTCTGTTTTTGAACTTCTGGGGCTGTAACAGACTGCTAGTATTGTTGAACGGAACAATTCATATAACATGACATTAGGGGATTGCTGACATTAGTATAGGTCAATATGTGATGTGACATTAGAAAAGAACTACATAGTAGCAGTTCACAATTAAGAAAAAAAATACACACAGATATAAACCTTAATTGAAAGCATTAAAGAAAAATATAAAGTGGCAGATTTAGTTAGACTATGATAACCTTGTTTGGCCAATATTTCTGAAATATACGAGTAGATGGAGCCATACAAGAAATTCAAGTTTTAGGTTTCAAAAAACAAAAATAAAAAAAAACAAAAAACAAAAGATCGATATAAACCATGAGCAGAACTATCTTACCAGCTGTAGGTGATCTAATTAGACAATCACTATCAAACTTGTCAGTGGCTTCCCCTTGTTAAAACTTTTTCCTGAATGTGTCAATCCCTAGTGTCTTATTACACAGTGCACTGTTGGATGTTGGTCCTTTACGTGCCCTACCGTGTAGATGTCAAAGTTGTATATATGTTTGTATGTTGTTTTGTATTTCTATGCATCTTCTACTTATTTAAGTTTGACTTATACGTAGTTTGGAGTGGACTTTTGGTATTATGAAGACATGCCTAAAAGAAATGTAACTGAAGATGGTAATAAAGAACAATTTTTTAAAGTATACATCCATAACAACAAAGTTTTCTTGAGAAAAATGGTCCTCAATATAAGGAACAGATATTTAGATTTTAGGACCAGTGAAAACAGGTGAGCCTGCACAAAGGTACTGAACAGCGAATAAAAATAATTGTGTCTTTATTAGAAATATTATTTCACAGGCTACAGGTGAGCTTTCTAATTAGAAGATCAGGATTGATTCTTGTATGTAGCTTTACCTTGTTAAAGCTGCCTTCTGCAAGTGGCAGTCCCCAGTGCCTCATTACATAGAGCAAAGATGCGGGGAAACACCATTCCAGAGGTTGAAGCCCAGCAGGTTTTTGCCACCAGAAGAATAATACAAATAAATATTGCTGGATATTTTTTTTTTTCTGGCAAAGTTTTAAGGCTGAAGAAGGAACTCTATACTTGCAAACGTTATCACCTACAGATCATAAACTAATCATAATAAAAAGTTATTAGTTTATAAGAAAAATTTGGGAAACTGAAAAATTGTAGGTCAAAAGAATGTCTGCTACTACATTCTATTAAAACTGGACAGGGCTAATGAATATACATATGCAGTAACTAACTAAATATGCTCAGTTTTTGTGTTCCGGACTTCTTCTATTAGTGCCTAAATCAGGAAGAAGCTGTTTCTTAACAGCACAATCACAGCACAAACTGTGCAGCTGCTTACTATCAGCTTAATACTCATGTCTTGAGCCGTCAGTTTGGGACATGTGAGCTGTCCTGAAGCTGCTCAACATTTCCATGCTGATAGTTCAAGTTTACATTTAACCATTACTATGGATCCCCAGTGCGCCAAAGCCTCCACTGCCATCATTATGGCAGAACTGCCATAATTTAATCCTGCTGTGGTCCAACATCAGCAGTTACTAAATGAAAGGGAATTGGGTACCTTTCATATTCAGCATTGGGCTTCAAACTTTAACTTCAAGCATAGTGCTTAGATATCTGGGGAGCATTAATAAATGTCAGCAGCTAAACATATTGAACTTGTTGAGAATTTGTTACTGGGATATATGTGGCATGTTTCAATAAATTATGTATTTGCACTGGAAAATGGAATGGAACAGGCACACTAAAGACTTCGCCGCAGTTTATAATCTATAAGACCTCACATGTGCCATTTCTGTTGCACTTTTGTCATTTTTTGCCACAATATCTAACAATGGCAAAAACTTAACAGTTTTGAAAACTGTGGCTTTTCTACACAGCTGCAATATTTTTTGCAAGAATAATATAACAAACGGGATTGTGTGAATGAGGACAGAAGGCCCATTTACACGGAGCGATGATCACTCAGCAAATCGCGCAAAAGCAATAGTTTGAGCGATAATCATTGCATCTAAACACATAGCCATTGTGCACTTTTCGTGCACTGCTCGTTGATCGTTAAATTCAAGCCAGCCTAAAAATCATTGTGCGGTCTTATCACGACTGCGCGCTGTATTCTCCGCGGGTAGTACTGATAACATTGTTTCAGCTATTTAACCCATCGGAGAACAAAGGAGCTGAATGCAGATAAGAGCCCTTGGGCTATTAACTGCATTCAGCTAAAGGCTTCATTTACACGCTAATAAGCTATTAAGTAGCTGAGTCGCTACTTAGTAGTTAATGCAAAACGATCGCTCAAAGCTGTCACTCAAACTGTCATTTGAGTGATTTTTGAGTGATCATCGCTCCGTGTAAATGGGCCTTAAGTTTGTGAGTTTTCCTAAAAAGTTAAAATACATTGAATGATTGAAATGTAATTGAATGGAAACATTAGGAGAGAGGGAGGAAACTATCCTGTCTTCTCTGAATTTCAATAGAAGAAAAAATGGTAACCTTGAACATAATAGCATTTTTAACAAACAAATGTTCCTTTTTATTGTGCACCAGAGACATGTACTCTTTTGTGCAACTTTTTTTCAGAAATAAATGAAAGGCTTTGGGGTTGTTGAGATATCTAAATTATTTAATGTACTTCCTTTTCATTAGCTTGTCAACCAGTCATTTTTATGAGATTCATATGGAATCAATAAGAGGATCGTAAATCCTATTAGTAGATATCATTAATAGTATTTAATAGGAGCATGTCTAAATTTGTATATCCCTTTTTCTTAGAGTAAATATAAAGTAATATTCTGCAATTCTGCTGCCCCCATACCTCAAGATGATCAGGGGTCTTTCTTTTGAAATCTTGTGTAATTTGCTTGGTTTGTGATAAATTACATTGGAATACAATACTTCATTTAGAGGCAGTTTAGGTTGGTGCAGGTGAAGTTAGTTTAGATGTGGTATGGAGGAAAGACAGCATTCTCCATCCTTGGACAAAAGAAGAGCATCCTGACTTTACAAGTTACAAGTGACTTTGTTGACATATTTCTCATAGTGTGGAAACCTAATCTTATGTGTATAAGAGCCATCGGATGCTTGACAACGTGGATTGGGTATAACTGCTTTTCTATCTCAAGGTCAGTGCTATGTAGCACTCATATGAACAAAAAAATTATTAAGCAATGGCTGTTGACATTCTCCATCATAGGGAAACATTTACCACATTGAATCTTTAACCTTTTTTGCCATTGTACAGATTTTCTACATATGTCCAACTCTGACAAGAGAAGATTTTTGGGGGATCTATGATATTTTTTCAAAATACATCATGCTCTAGGTATGTTGTTTTTTAAAAAAAATCCATTTACTCATAGATTTATTCATAGGGAAAAGAAAATAAAGAAACCACACGCAAAAACGCTTGTAAATAACACATGAAATTGATGGTATTTCTTTTCGAGCCTGAAAGAAACTCTATGTAAAGGAAGCCTAAAGGTGCAGTAAGACGAACAATTTTTTTTGTGCATGTATAGGCACGATTTAAAATCGGCTCTGATAGAACCAATGCTTTCCAATGAAAGCGGTCACATGTCTGATTTTTATATGCGCTTAAAAATCACTCTTTCAAAAAATAGAACATATGGGTGCAAATGCACTTGGTCATACAATTTTTTTCTACATGCGATGTGCAATTTTTTTTCCCGTGCCTATCCATGCATGAAAAAATCATTCATCTGACTGCACCCTAAAGGAGTTGTACAGGATTAGAAAAACATGACTAATTTCTTTCAAAAATAGCACTACACCGGTCCATATGTTGTGTATGGTACTGCAGCTCAACTATTAAAATATGAAGGACACGTTACAATACCATACACAATCTGTGGTCAGAAAGGGCTGTTGTCTTTCTAACCCTGTACAACCAAGTATTAAGTATTAACGGTATGTTTGGGCTTTGAGTGTACCCACACTAAAGCCAATAGTAGCTTGTAATAAAAACTATATTGAAGCTTTCTAGTCTATATCTAATGCAGTGTTCTGTTTGTTGCATTCAAGTGCCATCAATTATAAGGTACTTTTGATATAGATTTTTTTAGCAGTGTTTTTGATAGTATTGGTTCTCATCGCAGTGCATTTTATCAAGAAGTAAATACACCAGTATCACACTGCACAGATCATCAATCATTCAACTTGGTTTAAAAAAGGTAATCATGCTTCAGATGACCCCTTTGTCAGAGACGGAGCATTGTCATTACATTGAGGGAACTGCAACTAAACATCATAGCGCTTCTTGCTTATTAAGGCAGAAAAGGAAATAGAGCTAAAAAAATTATTTGTTTTGAAAAAATCTTACCTGTAGTGATCTATTGCATTTCATAGTTGAAATAAAAAAATGTAAGTTTCTTATGTTCAATTAAAAATGAATAGTTAACATTAACATCACATCTAAGGGGTAAATCTATATAGCCTACCTTAAAATGTAATAGCAATTAATGTAACAAGGTTTTCTGTAAAATTATTAAAATGGTCATACTGAAGGCAAACCCTTTTTGAATTGAACTTGGTTCTGAAGAAATTCAAGAGTGATAGCCAGAGATACATGTAGACTTTTTGTTACGATCGTGTGGGCAGACAAAGCACGGGACCCACACGATCGTGACCAAAGGGGACGCACACGGGTATCACCAGGGTCACATGGGACTCACACCGGTTTCAGGCAACTGACTCTGTGCTACAAGGAGGAATGAGAGTGGCCCTACCTGAGCGGGGACATTGCCCCAATAAGGGCAGCCCAGCGGTCTTCGGATCTGGGCCCTAGCTGATCCTAGGAGCCACGCACCAGAACAGAATGCATTCACATGCCACATGACAGACCCAGAATACACTGCATACAACATGCAACCACTAGTAACAGATTGGAAGCTGAATATAAATACCAGGTATTGGTTGACATTTTGTACAAGATGTTGAAAGCTAGCAGGCCACTTCACGGCTCCTGGTTATACTGCTAGTCCCTACACTAACCAGGAGTCCAGCAGAAAAGGACACAGTTCACCGCGCACGCTACAACAGGACACAACACAGATTGCAGGACACACAGCGAACTAACACAAAACTGACAGAATTTAAACATACAAACGGACATGAACCAAGTCACACTGCAAACTTCACCAGACAAGCATTCATGACTGCTCACCTTAGTGGCCATACAGACTGACCAGGAGCTGGGTTTATATGTGAGCACAGATCCAGGGGATTGGCTAGCAGAAAGTACCACACCCAGCCAGCTCAATCATTAATCCTGAGAGTGCTGTGCTGCTGGAATCACAATAGTACAACATGTCTCAGCAGCACACGTAACACTTTTTCTTTACTGAGATTTCCCCTTAAAGAAGAAGACAATCACAGAACAACAATGAACTAAGCACAGTTTTTAGCCTGGATTCCCGGAATCCCGGCAGAAATCTCGCGGTTTGGCTGCAGGAAAAAAACGCGAGATTTCTACCAGGAGAAGCGCTGCTTCAAAACCTGCGGCACTCAGCCGCGGGTTTTAAAGCGGCCCGGCCGCTTGCTCTTCTGCTGCGGCCAGCGCTCCCATTGAGGAGAGCGTGGCTGCAGCGGAGGAAGAAAAAGAATGGGCATGCTGCGGCTGGCTAATCCACGCCACAGTGCCAGCTTCAGCCGGCTTTGCCGCGGCAGATTTGCCGTCACGTGTGGATGAGATTTCTGAGAAATCTCGTGCACATGGCTGGCTAATCCCAGGATTGTCGTCCGCAGGCGGATTTGCCGCGGTGAATTTCCGGACGGAATTTCCGCGGCAAATCGGCCCCGTGTGAACCCAGCCTTAGTGTAACTAACTGATTTTTTTAATGTTACAAAAGACGAATGGATGGAACATTGAACAGTTGTAAAACTATAACTGAGTATACTCCTCTACTGCTTCATTTTGCTGTTGACAGGGTTAATGTAATCATTGAGGTGATATCTCTTGAATAGTGCAGGACTTAAGAAGAAAATTATATTTATTATATATACATTATGTAATATATATATATATATATGTGTATATATATATATATATATATATATATATATATATATATATATACATATATATATATATATATTCATAAGTCCTGCACGCCAGTTTTCTTTTCTTCTGTTTGCTATATATTATAGGAGGTCCTTTTTGTTATTTATATGGGTTGTATGAAATAGATATTCTCTATCCATGCACATTTAAGGAGATGCAGCACCAGCAAGTCAAGTTCTGAATTTTTATGAAGTTTCAAAGAAAGAAAAAAAAATTGATTGGGAAGAGGACATCCTTCTTGACCTCCTTCAGACCTTTCATATTTTCCACTTATGTAAGAATCCTGGGCTGAGGTTCATTTCATTCTTGAGGGTATCAAACATAGCACATTTATCAGCACCTCTCCTGCTTTCTTCTTCATCCAGTCTAGTCTAGTTCAGGATTGTATTACCAGGCCACATCTCAAGCCTGAATGGTAACCAGTTTGCACCGTACAGTAGCTTTCTCACAGCTTTATCACAGCCCACAAGGACAGGGATTCCCATTCAAACCCTATAAGAAACTGGATTAGATAAACCTGTTAGAATTATCTAACCCAAAAGCTACATTACATGTGTTCCTTTTCTGTTTGTCTTTTAGTTTCTGATTTCCAATTCTCTGATGAACTTGCGTACTAACTTGTTGAAATGGATTTTTGGAACATTTTGGGAATTTATTGGAACTATTATTTCTTATACATCTGCTAAATGTATAAGAATGTGTTTCTTAGAATCATTATTCTCAATATCTGTGCTTTATAAGGGCTTAGACACATGGGCGCATCTGGGCGCCGATGCCCCCTTGTGACTGCAGGATAAGACAGCCGCACTGCAGGTTTGGACAACTCTCCGCACCGCCACAAGAAAGAACACATGACTGGCTCCATTGCCGGTCATGTGTTGTTTGTTCCGGCGGTGCGAAGAGTCGTCTGCACCTGCAGTGCGGCCATCTTCTTTGTGCAGTAACATGGGCGCATCGGTGCCTGGATGCGCCCATGTGACTGAGCCCTAAATGTAATTATTGCTCTTAATACTTTGTAACTACTGTTTCTAATGATGCATGTATTTGTGGGTTTGATCTAGTCTTGTAGATAAGCAAATCCTATTTAGTTTGATAGAGACTGATGTGACTAATATGTGTCTGTTGCAGTCTTTTGTCTTTAAAGTATTTACTAATCACACCCCAATCCTGATCGAAATTGTTACTTATACTTCTGTTTATTGTTCTTACAATCAGACCTATTGAAAGGATTACTAGGGTTAGGCTAGTGGTCAGGTTGTGCTTTTTCTCCTGTTCTCTTCTCTATATGCGCTCAATGGGGCCGGCGGCAGCAGCGCCGACCCCATTGAGAACATATAGAAGGCAAATCATTCTTCTCTGCCACAGCTGTAACAGCTGTGGCAGAGAAGAACGATGTTTTCCCATTGAATTCAATGGAGCCGGCAATACAGCCGGCTCCATTGAAAGCAATGGGCTGCCGGATAGCGCTGGATGAATTGTCGGGAAGGGGTTAAATATATAAGCCCTTCCCTGAAATTTATCCAGAAAAGTGTAAAAATAAAAAAAATATATACACTTACCTTGTCCCGGTAGCCGGAGTTCAGCGCGGCCGGCCTGCAGTGGGTGTGAAGGGGGTGTGAGTCAGACCTGCCCCCTGATTGGCTCAGCGCTGAGCCAATCAGAGGCAGCATTCACTCACCCATTCATGAATTCATGAATGGGTGTGAGTTAGACCTGCCTCTGATTGGCTCAGGCTAAGCCAATCAGGGGGCAGGTCGGACTCACACCCCCTTCACACCCACTGCAGGCCGGCCGCGCTGAACTCTGGCTGCCGGGACAAGGTGAGTATATATATTTTTTTTATTTTAACACATTTCTGGATGAATTGCAGGTAAGGGCTTATATATTTAAGCCCTTCTCGACAATTCATCCCACACTCGCCTGCAGTGCATTGCTTTCAATGGAGCCGGCTGTATTGCCGACTCCATTGAATGCAATGCGCTGGACAGTTCTGGCCCGTTTCTAATGAAACGCGGCTAGGAGCAAATTTTTAGGCGATTTTCAGGCACCGGTCACGCGATTTGCGGATGCGCATCAGTCATGCGATCTGCAAATCGCGCTAAAAAATGCCCGTCTGACTAAGGCCTTAGAGTAGTAGAAAAAAATAGTGGACCAACCCAAGTAGAGGATGGAAATATGAAGTTGGAAACTCTGTCCTCTTTTGAAATAATGGTAGGCTAAGAATTTATTTTCCTTATTTAGGAACACAAAGAGAGAGTTTCTATATAGAGAAGGTGCAGCTCATACCAAATAATGTTGTACTTGGCTGGGTAAATGTTTTGACCAAATAAAAAAGGAAATTAATAAAATTATTCTGGTATGTGGCACAACCTCCAAGTGTAATATAATTACATGGCATAAGTTATTGCCAAACTTCTCTATTTTTTTCTATTAAAACCAGCATGTATATGTGTTTTGTATGAGTGCGCTGCAGCACAATTTAAATTGCCATTTTTGGTGGGAGTAAAAGAGTGCAGACATTTGGCAATAACTAATTTTCATGTTATTATATTATGCTTGGAGGTTGCACCACATAACCAAATAATTTTCAAATAAATTTCTTTTTTTATTTGTCACCCTTGGTCCATTATGAGTATTTCTAGGGTGTGACCCACAGGTTATACAAGCAGGGTCACCTCTTAATGTGCTTAGACCAATCTTTCGATATGGAAGAGAGTGCGTTCTTTTCGGTCAGTGGCAGCAGTGGATCGTCTGGTTACTGCGGACGTCGTTGACACCAGACTCCCTCAGTCTCAAGTTTACAGGGGTTTCCCAATCTCCTGAAGCTCCTGTCAATCAGCTTCTCTCGTTGGATACACTGGATCTCACTAAAGACAGAACCCAACTGACATCTATAACTTGTACTGAGGACTACCTAGGGTAGACAATCTATGTTAAAGATAAAAGAGCAGACATGTAAATTCTTGATGTGCTTTCTGCATTAGGTGGCCACAGACAGATTTTCAATATTAAATGGGGCCCAATCTACATGTGGATCCGTATGAAAAGCTGCAGAAGATGAGCTCTTTAACTGTTTTGATTACTCACCTCTGATTATCAATCTACCCATCGTCCATCTACAATATTATCCACTGCTTCTTCCTTCTCCAACAACATTCAATTTCTTTCACTTCCTCTATCATCCTCCCATCGACTCTCACTACCTCTCACTTTGGAGATATAACTGCCATGTACTATTCTAGTTATTGAATGAGGTTGATTTGATATCAGCTAATTGAGCCTTCTATTGTATCTAAAGAAACTAAAATATTTTTTTTAATTAAAGTAATAGTAATAGTTAGACTTTGTAGACATACACAGACTTCTTTAATTTTGCTAATCATTAGTATTAGAGATCAATGCTAGAAAAAAAATGGTTTAGAGGTAACTCTTCATACCATACACTCTCTAACTTTCTATCTACACTCATGTACAGATGACAAATTAATAGGGCTAGCTAATATACTTGTAAAAGCACTAATGCCTCATACTACAGCATGAATGCTGGCATATTATTGACATACGCACATTTATAGGGAAATTTCTCTAACAGGTTTATTGTATGGGCATTATAGAGCTATACACGTACACTGCCAACATTTTGTTACAGTACTTGTGTGCTCATACTACATCTAGTACAGAATAAATCGTACCATTATGAAGAATTAAACTAACTAAACTGCTCTAAGTTGTTTCATGCTTTATGTTAAAGTTTTAGAAAGTCAAGTTATTTGGTTGGTTTATTACAGCTTAACAAATTGTAAGACTAGCTATAAAAATAAAGCATAAATGCACCATCATTGTCTAAATTAATTAGGTAACCTCAAATAACCTCTCTTCATTGCTAACTGTCTGAGTTTACATCATATTTAAATGTGAACCACTAATTACAGTTTACTGACAACCCTCCCCCTGAGGGAGTATGATGTGAGCAGTGAAATGTCAATAGTAGATTTGTAAACGATTGATGTGATTCAAGACCTAATAGACATCATGGCTGTCAGCCAGGAAGACGTTGCTTTGCATTTAAAAGGATTTACAGATTTTGTTGGATTTAGACAAAATCTTGTGGCTTTTTAAAAAAAAATTTAAACATTGTATACAGTATATTGGTTCTGTTTGTTGCTATTGGGGCAACCGGTGAATTGCTGAAGATATCCTTAGTATTATACACTGGATACAACTATTGTCAAAACACCAGAAATTGCCAATACTGGATTTATTTAGGTCAAAAGATGATGGATTGAACAACTGATATCCTAGCTACAGGCACAATAGTCAGTGTAGCTGTCAAAGTTTACTCTACCTATCTATAAAGTTCTAGCGCAGAGGTCCTTTGTGATCTTGGTCCACACTTGTTTGTCTGTAAACTACAGTATCCGTCTGTCTTTCTGAAGCAGGTGGATGGTGATGTATGCTGGAGCGGTGATTGATGGAGGCAGAGATGACATATTTTTATTATCAAAACAAAACACTCCATAGTAGGATACTGGTAACATTAAGTAATTTTCAACTGGAATCCAGACTTGTAACATATGTGTTGCATATCCATATCTAGAGAACACCTTGGCAATACAAGACACTTTAACTCTCTCATAACTAAACATCTTCATCATAGTAGTACTTCATACTCATTGTCGTAATCCATATAACTTTCTCAAGGATCCGCCACATGACTAACATCGCAGCCTACGATGTGCATCCTTAATTTCAGTGGCCCACGTCACTGCAGACTCAATGCACCATAGGTGCAAACCAACATCTCCATTATAGCATTACTATCTCACATATACTATAGTCCACACAGAACGCTGCCACAAATTTCCCTGTCTCCATCACAGAACGTCATAACTACACATGACTTTGTTTCACTTACTCTGTGATACATGCTGTCACTTTCTAATATAGTTAATTGGTATCCTGAGAAATACATCATAATAACATCACATCATTCCTTATAGGGAGCTGTTCAGTCCATATTCATCCATAATTATCTTAGTGTGCGCAGATTAAAAATGGGGAAAATCACACTTGAGAGAATGTCTCACATTCACCTGTAGCATAATGTGGCTGTGTAATATATATACATCACTTACTAGTTGAGGGGGGATCTCTCCATGAGTCCCCCCTGTAGCATGTCACAGCAATATGGAGAAGTGATTTCTGGAGCCAAAGGTGCTTCAGTTTTGGAGTTTATTCAGAACGAAGTATCAGGAACAGAGGACAGCAATGCACTCTGGCCTTAAATTATCCTTTTTCAAGCATAAAAAACATGTGTCAAACACGGTATATATACACATATCATGTATTTGCAGTCTATCATGATGAAGAGGAAGAGAAAAAGAGTAAAAAACATACAAACCGGAGAAGATCAAATGCTAATCCTTAGTGCAGAGAGCTGTAAAAAAATTGGCATATTTAACCTCTCTAACCATCAATTAAGCCACTCAAAAGTGGAAGCACTATTCAAGGGACTATCTTTTTGCCCCTCCAACCCCCCTGATCTTTTGCAGCTTTTTCTTGAACTTTATCAATACACAAGGAAATTCAGTTTACAGACGCATTGTTCCCGTCTTCAACATAATGTAAATACGGGTGAAAAAAAACATGTGTCTTCAGGAAGAATTCAATTTGGATGACCCTATTTCCACCGATCTTAAGCCCAAGAGTCATTTCTACCCATCAGAGAGCAAGGGCCAGGCAACAGAACTATTCCACAAGTTATGACTGACTTCACTACTCTTTGTCAATCAAGAAAAAAGTCCCGGGACAATTTACCAAAAGAACAGAAACTCACCATTAAAGGCCATCAAAAATGCGGACAGCGGGGGGACAATAGTGATTTTAGACAGGAGCAAATATGAACAAGAAGCATTAAATATATTAGGTGACACTTCCTACTATATGAAGTTGACCTCTAACCTGGGTCAAACCATTCAGAAAAATTTGTACATACTATTGAAGAAGGCACTGAGAGAAAATTGTTTATCCCAGGAAGAAAAAAACTTTATCTGGATATTGATTCCAGAAATACCTAACTTTTATTTTGTTCCCAAACTACATAAGGACCCAATTAACCCACCTGGATGGCTGATAATATCAGGCATCGATTCCAGCACCAGTCATTTATCAGAGTTCACGAATACTCATTTAAAACAATACGTTTTGACACTTGCATATACAGATAATCGTTTAGACTGCCTTAGAGATTTCTCATGGGAAGACTCCTACATTTTAGTGACATTGGATGTCAAGTCGCTGTACTCCAACATACCCCATGAGAAAGATCTGGAAGCGATCAAATTATATTTTAATGAAGATACCCTGATGTCGCCCCATCAAAAATGTTTTCTGCTGACCGCAGTAAAATTCATTCTGGAAAACAATTATTTCAAATATGAAGAATCGTTCTACTTACAGGTAAAGGGAACGGCTATGGCAACCAAATTTGCCCCATCATACGCAAATTTATACATGGAAGCTTTGGAAAGGAAGATCAAAGATACACACATCAAACTATACAGATGCTTCATAGACAATATTTTTTTCATCTGGGATGGTGAGCTAATTGATTTGAATTTGTTCATTAAGGACTTGAATGTAAATGATAGAGGCCTGGAATTCAGTAGCATGTTAAGAACCAAAACTATTGTGGAAAACAATCACCCTTCAGACCAAAACTTTCTTTAAGCAAGTCGACATAAATAGTTACCTGGATTTCACCCTCAGTCATGCCAGGAATTGGAAACAGAATATCCCGTACAGCAAATTCCAAAGAATAGGGAGAAACTGTTTCAAGACAAACACTTACATTGAACAATCAGATGTTCTAAAAAGAAGGTTTAAAGAGAAAGGGTACCCCAGGACCCTTGTTGAAGCAGTCTACTCCAAGGTACTGAATGAAACCACTACTCAGACAAAACACAGGGACGAGGATGAACCTAATATAAATATATTTAAGAAATTCTCTTTTATTACCAATTTTAACAACCAACATACAAGTCTCAGGAATATTTTTATCAAACACTGGGAAATACTCAAAAGCTACCCTTTCCTAAGAGATATCATTCCTCCCAGGTCCAATAGAATATTTTGAATGGGTAAGTCTTTAAAAAATCTCCTGGCATCATCCTGCCCACAAAAAAAAGTCAATACCTAGGGGTACTCTATCCATCCTGCCAGCAAGATCCTTTTTGGGCATATAACATCCTGGATTGCTGTACACAAAGTCTGGGCCATTTGCTCTCCACTTCATTTGTGTATTTGGGTTGTCAATGGAAAAGTCAACTGTCTGATTTAGAACTTTAGAGTGTCATCCCTTACTCTACATATGTCCTGGGCCCATGGCGTCTACCACTTCTTCAGGAACCAAGTGCCTTGCATGAAGGGAAATGCCCTCTCCTTTCAAATGGTTTGACATGTTCGGTCCCTGGTCATCAGATCTCTTTTTGTGGTTTTCTCCTGCACTCCCCTTCCTTAATGGGGATAATACAACACTTGCTGCTCATCAAGTTCAGCAGCTTCCGCAAAGTCACGAGTGGCCTCTCACTAGTTATACACACACAGGCCTCTTCACTCTCCACTATGCAGCTAAAAAATCCCTTTCAAAAGGCTCATAGCTGAACCAAGAATGTTTGGTCTGGTGGGTGGGCCTGCTAAGGTGTAGCCCCATTCACTTCCCTGCTAAGGGCCAATCTCCACAGTGCTGACACATTAGTCAGAGTAGAGTTAGAGAATTCCTGAAACATGCCAGGTTTCAGAGTGTGTGAGTTGGTGAACACTTTGGTACAAAAAAAAGAGTCATGACATTGCTTGATTTGTGTGTGCATGCCAATGTGGACATGAGAGAAAAGGAAATCATCAGAAACATGCTGCTGTCAGATGAAGTGAGACCGGGCCCAGTTGTAGAGAGCCAATAGCTAAGAGATAGGTACTTTCATGCATATGATTTGAGGTGAATAACAGTTCCATATGTGTGGAACTCAAATCAGCACCTAAAACATCATCTGCGACACTAAATGAACTCTCTCTTTAAATGGGATTTCTCGCTGATATATACATCTCCAGTGCTTTTCTCCCTTTGGTGGCAGCAGGGCACAAGTACTAACACATAGCAATCAGCGTCTTTTGCCATATCCCTTGTTTGCAACAAAACTGTCACCCCAGCAATTAGCCTGCTTCTCCATCTTAGGCCCCCATCAGGTCCTCAAAGCTCTTTCTGTGGTCACTCTCTTTGGGCAGCTCTCCAGCATGGGGAAACTGCACCCTGCATAGCCCCAGCTCATTGACTGCCGTTATGTTCTTGGTGGACCTCTTCAGCTCTACTGCATCTGGCTCTCTGCTCTGCCTATACCACTTCGGCTCACTACTGCTAGAGTTGTATATCTCTTGTAGCTATGACACAGCTACTAATTTTTTTATAGTCCCCTTGCCACCATCTGCAAAATTGGAGGACTTTGCTGCTGGGGGTGAGTTTACCTCTTCATCATTCCCTATTAGTGGGGACAGTCTTGTGGGCTAACCATTTCACCGGCCGCATCATCATTGGGGTGAAACTCCCTTTCAGCCTCTGTAATGCTACAGAAATATGGCGCCTTGCACCCTCTCTGAATCCCCCTGCTCCCCTGCTAGTACAGTGGCAAGGAGCAGGGACATGTACCAGCACTCCAGCACCCATCAGTAGTGCTGGTCAGCATTCTCCTCCTCCCCTACCGCCATAGTTGTGGCCGATGGAGAGGGAATTCCTTCCCATAGCATGAGTTTGTGCATGGGAGTGGAACCTACAGCAGCAACTGCAGCCACTGTAAACAGAACAGTGGATTCACTCTCCTGTAAGAAGGGGCAGCACTCCTCCTACACACACATGCCTATACAGTGGCATGTGTTATAGCAATGCAGTATGTAAGGCCCAAAAAAACACATGTCCATCCAGTTCAGCCTATCACCCCACCTCAATATTGATCTAGAGGCAAAAAAACCCAAAACAAAACAATGTGGTAGAACCAAATTTTTGCCATTTAAGGGAGTTTTTGTGAGGCTTTCCTCTGATGGAATTAGAAATGAAGTGTGAACAAAGTTTTAGAGACAGAAAGAGTGTTTCTATAAGCTATTGAAAAGCAAGGCGCACATATACAGTTCTTACATAGAGGTCCTTTGCTGCCTGTGTTCACACGTGTGTATCTATCTATCTAGTCTAGATAAACCATCAGCTTGTCCTTAATCCATATATGACAAGAGAAAATACTCTGTGAGCTTTCCATTTGGAACATGCTTAAAACGTGATTATTTGGTATTTCCTCAGACTATTATATCACTCATAATATGACTGTAGTCTTTACAGTAACCTTTACAATAATCTTGGCACACAAATATTTGTTGTCTATCTTTGCAGAAAAGATTTGCTTAGCTGACTCTGATATTTACTTGCCGAGAAGCCGCTTACCTGAGTTCTGTATAAGCTCTTTATGGCTGTAAGAAAATCATTCCATCTTTCATGATTTCAGCAGCTAGTGCAAACTATATCAGGATCTGACTTCGATTTTTGTCATCTAACCATTGCTGTGAATGTACACCTTTCCATTTGAGTACTGAAGAACTTGCATATCCACTATATAACTGTATTCTACAGTTATGCATTATTACAACACAACAGGCAGCAGGAAAGCTAACTTTCTATTATATGCTGTCCATTGTGACCAGTGCATTACAGAAATGTATCTATAAAGCTGGAAAAATACATCTTTACGTCTCAGTTGAATCATTTTAATGACTATATTAAAATGTGTTAAAAAAAATATAAAAATTAAATAATCTATTATTTGCTGCTGTTTTGTGCAAGTGAATTCCTGTAGTTCACAAGAGCAGAAAGAAAATACAGACTAAAGGGTCTAAATAAGCTAGTTGTCCTTGGCAACCTGGAGCTCCTGATAATCGCCATATCAGATAAGCCTACTGTGGGGTTCCCTCCGGCCGTTCCCCTGGAAAGCAATGGCAAGCTATGAGGGAAGATCTCAGAGACTGCCTCGTGGAAATCATACTGCGCCTCCTCCCTATCCCAATGGATGGATACTTTTGGGCGGGCTAGCTGGAATTTTTTTCTTCTCTACACGATCTAGCATGTGACCATGGCCAATATGACTTTTTGTACCTACAATGCTAATTAATGCTCTTAATGTCCCTGAGAAGAGAAGCCAAATCTTATATAATTTGCATAAGAAATAAGTCATGGTGACCATGCTGCAAGATAACCAATTTAAGAAGGGTCATGTCCCTAGATGTGTTTCCAAATTTTATCCATCCTAGATTCACAGTCCTCTCTAGTAAGGCGTGCGGTGTGTCCAGATCTTGTAGACATTACATTTTAGCTTCTAAAATAGACATGGGGGGCAGGTTTATATTTCTTAAAGTCTATTTTTCCAATCAAGACCATCCCAACTTCGGTCGAAAGCTGCTGCAAGAGCAAGCAGATTTCACGGATGGTTCTTTTATCATCCTTGGAGGGAAGTCCTCTGTCTTTCAATCAGCAGTGCATGTAATGGAGAGGGATCTTCAGGCCCTACATCTTGTGGACCTCTGAAGGGTCCTCCACCCAGGTGTCGGGGACTTCAGTTTCCAGTGCCTGGCCAATAATACTTACAGTCGCACTGACCACCTTTTCATGTCCGATGAGCTCTTAGATCTCTATCTGAAGTGTTCCTTAGGCCAGTTCCTCTGGTCAGACCATGCCCCGGTCCTGGAAGAGCCTTGGGGTATAGGTGTAGATCGTAGATCCCATTCCTGGAGACTACAATCACCTTAATGAGTGATGTCAGCCCTCACCTGTTTCTGAGTGGCTCGGCTCAGTGCTGGTCAATTTTCAGTTGCTACCTTGGACTGCTGCTGAGGAACACAACCTGCCACTGGAGCTCCTCCAATTTGCTGCTTCAGTTAAGTATCATTTGTGTTTATGGTGTACTGTTCCCTTTTTTGTATCAGGGCTCCCTGGTAGGGAATTATTAGTGGCCCAGGCACGAGTTGTGGGTCCGCACCTGTCGGAAGTGATCGGGCCGCCTCCCAGGTTAGGGGTTTGCAGGGAAAGGCAATCCCTTAGTTTTGTATTTACGTTGCACGGTTGTGCCTTTTTTTGTGTTTATGAATATTGCACGTCCGGTAAGGACGCAAGAGAGCATTCATTTAATCTAACGTCCCTCCTAGCAGAATTGAACACCAAGGAGTCCGACAATAAGAAATATCATGCAGATACATTAAAAGCGTAAATCCCCTACATTGAGAGGAAAATTTTGTCCATCCTAGATAAACAATCCTTGGGGTTATGAGATAGGACATGAAGAGGGTTTTTTGAATATGGTGATAAATGCGGACAGACGCTGGCCAGAAACCTAAACCCTGCGTCCCCTCTAACCCATGTATATTGACTTCAGTCCCGAAGTGGTGGGGTGCTTCATTCCACAACAAATATTTTGAAAGAGTTTTGTGAACTTTACGAGAAGCTATATACGTTGATAGGGGGGGGGGGGGGGGGGAGCATTTGAGGCCTTCTTCCAGAAGAGATCTGGGCACTTATGTTCACAAATATGCTCCCAACCTTATAGATCAGAACAGAACCCAGGCCTTGGATATAGACGTCTTGGCCTCTAAGCTTCTGAAATCTGTAAAAAATTTGAAACCTGTTACAAGCCCTGGCCCATCTGGATTTAACACAAGTTTCTACAATATATTTTACCCTTGCTGTTGCGTTCCTTTAACATGGTCGCGTATGCACGCACAAAAACATGCTCATGTGAACCCACCCTTAAAGGGAGAATAGGTGGTACCTATGAGATTAAGATCTCACTTTTCAGGGATGATTTGCATGTATATCTGTCATGCCCGAGGGTGGAACTCCCGATGCTGCAACAAGAATCTCTGGAATTTGTCAGGGTTAGTAATTTCAAAGTTAATCTAGCAAAATTAGAGATCTAAATAACACATTGCCACACAGCGAGGTGTCAGTCGTGGAAAGGGAGTTCCCCTTTAGAAGGCATCATATCTCCATTAGATACTTTGGGATGCACTTGCCAGAAAACTCCTCCCAGGCTTTCTCCCTAAACTTTAAACCATTCTAGAGATGAGCGAGCACCAAAATGCTCGGGTGCTCGTTACTCGGGACGAAATTATCGCGATGCTCGAGGGTTCGTTTCGAATAACGAACCCCATTGAAGTCAATGGGCGACCCGAGCATTTTTGTATTTCGCCGATGCTCGCTAAGGTTTTCATGTGTGAAAATCTGGGCAATTCAAGAAAGTGATGGGAATGGCACAGCAACGGATAGGGCAGGCGAGGGGCTACATGTTGGGCTGCATCTCAAGTTCCCAGGTCCCACTATTAAGCCACAATAGCGGCAAGAGTGGGCCCCCCCCTCCCAACAATTTTTACTTCTGAAAAGCCCTCATTAGCAAAGCATACCTTAGCTAAGCACCACACTACCTCCAACAAAGCACAATCACTGCCTGCATGACACTCCGCTGCCACTTCTCCTGGGTTACATGCTGCCCAACCCCCCCCGCGCACGACCCAGTGTCCACAGCGCACACCAAACTGTCCCTGCCCAGCCTTTAGCTGCCCTCATGCCACGCCACACTCATGTCTATTTATAAGTGCGTCTGCCACAGGAAAAGCAGGCACACACTGCAGAGGGTTGGCACGGCTAGGCAGCGACCCTCTTTAAAAGGGGCGGGGCGATAGCCCACAATGCTGTACAGAAGCAATGAGAAATATAATCCTGTGCCACCGCCATCAGGAGCTGCACACGTGGGCATAGCAATGGGGAACTTATGTGCCACACACTATTCATTCTGTCAAGGTGTCTGCATGCCCCAGTCAGACCGGGCTTTTTAATTCATAGACACAGGCAGGTACAACTCCCTATTGTGAAGTCCCTGTGGACCGACAGCATGGGTGGCTCCCTGGAACCCACCGGCGGTACATAAAAATACCCCATTGCATTGTCCAACACAGCTGAGGTAGTAATGTCGTGCTTAATGCAGGTGGGCTTCGGCCCACACTGCATGCCCCAGTCTGACTGGGGTTCTTTAGTAGTGGAAACAGATGCATTTATAATTCCCTGTGGACCCACAGCATGGGTGGGTGCCAGGAAGCCACCGGCGGTACATAAAAATATCCCATTGCATTGCCCAACACAGCTGAGGTAGTAATGTCGTGCTTAATGCAGGTGGGCTTCGCCCACACTGCATGCCCCAGTCAGACTCTGGTTCTTTAGAAGTGGAAACAGATGCATTTATAATTCCCTGTGGACCCACAGCATGGGTGGGTGCCAGGAAGCCACCGGCGGTACATAAAAATATCCCATTGCATTGCCCAACACAGCTGAGGTAGTAATGTCGTGCTTAATGCAGGTGGGCTTTGGCCCACACTGCATGCCCCAGTCTGACTGGGGTTCTTTAGAAGTGGAAACAGATGCATTTATAATTCCCTGTGGACCCACAGCATGGGTGGCTCCCTGGAACCCACCGGCGGTACATAAAAATATCCCATTGCATTGCCCAACACAGCTGAGGTAGTAATGTCGTGCTTAATACAGGTGGGCTTCGGCCCACACTGCATGCCCCAGTCAGACTGGGGTTCTTTAGAAGTGGAAACAGATGCATTTATAATTCCCTGTGGACCCACAGCATGGGTGGCTCCCTGGAACCCACCGGCGGTACATAAAAATATCCCATTGCAGTGCCCATCACAGCTGAGGTAGTAATGTCATGCTTAATGCAGGTGGGCTTCGGCCCACACTGCATGCCCCAGTCAGACTGGGGTTCTTTAGAAGTGGAAACAGATGCATTTATAATTCCCTGTGGACCCACAGCATGGGTGGGTGCCAGGAAGCCACCGGCGGTACATAAAAATATCCCATTGCATTGCCCAACACAGCTGAGGTAGTAATGTCGTGCTTAATGCAGGTGGGCTTCGCCCACACTGCATGCCCCAGTCAGACTGGGGTTCTTTAGAAGTGGAAACAGATGCATTTATAATTCCCTGTGGACCCACAGCATGGGTGGGTGCCAGGAAGCCACCGGCGGTACATAAAAATATCCCATTGCATTGCCCAACACAGCTGAGGTAGTAATGTCGTGCTTAATGCAGGTGGGCTTTGGCCTACACTGCATGCCCCAGTCTGACTGGGGTTCTTTAGAAGTGGAAACAGATGCATTTATAATTCCCTGTGGACCCACAGCATGGGTGGCTCCCTGGAACCCACCGGCGGTACATTAAAATATCCCATTGCATTGTCCAACACAGCTGAGGTAGTAATGTCGTGCTTAATGCAGGTGGGCTTTGGCCCACACTGCATGCCCCAGTCAGACTGGGGTTCTTTAGAAGTGGAAACAGATGCATTTATAATTCCCTGTGGACCCACAGCATGGGTGGCTCCCTGGAACCCACCGGCGGTACATAAAAATATCCCATTGCAGTGCCCATCACAGCTGAGGTAGTAATGTCATGCTTAATGCAGGTGGGCTTCGGCCCACACTGCATGCCCCAGTCAGACTGGGGTTCTTTAGAAGTGGAAACAGATGCATTTATAATTCCCTGTGGACCCACAGCATGGGTGGGTGCCAGGAAGCCACCGGCGGTACATAAAAATATCCCATTGCATTGCCCAACACAGCTGAGGTAGTAATGTCGTGCTTAATGCAGGTGGGCTTCGCCCACACTGCATGCCCCAGTCAGACTCTGGTTCTTTAGAAGTGGAAACAGATGCATTTATAATTCCCTGTGGACCCACAGCATGGGTGGGTGCCAGGAAGCCACCGGCGGTACATAAAAATATCCCATTGCATTGCCCAACACAGCTGAGGTAGTAATGTCGTGCTTAATGCAGGTGGGCTTTGGCCCACACTGCATGCCCCAGTCTGACTGGGGTTCTTTAGAAGTGGAAACAGATGCATTTATAATTCCCTGTGGACCCACAGCATGGGTGGCTCCCTGGAACCCACCGGCGGTACATAAAAATATCCCATTGCATTGCCCAACACAGCTGAGGTAGTAATGTCGTGCTTAATACAGGTGGGCTTCGGCCCACACTGCATGCCCCAGTCAGACTGGGGTTCTTTAGAAGTGGAAACAGATGCATTTATAATTCCCTGTGGACCCACAGCATGGGTGGCTCCCTGGAACCCACCGGCGGTACATAAAAATATCCCATTGCAGTGCCCATCACAGCTGAGGTAGTAATGTCATGCTTAATGCAGGTGGGCTTCGGCCCACACTGCATGCCCCAGTCAGACTGGGGTTCTTTAGAAGAGGAAACAGATGCATTTATAATTCCCTGTGGACCCACAGCATGGGTGGGTGCCAGGAAGCCACCGGCGGTACATAAAAATATCCCATTGCATTGCCCAACACAGCTGAGGTAGTAATGTCGTGCTTAATGCAGGTGGGCTTCGGCCCACACTGCATGCCCCAGTCTGACTGGGGTTCTTTAGAAGTGGAAACAGATGCATTTATAATTCCCTGTGGACCCACAGCATGGGTGGGTGCCAGGAAGCCACCGGCGGTACATAAAAATATCCTATTGCATTGCCCAACACAGCTGAGGTAGTAATGTCGTGCTTAATGCAGGTGGGCTTTGGCCCACACTGCATGCCCCAGTCTGACTGGGATTCTTTAGAAGTGGAAACAGATGCATTTATAATTCCCTGTGGACCCACAGTATGGGTGGCTCCCTGGAACCCACCGGCGGTACATAAAAATATCCCATTGCAGTGCCCATCACAGCTGAGGTAGTAATGTCATGCTTAATGCAGGTGGGCTTCGGCCCACACTGCATGCCCCAGTCAGACTGGGGTTCTTTAGAAGTGGAAACAGATGCATTTATAATTCCCTGTGGACCCACAGCATGGGTGGGTGCCAGGAAGCCACCGGCGGTACATAAAAATATCCCATTGCATTGCCCAACACAGCTGAGGTAGTAATGTCGTGCTTAATGCAGGTGGGCTTCGGCCCACACTGCATGCCCCAGTCTGACTGGGGTTCTTTAGAAGTGGAAACAGATGCATTTATAATTCCCTGTGGACCCACAGCATGGGTGGGTGCCAGGAAGCCACCGGCGGTACATAAAAATATCCCATTGCATTGCCCAACACAGCTGAGGTAGTAATGTCGTGCTTAATGCAGGTGGGCTTTGGCCCACACTGCATGCCCCAGTCTGACTGGGGTTCTTTAGAAGTGGAAACAGATGCATTTATAATTCCCTGTGGACCCACAGCATGGGTGGGTGCCAGGAAGCCACCGGCGGTACATAAAAATATCCCATTGCATTGCCCAACACAGCTGAGGTAGTAATGTCGTGCTTAATACAGGTGGGCTTCGGCCCACACTGCATGCCCCTGTCTGACTGGTAATATGTACCTTAACAGTAACCTCGTTGGTGGTAATGTGGTGGTGACTGCGGACCTGGTAGCGCGGTTTAATGTAGTTGGTTTTCGGAATGTGGCCAGGATTAAGTGGGCCGTGGCGGGGGAATGGTGGTGGTGCTCTCTTGTTGTGTCGTTAAAGGTGAAATTCTTGGACTGCCACCAGACGGACCAATGCAAAGGTATTTGCCAAGAATGTTTTCATTGTTGGAGGAGGAGGGGGATGTTTTGGAAGCACTATGTGTCCTCTACACGTGTCCGTTGTTATATGCACCTTAACAGTAACAGCATTGGTGGGAAATGGCCTCGCCGCCATCATGTCTTTGTGAAGCCCCTGTTTCCACACCCCAGTGACATACCATTAGCAGCGGTATAGGCACAGCCCAGAATTATTAACATTTCAGCGGTAGCATTAGGGACAGGCCCCACTAACATATCACTAGCAGCAGTATAGGGGGAGCGCAGTCTTAGTTCCATTTCAGTAATAGTAGCACTCAAGACAGGCCCCAGTAACATTCCCATTGCAGCAGTTTAGGGAGATAACAGTCTCTTTCACATTTCAGTAGCTGCAGTATAGACAAGGCCCCAGTTACATTTATGTAGCTAAAGTGTAGGCCAACCACACACACCTTTCTGTACCATGAGTGCAGGCGAAGAACATAGCAATTACTATGATTACACTGTAGGTGAGGGCCCAAAAAAATTGGTGTACCAACAGTACTAATGTACCTCAGAAAAAATTGGCCATGCCCAACCAAGATGGCAGGTGAAACCCATTAATCGCTTTGGTTAATGTGGCTTAAGTGGTAACGAGGCCTGGAGGCAGCCCAGTTTAATGAAAAATTGGTTCAAGTTAAAGTTTCAACGCTTTTAAGAGCATTGAAACGTCTAAAAATTTTTAAGAAAAATTATATGAGTGAGCCTTGTGGCCCTAAGAAAAATTGCCCGTTCGGCGTGATTACGTGAGATTTCAGGAGGAGGAGCAGGAGGAGGAGGAGGAGGAATATTATACACAGATTGATGAAGCAGAATTGTCCCCGTTTTGGATGGTGAGAGAGAACGATGCTTCCATCCGCGGGTGCAGCCTACGTATTGTTTAGGTATCGCTGCTGTCTGCTGGTGGAGAAGAAAAGTCTGGGGAAATCCAGGCTTTGTTCATCTTTATGAGTGTAAGCCTGTCGGCACTGTCGGTTGACAGGCGGGTACGCTTATCTGTGATGATTCCCCCAGCCGCACTAAACACCCTTTCCGACAAGACGCTAGCCGCAGGACAAGCAAGCACCTCCAGGGCATACAGCGCGAGTTCAGGCCACGTGTCCAGCTTCGACACCCAGTAGTTGTAGGTGGCAGAGGCGTCAGGGAGGACGGTCGTGCGATCGGCTACGTACTCCCTCACCATCCTTTTACAGTGCTCCCGCCGACTCAGCCTTGACTGGGGAGCGGTGACACAGTCTTGCTGGGGAGCCATAAAGCTGTCCAGGGCCTTAAAGACTGTTGTACTGCCTGTGCTGTACATGCTGCTCGATCTCCGCATCTCCCCTGCTACCTGGCCCTCGGAACTGCGCCTTCTGCCACTAGCGCTGTCGGATGGGAATTTTACCATCAGCTTGTCTGCCAGGGTCCTGTGGTATAGCAACACTCTCGAACCCCTTTCCTCTTCGGGAATGAGAGTGGAAAGGTTCTCCTTATACCGTGGGTCGAGCAGTGTGTACACCCAGTAATCCGTAGTGGCCAGAATGCGTGCAACGCGAGGGTCACGAGAAAGGCATCCTAACATGAAGTCAGCCATGTGTGCCAGGGTACCTGTACGCAACACATGGCTGTCTTCACTAGGAAGATCACTTTCAGGATCCTCCTCCTCCTCCTCCTCCTCCTCCTCCTCAGGCCATACACGCTGAAAGGATGACAGGCAAGCAGCATGGGTACCGTCAGCAGTGGGCCAAGCTGTCTCTTCCCCCTCCTCCTCATCCTCCTCATGCTCCTCCTCCTCCTCCTGAACGCGCTGAGATATAGACAGGAGGGTGCTCTGACTATCCAGCGACATACTGTCTTCCCCCGGCTCTGTTTCCGAGCGCAAAGCGTCTGCCTTTATGTTTTGCAGGGAACTTCTCAAGATGCATAGCAGAGGAATGGTGACGCTAATGATTGCAGCATCGCCGCTCACCACCTGGGTAGACTACTCAAAGTTTCGAAGGACCTGGCAGATGTCTGCCAACCAGGCCCACTCTTCTGAAAATAATTGAGGAGGCTGACTCCCACTGCGCCGCCCATGTTGGAGTTGGTATTCCACTATAGCTCTACGCTGCTCATAGAGCCTGGCCAACATGTGGAGCGTAGAGTTCCACCGTGTGGGCACGTCGCACAGCAGTCGGTGCACTGGCAGAGTAAACTGATGTTGCAGGGTCCGCAGGGTGGCAGCGTCCGTGTGGGACTTGCGGAAATGTGCGCAGAGCCGGCGCACCTTTCCGAGCAGGTCTGACAAGCGTGGGTAGCTTTTCAGAAAGCGCTGAACCACCAAATTAAAGACGTGGGCCAGGCATGGCACGTGCGTGAGGCTGCCGAGCTGCAGAGCCGCCACCAGGTTACGGCCGTTGTCACACACGACCATGCCCGGTTGGAGGCTCAGCGGCGCAAGCCAGCGGTCAGTCTGCTCTGTCAGACCCTGCAGCAGTTCGTGGGCCGTGTGCCTCTTATCTCCTAAGCTGAGTAGTTTCAGCACAGCCTGCTGACGCTTGCCCACCGCTGTGCTGCCACGACGCGTGACACCGACTGCTGGCGACGCGCTGCTGCTGACACATCTTGATTGCGAGACAGAGGTTGCGTCGGAGGAGGAGGGTGCTTTAGTGGAGGAAGCATACACCGCCGCAGATACCACCACCGAGCTGGGGCCCGCAATTCTGGGGGTGGGTAGGACGTGAGCGGTCCCAGGCTCTGACTCTGTCCCAGCCTCCACTAAATTCACCCAATGTGCCGTCAGGGAGATGTAGTGGCCCTACCCACCTGTGCTTGTCCACGTGTCCGTTGTTAAGTGGACCTTGGCAGTAACTGCGTTGGTGAGGGCGCGTACAATGTTGCGGGAGACGTGGTCATGCAGGGCTGGGACGGCACATCGGGAAAAGTAGTGGCGACTGGGAACTGAGTAGTGCGGGGCCGCCGCCGCCATCATACTTTTGAAGGACTCCGTTTCCACAACCCTATACGGCAGCATCTCAAGGCTGATAAATTTGGCTATGTGGACGGTTAACGCTTGAGCGTGCGGGTGCGTGGCGGCGTACTTGCACTTGCGCTCAAACACTTGCGCTAGCGACGGCTGGACGGTGCGGTGCGAGACATTGCTGGATTGGGCCTAGGACAGCGGAGGTGAGGGTGTGGGTGCAGGCCAGGAGACGGTAGTGCCTGTGTCCTCAGAGCGGGGTTGGATCTCAGTGGCAGGTTGGGGCACAGGGGGAGAGGCAGCGGTGCAAACCGGAGGCGGTGAACGGCCTTCGTCCCACCTTGTGGGGTGCTTGGCCATCATATGTCTGCGCATGCTGGTGGTGGTGAGGCTGTTGGTGGTGGCTCCCCGGCTGATCTTGGCGCGACAAAGGTTGCACACCACTGTTCGTCGGTCGTCAGGCGTCTCTGTGAAAAACTGCCAGACCTTAGAGCACCTTGGCCTCTGCAGGGTGGCATGGCGCGAGGGTGCGCTTTGGGAAACAGTTGGTGGATTATTCGGTCTGGCCCTGCCTCTACCCCTGGCCACCGTACTGCCTCTTGCAACCTGCCCTGCTGCTGCCCTTGCCTCCCCCTCTGAAGACCTGTCCTGAGTAGGCGTTGCAAACCAGGTGGGGTCAGTCACCTCATCGTCCTGCTGCTCTTCCTCCGAATCCTCTGTGCGCTCCTCCCTCGGACTTACTGCCCTTACTACTACCTCACCGATAGACAACTGTGTCTCATCGTCATCGTCCTCCTCACCCACTGAAAGGTCTTGAGACAGTTGCCGGAAGTCCCCAGCCTCATCCCCCGGACCCCGGGAACTTTCCAATGGTTGGGCATCAGTAACGATAAACTCCTCTGGTGGGAGAGGAACCACTGCTGCCCAATCTGAGCAGGGGCCCGAGAACAGTTCCTGGGAGTGTTCCCGCTCCTGAGCATGTGTCATTGTAGTGGAGTGAGGAGGCTGGGAGGAAGGAGGAGCAGCAGACAGAGGACTCGGATTTGCAGCAGTGGACGACGCAGAACTGTGGGTGGACGATAGGTTGCTCGAAGCACTTTCTGCCATCCACGACAGGACCTGCTCACACTGCTCATTTTCTAATAAAGGTCTCCCGCGTGGACCCATTAATTGTGCGATGAATGTGGGGACGCCAGAAACGTGCCTCTCTCGTAATCGCGCAGCAGTCGGCTGCGATACACCTGGATCAGGAGTTCGGCCTGTGCCCACACCCTCACTTGGCCCTCCGCGTCCACGGCCGCGTCCACGTCCTCTAGGCCTACCCCTACCCCTCAGCATGCTGTATTACCAGTGATTTGATTTCCCAGGCAGGAAATAAATTGGCGCAAGCCTGCTGTTAAACGTAGCTGGCTGCGTATGATTTATTTACGTTCTCCACCCACCACACACGTACCCAGAACGCTGAGGACTGTCAGAGGCAGGCCAAATAGAATGTTTCCCTTTTTTTTTTTAAAGGGAAGGCCCACTGACTATATTCAATCAGATAAGAAATGTGTTCCACAGAACTGCAGTGTTATATGAAGTGCAGCAGAGCGGTGATTTTTCCCAGGCAGGAAATAAATTGGCGCAAGCCTGCTGTTAAACGTAGCTGGCTGCGTATGATTTATTTACGTTCTCCACCCACCACACACGTACCCAGAACGCTGAGGACTGTCGGAGGCAGGCCAAATAGAATGTTTCCCTTTTTTTTTTAAAGGGAAGGCCCACTGACTATATTCAATCAGATAAGAAATGTGTTCCACAGAACTGCAGTGTTATATGAAGTGCAGCAGAGCAGTGATTTTTCCCAGGCAGGAAATAAATTGGCGCAAGCCTGCTGTTAAACGTAGCTGGCTGCGTATGATTTATTTACGTTCTCCACCCAGCACACACGTACCCAGAACGCTGAGGACTGTCAGAGGCAGGCCAAATAGAATGTTTCCCTTTTTTTTTAAAGGGAAGGCCCACTGACTATATTCAATCAGATAAGAAATGTGTTCCACAGAACTGCAGTGTTATATGAAGTGCAGCAGAGTGGTGATTTTTCCCAGGCAGGAAATAAATTGGCGCAAGCCTGCTGTTAAACGTAGCTGGCTGCGTATGATTTATTTACGTTCTACACCCACCACACACGTACCCAGAACGCTGAGGACTGTCAGAGGCAGGCCAAATAGAATGTTTCCCTTTTTTTTTTTAAAGGGAAGGCCCACTGACTATATTCAATCAGATAAGAAATGTGTTCCACAGAACTGCAGTGTTATATGAAGTGCAGCAGAGCGGTGATTTTTCCCAGGCAGGAAATAAATTGGCGCAAGCCTGCTGTTAAACGTAGCTGGCTGCGTATGATTTATTTACGTTCTCCACCCACCACACACGTACCCAGAACGCTGAGGACTGTCAGAGGCAGGCCAAATAGAATGTTTCCCTTTTTTTTTAAAAGGGAAGGCCCACTGACTATATTCAATCAGATAAGAAATGTGTTCCACAGAACTGCAGTGTTATATGAAGTGCAGCAGAGCGGTGATTTTTCCCAGGCAGGAAATAAATTGGCGCAAGCCTGCTGTTAAACGTAGCTGGCTGCGTATGATTTATTTACGTTCTCCACCCACCACACACGTACCCAGAACGCTGAGGACTGTCAGAGGCAGGCCAAATAGAATGTTCCCTTTCTTTTTTAAAGGGAAGGCCCACTGACTATATTCAATCAGATAAGAAATGTGTTCCACAGAACTGCAGTGTTATATGAAGTGCAGCAGAGCGGTGATTTGTCCCAGGCAGGAAATAAATTGGCGCAAGCCTGCTGTTAAACGTAGCTGGCTGCGTATGATTTATTTACGTTCTCCACCCACCACACACGTACCCAGAACGCTGAGGACTGTCAGAGGCAGGCCAAATAGAATGTTTCCCTTTTTTTTTTTAAAGGGAAGGCCCACTGACTATATTCAATCAGATAAGAAATGTGTTCCACAGAACTGCAGTGTTATATGAAGTGCAGCAGAGCGGTGATTTTTCCCAGGCAGGAAATAAATTGGCGCAAGCCTGCTGTTAAACGTAGCTGGCTGCGTATGATTTATTTACGTTCTCCACCCACCACACACGTACCCAGAACGCTGAGGACTGTCAGAGGCAGGCCAAATAGAATGTTTCCCTTTTTTTTTTTAAAGGGAAGGCCCACTGACTACATTCAATCAATAATATATGTCTTCTGGCCCTGCCTACACAATTCTGTCCCTGTAGTATTACTGCAGGGCGCAATGCTCTGCACAGCCGATTTTGAAAAAAAAAAAATATGCAACACTGCTAACAGCAGCCTGCACAGTACTGCACACGGTTAAATGTGGCCCTAAGAAGGACCGTTGGGGTTCTTGAAGCCTACACTCACTCCTAACACTCTCCCTGCCTAACCACCACTTCTGTCCCTGTAGTATTACTGCAGGGCGCAATGCTCTGCACAGCCGATTTAAAAAAAAAAAAAAAAGTGCAACACTCCTAACAGCAGCCTCCACACTACTGCACACGGATAGATGTGGCCCTAAGAAGGACCGTTGGGGTTCTTGAAGCCTACACTCACTCCTAACACTCTCCCTACAGCAGCTCCAACACAACAGCACTTTCCCTCAGCTATCTCACAAGGCATCTGAGGCGAGCCGCGGGAGGGGCCGACTTTTATACTCGGGTGACATCTGATCTCCCCAGCCACTCACAGCAGGGGGGTGGTATAGGGCTGGAACATCACAGGGGGAAGTTATAATGCCTTCCCTGTCTTTCAATTGGCCAGAAAAGCGCGCTAACGTCTCAGACAGGAAACTGAAAGTAACCCGAACATCGCGTGGTACTCGTTACGAGTAACGAGCATCCCGAACACGCTAATATTCGCCCGAGCATCAAGCTCGGACGAGTACGTTCGCTCATCTCTAAACCATTCCTATTGGGCATAGAGAGGGATCTGGAGAGATGGAAACCACTATATCTAGCATGGTTCTGCAAACTTAACACCATTAAGATAGTTGTCCTGCCATGGTTTCTGTACTTATGCAAGACGCTACCCGTGAAACTAAACAGGTCCTATTTAATGAGCATCCGGCATCTGATCTTTAGATTTGTCTGGAGGGGACATAAACCAAGTTTAAAATGTGAGACATCTTAACGTGCAAGAGGCTCTCAGGTGGAGTAGGTCTACCCAATTTTTCCTTATACTATAGAACATGTATCAGTAACTGCGTACTCGACCTCCTTCACCATTACCTTAACAAAATTTGGGTAGAAATAAAATATGACCAGGAACCAAACTCGTTACAGGTAGTATTCTGGATCACGAGGAGGTTTCATGATGATATAGGGGTATCCGCACCACTCCTTGAGCAGATACTGCAAATCTAGGTTGGATTCCCAGATTCATTTAAACTAGTTACCTCCCCAGGCCTGCACACCCCTTTGGTAGGTAATCTTCAATTTAAGGTCACACTGTGGATATGCTCTCCACTATCTCTCCCTGATCTTGTACTCTCCCTCTGAGAGAGATTTATTCATAAACAGGATTGAGATCCATTAGGGACTTCTTTAGAGAATCTGCAACTCCCGCTAGGGCCTGGTTACAATACTTTCAGTTAAGAAGTTTTGTGAACTCCCTGACACCTGGGGGAACCTCACCAGATCCTCACCCCATTCAAGGCTCTTTGTGTATCCATGAAGCCCACAGACATTCTATCTCAGTGATCTATGAGGCACTGCTGAGTTGAGAGATGGGGGACTCTCAGCCAAGCTTTGTGGTTGCTTGGGAGAGAGAACTAGGCATGTGCTTCCCGATGGAGCACTGGCATAAGCCCTTCCTCTTGTCACATAATAGAATGGTATCCTGACAACTGCAGGAGCTTAATTACAAGATCCTAAGCATAAAGATTAGACCAGGCAGCATCTGATGTGTTCAGTAGAAGTTTTGCTCTTTATTCCTCCATATGACAGAGACTGGCGACGTTCCGGCTTCACCTGAAGCCTTTCTCAAGCCCAGTCAGCATGGACATAGTAACACATATATATACCAGATACATACAAGTGAGATGACTAACGTGTGTGTATCAAACAAGTATCAGACCAATTAAAAAATTAACACAATAAGTGCCTACACATAACACACTCTGAGGCCTTAGTCACACGGGCATTTTTTGCTGCGATTTGACGGATGCGCATTCGAAAATCGCGTGACCGGGGCCGAAAAATCGCCCGAAAATACTGCTCCTTGCCGCGTTTCAATAGAAACGGGCCAGAGCTGTCCAGCGCATTGAATTCAATGGAGCCGGCAATACAGCCGGCTCCATTGAAAGCAATGCGCTGCGGGCGATCGCGGGATGAATTGTCGGGAAGGGCTTAAATATATAAGCCCTTCCCTGCAATTTATCCAGAAATGTGTAAAAATAAAAAAAATATATATATACTCACCTTGTACCGGCAGATGGAGCTCAGCTGCGGCCGCCGGCAGTTCTCCTGAACTGCTCTCTGTAATATTCAGCAGCCGGGGATTTAAAATCCCCGCCTGCTGAATGAGCTGCCTCTGATTGGTCACAGCCTGACCAATCAGAGGCAGCTCTCACTCACACCCATTCATGAATTCAAAGGGTTGTCCAGGTATAAACTCAGTGCATGAGCATATTTGGCACAGCAAACAGTTGATAAATTGGGGTCCAAGGCTGCATACTCCCACTGATATACTACCGATGGTCTATTTTAAGGATATGCCATCAATAGTTTACAATTGTGCAACACAAATATCTGTGGGTAAAAATTCATGGACTCACCAATGTCTTATCAAAGTATATTTAAAAAGTGGAGGATTACACATGGTATAAATATTATTCAGAACTATTTAATGCTACACTTTACAAGAGGAAAATCCCAGATCAACTCACATCATCCATATAAAGGATCTCAGATAGTGATGAGCAAGCATACTCGCTAAGGGCAATTGCTCGAGCGAGCATTGCCCTTAGCGAGTACCTGCCCGCTCGAGAGAAAAGGTTCGGGTGCCGGCGGTGGGCAGGGAGCTGCGGGGGAGAGCGGGAAGGAACGGAGGGGAGATCTCTCTCTCCCCCCCACTCTCCCCTGCTGACTGCTGCAACTCAGCGCTCCCCCGTGCTGACACCCGAACCTTTTCTCTCGAGCGGGCAGGTACTCGCTAAGGGTAATGCTCGCTAAAGCAATTGCCCTTAGCAAGTATGCTCGCTCATCTCTAATCTCAGACTTCAGACTAAATAATGACATAGCTACTAAAAATATTCTAAGTTCATACAGATTCCAACATATAGCCAGTTAAAACAGCTGGCCTAACAATATTACTAGATTCCCACAATGAGAGGTTCAGTTTTTCAGAGTTCCCATTATTTTTAGAGATATTATCACAGATTGTTAAAAAATCCCCTTGGTGACCAAGCCTTGTTGTGCCTTAATGACCAGGCCAAATTTTTGAGATCTGATATGTGTCACTTTAACAGAATAACTCCATAAAGGTTTTGCATATCATATAAGTGATTCTGACATTGTTTTTTTGACACATATTGTACTTCATTTAGGTGGTAAAAATAGACTGATAGAATTTGTGTATATTTATTAAAAGCGCCAAAATTGGCAATATCTGTGCAAATATACTGTACAAATTTTTGATGAGATATACATTTCCATCTGTTTACTTTATTCTGGATGCACATTAGAAAAATTTCAGTTTTTTTTAATCATTTAGAAGATGCACAAATTTAACAGTGATTATTAACATTTTGAGGAACATTTTGTTTTCCTACACCAAGCGAAGATTGTAAAGGCTCATAGGTGTCAAAAAGATAGATACCCACATAAATGAATTCATTAAAAAAATGCACATTTGAATGTATTCACGGAGGGGGGGGGGGGTCAGGAGTA
Source organism: Eleutherodactylus coqui (assembly GCF_035609145.1). Lineage (NCBI taxonomy): Eukaryota > Metazoa > Chordata > Amphibia > Anura > Eleutherodactylidae > Eleutherodactylus > Eleutherodactylus coqui. The sequence goes on along the minus strand of NC_089837.1, from coordinate 134,789,619 downwards.
TTTTCACCCCACAGTTTCTTTTCATTGAAAAGAGAGGATTTTTTCTGTAGTGTACATGATAAGGATTTGCACCCAAAATGGATACCGCTGTCCGTCCTGTGTTCAGAACCATACCCATTGTGGCCCTAATTTTATGTTCGTATGCACATCGGGGCTCAATCCAAAATGATCATTAAACTTCAACTGTTTTAACTTTTACATAATCGCCATTATCCACTGGATAACAGCAATCACGTGACTGAGGACCACTCACCGCGGCCCTCGGTCATTGCTCCAGGCTCTCAGCTACCTTTAGTAGCCAGGAGCAGGGGGACTTTTAATTTCCCGGGCCCTCCCCAGCTTCTGCGCTTGCATTCACCACTATGCCGATGTGCGTATGTGCTGAAATTGGGAAAAGGTCCGCAGATAAAAACCCCATCGGGGGACACCACTGGAGGCCTTAGGTAAGTAATTTCACCTCCTATCACGGATTGGATCTGTGATGGGAGGTGAAACTTTACCTTTTTTTTTTACTTTTATGTGTAATTGGGTCCCCTGTGAAATCTCCAGGCTGAGATTTTAAATTACTCTGAAAATCCACGGCTTTGCACCTGCATCCACCATTTTGATGGCTGGCGCGTGCGCAGAAGCCAGGGTAAGGTCCGCAGATAAATCTGGGGGCCTTAGATACGTTCCATGATATGATCTATGAGGGGAGATGAAATTTAAACTTTTTTCTTTTTTTTAACTTTTTAAACTTTTTTTTTTACTTTACATGATTGCTTTTATCCATTGGACAACAGCGATCATGTGACTGGGAACCACATACAGCAGCTCCAGGTGACATTTCTCTGCTCTCGGCTACACATGAGAGCCAGAAGCCAGAGAGATTTTTGAATTTCCCAGGCTGCACGACTTTCTGTGCACGGGCCTGACATATGACATCTGGCGTGCATGCGCAGAGTCTCCATCAGAACTGGAAGGCCAGAACACTGTAGGACATCGTAGAGGATGTGAGTGAGTATTTTCAGCTGCGATGATGGATCCGATCCATCATCGCAGCTGAATCTATAACTTTTTTTTACTTTTAATTGACTTTCATATGATCTCCAGCATTCAGTAAATGCCAGCGATCAAGTGACCGGCAGGGGGCACTGGCAGCGTGGGATGACAGCTCCAGGTTGCCAGCTACCTCTGGGAGCTGGCAGCATGGAGCTGTCACGTCACAGTTCGCAGAGTTTTAATCCCCGCAGGGAGCGTTATTTTTATGTCTATGGGGATTACAGCCCAGCAAGCCAGGACATAAAAAGGCAATGGGGTGGTCACTAGGGGGGTTAATACTAGTAAATATCTTTGAGGATATTAAAAAGGTCAGAACTATTAATATTTGTGTTTTTCTGTCAACTTTGGGCAGGCTTTAGAATTCTCGTGAAATTTATGGCTGGTGGTAGACTTTCCAGAGGGAATGCAATCTAAGGCCTTAGTCAGACAGGCGTTTTTTGCCGCGATTTGTGCATGCGCATGCGTCCGGTGATTTTATAAAACCATTGCTTTGCAATGGTATCGGACACATGACCGCTTTTTATGCGCTCGTCCGATAAATTATAGAACAGAAATCGTAGATCGCACCTATCTGCGATCTGCGATTCCTGTTCTCTTCTCTATATGCGCTCAATGGGGCCGGCGGCATTGAGAACATATAGAAGACAAATCCTTCTTCTCTGCCACAGCTGTAACAGCTGTGGCAGAGAAGAACGATGTTTGCCCATTTAATTCAATGGAGCCGGCAATACAGCCGACTCCATTGAAAGCAATGGGCTGCCGACGTGCGAATGGGTGTGAGTGAGAGCTGCCTCTGATTGGCTCAGCGCTGAGCCAATCAGGGGCATCTCTCACTCACACCCACTCACACCCACTGCAGGCCGGCTGCGCTGAACTCCGTCTGCCGGGACAAGGTGAGTATATATATTTTTTTTATTTTTACACATTTCTGGATGAATTGCAGGGAAGGGCTTATATATTTAAGCCCTTCCCGACAATTCATCCTGCGATCGCCGGCAGCCCATTGCTTTTAATGGAGCCGGCTGTATGGCCGGCTCCATTGAATTCAATGCGCTGGACAGCTCCGCCCGTTTCTACTGAAACGTGGCTAGGAGCAGTTTTTTCGGGCGATTTTTCGGCCCCGGTCACGCGATTTGCGGATGCGCATCCGTCATGCGATCCGCAAATCGCGGCAAAAAACGCCCGTGTGACTAAGGCCTAATGCTGTTTTTTTATAACCACAATCCTGTGAATCCGTTTTCCCCACTATGGCCAAGGATTTTACCTCATATGGTACCAGGGGTCATTTGTGTACTGCAAAGTCTTGACTGTGCTCTAGTTCCAATGGTATTTCAACCTTCTAATGAAGATTAGAGATAATTCAGATATCCTGATTATGAAGAAAACACTACCAGCAAATCATGTACTTGTTAAAAACTGCACGCCAAGCAACTATTTTGAGTGACTCTAACCTAATTGACACTACAATATATTGATGGGGTAAAGCAGCTTTGCTTTTACTTGAAATGCTGTGGATTTTCTGTCCAAAAATTTTGCTTGGAGAATTCGCAACATTTTCGCTACGTAAGAAATACTCTAATACCCATTTAAATTTAATAATTTTCCTCTGAAAATCTAGGACTATTGCTTCATCAATTAGCAAGAGATAAATAGATAGATAGATTGATAATAGATAGATATGAGATAGATAGATAGATAGATAGATAGATGAAGTGATATCAAGCTCATATTACCTAAAAGCTTTGCAATGACATGTCTTTATTTAATTCCACCTAGAAAATATACCTTTTATGTTGCAGAGAAAATGTTTTGGTTTTATCCAAGTAACTTAAAATCAAGCAGTAATTTAAAAATGTAATTTGTGATCATAGTAAAAGTAATTGAAAATGAAAAGCCATGATTGTAGAATCAAATTACAATTAACAGGTGTTTCCATGCAAAATTATTGCTTAAAGTTTTTAATATAATCAGAGATTTTGTCTTTAAACTCCTTTTTTTAACAACTTGTACTCACGTATCTTGAGTTTTATAATGCTGATTATACTGTAATTGGACACCAGACACTTTTACATTAATTAAAGTCGGGTGAAATGCAAAAACATTAAAGTTTTTTTTAAACCTTTAGTGAGGCTTGGATACACAGTCTTTTGATTGCTTCTTTAGCACACTACAATAATTCTGGTATACTGAAGTATTGCAACATATTGTATAAGGGATCAAATCATCATAATTTCAGGTTCCCTATGTGTTCTGCATAGTGAACAGGATCATAAAAAAATACATAATGCCAGAGTTGAGCTTTTTTTGGTCTATTATAAAGGTTATTATTATAGATTCTCTCATCTAGGGTTTTGAGTAATACACCAATACACTTTATATATCCTATGCTGTTTTCAACTTGTTAGGCCTGTTAGGGCTATTATAGTAGGTGACCACATAATGCATTCAGTAGTTCAACAATTTTTTATTCTGTGCTCGTGTTTTCTGGACATATTCCTGTGCACTCTGAAGACTGTGAATTTTACGTCCCAACTAGTCATCCGACTGTTATATCAAGCTAAGAAATGTAATGCAATTTGTTAAATTTGCATTCATTCTGGACTGTGCACAATATGTTCCCACCAGTCTACTGAAAACAGTAGAAAAATAAGCAATGGAGACTAGAAGGATGAAAGCAACCACCAGAATGTTCTGCAACATATTTAATTAATATTTCAAGTGTTAATTGCTTGAATACAGGTATAGTATTCTAACAAATATCTTACATTGGAAAATCAAGAATGCATGTTTCAGTCTATGGTATCTAAGCTGTGCTACTAACTATAAATGCCATCTGAAAGTGGTAAGAATTCACTTTTACTTCTTTTCTTTCTAGAAAGCTTGACAGTGACTGGCTTCTGCAGGGTAGATTTTTTTTTCTCACAGATCTTCAATAACTCTTAATTAGGGTTAGCAGTTCTCTTCACTTTGTACGTATCACAGTTGGGGGTTAATCTTCCTCTAGCTGCTGTGAATTATAGGTCTATCTTAGAAGGAGAAATGATTGAAAGTATATGGCAATCCTAGATATGAAGAATGAAAATCAACAGGAATCTACACTGACTCTACTCTGTACACTCAGAGAGGTGCTTCTCATTTCAATTACGCAAACTGCAGAGTTGTTCCTAGACAGCTTGTATAGTATAACTATCTTTAATGTTCTCAGTTTTTTAATGGGGCATATTTTTATTTAACTAGTAATTATGCAGATGTTATGCATTTTTTATTTATAGCATTTTTTCCCTTTTTTTTTCTTTACATTTAATGGTCACAAAAGGACTCATACAGATGAATATGTGTTCCGACTGGGATCAGCTGGAGGCTCTTAAAATAGTTTAATTTGATATTTTATGTACTCTACATATTTTAATTGATGGGTGTTCTACTCTTTTATGCCATGTTTTCATTGATACTTACATATATCTGTGTTGTGGCATATAAAAGCTGTGTGTATGTAATAGCTGATAGTACTTGAAATATCTCCCACTAGGTGATAGGTGCTAGAATTTATTTTTCTTTCACTTCTTTTCCTTTTAGGAGCTGTAATTGTTATACTTCTTAAAATGATTTGTTATCTCTATTTTCTCTTAAAACAACTCCGTATTTTTATTTGTATTTTGTTTCATTGCAGATTTTTGGTACAATGAATTATAGAGTAGTTTGGTTGGATAACTTCTTTCAGAGAGAGCTTTTATTCTAATGCAATCTCTCCTTGGAATCACAGTGTGGACGATCTTGGCTCAGTTCACATCTGTGTTAGAGCTTTAGTCATAATTCCAATGCACTGTTCCATTTTTGGAGCAGAGAAATGGAATTAAAACGGAAATAAATAAATCAATTTCCCCCCGTTGATTTCAATGGAGTTTTTTAAAAATGGAAAGCTTCTGTTTGCTTCCATTTAGCTTGCTATATTAGGTTTTTGGTTTTTTAATTGAACAAATAGCGCATCTTGCAGTGTTATTAGTTTTGTTTAAAAAATGGAATACTAACTGAATGGAAGCAAATGGAAGCTTTCTGTTTGCTTTCTGTTTTTTATAAACTCCAATGAAAACAATAGGAGAAAATCAGATCAGTTTATTTCCATTTGAATTCCCTTTCTCTGCTCCAAAAATGGAGCAGAGAAACAGAATTATGACTGAAGCCCTAATGCAGATGTGAATAAAGCCCTTGCAATATGGAGAACAATCTGGGACTGTGTGTGAGTGTTGTTGACCCATATTAGCCATTATAATATGCTGATTCCTGTAATACCCAGTGAAAGAAAGACTTTGGATAGTATGATGGTAAGACTACACACTACCATCGGGAAGATCACAGTCCCAGTCCTTGCATGTTAATTTCCTGACATTAGTCCTCCATCTCAAAGAGCATCCTCTGGATGGTACTGAACTTGGTGTCATGTCTACTTCAAACGTGCTCTAACTGTATTTCCAAAATAATCACTCTGGCACTGTTCACACCACAGAACTAGAAAAGCAAACTATAAGTAGTAATAAAAAACAAAGAAGAAGAGAACATTTCCTATGGGGCTCTAGCAGGTGATAGCCCCTACCTAATAGTGAATGTCCTGTCCCAATAAGGACGCATTCACACACGTTCCTGGGGCACTCATTATCCCTCCAACCTATAGCTAAAGATACTGTTATACAAATGAACACACTCCATCATAAATCAAACCACTTATCTTTTAAGAGTTGTTAGGAGAATCACATAATACAGTTGCTGAATGAGCCATAGAACCCAGCAATGTTCTCCTACCCCTACTGAAGAAGGCTGCATGAATTGAATAGCACAGAACGAAGTCAAGGAGGAAATAAAAACCCTCCTTAATTGCTCTCAGGTGAATTCCAACAGCAACAGACACTCAAAACAACTCCAACCAGTGTTAGAGGATACAAATGAAAAGAAATCCAAAGTAAACAGTAGGGTGAAACTCAAACTGACACAACACCTGGCTTGTCTGAGTAGTGATGATTATATGATTTATGAAAATTTCCCACCAGCTCATAAAAACTCATAAAACAGAGATCCTAAGTTCAAATCCCAGAAAGAAACTTACACGACTGAAAAATCTGCATTGTGGTGTATTAAAAAATACAAATGTACTGTGTATTAGACATATTTTAAGGGCTCAAATCTAGTGTTTTAGAGGCTAATGTTGTAGGTGTACTTGCACATTTAAATTTGAATAGGGCAATGGCATCCACTACAAGATTGTTAGGGCTTAGTCACATGGGCGCATCGGCACCCGTGTTACTGCAGGAAGAAGACGGCCATACTTCAAGACGGACGTCTCTCTGCAGCGCCGGAAGAAAGAACATGTGACCCCCTTCATTGCCGGTCATGTGTTCTTTCTTCAGTGCTGCGGGGAGTCATCCATCTTGAAGTACGGCCATCTTCTTCCTGCAGTAAGGGATCAGTCACACGGGTGCATCGGTGCCCGTGTACGGGTGCTGATGCGCCCGTGTGGCTAAGCCCTTAAAGAGCAATCTGCGATTGCTGCACCTGTGACTGATTTGTTCAATCAGTTCCTTCAACTAAGTAATGTTCCTGATGACTGGAGAATGGACAGTGTTGTTCCCATCCATAAGAAGGGTTATAGAGAAAAAGCCAGGAACTAAAGACCCATTGCTTTGACATTTATAGTAGTTAAACTAATGGAAAATCTCCTGAAAAGGGAGATATTTGACCCTGAATAGCATAGCTATACTGATCTCAAACTAATCTCATTGATTTCTTTGACTATGTCATAAAAATTGTGGATAAAGGTGAGGAGGGACATGTTTGAAACCTTTAAACATGTTAAAGGTTTAAACATGTTAAAGGTATAAAAAAGATTCAAGAGGGAAGTATATTTATTAGAAAGCTAAACACTAAACAAGGGGCACAGTTTGAGATTAGTTTGGGGAAAAATCAGAAGCGATGTCAGAAAATATTATTTTGCTGAAAGAAAAATAGACGCTTGGCACAAATTCCTGTAGATGTGGTTAGAAAAGCTTCAATAAATAAATTCAAGCAGCCTAGGATAAGCATATATCTATCCTAAGACAGAAATACAAAGGAAATAATATAAGGGCATTCTAGATACACATGGTATGTTTTCTATGCTTCTATGTTTCTAACCAATACAATGACACAATTTGCCTGTAGGGCCCCTTTTTCCAAGAAATGTGGTTTGGCTTGAGGTACTAATGAGCTGGCCCACATGTTTGGTGTGATATTTTATTTCCAAAATTTTGTCCAGCATAGGTGGAACTAAAAGACAAAAGCATTTAAAGAAATGGTTTTCAGGGACAGTGAAAACTAAAAGTGTTTGTGGAAATATACCAGTGAGAGGAGTTTATTAAACTGGGGATGATGGTGTAAGACAGACATAGTCATACTATTTGAGGTCAGTAATGGAGGTCAGGTATATCCAGGTTGCAGTACAATGGCATAATCAGAAGCATAGTCATTGAAGTAAGGTCAGGTAACTAAGGTCAGGCTGAACAATTATGCAATACTGCAGAATACTCAGAAGCACAGTGATGCAAGGTAGATTAAAAGTGGTTCATTACAAGCATCAGAAAACAAACAAAAGTGCAAAAATCCAAAAATCAAGTATAATCGAGTATAGCCACTGTAACTACTAACAGGGCAGTTTAGAAACATCCTCAGATAGTGTGCCCTTAGCTTTGATCAGTTAGATATGAAAGGTTTTGTTGTTTTGAAATGACGAGGTGATTCGGAATGGATTTTTTCGAAAATGACTTTAAAAATTCCATATCACGTCAGATTTTTTCACAAATCATGAAAATGTGAAAATTACAAAAAACATAATTTTTTAAAATGACATTCATATATCACAATGTTTTTAATGTGTGAAAATGCAAACATACCTAACATTTACCACTTCGCTTCCTTTGAAATTCCCTCTTTTTGGATTTTTTTTTGGTGTTTGTCCGCACAGTCTCTTTTCAACATCCAACAATAATTGGCCATCATATGTGCAGTCCACTTTCCCTGATATCTCTTTTCCATCACTTTATTATCCTGATGAAAGCACTTGCCAAGTTCTTCCATAAAATCACCGAGATTGTCAGAAAAGTAATTTAGATGAACATGAAGATAGTGAATTTTGATGCTCATGTTGCAACCAAGCAGCTTATAGGATTCCAACATCTTGTCGAGTAAAACAGTGTAATTTTCAGCCTTCATGTTCCCCAAAAAGTTTGGTACCACATTTCTAAATGCAGTCCATGTTCGCAATTCACACTCACTCATGGTTTTCTCAAATATATTGTCCACCATTAATTTTCATATTTGTGGGTCTATAAAAATGCCAGCTTTGATTTTTTCAGAAGTGATTGATAGAAACTTAACACAAAGGTACTGAAAGCATTTACTGTCCCTGCTTAAAGCTGTCACGAATTGCTTCATTAAGCCTAGTTTTATGTGTAATGGTGGCAACAGTATTTTCGAGAGATCAACCAGTAGAAGTGAAACAATGTTTTTTTCGACAGATGTGAAGGTACTTCTGACTGGCCACTGCTTCCAAACTGCTCTGGAGTCCCATTCACACAAAAAGCAAGGACATTTGGTGTAGCCTGCTTGTTGGCCAAGCAATATTGCAATCACCTTGAAATCCCTGCACACAGACCATACATGAAGCATGTACTGCACACTTTATAGCAGAAATATAAGGTTTTCGTATATCTCTTTCACAGTCACAGAATGTGCTACTGGAATAGATAAATGTTAGTATTGTGTAATAACTAGAGATGAGCGAACGCGTTCGTCCGAGCTTGATATTCGTGCGAATATTAGGGTGTTCGGGATGTTCGTTATTCGTAACGAACACCATGCGGTGTTCTGGTAAATTAAACTTTCTTCCCTGAGACGTTAGCGCTTTTTTTTGGCCAATATAAAGACAGGGAAGGCATTACAACTTCCCCCTGCAACGTTTAAGCCCTATACCACCCCCCTGCTGTGAGTGGCTGGGGAGATAAGGTGTCACCCGAACATAAAAGTCGGCCCCTCCCGCGGTTCGCTATGGATGCATTCTATATGCGCTCAATGGGGCCAGCGGCAGCAGCGCTGACCCCATTGAGAACATATAGAAGACAAATCCTTCTTCTCTGGCACAGCTGTAACAGCTGTAGCAGAGAAGAACGATGTTTGCCCATTGAATTCAATGGAACCGGCAATACAGCCGACTCCACTGAATGCAATGGGCTGCCGGCGATCGCAGGATGAATGGTCGGAAAGGGGTTAAATATATAACCCCTTTCCTGCAATTCATCCAGAAATGTGTTACACTAAAAATATATACCGGCGTATAAGGCGACCGGGCGTATAAGACGACCCCCCAACTGTCACCTTATACGCCGGTAATACAGTGGAGCAAAGAATAAAAATCATTACTCACTTTTTCAGATGATCTGCGGCGCTCCTGCAGGCTGTCGCTCCTTCCTGGTTCCCGGCAGACTATTCCTTTCTCCACGAAAGGCTTTAAATCCCTGCCTCCAGAAACACATGTGCCTTCAGCCAATCACAGCCAATGACAATGATGTCATTGAATGGCTGTGATTGGCTGTGTTTCTGGAGGCGGGGATTTCAAGCCAATCACAGCCATTCAATGACATCATTGTCATTGGCTGTGATTGGCTGTGTTTCTGGAGGCGGGGATTTCAAGCCTTTCGTGCAGAAAGGAATACTCTGCCGTGGATTAGGAGGGAGCGACAGCCTGCAGGAGCGCCGCAGATCATCTGAAAAAGTGAGTAATGCTTTTTATTCTTTGCTCCACTGTATTACCGGCGTATAAGGTGACAGTTGGGGGGGCGTCTTATACGCCCGGTCGCCTTATACGCCGGTATATATTTTTAGTGTAACACATTTCTGGATGAATTGCAGGAAAGGGGTTATATATTTAACCCCTTTCCGACCATTCATCCTGCGATCGCGGGCAGCCCATTGCATTCAGTGGAACCTGTTGTTTTGCTGGCTCCATTGAATTCAATGGGCAAACATCGTTCTTCTCTGCTACAGCTGTTACAGCTGTGGCAGAGGAGAACGATCTTTATGCTGACAGTGGGGGGGGGGGCACTCTTGCCGCTATTGTGGCTTAATAGTGGGACCTGTGAACTTGAGATGCAGCCCACCATGTAGCCCCTCGCCTGCCCTATCCGTCACTGTGTCATTCCCATCACTTTCCTGAATTGCCCAGATTTTCACACATGAAAACCTTAGCGAGCATCGGCGAAATACAAAAATGTTCTGGTCGCCCATTGACTTCAATGGGGTTCGTTGTTCGAAACGAACCCTCGAGCATCACGGGAAGTTCGTTCCGAATAACGAACACCCGAACATTTTGGTGTTCGCTCATCTCTAATCATATTGAATGTAAAATAAGAAAAAATCATTCAAGTTGTTTTAAAATAGTTTTATAAATACATGAAACCATAACTTTTTATCATCACTGTTTATTTCCAATTCACACAATATTCTTCATCTTCTAATGAAAGTGAATGTATCTTTGCACATCATTTGTGTAATTAATATTAATTTTGTAGTAAATGTCAGGACATAGATGGAACACTTGCCAGGAGACAATTACTATGTGAGATATTGCACAGTTATATTAATTATCTGGAAGTTGGCATAGGCTATAAATTTCAAATAAGGCGTCCTGAATCTATACAGCCTTTAGGGATATTTAATGGCTTACTGAAACTACTGGGGGATAATGTAAACTGTTTAAAATACACATCTTTTGCCTTAGAAATGTAAAAAGATTAATCATATCTGTGTGAATGATTTTGTACAGACTTCATCTTATTATATGAAAATCCACAACCAATACATTTAATATGTTTCACTATAAATTTTAATTCACATCTCATTAGAACATCTGGTGACAAGGATCTTAAATAGGGCACCGGTATATTTCAATGGGGCACTATATACCACAGAATCAAAATGCAGAGTTTACACACACATCAAGCTCCAATAGATGTCAGACCAAGTTCTATACTGTTCCACATTACACACTGTATTGTTGCTCAAAACGCATGTGCTCACATGGTATAGCAACAGCGTGCAACATTATTACACTGCTACTAAATCATAGTGAAACGGGTATTCTGGTTTAATCTAATAAATGTTATACTATCTAGAATTAATGCAAATGGGAAATTGGAACAATGCCTCTGCAATGCCACCTACTGGAAGGCAGCATTCCTGCAAGTTAATGTCAAACCTTTTATATTTAATCAGTTTTTTTTTAAGTTTTGCGAATATTATAAAATAAACAATAGCAAATAGGTCTCGCAGAACCATATAAATGTATATATATATAATAAAAAATAAATACATTTTTTATAAGCAAAATAATAGACACATATCAGAGGATTGAATTTGGAGGTGTTGTGAGATATCCCCATTGCCTTAGCGTTAGTTTAACAAGGCCTCAAAATCAGCAGTGTTTTGAAACTCTAGCCAAGGGCTCCCCGTTGCTATAAATTTCTCTGGGAAATCTGAATCCTCAGACAGCATCTCCTCCATTGACATGACCTAATTCAATTCCTGTATCCACTCACGGATAGTGGGTGTTTGTGGAGTCTTCCAATGTCTGGGGATAGCAGCACATGCTGTGGTTAAGAAATGGTGTAAGATATCCTTCTTTATTGATGAGATAGATCCCTGAAGGATGAAGAGCAGGGCAAACACTGATGCTGTAATCGATTGTCTGGTAACTTTTGTGCAGGTGGAGAACACTATGTTCAAGAATGGTCTCAGTGAAGGACAGTCCCACCACGTGTGCAGCATGGTTCCAGTGCCCAAGCCACATCTCCAGCAGCTTGGTGAGATATGATGTAGCAGTGTCATACATTGATACCACTTTGTTAATAGCTTATAATTCTTCTTGTGGGCTTTACAAGCCATGGGCAGCCTGTGGGACAGTAGAAATGCTTTGCTCCACTCTTCCTGTGTTATGGTTGCAGCGAGTTCAGTTTCCCATGTGCTCATGAAGACGAGGGCCTGAGTGGATAGACCCTCAATCAACAAACAATAAATTTGTGTGAGCCATCTGATTGGAGGCAACCTTTTAGTGAATAGAGTCTCAAATGTAATCAGTGGGGCTGTATTTGCAGAGTTGGGTATGTTAGTGTTGAAAAAATGTGAAAGTCGCATGTATGAGAACCATGAATGGGTGAGTGAGTGCTGCCTCTGATTGGTGAGGGCTGTGACCAATCAGAGGCAGCCCATTCAGCAGGCGGGGATTTTAAATTCCCGGCTGCTGAATACTACACAGAGCAGTTCAGGAGAACTGCCGGCCGGCCGCAGCTGAACTCCGGCTGCAGGGACAAGGTGAGTATATATATTTTTTTTATTTTTACACATTTTTGGATGTTTTTCAGGGAAGGGCTTATATTTTTAAGCCCTTCCCGAAAATTCATGCCGCGCTCGCCGGCAGCCCATTGCTTTCAATGGAGCCTGCTGTATTGCCGGCTCCATTGAATTCAGTGGGCGAACATCGTTCTTCTCTGCCACAGCTGTTACAGCTGTGGCAGAGGAGAATGATCTTTGTAGTATATGTTCTCAATGGGGTTGGCGCTGCTGCCGCCGACCCCATTGAGAGCATATATAGAACACAAGGAATCACAGAACGCAGTCCTATAATTTATCGGACATCCGCATAAAAAGCGGCCATGTGACCGATCCCATTGCGAAGCAATGATTCTATATATGCGCAGATCACATGCGCATGCACAAATCACGCGGAAAACGCCCATCTGACCAAGGCCTCAAGGTGTTTGCCCCTCATGAGAATGCAGTAGGTTGTTGTTTTGGCAAGTGAGAGGCCTATGATGTAGGTCATGAAGAGTATGGTTTCTCCTTAGGAAGAGCATCCCAAAACAGTCTGGTAAGTAGAGTTATAACACCAATCCTGCTTCTCTTGGAAATGCATGCTAATGGGAAGATTTGAGCCAAAGTCAGAATCTTCTCCATAAGAAAAAGATAACCATGCAAAGAAAAACTGTTTGGGAGGTTTTAGCCCCCATCAGTTTGCAGTAAATTGCTAGCTTGGCTATGTGAGAGGCATATGATGTGGCTTGGGAGGAGTGAGATTGTTCCTTAGAAAAGCATCCCAAAACAGTCTGTCTGTGCATGGTTATTTTTTCCTTCTGGAGAAAATTATGGCTTTGGTTTATATTGCAAGTCATTGCTTCAATGCCTGTTAAAAGATCTGACATTGACTTACAGAAATGCTGTTTTCTAATAGGTGGTGCCATCTTCTGTTTGCATACATTTTCCATAGGAGCATGCATTGTCTTATAAGCTTTCTCACACTTACTAGGTGCTCTCCTTAAGGACCCGCATTATAGACCTCTCAACCAGCCAAGCCAGTAACCTACTGCACATTGATGAGGAGTGAACACCTTGAAACAGATATCTGTGCATGGTTATATTTTCCTTGTGGAGAAGATTCCAACTTTGCCTTATATTCCCAGTCATTGTTACAAAGGTCGATAAAACATCTAGACAGATTGTAGGAATGCTGCATTCTGATAGGTGATGCTGTAGAAGCATATGTTCTATCTTCTCATTTGCCTGAGTGATCATTACATGATCAGGTCAGATTTGTGTCCACTGATAGTAAATAATGAAATTTACAATCAAATCATGGTAAACAGAGATCTTAAAAACTCTATGGGACCTTTCATGTGGCACAAAATTACACTGCAGAACACAGCCATATCCCTAGCTGTGGGATTCCACACCAAAATCTACTGGTCTAACTGTGGATTTTGATGCAGAAATGCAAGCGGGTTTTAAGCCATTTTCAATTCTGCATCAAAATTCATGGGTAGTTTGCAGATTTTGGGGCAGAATTTACCACGGCTTGCAACGCGTCTTGAAGCCTATTCTATCCCATGTGGAATTTAACCACAGGACACACCACAACACATGGAAAATTGTGCATCTGAATCTGCACAGCTCCTTCCCTATACATTCTGATGCAGAATTGAAAATGGCTTAATTCTAATAGTATTTCCGCCTCAAAATCTGCACTTAGCTATGCATGGTTGGGTACAGATTTCTGCAGCAGCAGCTTAAGCATTTTTGTAACCAAATTCTAGCCCATATGAAAACCCCCTAAGAGTTGATAGAATATTTGTAAATCATATAACTGTTCCTTAAATAAGAATAATGCCCCATTTAGACAAAGTGAATCTCGGTAGATTGAACGAGTGGCGTCACCGCTAACTTATTTCCACTCGTTCAGCGTGTCTAGACTGGCAGATCATCATTAAGAATTGTTCACTTCTCGTTTGGTGTTTTGCATTCCTACATGAAACAGTGAGTGTGGAGTGTTTAAATGATAAGTGAACGAGCTAACGATGAATTTTATGCTGCCTGAAACGCAATGCCGAACAAAAAATGCACGATTCTTGTCCGTTGTTCGGTTGTTGGCTCGTATTTAAACCAAACAGTGTTTGTTCACTTTCAATCGTTTAAACAATATTTTCAACAATAATTATTATGTCGAAACGTAGCATAACCTTTGAACCTGTGGCTACCGTTTAGACTGATTGCAATATATAAATTGCAGTTTGATTACTCTTCAGCAAAAGCAAAAAACAGATTAAATAATGTACTGCACGTTACTATCTAGTTGTGATTTTATTTTTTTGCGATATGTATATATATATAGTGACATTGAAAGTGTGAGACACTTGTATTAGTAATGGCACTTTAAGCCCTAGACGATGCAAAGAAACAGATGTGTGCCACAGACTGTCATCGTCATTGAAAAACACTTTGAAAGGCCCATTGAAGGAGATAGAAGATAGCATCAAATGCTTCTAGGTGTTTTATGTTCACACAGAAATGTTGTTGGCCTATTAAATTTAAATCAGCAGACCTTATGTTGAGTGCATATTTACAAAAGGATTTGTAGAAATATAAGTATTTTTCCTTTACTCTCTGTAAGTTATGAAATTATTTTTACTCTGAAGTCTAACACAATAATACAAATGTAGTTTTAATTCACTCTAACTAGAGATGAGCGAACGTACTCGTCCGAGCTTGATACTCGTTCGAGTATTAGCGTGTTCGAGATGCTCGTTACTCGTAACGAGTACCACGCGATGTTCGAGTTACTTTCAGTTTCCTCTCTGAGACGTTAGCGCGCTTTTCTGGCCAATTGAAAGACAGGGAAGGCATTACAACTTCCCCCTGCGTCGTTCAAGCCCTATACCACCCCCCTGCTGTGAGTGGCTGGGGAGATCAGGTGTCACCCGAGTATAAAAATCGGCCCCTCCCGCGGCTCGCCTCAGATGCGTTGTGAGATAGCTGAGGGACAGTGCTATAGTGTTGGAGCTGCTGTAGGGAGAGCGTTAGGAGTTAGTGTAGGCTTCAAGAACCCCAACGGTCCTTCTTAGGGCCACATCTAACCGTGTGCAGTAGTGTGGAGGCTGCTTTTAGCAGTGTTGCACTTTTTTTTTTTTTGCTATATCGGCCGTGCAGAGCATTGCGCCCTGCAGTAATACTACAGGGACAGAATTGTGTAGGCAGGGCCAGAAGACATATATTATAGATTGAATATACGCAGTGGTCCTTTTGAAAAAAATATTTGAAGAAAAACAAATATTTGGCCTGCCTGTCACTCTGCTCAGTGTTCTGGGTCTGTGTCTGCTGCGGGTTGTAGTTCTCCAAATAAATACGCAGCCAGCTAAGTGTTACAGCAGGCTTGCGCAAAATTATTTCCTGGCTCTGAAATCACCGCTCTGTTGCACTTAATAACAGTGCAACACTGCAGTTCCGTGACACACACATCAGGGACAGAATTGCGTAGGCAGGGCCTGAAGACATATATAGATTGAATATACGCAGTGGTTTTTGAAAAAAATATTTGAAGAAAAACAAATATTTGGCCTGCCTGTCACTCTGCTCAGTGTTCTGGGTCTGTGTCTGCTGCGGGTTGTAGTTCTCCAAATAAATACCCACCCAGCTAAGTGTTACAGCAGGTTTGCGCAAAATTATTTCCTGGCTGTGAAATCACCGCTCTGTTGCACTTAATAACAGTGCAACACTGCAGTTCCGTGATACACACATCAGGGACAGAATTGCGTAGGCAGGGCCAGAAGACATCTTATAGATTGAATATACGCAGTGGTCCTTTTGCAAAAAAAGATTTGAAAAAAATCTATTTGGCCTGCCTGTCACTCTGCTCAGTGTTGTGGGTCCGTGTGTGCTGGGGGTAAAATTTCTCCAAATAAATACGCAGCCAGCTAAGTGTTACAGCAGGCTTGCGCCAAATTATTTCCTGGCTCTGAAATCACCGGTCTGTTGCAGTTAATAACAGTGCAACACTGCAGTTCCGTGACACACACATCAGGGACAGAATTGTGTAGGCAGGGCCAGAAGACATATATTATAGATTGAATATACGCAGTGGTCCTTTAGAAAAAAATATTTTAAGAAAAACAAATATTTGGCCTGCCTGGCACTCTGCTCAGTGTTCTGGGTCCGTGTGTGCTGGGGGTAAAATTTCTCCAAATAAATACGCAACCAGCTAAGTGTTACAGCAGGCTTGCGCCAAATTATTTCCTGGCTCTGAAATCACCGCTCTGTTGCACTTAATAACAGTGCAACACTGCAGTTCCGTCCCACAGTCCAGGGACAGAAGTGTGTAGGCAGGGACAGAAGACATCTTATAGATTGAATATACGCAGTGGTCCTTTTGCAAAAAAAGATTTGAAAAAAATCTATTTGGCCTGCCTGTCACTCTGCTCAGTGTTCTGGGTCTGTGTCTGCTGGGGGTAGTAGTTCTCCAAATAAATACCCAGCCAGCTAAGTGTTACAGCAGCCTTGCGCCAAATTATTTCCTGGCTCTGAAATCACCGGTCTGTTGCAGTTAATAACAGTGCAACACTGCAGTTCCGTGACACACTGCAGGGACAGAATTGTGTAGGCAGGGACAGAAGACATATACTATTGATTGAATATACGCAGTGGTCCTTTTGAAAAAAATCTTGAAAGAAAATCTATTTGGCCTGCTTGTCACTTTGCTCAGTGTACTTGGTCTCTGCTGGGGGTAGTAGTTCTCCAAATTCTTACGCAGCCAGCTAAGTGTTACAGCAGGCTTGCGGCAAATTATTTCCTGGGGTTCCGTAAACGAAGTCAGCCTCCAACCACAAGCCAATAAGCGGCACATTTAATTACAGCGTTCTGTTTCTGCACTACTGCTAATACACCATGCTGAGGGGTAGGGGTAGGCCTATAGGACGTGGACGCGGGCGAGGACGCGGAGGCCCAAGTCAGGGTGTGGGCACAGGCCGAGCCAGTGCGGTGGCCAGGGGTAGAGGCAGGGCCAGACCGAATAATCCATCAACTGGTTCCCAAAGCGCCCCCTCGCGCCATGCCACCCTGCAGAGGTCAAGGTGCTCTACGGTGTGGCAGTTTTTCACAGAGACGCCTGACGACCGACGAACAGTGGTGTGCAACCTTTGTCGCGCCAAGATCAGCTGGGGAGGCACCACCACCAGCATGCGCAGGCATATGATGGCCAAGCACCCCACAAGGTGGGACGATGCCCGTTCACCGCCTCCGGTTTGCACCACTGCCTCTCCCCCTGTGCCCCAACCTGCCACTGAGATCCAACCCCCCTCTGAGGACACAGGCAGTACCGTCTCCTGGCCTGCACCCACACCCTCACCTCCGCTGTCCTCGGTCCCATCCAGCAATGTCTCTCAGCGTAGCGTCCAGACATCGCTAGCGCCACAGTTTGAGCGCAAGCACAAGTACGACGCCACGCACCCGCACGCTCAAGCGTTAAACGTGCACATTGCAAAATTGATCAGCCTAGAGATGCTGCCGTATAGGCTTGTGGAAACGGAGGCTTTCAAAAGCATGATGGCGGCGGCGGCCCTGCGCTACTCGGTTCCCAGTCGCCACTACTTTTCCCGATGTGCCGTCCCAGGCCTGCACGACCACGTCTCCCGCAACATTGTACGCGCCCTCACCAACGCGGTTATTGCCAAGGTCCACTTAACAACAGACACGTGGACAAGCACAGGCGGGCAGGGCCACTATATCTCCCTGACGGCACATTGGGTGAATTTAGTGGAGGCTGGGACAGAGTCAGAGCCTGGGACCGCTCACGTCCTACCCACCCCCCGAATTGCGTGCCCCAGCTCAGTGGTGGTATCTGCGGGGGTGTATGCTTCCTCCACTAAACAACCCTCCTCCTCCTCCTACGCAACCTCTGTCTCGCAATCAAGATGTGTCAGCAGCAGCAGCACGTCGCCAGCAGTCGGTGTCACGCGGCGTGGCAGCACAGCGGTGGGCAAGCGTCAGCAGGCCGTGCTGAAACTACTCAGCTTAGGAGAGAAGAGCCACACGGCCCACGAACTGCTGCAGGGTCTGACAGAGCAGACCGACCGCTGGCTTGCGCCGCTGAGCCTCCAACCGGGCATGGTCGTGTGTGACAACGGCCGTAACCTGGTGGCGGCTCTGCAGCTCGGCAGCCTCACGCACGTGCCATGCCTGGCCCATGTCTTTAATTTGGTGGTTCAGCGCTTTCTGAAAAGCTACCCCCACTTGTCATACCTGCTCGGAAAGGTGCGCCAGCTCTGCGCACATTTCCGCAAATCCCACACGCACGCTGCCACCCTGCGGACCCTGCAACATCGGTTTAATCTGCCAGTGCACCGACTGCTGTGCGACGTGCCCACACAGTGGAACTCTATGCTCCACATGTTGGCCAGACTCTATGAGCAGCGTAGAGCTATAGTGGAATACCAACTCCAACTTGCGCGCCGCAGTGGGAGTCAGCCTCCTCAATTATTTACAGAAGAGTGGGCCTGGTTGGCAGACATCTGCCAGGTCCTTGGAAAATTTGAGCAGTCTACCCAGATGGTAAGCGGGGATGCTGCAATCATTAGTGTCACCATTCCTCTGCTATGCCTCTTGAGAAGTTCCCTGCAAAGCATAAAGGCAGACGCTTTGGAATCTGAAACGGAGGCGGGGGAAGACAGTATGTCGCTGGATAGTCAGAGCAACCTCATGTCTATATCTCAGCGCGTTGAGGAGGAGGGGGAGGAGCATGAGGAGGAGGGGGAAGAGACAGCTTGGCCCACTGCTGAGGGGACAGATGCTGCTTGCCTGTCATCCTTTCAGCGTGTATGGCCAGAGGAGGAGGAGGAGGAGGAGGAGGGGGAGGAGCATGAGGAGGAGGGGGAAGAGACAGCTTGGCCCACTGCTGAGGGTACAGATGCAGCTTGCCTGTCATCCTTTCAGCGTGTATGGCCAGAGGAGGAGGAGGAGGAGGAGGATCCTGAAAGTGATCTTCCGAGTGAGGACAGCCATGTGTTGCGTACAGGTACCCTGGCACACATGGCTGACTTCATGTTAGGATGCCTTTCTCGTGACCCTCGCGTTACACGCATTCTGGCCACTACGGATTACTGGGTGTACACACTGCTCAATCCACGGTATAAGGACAGCCTTTGCACTCTCATTCCCGAAGAGGAAAGGGGTTCGAGAATGATGCTATACCACAGGGCGCTGGTGGACAAACTGATGGTAAACTTCCCATCCGACAGTGCTAGTGGCCGAAGGCGCATTTCCGCGGCCCAGGTAGCAGGGGAGGCGCAGAGATCAGGCAGCATGTACAGCGCAGGCAGGGGAACACTCTCTAAGGCCTTTGCCAGCTTTATGGCTCCCCAGCAAGACTGTGTCACTGGTCCCCAGTCAAGGCTGAGTTGGCGGGAGCACTGTAAAAGGATGGTGAGGGAGTACGTAGCCGATTGCAGCACCGTCCTCGGTGACGCCTCTGCCCCCTACAACTACTGGGTGTTGAAGCTGGACACGTGGCCTGAACTAGCGCTGTATGCCCTGGAGGTGCTTGCTTGTGCTGCGGCTACCGTCTTGTCAGAGAGTGTGTTTAGTGTGGCTGGGGGAATCATCACGGATAAGCGTACCCACCTGTCAACCGACAGTGCCGACAGGCTTACACTCATCAAGATGAACAATGCCTGGATTTCACCAGACTTCTCTTCTCCACCAGCGGACAGCGGCGATACCTAAGCAATACGTAGGCTGCACCCGCGGATGGAAGCATCGTTCTCTATCACCATCCAAAACGGGAACCTTTTTGCTTCATCAATCTGTGTATAATATTCATCCTCCTCCTCCTGCTCCTCCTCCTGAAACCTCACGTAATCACGCCGAGCGTGCAATTTTTCTTAGGCCCACAAGGCTCAGTCATATAATTTTTCTAAACAATTTTTATACGTTTCAATGCTCATTAAAGCGTTGAAACTTTCACCTCAACCAATTTTTATTTTAACTGGGCTGCCTCCAGGCCTAGTTACCAATTAAGCCACATTAACCAAAGCCATTAATGGGTTTGACCTGCCCTCTCGGTTGGGCATGGGCAATTTTTCTCAGGTACATTAGTACTGTTGGTACACCAATTTTTGTGGGCCCTCGCCTACAGTGTAATCCAATAAATTTTTGGCCCACCTGCATTACAGCTGACATAACATCAGCTGTGATGGGCACTGCAATGGGATATATTTATGTACCGCCGGTGGCTTCCTGGCACCCACCCATGCTGTCGGTCCACAGGGAGTTGTAAATGCATCTGTTTCCACTTCTAAAGAACCCCAGTCTGACTGGGGCATGCAGTGTGGGCCGAAGCCCACCTGCATTAAACATGACATTACTACCTCAGCTGTGATGGGCACTGCAATGGGATATATTTATGTACCGCCGGTGGCTTCCTGGCACCCACCCATGCTGTCGGTCCACAGGGAGTTGTAAATGCATCTGTTTCCACTTCTAAAGAACCCCAGTCTGACTGGGGCATGCAGTGTGGGCCGAAGCCCACCTGCATTAAGCACGACATTACTACCTCAGCTGTGTTGGGCAATGCAATGGGATATTTTTATGTACCGCCGGTGGGTTCCAGGGAGCCACCCATGCTGTCGGTCCACAGGGAGTTGTAAATGCATCTGTTTCCACTTCTAAAGAACCCCAGTCTGACTGGGCCATGCAGTGTGGGCCGAAGCCCACCTGCATTAACATGACATTACTACCTCAGCTGTGATGGGCACTGCAATGGGATATATTTATGTACCGCCGGTGGCTTCCTGGCACCCACCCATGCTGTCGGTCCACAGGGAGTTGTAAATGCATATGTTTCCACTTCTAAAGAACCCCAGTCTGACTGGGGCATGCAGTGTGGGCCGAAGCCCACCTGCATTAAGCACGACCTTACTACCTCAGCTGTGATGGGCAATGCAATGGGATATTTTTAGGTACCGCCGGTGGGTTCCAGGGAGCCACCCATGCTGTGGGTGCACACGGAATTCCCATGCGGAGTTGTACCTGCCTGTGACTATTTATAAAAAAACGCGGTCTGACTGGGGCGTGCAGACACCTTGACAGAATGAATAGTGTGTGGCACATAGGTTCCCCATTGCTATGCCCACGTGTGCAGCTCCAGATGGAGGTGGCACAGGATTGGATTTCTCATTGCTTCTGTACAGCATTGTGGGCTATCGTCCCGCCCCTTTTAAAGAGGGTCGCTGCCTAGCCGTGCCAACCCTCTGCAGTGTGTGCCTGCTTTTCCTGTGGCAGACGCCCTTATAAATGGACATGAGGGTGGCGTGGCATGAGGGCAGCTGAAGGCTGGGCAGGGACAGTTTGGTGTGCGCTGTGGACACTGGGTCGTGGGGGGGGGGGGGAATTGGCAGCATGTAACCCAGGAGAAGTGGCAGCGGAGTGTCATGCAGGCAGTGATTGTGCTTTGTTGGAGGTAGTGTGGTGCTTAGCTAAGGTATCCATTGCTAATGAGGGCTTTTCAGAAGTAAAAGTTGTTGGGAGGGGGGGGGCCCACTCTTGCCGCTATTGTGGCTTAATAGTGGGACCTGGGAACTTGAGATGCAGCCCAACATGTAGCCCCTCGCCTGCCCTATCCGTTTCTGTGTCGTTCCCATCACTTTCTTGAATTGCCCAGATTTTCACAAATGAAAACCTTAGCGAGCATCGGCGATATACAAAAATGCTCGGGTCGCCTATTGACTTCAATGGGGTTCGTTACTCGAAACGAACCCTCGAGCATCGCGAAAAGTTTTCTCGAGTAACGAGCACCCGAGCATTTTGGTGCTCGCTCATCTCTAACTCTAACCATTATTTCATGTAGCCCTGGTAATCATGCCATTGTATAAAATAATCTTACTAGGGCTAGGGTTGCACAGCGTCTTTGGCTGCGACATGTGTTGCACAACCTAAGATTTATGAGGAGCCCTGAGATCTTGCACTCTTATTAAAGTAAATGCAAGACAACTTACAGGTTGACAGGACCCCAACCTGTAGATCTCAAATAATTCACCAATGGTCGTTTCTCCCACTAGTATCAACATCAGTCAGCTTAAAAGTTGCCTCGGTTTTCCACTTCCGGTGGAGTGAATCAATAATATTGGAATTGTTTGAAGAAGATGCCAGAAGGAGAAGATTTGTCAGCAGTGTGCACCAAGAGTGCTTGAAAACTCAGCAGAGTGGGGAGTCATTGGGCCCAGCTGTGTCAAAACCTGAAAAATGCTCATAGACGTGAACGGAACTTTCTTTATAATCCATGTTAGCTGAAGAAGCCATGTGTGCTGTTTGAAGACCGTTTGTTTTCTTGCAGCTATTGCATCCTCCCTTGTTAAAAAAAAAAAACAAGAATTGAGGCTTCCATACTAAGAAGGCCACAGTTTGGGGACTTTGCTAAAATCAAGATGGTTCCAAATTTAAAGGAAGTTGTGGAAGATACGGACTATGCTATGTTAAGTGCCTTACATTATTTAAAAAGATTTTTGTGCAAATGCCTTAGTGATCACTACTGAAGCAGACAACCTCAATTAAAACATAGAATCATAGAATGGCAAAGTTGAAAGGGACCTCCAGGGTCATCGGGTCCAACCCCCTGCTCAGTGCAGGATCACTAAATCATCCCAGACAGATGTCTGTCCAGCATCTGTTTCAAGACAGCCATTGAAGAAGAACTCCCCACCTCCCATGGTAACCTATTCTACTCATTGATCACCCTCACTGTCTAATATTTGTTTTGTGTCTCCTCCCTCTCAGTTTTATCCCATTGCTTCTAGTCTTTCCTTGTGCAAATGAGAATTGGGATCCTTCTGCACTGTAACAGTCCTCCAGATTTTTGTAGACAGCTAGTAAGTCTCCTCTTGGCATTTTTTGCAAGCTAAACTTTGCCAGATTCTTTATATGCCCTGTTATGTTTTATTTTCAGGAACACCAAAGACTATGCAAATGTTTTTGCATGTTTGCTTTATGCTCTTGTTTCAGGTTTGTACATGTGTCAGTGATTGCACAGATGCAAAAGGAGGGTACTCAGAAATAGGCACTTGGTACCCCAAACCTATATTCATTAAGAATTAATGAATTTGTTTTATTATGCTTTTATTATATCTTATAATGTGTTAAACTGATGTATAACTATGTGTGTTTATATGTGATAACTACTTATTAAACAGAGTAGAGGTTAATTAGCTCAGCTTACAGTGAGTTTGCAGAAAGTACACAAAAATACTGCCCCTCCCCCCCCCCCCCCCCCCCCCCCAACTACAGCAAGACTAAGGAGGAGCAAAAATTCTATAATTTAGTTACACACTGAAGTTCAGTGTTGGAGCAAGGCAATAGCTTACTGAGCACACTTCTCTAAGATATAGAAGTGAGACCACTTTCAGGGTAAAAAACAAGGCCCCGGCTAACTGATTTCCTGATTCCTGTTATCACTATACAATAAGATATAGACATAGAAGAGTAGTACTTCTAGTGTGATGGTCCCTAACAGAAGATGATGAATCTAAGGCAGTGAGGACACCTCCTCATTGGGCAGTACGCAAGTCAGCTAGAGAAAACAAAACAGCCACCACCAAGAAGAAGCCTGCTTTATCTCAAGTGCAATGGCTGTGCCTTCATATTTTAATGTTGTAATGGCTAAACGTAATCTTCAAATAAATCATGTTATCCTGCTCCCCCCTGTTCTCTGGACCATTTATTTGTTAGGGTTCACATTGCCACAACACCTACACAAGGGAACAGTATCAACTCAATACACTGCATGATCGTCCATTTTTTAATTGTGTGGAGCTGGTTTGAGGAGCAACATCAGTATTGACCACTGTAGAGGGGAACATGAGCCAGCATCATTACTTTGCCGTGCTGCAAACGATACTCACCATTGCCCCCATTCCTGTTTATCACATTTGCACAGACCTGTATGGTGGCATATGCAGTCCCTACGTAATCCATGTGATGTCATATCATCTTTGTCTTACATAGTATTCTTTACTGGAAGAAATTCTTTTAAGCCATGACTTTTATTTTCCGGAATTCTCTTAGAACCTGTAAAGAAAAAAATTGTGTGCCACTATGCAAAATTGGAGGCACACAGAAATATTGGTGCAAAGAATTATATGGCCACCTACTTACAGACCCAAGTTAAACCTAGCTACCCTCTTAAATAGGAATCTAATCTTAACCAAGTTATAAAGTTAGAGGAGGGGTACACTGCTATTCACTGGGTTAAAAAATTGCCAAAGGTGCCTGTCATTAGGAAACTGGACAAAAGATTTTACTCTATTGGTATAAGACACCTTCCCAGGTTTCAAAAATTAACCTTTTCTATTCTCCTTTGTGCTGGAGAAATTGTGTCTTGCCTAGAAACACATAAGCATGGCTGGTGGTAATACCCTTTGGTTTAGACTTGTTGGCTAGCCACAATTAGCGATCTTTTTGCATAAAGTGTTAATGGACACTAATGGAAACACAGCATGCGCTCTATTGAGAGAAACTTTATCTCTCTGCAGCTGAATGATGGATTTTAAGTTCACCCTAAAATCATCCTTCAGACAAAAAATACACAATGCCTGTCGTCTGAACAAATTTTCAGCGATAATCATTATATGAAAATGAGAACTCTTCTAGAACTTCATAATTTACTCCAATTTGATTAAAAGATGGAGAGAATGCTGTTATTGCACCTTAATGCTATCAATAAATTCAATTCACAGTGGGAATGCTGGATAAATTACTCTAACCCTGGGTCTTCCTTTAACTTGCACACCTAGAACACAGCTACGTGCCTATTATAAATCTTAGACCATTGCCATAATCTTAGATATAATTTTACTTACTTTTGAACTTAACCCCTTAGTGACGAAGCCTGTTTGCGCCTTAGTGATGGAGCCAAATTTTGGAAATCTGACATGTGTCACTTAACATATCATAACTCCGTGAAGGCTTTACATATCCAAGTGATTCTGACATTGTTTTTTCGCCACATGTTGTACTTCATTTAGGTGGTAAAAATAGACCCATAGAATTTGTGTATATTTATTAAAAACCCCAAAAATGGGAAAATTTTGAAAAAATTGTCATTTTTTTCACGTTTTCAACTGTAATATCTCAAATATGTGCAAACATACTGTACAAATTTTTGCTCAGATATATATTTCCATCTGTTCACTTTATTCTGGACGCACATTTGAAAAACTTTCGTTTTTTTTTAAACCATTTAGGAGACGTACAAATTTAACATTACTTATCAACATTTTGAGGAACACTTTATTTTCCGGCACAAACCAAGATTGTAAATTCTCATAGGTGTCAGAATTATAGATAACCCCACAAATTACCCCATTTTAAAAACTACACCCCTTAGTGTATTTACTGAGGGGGGGGGGTCAGGAGTATTTTGACCCCACAGTTTCTTTTCAGGAATTAATGCACTTTGGAGTAAAAAAAATAAAATTTCATATTTTTGCAAATACATAATTTTTAACACAGAATTTTTTTCTATAGTGCACATGAAAACGAGGATTTACACCTCAAAATGCATACCCCCGTTTGTCCCGTGTTCAGAAACATACCCATTGTGGCCCTAATCTTCTGTCCGTATGTACAACGGGGCCAAAACCGAAAGGAGCAGCCAGTGGCTTTCAGATCAGACATGGAATACTGCGTACAATTCTGGACACCGGTGCTCAGGAAAGATGTCACAGTGCTTGAGGGGGTTCAAAGAAGAGCGACTAAACTAATACATGGAATGACGGGACTGGAATACCCAGAGAGGCTGTCCAAATTGGGACTATTTACTCTAGAAAAAAGAAGGTTAAGAGGCGACCAAATAACCATGTATAAGTACATGAGGGGACAACACATGGATCTCTCCCGCGATCTGTTTACACCCAGGACCACGACGGTAACAAGAGGACATCCGCTACGATTAGAGGAAAGTAGGTTTCATCACCAACACAGAAAGGGGTTCTTTACTGTAAGAGCAGTTAGACTGTGGAACTCTCTACCGGAGGAAGTGGTGATGGCAAAATCCATAGAGAAGTTTAAAAGGGGACTTGATGTCTTTCTGGAGAAGGATATTACAGGATATACATTTTAGTTTAAGTGTCAATCCTGGTATATAGGCAGGTAGGAACTATTAGGGGTTGATCCAGGGAACAGTCTGATTGCCATTAGGGAGTCGGGAAGGAATTTTTTCCCCAAAAGAGCCAATTGACTTCTGGCCTTGGGGTTTTTTGCCTTCCTCTGGATCAACACAGTAGGATAGACAGGCTGGACTAGATGGACAATGTCTTCATTCGGCCTTACATACTATGTTACTATGTTACTATGTATTTTGCTTGAAGGCGTTTTAGGCCCCATTGGTCACTTGTAGACCCCTCGAGCGGCCAAAACGATAGAGAACCCCCACAAATGACCTCATTTTGGAAACTAGACCTCTTAGCGCATTAATCTAGGGGTGTACTGCAAATTTTTACCCAACAGTTTTTGAATGAAGCAAAGCAAAGCATAAGGAAAAAATTTCGATTTTTGTTTTTTTTATCAATTATGTGATTTTAAAAACATTTTTTTTTTTACAGCAGACATATAAATGGAGGCTTTCACCCAAAAATGGATACCCCCGTTTGTCAGAAACATACCCATTGTGGGCCTAATCTTCTGTCCGTATGCAGAACGGGGCCCAAACTGGAAGGAGCAGCGGGTGGTTTTCTGAACAGACATTTTGGTTGAAGGTGTTTCAGGCCCCATTGCCCACTTATAGAACCCGTGAGAGACCAAAACGACAGAGGACCCCCACAAATGACCCCATTTTAAAAACTAGACCACTTAACGCATTCATCTAGCGGTGTACTGCGTATTTTGACCTCACCGGTTTTAAATGAATTGAAGCAAAGCAGAAGAAAAAATTATGATTTTTGTTTTTTTGGCAAATATGTAATTTTAAAAATAGTTTTTTTGTACAGCATACATAGGAATGAAGACGTTCAGCTCAAAATGTATACCCCCATTTGTCCCGTGTTCAGAAACATATGCATTGTGGCCCTAATATTCTGTCTGGAGGCACAATGGGGCCCAAACTGAACGGAGCGTCAAACTTTAACTGTCTTTTGACTTTTACGTGACCGCCATTATCCATTGGATAATGGCGATCATGTGACCGAAGACCGCTAACCGCGGCCCCCCGTGACATCTCTAAGCTTTTGGCTACCTTTAGTAGCCAGGAGCAAGGAGATTTTAAATTTTCCCTTGCCCTCCCCAGCTTCTGCGCTTGCGTCCACCATTTTGGCGACGGGCGCGTCCGCGGATAAGGATCCCGTCAGGGAACCTCGCTGGTGGCTTTATTTAAGTAATTTCACCTCCCCTCACGGATCCGATCCGTGATGGGAGATGCAAATTGAGCTTTTTTTTTTACTTTTATGTGATCGCCGTTATCCATTGGACAATGGCGATCACGTGACTGGGAAATGCGTAGCGTGGCCGCCCATGAAATCTCCAGGCTCTTGGCTACATTTAGTAGCCAGGTGCGGGGAGATTTTAAATGACCGCGCCAATCTGCGGCTTTTGCGCCTGCGTCCGCCATTTTGGCCGCCATGAGGGGAGATGAAACAAACTTTTTATCTTCTTTTTTTACACTTTTTAAACTTTTTTTTTACTTTTACATGTTCGCTGCTATCCATTGGATAGCAGCGATCATGTGACCGGGAGCCGCATACAGCAGCTCCCGGTGACAGCTCCCTGCTCTCTGCTACTCATTCTAGCCGGGAGCAGGGAGTTTTTAAATTTCCCGGGCCTCCCGGCTCTCTGCGCATGCGCGTGATGTAATTCATCTGGCGCGCATGCGCAGATGCCGGCGGCAGTGCCGGGGAGAAGACCGAAGGATCCGGACGCTGCGAAGGACCAGGGGTGAGTACTCTCAGCTCCCCTTACGGATCCGATCCGTAAGGGGAGCTGAAACTTTAATTGTTTTTAACTGTGCATTGACTTTAACGCGATCGCCGGTATCCGGTCGATACCGGCGATCGCGTTACCGGGGGTGGGCTCCCGCGGCCCGGGATGACAGCTCCATGCTGTCGGCTACCTCCGGTAACCGGCAGCATGGAGCTATCACGTCCTGAGCCTGCAGGGCTGCCATTCCTAGAGGATGCATAAAACTACATCCTCTAGGAATAAAGCCCAGTCGGCCAGGACATAGAATCCCGATGGGGCCGTCGTTAAGGGGTTAATATTGTGGTGATATTCAGTGTAACCCACCCCCATTATGCCAGGTAGGCCATAGGTATTTTATCTCATTTTAATTTATTTTCTTATTTTATTTTAGGTATTGCTCATTATATTTTTTTTGTGCCCCTCTTATGTTTTCCTTTTCTGTACCCTTTGATTTATCAGTATTACCATTTATTGTCCACTATTTTCCAGAGTACCTTGTTTCGATATAGCTTTGCTCCATTACCAACATTTTATGGGTACCATGTTATTGTATACTTTGCTCTGCTTAAATCCTAAAAAATGTTTCAATAAACACTTGAAATAAAAAAAAAGAATTCTACGGGCACCATATTTGCAACATGTGTGGCATAAACACATAAGGCTGTGTGAATGAGACCAAAGAGCTACAACTAGACTGCCATAAATCTAGTTTTGATAAATTAAAATGTATACAATAAAATATGGATACAGCATGTATTGTACACATTTATGTTTTGACCCATTCTGTCATCAGATAGCAGCCAATCACTATCATAGATGATGATTATCAAGCTAAAAGGTAATATATAGAGATGAGCAAGCACCAAAATGCTCGGGTGCTCGTTACTCGGGACGAAATTACCGCGATGCTCGAGGGTTCGTTTCGAGTAACGAACCCCATTGAAGTCAATGGGCGACCCAAGCATTTTTGTATTTCGCCGATGCTCGCTAAGGTTTTCATGTGTGAAAATCTGGGCAATTCAAGAAAGTGATGGGTACGATACAGCAATGGACAGGGCAGGCGAGGGGCTACATGTTGGGCTGCATCTCAAGTTCACAGGTCCCACTATTAAGCCACAATAGCGGCAAGAGTGGGGCCCCCCCCTCCCAAAAACTTTTACTTCTGAAAAGCCCTCATTAGCAATGCATACCTTAGCTAAGCACCACACTACCTCCAACAAAGCACAATCACTGCCTGCATGACACTCCACTGCCACTTCTCCTGGCTTACATGCTGCCCAACCGCCCCCCCTCCCCCCCACAGCGCACACCAAAGTGTCCCTGCGCAGCCTTCAGCTGCCCTCATGCCACGCCACACTCATGTCTATTTAGAAGTGCGTCTGCCATGAGGAGGAACCGCAGGCACACACTGCAGAGGGTTGGCACGGCTAGGCAGCGACCCTCTTTAAAAGGGGCGGGGCGATAGCCCACAATGCTGTACAGAAGCAATGAGAAATATAATCCTGTGCCACCGCCATCAGGAGCTGCACACGTGGGCATAGCAATGGGGAACCTATGTGCCACACACTATTCATTCTGTCAAGGTGTCTGCATGCCCCAGTCAGACCGCGGTTTTTAATTCATAGACACAGGCAGGTACAACTCCCTATTGTGAAGTCCCTGTGGACCGACAGCATGGGTGGCTCCCTGGAACCCACCGGCGGTACATAAAAATATCCCATTGCAGTGCCCATCACAGCTGAGGTAGTAATGTCATGTTTAATGCAGGTGGGCTTCGGCCCACACTGCATGCCCCAGTCAGACTAGGGTTCTTTACAAGTGGAAACAGATGCATTTATAATTCCCTGTGGACCCACAGCATGGGTGGGTGCCAGGAAGCCACCGGCGGTACATAGAAATATCCCATTGCATTGCCCAACACAGCTGAGGTAGTAATGTCGTGCTTAATACAGGTGGGCTTCGGCCCACACTGCATGCCCCAGTCAGACTGGGGTTCTTTACAAGTGGACACATGTAGGTTAAACTCCGTGTGCACCTACAGCATGGGTGGCTCCCTGGAACCCACCGGCGATACACAAAAATATCCCATTGCATTGCCCAACACAGCGGATGTAACATCAGCTGTAATGCAGGTGGGCTAAAAATTCATTTGATTACACTGTAGGCGGGGGCCCACAAAAATTGCTGTATCAACAGTACTAATGTACATCAAAAAAATTGGCCATGGCCAACCAAGAGGGCAGGTGAAACCCATTAATCGCTTTGGTTGATGTGGCTTAAGTGGTAACTAGGCCTGGAGGCAGCCCAGTTTAACGAAAAATTGGTTCAAGTTAAAGTTTCAACGCTTTTAAGAGCATTGAAACATATAACAATTGTTTAGAAAAATTATATGAGTGAGCCTTGTGGCCCTAAGAAAAATTGCCCGTTCAGCGTGATTACGTGAGGTTTCAGGAGGAGGAGCAGGAGGAGGAGGAGGAATATTAGACACAGATTGATGAAGCAGAAATGTCCCCGTTTTGGATGGTGAGAGAGAACGTAGCTTCCATCCGCGGGTGCAGCCTACGTATTGCTTAGGTATCGCTGCTGTCCGCTGGTGGAGAAGAGAAGTCTAGGGGAAATCCAGGCTTTGTTCATCTTGATGAGTGTAAGCCTGTCGGCACTGTCGGTTGACAGGTGGGTACGCTTATCCGTGATGATTCCCCCAGCCACACTAAACACACTCTATGACAAGACGCTAGCCGCAGTCGGATGGGAAGTTTACCATCAGTTTGTCCACCAGCGCCCTGTGGTATAGCATCATTCTCGAACCCCTTTCCTCTTCGGGAATGAGAGTGCAAAGGCTCTCCTTATACCGTGGATCGAGCAGTGTGTACACCCAGTAATCCGTAGTGGCCAGAATGCGTGCAATGCGAGGGTCACGCGAAAGGCATCCTAACATGAAGTCAGCCATGTGTGCCAGGGTACCTGTACGCAACACATGGCTGTCTTCACTAGGAAGATCACTTTCAGGATCCTCCTCCTCCTCCTCTTCCTCCTCCTCAGGCCATACACGCTGAAAGGATGACAGCCCAGCAGCATCTGTACCCTCACCAGTGGGCCAAGCTGTCTCTTCCCCCTCCTCCTCATCCTCCTCATGCTCCTCCTCCTCCTCCTCAACGTGCTGAGATATAGACAGGCGGGTGCTCTGACTATCCAGCGACATACTGTCTTCCCCCGGCTCTGTTTCCGAGCGCAAAGCGTCTGCCTTTATGCTTTGCAGGGAACTTCTCAAGATGCATAGCAGAGGAATGGTGACGCTAATGATTGCAGCATCGCCGCTCACCACCTGGGTAGACTCCTCAAATTTTCTAAGGACCTGGCAGATGGCTGCCAACCAGGGCCACTCTTCTGTAAATAATTGAGGAGGCTGACTCCCACTGCGCCGCGCAAGTTGGAGCTGGTATTCCACTATAGCTCTACGCTGCTCATAGAGTCTGGCCAACATGTGGAGCGTAGAGTTCCACTGTGTGGGCACGTCGCACAGCAGTCGGTGCACTGGCAGATTAAACCTATGTTGCAGTGTCCGCAGGGTGGCAGCGTGCGTGTGGGATTTGCTGAAATGTGCGCAGAGCTGGCGCACCTTTCCGAGCAGGTATGACAAGTGGGGGTAGCTTTTCAGAAAGCGCTGAACCACCAAATTAAAGACATGGGCCAGGCATGGCACGTGCATGAGACTGCCGAGCTGCAGAGCCGCCACCAGCTTACGGTCGTTGTCACACACGACCATGCCCGGTTGGAGGCTTAGCGGCGCAAGCCAGCGGTCGGTCTGCTCTGTCAGACCTTGCAGCAGTTCGTGGGCCGTGTGCCTCTTCTCTCCTAAGCTGAGTAGTTTCAGCACGGCCTGCTGACGCTTGCCCACCGCTGTGCTGCCACGCCGCGTGACACCGACTGCTGGCGACGTGCTGCTGACACATCTTGATTGCGAGACAGAGGTTGCGTTGGAGGAGGAGGAGGAGGAAGGTGCTTTAGTGGAGGAAGCATACACCGCTGCAGATACCACCACCGAGCTGTGGCCCGCAATTCTGGGGGTGGGTAGGACGTGAGCGGTCCCAGGCTCTGACTCTGTCTCAGCCTCCACTAAATTCACCCAATGTGCCGTCAGGGAGATATAGTGGCACTGCCCGCCTGTGCTTGTCCACGTGTCCGTTGTTAAGTGGACCTTGGCAGTAACCGCGTTGGTGAGGGCGCGTACAATGTTGTGGGAGACGTGGTCGTGCAGGGCTGGGACGGCACATCGGGAAAAGTAGTGGCGACTGGGTACCGAGTAGCGCGGGGCAGCCGCCGCCATCATGCTTTTGAAAGCCTCCGTTTCCACAAGCCTATACGGCAGCATCTGTAGGCTGATCAATTTTGCAATGTGCACGTTTAACGCTTGAGCGTACGGGTGCGTGGCGTCGTACTTGCGCTTGCGCTCAAACTGTGGCACTAGCGACGTCTGGACGCTGCGCTGAGAGCCATTGCTGGATGGGGCCGAGGACAGCGGAGGTGATGGTGTGGGTGCAGGCCAGGAGACAGTAGTGCTTGTGTCCTCAGAGGGGGGTTGGATCTCAGTGGCAGGTTGGGGCACAGGGGGAGAGGCAGTGGTGCAAACCGGAGGCGGTGAACGGGCATCGTCCCACCTTGTGGGGTGCTTGGCCATCACATGCCTGCGCATGCTGTTGGTGGTGCCTCCCCAGCTGATCTTGGCGCGACAAAGGTTGCACACCACTGTTCGTCGGTCGTCAGGCGTCTCTGTGAAAAACTGCCACACCGTAGAGCACCTTGACCTGTGCAGGGTGGCATGGCGCGAGGGGGCGCTTTGGGAAACAGTTGGTGGATTATTCGGTCTGGCCCTGCCTCTACCCCTGGCCACCGCACTGGCTCGGCCTGTGCCCACACCCTCACTTGGCCCTCCGCGTCCTCGGCCGCGTCCACATCCTCTAGGCCTACCTCTACTCCTCAGCATGCTGTATTACCAGTGATTTGATTTCCCAGGCAGGAGAGAAATTGGCGCAAGGCTTCACTCAACCGTAGCTGGTTGCGTCTGATTTTTTTACGTTCTCCACGCAGCACACACGTACCCAGAGCCCTTAGGACTGACACAGGCAGGCCAAATATAATTAATTCGCTTTTTTGCAAAGGGAGGGCCCCACTGCGGATATTCAATGAACAATACGTTTAATAACTGTGGTGTGGCCCTGAAAAAGTGTCACACAACTTTAGTGTAGCAGAGTTATTAACTCTGGCAGAGCAGGTATTTGCCAGTCAGGAAAGACAATGGCGCAAGCCTGCAGTAAACCGTAGCTGGTTGCGTTTGATTTTTGTACGTTCTCCACGCAGCACACACGTACACGGAGACCTTAGGACTGACACAGGCAGGCCAAATATAATTAATTGAATTCGCTTTTTTGCAAAGAGAGGGCCCCACTGCGGATATTCAATGAACAATACGTTTAATAACTGTGGTGTGGCCCTGAAAAAGTGTCACACAACTTTAGTGTAGCAGAGTTATTAAGTCTGGCAGAGCAGGTATTTGCCAGTCAGGAAAGACAATGGCGCAAGCCTGCAGTAAACCGTAGCTGGTTGCGTTTGATTTTTGTACGTTCTCCACGCAGCACACACGTACACGGAGACCTTAGGACTGACACAGGCAGGCCAAATATAATTAATTCGCTTTTTTGCAAAGGGAGGGCCCCACTGCGGATATTCAATGAACAATAACTGTGTTGTGGCCCTGCCTACACAATTCTGTCCCTGTAGTATCAATGGAGGGTGCAATGCTCTGCACTGCCGATTTTGAGAAAAAAAAAAAAAATTTCCACTGCTAACAGCAGCCTGCACACACGTAGATGTGGCCCTAAGAAGGACCGTTGGGGTTCTGGAAGCCTACACTCACTACAAACACTCTCCCTACAGCAACTCCAATAGAACAGCACTTTCCCTCACTAACTCACACGGCATCTGAGCTGAGCCGCGGGAGGGGCCGTCTTTTATACTCGGGTGACATCTGATCGCCCCAGCCACTCACAGCAGGGGGGTGGTATAGGGCTTGAACGTCACAGGGGGAAGTTGTAATGCCTTCCCTGTCTTTCAATTGGCCAGAAAAGCGCGCTAACGTCTCAGAGAGGAAACTGAAAGTAACCGGAACACCGCGTGGTACTCGTTACGAGTAACGAGCATCCCGAACACCGTAATATTCGCACGAATATCAAGCTCGGACGAGTACGTTCGCTCATCTCTAGTAATATACAGTAAATAAGAAATCTACAATAACCTTGATGTGGACATACAATGTAAAATGAAATAAAATTAAAACAAAATACTAGCTTACCAATGTATACCCATTCTCATGTCTCCAGTCTGCTTGGTCCTTAGCTAGTTTCTGTTTACAGTTGCACATAGGGACATGTCATCCAGAGAAAATGTACATCATATGATTGTAATGGCCAATAGCTGTCTTGCCCCAATTGATAACACTAGAAAATAAAGAGTGCCATAAAGAGAACAAAAGAAGGTGTTACCAACATATTCTCCCGAAAGCAGTTGTTACCAGTAGTATTGTTTTTTTTTTTTATTGGAAATACATAGTAGTATTACAAATTGCTACTACATGGAAACTACAAGAAATTTTTGTTTGCAATTTTTATTGTGATTGCAACACTGCCATTTGAAGTCAAGCATCATGCACATGCATCATTGCTAATAGAAAACTACTACAAAAAGGCATAAAGCAATTTTAAAAGAGAAAATATGAATTAAGAAACTTTTAATAATTTACAGTTAATTTTAATGAAAAATAGAAATGCTGTACATGTATGTGTTCATGATTAATTAAAATTCTAAGCACCATATTCACGTACAAACTTTAAGCGATTACTTTAAGCTCTTGTTCAAATTGGAATTCTACAGAAAAGGTTTTTGCTCACAGAGTCATCAAGATCTGCAAGCCTCTGATCTTTATCATTGTGTTTGCATTTATGATCCTATAATTGTCCCTGAGGGGATCACAGAGCTCAGCATAGAGTGAGAGAATCAGAACAAAAGGAATAGGGAAGGGGAGAGGGAAGATGAGCAAGGGAGAGGCAGTCAAGAAAAAGACAAGATTAACCTTTGGCATGGAGAAATGATTTTTACGTATGTTAATGATTACCCTGAATTACAAAAAGTTGCATTAACTTCTAGGCTGTAAACTTCATTCATTTTCAGACCCTCTGATATGCAGTTAGCAACTTGTTTCTAGCTTCAAACTTCTCTCATCTGGTTGGATCCCATGTTGGATGCCATATCTGTGTGTCCAGGATGTTGGTGCCTTCATTAGCCTTCATGTATCAACACAACTTTCTCCTCCCCATCCTTTCGAAAGTCAGTGGGGCCATACTATATTTCCGTATGCCTTTACTTTTATACATTATCATATAAAGCTTTTTTTTCTATTGCATTCCATATGAGTCTGATAGAAAATAAATTGAAGCATTGCTCCTGGTGAAACATGTCTAATTCTGCACAAGCATATATGCTCACTAATTACATACACACTCACTACATACACATATCAATAGCAAACTTAGTACATGTGTGTATACAAATACTGTACATAGGCATGCTCACTAAGTACACATGTATATGCACAGGTTATATTGCTGTCTTGCTTTAGAAACTTGAATTTGCACCATATAGAGTTCTTCTAAGGGGGTTCACTTTTGTTGTGTCTGCCCTGCCCATCCACAAAACGCAAATAATAAAACCCATTGATTTTAATGGGCTCATTCTCACGCCTTCTCTTGCCCAACATAGCACCTACTCTATTATGTGCAGATTTGTGCACCAAAAAGCCTATCAGAGGTCTATGGGAGGTGCACAGACACACATCTGCAAGCGTGGCTAATTACCCATTTAAAATAGGGTGGGGTAATTCCCCCGCTCATGTGAACGAGTGGTGTCTGTGCAAATACACTCATTCACTGCAAAAAAAATTGCGCAGGAGCGAGCGTATTGCGAAACATACTCGTCTCTCAAAGGACTAAGGGTGTTTTTTACAGTGACTAATTCTTGGCTTCTGCTTGTTCATCAGCTGTTCATTGCCCCTTTGGCATGGCCAAAAGATGGACAAAGAAACATTTGTGCAAAAAGTTGTGCCTTATAATTGAGTTATGTAAAGGGTTCTTAAGTTACTTTGATATGACAAAAGCATTTCAGTAAGGTAAGCTGCTGTGACATCACAAGTGGGTTTTAGTCGGGTAACTGTTGTGACATGAAAGGTAAGTTACAGTCAGGTATGCTACTTGGATGTAAATGGGTTTCAGTTATGTGAGCTGCGGTGACATCACAAGTATATTTCTGTCAGGTAACTGCAGTGACATCACAACGATTTCACTCAGGTAAGTTGTTGTGATATCAGTGGGTGTTCTGTTTTCCTGCTCCTGATCCGCTAGCAAAATGGATTGGTCTTCTGATGGAACCAAAAAGTGCCGAATGGACCCTATTGACTATAATAGGGTCCATTCAGTTTCCGCTCAGCTGCCCAGCATTTTACCAGAAGTAAAAAGCACTGCCTGCAGCACTTTTTTCCCCATTATTTTGTGCCGGATCTGCAATAGAACCTTCGAACGGAAGTTCCAGCGCAGATCTGAAGGCAGTCCTAAATCATATCAGCTTCGGAGACAATGCAACTGTAAGTTAGGCTGTGTTATTGCTCAGTTTTAGGTTTCCATCTCTCTGCTGCATTTTTGGAGGAGAGAAACGGAAATAAAACTGGAAGAAATGATCCAGAGCTGAAGTTCTCACACAGCAGGGTTGCCAACCTGAATTTTCTATCTTTATGGACAACATATTCAAAAATAATTGACAGCCAACATTTTTATAGAAAATTTTGAAAACCATACTGAATTATACAAATTATCAGTCATACTTGTCCATAAGGGCTTAGTCACGCCGGCACCAGTACGGACGAAAATCCACATGACTAGCTCCATTGCCACCCATATGTTCTTTTTTTGACAGGTCCGGACGTCTACGGTGCGGATGTTTTTCCGTGCGGAAATACACGCATATCGCCACTGATACGTGCAGACCTCCGCTCGTGTGATTGAGCCCTAAGTCAGATACTGATATAAACTCATTATGAGTATTTACTGTGCGCTGTAAAAGTATGATAATTATGGTTCTAATAATCTGCTCAAGCATCAACAGCCCTAAAAAATCTCACAGATACATCTATTGTATATTTAGAATTATGAAATATGCAAATTAAATATAAATATACATCCCACACCCCAATATATTAATACTCGATAGTATTAAATGTCAAAAATAGTCATTTAAGTAAATGCTCCAAAAGAAAAACCTTGTTCAGTCCAAAGGGTGTTTTGCTCTCTAGGCGAAAGATCAAACTCGCTTCTTCTTTCAATAGGACAACGTCTAAATTGCCCTTTCTCTTTTTTATTCTGCTTTTTTATTCTGTGAGCTCATTTTGATCAGTGTGCTCAGGGTAACGAACACAGAGTGCCCTTGCAATGCGTCTAACATTGGCTGAATGTTATGTGTTCCTCTATTGGCTGCCACACACTGTTTCTCCAATTGGTTTTTGCACTGATGTCTGTGTATTACACGCAGAGCTATTATTGGTTGACCCCTCTGTCTCGCAAATAGCTGATTGGTGGTGAGGATGATACTGTTCCCACCTCTTACTGATATACAGTATGTCTGCTACAGCGAGGCACTGCATCTATAGCTTCATGTACCCTCAAAGAAACATGTACCCCATCTGGCGAAACATGTCGGGGGAGATTTAGTGCTATGTTTATGCTATAGATATTTATCTCCTCACTACTGACTGTGGTGCTTTCAGTATATTAGTACCACTGATACCAGTCAGGGACTAGTGTCCTATATGAACTAGTTCACATGATCATATTGGTTTCTATGACTCAGTGTGTGTAAGGCATTGCGTTGGAGTCAATGTATGGAGCACTACCTGCACAATTCCAAAGAAAGTAAATATACACCTAATGTATTTAGTATGGCAGGTTAAATGTTCGGACTCTTTAAGTCTGTATAATTATTTTTTTTCTGCCGCTACAGCATATCTGTTCTTTTTATATCTTTTTAGGTGAAATTTAATGTGTGATTAATAAAAGTTTACTTTTAAGGGGATCCACTCAGGGTTTTTGCTTTTGGCAAATATATCCATTTGGGGTATACACAGCTGTAGTGTTTAACTTTCAGCTCTACCAACAGTGATTAGCTAAGGGGGTATACCAATTTCAGACCATCATGGCTGAGATGAAAATTGTCCCCTGTATGCACTGGTCAGGGTAGCCAGCCAAGTGGGCTGTCCTATGCTGTTTCTAAAATTCCCATAAAAATAATTAGGAGTTACAAAAGCAGCATAACGAGCAAGTTACAGTTCATTATTTCTGTAATTTGGGAGTTGCAGAAACAGTATAATGTTGCGGCGGTTCTGGGATTGATACTATGCTGATAGTCTAGTGCAGGTTTTGCAGGTGGTTCTCCATCTTCTGGCCCAGATGTGTGTGGCATTAGGTGAGATATGCTTAGCCACACCCAAGGCTAATTATCAGGCTATTTAGTCTGGCTGAGGTGGGACAGAATTGCCAATGAATCTTCAGTCTAACTCTGACTGTGGTCTCAGTCAGAGCTATGTTCTGGGTCGTTTATTTGCCTCCTGCATCTAAGCTAAGTTTGTGTTTATTTTCTGTTTGCGTTGTTTGTTTCCCCTATCCCATGTAGGCTTAACTAAGGGCCGATGTATGAGGTCAGATACGTCCTTGTCAGGGCGATTTGCCTGCATTTAGGCAGGTCCCTGTCCCTGAGGTTATTTACATATTTTTGCTGTTACACAGCTTGCACACATTTGTGCAATATCTGCACATTACGGATCCATCACGTCCTGGGTTGACATGACACATAGTTTGCAGTCCTATGCTGTTTCTGTAACTGCCAGTCACGTCTGTGTGAGTTATGTAAACAGCACAGAACTACAATTTATATTGTTTATGTAACTTCCAACCACCCATTGCCCCTGCACAAAGCCATTCTGGGGGTGGTCAGGCTCAGATCTTGAAATAGATGAAGGTCGCAAACGTGGAACCTACATCTATCAGACTTTAAGGGCTTATCCTGAAGATATACTAAAGAAGCCTGAGATGGGAGTACTCCTTTAAATAACTCTGTGTCTTAGGTTGCTTTCACACGTGGCACATATTTCCCTATAGAGCCTTCCTTTCTGTTGCATTGCATCACACGAAATCACGGTTTTCGTGCGGAAAGATGCAATCTTTATAGTAGCAAGTCCTACTGTTTGAGCTTTAAAATAACCCCTAGCTGCATAAAAAAAATAATAATAAT
The DNA here is from genome assembly GCF_035609145.1 of Eleutherodactylus coqui. Taxonomy (NCBI): domain Eukaryota; kingdom Metazoa; phylum Chordata; class Amphibia; order Anura; family Eleutherodactylidae; genus Eleutherodactylus; species Eleutherodactylus coqui. The sequence goes on along the minus strand of NC_089837.1, from coordinate 134,749,860 downwards.
ACATCACCTAACAGGTGTTGTCCACTCTACTGCACTTCTCCTCTGCAGCTCTGGCACACTTGTTTCTAGTCTTGAACCAGCGCTTCCTGGTGAGGGGTTTCAAAAAACCCAGTCTACAGAAAGTGCTGGCTCTGATTGGTTCTTGAGTGCTGCAGCTCAGTCAATCACTGCAGCATTCGATTAACCAATCCCCGCCATCACATTGAATGGCTGTGATTGGTTCATTGAGCGCTGCAGTGATTGGCTGAGCCACAGTGCTTGAGAACCGATCAGAGCCAACGCTTCCTGGAGGTGGGGTTCTTGAAGACCAAAAACAAGTGTACTGGAGCTGTGGAGGAGAAATGTGGTGGAGCAGAGAGCGCCTGTTAGGTGATGTATTGTTTTTTTTTTATGCAGCCAGGGTTTATTTTCAGGGTAGGGCTTATATTTCAATGCCCTCTGCAAATCCCAGCAAAAGAGCATTACAAAGTCACCCCAATTTGCAGCGACACAAGAAAATGTAGCAATAGCGCACAGAACACAGCTGCGATATCGCTGTGATTTTTTTGCGGTGATAACACTGTCGCTTATATGAAAGACACCTTATATCACCATTCCAGTTTGGGTGAAGTCAATGCAGTCTCAAGTCTTTTCCCCTTGAACATCATCATTTCCAAATATGTTATATTTGAAAATGTGCTATCATTAGTCTTTAAATACTGTAACTATGCACAAATTTAATTGTATATGAAAAAAAGGAATATTCATGTCTGCCATAATATACTGATTAGCTTAACTTAATTAATATACACAACAGACAACCATGCGTCAGAACTGGGAATTTAACATGCATTAGTTGTTGATGCTTGAGATCCTTATAATCCTTCTGCACTACTTGTGCCCTCCAGTCAGTTAATTTTCTAAACGTATAATAGTGCTATAACATATTTTCTTGCTGCCAAGGGAAAAAAAACTGCCAAAATAGACTAAAGTTAAAATTTAACACTCCTTATTCCGCTATTTGCATGGAACTTCAGAAAAAGTTTCAGGCACTATAAAAGGAAATAATTGTACTTTGTTCACTGCAGAATGTGCTGAATACATATTTTATTAACATTATACCTTGTTTTCATCTTTGCTTGCAGACACTGGGGACACGCTAAATTGCAGTCACACCTACAATGCCTATGATAATAAAGTCAGGAATAACTACTCCACTTTAATCATAAGGTAATTATGAGTAATAGCTCCTTGAGGTAATGATAGTGCAAAAAACATGTCTAGCTTTAATTGTTTTAGTGATTTTGATTGATGACTGGATGTTATTTTGCAGGGCATAATGGTCTCTCTGAGTTATGGTTTGAAGTGATGGTTTCATGTACATGTTTACACATTATTATTATAATCTACTGTATGGTTTAGGGCGTCACGTAAATTATACTGTATTTACTGCGAATATATATATATATATATATATATCACTGACAAGTTTAGAATAAAAGGAGAGCATTTTCTATAAAATGTAATTACTAAGGCTGGCACACTGCCAGCACCACAAAGAGCTGGTGTGGCATATTCCCCGGATGTTGGGTGCCAGAAGCGGTGACAGCAAGGCAATCTGACTTGGCCAGAGTCTTTAGATCAAGAGCTAGGTCAACATATTAAGTTTCTGACCCTAGTGAAGGAAGGCGTAGTAGTAGATTTAGAGTAAAGTGGCGCTGGCAATTGCCCCCCAAGACTACTGTGCCAATTTCAAAATTTTAACTAGTAGCTCTACCTTTTTCACTCCTGGGCTCTTTTTTAGTTATATTAGCAGCCACACAGGGTTCTAATGCTATTCAGAGTCACAGCGTAGTGTGTAGATGGTATACACATTGTCCTGATGATATCAGTGTTAGGGTGCATTCACACAAACGTATATCGGCTCGGTTTTCACGCCGAGCCGATATACGTTGTCCTCGTGTGCAGAGGGGGGAGGATGGAAGAGCCAGGGCCAGGAACTGTGCTCCCGCCCCCTCTCTGCCTCCTCTCCGCCCCTCTGCACTATTTGCAATGGGGAGAGGCGGGACGGGGGCGGGGCTAATTCCCAGACCTTAGCCCCGCCCCCGTTCTGCCTCCTCTCATTGCAAATAGTGCAGAGGGGCGGAGAGGAGGCAGAGAGGGGGCGGGAGCACAGTTCCTGGCCCTGGCTCTTCCATCCTCCCTCCTCTGCACACGAGGACAACGTATATCGGCTCAGCGTGAAAACCGAGCCGATATACGTTCGTGTGAACGCACCCTTAAGGTCATGTGTATGGCAACACCTGTAGGTAAAGAGGAGACTGAGAACACGGAGGGTAAATATGTAGTAGGGTCTGCCAGGGCTCTAAATTTCGGGATCTAGTCTATGGCCTGAATTATGAAGTTTGAACTAGCGTCTAAATTAATTAAGAAGTCTGGTCTGGGGTCTCAATTAATTTAGGTATTTGGTCTGGGTGGTTGAATGTATTTAGGAATCTTGTCTAGGGTCTGAATTAACATGATTCTGATCTGGAGTTTGAATTAAATTTTGGGTCTGGCCTGACATATGAACTTAATTAGGAGTCTGTTTAGGAGTCTGCATTAATTATTCGGGGTCTGGTTTGAGGTCTGAATGTATTTAGGGGTCTAAATTTATTTTTGTTGCTATGAAGGCTGGGGTTAGCTGAAGTAAGAGACCAGAGATGTCTTAGAAATTGTCATTGTATTCTGAGCCAGATGGAGACGAAATCATCTACAAGTCACTGGATTTAAAAAAAACTCGTTAACTCTCTTGACATGTCTTTTATACTAAATTGTTGCATAGCCCATGAAACAAGTATCGAGCATTTTGACTTACAAATTTGTGTCGCGATACTCCTCTGTAGTCCCTCCTGGAAATTTATGAATAAAGCCTGTCTTATATAGAGACTTCTTGTTATGCGAGTAATTAATTTACTTTTATAAAGTTTGGGGATTCAAAAATGGAATCACATTGAATCACTTCGGCTATCCTACTTTTGCCTCAGAATCCTAAATTGTCTTCTCGGAAACAGCAGAAATCATTCATTGGATTAGATCACTATTATTATTTTTTAATAATTTCTTTATTGAAAATTTCTTTTAAGTAAAAATTAACATAGCAAACCAAATTTGAAAGATAAAAAAATCCCAAATTTTAACATATACTTGGTAAATATGTTATGATATTTAAACATCACAAATATTGAAAGAAGTGTATACCATAAAAATGAACATATGCATATACAGATAGGAAATAAATAAGTATTAAAAGTAGAGTGTCTACCACTACTGAGTATGGCATAAGGAGGAAGGAAAAAGAAACCAGCTAGAAGCAAGGGTTGAATAAATCGAGATATTACAGTACGTTTTCTCATGTAGCTTGCGGGCCTGGCACCAGAAACACCTCTTCAATAAAACAATGTAGGTAGTATGAATAAACATGAGAGATTCTTGGTGAGGTAATTTGTTCAAGGTGCCCAGGAAGGTAACGTAGGAAACATAGTGACATATCTATAAGAATATAATTCTTCCAAGTGGTGCATGAGATTAATGGAATTAATAACTTTGCTCAGCAAAGGTTCATCTGAGGATCTCCATTGTTTGGCAATTGCCAAGTGAGATGCGAGCAATATATGGGAGATAAGAACAGAATAAAAAGATGGTAGTTTGTTTGTAGACAAAAAGCAGAGAACTAGTATGGGATCAGAGACTACAAATTGATATGTCACAGTATGAACAAAATTGAAAGGTATGTTCCAAAAAGAAAAAAATGGACATGAACAGCACATATGAAAATAAGTACCTTTGAGGTCATAATCCCCTCCAGTAAGTCATTTTGGCAAGTCTGGCAAGTGTTAGCTATCAGTGCGTAATTATTTCTCTGAAGACTCCCAATGTTTGATTCCATGTGAAACCTTTTAAGTCCAGTCTTCTACTTGAAATAGTTGCTTAAAATCTTGCTTTCGCAGTTACTTATGTGGAGACTTATGTTGGTAAACTGAGGAAAAATAATCATTATAAAAGAAATGCTCTTGGATGCCCTAGTAGACAAAGAAAAAAAAGTAAAAGCAGACCTGGGAAAAATGGGCCTGTGAACATCTATAGAATGAAGAGCATGTTGCATTCTTAAAAAAGTAAAAAAACAGATAGCTAAGTATTTGAAATAGCCTACATAATGTAGCAAAATCAAATATAGAGTAGTTTTCATATAGATTGCCAATGTTTTAATGCCCAAAGATTCCCAGGTTCTAAAATTAAAGGCTGTAAGGATAGAGGACAAAAATAATAAAGGAAGTATTGAGTCCAGAACCAGAAATGTTTACGAGGAAACAAAATGCTACTAGAAAGAGGCCAAAATTTGTAAACCAGGTAGGGTATGCGATGGTAAAGAAGGGGGTTTACCCCCAGGAGATAGATCAAAGTTGCCCCCAGGGCAGTTGACAATTGAAACCCATTTTTTATACAAAGAAGAGGTCCACCAATATTTGATTTGATCTAAAATCACTGTGGAAAAATAACATTTAATATAAGGGGCCCATCATACATCCTATTTTATAGGGCTTAGATAAGGTGGAAAATGTAATCCTAGCTTGAGAACCAATAAAAATAACATTGTTGAGAGTAGTGTAAAGTTTGGTAACAAAAAAAAAAAACAGTTTGGGATAGGAATCACTACAGTTCTAAAAATTTAGAGGACATGTGGCAAGACCATTATTTTAACCGCTGCTATTCTTCCTGCCAAAGAAATAGAGGGTTTACGAAAGTTATTTAAATGATGTTGGATGTGGTTGAGCATGGACAAATAATTTTTTGTAAACATATAGGAGCTAGGACTTGTTAAATGAATACCTAAATAAAATATAGAATGATCATTCCATCAATTATCAATTCCGTTGTCAATCTCAACACTTAATGGTTGAGATTTTGTGTTATTTACCTAATAGTATTACATTTTCCAAAAGTCAGTGAATACATATTGAGTCTGTTTTAAAGAAAGGACTGTTAATGCTATGATAACATCATTAGCATAGAGTCCTATTTTGTGTTCCAGATTTTTAATTTAATTCCCCTGATGTCCTTAATAGTTTAAATCTGTTCAGCTTAGGGATTCCATAAGTAGAGCAAAAATGAGAGGCGAGAGAGGGCAGCCTTGTTAAGTGCCATTGGAGATTGTAAATGAAGGGGAAATATACTAAGAGCATAAAACCTGTCCATATGGTACCAAGTACAACAACATAATCACAGATTTGATGGGGCCTGAGAAAACAAATTTTTCTAAAGAGACATCAAAATATCCCTAGTGAATCCAGTTGAAAGCCTTTTCTGCATCTAATGCTAAAATAAAAAAGGTATGTAACCAAGCTTGGTGGTTCTAATGAGTTCCAGGAACTGACGGGTTCTGTCAGATGCATCCCTTTGTGGAACAAATCCCACTTGGGCTGCAGCAATCAACATTGGGGGGGTAGAAAAATGTTGGTTACTGATAATTTCAGCATGAATTTTAATATCAGTGTTCAATAGGGAAATAGAACAAGAAGTGGCTTCTTTGGCGATTTTGAGCAAGTTAACAATAAACACTTCTAACATTTCTGGAGTAAAGGAACTGTCATTTATTGCCATATAAAACACTAATACTAGATAATAGGTCAGAAAAGAAGACTATTTCTTATAATAAGCATTGGGGAAACCACCCAGGCCCGGGGATTTGAAAGATTTTAACATTCTAATAGCAACTAAGACTTCAGGTGTAAAAATTGGTTAAAAGAGGTTAATTGATCTAGTGACAGGTGAAGAAGATAAATGCTTTGGAGAAAGGCTGGGGTTGATATCCATTTATGTCTTCTCTTAGATTATAAAGAGACGAATAACATGAGGCAAAGGCATTAACAATTTCTTGAGGATGAACAATTTTATGCCCATCTGCATCTAGGAGATATCTAATGCTTTCCTTGGATTTAAGACTCTAAAGTTGTTTGGCCAAGAATGCCATAGTACACTTATCATGGGCTTAGAATTGCATATTCATTTTTTGAAAAGTGATAACATTTGCAGCTAAAAGACTCTCGAGTTTGGTGTGCAGTTTAAATATCTCTTCTATTCTATGAGTTGTAGGATTAGTTTTATTTAAAGAGTCATTGGTGCTAATTTGATAGGTCATGAGATTCAACTCCTTCTCTCTTTCTTTTAGCCCTAGAATAGTATTTTAAAAACAGATCTCTCATATAGGCTTTATTGGCTTTCAACACTAAGAAAACACTAGAGACTGGCAAAGAGTTAACAGTAAAAAACGTTTCTAATTCAGTTTTCAAATTAAATTCATATTCTGGATGAGAATAAATATATTCATTAAGTCTCCAAGAGAACGAGGGAGAGTATGAACGCCTCTCATGTATTGAGAAACACACTGGTGCATGATCCAATCAAGTAATAGTTGTCATCTCGGCCTTATATATCTTTCTCTAGTCCTCTGGCATCCAAACCAGAAACATGGAGCCACCCAAAGGGTCTCAATACAGATTCTATTGGAAAAATAATTCTAAATTGCTAATTGCAATTGGCTCTCTACTTTTTTTCTCATCAGGGTTAGAAGCATTGAAAAGATGTGGGAATTTGGGATGTGAACACTTGGGATGTTTTTTTTTTAAAATAAAATGTGTTTCCTAGACAAAAAAAATATATCAATGTGTATTTTTAAAGCCTTGTGCCAAAGCAAACTGCTTGTATGGACTATTCAAGCCGCTAACATTCAAAGAAGAAATAGTGATAGGCATGGTATATAAGTAAATGAAAAAGTTGCATTGCCTCCATGGCAGACAGAGAGTGGTGGACACTTAGCATAGAAAAGGACCTCTCAGTAAGATAACAAAAACAAGAGTAACAGAAAAACAAATTAGAAAACCAAACAGCAGCATGAGGCCTCGGTTAGACGACCGTTTTTTGTCGCGATTTGCGGATTGCATGTCGGATGCGCATGCGCAAATCGTGTGACCGGGGCCGACGATTTCAGCGAAACGGGCCCGATCAAAGCAGCGCTGTCCAACCCATTGAAATTCAATGGAGCCGGCAATACAGCCAGCTCCATTGAAAGTAATGGGATGCCGGCGAGCGCGGGATGAATTTTCGGGAAGGGCTTAAAAATATAAGCCCTTCCCTGAAAATCATCCTAAAATGTGTAAAAATAAAAAAATATGGGGGCGGAGCCTGGCTGCTGAGCTAGATGGTGGTCTGAGTACAGAGCTCCCTCTCAGCGGTGCCTTCCAGGGCTAAATACAGCAGCTACAAGCAGCGCAGATGGGGAAGATTACAAAGGAGAGAGGAGGGGAACCCTCAGGAACACCCCGATCGCAAAAGGGACAAACAGATATGGAGCGCACCCTCTCCCCGCTCCCAGCTAAAGATGGTGTCGGCCCGGGAACCTGCAGCATCTGCAGCAGCTCACAGTAAGGCAGAGGAGGAGGGGGGGTCATCAGAGGAGGAAGAGGGAGAGAATGTCTCTAGAGCTTTTATGAGAGACTTATTCTCCCAAGCCCTACTTCCACTCAAGTCAGATCTCACAGAGATCAAGGAGGACCTGAAGCAAATGGGGCGACGTGTAGAGGACTTAGAATCCACCTTTGCCTCCATTATCTCACACTCATGTGAGATGGAGAAAATCATAAAAGAACAGCATGAGCAGCTTAACAAAACACTGATAATGCAGGAAGACCTGGAGAACAGGAGCAGGCGCAGCAACATGCGCATCAAAGGGCTCCCTGAATCCTGGGCTACTGACTGTCTCCACAAAGTTGCAACAGAGATTTTCACCTCATTATTAGGAGCAGAAAGAGCCGCAGCTATTAACATTGAGCGGATACACAGAGCCCTGCGCCCTTTACCCCCTGCATCAGACCCCCCAAGGGACGTGGTCTGCAAACTGCTCATGTTTCCAGATGCTGTAGCAATACTGAGAGCAGCGAGACAGCAAAAAGATCTTTGCTATGCCGACACCCCTATACAGCTATACCAGGACTTAGCGCCCCCTCAACCCTGGCGAAGCGCCGGGCACTGCGTCCGCTCCTGGAAATATTAAGAGAGAACGGCATAAAATATGCCTGGTTGTTCCCGTTTGGGCTGGGAGTTACTTACAAAGGTTGCAGGCTCAATGTACGAACCCCAGAAGATCTGCAACAGCTATGGCAACTAATAGAGGTAGAACCCGTACAGCTTCAAGGATGGTTACCTTTGCCCGATTTACCAAGATTCCCCAGCCTAGCTGTGCAGGAGAATTGGCAGACTGTGAGCAATCCGAAATCGCCGAAGAATAGAAGGAAAAAAATCAAAAGAAAACGTCGCAGAAATGGATACCTGAAAGAGACTCTAGTCCCTACTAAATTCGTACCTTTAAGTAGTTGTTCCCTCTCTCACCCCCCCCCCCCCCTTAGACAATATTTTGAGAATAGTATTTCTCAGGGTGATGCACAACATTCATCAAGAGACCCTGGCTTACAGAACGGGAGGGGATTCGCCCCCAATATTGCCCCGAGTTCCTTATCTTGGGCAGGGAGAGAGGAATCAGCTGGCAGTTTGCCCGCCGAGGAAGAAGGGGTTATACCACATACTTCCAGACCCCCCCTCTCTCCCTTGGGTGACGACTCTGAGGTTTTCCCAGTTCGGGAACAAATGTCTTTCCCCCTGCAGGACACAAATAGTCCTGGAGGGCGCCTGCCAGGTCAGGCTGTTGATAGTTTCCCTAGTGACCCTGGTGTTAGGGGTCACTGGTTCAACACCGATTGAAACTCTCCCCCCCCCCCCCCCCGGAGGAGGACCGGAACTACACCGGACCTCTCCTTGACAGGGCGCAGAGTGCCAAAGTTCATTACTGTTTATACCTGACTTCTGTTTTTTTTTTTTTTTTAACCTACTCATCCTTCCTGTCCCCCTCTTTCCCTCACTCCTCCCCCTACCCCTCAGGTGAGGACCCCAGTGGTATATTGCAAAAGTATAATCGTCAATTAATATTATCTTCTTTTCTCAGATATCGCTTTACCTTTCTACATACGGCAAACTATGAATGATCTACGCTTCACATCATTCAATGTCAAGGGCCTCAACTCGCCGCTGAAACGCCACAACATCGCAGTGCTGCTAAAAAGGTACAACTCGAAAATTGTTCTCCTGCAGGAGACGCATTTTAAAGGGGACAAGTGCTTCGCATTGCCAGGCAGACAGTAACCCCAATGCTATCATAACTCCCACCCCTCCTCGGCATCTAAAGGAGTCTCCATACTCCTTCACAAGTCTGTGAATTTTGTATGTGAGTCCCAATATTCGGACGGAGAGGGGAGGGTGTTATTTCTTAAAGGTCTCTTGGATAATGTTAAAATCACTATAGCAAATTTATACGCTCCAAACACGGACCAGGTCACGTGGTTACTCAAACAGTTAGACACACTCAAACATTTTGCAATAGGTCACGTGATATTGGGGGGCGATTTTAATGTCACCCTTAACCCGGTATTAGACTCATCCGTGGGCCGATCCCAGATCTCGCAGGTCAAATTAAGAAAACTTAACCGAGGTCTCCAGGAATTGGGAATGATTGATGTATGGCGTCTCCTTAACCCCTCAGTGAGGGACTACACTTTTTTTTCTTCGGTCCATTCCTCTTTCCAGAGACTGGACTACCTGTTGATATCCAAGGGACTAGTGGAGTTTCTAAATAAAACGATAATAGATCCGCTGACCATCTCTGACCACGCCCCCATACACATCCTGCTCAGACCCATCCACCCACCCTGCAAAGAATGGAGATGGAGACTAAATCCGTCACTGTTGGACTCAGAAGACGAGGCTACAAAGCTCTCTAAAGCTATTGAGGAATACTTTCTTCTGAACGCGAACGGAGAGGTCGGCACCCCCACTGTCTGGGAGGCCCATAAGGCCTATGTGAGAGGCTTATTAATCGCACTAGGCTCCAGGGTCAAGAAAAAATTACAAAAAGATATAGATACAAAACTCGCATCAATAGCTAAGCTGGAACAATCCGTCAAACTTTCACAGACTCTTGATAACTTGGAGAGACTAGAAGACTTAAGAAAAGATTTGAAACTCTGCCTTGAATCGAGGTTCAACAAAAAGAGCCTCTTTATGAAGCAGGTGGTGTATGCGCAAGGAAATAGGGGCAGCAAATTTATGACATCGCTAATTAAAAAAGCCCGGGCAAAGAACACAATTAGAGCCATCAAAACCACATCGGGCACAATGGCTACATCCTCTGAGGAAATTGCCAAAGAATTCCAGATGTTCTATAAAAAATTATACAACATACAAACATCCCACACGGGAGGAGGGAATCAGAGTTTGCAAGAACAAATTGACAGGTTCCTCCAGAAAGTAAATATGCCTAAGCTGGATCACCGGGAAGCGGAATCTCTGCTGACCCCGGTTTCCCAAGAGGAGGTAAAAAACCTGATAGATTCCTGCCCGTCTAACAAAAGTCCAGGCCCTGACGGATTGACCAGAGCTTATTATAAAACCCTTCAGGCAGTGCTGGTTCCAAGGCTAACGGATCTCTTTAACGCCCTACTGGGGGGTAAAGAACTACCTAGACAGGCACAGGAGGCTCAGATTACCCTTATCCCAAAAGAAAATAAAGACCCCACACTTTGCGGAAATTATAGGCCGATTTCGCTTATTAATTTGGACGTAAAGTTGTGGGCGAAGCTTTTGGCAAAAAGGCTCGAGGCCCTGGTCCCTTCCTTGATTGACGGGGAACAGGCAGGGTTCGTGAAGGGGAGAGAGGGCAAAGACAACTGTCATAGACTACTACACGCAGCTCGTTATGCCCAAAAACAACAAATTCCCCCAGCCTTTGTAGGCACAGACGCAGAAAAGGCGTTTGATAGGGTGAATTGGACATACATGAAAAGTGTACTGCTTAATTACAATCTACCACCAGACTTTGTATCTGCTATTTTTACACTCTACGCTAAACCCCACGCGAGACTGCGAGTAAACGATGCTATGTCCCCTCCATTTGAAATAAATAACGGTACACGGCAGGGGTGCCCTCTCTCCCCCACACTATTTGTTCTGGCTCTAGAGCCTCTCCTGGTGGAAGTAAGACAAAACCCGAACATTAAAGGCCTTTCTATTGGGGACAAGGTACTGTCTACAGCGGCATTCGCCGATGATATTGTCTTTTTGATCACTAACCCTATTGAGGGTCTCCCCGGGCTGGTGGGGCTGCTGAACCTCTTCGGAGAAATTTCAAATTTCAAAATCAACTTCCATAAATCCACAGTGCTGAATATCTCTATCCCCCGCACCCTTTCTAACACCCTCTCGACATCCTCCCCCTTTACGTGGTCAGAGGTGTCACTGGACTATTTAGGAGTGATTATAACAAAAAGAGCGGAAGACCTGTTCAAAGCTAACTTCATACCATTGGTAAACAAAATTAAGAGCCTTCTGAGATCATACGATATACCATGTATATCGTGGTTCGGTAGGAAGAACATCCTGAAGTCTTATATACTTCCAATAGTGCTTTATAGAATAAGGATGCTTCCTATTCACCTCCCTACAAGCTTTTTTAAAACCCTGCGCACCATTTTCTCCGGCTTTGTATGGAGACAACGGAGGCCGAGACTGGCCTATAGCCTAATGATAAGGAGGGGGCCTGAGGGAGGCATCGACCTGCCCAACATAAGCGATTATTACAGGGCTTCACAACTAGGTTACTGGATGAATCTACTGAACCCGATAGCAGCAATGGCCCTGCAATATAACAGGGAGGCTTCGGAGGGGGATTTATGGCTACCCGAAAAAAACCGCTATAGAGCAAAAAACTTTAATCCCTTGCTGAGAGGCCCGTGTGAAGTATGGGACGAGGTAAGAGAGAGATTGGCTCCGTCACCCTCACCAACCTTTCCCCTGAATACAATACACAAATTACTAGACCTCGGGGCTGATCCAGTCACTGAGTCGGTCTGGAAAAAATTCAGAACCCTCAGGATTGGAGACTTGCTTTCCATAGCGCATCTTTCCCCTTCAGAGATACTCCAAACCCTCCTGCCCTCGCATAAGCTATCTTTTCTACACCAAGCAATGGTGACCAGCGTAATAGGAGAATTCATTAAGAGATATAAAGGGGCTAGACCTATGCTTCCCTTTGAGACTACCCTGAATAACAAAGACCCAAAGGTAAGGAAAATTGCTCCTCTACGTAAACGCTACATAACACCTCAGAGTATAACTAAACCAGCTTTCATTAGCTCCTGGGAGAAAGAGCTTGGCGTTTCTTTATCCCAAGAAGACATCAATTCAATATTAGCAACTTCATTTGGTATCTCCCCCTGCATTATGGCTCAGGAGGCACACTATAAACTGCTTGTAAGGTGGTATAAGACCCCGCAGTGGCGCTATGCTTATAAATTAGCCTCCCACGATAAATGTTGGAGGTGCGGTAGAGAGGAGGGGTCATACCTTCATCTATGGTGGAACTGCCCCCCCCTAAAATCCTACTGGAGGGGAGTTGAGGAGATCCTGAGGAAAATTAAACCAAACTTCACACTCTCACCAGAGATACTGTTCCTCTGGAGGCCTTCCGCAACTTTCCACCCCAGAAAGGACAAACTGATGGCATTCCTGATAGACTCAGCTAAAGCATTATTACCACTGCACTGGCAATGCGAAGCACCCCCCTCACTAAAACAATGGAAAGAAAGAGTAGATAGTCTCTTCAATCTAGAAGAGCTGTCGAGTTGGAAGAATGGCACACATAACAGATTTACCAAAATCTGGAACCCCTGGCGCAGCTTGAGGCTCCTGGACATCTTTTCTCATAGAGGTACCTCTCCTACTACCACCACCACCTGAACTCCCCCCCCTTCCCTCCCGTCCCCCCCTCCTCCCCCCCCCCCATTTACCCCCCCCCCAGTCTCCACTTAATTGTTTATTAAGAATTTTATGTTTGATGTTTTACCTCAACGCCTTGGTCTCAGGATTAGCGCTAAGTAGCGCGAAGCACCGGGATGATTGAGATGCAAAATGCGTACTTAGTATGAATGTAAGCAAACAGCTATACCTCAACCTAAGCTTGTAATTTGATCCAAATGATTGTTTGTTTCTTGCATTGAGTGAAAAGATAACTGTTTTTGATATCCTAGACGATTTGTCTGTTAGAAAACTTGAATAAAAATTGATTTAAAAGAAAAGAAAATAATAAACAAGCCAACTCTCACCTCCTGAACTGCTCTGCGTATTATTCAGCAGGCGGGGATTTAAAATCCCCGCCTGCTGAATGGGCTGCCTCTGATTGGTCACAGCCCTGTATTGCCGGCTCCATTGAATTCAATGGGCGAACATCGTTCTTCTCTGCCACAGCTGTTACAGCTGTGGCAGAGGAGAATGATCTTTGTAGTATATGTTCTCAATGGGGTCGGCGCTGCTGCCGCCGGCCCCATTGAGCGCATATATTGAACCCAAGGAATCGCAGAACGCAGATAGGCGCGATCTGTGATTCCTCTTGTCCTATAATTTATCGGACATCTGCATAAAAAGCGGCCATGTGACCGATCCCATTGTGAAGCAATGGTTCCATATATGCGCAGATCGCATGCGCAAATCGCACGGAAAAACGACCATCTGACCGAGGCCTAAGAGTGTTCATCTAGAATATGCGGCACAAAAGGTAAATGATGATTTGGGGATATAAGCATATCTTAACATCAAGAATAGCTCCTCGATGTAAATAACTATTAGAGCCTTGAAAAGTATAAGAAAATAAAATCATCGCTAAAGTACTTATCAGTTAAGAGTGATGGCCATTCTTGCCAACCAAGGATTTGTTTGTTGAATGAGGTGCAGTCGGATCAACAGGAATGTTCTATTTCTTCAGAAGGGACAATCCATCTGCCATTGTCTTTGCTATATTGGTCATTCCATTTCAAGCTTAGATGGAAAGCCCCATTTGTACTTAATATTGGAACCATAAAGACAGAAGTGACTGGATTGAATTGACTACAGAGTTGCAAGTTCACTGAAGAAAGATCAGAGAACATCAGTATGGCATTTTATGGGGCTGGTGATGATCCCTCATTTAGAAGTTTCTCTTTGTCTGGTGAAAATTAAGTCGACCCAGTAAACTCTGTGGAGCACCTGAGACAGAGCGAACTTTAGGGATTTTGTGTGGTCTCTCAATAGTATATTCAAATGGAAGTTGAAGCAGGAACTGAGGAATGTCAGCAAAGGACACGGATTCTTGAATTCCTTGACATTTAATGTTTCTCTGTGAGCTATCTTCAAGATCTGTAACTTTTTTGAGTAAACGGGAGACCTCTTCTTCCAGGGCAGTATGAGTGTCCACTAAATAATTGTGTGTAGAGAAAAGTTTGGCCATTTTTTTGTTTAACATGTGGTGTATATGTGGTAAGATAATTATGTGGTAATTTATGGTAAGAAGAATTTTTTTGCATATCTCAAGAAATGTCGTTTTGAAGATACAAAAGCAGCTCTATCAATGTGTTAATGGTAGGGGATTATATGTACCTGGATACAATTGTGAAGTACAAAAGTACAGGAGAAGCTTTCCATGTTTAAAACATCAGTAGTAGCAGTGTGGGATCCTTTTTTAGAGGAAGATGCCTAAAAACTAGGGGGGCCTGTAGGGAGCTAGGAACTCCTCATTTAGTGACTTTACTGTAAGCGAGGTTATGCTCTGCAGTTTCAGTTGAAGAGGAGCCAGTATAGAATTGTCGTGAAGGTGGACAGCGTTCACAAGATGTTTTTACCATCTGATCTGGTTCCGAGTTGTAATACGAATTAATGGCTGCAATGGTGCCATGCGGGCCAAGAGGGTAAAGGTTTCTAGGTGTAAGCTTTCTAGGTGCTGTAGATTTGATATACGTTTGGCCTATTTTTAACTTGTAATAATAATCTCTGTGAGGAAGGTGGTAATTAGAGATGAGCGAGCACCAAAATGCTCGAGTGCTCGTTACTCGAGTTGAACTTTCAGTGATGCTCGAGAGTTCGTTTCGAGTAACGAACCCCATTGAAGTCAATGGGCGACTCGAGCATTTTTGTATATGACTGGTGCTCCGCTAAGGTTTTCATTTGTGAAAATCTTAGCAAATCACCAAAGTCATGTAAAAAACACAGAAATGGATAGGGCAGGCGAGGAGCAACATGCAGGCCTGCACTTCGGGCTCCGAGGTCTCACTATTAAGCCAAAATAGTGGCAAGAGTGAGACCCCCCCCCCCCCCACTGTCAGCATAACGATCGTTCTCCTCTGCCACAGCTGTAACAGCTGTGGCAGAGAAGAACGATGTTAGCCCATTGAATTCAATGGAGCCGGCAATACAGCCGGCTCCATTGAAAGCAATGGGCTGCCAGCGAGCGCAGGATGGATTTTCGGGAAGGGCTTAAAAATATAAGCCCTTACCTGAAAATCATCCTAAAATGTGTAAAAATAAAAATAAAAATTATGTCAGCATTAAGATCATTCTCCACTGCCACAGCTGTAACAGCTGTGGCAGAGAAGAACGATGTTAGCCCATTGAATTCAAAGGAGACGGCAATACAGCCGGCTTCATTGAAAGCAATGGGCTGCCGGCGAGCGTGGAATGAATTTTCGGGAAGGGATTAAAAATACAAGCCCTTACCTGAAAAAGAAAGATTTTAGTGTAAAAAAGAATAAAAATGCAGGCATTCTCTTCAGTGGAGCCGCTGCTGCTGCCGGCGACTCCATTGTAGACAATGGTCCTCTGGCACACCTGAATTCTTTTTCAGGGAAGGGCTTTACATATAAGCCATTCCCTGGAAATGAATTAAAAGTGATTTAAAAAACAAAAAAAATAGATACTCACCTCCCTTCAGCTGCCGGGGCACAGCCGTATCTTCTCCTGCTGTCCCCTGCACTGTGGTGCTGAACTGCTGTCATTCAGCTGAGAGCTGCGCTGAGCCAATCAGAGGCAGCATTCACTCACCCATTCATGAATTCATGAATGGGTGTGAGTGAGATCTGCCTCTGATTGGTCAGGCTGTGACCAATCAGAGGCAGCTCATTCAGCAGGCGGGGATTTTAAATCCCCGGCTGCTGAATACTACAGAGAGCAGTTCAGGAGAACTGCCAGCTGGCCGCAGCTGAACTCCGTCTGCCGGGACCAGGTGAGTATAAATATTTTTTTTATTTTTACACATTTCTGGATGAATTGCAGAGAAGGGCTTATATATTTAAGCCCTTCCCGAAAATTCATTGTGCGATCGCCGGCAGCCCATTGCTTTCAATGGAGCGGGCTGTATTGCCGGCTCCATTGAATTCAATGGGCTAACATCGTTGTGCCGGGACAAGGTGAGTATATATTTTTTTTTACTTTTTACACATTTTCGGATGATTTTTAGGTAAGGGCTTATATTTTTAAGCCCTTCCCGAAAATTCATCCCGCGCTAGCCGGCAGCCCATTGCTTTCAATGGAGCCGGCTGTATTGCCGGCTCCATTGAATTCAATGGTCAGTGCTCGTTTAATCGAGACAAGTACCGCGTGGTGCTCTTCTTGAGTAACGAGCATCTCGAGCACCCTAATACTCAAACGATCATCAAGCTCGGAGGAGTATGCTTGCTCATCTCTAGTGGTAATACTTCTTTTGCAAAAAGTAGAAGTGATCTCCAGCAAAGTTTTGTGATCCACAGATAATTGTGTTAAAATGGCTGCTAATGATAGCACGAAAATAACAAAGTCTGATTTGAATGGTCATGATCTGAGCCACTTTGGAGCTAAAAATAAACCAAAAAAATGCTGGTCTCAATCTATCATCATGGTATGCTGAAGGGTGCCAGAGGGACCATCAGGCAAATAGTAAATATGATAAGCAGCTGGAATAAGCTATCTATGAGCCACTGAAGAGCTACTTGTGGACAGCAATATGTTTTAGTCAACCATTGGGTCCTGTGGGCTGTTATAGTGCAAAACATAGGGTTCTTCTTAGTTCTAGGCTAGCCAATTTTCTTAGTTAGGGAGTTCAGAGCACACACGCCCCCTGCACAGCACAGTCAAGACAGCCCTTGTTATATTTTTTGGCAAGCTCTGTGCAACCAGCACTATGTATATATGGAGCTGCTGTAGAGGCACTCTTACTGTATAGAAAATGCTCATGACTTTCCTTGAGTGCACTGAGTATCGAGGGACCTCGTTGTATACAGCATATGGCCAATCCAGGTCTCTGACCTCTCAGGGTCAGTAGTATTGACAACACTGCCATGTTGGACTACCCCTTTCCTTATCGCACTGCTCAACGGTCTTGTATGCGCAATCCCACAGCTAGGGATGAAGCACCCGTGAACTGCGCCACATGATAACTCCTTTAGAGGTAGAAAAGCCACAGCCGCAGGTAACACTGACAGTCGGAGCACGCTCTGTCCACATCATTATTATTTTGATCAGTTTTAGGGCTAAATATTCTTAAGCTTGCAGGAAAATAACACGTTTTCTTTTCAGGTTTTACCAGTGTAATTCGAAGTTTTGAGGAAAAGCAAAAGCACAGTTCAGACATTGCTCTTCTCCTTAATGCGACGCATAAGCCTCTTCTAATAGATGTGCATACTGATTAGTATTGAATGGGGATGAAGGAGCTTTATATGATTGGCAGTCCTTCATGGATTAAGGTTTTTAAGATGAAAAGGCATATATGCACAAGGAGGTACATATATTATACATAAGAATGAAAAAAATATTTTATTCTTTTTTTGTGGGAGAGAATTTCCCATTTGAGTTGTTATTAAAATGCTATGCTTGACAACGACTCGAAATTTGCTAATTTCAAATTTACTAACAACCTGGGGCTAAGAAATGAGCACTTGGCAAATACATAAATGAAAATATATATCTTACAAGAGGAATTTATGTATCATAAAATGTGATTCAGTAATTTAAAGGGAGTTAGACAATTTTAGACTCTAATAAGAAAAAAAGTTTTCCAGCTTAGAAGATACTGCAGGAAAGAAAATCAATGCGAAAAATTAAGTCACCCAGAAATCATACAGAACAGCACTTGAGACTTCTAAGGAAAGTTGTTGAGTTGAGCAGGACTATAAGGGAAATAGTGATATTCAAAACTTGGATACAAACAAAATTACTAACTCAGATACAATGTTATACAGTTTCACTTAGAAGTGAAGAGAAAAAACAAAGAAAATAATAGAGGTGCAAGCGACACCGATCACAAACTAAAATGTTTCTACACAAATTCACAGGGCATGGGCAAAAACAAACAGAATTAGAGCTCCTAACACAGGAAGAGAAATATGATATTATAGGTATCACAGAAACCTGGTGGGATGATACACATGACTGAAATACAAGGCTTGAAAGATACAACTTATTTATAAAAAAAAACAGGCTTAATAAAAGGGGAGGAGGTGTTGCATTGTATGTTTGGAAATCATACCTCTGTACAAAGGTATGGATTAACTTTTTCTACATCAGATGGTCAAGTTCTCAAAAAAGTGCGACATCGTGATCATAGGAGATTTTAACTATTCAGACAAATGTTGGGAATCTCTCTCAGACAAAACTAAATGGTCCAACAAATTCTTCTCCACTCTTGCTGACCACTGTTTCTTCCAAAAGGTAGAAGAGAAAATAGGTAGATCTGTGATCTTGGACCTAATTTTTACCAACAGGGAGAAAATGATTGAGGAAGTAAGGGTAGCTGGGACTTTAGGAGTCAGTGATCGTGCTAATGATCATGACTGATCATTGAATTTTGGACAACAAGGGAAGGAAGACCTGATAAGACTCAAATATCAAGGTTGGATTTCAGAAAGACCGATTTTAATGAACTCAGAAAGAAGGTAGGAAGCATCCAATGGCTGGATCTTCTTAAAGACAGAAGTGTCCAAGAAGGTTGTAAAACATTGTGAGATTCTCAAAGCACATTCGTTAACCATCCTTAAAAGAAGGAAGAATGGGATGCATCTAAAGATATCAGGATAAATGATCACAGAACTTAAATACATGCTAAAAAGGAAGAAACATATGTTTATGTAATGGAAAGTGGGGGGCATATCTAAATAAGAATATAATGTAGTCTACAGAAACTGTAGGGTAAGTGTCAGAAAAGCTAATGCTAATAATGAATTGAGGTTTGCAAGAGAGGCCAACGGCAATAAAAATGGATTCTGGGGGTATGTCAAAAGCAAAAGAAAAGACAAAGATGATATAGGGTGTTTACAGGATGAAAATGCTGAATTGGTTAAAAATGATGTTGAGAAGGCATAAGTTTTAAATTTTTATTTTGTATCTGTTTTCTTTCAGAAACTAAATGTAACATCATTTGATCTTCCCTGTACTGCTGAAGGAATAAAAGAAATCTATATCTCTAAACAGAGAGATGGGGAGAGAGCACTTAGCTAACTTAAATGAATTCAAGTTTCCAGGTCTAGATGAATTACATCCTAGGATACTGAAGAAAGCAGCAGATAAAATTCCTGGAGAACAGGAGAAGTCCCAGAAGTTTGGAGAAGGGCAAATGTTGTTCCTATGTTCAAAAAAGGGAAGAAGGTGGACCCAGGGAACTAGAGACCTGTGAGCTTTACTAGATAGTGAAGATTACCATCCTAAAGCCTATTTCACACGAGCATCATTTTGATTTAAAGTAGGCACGTCAAAAAATCATGTTCATTACAACCAAAGCTTTCCTATGGATTCCTTCGGATGAACGATTTTTCAATGCACCTAAAAAAATCACACTACAAAAGATAGAAAATAGGCACATTATTTCAATGCCCAACTTTCTTTTGCATCAAAAGATAGGTCTTGTTCTATCTTTTGACAGTGCAAACACAGGAGGCGCATAGATTCCTATTGGAGTCTATGGAAGCTGGCTGAAAGAGGGAGGGGGAGGAAGCTTAACAGCAGGCAGCACTGTTAAACAATGACGGGTGCCTCTAGTGAGGCATTTAAAATGATTTAAGTAGTTCTGCTGGCCAATTCCGGGGCTGCGGAGTCAGTTCACTGCAAACACTCATGTGAAGGCGGCCTAATGAGTCAATGTGGTATCTACACCTATGCAAGAAGGATCTTCAGTATGTGCAAATGCCTTAAATCTTATCCTGAAAATCACATAGACGAACTTAAACATGAAAAAGCTAAATTTATACTCAAATAGAAGAGATGCTCTAGACAAGTAATTATGCAGAGCAATTTTTGTGACAACTAAAACATTAAACAAATTAAGCTAAACAATAAAAATATGAAAGCTGCATAATGCTGCTTTCACACCTGCGTTCAAGCTCAGTTCAGGGTCTGTCTCTCTGCTCTGCTTTTAAAAGAGAGAAATTGAAATTAAATTGAAAAAAAAACAAATCCATTTTTTCTCCATTGATTTCAATGGCATTTTAAAAAAAATGGAAAGCAAATGGATAGGCTTCCACATGCTTCCATTCTTTAAGGTTTTTATTTTTTTGGACAGAAAGGTTTCAGTCTGGGGGCTTATTCAGACAAGCGTATATCGGTCAGGTTTTCACGCTCGGCCAATATACACTGTCCCTCTCTGCAAGGGGAGGAGGCGGGCCTGGCTGGGAGCTAGTGGACTTAGCTCCCGCCCCCTCTCCGCCCTCGCCTCTGTTTGCAATGTTAGGGCCAGGACAGGGGCGGAGCTAGACTTCACTCTGTCCCACCCACTCTCATTGCTGGCTATGGACAAGGGGCGGAGCAGGCGGGAACTTAGCTTCACCAACATCCCGCTCACTCACATTGCAAACCACTTGGAGGGAAGTAGAGAAGCAGAGAGCCGGTTAGTGGAAGGGAGGGAAGGGGGGACTGCTCAGATGGAAGCGTATATCGTCCGGCCGTGAAAAGGCCGGCAGTATACGCTTGTGTAATTGTGCCCTGAAGCATTATCTTTCCATTCAAAAAAACTGAAACGTGATGCTATGGAAGCAAAATGAACCCTTTCCATTTGCTTTCCTTTTTTTTTTTTGAAACTCCATTGTAATCAATGGGGAAAAATGGGTGTGTTTTTCAACTTTATTTCAGTTTCTCTCCTCCTAAAACAGAGCAGAGAGATGGAAAACCCTAAACTGAGCCCTAACACAGGTGTGAAAGCAGCCTAATTCTGTAGTCTTATAAAATATACAATGAAAGTGATTGCCGGAAATAATTCAACTAGGAGCCTGGGCAAGAGGCAACCAAATGTGCCTTTCTTTGCTATTGTCTTGCACTCTACAATCAGAACTGGACAGTGTCAGGACATCATTTTATAGTTAGATCTTGCAATATTTCCATGATAAGGCAAGGTCTTGCAATGAAATATTCATTTAGTAAAAATATCCTGCGTTCACAGAACCCACTTAAAAATGCACAATATATATATTTTCTCAAGTAGGAGGAGACTTACTTTGAAGGAGGGGGTTATGATGTCCACTATTCCCCCTCCTAATTCCAATATATCTGATATACCCACCAAAGATTGTTCTTCAGCCGAGAATTTTCTCCTTTTGTCTTTATTTAAATCGGTCTTTACAATCCACCAAGCAATGGTATATTGACAACGCGTTTTGGCACTTAATGTGCCCTTCTCAAGTCATAAAAAACATATAAAATGGTAAGTATATATAGGTTTTACCTGTCTAATGCCCCGGTGTTTATCCTTCTGAATCCCCATAATGAGAGGGAGTGATCGATTAACAGCGCGTCCTCAGCGTCATGGCGTGCGACGTTAATCATCCTGACGTGCGGCATCACTGCGACGTTAATCATCCTGACGTGTGGCATCAACACGTCTGGATGCACGTCACTACGTTCCGTAGTGCTCGGGGTCCCGAGAGGCGTAATCACGTGCGATGTGGAGCGTCGTGATGTGCAGCGTCAGCACGTTTAGATACACGTCACTGCATTACGTAGTACTCGGGATTCCGAGAAACGTTACTACGTCTCTACGTCATCTCCTACCCAACGGCATTATTCGGGCATATATGTCTGACCCTGGGATGCAACATTAGATTTTATGACAATACGTCACCCCGCTACTTCCAATGTGTGGCTACATAATCTCACAGGATACCGATACATTACTGAATGACAGCTGAGAGCTGCCCCTGATTGGCCCCTGCGCTGAGCCAATCAGAGGCAGCACTCACTCACCCATTCATGAATTCATGAATGGGTGAGTGAGAGCTGCCTCTGATTGGTGAGGCTGTGACCAATCAGAGGCAACTCATTCAGCAGGCGGGGATTGTAAATCCCCGGCTGCTGAATACTACTCACAGCAGATCAGGAGAACTGCTGGCCGGTCGCGGCTGAACTCCGTCTGTGAGTATATTTTTTTTTTTACTTTTTACACAGTTTTGGATGATTTTCAGGGAAGGGCTTATATTTTTATGCCCTTCCCGAAAATTCATCGTGAGATTGCCCGCAGCCCATTGCTTTCAATAGAGCGGGCTGTATTGCCGGCTCCATTGAATTCAATGCGCTGGACAGCGCGGCACTGCTCCAGCCCGTTTCTAATGAAACGCGGCAAGGAGCAGATTTTTCGGGCAATTTTTTGGCCACGGTCACGCGATTTGCGGATGCGCATCCGTCATGCGATCCGCAAATCGCGGGAAAAAACGCCCGTGTGACCAAGGCCTTAGGGCGCAGCAGAGGAGTGTGTTTTATGTGCATTGAAAATAAACACTTCTAAAAGAACCAATAGGTTCTTATAGAAGCATTAATTTGCGAGAAATTAGCAGCGCAAAATGACATGCACCTAAGAAATCTATCTTCTGTGCACGCCGGCAGGAGTTTTCTTAGACTCCTATGGGAGCAGGAGTTAATGGAAACCCCTGTGCTGCCAATAGCTTCCCAACTGCTTACAGAAGCACCTTTTAAATGTCCCGCTGGTAACTCCTGTTAGTACCCGCAGGGACGAGGGGACTCCCTGTGGGTTTCGTTAATGTCCGTGGAACTGACAGGATTTTACAATGGAACATTTAAAAGGTGCTTCTGGGCAATTCCTTAGCAGTAGGGGGCAGTAGGGGACTTCCCCACCACTCTCCCCAAGGGTATTCCCTATAGCCAGGAGAGAGAGGTGGGTGGGGTTTCAGAGCTTTTCCCAAGAGCATGGGAGGAGGGGGCTGGACTAGAGGTACCTGCACCCTAGCCATACCCCTCTATGCTTTGCTATGGGCATTTTCTGTGAGAATCCCTATAGCACAGCATGGAGGGGCATGGCTAGGGGTGGTACCTAGGGGGGTTGTCCCTCTAGCCCCACCCCCTCACCCAACACTCTCAGCGGAAGCCCTCGGGATTTCTCCATAGCAGAGAGAGACAGGGCTGCTATGGGGGATTTGCCCCAGAGCAGGGACAATGAGCGGAGCTATGGGGGGGTTCCACATAGCCCACTCCATCTCTCCCTGCTCTGGGCAAACCCCCCATAGCTCCGCTCACTGTCCCTGCTTTGAAGAAATCCTAAAGTCCTGTGGGGCTTCTTTTCTCTCTTCGTGGAGCAACTGCACTTTCCCAAGCGCAGCTGCTCCAGTAAACAGGCAAAGTTTCATGCGCTGTGCATATGAAACTTTGCCCTATCATGCGTTTTTAGCATATGCTAGGAGCACATTTTTTTGTGTGCGCAAAAAACACGCTCATCTGATGGTGCCCTTAAGGGTATGTTTACACAAAGTGGAAATGCTGTGGAATTCCGAAGCTGAAAATTCTGCAGCATTTCCGCATCCAAAACAGAGTTAAAATCCACACCATCAGGGTTCGGTCAGACAAGCAATTTTTGGGGGGTTTGTATAGGCGCAGAAAAAAAATATTGCACATCGCATGCTGAAAAAGCGTGTGATCACGTGCATTTGCACTCACATGACCTATCTTTTGCAGGTGAAATGTTTTTATGCTTCTAAAAAATGGACATGGACAACGCTGCTGAATACTACTCATGGCAGTTCAGGAGAACTGACGGCCGGCCGTGGCTGAACTCCGTCTGCCGGGACAAGGTGAGTATATATTTTTTAAAACTTTTTACACATTTCTGGATGAATTTCAGGGAAGGGCTTATATTTTTAAGCCCTTCCCGAAAATTCATCGTGCGATCGCCGGCAGCCCATTGCTTTCAATAGAGCCGGCTGTATTGCCGGCTCCATTGAATTCAATGGGCAAACATCATTCTTCTCTGCCACAGCTGTTACAGAAGGTTCCTTACAAACCTTCCGCACAGAAAATCCACAACATTTACTGTAGTAGCAAAGTGGATGAGTCAAAATCTGCAACAAATGGTCCAGGTTTTAAGGCAGACTATCCATTGCTTGTCAGCTGCAGAATGTCTGCTGTGGGCATTCCACAGAAAATTCACCCAGTGTTAACCTAGCCTAACAAAACTGTTGTTTCTCTCTTTCCCCGCCATAAAGCATTTCTTAATTCATCATCATTATTCAACATACCGTAATTTAATCCAGTAAAACTGGATGATCTAGAAAACCACGGAGGTACTTTTAAAGTACTGAAAGGTCAGATAATACTTTGCTAGAAAACATGTACAAAAGTAGCTCAGTTGTAGAACAAGATTCTTTGGACAAACCAAGATTAATTTGCACTAGAATGATGGGAAGAGAAAATCTTTTGATACATAGTGTTCCACATTATCTGTCTAACATGGTGGAGGCAGTGCTATGACAGGGGCTTCAATGGCTTCTAGTGGAGCCGGGTCACCGGTGTTTGTTGAAAATGTGATTGAGCATAAATGTTGTACGATGAATTGTACGATGAATTGTGCGTGCATACGCGTGCAAAAAAACACGCTTTTATTAGAACCAATGCATTACCTATGGAGTGTTCACAAGTCTGTGTTTAACAGGTGTGTGCCTGTAAAGATAGGACATGCGTGCACCATAGGGAATGCATGCCTTGACTTCAAAGGGAGCCGCGGCTGCTAACGGCAACTACATTGAAGACAATGGTCTGCCGACACCTCTGAATTTTTTTTTCAGGGAAGAGCTTTAAATATAAGCTCTTCCCTGAAAAACAAGAAATTCAGTGTAAAAAAAACCAAACAAACAAAAAAAAACCTGTCCGCCGCTGGCATGTCCCCGCAGGGATGAAGAACACTGCCTTCATCCCTGTGAGGAAAAAGAATTCCCTGCTGCACCTGCCACATCTGTGACAGATGCAGCAAAGGAATTCTTTATCCCTGCGGCCATAAAGCATTCCCATTCACAGCTGTCACAGATGACAGCTGCGGTAGGGGCTCCAGCTGCCAGCATCCTGTAATTGTTTTTCAGGGAATGGCTTTAAATATAAGCCCTTCACTAAAAAACAAGAAAAAATGGCGATTTTTTTAAAAAAAAACATACTCACCTTTCTTCAGCTGCTCTGAGGAGTATGTAGCAGGCGGGGAAAATCCCCGCCTGCTGAATGGGCTGCCTCTGATTGGCTGAGCACTGTGACCTATCAGAGCCAGCTCTGAGCTATTGAATGAGAGCTGAGAGCTGCCTTTGATTGGTCCCTGCGCTCAGCCAATCAGATGCAGCACTCACTCATTTATGAATTCATCTGTGACAGCTGTGGTAGGGAATTCTTTATTCCCTGCAGGGATGAAGAATGTGTTTGCTACATCTGTCACAGATGTGGCAGTTGCAGCAGGGAATTCTTTTTCCTCGCGGGGATGAAAGGCAGCGGCGGACATGGCAGCGGCGGACAGGTAAGTTTTTTTTTTTTACACTAAAATTCTTGTTTTTCAGGGAAGGGCTTATATGTAAAGCCCTTCCCTGAAAAACAATTCAGGGGTGCCAGCAGACCATTGCCTTCAATGGAGCCGCCAGCTCCATCAAAGACAATGCATGGACCTTTATACATGCGTGTTTTTGCAAGTACATAGGTGCGTACCTATGTGCACACCTATGTACGCACAAAAACATGCTTGTGTGAAGCCACCCTCAAACATATAGAGTGACATTTTCTGCTCAGATTCAGCAAAAAGCTGCAAAAATTAGAGTATAGATGGATATTGACCCTAAGCATACCACAGAAGGAAAGTGAAAGCTTCTTAAAGGAAAGACATGTTTTTCAATGGACGAGTCAGTTCAACCTGATTTTACGTGCTTTTCACTTACTGATAATAAAACTGAAGTCAAGAAGACCCACAAACAACTAACACATTAAGCTGGCTGTAGTGAAGACTTGGCAAAGCATCTCAAAGACAGGAAACTCAGCATTTAGTGATGCCTATGACTTCAGGCATGAAAATGTGAAATGATTTAATGTCTCTGCAGCACCACCTATTGGTTTTGGCTTATAGCCCTAGTCGTGTTACAAGACCTGTTAGAAGGTCAGACATTGACTTACTGTATAGGAAAACTGCCTTCCTAAAGGTGGCACTATACCAAATTTCCCACAGAAGAATTGCAAGGCCTATAAGTCTTCCTATGCCTACTTGGCACTCTCCATAAGGTGAAACAGTATGCCTCCAAACAGATTTCAGGCAATTACTGACAACAAGCATTTGAATCCAAGTACTAAAATTAATCCTTATTTTTATAATTATTTTAGTTTGCATAATTACTTTTGAATGTGAAAATAGTGCGCCAATTATGTAAAAAAAAATATGGAGCTCCTAAATGGTTAATGCAATATTTCTGTTGAACGCATTAACAGTGATGAGCAAACATTTGGAAATTTGAGCGGTTTACCAAATGTTTTGCAAAAACTTTGGTTTGGTCTGAATTATTTCAAACCAAAATGAAACTTCACCAAAAACCCTACAACTACAATAACACAACGTCAAGGTGTCACAGCTTGTCGCTATCGACAGCGTTGTGGCATAGTGGCCTCGACATAGACCAAGACCTGTCGGGTTGTTATGCAGGACAAGGGTTAATGCACCATGTGCAGAGACTGCTGGTTGCTATCACTCTTTGCTGCATGGATGCATGTTGATGATTAGTAATTCCTGGGAGAAGGTTGGGGGTGTGGCTCTCTAGTTGCTCTGCTAGGCCTCAGGTGTGGAGAGCTTTACAGTCTTACTCCTTCCTTTCGCTCACCACTGCTTAATCAGTTCATAGAGGAGTTGTTGGAATGTGGTGTTCCTCTGTGCTGGGTGTCTTGCTACTATTTGCAGCTAAGTGCTGCGGTTTCCTTTTCAGTTGTATTTCTGTTTTCATTTCTATTGCTTGCTGTGTCGGTTCATCTCTCCAGGGGCTCCTATAAGGACAATTAGGGCCCAGGAAGAAGACCGTGGGGCCACCTCTATCGAGGCGATGCCTCCGCTTCTAGGCAGGGACCCTTCACCCCCCCTGCTAGGTTAGGGCCAGGTTTCCTTCTACCTGGAGTGGTGCTACTCTTAAGTATAGCGTGGTTTATTTTTATTTCCAGCAGTGTACATTACCTGATGCCATGCTGAGCATAGTACTCTTGTATCGCATGGGCTTTACATTCTGGTTTATGTACTCCTGCTGTTTTTGTGCACTGTTCTACAGTGTATAGTTTCATTCACTGCAATAGTTGTGAACGTCACCCTGCATCCGTGCAGAGCGTGGTGCTCGTGTGCCACACGGACGGGACACTAAGAGCCATAAAAGCTCTGTATAACACTCTAAGAGTGTTATCAGTCAATAGAATATTTCTCTATCCACATAAATATTAGTAAAATGATACTTAAAATCATGTATTCTGCTAACATAGTTAGGGATGAACCATAAATAAGTGCCAGTATTTGTAGATCAGTCTTAAGACATTAAGGAAATCATATTTTGAATATTCAATTTATCACAGACAAATGGCCATACAAACATCTCTGAGTTAATTTAATCATGAGATGCAAGCACACTTCATATGCAATTGTTTCTGAAGCATCAAAATGGAAAGTACTCTGAAATATTCTTGCAGCATTTGTCTGTGATGTCCTGTAAAGAGGCTGCCTGCTGCTTGTCAACACAGACCCAGCATGGGAAACAGGAGGTGCATTGCTAGAGCTGCAGGGAGCCAGGATGGGTGAGTATAAGGCTCGTTTCATACCAAAGATAGGGCTTCAGTTATAATTCGATCTTTCTGCTCCGGTTTTTGGGCAGAGAAACGGAATTAAAACAGAAATCAACTGATCATTTTTTTCTTTATTGAGTTCAATTGCGTTTTAGAAAACAGAAAAAAAACAGAAAGCTTTCCATTTGCTTCTGTTCTTTTAGGTTTCAGTTTCTTTAAACAAAACAAATAGTGCTGCAGGAAACCTAATGGAACAGAAGCAGGTTGGAAGTTTTCCATTTTCTTTCTACTTTTTAATAAAAAAAAAAAAACATTGAAATCAATGTGGGAAAAAATAAATCCATTTATTTCCACTTTAATTTTGTTTATGTGGTCCAAAAATGAAGCAGAAAACGGAATTATGACTGAAGACTTAACGCTGGTATGAAATGAGACTAAGCTTTTTTATTATGTTTTTACCATGAGCAGCTGTTGTTGTTTTTTCTAAATATAACTTGGAAAATCTTTTCAATATTCTGTTTCTCAAAATAAATACTAGTCCCTAAACGACTACTGATACGCCTTTTGACTGCCTGCAGCTGCAGGACATGTATGAAGGGAGATCGAGCGGCGATCTCCCTTCATACATTGCGGCTGCCAGCTGTTTCTTACAGCCAACACCTGTCAGCAACAGCTCCGATAAGCCATGCGGCTCATCAGAGCTGTTAACCCAATAAATGCTGCTGTCAATTCTGACATTCAAATCCCACAAATGATGTAAAGATCGTTAAAAAAAATGCTATTAAAACCTATCAAAAAGTCACATCCATTGCAAAATAGTACCAACGCAGGACGTACTACAGGACGTCTAGCAAAAACTGAGCCCTCGCACAACTATGTCAACGGGAAAATAAAAAAGCTATTGCACACAGAAGATGGAGGCAGAAAATAATTGAAATAAATTAAATAACCTAAATATGAAAAAAAAGTACAGCAAAAAACATATAGGTTTGGTATTGTAGTAATCATACTGACCCATAGAATAAAGCTACCATATCACTTTTGTTGCAGTTTGTGCACCAAAAGATAGCGGAATTTCATTTTTTACCATTTCTCTCCATTTAGAATTTTTTAAAAGTTTTTCAGTACATTATAAGGTACATTAAATAGTACTATTAAAAAATACAACTTGTCCTGCAAAAAACAAGCCCTCATACAGCTACGTTTATGGGTAAATAAAGCAACCTTTAGATTGTAGTCTGTCACCATGTAAACATGTAGATTTGCATAGAGGCTAAAGAGGCAAAATGATAGGAGATTTTTCATTAAGACTAATTATAAAGTTGTGTTACTTTTTAATTTTAGACATAAGGAAGCAATTAATTATAAAAGAGTTTTGAAGGTGAATGCGCCATTCATCTATTGAACATGATCAGTTGACTTAGCGGGACATCCACTATCATCCATAGTCATTAAATTCAACACATCATTTTGACACATCTACGACCGCAGTCATAATATGAGGGTCAAACTGTATATAGCTATAAATTCACCAAGGCTAAAATAATTGGCATAGTGACCTAAAAATGTCGTATTACAGATCTTCTTTTGTTCACTTAACACCAAATGACCTTTTAATTAAGATGTTCCTACCATCTTGTAGTGAAATATCAAACGATGTGATATCACATTTATATCCAGTTACATGGGAACAATCTAGGAAACATTTTTTAGAACATTCCTTTGTTATAAAAAAAGCCACACTTTAAAATAGTAAAACATATTTGAAATTCATCAAAGTCATTGCCGAGAGCTCCTATCAAGTATAGATAGAGGTTTATTTAGATTTTAAATGTGCTATGTGCCTCTAGGTTCCTTGTTGGAAGTATCCTGAATTGTCATTTTGTATTTAAGAGCATATTTATTTTTCACGTTTGGACACAAGAATAAGTCCGATTCTTAGGCTTTGATGAAAAACAGCAGATGCTGAGTGAGTGCAGGTCATTGTCCTGGAAGAAGCAATGGTCCTCAGAGAAGTGTTCTTTCATTTCCACGACAGCTGTTAGAGCAATAATTTCCTCTAGAAAAAAACATTGTACAATATTCATATGGAAGAAACTGAGCTAAAACATCAAAGGCAAAGTAAACAAATTACATTCAGGAAAGCATGCTTTGCTTTTAGTAGCTGAGTATTCAGAACAAAACACAAAAGTGAAATATCTTGTCAACAGTTGAATTTTTAGAAGGTCAAACTTTACAATACATACGAGTATAATTCCCACATGTCCCATAATTAATGTTGAGTGAATTGGACCAGTAGAACCCTGTTTCGGTTTCAGCTTTGCTAAGAGTTCAGTTCGGCATTAACCCAAACCAAACTTTTAGCAAAGTTCGACCCGAAACAGGATTCTACTGGTTTGGATCACTCAACAACTTCCTGAACACTGGTGTATAACACTGTATCAGAACCATAAAAGTCCTGTTTACCACTCCCAGGGTGTTATACAGCAGTTGTATGGCTTTAAGACAGTGTTGTACACCACTTTTCATGGTTTTGGTGAACAGCCTGGTTTGGTTTGAACTTCTATTCTCAGCTTAAAGCCAAGTGTTTATGTGTATGGGTAAGCCAGGAGGAATAGCTGTCAGTCAGTTTATGAGCACCCTTTAGGTTTGTACATGTTTTAGGAAATCTTGCAGACTGGTAAACAGTGCAGGCAAGTTTATGCCGATTCAACTAAAAAAGAAAACTTTTGGAAGATGAATGGTGCCAGTCAATCCTTATTTTTTTGCATTTCTGATGCCTCATGAGACCTCTTCACATACCTGTGCATTGCAATATGAGACAACTTTATTTTCTGTTTCTCAACTCTATTTCCTGTTTACCTCTATTATATATTTCTAGATTTAGTGTTACTTTAAAGGGGGTGTCCCACCAAGGTAACTTCTCACCTGTCAACAGATTAAGTGATAAGTGTCTGATTGGTGGGTGTCCAACCACCAGATCCCCTAGAATTATGAGAATAGGAGTTTGGAAAGCTTCTGAATGTACTGACTGGTGGTCATGCACGTGCTCCATATTTCCAGAGATATCTGAATACAAGCACTCTGCTATCTCCCGAAGTTCCATAGAATTTATTGGAGTAGTACTTTAGTCATTTTGGACATTGGGACCTCCATTATTTATCACGTATCTTGTGAGAAGGTGATAGGATATTTTCATGGGACAACCCCCTTCAAGTTGTTATACCATAAGGACAAAGTTTAGTTTCCTTGCTTGAAATCCCTCTCTTTGAGCCTTTTCTATGAGTAGTTGTCATGAAACAATACATTTCCCCCGCAGCCGCCATGATATACTATGGTAATGATACATCTGCTTTAATATACCTCTGCAGCTACAAATATCACAACCAGAGTACCCATAAGGTAGGTAGTAAAAAATATAGAATGGGATTTATGCTCTCTAAATGTTGTAATAAATACTATGCAGTAAATGTATGTGCTGTTAAAAATTCACATCTTCTTTCTATATATACAGTATGTATAGCAAGAGGGAGCAAGGAGAGAGAGAAATAGAGCCAAAGTATATGCAGGGATAAAGGTTAGTTACATCATTACCTAATATGCAACATGTGTCTTCTACTTATTAGGAACTAAATCAGTATTTGCTATAAAAGACACTTGGGCAGATTAATACACCAGTCTTAGATATGTTCCAATAGTGTAACATGTGTCAAATGTTAAAAGGAGGTGTTACTATGTGAAATCCAAAGCATTTTTAACAAAAGTGAGAAGGGCAGTGTAAAAAACATAAAAGTCTCAAATTTTTCCATAAGACTTGCACAAAATGTGCAAATTTTTAACAGCAGAATTCCGGTAAAATGTGTTTATTAGTTTTCCCCTATAGAAATAATTTAATTCTAGTGTATTATCAATCAAATTACATGTCCTATTCTGTCCTGATGAGCTCCTCAAATGCTTATTAGTTAATCCATAAAACGGTGTTTAATGACGCGTTTATTCATGTTATTCAGATCCAGATTTGTGCAATGATGGATCATTTAGTATTAGATAACATATTTTATTACCCATTACTAAGTAATTAAAATTATAACAGCAAATTATGGATTGACCTTCTGTATAGAAACAGTTTGATGCATCCAACCAACAAAGGTAGATTAAACACATTTTCCACAACTAAACTATTGACAGCCTGTCCTCCAGATTGGCCATTTTTGATCATAGGGAGTCCAATCACAGGGACTGAGCTGCAGTACTACGCATAGCCACAAGCGTACATATGGCACATTGCCCGTGTTAAAGGGGTTATACCAGAATTTCAAGTTATCCCCTACCCACAGGATAGGGGATAGCTTGCTGATCAGTGACTGAGACCCTGACCAATTTCAAGGACAGGACTCCCATGTCCCACTCTCCTGTTACTGAGGAATAATGCTTCTCACCCTGGAGTGACGTCACTTTGAATGGAGCACTGGCTGCACACGCATGGTTAGCACTCTACTTATTTCAATGGGGCTGATGGAAATACCCAAGTGGATGCCACTCGGGTATCTCAGCAGTCCCATTGAAAGTGAATCAACCACTGGTATGCTTGCACGGCCAGTGCTTCATTCAGTCTCATCCTCACTGCAAGAGGTGCAGTAACCCCATAGTGAGGAGGATGGGGGACATGGGATCCCTGTCTTTGAGATCAGTAGGGGTTTCAGTAGTGAGATCCTCAATGATGAGCAAGGTATCCCCTATCCAGTGAATAGGGTTTAACTTGAAATTATGGTACAACCCCATTTAACAATGAAGATAATGTGCCCTATTACCTTTTCATTCAGTTAACTGACTGTTCCCCCAGGGGTCATGTTCCGACCACTCATTATTGATGTACTATCCTTCCAATAGACTATCAATCATTACAGGGAATGTATCAACTATATACAGTATTTTTTTAAATAAATTATTTTTCCAAGCTTTAGAACTAGAAATTCTCTTTGTAGCCATTCTATCAAAGAGATAAGGTTCCTGAACACAAGGACTTCCCTGTAACTACATAAGAATTTCCTTATAGAGTTTTCTAAACTGGATAACCCCTTTACATGGCCACTTGGGTGTTTTTTTCATTTATTATCTAGCTATCGCCCCAGTGAACTAGTATTAGCTTGGCTAGTTATTGATTTTTTCTGAAAGCCCTGACCTCCTTTCCCTCAGATGGTCGGATTAGGCCAAGTTCACATTTGTACTAGAACTTTAGTTCAGAGATTCTATCGCAAATCCAGCACAAAATACCTGAAGAAATAGCACTGTATTCAGTGCTTTTTCTTCTTGTAAAATGCCGGACAGCTGATAGATGGTGCAGCAGAGGTACTGTTCTATCTTCCTTATGTGCATATAGTACCCAGAGGAGCATGAATGGCCTTTTAAGTCTCCTCACTCACCTCCTAGGTGTCTCCACATCCCTTCAGGGTGCTCCCATTGAGGAGAGACGATGCCCTCCCCCTTGACCCACTCACCTACTTGGTATCTCCACACACCTTCTGGGTGTTCTCCGTAAGTAGAGACGACACCCCTTCTGACCCATGTTATTAAGTATTAATGTTTCATTAATTAGCTACCTCTAGGTTTCCCATGTATTGCGAAAATGAGGTCCATTGTACTCTCTTTGACTCTTCAGAAAAAATTATATGAGTTAGAGGTGGCCATCTATGTGTATGTATCTGTCTATTGTAATTTATGGGAGTTGCAAAATATTAGGCTGCTCGTACAACAGCCATAATCTATAATGGAAAGAGCCACATGGCCAAATAGCACCCTCTGGAGTGCTGACTGAAGAAGAAAGGAACCCTCTTACATCTGATCAGTGGAAGCCCTGGAAATGAACCTGCAGCTATCAGATACTAATGGCATATTCTTTATTGAATATGATAATGTAGCCCTTGAGCCAGAAAGGGTTGTGAACCCCTATATTAACAACACAGTCTTGCCTTTCTTTGTGCAATACAATGGAGACACAAAAAAAGAAACATTTATGAAAGTACTGTTGATCAAAGGTTCAACAGAAATGTGCAAATACTCTGCAAATGATGCTTTGTAAATGTGTTAAAATACATTATCCAGTCTATCTATTGGAATTTACACACAGCAGTCCTTCTATTCAAGGATATTTCCCTTCATTTTATGTATTTAATTGTAGCAATACCTAATAATGGATTATAATGTTCATATTATTGCAGCTCCCTGGAGAGTTCATAGCTAGGCAATATATTCAGTGTTTTCCCTTAGGCAAGTGAAAAGCTCTGGTGGAAATTATTGCCACATTTTTTAGCTTTGCAGTAATTTTTCATATCACATGCATAGTGAAATTTATTGTTTCCTTTGATTCCCTGTCGGCATCTATCATTTGCCTTTTTATACCTTTACCAGCTCACTAAAGCATAAATAAAGATGCACTGTAAAAAATAATATTTTGGAATATTAGTTTGATAAGGCAGCCCACATATTTTTCAACACAGACTGTTGTAACCTGCTGTTTCTTTCTGTTGGAATTCATTCGTATTTTATTCTCCTAAAGTGTATACCGAAAGGTAAGAAAACAAGTGTAAAATTATAGCTGCTGCTATTTCTTAGATATTTGAAAAGCATAGTTTGAGCCTAAAACTAAGATAAATTTTACTTTAAAAGAAGAAAGCAATGATGAGGGGGTGCGGGCAGATTCATCAACACATTAAAAAATATATTATTTGGGAGAAAAGCCACATATATGAAGTCTCACTACAAAATGTGTTGGGGGAAACGGGCAAGGCTTCAGCGATTTTCAGAATGCAACTCAATTATCAATATTTTTTTCTGACCTTGCATAGGTGCATATCTACCTGAACTATGACTGCTTAGCCATTAAAATTGAATTCAGTACATGTTAGATGCGAATATTTCGATTGCTACTAGAGATGAGCAAGTATACTCGCTAAAGGCAATTGCTTGAGCAAGCATTGCCTTTAGCGAGTACCTGCCCGCTCGAGACTGAAGGTTCGGGTGTCAGTGCGGTGGAGCGATGAGTAGCGGCTGTCAGCAGGAGGGAACGGGGGGGGGGGGGGGGAGACAGGGAGAGAGAGATCTCCGCTCTGTTCCGCCCCGCTCTCCCCCACAGCTCCGTGCCCTCTGCCGGCACCCGAACCTGCAGTCTCGAGTGGGCAGGTACTCGCTAAAGGCAATGCTCGCTCGAGCAATTGCCTTTAGCGAGTATACTCACTCATCTCTAATTGCTACTGTTATAATATACAGTAAATAATAGAATCAAAGTTCACTTGCTATTAGAAGAAAACATTACGTATATCTGTTCATTTAAAATAGAGCTCAAACCCCTTAGCTATTGCTGAAACCAGCAGAAGGGACCGGCTGGGCACTGTACCACTTTCTCTTTGTTTCCTTCTTTTCTTAGAGATAGCTGTATGTGGGCTAAATATATGATATAATTTTTACAGCACGTACACACCTCACGGATGAAAGACGTAAAATGCCAAGAGAGGCCAAGAAGCACAAAACTCAACATCTCTTTCTTCATCCTGGCAATTTGTTATAATCATAGCAGCTACAAAGTTTTTATCAAAACAACAATGATCTGGGTGTTTGTTGGTTGTGCACACTTATTTGTTCTACTTTTAGTCACTTTTATATGTTTCCTTTCTTTTTTGGTTCTGTTTTTTTTTTGTTTTCAACTTCTGCTAACTTTTTATGCTTTGTGCTTAAAGAGGTTCTACCAAAAATTACTTTAATCATCAATCTGTAGAATAGGTGATAAAAGTCTGATTGTGGGGGTCTCATCGCTGATCCTGAAAGAAAAGGACCCTGTGTCCTTCTCTTCTTGCTACACTCACCCACAGTGACGTCAGATTGCTTGAGGTGAAGGCTGTGCATGCACGGCCTGCTCCATTCATGTTATTGGGGCGTACAGAAATAGTTGAATTCAAACACTTGGCAGTTCCATGGAAAGTGAACTGAGCACTACCGTGAAAGTATGACTGCCGCTGCATTCAATCTCTTCCTCACTGCTGAAATGAGCCTACAGTTTGGAGGAGGGGGAACATAGGACCAATATTCTTGATATTGATGGGAGGTCTCAGCAGTGGGATCCTCCCTAATCTGACTTCTCTTTGGTGCAAATCAATTTAAACATATTTGCTATGGATTTGCATCAAAAAGAACACATGCTGAGATTGCCTACGGACTTTTAAATTGTGTCTAGAAAAGGTGGTAGAGTTTGAGTGGAATGAAGTTTTTAGAGAGATGTATCAATTAAGACATTTTAAGGCTGGGTTCACACAGACCGGAATCCCAGCGGAAATCTCGCGGTTTGGCTGCAGCGAAAAACCGTGAGATTTCCTCCGGGAGAAGCGCTGCTGCAAAACCCGTGGCGGTCAGCCGCGGGTTTTAAAGCGGCCTGGCCGCTCGCTCTTTCGCTGAGGCCAGCGCTCCCATAGAGGAGAGTGTGCTCACAGTGGAAGAAGAACAAAAATGAACATGCTGCGTCTGGCAAATCCGAGCTGCAGCACCGACTTCTGCTGGCTCTGCCGCGGTGGATTCGCCGTCCTATGTGGACAAGATTTCTGAGAAATCTCGTCCACATGGCTGGCTAATGCTGGGATTAGCGGCCGCAGGCGGATCTGCCGCGGCAAAATTCCGGACGGCATTTCTGCGGCAAATCCGGCCTGTGTGAACCCAGCCTAAAATTTTTTTTACAGCAATCTCGTTCCAGTATATGAGTGGTGTAAAAAGTATAGGAACATCTCTAGACATATTTAAAGTTGCAACAACTTTATCTCATGATAACTTTGACTCATTGTGTGCTGGAGAGGGAAAAAAAGCATGCTGGTATCAAAAATTCCTCTAAAGATAAATTCCCACTGTTGGCTCTATTGCCAATTCCTATCCCCTATATCTCTCACACTGCATATATAGTGCAACATTATGGCGCAGTTTAGAACTGTTGTTCCGCAATGCTCGGGTTCTGGCTTCATATCTGATCAAACGCAACAACTGCATTGAATTTGTATGTTCTTCCCGTATTTACATTGGTACCTCCCAAGAACATACTGATAGGCAAATATAGATTGTCAGACCGAATGTAAATGACCGCAATACATATACAGAGTTATGCTACAATAAATGCATAAAATAAAAAAAAAACAACAACATGCAAGCAAATTTAGTTTTGTCATTTAGTGCTGAGGACCAGTATTCATTATTCTTGGGGTTGCATTTTGCAAGCAGTTCTGCTAATTGAAATAAATATGATTGCATAGAATCTGCACATGAGCATGTAAAGATAGAAAAGTGCATTTAGATGTTGCTAAGCAAGCTATACACTTGTAGATGGTATTTCTTGGGGAGTCAAATATTACTATAATGGAAAATATTCCTATAAAGTTGAAGGGCTACCTTGATGTTGTTCCTTGATGTAACTATTATTCCACAAAGTTTCATGTCACTGTCATGGGACAATGGCATTTCAAATTTGTAAAATGCATATAGTTAAGACAGATCACTAGGGTGCTCTAGATGCTTTGGAAGTTCATGTGAAAAAGACATATAGGTGGAACTTAAAGAGGTGAGACCATGCACTAGTCAACTAATTCAGTCAGTCATGACATTTTAAGGTTGGGTAAAGACTAGAGATGAGCGAACGTATTCGTCCGAGCTTGATATTCGTGCGAATATTAGGGTGTTCGGGATGTTCGTTATTCGTAACGAACACCATGCGGTGTTCCGGTTACTTTCACTTCCTTCCCTGAGACGTTAGCGCGCTTTTCTGGCCAATTGAAAGACAGGGAAGGCATTACAACTTCCCCCTGTGACGTTCAAGCCCTATACCACCCCCCTGCTGTGAGTGGCTGGGAAGATCAGATGTCACCCGAATATAAAAGTCGGCCCCTCCCGCGGCTCGCCTCAGATGCCTTGTGAGTTAGATGAGGGACAGTGCTGCTGGTACCGGAGCTGCTGTAGGGAGAGAAATAGCAGTTAGTGTAGGCTTCAAGAACCCCAAAGGTCCTTATTAGGGCCAGTAATACCTGTGTGTTGGCTGCTGTTAGCAGTGCCTTTTTTTTTTCTTTCTCAAAATCGCCTCTGCAGAGCGTTGCACCCGGCATTAGGGACAGAAGTGTTGGATAGGCAGGGAGAGTGTTAGGAGTGAGTGTAGCCTTCAAGAACCTCAACGGTCCTTTCTAGGGCCATATTTAACCGTGTGCAGTACTGTGCTGGCTGCTGTTAGCTGTGCTGCATATTTTTTTTCTTCTCAAAATTGCCTCTGCAGAGCATTGCACCCTCCATTGATACTACAGGGAAAGAATTGTGTAGGCAGGGCCACAACACAGTTATTATTCATTGAATATACGCAGTGGGTCCTTTTGGTGTAAAAAAAGGGAAACGAAATCTATTTGTCCTGCCTCTGTCCGTCCTAAGGGCTGTGGACACGTGTGAGCTGCGTGTACAACGTTAAAAAATCAGACGCACCCAGCTACGGTTTACTGCTGGCTTCGCCATTTGCTTTCCTTAATTGGGAAAAAAATACCTGCTCTGCCAGAGTTAATAACTCTGCTACCCTGAAGTTCTGTGACACATTAGCAGGGACACAGCACAGTTATTAAACTTAGATTATTCATTGAATATACGCTGTGGGTCCTTTTGGTGTAAAAAAAGGGAAAAGAAATCTATTTGTCCTGCCTCTGTCCGTCCTAAGGGCTGTGGACACGTGTGAGCTGCGTGTACAAGGTTAAAAAATCAGACGCACCCAGCTACGGTTTACTGCTGGCTTCGCCATTTGCTTTCCTTAATTGGGAAAAAAATACCTGCTCTGCCAGAGTTAATAACTCTGCTACCCTCAAGTTCTGTGACACATTAGCAGGGACACAGCACAGTTATTAAACTTAGATTATTCATTGAATATACGCAGTGGGTCCTTTTGGTGTAAAAAAAGGGAAACGAAATCTATTTGTCCTGCCTCTTTCCGTCCTAAGGGCTGTGGACACGTGTGAGCTGCGTGTACAACGTTAAAAAATCAGACGCACCCAGCTACGGTTTACTGCTGGCTTCGCCATTTGCTTTCCTTAATTGGGAAAAAAATACCTGCTCTGCCAGAGTTAATAACTCTGCTACCCTCAAGTTCTGTGACACATTAGCAGGGACACAGCACAGTTATTAAACTTAGATTATTCATTCAATAGAGGCAGTGGGGCCTTTCGTTTTCAAAAAAGGGAAAAAATTATATTTGGCCTGCAGTCTTGCGCCAATTTATTTCCTGCCTGTGAAATCAAATCACTGGTAATACAGCATGCTGAGGGGTAGGGGTAGGCCTAGAGGACGTGGATGCGGCCGAGGACGCGGAGGGCCAAGTCAGGGTGTGGGCACAGGCCGAGCTCCTGATCCAGGTGTGTCGCAGCCGACTGCTGCGCGATTAGGAGAGAGGCACGTTTCTGGCGTCCCCACATTCATCACCCAATTAATGGGTCCACGCGGGAGACGGTTATTAGAAAATGAGCAGTGTGAGCAGGTCCTGTCCTGGATGGCAGAAAGTGCTTCGAGCAACCTATCGTCCACCCGCAGTTCTGCGCCGTCCACTGCTGCAAATCAGAATCCTCTGTCTGCTGCTCCTCCTTCCTCCCAGCCTCCTCACTCCACTACAATGACACCTGCTCAGGAGCGGGAACACTCCCAGGAACTGTTCTCTGGCCCCTGCTTAGATTGGGCAGGAGTGGTTCCTCTCCCACCAGAGGAGTTTATCGTCACTGATGCCCAACCATTCGAAAGTTCCCGGGGTCCGGGGGAAGAGGCTGGGGACTTCCGCCAACTGTCTCAAGAACTTTCTGTGTGTGAGGAGGACGATGACGATGAGACACAGTTGTCTTGCAGTGAGGTAGTAGTAAGGGCAGTAAGTCCGAGGGAGCAGCGCACAGAGGATTCGGAGGAAGAGCAGCAGGACGATGAGGTGACTGACCCCACCTGGTGTGCAACGCCTACACAGGACAGGTCTTCAGAGGGGGAGGCACGGGCAGCAGCAGGGCAGGTTGCAAGAGGTAGTGCGGTGGCCAGGGGTAGAGGCAGGGCCAGACCGAATAATCCACCAACTGTTTCCCAAAGCGCACCCTCGCGCCATGCCACCCTGCAGAGGCCGAGGTGCTCTAAGGTCTCGCAGTTTTTCACAGAGACGCCTGACGACCGACGAACAGTGGTGTGCAACCTTTGTCGCGCAAAGCTCAGCCGGGGAGCCAACACCAACAGCCTCACCACCACCAGCATGCGCAGACATATGATGGCCAAACACCCCACAAGGTGGGACGAAAGCCGTTCACCGCCTCCGGTTTGCACCCCTGCCTCTCCCCCTGTGCCCCAACCTGCCACTGAGATGCAACCCCCCT
Source organism: Eleutherodactylus coqui (assembly GCF_035609145.1). Classification (NCBI taxonomy): domain Eukaryota; kingdom Metazoa; phylum Chordata; class Amphibia; order Anura; family Eleutherodactylidae; genus Eleutherodactylus; species Eleutherodactylus coqui. The sequence goes on along the minus strand of NC_089837.1, from coordinate 134,709,535 downwards.
CTCAGGACACGGGCACTACCGCCTCATGGCCTGCACCCACACCCTCACCTCCGCTGTCCTCGGCCCCATCCACCAGTGTAGTTCAGCACACCGTCCAGCCGTCGCTTGCGCAACTGTTGGAGCGCAAGCGCAAGTACGCCGCCACGCACCCGCACGCTCAAACGTTAACCGTCCGCATAGCGAAATTCATCAGCCTTGAGATGCTGCCGTATAGGGTTGTGGAAACGGAGTCCTTCAAAAGTATCATGGAGGCGGCGGCCCCGCGCTACTCAGTTCCCAGTCGCCACTACTTTTCCCGATGTGCCGTCCCAGCCCTGCACGACCACGTCTCCCACAACATTGTACGCGCCCTCACCAACGCGGTTACTGCCACGGTCCACTTAACAACGGACACGTGGACAAGCACAGGCGGGCAGGGCCACTACATCTCCCTGACGGCACATTGGGTGAATTTAGTGGAGGCTGGGACAGAGTCAGAGCCTGGGACCGCTCACGTCCTACCAACCCCCAGAATTGCGGGCCCCAGCTCGGTGGTGGTATCTGCGGAGGTGTATGCTTCCTCCACTAAAGCACCCTCCTCCTCCTCCGCAACCTCTGTCTCGCAATCAAGATGTGTTAGCAGCAGCATGTCGCCAGCAGTCGGTGTCGCGCGGTGTGGCAGCACAGCGGTGGGCAATCGTCAGCAGGCCGTGCTGAAACTACTCAGCTTAGGAGATAAGATGCACACAGCCCACGAACTGCTGCAGGGTCTGACACAGCAGACCGACCACTGGCTTGCGCCGCTGAGCCTCCAACCGGGCATGGTCGTGTGTGACAACGGCCGTAACCTGGTGGCGGCTCTGCAGCTCGGCAGCCTCACGCACGTGCCATGCCTGGCCCACGTCTTTAATTTGGTGGTTCAGCGCTTTCTGAAAAGCTACCCACGCTTGTCAGACCTGCTCGTAAAGGCACGCCGGCTCTGTGCACATTTCCGCAAGTCCCACACGGACGCTGCCACCCTGCGCACCCTGCAACATCGCTTTAAGCTGCCAGTGCACCGACTGCTGTGCGACGTGCCCACACAGTGGAACTCTACGCTCCACATGTTGGCCAGGCTCTATGAACAGCGTAGAGCTATAGTCGAATTCCAACTCCAACATGGGCGGCGCAGTGGGAGTCAGCCTCCTCAATTCTTTTCAGAAGAGTGGGCCTGGTTGGCAGACATCTGCCATGTCCTTGGTAATTTTGAGGAGTCTACCCAGGTGGTGAGCGGCGATGCTGCAATCATTAGCGTCACCATTCCTCTGCTATGCATCTTGAGAAATTCCCTGAAAAGCATAAAGGCAGCTGCTTTGCGCTCGGAAACGGGGGCGGTGGAAGACAGTATGTCGCTGGATAGTCAGAGCACCCTCCTGTCTATTTCTCAGCGCGTACAGGAGGAGGAGGAGGAGCATGAGGAGGATGAGGAGGAGGGGGAAGAGACAGCTTGGCCCGCTGCTGACGGTACACCGGCTGATTGCCTGTCATCCTTTCAGCGTGTATGGCTTGAGGAGGAGGAGGAGGAGGAGGAGGAGGATCCTGAAAGTGATCTTCCTAGTGAAGACAGCCATGTGTTGCGTACAGGTACCCTGGCACACATGGCTGACTTCATGTTAGGATGCCTTTCTCGTGACCCTCGCGTTGCACGCATTCTGGCCACAACGGATTACTGGGTGTACACACTGCTCGACCCACGCTATAATGAGAACCTGCCCACTCTCATTCCCGAAGAGGAAAGGGGTTCGAGAGTGTTGCTATACCACAGGACCCTTGCGGACAAGCTGATGGTAAAATTCCTAGCCGACAGCGCTAGTGGCAGAAGGCGCAGTACCGAGGGCAAGGTAGCAGGGGAGGTGCGGAGATCGAGCAGCATGTACATCCCAGGCAGTGCAACAGTCTTTAAGGGCCTGGACAGCTTTATGGCTCCCCACCAAGACTGTGTCACCGCTCCCCAGTCAAGGCTGAGTCGGCGGGAGCACTGTAAAAGGATGGTGAGGGAGTACGTAGCCGATCGCACGACCGTCCTCCGTGACGCATCTGCCACCTACAACTACTGGGTGTCGAAGCTGGACACGTGGCCTGAACTCGCGCTGTATGCCCTGGAGGTGCTTGCTTGTCCTGCGGCTAGCGTCTTGTCGGAGAGGGTGTTTAGTGCGGCTGGGGGAATCATCACAGATAAGCGTAGCCGCTTGTCAACCGACAGTGCCGACAGGCTAACACTCATCAAGATGAACAAAGCCTGGATTTCGCCAGACTTCTCTTCTCCACCAGCGGACAGCAAGGATACGTAAGCAATACGTAGGCTGCACCCGCGGATGGAAGCTATGTTCTCTCTCACCATGCAAAACGGGGACATTTCTGCTTCATCAATCTGTGTCTAATATTCCTCCTCCTCCTCCTGCTCCTCCTCCTGAAACCTCACGTAATCACGCTGAATGGGCAATTTTTCTTAGGGCCACAAGGCTCACTCAAATAATTTTTCTGAACAATTTTTAAAAGTTTCAATGCGCTGAAAAGCGTTGGAACTTTAACTTGAACAAATTTTTCGTCACACTGGGCTGCCTCCAGGCCTAGTTACCACTTAAGCCACATTAACCAAAGCGATTAATGGGTTTCACCTGCCCTCTTGGCTGGCCATGGCAAATTTTTTGGATGTACATTAGTACTGTTGATACAGCAATTTTTGTGGGCCCTCGCCTACAGTGTAATCAAATGAATTTTTAGCCCACCTGCATTACAGCTGACGTTACCTCAGCTGTGTTGGGCAATGCAATGGGATATTTCTATGTACCGCCGGTGGCTTCCTGGCACCCACCCATGCTGTAGGTGCACACGGAGTTTTTACTACATCTGTACACTTGAAAAGAACCCCTGTCTCACTGGGGCATGCAGTGTGGGCCGAAGCCCACCTGCATTAAGCACGACATTACTACGTCAGCTGTGTTGGGCAATGCAATGGGATATTTTTGTGTACCGCCGGTGGGTTCCAGGGAGCCACCCATGCTGTAGGTGCACACGGAGTTTTTACTACATCTGTACACTTGAAAAGAACCCCAGTCTGACTGGGGCATGCAGTGTGGACCGAAGCCCACCTGCATTAAGCACGACATTACTACCTCAGCTGTGTTGGGCAATGCAATGGGATATTTCTATGTACCGCCGGTGGCTTCCTGGCACCCACCCATGCTGTAGGTGCACACGGAGTTTTTACTACATCTGTACACTTGAAAAGAACCCCAGTCAGACTGGGGCATGCAGTGTGGGCCGAAGCCCACCTGCATTAAGCACGACATTACTACCTCAGCTGTGTTGGGCAATGCAATGGGATATTTTTGTGTACCGCCGGTGGGTTCCAGGGAGCCACCCATGCTGTAGGTGCACACGGAGTTTTTACTACATCTGTACACTTGAAAAGAACCCCAGTCTGACTGGGGCATGCAGTGTGGGCCGAAGCCCACCTGCATTAAGCACGACATTACTACCTCAGCTGTGTTGGGCAATGCAATGGGATATTTTTGTGTACCGCCGGTGGGTTCCAGGGAGCCACCCATGCTGTAGGTGCACACGGAGTTTTTACTACATCTGTACACTTGAAAAGAACCCCAGTCTGACTGGGGCATGCAGTGTGGGCCGAAGCCCACCTGCATTACGCACGACATTACTACCTCAGCTGTGTTGGGCAATGCAATGGGATATTTCTATGTACCGCTGGTGGCTTCCTGGCACCCACCCATGCTGTAGGTGCACACGGAGTTTTTACTACATCTGTACACTTGAAAAGAACCCCAGTCAGACTGGGGCATGCAGTGTGGGCCGAAGCCCACCTGCATTAAGCACGACATTACTACCTCAGCTGTGTTGGGCAATGCAATGGGATATTTTTGTGTACCGCCGGTGGGTTCCAGGGAGCCACCCATGCTGTGGGTCCACAGGGACTTCACAATAGGGAGTTGTACCTGCCTGTGTCTATGAATTAAAAACCGCGGTCTGACTGGGGCATGCAGACACCTTGACAGAATGAATAGTGTGTGGCACATAGGTTCCCCATTGCTATGCCCACGTGTGCAGCTCCTGATGGCGGTGGCACAGGATTCTATTTCTCATTGCTTCTGTACAGCATTGTGGGCTATCGCCCTGCCACTTTTAAAGAGGGTCGCTGCCTAGCCGTGCCAACCTCTGCAGTGTATGCCTGTGGTCCCTCGTCATGGCAGACGCAATTCTAAATAGACATGAGCGTGGTGTGGCATGAGGGCAGCTGAAGGCTGCGCAGGGACACTTTGGTGTGCGCTGTGGGGGGGAGGGGGGGCGGTTGGGCAGCATGTAACCCAGGAGAAGTGTCAGTGGAGTGTCATGCAGGCAGTGATTGTGCTTTGTTGGAGGTAGTGTGGTGCTTAGCAAAGGTATGCCATGCTAATGAGGGCTTTTCAGAAGTAAAAGTTGTTGGGAGGGGGGGGGGGCACTCTTGCCGCTATTGTGGCTTAATAGTGGGACCTGTGAACTTGAGATGCAGCCCAACATGTAGCCCCTCGCCTGCCCTATCCGTTGCTGTGTCGTTCCCATCACTTTCTTGAATTGCCCAGATTTTCACACATGAAAACCTTAGCGAGCATCGGCGAAATACAAAAATGCTCGGGTCGCCCATTGACTTCAATGGGGTTCGTTGTTCGAAACGAACCCTAGAACATCACGGGAAGTTCGTTTCGAATAACGAACACCCGAGCATTTTGGTGTTCGCTCACCTCTAGTAAAGACTAGTAGAAACTAATGACACACCAAATCGAGCCAAGCGTAAATTCAAGGATAACAATTTTGCGCCATGAAATTGAATTAGGGTATTAAAAATGGACCAATAATTAGGGAAAATTGTATAAGGGAAAAGTAATGGGTGATATATTAAAATTTGGAGAACTAGCATTACTTTTTAAAGGAACACTATATCTAAAAATGAATGATACAAGTAATTTGAAAATAAGCTTCCCCAGTGTTTATCAGTCTGCAGGATGGTCTGCAGACTCAGGAATCAAAGAATTTTACGGAAATACTTCAGAGAGGACAATTTCTTACTGATCTGTTCCATTTTCAACTTGGAAATGACTTTGGGAAACTTAAAGGGAGCCTGTCACCTCCCACAGAACCATAAATTAAGTTATGGTACTGTTAGGGAAGGTGACGGGGAGCTGTTTTATACTCATCTACTTTTCCAATCCTGCATTGATACCTGATGAAGATCATGTGCTGCATGAAAAGCTGATTCTTTTCAGATTGTCATGCATGCACTCTATAGAAGACTATGATCTTCACCAGGTGACAGCACAGAATCGGGAGAGCTATTGAGTATGAAAGATACAGCACCCCACTCCCCGACACCTACTCTAGCAATACAGCATTTTGATCAATGCTCATTATTTGGTCAGCATGGGGTAAATATTTGTTAAAATGATGGTTTGTTCTCACACATTTTGCTTTCATCAGCAGCCCATCTCTCCATTCACACAGGCAGATGCATTGCTCATGATTGGACATTTTTATTTCCAAAAAAAAAAAAATCCAATCAGTCAATGAGTAAGTATTAATCTCATTTGTTGGCTGATCATTGACATATTCACAAGGGGCAATGATCAAGCAAACTAATATTCACATGAATGTTAATGTAATCAGTCCATGCAAAAAGTCTTTAAATTCATTGTAACAGGATAATAAGTTATCCCCTATCAACATCCTGATCGATGGGGGTTTCACTTCTGAGACCTCCATTATTCTCAAGAATGGAGGTCCCCTGTCCCTGTCTGGCTGTCATTGTGAGGTTGCTTCACCGCCTACAGTGATGTCAGAATGAATGGAGTGGTGGCTGAGCATGCGCAGTCATTATGCCATTTATTTCATTTGAGCTGACAGAAATACTCAAGCACTTGACTTTCAGCTGTTTGTGGCATTCCCACTGAAAGTGAATTGAGTGGCAGCACACTTGTGTGACCATAGCTCCATTCAGTCTCCACCCCACTGCAGGAGTGGGTGCAGTAAGCCCACATTAAGGGGGACGGGGGACATGGCACCCCCATTCTCGGCATCGGTGGGATCTCTAAGGTGAGACCCCCACTGATCAACAAGTTATCCCCTACTTTGTAGATTGGGGATAACTTTTCATCCTGGTGCAGTACCTTTAAGAACCTTTCCTATGTGTCTTTTACCTATTTATATAACAATGTGAAGCATGGGGACCCTATTCTTTTTATGTTTGCAGTCAATGATGAAATGGCAGTTACTATTGGGATTTTGCTTGAGTAAATGGAATAACAGATTTACCTTTCATTTGTATGCTGTATTATTTCTGTAAAGGTAAATTGGTAAAAAGTAAACATTCACACAATTCCATTCCTTCAGACCTTGCTGCCCAAATGAAAGAACCTCTACTATGTACAGTAATATAATTGTATAGAACAAAGCACTGTGTTCCCAGAGTGCCTTAATGTGGTATGTGTCTTATTGACTTGCAGATCTCAGAGTCTCAGAGTTTAAAAAGGGTCATGTGGAAGAAATAATGAGCGAGAGAGAAGGAAAACAATGAACTATATAGCAAAATAACAAAAACAGTCAAACTGAAGTAATGCAAAATTTACATTTATAACTATGTTTATTGCTTCTTTAAATCAAAATATAGTTCTATTTTTTTATGTAGTTTCCTATATACAAAGTATGGACAAAAGTAATTGGACACTGTATGTTTTTCAGAAAAAGTGCTGTATTATTCTATTTAGTAAGATTGCTGTGAATATGGGCGTGGGTGGCGGTGCCGTACCCGTCACTCCAGTTCATCCCACAAGGGCTCGATTGGATGAATGAATAGTTATTACAAAATGAGCAGCTTTTTTTCCCATGCCCTTCCCAGCATACAGCTCAGCAAACTCAGTATTTGCATATTTCCTGATTTTCTGCAGTGTCCAAATACTTTTGTCCTTCTCTGAATAGCTGTGGTTGGTTTATCGAGTTCTGGCTGTGATTGGCTGGCGCTTGATCCAATCACAGCACTGACAGCAGGTGAGTTCAAAGCCGAGCATGGAGATGACAGCGGGAAGAATTCTCAAGCAGCTTGCCGCACCGCCGGGGAGACCATCGCGTCGGGGACACAGACGCCGACTGGGAGGTGAGTATTGCGGGGTTTATTTTAACCTATATATACCTGAGTATAGCTAGGCTTATACTCGAGTCAATAAGTTTTACCATTTTTTTGTGGTAAAACTTATTGACTCGGCTTATACTTGGGTCGGTTGATACTCGAGTATTTACAGTATATAGAATACTTGGGTATTAAAATGACCAAAAATCTAGAGCACATATACGACAATAACTATGTACCCCTCCTTAACGAAATTTCATAGTCTTTGCAAACACTATGCACTCCAAGTTTGGCTGCAAGAATCTCATACAAACAAATATAGTCTCAAAAATCCTATATAAATTACAATTGCTCCATATCTACCTCCCAAACTCCTTCTTTAAACAAATTAGGTCAAACTTTTCCAGATTCATCTGGAAACATAAATGGCCTTGTATGGCTCACAGTTTACTAATTCAGATGAGGGAGTGTGGTGGGATAAATCTACCTGATACATCTCAATACTATAAGTTGGTCCGGCTGATTAGATGGATAGAATTGTCTAATCCCTTGAAAAACGGAATTGTAAGTTACTTAGCCCAAACCTCTTAATGAACATTTTTCCTTAGAGACCTCTGGCTTCGTTCAAAAAACTAAACCGAAAAGCTTCTTTTGACCCTCTTTTGAGAGTTGCTTGCGAGAACTGGGACGCTTTTTGAGGGGAGCTAGCCCCACATCCATCCCCTGCTGCCCCCTTAGTATAATACCAGATTATTTAGGACTAAGATTGTGGTTCAAAATATTTTTATTGGGTTTGCACACATGAACAATTTCGAGAGAATAACGTATTAACTTGATATACACATTGCTTCAATGGCTCTTGTGCATTTTGTCATTTTGTCATAAATGTCGTTCAAATAACATTTCGTATAAACTAGCGAAAGAAATAACTAGATTAACATAGTGGAGATTAGTAGTGAAAGAAATAGATAGATAATAGAGGACAGAGTGGGGGGGGGGAGATGGGTCAGTGGGGCAGGGTGAGGGAGGGGGGTGTGGAGCACTAATGGCCACACTAAAGCAACTTGTGTTAGTAATGTGTACCTTAGGGATAGTGGATTCAGGTTGGAACAACGCCCGATTGGAGCCAGGTCTTTAGGTCGTTGGAATTGCGAAATAGTATCCAAGCTGACCAGATTGAGTAGTATCTCTCTCTTTTGTTCTCGTCTCGAGCCATTATTTCCTCCATTTGTGCTATATGGTCCACAGTCTCCAGCCATTGGATCCTTGAGGGAGGTAGGGGAGACTTCCAGAGCCGTGGAATTATTTGTCTCATGGCTATTAGGAAGAATTTGAATGGGCTTTTTTTGTTTTTGGTTATGGAGCCAGGGAGTATAGATAGTAGTGCCGCCTCCGGTGTAAGGACTACCGAGTCCCTGAAGATAGTGTTATAGAGGTTAGTTATATCGCTCCAGAGGGGGGAGACCAAAGGGCACTCCCACCGGATATGGAGGAGACTACCTCTTCCCCGGGAACAGCGCCAGCAGGTATCTGGGGTCTGGGGATACATCCTGGCCAGAGTTGTGGGTGTTCTGTACCACTGTGAGAGTAGTTTGTAGTTGGTTTCTTGAAATTTAGATGAGGTTGTTAGAGTGTGGGTTAAGACAAAGGACTTAAGCCAGTCTTCCTCTAGGAAAGTTTTCCCCAGCTCTCTCTCCCATTTCCCCTTAAAAGCCACAGCATCATTTTGAGTCTTTGCCGACACGAGGAGATGGTACATTACCGAGACCCCGGACCTAATCGGCGTGGGAGCCACACAGAGTTTCTCAAACTGGGAAAGAGGAGAACAGAGAGCTTCCACGGGTCCCTGGATCTGGACAAAATGTCTTATTTGAAGGTATCTTAGCCACGCTCCAGGTCTGGAGACCCCATCTCCCAGGATCTCATTCATAGGCTTAACCCCTGACGTGGAAATGACATCTCTAATTCGCAGGGGAGGACAGGTCCCCTCTGGTAGTTGGGAGAGCTTCTCGTTTAGCAAGGGAAATTCTGGATTCCCTGACAGGGGGGTAAGGGGTCCTGGTCTGGAAACTAGTCCAAAGCGATTTGCGAAACTGTTCCAGGTGTCCAGTAGCCGACTTGTCAGAGGTGGTATAGGTGTGACTCTGCGAGATGCGATTGGCGAGAGCCAGAAGAGGCCCATGATTTGCGAGGGGATACTCTCGTGTTCGAGTTCGACCCAGAGCTTGGATGTCCTATTATGAATGATGTCCAGAATGCAATTGCAGATGGATGCCTTATGGTATAAAGAGAAACTTGGAAGGCCCACTCCTCCATCTCTCTTTTGGCGTATTAGAGTCTTGAATCTCACCCGGGGCCTGGAGCCACCCCAGACGAAGTCGCGAGATATCTGGTGTATTTTATCAAAGTACGATTTAGGCAGCTTTAATGGGAGGGTTGTGAAGAGGTATAGAAACTTAGGGAGGAAGTCCATTTTTAAAGCATTAATTCTCCCGAACCAGGAGATGGTAAGGGGGCGCCATTTTTTAAGGTCCCTTCCTAAGTTAGCCAGAATCGGTTTGTAATTTAGGTTAAAGAGATCGTTTGGGTCGCTAGTTAATGCGATTCCAAGGTAGTTAATGTGATCACCCTTCCATTTTATGTTGAAGGAGGACTCTAGGCTCGTAGCTTCATCTGATGGAATTGTTATATTTAAAATTTCGGACTTGTGAGCGTTAATTTTGAAGTTACTGACCCGACCAAAGCATCTAAGTTCTGATAGAATTACTGGTAAGGCAATTCTCGGGTTGGTAAGATATACCAGAAGGTCATCCGCGAACAGAGCCAATTTGTGCTCTGATGCGCTTGCTTTGTAGCCTTGTATATCGGGGTTGGCTCTGAGGGCGTTGGCCAGGGACTCCATCACCAGGACGTATAGGAAGGGGGACAATGGACAGCCCTGTCTTGTTCCATTGTTGATTTTTAGGGGGGAGGAAAGAGATCCGTTAACTCTGACACACGCTGTGGGTTGTCGGTACAATGCCATAATCCAGGACAGACACCTAGGTCCCACACCAATTTTTCGAAGGGTTGCTTCCAAGAACCCCCAGTGCACTCTGTCAAACGCCTTTTCAGCATCTACTGACAAGAGGCACAGGGGGCTCCCCGCGAGACGGGCTCTAGAGATTAGGGAGACAGAACGGATTGTATTATCTTTCGCCTCCCGTCCTGGGACAAATCCAGTCTGCTCTTTATTAATTAAGGCTGGGATGAGCGGTTTCAGGCGGGTTGCCAGAATTTTGGCGAATATCTTGGTGTCTATATTTATTAATGAAATAGGGCGATAATTACTGCAGGATGAGTGGTCTTTCCCTGGTTTAGGGATAACTGTTATTATGGCTTGTAGAGCCTGCTGTGGGAATGGGCATAAGTCCGAGACAGAGTTAAAGGATTTCAACAAGAGGGGGGCCAGTAGACTCCCGTATGTTTTGTAGAATCGGGGGGTGAACCCATCTGGTCCCGGGCTCTTGCCTAGTTTAAGATCTTTAATTACATCATGGATCTCCCCCTCCGTAAAGCTTTCCTCGAGACTATCTGTGTCCCCCATTGAAATAGTTCCGGGTGCGTGTCTATTAAGGTAGTCTTCTATGGTTGGGGGTTTTGCTGGGACACTGCTCCCCTATTTTCCGATAGATTGTAAAGATCATGATAGTAGGATCTGAAACATTCTAATATGTCTGCGGTGGAATAAATCTGACCTTTTCTGGGAGAGTTTAGGGAGGCTATATAAGGTGTAGACGTCCTGGGATGGAGGGCCCTGGCCAACCCCCGGCCACATTTATTTCCGAATTCGTAGAAGCCCCCCCCCCCGTCTCCTATCTCTGGAGCAAAGTGAGTATTGGTCCAGGATGGAGAGGATTTTCTTCCAGGTGTCTGAAATGTCTGCTCTTAGTACTTCTGTAGGGTTTTTTTTGTTTGAATTTTCGAGGGTGTCAAGTCTTGTTAATAAGAGCCTCAGGTTTTTCACCCGCTCCTTCTTTAATCTGGCCCCATGGGAAATAAGGATTCCTCTAATTACACATTTTAGTGCTTCCCATTGAATGGGAGAAGATGTGGAGTCAGTCTAGTGTATGCTGGAAAAGTCCTGTATTGCCTGTCTAATCGCCTCCGCGCACTTTGGGTCGTTTAGGAGATTGTCATTGAGACGCCATGTGTGATTCTCTTTTTTTTCCCCTAGGCCCTGGAGGGTCCCAAACACTGGAGCGTGGTCTGACCACAAAAAGATCCCAATGGAGCTGTCAGGGGACAGGTCCAGTAGGTCTTGAGAAATGAGTAGATAGTCTAGTCTGTTGTAGCTATTGTGTATGGCAGAATGGTAGATGTAGTCCCTTGTGTTTGGATGTAAGATTCGCCATAGGTCTACTAATTTTAAGGAGGCTAGGCCCCTTTTGAGTTTTTTAAGTGCAAGTGTAGAGACCCCAGTCCTACCCGCTGATGAGTCCAGCTCCGGATTGAGGCACAGGTTGAAGTCCCCGCCGAGGATTATTCGGGAGCCTGCAGCAAATCTCGAGAGCTTCTCAATGATCCGGACACCGAAGGACACCTGAGAGTGGTTAGGGAAATAAGCATTTGCAATTGTTAATATTTTATTGCTGGAAGAAATTTTTAGGAAGATATAACGCCCTTCCGCGTCAATCTCGGAGGATAAGAGCTGATGGGGAAATTGTTTGTGAAAGGCAATCGAGACCCCACACGCTTTTCTCTCTGGGTGGGGGCTGTGGTACCACGTATTGTAGAATTTGGAGATGCAATTAGGAGTGCTACCTGTGAGGAAGTGAGTTTCTTGCAACATTGCTATCATTACTTTGTTTTTATGTAGATGATGGAGAATCTGACCTCTTTTAGCTGGCATGTTTAGGCCCCTAGCATTGTAGGAGCAAAATGTCAGTTTATCCATTATCCCATAACACAGTAACAGCTACCGTGGGCCATTGTGGGGAAGGGAGGGCGTGTGGGATGGGAGAAGAGAGGGAGAGGTAAGATTGCATGGGTGATGGAAGGGGAGGAGGAGCGAAAAGCAGTGAGAGAGAGTGCGAAAACAAGAGAAAGAAATAAGGTAGTGTAGTGAAGGTCCCGGGGCTATTCCGAGGCCTTCTAGGCTAACGCTGGGTAGTCGCCAGGTGACGGACCACACTTCGTGTCGTCCTGCCTAATTGGAAGCGAGGAAGGAGACAGCGGGTAGGCGCCCCGGTCAGTCCCCACAAAACAATAGTATATCCCCAACGGGGGAATTAAACATGATTAAGGCCTAAATATTTCCTGCAAGCAAGATAGCTTTTAGTGAGAGGAGGAAGGAGTTCAGTTGGAGAAGAGAGAAACATGGAGGCAGTCTAACTGTTGGCTACTATAACCCGGTCCAGAGACCGAAACCCATGTATTCCTGTGTGGCGGAGCCCGTCTGAGGGGGTAAAACCCCCCTTCCAGCACCTTGTCAGGGGGCAAGAGACAGACGGGCCCGCCCTATTTAGGACTAAGATTGAATGTAAAGAAAAAACATGTTTGGTCTCTCCTTAGTGATCTATCAATTGCTGACTTTTGCTCCCATCGCACATCCAAGAGCATGCAATTGCTAGTGGGTCTAATGTCTCAGACAACAATCCCCTTGCTTAGTACTGTACAAATGTTTCACCCAGCCAAAATGCTTGAGAAATTCAATCAGGCTTATTCCTCTTCCCGTCCATTTCTTTAGCTAGAGTGCATCATGCTGGCACACTGTTATTCCAGTAGGAAATTATCTATCTTTAAAAGGAAATTCATCGCTCAACAGTCTGACCTCAGACTATCATTTATGGCTTCCTGGGAAAGGGAACGTAATATTACGCTAACAGACAAGGAGGTGGAAGTGATACTGGGTAGCTCACATGGCCATTCTAACTGTGTCAGGCTACAAGAAAACCACTATAAATCGTTAACAAGATGATACAAATTACCTGAATGGCTATTTGCCTATAAACTCTCTGAATCTAATCTGTGCTGGTGTTGTAATGGACATGTGGGCTCCCTGATTCACATCTGGTAGTCATGCCCAGTCCAGAGACCATATTGGGAACAGGTGGAAAAATCAATATGGAATATAGCTGACAGTACCTTTAAACTCTCTCCCAACTGTGTGATTCTGAACAGACCCTCCGAGTACTATAAGCCTTCCAAAAATAATTTAACTACACACCTCATCATGGCTGCTAAATCTTGAATTCCCCTCCAATGGTTACAACCCACTGCATCCACCATAAGCCAATGGATAGTCGAGGTGAACAAAATCCGTAGATTTGAAGAAATAATAAGCTGGGCCTCCAGTCTAGATCGATATGGAAACCTTGGCTGAGCCGGGAAGTTAGAGAATTAGATTAGGTAAATAACATAGTGGGTTGCTTACTTTTGTAATTAGGATTGAATAATCAAGTTGCTACCATTTTCCTTATCCTATTTTGCACCTATAGAATGCTCGTGCAAAATGTAATGTTTGAACGATAGGTGGAAGTTACATAACATAGGGGGTAACTTACTTTTGTCCATAGCATTGAATAATCAAGTTGTGAATCCTTTACTTTTCCTATTTAGGACCTAAAGAAGGACCATGCTAAATTTCATGCTTACGGCTCAGTCACACGGGCGCATCGGCATCCGTGTGACTGCAGGAAGGAGATGGACGTACCTGAAGACAGCTGTCTCTCTGCAGCGCCGGAGGAAAGAACATGTGACCGGCTTCCTTGCTTTATTTTATATATATGACACAGTCAATAGGATAGGTTCATTAGTTGTATTTCCATTGTATGCAGTAATGTTTATTGGTTTTATTACATTTTTTTTATAAGTGGATGCCTTTAGGGATTACTAACCAGGGAGTGCAAATTGATATATTACAGCAATTTATAATTTGTTATTACTGTCAGATTCTTATAGGTAAACAGTTTATTCAGGTCATTATACATAAATCTCATTTAAATGTGGGTAGCATGGTGGCTTATTGCCCTGCAGCATTGGGATCCTGATCTCTGCATAATGACATTTCTCCATTCTCATCATGATTTTTTTCTTTCCTCCCACTGTCTAAGAATTTAATATGGACTATATTTATTGACCCTTGTGTGTTTATGTACTGTATATCTGAGGTAGGAAAATTATGGACCTCCTTAGGGACAAAAACCGATATAGTAAGTAGTTACAATCTTTGTACTGCTCTGTAGATTGTGTTGATATGATATAAATAATGACAAGAGGAATGGCTATTTTTGTTTTCCATTAAAATACCTGAATACTAGTTGTTCCAATAAAGCGTTTTCCAAGTTATTAAATAAAGTATGGGAATGGGTTCCACATTGTGTTTCATACGTCTTGATATATATATATATATATATATATATATATATATATATATATATATATATATATATATAAAGTATAGTTTTGGATTACAGGGTGCATACGACAACGGTTTAGGTTGGCATCGGCTTTAGGTCATTTTCTTTTTCATGTATATATTTATATTTTATTCTATACTTTTTTGTAACTATTTTTTAACATCTATGTCTCCCATGACGGTATAAGAACTCACGGGGTCAGTCACGTTTTTTTTTGTATTCATTTTTTTTTTATTTCACACTTTCGCAATGTAGCTGGGGCATCCATAGGAGCCCCAAGTACAGAGGAAACATCCCTGTATAGTGACAATAGTCACTGGCAGAGCTGATCAGGGTCTGCTAGGACCCTGCAGCTCTGCTGTAACAGGGAGCACCTGGCGGTCACGTGATCGCCGGGTTACATAGTGAAAGAAAGACTTCCACTTTTACTTCTTAGTACAAAGCGCTCATTGAGGGCTTAGTCACATGGACGCATCGGCGCCTGTGTTACTGCAGGAAGGAGAGGGACGCACTTCAGGACGGACATCTCTCTGCAGCTTCGGAGGAAAGAACATGTGACCGGCTTCATTGCTGGTCTTGTGTTCTTTCTTCTGCGCTGCAGGGAGTCGTCCGTCCTGAAGTACAGCCGTCTTCTTCCTGCAGTAAGGGCACAGTCACATGGGCGCATCGGCGCCCTTGTATGGGCGCCGATGCGCCCGTGTGACTAAGCCCTGTGAGTGAAACAAGCGTTTTTTTTTGCGCACCTTTGTGCCCTAAAAAAATGTGCTCCACGCATGTTAAAAATGCACATGACTAAAGCTCTGTGCTCATTGCTTTTGATGGGGCCGGCGCTACTGCAGATGGCCCCCGTGAAAGCAATGGGGTGCAGGCAACCCCTGCAGTGATTTTTGGGGAAGGGCTTAAAATATAAGCCGTCCTCTGAAAATGATTCCTAGCTGCTGTAAAAAAAAATGTGTGTGTGTGTGTATATATGTATATATATATATATATATAATCACCTCTCCACTACTGTGCAGCTCCCTGTTATGGCGCTGCCTCTGAAATTCAATGAATAGCTGAGCGCTGCCTCTGATGGGCTGAGCACTGTGACCAATCACAGGCAGTGTTCAGCTGTCATTCAGCTCAGCCAATCAGACCCAGCTCTTTCAGGGGACGAGGATTCTAAATCCCCAGCCATGAGAAAGAACTTCACAACAGTATCGGGGAATCAGTAAGAATGGGATGATTTTCAAGCCCTTCCTCGAAAATCACTGCAGGGGTTGCCTGCATCCCATTGCTTTTAATAGGGCGGCTGCAGCGCCAGCCCCATTGAAAGCAAAGGGAGAACATTGCGAGTCGCTGTGACAGCTGTAGCAGGGGATTCTTTCATCCCCGTGGGGAGTACCATCATCACTGAACACTGTGACTGTGCTTTCACAGTGTTCAGTGATGAGGGGACTCCCCGCAGGGAATCTTTATGCGCTGCACAGACCTTTCCAGTGCACACATGTTCTATATTTTACATGTGCAAAGATTTTGCACCTATAAAAAATGGACATGTGAACCCTACATGGAAAACCAATGGCTTTAATAGACAAGCCGTGTGCAAAAAAACGCTCATCTAACTTCGCCCTTAGAATGTAGGCTCTAATGGTGCTCTCCTCTGTCTCAATGCTTGTTTTTTTATTAGCTTTACTGTGTCACCTATAAATAAAGATCAGCATTCTTATTGTCGCTAATAAGATTAGATAGTTACATGATGCTGAATGAACCTTTTTTGCATTTACTCATTTAAGAATCAGCCATTTTTAAATGACTTTTAATAAAATACTAATTTATATTTAAATTGAATGTAATTAAATGGCCATCTGCTTTTTTTTCTACATTAGCAAATGTTAATATATTTGTTCAAGAATGATGTAACATTTTCCTACAAGTATTATTATTCATTAGTATATATAATTATACATATAGCATTTGACCAGTAATTCCCTTTGAAGCTGGCAAAGCATCATTAATCCTTTCTTAGTTTAGACATAATGGTAGGCACATTTCTTTAATATAGATATTGCAGTTAATGTCAGATCACAGATTAAATGTTACTGGTATATTTAAGCTAACATAAATTTTAGCCTAAAGATCGTACAGCCTGAAAAATAAAAATCCTAGCCATCCCAGCACTACAGTTTAACATAATGTATCAACCCACTCCTTTGCTGCTGTTTAATGTGCTAAAATGTGATCAATCTGCCCACTGGGTGGCAGGCTACAGTCTCAAAAGAAATGGTTAGAGAGAATGCATTATATGGAACCTACAATTGGGAATATTATATTATCCTTATACTTGAACCTTGACTTTGACCAAATATTTCAGTCACTTCAAGAAGAAGCAATAAGCAGTCTGGCTATAATGCACATTTACCGTTAAATTGCAGCAATTTTTAAATTACTTGATTTATCGAGCAATCACTAAACAATAATGGTAATTTTTGGCACCGGCCTTCACTTTTGGGAGCTTCTGGGGACTGTAAGTCAAAGATATGATGTTCAAGGTACATGGATCATTTTGTTTTTCATATAAATTACAAGTACTTCAGTGTGTTATACTATAAAATGATTTTCCTCACTTTATTTATGGAATATGAGTGAATGAGTCTTAAAACTGATAAAATTGGGTTTTCAAGACTAAATTAGCAAATATGACAGTTTAAATGTACTTTCATATCTATCTATCTCATATCTATCTATCTATCTATCTCATATCTATCTATCTATCTATCTATCTATCTATCTATCTATCTATCTATCTATCTATCTAATATTTAGTGAACCTGGGTGGGATACTATAGTGCTCAGGATCACCTTTATTATGCTGGATCTAAGTCTTCTGTGGATGGGCTGTGGCTATGAACCAAACAGGTCAAGCTCACTGAAGCATATGTTTGCCTGCAGCTATGGCTGAGATCTCATTATTTACACGAGGAGTAAACAGTACTAGAACTGGCTGACAAAAGATAGTCAGATGTCAGACAACATTTATTCATGTCAGTATGATGAGGCACCAAACCAAAGAAAACAGAATAGTCAGCTCAAGGTGGAAAATGAGTACCAAAGAGTTTAGAGAGTTCAAGTGGAAGATAGGAATGCGAGTAAATGCTATATATGGGAATATAAAATGCCATTCGAAAGGGACGTATAAAATCAACAAATTGCAAATACAAAATTGCTTTAGATGAGTTTTAATTGGCTGGTTGGTAAATAATGCATTGCAAGTACAAGACCTACAGATCTCTACTGGAATGTTGCTAGGTAAGTTTAGTTCTTTTTAAATTGAAGCCTTCTGCTGTGTCATATATTTGATCTGCCATTGGTCCTAACAAATGGACAGGGCATGCACAATGAAATAAGTGACCCTCTTTGTTAGCAGGCTGATGCAGAGACCTCCTGACTTGGAGATCTCCATCTTTGATGTCCATATTTCCTATTAGTAGAGAGGAGCAAAAAGACAGGAGCTCTAGATTGACCCATTGCTGCTTATCTTCTGGTTTATTTAAAGACAATCGTGTATAAAAGATCACGTTGTGCTTTATGTAAAACCAGCAACTGTGATGCATTTCAAGATTTGCAGACCTCTTCATCAGACAACTGGGAGTATTTGAAGAGGTCTGACAACCTCAAAACATGTTACCTTTGCTGATTTTAAATGAAGCACAACTTGACCTTTTAAACACCATTGTCTTAAATTATACTATAAGACAAGCAGACAGGTGTCATGCCAGGTCTCTAGTCTTTTTGCTCTTCTTCACCAGTTGTAGACGCTAACCCAACTACTGGTTGATCAGCATATTAGGAAGCAGCACCTAACATGATTTCTATGTAGGCGGTCGGCCAGTGCACCATTCCTTTCTGGCACTCTTTACCTGGGTTGCTCTGCCCAGCTTTTACTTTTCCAAAATATTTCTTATTACGATTTATGGATATGGTCTATCTTCATGAGGAAACCCCATTAAAGATACCATCCTGTTTTGGGTCGAAATTCTGTCCCGGGACCATAGGAAGCGAGTATAATATTACCTGTATATGATCTTTTCAGTGGTATCTCTATTCCATTGGTTCTGGATGCCCTTTCAGGCTACTAAAATGGCAGTCACCATCTTTAGATTGCTTAATCACACATAGTGTTTTGGCAGTGTTAGGGCTACCAATGTGTTATGCCTGCCCTATGATTGGCCACCACTACACATATGATCAGTGGTATATAATCACGGAGAAGTGCACAATGTAGGTAGAAAATTACAATTTTTCCACCTGCAAACAGCACCCAGAACTGGTGGAACCTAGAGATGGCTGCAAAGGTTATTTTGAGGAACAGAATTTTGTCCTGAAACTGGATGGTTTCTTTATGTGTTTTTGCTTATTTTAATTTAAACCCTTAGTGACAGCTTTTTTTGCTTTTTTCCATTTTCTTTTTTTCCTCCTCCCTTTAAAAAAATCGTAACTCTTTTAGTTATCCATCAATGTCGCTGTATGAGGGCTTGTTTTTTGCGGGATGAGTTGCATGTTTCAATGGTACTATTTATTATACCATATAATGTACTGAAGAACTTAAAAAAAATTCTAAGTGGAGAGAAATAGAAAAAAATGACATTCCACCATCTTTCGTTGGGTCCTGTTTCTATGGCGCACAAACTACAACAAAAATGACCTGATAACTTTATTCTATGGGTCAGTATGACTACTACGATACCAACAATACTACGATATGTTCTGTCATTTCCGCTGATACCATTTTTGCAAACAATTGACTTTTTGATCGCTTTATATTACATTTTTTCTTGGAGATAGGGTAACCAAAAAAGTACATTTCTGGCGTTTTTATTTTATTTTTTTCATACCACGCTCATCGTGCAGGGTAAATAATGCATTACTTTGCTAGATCAGACTTTTACGGATGCAGTGATACCAAACCAAAGTATTTTTGGTTTAATATTTTAATTTTCTATTGCAAATATGGCAAACGGGTTTTTTTCTTAACTTTTATTAATTTTTTTTTAATAATTAGTAAAACTTTATTGATCTTATTTTTACACTTTCTTTTAGTCCTCTTAGAGGACCACAACCAGCAATACTTTGATCGCTCCTGCAGTATGACGTAATACTATAGCATTGCGTCCTACTGCATTCTGACAGGCAGCCTATCAAGCCACCCTGCGAGGATGGCTTGGTAGGCAGTCTCCCAAGGCAGCCCTGGGGCCTTTTTTTAGAAGGCCACTGGCTGCCATGACACCTGCACAGCTCCCCCGCTCTTACCGCGGGGAGAGCCGTACGGGACCCCCGAACATCGTTCGGGGAATTTAAATGTCGCTGTCAGAATTGACAGCAGCATTTAAAGGGTTAATAGCCGCGATCCGCCGTACAGTGATTGCGGCTATTGCCCACGGGTGTCAGTCGTAATAAACAGCTGACGCCCGCACTGTATGGAGGGAGATAGCAGCACTATCTCCTTCCATACACGCCCTGCAATGGCAGGACGTAAAAACACTATTGGGAAGTCACTAAGGGGTTAAGGGATGAGACAAACTGTTGAAGAAAATAAATGGTTATTATATTTAACAGATTAAATACTGTTGTATAATTGTAAGGCTTTGTTCACGTTTCCATTTAATATTTCCTGTTTTCTGTTCCATCATTGAACAGAAAAATGAAAATACTGGTGTGGCTTATCCAAAAAATGATGGACACCAGTGACAGCCAATGGAACTCATAAAATATAAGGGGTTCAGTTGGGTTTCTGTTACAGTGCCAAATAATTTCCTGGAAAAATTAGCACAGCATTCTATGTTATTTTTTTGCAGCATTTATAATGAAAACCCTGGATGGCGTCTTTGAATGGAAATATGAACAGAGCCTTTCTATTGGATGAACAAAATAGCTGCAAGGAATGAGTAACAAAGTGGGAAAAGAAAAGAACAATACGTTTTAGCATAGTTACATTATAATTATACCTGTGTTCAAGAATTGTTAAAATACAGGTTGATTTAATTTAATTTGTCTCCCATGGCTAACAAAGTCTTGTTCATGAAAAAAGATGTAAATTCATTGGATTAATTTAGAAATATTTTCAAAAGCTGATTCCTGCCTATCTAATGAGATGCGTAAAACTTCAGCATAGAGAAGACATATTATTATTATTGAAAGTAATTATACAAGCTTTAAAAACACACTGATGATAATGTTATGGCAAATGGCGCAAAAGAAACTGAAAAACGGTAAATTAAATTGCTCGAGAAGGGTTTAGGTCATATTTACACTTCGTTCAGGCGATCCGCCCCCTTTGGCCTTTAACATCAAAAATGGGAATTGCTCTTGCACAAAAGATATGGGAAACATTTAATAAGATGGTTAATCGCTGAGCTCTGTAATTGGCTGCAGAATATGACGTCTCTTATACAGGCTGACAGCAGCCTATAAACACAAAGCTGGCATGGTGAACAGAGGGGCAGCGCTGGAACAGATGGGACCTGGGAGAGGGGAGTATCGGGTAATTTATTGTTTTGGGGCATGGCCATCAAATTTAACCAAGTAAATTTAACTCGATAAACCTCTTTTAATAAAGGTAATCTCTAAGGCCTTAGTCAGACGAGCATTTTTTCGCGCGATTTGCGCATGCGTCCGGCGATTTTTTAAAACCATTGCTCTGCAATGGTATCAGACACATGAGCGCTTTTTATGCGCTCGTCCGATAAAGTATAGAACAGAAATCTCAGATCGCACTTATCTGCGATCTGCGATTCCTGTTCTCTTCTCTATATGCGCTCAATGGGGCCGGCGGCAGCAGCGCCGACCCCATTGAGAGCATATACTAGACAAATCATTCTTCTCTGCCACAGCTGTTACAGAGGCAGCTGAATTCATGAATGGGTGTGAGTGAGAGCTGCCTCTGATTGGCTCACTCACACCCACTCACACCCACTGCCAGCCGGTAACGCTGAACTCCGTCTGCCGGGACAAGGTGAGTATATATATTTTTTTATTTTTACACATTTCTGGATGAATTGCAGGGAAGGGCTTATATATTTAAGCCCTTCCCGACAATTCATCCCGCGATCGCCCGCAGAGCATTGCTTTCAATGGAGCTGGCTGTATTGCCGGCTCCATTGAATTCAATGCACTGGACAGCTCCGGCCCGTTTCTATTGAAACGCGACTAGGAGCAGTTTTTTCTGGCGATTTTTTGGCCCCGGTCACGCGATTTGCGGATGCGCATCCGTCATGCGATCCGCAAATCGCGTCAAAAAATGCCCGTGTGACTAAGGCCTAAGTTAGTATAAATACCAGTTCTGTAATAGGAAGTATGCTGTACTTTAACCCATTCCCGCTGCAGGGCGTAAGTTTACGTCCTGGGAGCGGGGTACTTCCCGCAACAGGGCGTAAACTTACGTCCTGGAGATAGCGCTGGATCATATGTGATCCAGCGCTATCCCGCAGCGGGAGCCGGCTGTCAGTCACAGCCGGCGTCTCGCTGCAGCAGCGGGGGGACATCAGAGATGCGCTGGCCACTGTTAACCCCTTCCCTGCCACGATCTAAGTAGATCGCGGCAGGGAAAGAGTTCACAGCGGGAGCGCGGCTCCCTCTGTGTCTCCGGCCGGAACTCGCGATGTCATCGTGAGAGCCCGGCCTGTCACCATGGCAACAGGACGCCAGACACTGGCGTCCTGTATTGCCTATGCCTGAGATCGCTGTATGAGCGATAAGGCATGGGAGAGCAGTAGCTCTGCCATGCCTTATGACAGCGATCATCAGGGCAGTGATTAAAGTCCCTCAGAGGGACACAAACAGTGTAAAAAAAAGAAAGATTTAAAAAAATGAATTAAAAAAATGTAAAAAAAAAGAGTAAAAAAACAATTTTTTATGCTTTTTCTCAGATTAGCATAAAAAAAGGTAAAAAAAAAAATAAAACCCCACATATTTGGTATTGTCGCGTCCATAACGATGCGTACAATAAGTTGCACATGCTTTTGACTGTGCACCGAAAAAAACGCTAAAAAAAAAGCTAAAAAACTGAGGCAAAATGCTCATTTTTAGCATTTTGCCTCACTAAAAACGCAATAAAAGTGATCAGAAAAGTCGTATGTACGCCAAAATGGTACCAATAAAATCTACAGCTCGTCTCGCAAAAAATAAGCCCTTATAGAGCTCTGTACATCAAAAAATAAAAAAGTTACGTGACTTTGAATGCAGCAATTTAGAATAGAAAAAAGATTTCCAAAAAAAGGGTTTTTATTGCAGAAAAGTGGGAAAACCTAAAAAAATGTTAGAATTTTGGTATTGTTGTTACCGTACCGGTCTGCAGAAAAAATGGAAAGTCTCATTTACGCTGCATGATTAACGGTGTAAAAAAAAAAAAAAAAATCTATGGCAGAATTGATGCGTTTTCTCTCTCTGCTATCATTAAAAAAAAATAAAAAATTTTACAATATAGTCTATGTACCCAAAATTGGCATCGATAAAAACTACAGTTCGCCATGCAAAAAACAAGCCCTTATACGGCCGTGTCCACGGAAAAATAAAAAAGTTATGGCTTTTGAAAAATGGAGATGGAAAAATACCAAAAAATCGCTTGGTCCTCAACGCCAAAATAGGCCATGTCATGAAGGGGTTAATACAGAGGAGTAATTATGATATGATAAAGTCTGTCAAATGCAAAGCCATGTTACTTAATGTGTATTGCTTCTTAACTATATTATAAAATTATACATTTTAGGCCAGCTTTTTATAACTATAAAAAGCTGGCCTAAAATGTAACCTTTAATTAATTAATTAAAACCATGATTCACATATAAAGATATTGCAGCATAAATATTGGAAATTATAGAAAGCAGAAACAATAAAAAAATCTTTCACCTGTTTTCACAGGTGATGAAGCTAACCCTGAACTAGCAGTGATATCTTGGATGAATCTAGAAACATTAATTGTCCATAAAATTGTGGCCCTGTACAGTAAGGCCTCGTTCAGACTAGCATTTTTTTTGCACGCTAATAGCCGTGCAAAAATTATGTGTCTATTAGAACCAATGGTTTCTTAATAGAGCGTTCAGATGAACGATTTTTGGACGTGCAAAATAATTGCACCTGCCAAAGATAGGACAAGTGTGGCTACAATGCATGCATCTAAGATGCGTGCTGCAAGAATAGATAGGACCTGACCTACCTTTTGCAGGAGTTCCCATTGACTCCTATGGGAGCTGGATTACCATGCAGCACGCAGCACAGATCATGTGAAGGAGCAAATTATGAACAAATGTAGATCGCGCTTTTAGCTTCGTTCACGCAATTTTTTTTGCGCAGCTATTTGTGCACAAAAATGCTGGTCTGACTGAAGCCTAAACAAGTTATAATTGGCCCTATTAAGTAAGGTAAAGGTAAAGTTCCCTGGTGCAAACACTGAGTCATGACCAACTCCTAGGGTGACATCACATTGTGATGTTTTCTTGGCAAACTGTTTTTGCAGGGTGGTTTGCCATTGTCTTCCCCAGTCATCTTTACTTCCCATCAAGCTGGATACTCATTTTACCAACCTCAGAAATGGAAGGCTGAATTGAACCTGTAGGTGAGAGCTTAGGACTGCATTCTGCTGTCTTAACACTCTGCGCCACACAAGGCACGTAATACCCTACATAATAAGGCAACAAAAAGGTAGACTCCTGTAAAGACTCACATAGCAAAATGGAAAGTTAGATATTGGACTGTACAATACCTTCAATAACCAGTGAAATGCATGTATACAACCTAAAATATCTTATAGATAAAGTGCATTCCATGACCAGAGCAAAATGCAGATGAGCAAGTCTAAGGTATCCCAAAAAGGTGTTAATGGAACTACCATAATAGATCTACCAGAAAAATTTAACGAGGTGCACCCAAAGATCACTTACAGACCATACTTTAAACATGCTAAGCCAGCCTTAAACCATAACCATTTATTGATACAATAATGTTTAAAAATCCAAAAAGTGCTTGCCTCCATCTCAACAAGAATCAATAGATGTATTTATCTTACTATACCACTTATTAAAACTGACTTAGAGTGCACTATAAATATACAGGTCCAAAACAATAAAGATTAACAAATAGCCACTCTTCAATCATAATTTTAAAAAAATGTATATATCACCCACCTCAACCCATTTCCCTGTGTTTGTCAGGGGACCAATGGGTCGAGAGTGATATCATCTCTCCTTAAGGAGAGCACCTAAAAGATATGTGAAGACACCTAGGAGGTGGGTGAGGAGACATAAGGCCATGCATGCTCCTCTGGGAAATATATGCAAATAAGGAAGATGGAACAATACCTCTGCAGTGCCACCTATTGGACGTCAGCATTCCTGCAAATCAAAATCATGGGACCAATGAAACACCATATGCTCAGTAAAGTCAGTATTAAAATGATAAAACATGGAAGAGAGCATAAAACATACTCTACATAATCCCTAGGCAGGTGGGAGGATGATGGCATTATATCAAGTATTGCTTCTTATTTTCAAAAATGACCATTCTCTGTAGCATGGCAATATACCCATTACCTACCTCATTGCCTGAGACTTGCACCATAAAGTTAATTACAGAGATATATTTAGTACTATTACAAAAATCTAGTCACCTTCAGCATTCATATTAGATTGCTAATGATTTAATATTGTAAGTGCTTGTGGCTGTTTACATGGAGTCATCCTACATAATGTTTCCATTTCTTCAAGGTCTTTGTGATATATACAGTATTCTATTTGCAGACAGCGAAAGAAAAGAGGAGATCACTACCACATTGCCAAATACATTCAAACCAACACTTTGCCAATATTTTTTTAGATATAAAAGGTAGATGCTGTAGTTGAAGGGTTTTTCAGGCTTTGAATATTTGTCCCAGGGTAGGGAATGGTCTAAAAAAATAAAATAGCTATTACTCACCCTCTCATGTTGCCTTTGGTCTAGCATGACTGACCCAGGACCTTCCACTGCAATTCCAACTGAAGCAGTGATAACACATTCATCACTCACACGCCAGTGCTGCCAATTGTTGCTCTCAGCAGTCATTTGTCCATGAGCAGCATGTGACTGCTGAGGTCAGTATTTGGCTGGTTATGTGAGTGATATTATCTAGAGATGAGCGAGCACCAAAATGCTCGGGTGCTCGTTACTCGAGACGAACTTTTTGCGATGCTCGAGGGTTCGTTTCGAATAACGAACCCCATTGAAGTCAATGGGCGACCCGAGCATTTTTGTATATCGCCGATGCTCGCTAAGGTTTTCGTTTGTGAAAATCTGGGCAATTCAAGAAAGTGATGGGAACGACACAGCAACGGATAGGGCAGGCGAGGGGCTACATGTTGGGCTGCATGTCAAGTTCACAGGTCCCACTATTAAGCCACAATAGCGGCAAGAGTGGGCCCCCCCCCTCCCAACAACTTTTACTTCTGAAAAGCCCTCATTAGCAATGCATAACTTTGCTAAGCACCACACTACCTCCAACAAAGCACAATCACTGCCTGCATGACACTCCGCTGCCACTTCTCCTGGGTAACATGCTGCCCAACCCCCCCCCCCCCACGACCCAGTGTCCACAGCGCACACCAAACTGTTCCTGCCCAGCCATCAGCTGCCCCCATGCCACGCCACCCTCATGTCTATTTATAAGTGCGTCTGCCAGAGGAACCGCAGGCACACACTGCAGAGGGTTGGCACGGCTAGGCAGCGACCCTCTTTAAAAGGGGCGGGGCGATAGTCCACAATGCTGTACAGAAGCAATGAGAAATCCAATCCTGTGCCACCTCCATCTGGAGCTGCACACGTGGGCATAGCAATGGGGAACCTATGTGCCACACACTATTCATTCTGTCAAGGTGTCTGCATGCCCCAGTCAGACCGCGGTTTTTTATAAATAGTCACAGGCAGGTACAACTCCGCAATGGGAATTCCGTGTGCACCCACGGCATGGGTGGCTCTCTGGAACCCACCGGCGGTACATAAATATATCCCATTGCAGTGCCCAACACAGCTGATGTAATGTCGTGCTTAATGCAGGTGGGCTTCGGCCCACACTGCATGCCCCAGTCAGACCGGGGTTCTTTAGAAGTGGACACATGCAGTTACAACTCCCTGTGGACCCACAGCATGGGTGGGTGCCAGGAAGCCACCGGCGGTACATTAATATATCCCATTGCATTGCCCATCACAGCTGAGGTAATAATGTCATGTTTAATGCAGGTGGGCTTCGGCCCACACTGCATGCCTCAGTCAGACCGGGGTTCTTTAGAAGTGGACACATGCAGTTACAACTCCCTGTGGACCCACAGCATGGGTGGCTCCCTGGAACCCACCGGCGGTACATAAATATATCCCATTGCATTGCCCAACACAGCTGATGTTACGTCAGCTGTAATGCAGGTGGGCAAAAAATTAATTGGATTACACTGTAGGCGAGGGCCCCCAAAAATTGGTGTACCAACAGTACAGGAGGGCAGGTGAAACCCATTAATCGCTTTGGTTAATGTGGCTTAATTGGTAACTAGGCCTGGAGGCAGCCCAGTTAAAATAAAAATTGGTTGAGGTGAAAGTTTCAACGCTTTAATGAGCATTGAAACGTATAAAAATTATTTAGAAAAATTATATGACTGAGCCTTGTGGGCCTAAGAAAAATTGCCCGTACAGCGTGATTACGTCAGGTTTCAGGAGGAGGAGCAGGAGGAGGAGGATGAATATTATACACAGATAGATGAAGCAAAAAGGTCCCCATTTTGGATGGTGATAGAGAACGATGCTTCCATCCGCGGGTGCAGCCTACGTATTGTTTAGGTATCGCTGCTGTCCGCTGGTGGAGAAGAGAAGTCTGGGGAAATCCAGGCTTTGTTCATCTTGATGAGTGTAAGCCTGTCGGCACTGTCGGTTGAAAGTTGGGTACGCTTATCCGTAATGATTCCCCCAGCTACACTAAACACACTCTCTGACAAGGCGCTAGCCGCAGGACAAGCAAGCACCTCCAGGGCATACAGCGCGAGTTCAGGCCACGTGTCCAGCTTCGACACCCAGTAGTTGTAGGGGGCAGAGGCGTCACCGAGGATGGTCATGCGATCGGCTACGTACTCCCTCACCATCCTTTTACAGTGCTCCCGCCAACTCAGCCTTGACTGGGGACCGGTGACACAGTCTTGCTGGGGAGCCATAAAGCTGGCAAAGGCCTTGGAGAATGTTCCCCTGCCTGCGCTGTACATGTTGCCTGATCTCTGCGCCTCCCCTGCTACCTGGGCCGCGGAAATGCGCCTTCGGCCACTAGCGCTGTCGGATGGGAAGTTTACCATCAGTTTGTCCACCAGCGCCCTGTGGTATAGCATCATTCTCGAACCCCTTTCCTCTTCGGGAATGAGAGTGGAAAGGCTCTCCTTATACCGTGGGTCGAGCAGTGTGTACACCCAGTAATCCGTAGTGGCCAGAATGCGTGTAACGCGAGGTTCACGAGAAAGGCATCCTAACATGAAGTCAGCCATGTGTGCCAGGGTACCTGTACGCAACACATGGCTGTCCTCACTCGGAAGATCACTTTCAGGATCCTCCTCCTCCTCCTCCTCCTCTGGCCATACACACTGAAAGGATGACAGGCAAGCTGCATCTGTACCCTCAGCAGTGGGCCAAGCTGTCTCTTCCCCCTCCTCCTCATGCTCCTCCCCCTCCTCCTCCTCCTCCTCTGGCCATACACGCTGAAAGGATGACAGGCAAGCAGCATCTGTCCCCTCAGCAGTGGGCCAAGCTGTCTCTTCCCCCTCCTCCTCATGCTCCTCCCCCTCCTCCTCAACACGCTGAGATATAGACATGAGGGTGCTCTGACTATCCAGCGACATACTGTCTTCCCCCGACTCCGTTTCCGATTCCAAAGCGTCTGCCTTTATGCTTTGCAGGGAACTTCTCAAGAGGCATAGCAGAGGAATGGTGACGCTAATGATTGCAGCATCCCCGCTCAGCATCTGGGTAGACTCCTCAAAGTTTCCAAGGACCTGGCAGATGGCTGCCAACCAGGCCCACTCTTCTGTAAATAATTGAGGAGGCTGACTCCCACTACGCCGCCCATGTTGGAGTTGGTATTCCGCAATAGCTCTACGCTGCTCATAGAGCCTGGCCAACATGTGGAGCGTAGAGTTCCACTGTGTGGGCACGTCGCACAGCAGTCGGTGCACTGGCAGATTAAACCGATGTTGCAGTGTCCGCAGGGTGGCAGCGTGCATGTGGGACTTGCGGAAATGTGCGCAGAGCTGGCGCACCTTTCCGAGCAGGTATGACAAGTGTGGGTAGCTTTTCAGAAAGCGCTGAACCACCAAATTAAACACATGGGCCAGGCATGGCACGTGCGTGAGGCTGCCGAGCTGCAGAGCCGCCACCAGGTTACAGCCGTTATCACACACGACCATGACCGGTTGGAGGCTCAGCGGCGCAAGCCAGCGGTCGGTCTGCTCTGTCAGACCCTGCAGCAGTTCGTGGGCCGTGGGCCTCTTCTCTCCTAAGCTGAGTAGTTTCAGCACGGCCTGTTGACGCTTGCCCACCGCTGTGCTGCCACGCCGTGTGACACCGACTGCTGGCGACGTGCTGCTGCTGACACATCTTGATTGCGAGACAGAGGTTGCGTAGGAGGGGGAGGAGGAGGGTGGTTTAGTGGAGGAAGCATACACCGCCGCAGATACCACCACCGACCTGGGGCCCGCAATTCGGGGGGTAGGTAGGACGTGAGCGGTCCCAGGCTCTGACTCTGTCCCAGCCTCCATTAAATTTACCCAATGTGCCGTCAGGGAGATATAGTGGCCCTGCCCGCCTGTGCTTGTCCACGTGTCTGTTGTTAAGTGGACCTTGGCAGTAACCGCGTTGGTGAGGGCGCGTACAATGTTGCGGGAGACGTGGTCGTGCAGGCCTGGGACGGCACATCGGGAAAAGTAGTGGCGACTGGGAACCGAGTAGCGCGGGGCCGCCGCCGCCATCATGCTTTTGAAAGCCTCCGTTTCCACAAGCCTATACGGCAGCATCTCCAGGCTGATCAATTTGGCAATGTGCACGTTTAACGCTTGAGCGTGCGGGTGCATCGCGGCGTACTTGCGCTTGCGCTCAAACAGTGGCGCTAGCGACGTCTGGACGCTGCGCTGAGAGACATTGCTGGATGGGGCCGAGGACAGCGGAGGTGAGGGTGTGGGTGCAGGCCAGGAGACGGTAGTGCCTGTGTCCTCAGAGGGGGGTTGGATCTCAGTGGCAGGTTGGGGCACAGGGGGAGAGGCAGTGGTGCAAACCGGAGGCGGTGAACAGCCTTCGTCCCACCTTGTGGGGTGCTTGGCCATCATATGTCTGCGCATGCTGGTGGTGGTGGCTCCCCAGCTGATCTTGGCGCGACAAAAGTTGCACACCACTGTTCGTCAGTCGTCAGGCGTCTCTGTGAAAAACTGCCACACCGTAGAGCACCTTGACCTCTGCAGGGTGGCATGGCGCGAGGGGGCGCTTTGGGAACCAGTTGGTGGATTATTCGGTCTGGCCCTGCCTCTACCCCTGGCCACCGCACTGGCTCGGCCTGTGCCCACACCCTGACTTGGGCCTCTGCATCCTTGCCCGCGTCCACGTCCTCTAGGCCTACCCCTACCCCTCAGCATGGTGTATTACCAGTAGTGCAGAAACAGAACGCTGTAATTAAATGTGCCGCTTATTGGCCTGTGATTGGAGGCTGACTTCGTTTACGGAACGCCAGGAAATAATTTGGCGCAAGCCTGCTGTAACACTTAGCTGGCTGCGTATGATTTTGTAGAACTACTACACCCAGCACAGACAGACCCAGAACACTGAGCACAGTGACAGGCAGGCCAAATAGATTTTTTCCCACAAATTTTTTTGCAAAGGCCCACTGCCTATATTCAATCAATAATATGTCTTGTGTCCCTGCCTACGCACTTCTGTCCCTGGAGTATGTCACAGAACTGCAGAGTGTTGCACTGTCAACTGCAACACAGCGGTGATTTCAGAGCCCAGACAGAGCCAGGAAATAATTTGGCGCAAGCCTGCTGTAACACTTAGCTGGCTGCGTATGATTTTGTAGAACTACTACACCCAGCACAGACAGACCCAGAACACTGAGCACAGTGACAGGCAGGCCAAATAGATTTTTTCCCACAAATTTTTTTGCAAAGGCCCACTGCCTATATTCAATCAATAATATGTCTTCTGTCTCTGCCTCACCACTACTGGTCCTGCACTATGTCTAATTACTGCAGGGCGCAATGCTCTGCACGGCCGATATACCAAAAAAAAAAATGTGCAACACTGCAAAAAGCAGCCTCCACAGTACTGCACACGGTTAGATGTGGCCCTAAGAAGGACCGTTGGGGTTCTTGAAGCCTACAATAACTACTAACACTCTCCCTATAGCAGCTCCAACAAGATACCACTTTCCCTCAGCTATGTCAGAACGCATCTGTGGCGAGCCGCGGGAGGGGCCGATTTTTATACTCGGGTGACACCTGATCTCGCCAGCCACTCACTGCAGGGGGGTGGTATAGGGCTTGAACGTCGCAGGGGGAAGTTGTAATGCCTTCCCTGTCTTTCCATTGGCCAGAAAAGCGCGCTAACGTCTCAGAGATGAAAGTGAAAGTAACTCGAACATCGCGTGGTACTCGTTACGAGTAACGAGCATCTCGAACACGCTAATACTCGAACGAGTATCAAGCTTGGACGAGTACGTTCGCTCATCTCTAATATTATCACTTCCTGTTTTGGTGGGATCGGTGTGTAGGGAACTGGGTCAGTGGTCCTGCACCAGTGGTGCAGTGGAAAGAGGAGTATTTACTTTTTTATGGTATTCCTTACCCTGAGCCAATTTTTTTTAAACTCTTTCCAATCCACTGTCTGACGTCTAAAGACTGTGATTTAAGGCTGTATAGCTCTGATGTTGGGAGACGTCTGTTGGGGTTCTCTTACTGTATATTGCCAATCTCTCTGCTGTCAGAACCTATCAAACGTGTCACCTCATGCAGTACTGGCTTTAGCCAGCATATAGCGCCGTTGTGTAACGGCAGAAAAAGAGTAAGAACCCTAGGAAAATCTGGATATAAATTGGATTGGAAAGGGTTAAAGTTAAAATAAAAACCTTTAAAGATGGAATGGTGGAAAGGACACAAGACCTTTTCAAATGAACTATCTTTTCCTATTAAACAAGTTATCACTTGGGTTTTTGCAAAGAATTTTCAAAAAATGATGCTCTAATCAATATCTGAGTAGTAGTACAACATATTTTCCATTTGTGGAGATCTAAACATACATCACACAGCATCTCAATATAGTAGAAGCCAGTATTTAATTTCTATATATCTTGCAATAGCAAAGGCAACATTAAGTATATGGCTTTACACTATGTCATGCATTGGCTCAAAATGACTCCAAAGTATTGCTACAGTAGATAGGAAACTGTTTTATGTAATCATCATTGGATCACAGATTGCTAGAAAGCCAAGCACAGTAACTCTATAGAAATACAATTGCCAGATTCCCAATTGTGATGCCAAAACAGAGATTTATCATGTCATCTTGGCTATGAATGGCTAACATTAGCCTGTCCAAACCTCTATCCTCTTAAGTCTTAAAGGGAATGTTTGTACCTTGGCTTTTCATGGCTAAGATGGGAAACTCCATTGCTGTGTCCTGCAGGAAATAGCCAAGTGCTTTAGCTAAGTGCTGTTTCCATAGCTCTCATTACAGTGAATAGAAGTTACAGAAACAGTGTAACTCAGGGGTTGCAGAAACAGCGTAGCGCTCAATGCTACACTGTTTCCATAGCTCCAATTCACTTCAATGAAAGCTACAGATTCAACACTCGACTGAAGCACTAGGCTCTTTCTGTAGGCTCTGGCTGGGTAGCTGCTAACCATGGCAGTGGGGTTCCAACTTGCCTATGAAAAACAAAGATTGGAACACCCCTTTAAGTCTTATACAAGTTTAGTTCTGTGACATTTAAATATAAAAGTGAGATAGGTAGTAAGATAAGAAATGTTTTAATGGAAAGTATTGTGTGTCAGTGTGAGCAAGACAGTAAGATTTCAAGTATCGAACAAATCACCCTCATTAACACCTAAATCATTTTTTAAACATAACATGGGAATAAGAAAAAAGGTTCTATCTTCTTTCAGTTACAAGGAAATGCTCATAAAATTACAATAACGGGACGAGCTAAGAGAAAGGAATGTTAAAATTAATCTTTTGTGAAATTGGAATCCTGTAGACAGTGATTAGAACGTTTAAAATAATGACAATAAACTTCCACAATAAGAAATAGCAGATATTGTCATTCACACAAACTCATTGTTTGGTATATATAGAATCATACTGCTGAGCTTGTTAGTTTGTCTTGAAAAGTAGGATCTTAACGCAGTTCTTTTCTGACCTTCAGTGATGAAAATGACAGTGTCAGCAATTGAAGGAATTCAAGATCGTTCCTACAATATTAGGGGTCAATATTAATGGTCATAACACTCCAGTTTCCTTGGGAATTTCAGCTATTGTTTAGCTTTCAATAAAGAGACATGTACAGTCTTTTCGAGTGGTTTAATATAGCTAACATTATATATGAGATTGCTGAGAACTGATTTCTGAATGATACGGCGGTAACCTGCATATTACTCATAACTCCAAAAATAATAAAAAGACAACAACATAATCTATTAAGTGATATAAGGCTCAAAGTGCTGACACCATTCCAAACCTAACTTCTGACATAGAGATATAAGGGCATATTTATTACTGGTTTTGTGACAGAATTCTGGTATATATTGGGGTGCATTCACACGTCTCTGGTTTGCTGATTTTGGCTCAGGTCTGCAACAGATTTCACCCTTTAAATTGAAGCAAAACTGAAGGGGTGAAAAATGCTGCAAATCTGCACCAATTTTGGACATGAGCAGGAGTCCAGAACCAAAAGCAAATGTGAAAGACAAGGACCAGAAATAAGACTGTCACATTGACATGAGCATAATGCTCCATATATCGTGCAACAGTACATTTTATTTGTATGTATTACAATGTGATTTACAGGTGCAACTGAGATCAAAACCACTGAAATATACTTGTACGTGTAGGCCAGATTGAGTATGGCTGAAGATTTACTGTAGGAATGCCAATGGCAGGGGCAACATAAAGGCATTGGAGACACTAAATCATGCTGCCTCCTTTTTCAAGGGGTATATGTGTAAGAGAGTTGATGAGCACAGCAGATAGTTGCAGTAGACCCAGTAAAGACTGCAGTAGTCCAGAGACATAGTCGGATATGCCCTAGAGAGTGTTATTCTGAAAAGAGCAGATAACAAGTGGTGTCAGTGTTCCAGCCAGAGAGAATGCACTTTAGAACAAGCAAGCTACGTAACACCGCAGTGGTAAGCTCCAGAATAAGCTGAGAGTAAAGGCCCAAGTGAATCCAGTTGCTGCAGTACCACCACAGTCATGTTTTGCAATTTGCATAACCTGAAACTGAGAAAGACTATTGAGGCTTTGCAGACCTGCCTCAAACAAAAGAATATTCAAGCATGGAGTCTAAGTTCATACTTCTAGTTTGAGACTACAAGGGATGGAAAACCTTCAGGTACAATTACATTAATTAATCAAAGGCCCAGGTTCTAAATCAAGCAATATGGGTCTATGCAAAAAAAGGATAATGCTCTTCATTGTCAATGCACCACAATGATATTCTGTCCTAAAATACTGTATATTTATAGGAGAAAAGAAGAATATCACTAGCTAGTGTTATGAACTTGGCACATCACACTTAAACAAGCAGTCAGCATTGCGGTCAGCACATGTAATGGTCTTTTGTTTCAAGACATCTTACCCTATTCAGCTTTGCTAATCTGGCTCTGATTTAGGCCGCCTGCAGACGGGCGGAAATTCCGTGGCAGGATACGCCGCGGCAGGATACCCTGCAGAATTTCCACCCCTGGACACCTGCATAGGATTGCATTACAATACGCAATCCTATGCAGACCGCCGCGGTTTGTCTGCGCGAAATCCCGCGCAGCAAACAAACCGCGGCATGTTCTAATTCTGTGCGGGGCTCTGAAATGTCACTCACAGGCTGCCATCTTTGCTCTGCGCATGCGCCGGCTGCCCGGCAGCCGGCACATGAAAGAACCGGAGCTGCGGGAGAGGTGAGTGCCGCACTGCTCTCTGCAGGCGCTCGGGTCGGGTCCGGTTGCGAGAATTCTCGCAGCCGGATCTGACCCGGACGTCTGCAGGCGGCCTTATTATCATACTCAGTGTGGCAACTTTGTAAAGTTTAGCACTAACTAATGCTCATCTACTAGCTTGCTTAAGTCTCATCATTTCTGCAATAGACTTGCATTACAAAATCTTGTTGCTTTACCTCTGTAAATTACATTTAAAGTAGCTGCCATTAGGAGTTTCCCTTTCTGCTTCTCTGCAATCCACTGTCTGTTGTAAGATAAAGAGCTTCTGTAGTAACAAGAACACAGGGATGTTTCCTTAGCAATATCACGAGAAGCTATCATCACAGGAGCACTCCCATGCACTCAAAGGTTGCAGCCTGACAGATTTTCAGGCACTGTGATAACAATCTCCACTATCCCTGCCTCTCCTTTATGTGTGTGTCTGAGTGTGCACACACATTATATTGAGTTTACTCACTATTTGGCTAGAATGCCTGAATCATCCCAAGACAGCAAAAGGATGGGCATTCAGATGCTGTCCTGGGATGATTAGATCAAAGACTATGTAATGGAGTATGGGAAATCAGGGCAATAAAGTACAGGACAGTGAATTACTGGCAGAATTGTAAGCTTGCTACATGCTCCCTGCCTGAAATTATATTGCAGACAGCAGGGCAATATAAAAGTGGGGAAGACCACCTAAAAGTCAGACCTTACAGACATGAAACGGGGCATTTAAGAGGATAACCTGTTATATTTTTGAAAACTCAGGTATGCATTAACTAATATGGTCTAGCTATGTAGCTCGGTTTTTCTGTGCCAGTTACTGTCACTTCTTGTCAGTGTTATTATAGTGCAACATCTTTGGACTGTTTTCCTTGATTCCAGACCTGACTTGCCTTTGACCCTGATTCTAGATTGCCATTGTGTTTTTAATATGGATTCAGACCACAGATTGTCTGTGTTGCTGCCTGACATCCCGTGCCTTGTTGTTCTCCTGGTATTGTCTCTGCTTTGTACCTGATTCTGACATTCTCCTTTGATTTCTAAATACTGACCCTAAGCATGTTTCCTGACTTTCTTCTGGTCCACAGTCTTTACATTAGCCAAGCCAGCAGTTACTCTGCAGACTTAACTAGGGGGCTCCTAGAAGCCAAACTCAACCCGCTGTGAGGGGGCAAGGGTGAAGACTGGAAGCTCCAAAGACTCTATCAAGTAGAATGGCCTATGTGAAGTCCAACCACTGTGGCTTTTTTAGGCCCATGAGCTGAGCCTATTCCATGACAGCTAACATATCTGATCTTCCTGTGTGCTGTGCCCAGGGTGTAGGTGGCAACAGAAAGCAGCAACAGAAAATTCATGTAATGGCCAAAGACACATGATAAGCAACAGTGAGCAAGGAGCAAGTATCGCCTGCAGGTGTAAAGTCATCAACCAATTTTTGTTGCTCACAAGTACTATCATGCCATTTGCCATAACTAAAAATATATATCTCATCTCATCTCCATGTATATGCGTATACTAGTGTAGATGTATTACATCTATAAAATTAACAGAGAATCCACGATACCTATTGTATTTTTTCCATATGTACCGCAAACTATGAAATAAGCACAATTGTTAGAAGCATGCATCATATTGACACACGAGCTCCCTGGTATGCTTCCAGTATATTGAAATCAAAGTAGGCTGCTCATTTCATTTAATTCTATATTTGGAAAATGTACTGAACTTTTATAATCTGACTTTCAAACTGTTTAATTAGTGAAGTCTGTTATAATGAAAACCATGGGAAGAAATCCATCCACACTTCAAAATGTCATTGCATTTTAAAATTACTCTCTGCTTAGCTGGTATCAATCACTGGATGGTACAGGAAATTCATGTTTTCTTTTGTCTCTTTTTCCAGTATTGTCATGATAAATTTAACCCATAAATGCTTACAATGCTATGAATAACATTGCTTATAATAATGCATTTACGATATGCAGGAGAACAAAAAGATGTATTTTCAGACACAATTTTAAATCTCAAAGAAAGTAGTGAGACAGCTTAATACACCAAAGCAGAATAATAATAAAAATATTGATGTGCGCATTCTATCCCCCCTACTGTGTGCTAGTCATCACCATATACGAGATCCATTATCATAGCATATTTGCCTGTAATGTGATATATTTTCAATGAATCAATCCAGCCGCCTAAAGAAGCTATTTAGAAGCTATGCTTCACCTGACTTAACATTTATCTATTTTGTATAAAGCAAACAAAAATGTTTTAAATGTTAAGAATAAATTGGAGTTCTGTATGACTTTTATGTCAGCCTAATGGTTGTGAAGACGGTGTTATTCGGCTGCTGTGTGTTGGTCTTTTCTTTTTCAATATTTTTATAACCGCAGGATTTATCAGCCTAGGAATGAATACAGCTATAAGTTGACCTTTTTGCTTCTTAGGTGACACCTCCAAAACAGGAAAGTGACAAAAATAGAATTTCTAGATATTGCTTTTTAAAAGTACTACTAAACTTGCTTAGAGATGATGGCTTAGTTTATGAGGTCTGACTTTCTACCAATAAAAGTGATTTACCACTAGCACTTTGTAAAATAATAATAATTATATTTTGCCATTATATTCTATGGATATTTGAATTTCAGCTATGCCGTAAACTGCATTAAGCATCATAAAACAGATCATTTAAAATGTATCAGAACACAAAGTTGCTGGGTGATATTAATACCTGGCATTTATTGCATTTCCCTTTTCATCAGGTTTCAGCCTATTTTAATCACGTTTTTAGCTATTGGGATGTTGGGTAGTCCACCTTTTTTTTTTACATTTTAACCAGGGACTCATGGTTCATGTCCATGATTGTGTAGTGGATATACGCAAAATCTATATTTCTGTGACAGTGGACATACATTTCATATGTAGTGGACAGTGCACCTGTAGTAGACAGTTTTACGTATTTTATGCATTCTGTATCTTCTGTATACCTATGACAGTATTTCTCCATCTTGTTTACTTGAACACAAATATAATACAAGTATATATTCTTTATATACCCAATATATCCACTTCCTCATATATACAATGCAACTCTCTGTTCTCTAAACTCTAACCGGCTTTTACGATAACTAACATTTAGTAATAACACTCTGCTTCCCGATTCCCAGCAAACCTTAGGAGAAGCAAGTCAGACACACATAAGCGCAGTCTATAACATTACCGCTTTTGGATAACGCACTAGTAAAAATAAACAGTTTACAGGAAATTTATGCAAATAATAGCAACACAAGCAGGTTTACGGGAAACTTCTGCAAATAATATAGGAAATTTATGCAAATAATAGTTCAAGTTATAGCCTCCAATCATACCGGACCATCCACACGTGGGGTGCAAGACCGCCCACTGATCTCGTCCTGCCCCCTCTGGACTGATACCACATGACGGGCAATAACAGATGACGGGATGAAGAAAGAATCTCAAGACGCTTATTCAATAATCAATCAATACGTTGTATCTATGTAATCTTTGGCATGCCCAAAAAGGGCAGATATGTTAAACTCTTTAAAAGAGGCTACGCGCCCACAAATAAAGGAGAATTGAGGAAGTTTTCATATGCTGAACTTGTGTTAGTGTGATTGCTTCTGGCCATGCGCACAGTCTCATAACATTAATTTGGAAGGATGCAAACATTCCTATTGATTACGCCGTGGACCCCCAAAGGTCACCCACGACAATTGTATGTGAAACAAGCAACATACAAGTTGAATTCAAATGAACAACAGGTCATTTAGTAATTGGCCATAGAGGTCATGTGATTAGATGACATGTGGTCTGCTGTACCCAGAAGGGAGCAGTATATTGTTCTTGCGTCTAAAAAGCCAAGTGTGCCCTGATAGGCTTGTGTCAGGATACATGTTATGGTTAACTTGTTGTTTGGTGCTTCTGCTCTGTTAATAGTGTAAGTCTGCTCTAAAGGGAGGCAAGAGTTAGAGTCATCAGGAACAACCCGAAAAATCACTAATTAGAAAGTGAGTAGAGTGAGGGAGATTCAGGAAGGTGAAGGCATGTTGTGAGAGTTTGGCTGAGAGTAACTGTACTGGCTTGTAAATAATTGCTCTTTGGGTGTAAAGTAGAAAGAGCAGAAAGCATATCATCTGCGATCAAGAGGCCTAGTCTTGCTGATTCCTTACTCCCTCTTCACATGTGTTATAAGCACCATCACCCTGGATGATGACAGTGATATAGCTCAGCATCCAAGAAAAAAACTTTGTTGCTGATATTCCTGGCAAACAGGATTACAGACTTCTTTAGTAACTACTGCTCGGTAATGGGAGAATAGATTGTTTACTTTAAGCTCAGTAATGTCCTTCTGTTGTAGTTGCAAGTTTGATTATTCTAATAAAGTTATTCAGCATCATTGAGACAAATGGTTACATGTGTTTTTCCCATCCCCTGCAGGCTCCAGCAACTCTGTGGGCCTACTTCCAAACCTGGCCCAATCCTGAACCAGCATGGCTGAAACCGGCCATGAATCTCTCTATGAGGACTGGGGTACTATAACCATGCAAGAGTTAAGCCTCTCATTCACAGAGGTGCCCAGGAGCATTCAACCGGCCCAGTGCCTTCCTTTGGATGGTAGAGGAACACCCAACCCTACCTCCCATGACTCATCTACACAGGAGACCGCCTTGGACTGTTTCCATGGTGTTGCAGTGAATTTGCTGAGGCTGCTGACCACCATTAGAAGGGGGCTCCCTCCCTTGTACAGTGCTGTTGTTATATTTGCTTATAGCAGTGAATGAGGTTAACTGCTGAGATATAGATTTCAATTATCTTTAGGGGAAGTGTTGTCTACAACACATTATAGGTGCACAGGGGATGAAAATGTATGTTAAGCTGTTTTAACTGACAGCCATCCAGGATCTATATTTTTGTTATGGAGCAGGAAGGCATTTCAGTTTTCTACAACTGCACAATGCTAAGTGAGGGACATAGCAAATGTCTTGTTTACAAGGAGGTTTTCTGTGGTTGGTAGGACTAGAAACGTGCAAACAGTGTGCAATTAACAAACTAGGGCATATTTACTAATGTGATTGCACCTAGAGCTTGTTCTAAAAATACCCCAAAATTTGACATTTTCCTGGCACATAATGTTTTAGACCTATTTATAAAGCAAAAAATAATAATAATCCACTGTGCCTTGCTCAGCAAGGGGACGTGACTAGTGAAAAAGGTGTGTGACTTAGCCTGAAAGGTCGTGTGGCTTCCATGCAGCATTGGGGCATATTTAATATTCTGTCAGAGAAAAGTCACAATTTTGGTCCAAGTGCCCACATTTATGTTACGCCCCCTCCACATTTACTATAATCTACGCCAGAAACTGGCATAGATTATACCTGAAAACCTACTCCAGCTCATTTGGAGCAAGGAGGTGCTGCCAGATGAAAGAAATGTAATAAGAGTCTTTTGCCTCTTAATTAGAGATGAGCGAGCACCAAAATGCTCGGGTGCTTGTTACTCGAGTCGAACTTTCAGTGATGCTCGAGAGTTCGTTTCGAGTAACGAATCCCATTGAAGTCAATGGGCGACTCGAGCATTTTTGTATATCGCCGATGCTCGCTAAGGTTTTCATTTGTGAAAACCTGGGAAATTCAAGAAAGTGATGGGAACGACACAGAAACGGATAGGGCAGGCGAGGGGCTACATGTTGGGCTGCATCTCAAGTTCCCAGGTCCGACTATTAAGCCACAATAGTGGCAAGAGTGAGACCCCCCCCCACTGTCAGCATAAAGATCGTTCTTCTCTGCCACAGCAGTAACAGCTGTGGCAGAGAAGAACGATGTTAGCCCATTGAATTCAATGGAGCCGGCAATACAGCTGGCTCCATTGAAAGCAATGGGCTGCCGGCGATCGCGGGATGAATTGTCGGGGAGGGGTTAAATATATAAGCCCTTCCCTGCAATTCATCCAGAAATGTGTAAAAATAAAAAATATATATATACTCACCTGGTCCCGGCAGACGGAGTTCAGCGCGGCCAGCGGCAGTCCTCCTGAACTGCTCTGAACAGCTGTGAGTAGTATTCAGCAGCCGGGGATTTAAAATCCCCGCCTGCTGAATAAGCTGCCTCTAATTGGTCACAGCCTGACCAATCAGAGGCAGATTCCACTCACACACCCATTCATGAATTTATGAATGGGTGTGTGACTGCTGCCTCTCATCTGATTGGTCCCGCTGAGCCAATCAGAGGCAGCAATCACACACCCATTCATAAATTCATGAATGGGTGTGTGAGTGGAATCTGCCTCTGATTGGTCAGGCTGTGACCAATTAGAGGCAGCTCATTCAGCAGGCGGGGATTTTAAATCCCCGGCTGCTGAATACTACTCACAGCTGTTCAGAGCAGTTCAGGAGGACTGCCGCTGGCCGCGCTGAACTCCGTCTGCCGGGACAAGGTGAGTATATATATATATTTTTTTTTACACATTTCTGGATGAATTGCAGGGAAGGGCTTATATATTTAACCCCTTCCCGACAATTCATCCCGCGATCGCCGGCAGCCCATTGCTTTTAATGGAGTCGGCTGTATTGCCGGCTCCATTGAATTCAATGGGCTAACATCATTCTGCCGGGACAAGGTGAGTATATATATATATATATATATATATATATATTTTTTTTTTTTTACACATTTCCGGATGAATTGCAGGGAAGGGCTTATATATTTAAAGGGGTTGTCCCGCGGCAGCAAGTGGGTCTATACACTTCTGTATGGCCATATTAATGCACTTTGTAATATACATTGTGCATTAATTATGAGCCATACAGAAGTTATAAAAAGTTTTTTACTTACCTGCTCCGTTGCTGGCGTCCTCGTCTCCATGGTGCCGACTAATTTTCGCCCTCCGATGGCCAAATTAGCCGCGCTTGCGCAGTCCTGGTCTTCTGCTCTCTTCAATGGAGCCGCTCGTGCAGAATGCAGGCTCCGTGTAGCTCCGCCCCGTCACGTGCCGATTCCAGCCAATCAGGAGGCTGGAATCGGCAATGGACCGCACAGAAGAGCTGCGGTCCACGGAGGAAGAGGATTCCGGCGGCCATCTTCACAGGTAAGTATAGAAGTCACCGGAGCGCGGGGATTAAGGTAAGCGCTCCGGTAAGCTTTCTGTACGTCCCTGCATCGGGGTTGTCTCGCGCCGAACGGGGGGGGGGGGTTG
The DNA here is from genome assembly GCF_035609145.1 of Eleutherodactylus coqui. NCBI lineage: Eukaryota > Metazoa > Chordata > Amphibia > Anura > Eleutherodactylidae > Eleutherodactylus > Eleutherodactylus coqui. The sequence goes on along the minus strand of NC_089837.1, from coordinate 134,667,587 downwards.
AAAAAAAAAAAAACCCGTTTCGGCGCGGGACAACCCCTTTAAGCCCTTCCCGACAATTCATCCCGCGCTCGCCGGCAGGCCATTGCTTTCAATGGAGCTGGCTGTATTGCCGGCTCCATTGAATTCAATGGTCAGTGCTCGTTTAATCGAGACGAGTACCGCGTGGTGCTCGTCTCGAGTAATGAGCATCTCGAGCACCCTAATACTCGAACGAGCATCAAGCTCGGACAAGTATGCTCGCTCATCTCTACTCTTAATTAGAGATAAGCGAACGCGTTCGTCCGAGCTTGATATTCGTGCGAATATTAGGGTGTTCGGGATGTTCGTTATTCGTAACGAACACCATGCGGTGTTCTGGTTACTTTCACTTCCTTCCCTGAGACGTTAGCGCGCTTTTCTGGCCAATTGAAAGACAGGGAAGGCATTACAACTTCCCCCTGCAACGTTTAAGCCCTATACCACCCCCCTGCTGTGAGTGGCTGGCGAGATCAGGTGTTCGCCTAATATAAAAGTCGGCCCCTCCCGCGGCTCGCCTCAGATGCCTGGTGAGTTAGATGAGGGACAGTGCTGTTTATACCGGAGCTGCTGTAGGGAAAGAATTGGTAGTTAGTGTAGGCTTCAAGACCCCCCAAAGGTCCTTATTAGGGCCACTGATAGCTGTGTGTTGGCTGCTGTTAGCAGTGGCAATTTTTTTTTTCTCAAAATCGCCTCTGCAGAGCGTTGCACCTGGCATTAGGGACAGAAGTGCTGCATAGGCAGGGAGAGTGTTAGGAGTGAGTGTAGCCTTCAAGAACCTCAACGGTCCTTTCTAGGGCCATATTTATCCGTGTGCAGTACTGTCCAGGCTGCTGTTAGCTGTGCTGCATTTTTTTTGAGCTTCTCAAAATCGCCTCTGCAGAGCATTCCACCCTCCATTGATACTGCAGGGAAAGAATTGTATAGGCAGGGCCACAACACAGTTATTATTCATAGAATATACGCAGTGCTGCCTTTTGGTGGAAAAACAAGTGAAAACAAATCTATTTGTCCAGCCTCTGTCCGTCCTTATGGGCGGTGGACACGTGTGAGCTGCGTGAAAAACATTGCTAAATCATACGCACCCAGCTACGCTTTACTGCTGGCTTCGCCATTTGCTTTCCTTAATTGGGAAAAAAAATACCTGCTCTGCCAGAGTTATAATAACTCTGCTACCCTCACGTTCTGTGACACATTAGCAGGGACACAGCACAGTTATTAAACTTCTCATGTTCATTGAATATACGCAGTGCTGCCTTTTGGTGGAAAAACAAGTGAAAACAAATCTATTTGTCCAGCCTCTGTCCGTCCTTACGGGCGGTGGACACGTGTGAGCTGCGTGAAAAACATTGCTAAATCATACGCACCCAGCTACGCTTTACTGCTGGCTTCGCCATTTGCTTTCCTTAATTGGGAAAAAAAATACCTGCTCTGCCAGAGTTATAATAACTCTGCTACCCTCACGTTCTGTGACACATTAGCAGGGACACAGCACAGTTATTAAACTTCTCATGTTCATTGAATATACGCAGTGCTGCCTTTTGGTGGAAAAACAAGTGAAAACAAATCTATTTGTCCAGCCTCTGTCCGTCCTTACGGGCGGTGGACACGTGTGAGCTGCGTGAAAAACATTGCTAGATCATACGCACCCAGCTACGCTTTACTGCTGGCTTCGCCATTTGCTTTCCTTAATTGGGAAAAAAAATACCTGCTCTGCCAGAGTTATAATAACTCTGCTACCCTCACGTTCTGTGACACATTAGCAGGGACACAGCACAGTTATTAAACTTAGATTATTCATTCACTAGAGGCAGTGGGGCCTTTCGTTTTCCAAAAAGGGAAAAAATTATATTTGGCCTGCAGTCTTGCGCCAATTTATTTCCTGCCTGTGAAATCAAATCACTGGTAATACAGCATGCTGAGGGGTAGGGGTAGGCCTAGAGGACGTGGACGCGGCCGAGGACGCGGAGGGCCAAGTCAGGGTGTGGGCACAGGCCGAGCTCCTGATCCCGGTGTGTCGCAGCCGACTGCTGCGCGATTAGGAGAGAGGCACGTTTCTGGCGTCCCCACATTCATCGCCCAATTAATGGGTCCACGCGGGAGACGGTTATTAGAAAATGAGCAGTGTGAGCAGGTCCTGTCCTGGATGGCAGAAAGTGCTTCGAGCAACCTATCGTCAACACGCAGTTCTGCGCCGTCCACTGCTGCAAATCCGAATCCTCTGTCTGCTGCTCCTCCTTCCTCCCAGCCTCCTCACTCCACTACAATGACACCTGCTCAGGAGCGGGAACACTCCCAGGAACTGTTCTCGGGCCCCTGCTTAGATTGGGCAGCAGCGGTTCCTCTCCCACCAGAGGAGTTTATCGTCACTGATGCCCAACCATTCGAAAGTTCCCGGGGTCCGAGGGAAGAGGCTGGGGACTTCCGCCAACTGTCTCAACAACTTTCTGTGGGTGAGGAGGACGATGACGATCAGACACAGTTGTCTTGCAGTGAGGTAGTAGTAAGGGCAGTAAGTCCAAGGGAGCAGCGCACAGAGGATTCGGAGGAAGAGCAGCAGGACGATGAGGTGACTGACCCCACCTGGTGTGCAACGCTTACTCAGGAGGACAGGTCTTCAGAGGGGGAGTCAAGGGCATCAGCAGGGCAGGTTGCAAGAGGCAGTGCGGTGGCCAGGGCCAGGGGTAGAGGCAGGGCCAGACCGAATAATCCACCAAGTGTTTCCCAAAGCGCCCCCTCGCGCCATGCCACCCTGCAGAGGCCGAGGTGCTCTAAGGTCTGGCAGTTTTTCACAGAGACGCCTGACGACCGACGAACAGTGGTGTGCAACCTTTGTTGCGCAAAGCTCAGCCGGGGAGCCAACACCAACAGCCTCACCACCACCACCATGCGCAGACATATGATGGCCAAGCACCCCACAAGGTGGGACGAAGGCCGTTCACCGCCTCCGGTTTGCACCCCTGCCTCTCCCCCTGTGCCCCAACCTGCCACTGAGATGCAACCCCCCTCTCAGGACACAGGCACTACCGCCTCATGGCCTGCACCCACACCCTCATCTCCGCTGTCCTCGGCCCCATCCAGCAGTGTAGTTCAGCGCACCGTTCAGCCGTCGCTTGCGCAAGTGTTCGAGCGCAAGCGCAAGTACGCCGCCACGCACCCGCACGCTCAAACGTTAACCGTCCGCATAGCAAAATTCATCAGCCTTGAGATGCTGCCGTATAGGGTTGTGGAAACTGAGTCCTTCAAAAGTATCATGGAGGCGGCGGCCCCGCGCTACTCAGTTCCCAGTCGCCACTACTTTTCCCGATGTGCCGTCCCAGCCCTGCACGACCACGTCTCCCGCAACATTGTGCGCGCCCTCACCAACGCGGTTACTGCCACGGTCCACTTAACTACGGACACGTGGACAAGCACAGGCGGGCAGGGCCACTACATCTCCCTGACGGCACATTGGGTGAATTTAGTGGAGGCTGGGACAGAGTCAGAGCCCGGGACCGCTCACGTCCTACCCACCCCCAGAATTGCGGGCCCCAGCTCGGTGGTGGTATCTGCGGAGGTGTATGCTTCCTCCACTAAAGCACCCTCCTCCTCCTCCTCCTCCTCTGTCTCGCAATCAAGATGTGTTAGCAGCAGCATGTCGCCAGCAGTCGGTGTCGCGCGGTGTGGCAGCACAGCGGTGGGCAAGCGTCAGCAGGCCGTGCTGAAACTACTCAGCTTAGGCGATAAGAGGCACACGGCCCACGAACTGCTGCAGGGTCTGACACAGCAGACCGACCACTGGCTTGCGCCGCTGAGCCTCCAACCGGGCATGGTCGTGTGTGACAACGGCCGTAACCTGGTGGCGGCTCTGCAGCTCGGCAGCCTCACGCACGTGCCATGCCTGGCCCACGTCTTTAATTTGGTGGTTCAGCGCTTTCTGAAAAGCTACCCACGCTTGTCAGACCTGCTCGTAAAGGCGCGCCGGCTCTGCGCACATTTCCGCAAGTCCCACACGGACGCTGCCACCCTGCGCACCCTGCAACATCACTTTAAGCTGCCAGTGCACCGACTGCTGTGCGACGTGCCCACACGGTGGAACTCTACGCTCCACATGTTGGCCAGGCTCTATGAACAACGTAGAGCTATAGTCGAATACCAACTCCAACATGGGCGGCGCAGTGGGAGTCAGCCTCCTCAATTCCTTTCAGAAGAGTGGGCCTGGTTGGCAGACATCTGCCATGTCCTTGGTAATTTTGAGGAGTCTACCCAGGTGGTGAGCGGCGATGCTACAATCATTAGCGTCACCATTCCTCTGCTATGCATCTTGAGAAATTCCCTGCAAACCATAAAGGCAGCTGCTTTGCGCTCGGAAACGGGGGCGGGGGAAGACAGTATGCCGCTGGATAGTCAGGGCACCCTCCTGTCTATTTCTCAGCGCGTACAGGAGGAGGAGGAGGAGCATGAGGAGGATGAGGAGAAGGGGGAAGAGACAGCTTGGGCCGCTGCTGACGGTACACCGGCTGATTGCCTGTCATCCTTTCAGCGTGTATGGCCTGAGGAGGAGGAGGAGGAGGATCCTGAAAGTGATCTTCCTAGTGAAGACAGCCATGTGTTGCGTACAGGTACCCTGGCACACATGGCTGACTTCATGTTAGGATGCCTTTCTCGTGACCCTCGCGTTGCACGCATTCTGGCCACTACGGATTACTGGGTGTACACACTGCTCGATCCACGGTATAAGGAGAACCTGCCCACTCTGATTCCCGAAGAGGAAAGGGGTTCGAGAGTGTTGCTATACCACAGGACCCTTGCGGACAAGCTGATGGTAAAATTCCCAGCCGACAGCGCTAGTGGCAGAAGGCGCAGTACCGAGGGCAAGGTAGCAGGGGATGTGCGTAGATCGAGCAGCATGTACATCCCAGGCAGTGCAACAGTCTTTAAGGGCCTGGCCAGCTTTATGGCTCCCCACCAAGACTGTGTCACCGCTCCCCAGTCACGGCTGAGTCGGCGGGAGCACTGTAAAAGGATGGTGAGGGAGTACGTAGCGGATCGCACGACCATCCTTGGTGACGCCTCTGCCCCCTACAACTACTGGGTGTCGAAGCTGGACATGTGGCCTGAACTAGCGCTGTATGCCCTGGAGGTGCTTGCTTGTCCTGCGGCTAGCGTGTTGTCGGAGAGGGTGTTTAGTGCGGCTGGGGGAATCATCACAGATAAGCGTAGCCGCTTGTCAACCGACAGTGCCGACAGGCTAACACTCATCAAGATGAACAAAGGCTGGATTTCCCCAGACTTCTGTTCTCCACCAGCGGACAGCAGCGATACGTAAGCAATACGTAGGCTGCACCCGCGGATGGAAGCTACGTTCTCTCTCACCATCCAAAACGGGGACATTTCTGCTTCATCAATCTGTGTCTAATATTCCTCCTCCTCCTCCTCCTGCTCCTCCTCCTGAAACCTCACGTAATCATGCTGAACGGGCAATTTTTCTTAGGGCCACAAGGCTCACTCAAATAATTTTTCAGAACTATTTTTATAAGTTTCAATGCGCTTAAAAGCATTGGAACTTTAACTTGAACCAATTTTTCGTTACACTGGGCTGCCTCCAGGCCTAGTTACCACTTAAGCCACATTAACCAAAGCGATTAATGGGTTTCACCTGCCCTCTTGGCTGGCCATGGCCAATTTTTGGGATGTACATTAGTACTGTTGATACAGCAATTTTTGTGGGCCCTCGCCTACAGTGTAATCAAATTAATTTTTAGGCCACCTGCATTACAGCTGACGTTACCTCAGCTGTGTTGGGCAATGCAATGGGATATTTTTGTGTACCGCCGGTGGGTTCCAGGGAGCCACCCATGCTGTAGGTGCACACTGAGTTTTTAATACATCTGTACACTTCTAAAGAACCCGTCTGACTGGGGCATGCAGTGTGGGCCGAAGCCCACCTGCATTAAGCATGACATTACTACCTCAGCTGTGTTGGGCAATGCAATGGGATATTTTTGTGTACCGCCGGTGGGTTCCAGGGAGCCACCCATGCTGTAGGTGCACACTGAGTTTTTAATACATCTGTACACTTCTAAAGAACCCGTCTGACTGGGGCATGCAGTGTGGGCCGAAGCCCACCTGTATTACGCACGACATTACTACCTCAGCTGTGTTGGGCAATGCAATGGGATATTTCTATGTACCGCCGGTGGCTTCCTGGCACCCACCCAGGCAGTGGGTCCACAGGGAGTTTAACCTACATGTGTCCACTTGTAAAGAACCCCAGTCTGACTGGGGCATGCAGTGTGGGCCGAAACCCACCTGCATTAACCCTTTCCAGTCCACTGTGTGACCTGTGAAGACATTAGGGTTTAAGGCTGTACAGCTCCGTTGTTGGTAGACGTCCGTCGGGGTTCTCTTACTGTATATTGCCAGCCTCTCTGCTGTCGGAGCCTATCCTACGTGTCAGCTCATGCAGTACTGGCTTTAGCCAGCATATAGCGCCGTTGTATAACAGCAGAAAAAGAGTAAGCCCCCTAGGAAAACCATATACAAATTGGATTGGAAAGGGTTAAGCACAACATTACTACCTCAGCTGTGTTGGGCAATGCAATGGGATATTTCTATGTACCGCCGGTGGCTTCCTGGCACCCACCCATGCTGTAGGTGCACACGGAGTTTTTACTACATCTGTACACTTATAAAGAACCCCAGTCAGACTGGGGCATGCAGTGTGGGCCGAAGCCCACCTGCATTAAGCACGACATTACTACCTCAGCTGTGTTGGGCAATGCAATGGGATATTTCTGTGTACCGCCGGTGGGTTCCAGGGAGCCACCCATGCTGTGGGTCGACAGGGACTTCACAATAGGGAGTTGTACCTGCCTGTGTCTATGAATTAAAAAGCCCGGTCTGACTGGGGCATGCAGACACCTTGACAGAATGAATAGTGTGTGGCACATAGGTTCCCCATTGCTATGCCCACGTGTGCAGCTCCTGATGGCGGTGGCACAGGATTCTATTTCTCATTGCTTCTGTACAGCATTGTGGGCTATCGCTCCGCCACTTTTAAAGAGGGTCGCTGCCTAGCCGTTCCAACCTCTGCAGTGTGTGCCTGCGGTCCCTCGTCATGGCAGACGCAATTCTAAATAGACATGAGCGTGGTGTGGCATGAGGGCAGCTGTAGGCTGCCCAGGGACACTTTGGTGTGCGCTGTGGGGGGGGAGGGGGGGCGGTTGGGCAGCATGTAACCCAGGAGAAGTGTCAGTGGAGTGTCATGCAGGCAGTGATTGTGCTTTGTTGGAGGTAGTGTGGTGCTTAGCAAAGGTATGCCATGCTAATGAGGGCTTTTCAGAAGTAAAAGTTGTTGGGAGGGGGGGGGCCCACTCTTGCTGGTATTGTGGCTTAATAGTGGGACCTGTGAACTTGAGATGCAGCCCAACACGTAGCCCCTCGCCTGCCCTATCCGTTGCTGTGTCATTCCCATCACTTTCCTGAATTGCCCAGATTTTCACACATGAAAACCTTAGCGAGCATCGGCGAAATACAAAAATGTTCTGGTCGCCCATTGACTTCAATGGGGTTCGTTGTTCGAAACGAACCCTCGAGCATCACGGGAAGTTCGTTCCGAATAACGAACACCCGAACATTTTGGTGTTCGCTCATCTCTACTCTTAATACATTTGTCACTGGTAGTTGGGCACACAGTTTACTTAGATCGGTCTATGAAATGCCAGACTAAATATATATTCTACAATGTGTGCTAATGTTTTGGAGAAATCTAAATCTAATTCAAGTATGTACCAAATTTATGATGTAGCATTCGTCACTTTCATAAATTTGGTACATTTTTAGACTGCCTGCTCTAAGTTAACACCGTCTAACCAATTTGTTGTTGTCGTTAGATGTTTGGTCATTCCCAACTCTCGGCGACCCTAAAGGCTCCCTCCCTCCATGTTTTTCAGTTTTGCACTGCTTCTTTCAGTTGTGTGATATCCATGCCAGTATCAGCTCTGACGGTATCAGCCATCGTGTTCCTTGGCGGCCAGGTCTTCTTTTGTCACTGATCTGTCCAAGCATTATATATTTTTCTCTGCTTGCATTACATGGCCAAAATACGTGAGCCTAACTAAGCTAGTTTAGTATAATTTACATTACTAATGCAAATCTCACCAACTGACTTCATCTGAACAAGAAAATATCGGTACCTTTTACATTATCCTTATGTCTGCTATTACCTATGTAGAAAGCATCGAATCCTATGAAATCAAACCAGCTGTTTCATCGGATTATTTGTAAAAATATTTTGAAAAGATGATTCGCTGTTTTGAGGATATACAGTAAATGGTGAAATTTCCTGTTTGCGTCTTAAGCCGTGTATTGGCCCCTATTGGCATATGCATTTCAAATTGCTCGACTAGAGGTGCCATTAAAATCTGTGAAAGCTATGCCTTTTTAAAGTCTAATGGAGATAAATTACATATTTGTGGTTCACTGCCTCAAAAACATTACTTCATTTTGTTGAAAAAAAGCATTACCTCTTTGTACACTCACTAAAGACGCAAACAGCAAACCATTGTATCCCATAATTATTTAATAGAGAACATTTCCGACAGTAAACAGAATAATGCAAGCTGGAGAAAATTATATGTTCCCAACTCAGGAGATAAATGGTACTACTCTCTGTAACAGTCTTTTGCAATAAAACATTCAGCAACAATTCAGCACTGATTTATTTTAACTTCCTATAGAAAGGAAGTTTCTTAAAAGTTACTGTATGAGAATTATTGAAATGCTGCCTCCAAGATTTCCTTTTCAGGATCGAGACATCCGAGCACTTCCTTAAATTGTATAATTAACATCACTATCTTGATCCTCCTGAAGAGAAAGAAATATGATTTGTAATTAGAAAATATAATAGTTTTAGGAATTGTTTTATTGTAGTGTAGACAGTACATCTAATAAGAATGTTTTCATACAATAGCTGTGTACTTTGAGATAATGTTCTAATTAACCTAATTGCCGCCAATATATTGAGCTTAGAGTTGAGATCCAGACTTCCATGGCAACTAGCAGGAGAGCTGTGTGGGACTGTGCACTGCTTTCCCAGTATAGCTGAAAAAAAATTGCTCTTTATTACAGGAAATAGTGAGGTAAATCCTCTTAACAAGATAAAGCTTGACTTAAGAAAGAGGTTTGTCCCCTTGCACTTGCTGATAATGTATAAATTAAGCAGTGATGCTTCAATTTAATTAGCATAAGCCATCATAATAATGCACCCCAGAAGTGTTTGTCTTCCCCTTGCAGTGCACAACTCTTCTGTGTAAAGGATTTACAGTAAACCATTGAATATTAAATGCATAGTTTTATAGGAACACATTCTATAAAACCAAGTGATGGCATAAAATAATCCATCTCAACATTTTAAAGATTTGATCGTGGGTGATATTAAATTATTCAGAGGAAAAATAATCCAAGCTGCTATAAATGTTTATGAGCAATCTACACCATGCAAAGTGATTTAATAAAATGTGAAGGCCTTTATAAAATGCATTTTATTGATAGAAAAACTTATGAAAAACACCCAAAGAAAAATCACCTTGAGTGGTGTCATGGGGAATGTAGCACGCTGTTGGTCAGCCAGCCTATTGATGGATTGATGGAAGCAATGAATGAGCAACCAATTGCCATGCTATCTTATATATATATATGGGAGTCAATCAAAAAGTAATGCCTCCATGTCTGGAATATCTCTTCGAGGGACTGTGAACGGCTATGAATGATGTTGTATCAATTTCTCTATTATACTAACGTATGCTTTTCTTTTTCAGTCTGAGTGATTAGAACCATGGATATGGAGCTAAAACAAAGATATGTCATTGAATATCTGGCGAAAGAGGAGTGTCCACCTAAGGAAATCCATAATCAGCTGAAGAAAGTTTATGGGGATGCTACAATAGACATTAGCAATGTGGGGCATTGGGTGAAGATGTTTCAAGCAGGAGAAGCTAACATTGTAGATAAGCAGAGGAGTGGCCATTCATCAATATCAGTTACTAATGAGACCCAACAACATGCTGATGAGTTGATTTAAGGCAAAAGACGCAGCACAGTTCAGGATGTTGTATTGCACGTGGCATTTGGTTCTCCACAAGTAACAATTACCGACTTGGGGTGTCAAAAAGTCTGTGCTAAGTGGGTTTTCAAGCAGTTGATCGAAGAAGACTGGTGGAGGTTTGACAAGAACTTCAAGATGCCTTTTAAGCTGAGAAACAGGACTTCTCTAAAAATGTGGTCACTGGGGATAAGAGAAGGGCATATTTGTATGACTTTGAGAATAAGATTCAATCCAAGGAATAGCTCCATAGCAATTCCCCACATCCTAAAAAATTCAAATCGGCCAGATCAACACAAAAGATAATGACAACAGTCTTCGGATATACACAGGGTTTTATTCTCATTGACTTTTCTGATAGGCATCACACAATCAAATCAAACACAGGCAAACGCCTCAATTTTTCCAAACTGGATTTCATACTTGGCATAATGTATTCCGTGTAATGGTGACCAACTTGAACAGTAGTTTCATGTACAGGATCTGTTCATGCTTTGATCTGTTCATTAATAAAGGTGTGATGATGGTGGAGACATAACATTTTGATTTATATATATATCAAAGGACAGATGTAAATCATGTTGACTTCCGTAATCACAAAAGGTGTCACCTTTAATATGCAAACACTTCTGAGTTTGATGAGCTACTGCTCAAACAACATTGGTTATGTTGCTCACAGGGATTGTCAAGCGTGCCTTCGCCATGTTATTTGACTTCCTGATGGCCACATGGCGACTTTAGCAATAGCATGAATACTGACATCTTCAGAGACAAAATAATAATACTGGATATTACCACCTTAAATTGAATTTGGATTTTTTTGCATAAAAACTGCATAAATGGGGCGGAGCCTTACCGCGGAGAGAGATGGAAGCTTAGAGCCTGTGCTCCATCTCCATAGCACAAAGAAAGGCACCTATCAGCAGCGATCTTACCCGAAAATGGGGAAACTCGGCAGGGAGAAAGCAGGAGACCACGCTGTGACTCCTCGTCCAGCCCGGGGGCAAACGGATCTTCAGAGATTTCTGAAAGATAGAAGCTCCCGCTCTCCACATGCGGCGGGCAAGATGGCACCGGCGGCAACTTCAGCTCTGACAGCAGCGCGGGAAGGAGAAGTCTCCTCGGAAGGAGAAGAGGACGAACCCCTTTCAAAAGGTTTCATGAGGGATCTTTTGTCCACAACTATGGGCCCCCTGCTTGCTGAATTAACAGCCATTAAGGAGGAGGTAAGGAGCGTGGGGAGGAGAGTGGAGGAGCTTGAGAGCTCCACGGCAACCATCACCACACATACGGGGGAGCTGGCAGCAGTGGTGAAGGAGCAGCACTCCCAGCTAAATAAGATGATCCTCATGCAAGAGGACTTGGAGAACAGGAGTTGCCGCAATAATGTCCGCATAAAAGGACTTCCAGAGTCCTGGGCATCTGAAGCCCTACAGAAAGTTGTGATGGAGATTTTTGAGAGTTTGTTGGGGGAGGACAGAGCAGCAGAGATCATTATAGAGAGAGTTCATAGGGCCCTCAGACCACAACCGGCCCCATCTGATCCCCCCAGGGACATAGTGTGCAAAGTGCTGTCATTTCCGGACGCAGTGGCCATTTTGAATGCGGCACGCAGCTCCAGAAAACCTGCAGTATGACGGCGTGGCGATCCAGATCTTCCAAGACCTCTCCCCTTCTACCTTAGCCAAGCGCAGGCTATTGCGACCCCTTTTGGAGGAACTAAAAGCCAAAAACATCAAATATGCGTGGCTGTTTCCTTTCGGAATTGGGATCACTTACAAAGGGAGGAGGATTAACATAAGATCCCCAGAGAACTTACAGGAAAGCTGGCACTTCTTGGGACTTGAACCCATAAGCCTCCATAACTGGCTCCCCCTCCCGGAGCTCCCGAGGCTCCCATCCCTGCCTACGCTACCTTCGCAAGACAGCTGGCACACAGTCACCCATGTGTAATCCCCTCGCAGTAAACAGAAAAAGAAACAAAGAGAGGAAAACACCGACAGAACCACCTGAAGTTAAAAAGTCAGGGATTCCTCTAATCCCTCAGCTATGTTTAAAGAACCAGTTGAATTCATAAGTTTAACAAGACTTTGCCGACAAGGCCAGGGAAGACCACCTTCCGGACACGAGAGGAAATGTTCGCCGAATTACAGCGTTCTGACGACGCAGCCAGATTCCGCCGGTTGTAACCTTCTGGTTGATTCCCCCTTGTCATGTCTCCCCCCAAGAATAGTGCCTTATTGTGCTCCCCCGATTAGGCTTCAGCTAAACTTTTTCATTTCATAGTCGAAAAATTTATTTTCCGCCCGGAGTATACGTCTGTGCTCTAGTAATTTTATAGAGCCCACTCGTATCTCATATAGCACTAAAGGTGCTGACTCGTTAACTTAACGACCTTTCTTCCATTGTACGACCTACCCATTCCCCTTCTTTTCCTCCCTCTTACTTCCCTAAACCTTCCCCCCACCCTAACCCCCAACACACAAACAGCTTTAGGTTTCAGAAATACGGTCCGGACTGCGATGTCTGACAGCCTACTCATTGTCTTAGAGGATTATAGAGTGTCTAATCTGTACTCTGACTCTTGACTTTGTTATTTTTATCTCCTAGTGTTTAAAAAAGGCATCATGCAATCTTGCCAGGGAGCGATGGAGAAGCCGGGTGCCGCGGAGCCGCTCAGAGTCACATCGTTCAATGTTCGGGGAATGAACTCTCCTCAAAAAAGGTACAGCATATCACAATTAGTCAAAAAATACAACACCAAGATCCTGCTCCTCCAGGAGACACACTTTGAGGCCGATAAACATAGTCACCTCCCCAGAAAAAAATTCCCCCAGTGCTATCATAACACACATCCTGTCTCCGGCTCTAAAGGGGTGTCAATCCTGATCCACAAGTCCATTGTGTTCTCCTTGAAAGCTATGTACTCTGACGAGCTAGGGAGAACGCTTTTTATAAAAGGCACCAATAATAACGCAAAAATAATAGCAAATCTGTACGCCCCTAACTCAAACCAAGTAGACTGGCTGCTAGAACAATTGAGAATACTGAATTTGCTGAGGGCCCAATCGTATTAGGAGGGGATTTTAACCTGTTTCTCAATCCCCTACTTGACTCGTCAAAGGGTAGATCATGGATCTCCCAGAGGCAAACCAAAAAGCTGCATAAAATACTTCAGGAGATGAAGGTTGTGGACACATGGAGATCCATTAACCCCTCAGAAAAAGACTTTACGTACTTTTCACAAGTACATAACTCGTTCCAGAGACTTGATCATATCTATGTCTCCCAAGAAATCCTGACCAAGGTAGTGAAGGCAAAAATAGAAACAATTACCATCTCAGACCATTCACCCATTCATATAGATCTTAGACTTACCGCAGAAGGACATAGGGAATGGATTTGGAAATTAAACGCCTCTTTATTGGACTCAGAATTAGAGAGGGACCGCCTCACAGGTCTGCTGGAAGAGTTTTTCCTGCTTAATGACACGGGGGAAGTAGACTCCCCGGTTTTGTGGGAGACTCACAAGGCATACATGAGAGGCCTGTTCATCTCTCTGGGTTCCAAAATCAAAAAGCAACACCAATTCAAAATAGATAAGCTTTTAACCCAAATTGCGAGATTAGAACAACTTCACAAACTGTCTCTAATTTAAAACAACATGGAGGAACTGTTGGACCTCAGGCGGGAACTTAAACGCCTGTTAGAATCTAGATACAATAAAAAGCATCTTTATCTTAAATACAAATTTTATGCACATGGCAATAAGGGCAGCAAGCTACTTACTTCCTTAATTAAGAAAGCCAAATCTAGGAACCACATCTCCTCCATTAAAGATCACTTAGGCGTAACCAAGTCCTCATCAAAGGAAATAGCGGAGACCTTCCAAAGGTTTTACGCTCATCTCTATAACCTTAAAAGCCCAGATTCCCTCACAGATCGGAATAACACCAAAGTTCAGATTGACCACTTTCTCTCTTCCGCTAATCTTCCCAAGCTGAAGGATACAGAGGCATTAAACTTATTACAACCCATGTCCTTAAAGGAAGTGGAAGATAAGTCCTCATCAAAGGAAATAGCGGAGACCTTCCAAAGGTTTTACGCTGATCTCTATAACCTTAAAAGCCCAGATTCCCTCACAGATCGGAATAACACCAAAGATCAGATTGACCACTTTCTCTCTTCCGCTAATCTTCCCAAGCTGAAGGATACAGAGGCATTAAACTTATTACAACCCATCTCCTTTAAGGAAGTGGAAGATATAATTAAGAATAGCCCTAACGGAAAGAGTCACGTCCCGGATGGTCTCCCAGCAATGCACTATAAAACATTCAAAGACACGCTGGCCCCCAAACTGAGGGACGTGATGAACGCACTCATGACAGGAAAACAACTTCCAAAACAGGCGCAAGAGGCGCACATAACGCTCATACATAAAGAAAATAAAAATCCGGAGCTCTGTGGCAGTTACAGGCCCATCTCCCTTATTAATGTAGATATTAAGTTTTGGCCAAAACTCCTGGCAAAAAGGCTAGAAGACATCATTCCACGTCTGATAGACAAATAACAATCGGGTTTTGTCAAAAATAGAGAGGGCAGGGACAACTGCCACAGATTGCTCCACGCCATTACATATGTGCAGACCCACAATATAGAATTGGCACTGGTCGGTACTGACGCCGAAAAGGCGTTCGATAGGGTGAGCTGGACTTATATGGAAAGAGTTCTGAGTCATTTCAACTTCCCACCCACCTTTATCTCTGCAATCCTTTCCCTATACAAGGAACCATACGCAAGACTAAAGATAAATAATTTACTTTCCCCCTCATTTGACATCAGAAATGGCACCCGCCAGGGCTGTCCGCTCTCGCCGTCTCTCTTCATTCTCACTCTAGAACCTTTACTGAGAATGGTTAGGCTATCTCCTACAATTAGGGGCCTGGAGGGGGACTCGGTTAGCCTGAGTGCGGCAGCCTTTGCGGACGACATTATGTTCATAATTTCTGAACCGGAAACAGGAATTCCCAACCTGATTACCCTACTAAATACCTTTGGCTCCATCTCTAACTTTAAGATAAATTTCACAAAATTCACTATCTTTAATGTATCTATCCCCCTAGCTCGCTGGGCCCAGCTTAAGTCCAGCTCACCCTTCGAATGGTCCGATACATCCATAGACTACTTGGGAATTAAGATTACTAAGAACATCGACGACCTTTACAACGCTAACTTCGCTCCCCTACTGACGCAGATTAAACTCCTACTACAGAAATACGACATCCCGTGCGCCTCATGGCTAGGCAGGAAAAATATATTAAAGTCCTATATCCTCCCTCAAATCTTATACAAACTCAGAATGGTGCCCATTCATTTATCCCAAACGTTCTTCAAAGCTATATGTTCTGCCTTCTCAGGATATACATGGAGACAAAAGAGACTTTGTCTGGCTTTTAGCCTTATGATTAAAAGGAAGAACGAGGGGGGAATCGGGTTACCGTGCGTCCACGATTTTTTCCTGGCAGCTCAACTTAGGTACTGGCTAGATCTAGTGTCGCCCGCGGGCGACGATATCCTACGTACACTGGCTAAAGGGAGTGCGGGAGACTCCTTCCTGGAGGAACTCTGGTTCCCAACCAAAAATAAATATAGATCCAAAAAGTTCAACCCGCTCCTAAGGGGCCCATGCGAGGCCTGGGACAAGTACAGACACTCCCTGGCACCAGATCTCTCCCCTATAGCTCCATTGAGCACCCTCAATAGGTACCTAAACCCGCCATCGGATAGCGTCTCCAGAAACCTATGGAAGAGATTTGCATCATTTAATTTAGGCGACCTACAAACACAAATACACAGAAAACCAGCGGATATTCTAGAAACTCTGGCTCCACAACTCCCTTTATCCTTCTTACAAAAAGCTCAAATAACACAAACATTTGGCGAATTCCAGAGAACCTCTAAATCAACGAGACCGGAGACCCCTTTTGAGAAGACTTTTAAAAGCCACCCAAACAATAGCTCCATATCCAGCATTCGCAACAGGTTCATCGCCCCCACAGCCCCCTACAAACCGGTGTTCTTAACATCGTGGGAAAAAGAACTCAAAATAACCCTCACTACATCAGATATAAAACTGATCCTACAGACCTCATTCGGCCTGTCTCCCTGTATTTTGCTCCAGGAAAGCCACTATAAAGTCATAGCCAGATGGTATAAAACTTCACAATGGCTATATACACATAAACTAGCTGAACAGGACAATTGCTGGAGATGCAACAGGCTCTTACAATCACATCTGGTGGGAGTGTAATGCACTCACCACATTTTGGAAAGAAGTAGAGGGGGTCTTACGCCTACTTAAACCTAACTTTCAAATCACACCAGAGGCTCTCTTCCTTTGGAGACGCTCAGCAAACTTCCACCCCCTTAGGGACAAATTATTGGCCTTCCTCTTAGATGCAGCCAAAGCACTGATACCCTCCCTCTGGCTACAGAAAGCACCACCCACTTTGGCACTTTGGAAAACCAAAGTCGAGGCAATCTATAACATGGAGGAGTTACATAGCTGGAACACGGACTCACACGAGGGATTTATCAAGACATGGCACCCTTGGAGACAAATAAACCAGAACAATGATCCCTTGTGCACTAATACACATTAGATGGAGACTCAGAGATGAAAATCCACGGGGACATGTAACACATGAGCGATCACCCTTGAGATCCCAAGGGGCTCGAACTCCAACATATGTCGGCCCATGACTGGAGTGTAGACTCCCTGGAGATGAGGACCGGTGTCTGGCGCACTCAGGAGGGAGGAGCGAGTGGCTTCGCGGCTTCGCAGCATCTAGCACCCATCAGAGCGGCAGATTGAGCCCTGACTGTGAGTACCTCTCTAGAAAAGCAAAAAATTAACCAGCTCCCGATGGGGGCAACCCCCTAGATCATACTAAGATTTCGTCGGATCACTCTATCCTCCCCTATCCCCCTTTTACCTTATCCTTCCCTTCCCCCCCTCCTCCCCAACCCCCCCACCCATAAGAATTGTTCAGAGGTTAAACTTGCTTATCTTTTCTCTCACGGGAAATGTGCGATACAACGGCGCACTTATGCCATACGGGAAAAGTCGCTAACCCCCCTTAGGTAATGGGAGCCCTGTCCGCAGTGATGAGAAAACAAAGATATATGTTATCTTATATTATAGTAATTATAAGATATCATTAATGTTACTCTTACAGCATATTCATATGCCAGAGACCGTAGAGTGGCAGACACAGACTCTTCTCATTGCAATTCGGTACCTCTGCTGTTTTCTTATGCTAACAATTATCTCTGTGATTGGTCTATGGAAAACTGAATGTCTTAATTAATGTAAAACCTTAATAAAATTTGGTTTAAAAAAAAAAAAACTGCATAAATAAACACTTTTGAGGTGTATACATTTTCTGGGGCATACTGTGTTTGTGTGTGTATATATATATATGTATGTATGTTTAACCTGTTAGGTTGGGTTTACACAACATTTTGCCTATACCTTTGGCATGTATATCTAACATGCCCATAAGCTGTCATTAGCCAAATGTATGCCTAAAATGTGCCCTTTTGACATTTATATTGTTAGGATACGTTGTCCTCAACGGTCCAATCAGTTTGAATTATTTGTGCAAAAAATAGAAAAGCTAATCTTACCACTTTCTTGCTTCTTTTCTGGTAAACCAAGGATCCCTGATCAGTATAAGACCTGAATCTCCATAGTTTCTCTCTCAGACCCTTGCCTGTCAGTGAGCTCACTTGCATACTGACAATTGGCATAATGCCTAACTGAAAAGAATCTATGACAGGGCTGTCAGTTATGCTTTAATTCAGAAGAGCCTTTTCACAGGTCAGACAGCACTTCACACAGTACATTTTCTTCAGGTATGTGAAAAGAAGCCTTTCTACCAATTACCTTCAAGCTTTTCCTTATTCAGCATTCTGCACTTAGGTATCTCGTATGGCAGAAGAAATATCAAACTTGTGCTACTTACAGTAAGTAATCTGGGAACCAAGAATGTGCTATATGAATAGATTTACTGGACCATTACATATTTAAAAATAATCATATTGCTCTCAATTTATCCTTTAAGCAACATTTACAAAATGGTCAAAATATCTAGTTTAAGACCAAGCTACTTTTTCCATTTAATGGACCGGCATAGTGCCACTTTTCCCAGTACACAATGGTTTGAAAGCTATAATGGCTTTATATGTTCATTGATTCTGATAATTATTTTTCATCATTTTATTTTCTGTGATATAGGGGATTTCTTCTTATACAAGTATTTTTGTGTTGCCAGGAGAAAATATAAAATAAAGCAAATAGGTGTGTAACGGCAAATAGGTGTGTAAGGGCTAATGCCCATGGACGGATTATCGCTGCGGAATTCCTGGTCAGATACCTCGCCACGAATTCCGCAACAATGATGTCCATAGACATGCTGTGGTGAAAGATTCTCCCCTGCCCACGGAAATCAACTGCGATTTGTTTGGAAAATCACATGGATGGCTTCCATTGCAGTTAATGGAAGCCGTCCATCCCGCGATATTCCACACTGTGGGTACTGCGGAGTATCGTGGGAATCCGCGTCACAGCCCAGCGCCGGTGCATCATGCGCTGGACTGCGCACGCAAGCCAGCTCGCCAGGCGAGACACTTGTAGTGGATTCAGACAGGTGAGTATAGGGTCTCTGGGGGGGTGCCAGGTCTGATGCCGCTGTGAGATTTTGCAGTCGGAATCCGACCCGACCGCGGGCAGGAGGCATTACATGTATAGCTTTGCATTGTTTGGGCAGGATTACAGCTGTAGTTTATTAATTAATTCATTTTTTAACACAATGACTTTCTATAAAAGAGACCCTTTGGGGACATTTTTAATATTTTAACTGACATCTCACACCGGCCAGTATTTCCAAAACCTGTTTCACTACACTTCCCATATACTACAATAGAGATGAAGCTGTGTCATGATTGGAAAATAAAACATCTAGGAATTTCTGAATACAAATGCCCATATTGCCATTGCTCACCCACATACTGCATTCTGAGTGGAGTGGCATTGCAGTAGGATTGTGGCTGTAACAAAAGAGTGGTCCAGGGTTGCCAACCATTCATACATTTCAGGAAAGTCCATTAAAAAAGGGCACTTCTTCCATAAAAATAACCTATCTAGGGATTTTTTAAGCTGGAGATGTTTGTGCAGATTATTGTGTTTGTAATTACCATTTTAGTGAATGCTGCTAATGTATTTCTGTCACTATTCTGAGCCACAGGCATATCTCTTAAAACCTTTATGGTTTTTTAATGTGTCAGTAAAAAATGTTGAATGTGCATTTTGAATAAGTTGTCCAGGTAAAAAAAAATCAGGTTGGCAACACCTTGGACCTCGGCCAGACGCAGACTACTGAAAAAAAGGAATGTCCCCACTCCTCTTCTGCTAGGTAAATAAAGTTTACACTGAAATATGAAAAAAAAAAACATTTTCCAATCCCTGCAATTGCCAACAAAAAAGTTATGGGCGAAAAACGCAAATATGCGCTAGTATATTAAATGCATAATCAAAAAATCCTTTAATGTCAGACAAAGTATGCTTTTAGGGCTTTTACTCACTAGCGGGTTTTTTTCGCTGCAATTTCGCTGCGCTTTTTTTTCCAAATGTCAATGGGACTTTCTAATGTTAAAATCGCATCACACGAAAATCGCAATTTTGCGTTTCTGTGATTTTTATGCGATGCGATTTTAACATTAGAAAGTCCCATTGACATTTGGAAAAAAAACGCAGCAAAATCACCGCGAAAAAAAAAGCTAGTGGGTAAACGCCCTTACATGGAGAAAGAAACAGTTTGCTTGAGTGAACATTAACGCAGTTTGCTCATTTGCTTAGGTGGTTAGTTTAAAGTCACAGATAAATCATTAATTCTAGCACATCATTCAGTTTACTGTATTAGGGCTCAGTTACACGGACAATCTGCTAATGTTTCTGGACGAAAAGACGGCCTCACCGTGTGCGGACAATTCTTTGCATGACCGGCTCCATTGCCAGCCATGTGTTTTATTTTCCGGCCGGTGCGGAGAGTCATCCGCACCTGCAGTGCGTCAGTCTTATCGTCCAGAAACACGGGCGGATCGGCGCCCCTGTGACTGAGCCCTTAGTGAAGGTGAATGATTGAATATTTTGTATTTAAACGGAATGATTAGGTAATGTTGATTTTTATGCCTGCAAACAAATTATCGTCCAATTGTTGGCCGTCTTTGCACTGAACGATTATTGGTTAATTTGGAACAATTCAGCAATTTTTTTTAACAATAATCGTTCAGTGTAAAAGCACCCAAAGAGACAAAGGCAGAAAACAATATATTGAAAACAATTAAAGCATTTTCCTATTCTCTCCAGAGGGCTGCAGACCTTTAGCACCTACTAGGAGTAGTAATGCCATGTCTGTCGGAGACTGCCGACAAAACTATGGTGCGCAAGGTACTGGAGCAGTTGGACAGTATGTGTACACGAGTTTATGTATCACTTTATGTTATTATGTACATTGATCTCTAATGGATCATCTAACTTGTCTGATTAATGACCTATCAATCCTCCATCCTGGTTTCTGGTCCATTTTCCTCACACATGTGTGCATTTTCCCATTTATCTCTTTTTAAAAATAGTTTCTTTCCATCGTAAATGTTAAATCAATAACAGTTATATAGAACCAACTTGGAAATTATAAATATATTTTTTTTACCCTGAGAATTATTGTATTCATATTTTGCCTGGCGACACATAAATTGTAAAATTTAGTCCCATATTCTATAATGATGTTTTATCTCTATAGGAATGTATGTATTTTATCACTAGCCGTCTCATGAGAGATTTATAATGAATTATCCCCTTTTGGCCTTCTTATTTTTTTTTTCTAAAATCTTTTATTTAATGTTTTTATTTCCTCCAATATAATTGCATCTTAAGGGAAAACCTACACTCTACTTTATTCATATTGATTAGGACTCATGTGATTATTAAAAAGTTCCTAAACTATTCCTATTATTGCTGTTTTTATGATTAATTAACTCATCAATAATTGCAATAAACAGTCTAGTATATTACCATAATACATTTATTTAATAGTACCAGTTTAAGGGATGCAAATCCCAAAAGACTAAGCTTATAAGCTCTAGCTATAATTTAACTGAACAGCAGTAAACTACTAAGTGTACACATTAAACAGAAGAACGTGAACATACATGAAACAGACGTGTATGTATATGAAACACAAGAACATGTGCATATGTGAAACAGAAGAATGTGTACACTGTGCCTATGCCTGTGATGCTACATCACATAAAATGAGAGAAAATATTACTTTTACCTTTTTCTGGTTCCAATGCTGCCTTTAGATGGAACCATTATTGTTCAAAAAATCATTCAAACTAGCAAAAGTCTATGCTAATCATTCAGTCTAAGGGCTCAGTCACACGGGCGTTGATCCGCGCGTATTTCCACGTGGAAAAACCCCCACACCACGTGCGGACGAATATCTGCATGACCAGCTCCATTGCCAGCCATATGTTCTTTTTCTGGTAGATATTCGCCCACACCTGCTGTGCGGGCGTTTTTCTTGCGCGGATCGCTGCCCCTGTGACTGAGCCCTAAACGCTACCCAATGACTGAACGATGAATGAGAAACTTTCACTTCTCATCCGTCGTTCAGTTTCTGCAGATGTAAAAATCATTGTTGGCTCATTCGTTTATCATTCCGTTTAAACAGCAATCATTCAGTCCCTGTTTTCACTTATACAGGGACTGAACAATTTTTAATGATTCTCATTCGAATGAGCCAACGAGGCATGTGCCTGTCTAAGTAGGTTGCACAAGTGCGAAGGAGTTAGCGGTAACGTCACTCGCTCATTCAAACGAGAATTGGCTAGTCTAAAAGGACCCTTAGAGCCCATGCCCTGGGAAAAAATGTCTATGGATTTTACACAAAGTGCCCATGGGTGCATACCAGTTACTGAGCAGTAGGCACTCTATCTGCTACCATCTGTTCTCCATGAGGCACCATATACTCCCTCAGAAGCAAAGTTTTAGCCAAGAATGCATGTGTAATATGACATGTAATAATGAAAACAAAGATCTGGTACCGTGTTAGCCAGTAGAGCAAAATGTGATTGGGAATATAAATTGATAACAACCTTTGACACGCTGAATACTGGGTTAAACTATTCCCCAGGATTTATGCGTGAATGGGAAGTGTGAGACTTGATTGCACAGATAAGACCCCCATCAACAGTAATTCAGGGACCATAAACTTTCACTCCCTTATCAGTATTTAGCTAAAAATGTTTGTGTATCTCTTATAACAATTCGAGCCTGTTGACCTTTTTTCCCCCCTCCAACAGTAATTTAGGGACCATAAAACTTTCACTCCGCTATCAGTGCCTAGACAAAAAAAGTTTGTTTTCTGGTTTGCAGAATTCCTTTTAAGTGCGAACCAATCACATCCATATCTGTGCCTTGTCATAAGTATGTATGTTATAAGTGTGTATAAATATGCATGCCTCTTCAGATCCAATCCATTTAAGCCGGAAGAAGTACCCTGCGTTGGTACGAAAGCTCGCTATTATTACATCATGTATTTTTGTTAGCCATTAAAAGGTATCATATCTACAAGATTACGTCGTTTCTCTTGCTGAGAACAATCACATGACATGTAATAGAACATGCCACATAAAAAAGACTATGGATGTCTTAATACAGAACTGTACAACATGATCACTTTTAAATGCATGTTCAGAAGGCAGTACTCTAGATAGTGGAGATTGTCTTTCTGTGAGACAGCCTATGGATAGAAGAGCTGGTGGTGAATCATCAATAAGCTCCACAGTTCTTTGCAAAGTTGGAGATAAAAAAAGGGTAATAGAGAAATAAGACAAGACACTCACAATTATGTGCAATTTTTACATGTTTTAGGGCTCTTTCACATGAACGTTGCTTGAACGCTCAGATAATCATGCTATAGCCATGCTAAAACAGCACTGCTATCTGAGCATTAAATTGGGTGAATGAATAGCAGCCGCGAGCACGTCACCGCTACTATTAGCGAGCATGCCGCTCCCCCTCCCTCCTCACTCCGTCCCCTCCCTTTGCTGGCTGCCTCTGGTGCCATCGAAAGATAGGACATGTCCTTTCTTTTGATGGAGAGAAATCACTTTTTTGACGCACCTACTTAGCGTAAAAACACCACTCGTTTAAAAGAGCCCTTAATTGTTTTCCAAAAGTAAAAGTGTTCTTATTGCAATTTTTATTTTTTTTGAAAACCATCCTTCACTATGTATTATTTATTATTGCACTATATAAGGGTGCCTACCCACTTGCGATTTTTTTTCCTGTGATGTTTAGCGTTTTTTCTCAAGAGCAATTAGTATAGAATGTGTTCTTGTCCATCTGGGGTTTTTTTTTCCGTTTTGTGGGGTTTTTTCACATAGGAACTGTCAGTTGCATATGTCTCCTTATTTTTCTCTTAATGCACCCATGATTGTCAATGGAGGGCTGCAAAAAACGTGCAAAAAACGCCGTGAAAACGCCGCGTTTTTCACGCGCAAAAATCGGCAACGCAAGTGGGTAGGCGCCCTTATATCGAAATGTCAATCTTCTGATCACTAATATAATGCACGGAAATATATCTATATTGCAGAGTATTATGTCTGTCAGTGTTAAACTGAAAGGCCGCCTACTAGGGCTTAATAGGCATTCTAAAGATCCATTTTGACACAACGATTATCACTCAAAATTCGCTCAAAGGCAATCTTTTGAGTGATAATCGTTGCGTGCGTTTACACACTCTGAGAACTGCTGTGCTCTCGGAGCACTCAGCTGTACACCAGCTGAGTGCTCCGAGCGCTGTCTTCTGCATACTCCTGTTGTGTTCTCTGAGCGGGATACCAGCTGAAACAATAGTATTAGCTAGCTGAAAGACAATGATGAGCAAATCGTTAACGAAAACTCCACGATGGCCATGCGTTTAGACACAACGGTTATCACTCAAAAGACGGCTTTTGGATGAATTTGAGTGATAATTGTTGTGTCTAAATGGGGTATTACATGGCATACCTAGAGTCCATTATTAGGCTCATGGCTGCGGTAGCAGACATCAACACCCCACGATTGCAACATATATAGACCAATGAGGTGACAATGAGCCCACTCTCATTGTCTAGTCACTTAGATGTCGCAATCAGCATTAACTGTTGTATCCTAGGGTTTAATTAGCTGGGCTTGGCATGGTGAATGACATAAAAAAAAATGTAATCAGAAAAAGTAGAGCTCACCCTTTATAGCGGGGACCCCATAGCCAGGCGATAATAGTAGATGGAGCCCAAATCAGAAAAAAAGTCAGCTTCAGCGGATAACACTGCAAATGTAAAAAAGAGGTAGGTAGGCTTCTATGTCTAAAATCTTTATTTTCAGGGAACAGACATCATGAAAGACAAGTTGACAAGGAGCTGCTATGTTGCACGGCCGTGTGATTCGTGGTGAATGGAGTCATTAAAGTCAATGGACTTTCATTGATCCATGCACATGTGCGTGTAGACACTACGTCTAGATACATATAAGGTCTCTGTGGCTCTCTGACGGTAGAATGCTGCGGGGAGACCCACAGCGTCTTACCAATAGGTTTATGGGCATAGGCCCTTATACAGCTCTACATGTGCTATAATAAGAAAGGAATATACTTTGGAATATGGGGAGACAAAAGATAAACCTTGTGACCGAAAGCATTAAAGGGAAAAGACAGCATCACATCTGTGTTGGAACCTCCGGTCAGAGCTTCTGCCACAGATCTGGCTCAAAATGCTGGATGAAAAGACCTGCATGCAGCAGCTTCTCCCTTTAAATGCTGAGCGGAAACCAAACGGACCCCATTATGGTCAATGAGATCTGTCCGGTGCTGTTCAGTTCCACCCCGAGGCAGAGACGTTTGGTCATGAGGATTCCTCTTTCCTGCTCCCTGAACAGAGCAGACAAGTAGAACCCTGGTCGCAGGTGTGAAACCATCCTAAATCTCTCCCTATGATATGATAGACATAGGCAGATTGATAACATTTTTCACAATAGTAGAAAATGAAGTACAATGTAGCTTGTGCATTTGCAGACTTTGAATTAGCAGACATAGCTCCACTGATCCACAGACTGGTTTGGCTTTAGGTCAAACCCCTAGTCTTCACCCTTAAACCCCACCAGTCAGGATATTCCCTTTGCTGTGGGCTCCCCATGACATTACAGCAGGAGGCATAAATCAGCGACTGCAGCTGTACACTGTGACATTGACTAAATGATGATGATTAATACTTTCCAATTCCTGGCATTCGGTTTACTATACCATTAATAAATATTTAATATTTCACCCACATAAGATACGATGAATGATGCAAATATTTTCGGAGGACTCTGGAAACAACTATATTCGTCAGAGATGTGTTTTATGTTTTCTTCTCTAACGCTATTTTCTAGAATGACAATGCTAAAGCAAATCTCCAAGAGTGACATTTACAAATACTATTGTGACAAAAGATTCATAGTTAATGTTACTTCTTATATTGTTGTGTCTGCCACAGTTATCAGAACAACAGTAAATGCATTGTTTAACATTTGACACAATAAATACTAATGGAAAGTATCAGGCGTTTGCTTATTTTCATGTCACTATTAATACTACTTACATCACATTACACCCACAGCAGTGAAGAGCAGCAGATGATAATATTAAACTTCGGAATAAAGTTACTGTGTTACTCTAAAAACGAAGCGCATGTTGTAAGACATGCTGAGTATTTAAAGTTCACTTATGATACAGTTCATCTAAGACATTAGAAGTAACTGTCAGTAATGGCATCTTATGCTTGCCATTACAGAGTCTCTCTAACTCGAGTGCTTAATTATTCATAGAGTTTATTAAAAAGCATAGAGTTCTAACTACTTTCATATTTTCACTCTTGGTCTGGCTTTATAGAGTTATAATGTAGAGTGGAAATAGAAAGAAGCTTTTAGAAATTGGAGGAAAGTGCTTATTATGTGTTTGCAGTCATTCTGTTCTGCTAGAAGGATTAACAAATCAATAAAGTTGTTCCTTCACTTTCCTTAAAGGAAAAACACATTAATAACTTTCATTATGATGGCTATACCTATCTCTGTTATATACGTACTTATGTAGCAGAGCTAGGCTTGCCAGTACAGTAGGGTTGAGTTTGTTATTTTTGGTATTTCGTACCATGGTGTCACAATGTGTTTTTTGGGGTCTTAGATAGAATTACAGGTAAATGTATTGTATAATAGTACAGAGATTGCCTGGTTAGGCAATTCCTTCCCAAGTTAATTTCTTCTGTAGTAATAGATGATACGGAGGAGTGGGTGGGAACCAGAGCAGAAAGCTGCTACAAAGAAAGACTTTCTCTAGATCAGTGGTCCCCAACCAGTGGCTCAGAGCTACATGTGGCTCGTGACCAGAGGTGTAACTTGAAGCTCCTGGGCCCCAATGCAAGACCTGGAATGGGACCCCCAACTATAATGCTTTATTCATAGTACTGGGCTCCCTATATGGAGAAGAGAGGCCTTAGGGGTCCCCCAAGGCTCCTGGGCCTGGGTGCAACCGCATCCCCTGCATCCTCTATAGTTACGCCCTTGATTGTGACCTCTTGCTGTGTGGCTCACCGTGGGAGTCCTGAGTTGTAAACATATGCTCTGGCAAGATACATGGTTGTTGACATATCCTAACCGCTGTACAGTGCCAATTCAGAAAACATAATACTTTCTCCATATGAATGCTACCATAGGTCTGCATTGTAGCTTTTGTTACAACACATGTCATATGGCCAAAGATTGCACTGTAACCATGCTATATTGCATCTGAATGCAAGTGAATGCAGTCATCTGTTTGGATCACTTGCAATTATCAGATTCACTTACATTAGGTTGCAATATAGCAAGGCAATGGTGCAATCTTTGGCCACATGACGAGTGTGGTGTCCAAAGATGCCGAGTAGTCCTAGCATAAATGTTTCTCTCCGTCTTTGACTTGAATGTGGCTCCGGACCATCGCTCAAATTTTAATGTAGCCCACGGGTTATAAAAGGTTGGGGACCTATACTCTAGATGAATCGGCATATTGAATACATAAGATGTGCTGCTTTGTTTAAAGGGGTTCTGACATGAATAATGTTTTTATGCTTTACCAGCCATTGTTCCCTGGTCTGCCTAATGGACACAGGGAACCCACGATTAATGGCTGTTAAAGCATAAAAACATGATACTTACCTTGTCTCCTGTTGTTGTTGACATCGGGGGGGTCATCTCCCGGCAGGCACTGTTCTTCTGCTTCTTCCTCCATGAGCCGCGCCGCTCCGGGATCGCGCGCATGCGCAGTGGAGAGGTGCCCTCTGACAGGAGTCAGGACGGGCCGCGTCTCCACTGCGCACGCGCAGAATCTCGGAGTTCAGCCAGGACGGACGGGCCGCCCACAGCAAGCACTGCTTGTGACGTGCTTGCTGTGGGCGGCCCATCCGTTCACCTCGGAAGTGGCTGACGGACGGAGCAGAGCAGGAAGCAGTCATGTTGACCGCTCCTGCTCTGCTTCTACAAGCCATAGAAGAAGATGCCGGCTGGAAGGGACATGCCTGGCGATCGGTCCTGGCCAGGAAAGGTGAGTACAATTTTTTTTTTTTAGTGTCAGAACCCCTTTAATCTAAAGTAAAAAATAGTCAATCACAGGACTTCTCAATGGGGATGGTCTCTTTCGATCACCATCAGGGACTCCAAATGAAAAGGGATTATCTGAACAATTAAGTTACATTTTATCTGATTATGAGGGGAAGCTACTGGATTGCCTGCAACTTCTTTACTCTATTTTTCTTGTATTAGAAAATCATCTACAAAGTTGTCCACATATACAATGTAGAGTAATATTTACTCCGGGCTCACACAAACGGCTGCGTGTATCTCACAACGTTTTATCCATGCGGAGCCGGTGGTGAGCCAACCTATTGCTGTGTATGGCAGCTCTTTTTTTGTATAAATTTATGGCTCTTTCACTTTTTGTAGTAGCGCATGTAAACACATTGCGTATGTACAGCATTGATTACACGCCCATAGAGAACAATAGGGCTCTATGGTGTGTAATACGTGGCAAAACAGAACATGCTGTGTTCCTTTTGTGCATGTTTTATAAGCAATGAATATTTGTAAGTGTGAATGAATTAATGAAAATCAATGTACTTTCATTGACTCCATTCACCATGTATTACGCGTATTATTCTCGTGTGAGCCCAGCCTAAAGTATTTCAGTGCGAAAAAATCCATGATCCTGAAAGGGTTAAACTCTGCCAAGATTGTGATTTTTTTTCTTCAAAACTGCAAGATTTTGGCCATTTTTGATGCTTTTGACATTTTGTAGAGCTTTCTTTGCAGCAAAAAGCACCAAATACAGATGTTAACTATAGGTCTACAGGAAAATAAGAAAAGCCTTGCAGACATTGCATTTTTTTTTACTTATGTGTTTACTCATGCTTTCTGCTTTTTCTTGAGTCTGTAACTTTTTCGAAATTGCTGTATATTCTGGGTCTTGTGTATTTTTCTGGCATTTTCCCATGAGTTTTCATATACAGTACGTAAAACAGAAAAAAAACCCTGTAAAAATACAGGCATCATGCAAAAAATTGTATTTAATTTTTCTGCCTTTTTATTTTCACTAAGAAAAGCCAGAAAAGAGACTGCAGATGTAGCAGTCATTGACATGACTAGCACGCTGTGATATCTTGATTTACAGCATTGTGGTACATTGTAGTTACGTTATCATAATGCATTAAATGTCAAGTAAAGGCTTGCTACATCTGTACATCTGAAGGAAGCTCTAGAAGCCTCTAAGACGTCTTCTGTACTGTGCCCAGGCTCTGGATTGTGGTATCTCATAAAAAGCACAGCTTTAATCACTTTTGTGTACTGTAATGGACATATATATAAGGGCTTGTTCAGACGAACAAGGTTTTCATGCTGGTAGCAGTGTACAGAACGCGCTTCTATAAGGAACCAATTGGTTCCTATAGAAGTGTTTACATAGATGATTGTTAGGCGCATGACACTGCGCGCACCTAACAAAGATATTACATGAGAGTGCTATGCGCGCATCTAAAGGTCAGTGCTGCCAGAAAAAGATAGGACCTGACCTATCTTTGGTGCATGCTGCACAGGACTTTCCATTGACTCCTTTAGGGAAGCTGGATAGCACTCAGCATGCACCTGTAATCGTGTGAATAAGCAATATATGCGTGAATGGAGTTTCTTCTACGCTGTTCACGCGATTTGCAAACGAGCGAGAGGTGATTGTTTTTTGCGGCTATTTGTGCACGAAAACTATGTTCATCTGAACGAGGCCTTATAAGCAGGAGTAAGTTGGATTTACAGAATTGTACTGGTGCTGCACATTCTAATAACAATATTGGAGAGAAGAACTTTCTAGTGTCCACTGTTCTATCCATCAAAGACTGAGATCAGTTCTGATCATGATCCAGTTTTAAGATTGATCTCCCTTTGACATTATAAAGTGAACCAGATATTCATAGGGGTT
This sequence comes from Eleutherodactylus coqui, assembly GCF_035609145.1. Classification (NCBI taxonomy): domain Eukaryota; kingdom Metazoa; phylum Chordata; class Amphibia; order Anura; family Eleutherodactylidae; genus Eleutherodactylus; species Eleutherodactylus coqui. Next base: position 134,637,845 of record NC_089837.1, on the reverse strand, counting down.
TCCTTATAAAGAGAGGTTACCCGAGTCTTTAGAGAGGATTCCAGGGCTGTCTTGTCTTGTTACATGTAGCTAGTAAATGTTTTAGTATAGCATACAGATGTAGGAGGTGCCAAACAAACTTCCATTTTGAACCACAAAGAAATAGTATAGGCTGCTCTAATACAATGTCTTGTGAGATATGCCATCTAAATAGCATGGGAATGCTACATTACCAGTATAATTCACCATGCAAGTTTAGATAACACCAGCTACACCTTTAAACTAGTAAATTATAACTTAAAGCAACCTTCTGGTTCTGGACTAACAAAGATGGCTGAACCGCTTTTCTGACTACCTGATGCACCCTGTGTATTAATATCGTTAGTCTAAGACACTACATGCTGATCTGACTGGCTAGTACAGTTCATGTTGCCAACATTGGTCAATCAAGCAGGTGTAGTGTCTTATATTAATGATGCATACTAATGCACTGTGTCCATCAGGTGGTTTGACCATCTTTGTTTGGCCAGCTCTGGATGGCAGACTGGACAATAATATGAAAACACCATATGAAATGCATGAGCTTACCTTTTGACCCCTGCTTGGCTGAGAGCTTCCCCACCAAATTTGTGTTTACTTCACCTCTTGCCCTGCTCTCGGTGGTTTTGGGAGCCAGTTGGTAACAGTGGCTGAGTGGCTCAAACCCCTGACCAATAGAACCTTGTTGCTCAGACAGATGTTCACTTTTGCCTGGCAGCATCTATGTCATATTACCTCCACTTAAAACCAGTCTCTACATGTCTTATTGAAATATGATTTATAATCCCATGTAAATTAAGATCTGCATTTCGTACGGTGTTTCCATATTTTTGTAAACCCCTGCAAGAATGTGAACTATAGCATGCTAAGCCTAAGATAACAATGCCCGGCCGATCATGTGTATTAGTACATTATTGTAGTAGTATAGTATTCTCTCTGAGTTTATTCTAGTACAGTATACTTAGTTACTGTATCCATGCTGATTTTATTTTCCTTTGCAATATATTTTTAGCACACTTATTTCAGGCTCCTCAAATGATCTGTTATAGTGTGTAATCCACACCTTACCACTTCACTAACTTCCTTTTTTGCATTGGAAGCTAGCGTTCTATACTGTAACCTCTATAGCCAGACTCCCCATATTAATAGAACATGGCAAATGCTAGATCCCTGTGTGATGCATTGATTTCTGATTCACAAGGCAAGGCAGAAATACCTCTGGCACTGTGGCACCATTAATGCTTAAATTCTGGAATCTACAGGGTGAATCTTAGGTTAACATAATGTCACTATTTTTAGTTTCGAGAACAGATGGTATATCATCCTGTAGAATATATATATATATATATATATATATATATATATATATATGTATTTATTTTATTATATATATATATATATATATATATATATATATATATATATATAAATATATTTCTTTATTTCCTTTTATATATATATATATATATATATATATATAAAAATTATAATTAGGTCTTAGAGATGCTTATGTTCTTACGTTCCATAAATAAAATTATCTCAAGCATACTCCCCTGTTATTTATTTTTTTGTTCAGTGTATTTAAATTTAGCTTGCGTGGGTTATGCAGATTTAAACACAATAATTGTGTGGTGTTTCGTTAAATAGATCTTTGTCTCATTTCCCTTTAAATTCATATTTTAGTAAATTACAGCTCAGCTCCAAATGTGGGTATTATGTATACATTTATGGAAGAGAATGCAAACTATATCTAAAAGCAATCAGTATACTTAATCAAGCTAAGTACAAATACCCAATGATAAATACACAGCTGCTGTTCTGAATACTAGCTTAGTTTAAATAGGTCAGGATTGCTGAATCTTAATTCTTTCTATGCTTCCTGCTAAATATGTCAGTTATGAAACTCAGATTAGTGTTTTCTGAATCATGCAATCAAACCTGCCCTTATTATAGCTAAAGCGTTCATCTTAGATGACGGTGTACTCTAGATTTCATTCCTATAATCCAAGTCTATCACATTTTATTAATTTCCCACTCCCTTTTGTTCCTGATAAAAGAAAAGCATGAGATTTAACAGGATAGACAAATCTTCTGTGCAATCACTTTCTAAGGTCTTTGTTCACCTGTGTCTAAATCTGGCTTTTCTGCCACTTATTTTAATGTTAGGAGGCAGATTGAAGCATGAAAGGCAGTGGAGGAAGAGACAGGAATAAGGCTCAGAAAAGCATTACTCCGAGGTTATTATTTATGCACACAGAGAGACAGACATATTAGCTCACCATTAGAGCCAAATCAAAACAAAAGCATAAATTATATATCACATCATAGTCTTATTTCTTACAGGAAGTTTGCAGTTTTGCTTAAAGTTACTGCTTAGCCTCATTGCAGAATGCATTAGCTAACACGCCTGGTGCCCTCCTTTTCAATGCTGCTGCCATAGTCCCATTCCCAATCTCCTTTTCATGTACGTAAAAGGGCCAACTGATTCTTAGACTACCCAATGCACAATGTGCTTTGGTAGTCTGAGACACATCCCCTTCTCTTGAAGCATGGGATCTACAAGGGAGGACTGTGGATAGACATAGTCCTGACATCTGGGAGAGTTAGGACCAATGCACACGGGTGTATTTGCATTGTGGAATCCAGAGCAGGCGCCCGCCTCTGGATTCCGCAGAAAATACTGCCCATAAAGCTGCTATGGAAAATTGCTTTTCCATGTCCACGAGCAGAAATCAATTGTGATTTTCCGGCTAGTGGAGGGAAAACTGCAGCATGCTCTATTCCATTGAAGTCAATGAAAGCCGCCTGATCCGTGGCCCTTCTGCAATCATCATTGCGGAAAGGTTGCGTAATCTGTGTCTTAATCTGTTCTGCGCATGTGCACCGGTGCACTGGCCGCACATCCACAAAACAGATCCGGAGAGGTATGTAGGGTCACCGGCTGGGCACAGGGTCAGATTCTGCTGCAGGATCCCATATGTGGAATCAGATGCGGCTGTGTGCATTCGGCCTTAAGGCTTTGGAGGGACCTGTCAGTGTAAGACAACTTTGATCAAATAAAATGTGAGGGTGTAGGTATTCTTTAGTAAAACCTACTGTTATGGGAACATACATTAGTGCCATGAAACACAATTATATAAAATTAGAAGGATTCATGTGTTTTATGGTACTAATATATGTACTCTCTCCCCTTTTTTCCCTACCTTTCTTTGTACATTATCTCTTACTTCTGTGACTTCCCATTCACTTATTATAATTATTTTGTGTACAATCCAGCAGTCTGATGATGAGATCTGAGTACCTCAAAACGCATTACCCTTGCTGGCCTTGAATTAAAGTAATATTAAAGGAAACCTGCACCATCAAATTGTATTTAATCAAAGTCACCATTCACTGACAGATTGCGGCAGAGCCTTAGCTCTTCCAGAACTCTACCACTCTAAGGCCTCATGTCCACGGGCGGGGCAGCTTTCGCCCGTGGGAGCCCGCAGCGGGATCCGACCCTGCCCGCAGCTGAGGACATTTTTTTTTTTACCTGTCTGGATCCTGTGCAGGTCTTTTCTGTCCCTGTCCGGATCTTCTTTCTTCTATACTGCAAATGTGTGTTGCCGCGCTGGCCGGCATGCACAAGCGCAGTCCATTCTTTTTTTTAACTCCAGTTTTCCCCTCGTGCTCCTGCAAGGGAACAAGCAGAGCTGGCTGGCACATGGACCAGCCAGCAGGGGTCGGGGCAGTGCAGGAGATTTCTCTCCTCTCCCTGCCCCCGCCCCTCTTCATTGAGATACACAGCGCCCGTTTGCTATTGAACAGCGGCTGTTTAAACTTAATCATGAGCGATGAGCTTCATCGCTGATCTTTTATGCTGCATAAAGGTTTGAGCGATGAAGATCAGCGCTCATCATGCAGTTTAAACAGCCACCGTTCAATAGCAAACGGCTGCTGTGTATCTCAATAGAGGGGCATGGGGGAGCGAGAGGAGAGAAATCTCCTGCACTGCCCCGCCCCCCTGCTGGCTGCTCCATGTGCCAGCCGAGTCTGCTAGTTCCCGTGCAAGAGCATGGGAGCGCGGAGACACAGGGACAAGTGTCGGCATTGTTTACCCGACACTCGTCCAGTGTAAATGGGCCTAAAAAAAATGTTGTGTGAACATGATCTTATACGACTGCTTTTTCCAATACAACTATACACAATAGTAGTATGTACTGTGCAGTATTCATTTTTTCTCAGCTCAGTGTGTGACGATTTTGGCATACGTTGAATATGTTTGGCCATTTGGAATGAGTGGCAAATGGTCTCACCAAACAGACGAAAAAAATGTAGTGTAGAGGTAGAGGCTTCTTTAGATGGCCGTGTTTTTGTCAGGTTTTGCAGCAGTGAAAAATCACATTCGCAAAACATGACAAAATGAAGCCATTGATTCCAATGGTTTCGTTTTCACTAGTTGGATTCTCGCGACTTAATACTACGCACGAGAAAAGATAGGACTTGCCCTATTTTTCTCGCATGTAAAAACCTATGTGCGAGAAAGATGGGGCAGGACATATCTTCCAGCTTTTTTTTTGTATTTTTTTATTGTGCAAAATTTGAATGTTAAATAAGAAAAAAATTATTTTACCTGGTTCATGTGCACATGCTCCAGTCTGTTTTAGCCCTAAGGGTAAAAACACATGGGTGCATGCACTAATACACTCGCCGCTACGGAGCGTATTAGATCATGAACCAGTTTTCTTTTTTACTAATTGGACTTTCTGATGTTAAAAGACAATTGCGTAAAAAAAACGCAGCGATAACACAGCGTTAAAAAAACGCAAGTGGGTAAGAGCCCTTATTACTATTTTTTTCAACAATTAGTAAAACTTTATTGCTCTTAGTTCTTAGGGAGTCTATCAGGCCTTTTAGAAAGCCCCCGACTGCTATGACATCCGCACAGCTCCCTGCGATCTCCTTGCAGGGGACCGTTCGGGACCCCCGAACATCGTTGACAGCAGCATTTAATGATTAATAGCTCCACTCAGCCCTTCATACATACCCTGGGTATTAGTGTATCCTGACGCCACCAGAAGCTAGGGGTATGACAGGAGGAACGCCCCTGTCACACCCCCAGCTTCTGATAGAGTCAAGGCAGCAAGGTTCTATTAGGACAGTGTACAGCATAACGCGGAGGGTTTAATTTATTTTTCAGCTTAGATTATAAAGAAATGTGTCCCTCACCCTCCGCTGCCACACTTATCTCTTGTTAGCTGCAGTGTGGACTTTTTGCTCTGCTGCCGCCCTCACCTGTTGTTGGCCGCAGCGTGGACTCTCCGGTCCGTTTCGCTCACTCCCCTGCTCAGAGCTGAAAATAAGACACCCCCTGAAATTTGCAGAAGTCCCATATATAAGGCACCCCCGATAGTAAGGCATAGTAAAGTGTGCAGGCAAGTCAAGAGGCCTGTCCCCTGCTGCCATCCCCGTTGTCTCCTACCTTCAGATGTATAGGTAGATCTGCAGACAGTCGGCTGTTATCCTGTCTCTGCTGTGCTGTTGTGAGCTCCCCTTGCTGGCTGGAAAAGTCCATACTGTACGTTCTGTTCCTGCTGTACATGTCTGCTGTGATGAGCTCCCCCTGGTGGCCGGAAGCTGCAATACCATCCCTGCTTACAAGTGGTACAGGAACTTCTGTCTGCAGACAGGTACGTTACTTTACAGCCCTTATTTTTTTTATGGCTCTGTGTGTGAGTCAGGCAACCTGTGTGTGATTCTTCAGGCTGGGTTCTCACAGAGCGTATTTCCAGTGGAAATCTCGCAGTTTGGCCACAGCGATAAACAGTGAGATTTCCGCCGGGAAAGCGCTGCTTCAAAACCCACGGCACTCAGCCGCTTGTTTTGAAGCGACCTTGCTGCACGCTTTTCCGTTTCTATGGCCGGTGAATCCGCACCACAACACCGGCTTCTCCCAGCTATGCTGTGACAGATTTGCTGTCCCATGAGGACGAGATTTCTGAGAAATTTTGCCCACAAAGCTGGCCAATTGAGGGATTAGCGGCCACAGACGGATTTGCCGTGGGGAAATAAAACACCCCCTGAAAATAAGACATAGCGCATATTTGGGAGCAAAAATTAATATAAGATGCGTCTTATTTTCGGGGAAACAGGGTAATTTATTTGCCGTCCACTTCCCCTGCTGTCACCTGCCAGCGGTTGTGCTTTGGCGCCTGGCAAGCCGCACTGGCGCGCGTGGGGGGTGGGGGTGGGTGTGTGTGTGTGCAAACACTACACTCTCTTTCCCCCGGCCCTGTCGCCTCCCTGCATCGGCCAGCACCATGGAGTTCTGCATGTTTTTGCCAGGTACTTTTAGTGGCCTTGCAGGACCTAGTTTCCAGCCTGCTCACTAGCCAATCAGGAACAAGGGGCGTCAACCCCTTGTCAATCTTGATGCCACCAGGACTTCCTGGTGGCATCAAGATACACTAATACCCATACCCTGACCCCGCAGGACCTAACTGTATGTGCCATAGTTGGAAGGGATTAAACTCTGTGCAGGAATTCCGATAGTGGAAACAAAACCATTGTTTCATCCCGTTATGCAGCCATGATTTTCACGGCCACATAATGGCACTAAAATTCGTCCATGTGTTTAAGCAGCGCAGACTGCAAAATCTGGGCCTACAATGTGCAGCAAGAACCTACTGGGCCTACAATGTGCAGCAAATAGAACCTACTGACTTTAATTGGGTTCTTGGCATGTGGTGTGGTACACTTCAAGCGCAGGTAAAAACACACAAAATGCTTTTTTTTTCTATGCAATTCTGTGCAATTGTGGATGGAAGGCACCCATCTGCGATTTTGGAGGCTTAAACGAAAACACCAGGGCTCACAAAGTCAGCGGACCCGACTACAGAGTCAGCTGACTTATTTAAAAAGTAGGCTGCCTCTCCTACCCTAACATAGCACTGCCGGGACTAGCAGTCCCCGCGGTGCAGTAAAATACAGTAAAATGGACCAATAAGGGCGCAATAACCTGTGTTTGTGTGCCATGCATAGCACATATACGTCCCGCTGTAGACCATGCTATGTTTTGTTTTTTTATTTGCGAGAACCAAAATGTGTGCTTAAAATATGGAAATGTGAACAAACTCACTGAAATCAATGGGTTCTATTCTCTGTGTATTGTCCCGTGTGAAGGAGAACATGTCATGTACCTTGGTTATCCTAGATTAATATTATATCTTACATATATTGCATTACACTAAGGGCTTTTTAACACAAACATGTTTGCGCAGGTATTTCCGCACGTTAAAAAGTCGCACGTATATAGCGCCCAAGTGATATATTTGATTTCAATAGCTTTATTCACACGGACTCAAAATGCGCTCCCAAAAGCAAAGTAAGGACTAATCCATTGAAAACAATGGGTTTTATTCTCTGCGCAAACAGGCTCGTGTGAAGAAGCCCTAAATGCAGGAATAGAAGGACTATTTACTTTCTTTACACGCTATGCAAATGTGCGCTGATAACAAGCAGTCAGAAATTGGCTTATATCTTTTAAAACAAATTAGTTAATGAAAGAAATGCCTTGTTCTATAGCTTGAGTAAAAAATTTGCATATTTGAACAGTATTACTAAATCAACTCTAAGTTAATGAATTTATACAAAGAACCCACAGGACAGGCAATAAAGATGATGCAAAGAACTATCTACCCCAAGATATTCTAGCCTGTGAATTTGTCTTCAGAGGACGTTAATGACAAGCGTGAAGATGCACATGAGGACATAAAGACCAGAGGTGAAACTCAGGGAAATAACCTGAAAAGAAAATTCAAATGCTTTTATTGTTTATAGTGAATATAATTCTGCAATGACAACACATCTAATCTGCCAAAAGTTAATTAATGTCTCAGCAGATGATGAGATATGAGCAGAAAATGATGTCATTTGAAAAAAAAAAATATTGAAAAAATGAGGGCATTTTTTGGGGCGTTTATGGCACAAGATAAATGGAAAAATGTATTGCTGGATGCGAATAGGTAAAACTTGATGAGGGCATATGCACAACTATACTCAAAGCTATGGAGAATAGTTGCACATGAACGTAGTTATTTTTTTCTTCTCTGATTTTTCAAACTCTACACTAGTGCACGCAAGTTTGAAAAAAACAGATGGAAGATAGGACGGGCCCTAGCTTTCCTGTAAGTAGTTAATATTACGTTCGTAAAAGGTACGGCAAGTCCTATCTTTTTTTGCCAGTACTATTAATGGATGAGAATATCACTAATGAAAATCGAAGTTTTGTTTGGTCCCATTATGCGACTATCCTTCACAGATATAGATAAAAATTAATGACGTTTATTAAGTTATTTAAAAGGACATGGGTTTACACTAACAAGAACACACACACAAATGAAAAACAAGAACAAGGAGAAACCAAAGAATAGGACCCTGGTTTATAGTAAACTGGGAGATTCAGCTCTTTGATGATAGAGAGGTAAGTATATTTATCCCTTTTGGTGTATGATTGAATAACCTTGCGGGATTAATGTGGACATAGCTTGTTGAGGAGTGGATGATATCCAGTACGTCAGATCTAGATACACCATTCGTGTTGGAATATCCTCAAACCAGGTATGTATATGTCCTTAGATGATTGAGAAAGAAATATCAATCTAGACCTCTATTTGTATACTGGATCCCCAGTGGTGCCACATTAGTTTGAAGGTTGTTTTACCCGGGGTCTGGTCATGGTGCACTTAGATAGTATTATTGACCAGATCCCACAAAAACACACTCTTCAAATACCAGGATTGGCTCTGGCGTACGGTAGGTGGAAATTTACCAATTAACCGTTCGCCAAAAGGTAATGTAGTGGCGTCTAAAAAATAGACTTATGCTCGGCGATAGGCTCAGGTAATGTAGTGGCGTCTAGAAAATAGACTTATGCTCGGAGATAGACTCGACGCGTTTCCCTATCCAATTTATTGGATAGTTCCTCAGGAGCAAAAGGTACGTATACCATCAATACATCTTTAGTCCTTTTACTGTGGACCATTCAAGACCAGGGTTGGTAAAAGAGAGAATTTCTCAATTTTTCGATGAATTATGTCACCGCTTTCTTGTTAAAAGAATGCCAAAAAATATATAGTATGCATTCCAACTCTTTCTCTTCTGGCTAGGTGTACCCCTCAAATATTCACATTGGCTGTTGAGCCGATCGGTTTTTGGATATAACCGTCGGTCCAATCAGTCATTAAGTGAAAATAGACTAGAGCCAGGTAACCCTTGGTATATATCAGTGGTTCAGCAGGAAATTGTCCTCGTCTGAATTAACACCGATATAACCTTGGTTTTCTATATATCTGAATGCTCAGTCTTTTAATTAAACTATTGAGAGGTTGCGTAAGCAGGGCCCCCACAGGTTAGTGAATGGCACCTGTTTTATCGGTGATATGGCTATCTGTCAGTTTCTACATAGCCAAAATATCACTCGATAATAATATTGCAATGCTCAGAGGGCAGATAGCAGAAAAAAACCCAATTGGTAGTTACAGGGTTAACGCTCGGCAGAGCAGTTGCAGTTGTAATTACAAGCTCAGCAAAGCAATTGCAGAAAAAGCCTAGACAGGAGGACAGCACCACCCCTAGAGATTAGCCCCATCCACAGTCAGATGGGACCTGGGTTAGTGGTCCAAATAGGGAGAGCAAGAGATAATGCCTGCGGCTCTGGTGGTGAGCGGCCGGCTATAAGGTGGTGAAGCTAATGTCAGGGGTTTTAAAGGGATCACTCCTCCTCTAGAGGGGAGGGGGAAGGACTGGGTGGCCTATCAGAGCCTTAGGTGGGTGGTCCTATCCGCGCTTGTATACTTCTCAATATATGTATCTGTCAGATGTTCTTACTTATTGATTTCCCAACACTGTATTTTAGGGCAGGGTTACCGGCGACCGAAACCGCAGAATCGCTGCAGTTGATCGCCGCTACTGTCACCCGATCGCTATCCACGCTAACAGTGTTGTTATGCGACTATGATTTTCACGGCAGCATTATGGGACTAGAAGGCTCCCATTAGTCATGAGCGTGTTTTCTCCCCTTATACGGCCCTGATAATCACGGCTGTAGAAGGCGACAAAACAAAGCCACTGATCTCAATAGAAGTTCAGTGGTTTTGTTTCCACTGCTGGGATTTCTCGGCCGTGAATACTACGGCCGAGAAAAGTAAGGACCTGCCCTATCTTCCCCGCATATAGTGAACACATCGTGTGGAGAAGATACAGCGGCATCTATCTTCCAGACTCTTTTTTCAAATTCTGGTTTGGAGTTTGAACTGCCGGCGAAGGAGGAGAAATCTCCCTCATTCAGGCAACTGCCAAGTGTAATTGAGTCCATGGCAGTGTGTTTTAGCCCTAAGGCCTCATTCACATGGGCGATGCATTTTTACACTGGCCGCACCACGGCCGAAAATCGCATCAATGAAGAATAGCCACAGTAGAGCCCCGAGCTTAATTAGCGTTTTATCATCCATTCACAGAGGCATATTGCATGAAAAATACGCTGCAGCACGGAATTCCTGCAGTCATTAGAAAATCCTCAGGATGCCTTCTAATAGCTTCAATAGCTTAAAAAGAGCCAGCTGTCTTCTTTTCCCACTGTTGTACACCGTGTAATTCTCTCCCCCTCACTTTTTTATTTTGCTTCCTTTGAGGGCTCACTCACACGGGCGTTTGTACGTGCATTTGACAGTTGCATTTGCGATCTGCGTCTATATAGACCCAATGCTTTGCACAAACGCATGCAGCGAAAATTATAGGACACAACAGTGTTCTGTGTATGTGGAACCCCTGGATGCTGTCGTACTCAAGGGTTTCTCCTTGTGCACAATGAGGCCGGCGGCAGCAGTGCCGACCCCATTGAAAACATATACTGAAGATCGTGATCCTCTACCACAGCTGTCACAGCTGTGGCAGAGGAGAACGATGTTCTCCCATTGAATTCAATGAAGCCGGCAATACAGCCGGCTCCATTGAAAGCAGTGAGCTGCCGGCTAGTGCTGTAGTAATTTTCGGGAAAGGGCTTAAAATATAAGCCCTTCCCGGAAAATCATCCTAAAAATGTGTAAAAATAAAAAAATATATATATATATATACTCACCTCTCTGCATCCAGCCGGCTCTTCTCTCTGCACAGCTGTGGCAGAGGATAGTGGGCAGCGCTCTTTTTGAGCGTCAAAACGCCCGTGTGACTAAGCCCTGTATTGCGGATAAACGCTGCTAGCAGTGTTTTTTCCGCTGTCACACCAGCATCAGTTATGCGCACAAAAAAAAATCATGCGACAAAATGCCTGTGTGACCTGAAGTGTACGGGAGTTTCCTTTGTATCTTGGCAAAAGTCAGACCTATCTTTTTCAGCATATAAAATCGTTGACCGAAAACAGTCGCGTATGTGCTATTTTTTTCTGCATTATTTTTTTACATGCCCAAAAATCATTCACCTGAATCAATACATTGAAATCCAATGCTTTGGATGGTTGCAATTTTTGGACAATTTTTTATGCAGCTAAATAGCAGCGTAAATACAGTCATATGAATAAGGCCAGAGGGTGGTTTCAAACCTGTGCCCAGGGATCCACACTTCTTCTCTGTTCAGGGAGCAGAAAAGGGGAATTCCCATGGCCGAATGGTTCTGAACAATGCCAAACAGACCCCATTGATTATATTGAGGTCCATTCACTTTTCACTCATCTCTTCAGCTTTTAGATTTAAAAAAAAGCACTTTTTCTTCTGGAATTTTGAGCTTGAACTTCAGCAGAACTTCCAACACATATGTGAAACCACCATAAGGCCTTATTCACATGAGCGTTGCTTTGCACGTGTCTATGCTGCGCAAAAAACAGCGCTGCATGGATGTGCAAAAAAATACATGAACAAAGCTTCCCTGAAAATCGTTGCAGGGGTTGCCGACATCCCATTGCTTTCAATGAGGCTGCTGGCGGCAGTGGCGGACCCATTAACAGCAAACGGAGAACATCGCAATTTTCTACCACAGCTGTGTCAGGGGATTATTTACTCCCCAAGGGGAGTCCCCTTGTCACTAAACACTGACGGTTCTGTCACAGTGTTCAGTGATGAGGGGACTCCCCGTGGAGAATATTTACACGTAGCACGGACCTACGCGGTACATGCATGTCCTATCTTTTGCAGGTGCGCAAATTTGAACACCTGTAAAACACAGACATGGGAACACACCATAAGAAAACAATGGTTCTAATAAAAACGTGGTTTTGTGCACACATACACGCACACAAATACATACTCATGTGAAGGAAGCCTAAGGATATGTTCACACATGGCAGAATTGGTGCAGGATAGCTGAAACCAATAACGTTTTGTCCAAACAGTGAAAGTGCCTTAATCTGAAAATTCTGTTAATCCTGCATTTATTTCCAGCACAGAACTACAATAAAAAGTGGAATTTAATAAGACCAGAAACAGAGAACTGTGAACAAAGAACCTTCAAACCACATAACTACCTGCCCTGTGCCTTAAATAGGAGACCTGTTACATCTTCATGTATTATCTGTCATCCCAGGTTTGGCAACCATCCATACTGACCCTACATATTGTGATTTCAGAGCTCAAAAGAAGAGCAGTCGAAAGCAATACAGTCAGTTACCACCAACAGGCAGGCAAAGAAACAGAAGACTGCAGAAAACAGGTTATCAGAGAACATTTTCTACGGATTATTTCTGCAATTTACTTAATAACAAAGCTAAACATTCAAAGAGCAGCTTACTTTTGTCTAAAAATACAGAGTTAAATCTGTAAACATGAAGGGAAATAACAGCAGAACAAAATGCTTGCTTGTAAGAACTACAGAAATGTTGCTGTTATTGCTACATTAAAGCAATCAGATTTTATCCAAGTTACTCTGAAATTATATTAAAAAGCTCTCCAGTGATTTCTTTTTTTTGTCACAAATGTAACTTCTTAGACAACTAATATTTTATCCTAGTTCAGTATAATTGCTATTTTTCCTTCTCTATTTGTGTGCATTAAAATAAATTCGTATGTGTGACAGGAAAAACTGAACCATACGGTGGATTAACTTCCTGAATCAAAGAGTTTAGAATAAATAAATATGCAACAAAGCTTTCAGTAAATTGTTGAATATTTTGGGGGGTTATTGAAGTTATCATACACTCAGACTACAATTTGTGAGACTCCATTGAAGCCACAATGCCACAGACAATTCTGATCTACAGTGCATGTAACTGGCCATATAATCCAACCAATCAGTTTGAGCATTTTTGTATAAAACGTATCACTTAAAAGTATTAATGAAGTATACTTTCAGTCAAAAAGTTTAGAACCCAAAGCAAGTACTGGCGGGCGGGACCACTATATCTCCCTGACGGCACATTGGGTGAATTTGGTGGAGGCTGGGACCGAGTCAGAGCCTGGGACCGCACACGTCCTACCCACACCCAGAATAGCGGGTCCTACCTCGGTGCTGGTATCTGCGGCGTTTTATGCCACCTCCTCTAAACCCTCCTCCTACGCAACCTCTACCTCTCAATTAACAAGTGTGAGCAGCACGTTGCCAGCAGTGGGCAAGCGTCAGCAGGCCGTGCTGAAACTACTCAGCCTAGGTGACAAGAGGCACACGGCCCCCGAACTGTTGCAGGGTCTGAGAGAGCAGACTGACCTCTGGCTTTCGCCGCTGAGCCTCCAACCGGGCATGGTCGTGTGTGACAACGGCCATAACCTGGTGGCGGCTCTGCAGCTCGGCAGCCTCACACACGTGCCAGGTCCTCGGAAACTTTGAAGAGTCTACCCAGATGGTGAGCGGCGATGCTGCAATCATTAGCGTAACCATCTAGCTGCTATGCCTGCTGAGGAGTTCGCTGCAAGGCATAAAGGCCGACGGGGGATGACAGTATGTCACTTGATAGCCAGACCACCCTCATGTCTATACCTCAGGACGTTTTGGAGGAGGAGGAGGGGGAGGAGCAGGAGAAGGGGGAGGGGGAAGGGACAGCTGGGCACACTGCAGAGTGTACCCATGCTGCTCGCCTCTCATCTGTTCAGCGTGTATAGCATGTGGAGGAGGAGGAGGAGGATCCTGAAAGTCATCTTCCTAGTGAGGACAGCCATGTCTTGCGTACTGGCACCCTGGCACACATGGCTGACTTCATGTTAGGATGCCTTTCTCGTGACCCTCGCGTTAGACGCATTCTGGCCAACACGGATTACTGGGTGTACACCTTTCTCAACCCACAGTACAAGGAGAACCTTTCCACTCTCATTCCTGAAGAGGAAAGGGGTACGAGAGTGATGCAATACCACAGGGCCCTGGTGGACAAAGTGATGCTAAACTTCCCATCTGTCAGCGCTAGCGGCAGAAGGCGCAGTTCCGAGGGCCAAGTCACAGGGGAGGCGCGGAGATCAGGCAGCATCTTCAGCGCAGGCAGTGGAACACTCTCCAGGGCCTTTGCCAGCTTTATGGCTCCCCAGCAAGACTGCGTCACCACTCCCCAGTCAAGGCTGAGTGGGAGGGAGCACTGTAAAAAGATGATGAGGGAGTACGTAGCCGATCGTACCACCATCCTACGTGATGCCTCTGCTCCATACAACTATTGGGTGTCAAAGCTGGACACGTGGCATGAACTTGCGCTGTATACCCTGGAGGTGCTGGCTTGCCCTGCCGCTAGCGTCTTGTCAGAGAGGGTGTTTAGTGCAGCTGGGGGAATCATCACGGATAAGTGTACGCGCCTGTCAACTGCCAGTGCCAACATGCTTACGCTCATAAAGATGAACAAAGCCTGGATTTCCCAAGACTTCTCTTCTCCATCGGCGGAAAGCAGCGGAACCTAAAGATTCTTTTTGCTGCAACTGCATATAAAAGCATTCTTCTCTATCACCGGAAAAACGGGGCATTTAGCTTTGTCAATCTGTCCCTGATATTAATCCTCCCCCTCCTGCTCCTCCTCCTGAAACATCATGTCATCACGCTGAACTGCCAATTTTTCTGTGGCCCAAAAGGCTTATCTAACATTTTTTTTACAATTTTTCAAAGTTTCGAAAAAAAGTATTGATACATTAACATGAACCAATTTTTTGAACAGGAAAATAATATGAGACGGCGCTCAACCCACTGTAATGAAATGCCACTGCAATAAATAAATGGGACTTACCTGGCGTAGGTGGGTGGGTCTTGTGAGGGACCCCCCACCTAACACCTCCACGTCCCGGTAAACGTTGTATATATCAAATTCCAATTCCTGGAAGACTTCAATCCAAATTTCCTAAGACTCCTCTCTCCAGTCCGGAAAGCAAGGAAAACGATGCAAAGAGCCAGCAAGGATCTGTCGCACCCCTGGGATAGGGATGCGACTCCGTATAAACGAATATAAAGAAAAAAGCCAAAAAAGGATCCAGCGCTCCAAAGCAGATTTCTTTAGCCCAGTAAATACAAGGCCCTTTAAACAAAGTACCAGTAGGCTATAGATGAGAAGGCAAATACACAAGGGTGTATTTGCCTTCTCATCTATAGCCTACTGGTACTTGGTTTAAAGGGCCTTGTATTTACTGGGCTAAAGAAATCTAATTTTTTGAACAGGGCTGCCTCCAGGCTCTGTCACAAATTAAGCAACAGCAAGCTGTATCTTTCAAAAAATATTTCTGGTTTTCACCTGCCCTCTCGGTTGATAAATTTTCAGAGGTACACTTGTACTCTTGGTACACTAATTTTTCTGACCCTCGCCTACACTCATGGTACCCCAATGTTTCAGAGGTTGGCCTATACTCTTGCTACAGAAATTTTACTTGGGTCTGCCTGCCTATACTTCTCTACCACATTAATGTTACAGGGGTCTGCCTATACTTCTGCCACGTAAATGTTACAGGGGTCTGCCTATACTGCTGCTTCAAAAATGTTACAGGGGTCTGCCTATGCTTCTGCCACATAAATGTTACAGGGGTCTGCCTATACTGCTGCTACATAAATGTTACAGGGGTCTGCTTATACTTCTGCCACAGAAATGTTACAGGGGTCTGCCTATACTTCTGCTACAAAAATGTTACAGGGGTCTGCCTATACTTCTGCAACGTAAATGTTACAGGGGTCTGCTTATACTTCTGCCACATAAATGAGACCTTCACAGGTGTACTAGCATCGGAGTCTGCTCTATGCCCGCGATTGCTGAGGATTTGTGCAGAGGCCTATGTCCTCGGCGCAGTGAAAGTCTGCCATGTTTGGGCACTCTGATTTCTTCATGGTTCATTTCTTGGGTTGCCTAGGACCTACCTATTCTGTGGGTGCACACAGACTTCCCATGGCGATGATTTACCTGTCTGGCACAAAGTCACTGACTGACTTGGGTAGGGGGCAGAGTGCAGATGGCTTTCCCCTTGTGGTGTCGATTGAGCTATCCGACACCTATACAGAATGAATAGTGTGTGGGCACATGGATTTTCCCATTGCTATGTCAGTCACGGCACCTTGGGTCACACAAGGTGTTTGCTGGGGCCGAGCCTGACCAAGGGCCCGCTCACATACTTCCCACACAGGCTACAGCGGGTCCTGGTTATGGTTTCTTGGCCTTGTAAGGCCACCTCCTCCTCCTGCTTGGGGTCAGGGGATCAGCACTGGGCATCATGGATTTTCTCTCGAGTTACCACAGTTATCAGAGAAACTCGTTTGGGACAAACAAGAGGAGCGCTACAGCGCTAATGAGACGTTCACAGCTGTCTTTGGGTTCCTTGGACACACCCATGCTGTGGGTGAACACAGACTTCCCATGGCGGTGTTTTACCAGCCTGGCACTAAAAAAACACTGACTGACTAGGGCATGGATTGTGGGGCGAGGCCAACATGTATTTTCTCTCGCGTTACCACAGCTATCTGGGGCACTGCTTTGGGACAAACAAGAGGAGTGTTACTGCATTAAGGAGACGTTCACAGCTGCGCTAGCATCGGAGTCAGCTCTATGCCCGCGATTGCTGAGGGTTTGTGCAGAGGCCTATGTCCTCCGCGCAGTGAAAGTCTGCTATGTTGGGGCACTCTGATTTCTTTATGTGTACTGTCTTTAAATTCCTTGGACCCACCCATGCTGTGGGTGCACACAGACTTCCCATAGCGATGTTTGACCTGTGTGGCACAAAGACACTGACTGACTTGGGTAGGGGGCAAAGTGCAGATGGCTTTCCCCTTGCGTTGTCGATGAAGTATCCAACACCCAAACACAATGAGTAGTGTGCGGACACATGGCTTCCCCATTGCTATGTCACTCGCAGCACCTTGGGTCACACAAGATGGAGGCTGGGACCGAGCCTGACCCAGGGCCCGCTCACATACTACCCACACAGAGTATTGCTGCATTGTGGAGATGTGTTGAAGTGCTGGGCTGGCACCTGAGTCCCCTTTATGCCCACGTTTGCGGCTCATGACATTTTTGCGACGGAGGTGGCACGGGATTGGAATGATGATCGTACGTCAATTTATCATCGATTCTCAACAGCATTGTGGGCTATCGCCCCCCCCCCCCCACTTCCCTTTCGAAGAGGGTCGCTGCCTGGCCCTGCCAACCCTCTGCAGTGTGTGCCTCCGGTTCCTCCTCATCGCAGATGCACAGAGAAATAGACATGAGGGTGGTGTTGCTATGAAGGCTGCGCAGGGAAACTTTTGTTTGCGCTGTGGACGCAGGGTCGTGTGGTTTTTTTTTTGTTTTTTTTTGTCTGGCCTTTACTTTTGGTAGCAATATAAGTATATTTGGTGTGCATTTGTGCTGAAAAGAACGTAACCCAGGAGAAGAGGCAGCGATGTGACCCGCAGGCAGTGATTGTGCTTAGTTGCAGGTAGTGTGGTGCTTAGCAAAGGTGTGCCTTGCTAATGAGGGTTTATCCGAAGTAAAAATTGTTAGGGGGGGCAGACTCTAACCCCTATTGTGGCTTAATAGTGAGACCTAGGAGTCTGAAATGCAGCCATGTATGCTGCCCTTGCCCTTCCCTATCCGTTTCTGTGGTGTTCCCATCACTTTCGGATGTTTTCTGGTTTTTCACAATTGAAGACCTATGCGGAGCATCGGTCATATACAAAAATGCTTGATTCGCCCATTGACTTCAATGGGGTTCGTTACTCGAAACGAGCTCTCGAGCATCGCGAAAAGTTCAACTCAAGCAACGAGCACCCGAGCATTTTGGTGCTCGCTCATCTCTAATCACAATGCAATTTCCTGTGCCGTATGATTCGTACACTAGCTGTTTAGGCAGAAGGTTCTTACACTGATACGCTGGCTCAGCTGACTTTCAGTCTAGTCAGTCTATCGGTGTGTGGTTTAGGGGTTTTATACTGGCTCCTATTTTGCTGGCTATACTCTTGTATACTAGCCAGTCATCGTGAGGTTAGCCCCAGGCTTAGCTGAGCTTTGATTTTCTGGTTCAAAGTAGTTTGCTACTTAATTTTCAGTTCCTTACTAGAGATGAGCGAACACCAAAATGTTCGGGTGTTCGTTATTCGGAACGAACTTCCCGCGATGTTCGAGGGTTCGTTTCGAACAACGAACCCCATTGAAGTCAATGGGCGACCAGAGCATTTTTGTATTTCGCCGATGCTCGCTAAGGTTTTCATGTGTGAAAATCTGGGCAATTCAAGAAAGTGATGGGAACGACACAGCAACGGATAGGGCAGGCGAGGGGCTACATGTTGGGCTGCATCTCAAGTTCACAGGTCCCACTATTAAGCCACAATACCGGCAAGAGTGCCCCCCCCCCCTCCCAACAACTTTTACTTCTGAAAAGCCCTCATTAGCATGGCATACCTTTGCTAAGCACCACACTACCTCCAACAAAGCACAATCACTGCCTGCATGACACTCCACTGACACTTCTCCTGGGTTACATGCTGCCCAACCGCCCCCCCTCCCCCCCACAGCGCACACCAAAGTGTCCCTGGGCAGCCTTCAGCTGCCCTCATGCCACACCACGCTCATGTCTATTTAGAAGTGCGTCTGCCATGACGAGGGACCGCAGGCACACACTGCAGAGGTTGGCACGGCTAGGCAGCGACCCTCTTTAAAAGTGGCGGAGCGATAGCCCACAATGCTGTACAGAAGCAATGAGAAATAGAATCCTGTGCCACCGCCATCAGGAGCTGCACACGTGGGCATAGCAATGGGGAACCTATGTGCCACACACTATTCATTCTGTCAAGGTGTCTGCATGCCCCAGTCAGACCGGGCTTTTTAATTCATAGACACAGGCAGGTACAACTCCCTATTGTGAAGTCCCTGTCGACCCACAGCATGGGTGGCTCCCTGGAACCCACCGGCGGTACACAGAAATATCCCATTGCATTGCCCAACACAGCTGAGATAGTAATGTCGTGCTTAATGCAGGTGGGCTTCGGCCCACACTGCATGCCCCAGTCTGACTGGGGTTCTTTATAAGTGTACAGATGTAGTAAAAACTCTGTGTGCACCTACAGCATGGGTGGCTCCCTGGAACCCACCGGCGGTACACAGAAATATCCCATTGCATTGCCCAACACAGCTGAGGTAGTAATGTCATGCTTAATGCAGGTGGGCTTCGGCCCACACTGCATGCCCCAGTCTGACTGGGGTTCTTTATAAGTGTACAGATGTAGTAAAAACTCCGTGTGCACCTACAGCATGGGTGGCTCCCTGGAACCCACCGGCGGTACACAGAAATATCCCATTGCATTGCCCAACACAGCTGAGGTAGTAATGTCATGCTTAATGCAGGTGGGCTTCGGCCCACACTGCATGCCCCAGTCTGACTGGGGTTCTTTATAAGTGTACAGATGTAGTAAAAACTCCGTGTGCACCTACAGCATGGGTGGGTGCCAGGAAGCCACCGGCGGTACACAGAAATATCCCATTGCATTGCCCAACACAGCTGAGGTAGTAATGTCGTGCTTAACCCTTTCCAATCCAATTTGTATATGGTTTTCCTAGGGGGCTTACTCTTTTTCTGCCGTTATACAACGGCGCTATATGCTGGCTAAAGCCAGTACTGCATGAGCTGACACGTAGGATAGGCTCCGACAGCAGAGAGGCTGGCAATATACAGTAAGAGAACCCCGACGGATGTCTACCAACAACGGAGCTGTACAGCCTTAAACCCTAATGTCTTCACAGGTCAGACAGTGGACTGGAAAGGGTTAATGCAGGTGGGTTTCGGCCCACGCTGCATGCCCCAGTCAGACTGGGTTTCTTTATAAGTGGAAACAGATGCATTTATAATTCCCTGTGGACCCACAGCATGGGTGGGTGCCAGGAAGCCACCGGCGGTACATAGAAATATCCCATTGCATTGCCCAACACAGCTGAGGTAGTAATGTCGCGCTTAATGCAGGTGGGCTAAAAATTAATTTGATTACACTGTAGGCGAGGGCCCACAAAAATTGCTGTATCAACAGTACTAATGTACATCAGAAAAATTGGCCATGGCCAGCCAAGAGGGCAGGTGAAACCCATTAATCGCTTTGGTTAATGTGGCTTAAGTGGTAACTAGGCCTGGAGGCAGCCCAGTGTAACGAAAAATTGGTTCAAGTTACAGTTCCAATGCTTTTAAGCGCATTGAAACTTATAAAAATTGTTCAGAAAAATTATTTGAGTGAGCCTTGTGGCCCTAAGAAAAATTGCCCGTTCTGCGTGATTACGTGAGGTTTCAGGAGGAGGAGCAGGAGGAGGAGGAGGAATATTAGACACAGATTGATGAAGCAGAAATGTCCCCGTTTTGGATGGTGAGAGAGAACGTAGCTTCCATCCGCGGGTGCAGCCTACGTATTGCTTACGTATCGCTGCTGTCCGCTGGTGGAGAACAGAAGTCTGGGTAAATTCGTCTTGATGAGTGTTAGCCTTTGGCTTGAGGAAGGTCTATTACGACCGAAACGTTGCCGTAATTTTTGTAATGGGGAAATAAATCTTGTATTTTTCTACATTGCTGAATGCTGCCAGTCACTATTTCCTTATTCCTGATGAGTGTTAGCCTGTCGGCACTGTCGGGTGACAGGCGGGTACGCTTATCTGTGATGATTCCCCCAGCCGCACTAAACACCCTCTCCGACAAGACGCTAGCCGCAGGACAAGCAAGCACCTCCAGGGCATACAGCGCTAGTTCAGGCCACGTGTCCAGCTTCGACACCCAGTAGTTGTAGGGGGCAGAGGCGTCACCAAGGATGGTCGTGCGATCGGCTACGTACTCCCTCACCATCCTTTTACAGTGCTCCCGCCGACTCAGTCTTGGTGGGGAGCCATAAAGCTGGCCAGGCCCTTAAAGACTGTTGCACTGCCTGGGATGTACATGCTGCTTGATCTCCGCACCTCCCCTGCTACCTTGCCCTCGGTACTGCGCCTTCTGCCACTAGCGCTGTCGGCTGGGAATTTTACCATCAGCTTGTCCGCAAGGGTCCCGTGGTATAGCAACACTCTCGAACCCCTTTTCTCTTCAGGAATCAGAGTGGGCAGGTTCTCCTTATACCGTGGATCGAGCAGTGTGTACACCCAGTAATCCGTCGTGGCCAGAATGCGTGCAACGCGAGGGTCACGAGAAAGGCATCCTAACATGAAGTCAGCCATGTGTGCCAGGGTACCTGTACGCAACACATGGCTGTCTTCACTAGGAAGATCACTTTCAGGATCCTCCTCCTCCTCCTCCTCCTCCTCCTCAGGCCATACACGCTGAAAGGATGACAGGCAATCAGCCGGTGTACCGTCAGCAGCGGGCCAAGCTGTCTCTTCCCCCTCCTCCTCATCCTCCTCATGCTCCTCCTCCTCCTCCTGTATGCGCTGAGAAATAGACAGGAGGGTGCCCTGACTATCCAGCGGCATACTGTCTTCCCCCGCCCCCGTTTCCGAGCGCAAAGCAGCTGCCTTTATGGTTTGCAGGGAATTTCTCAAGATGCATAGCAGAGGAATGGTGACGCTAATGATTGTAGCATCGCCGCTCACCACCTGGGTAGACTCCTCAAAATTACCAAGGACATGGCAGATGTCTGCCAACCAGGCCCACTCTTCTGAAAGGAATTGAGGAGGCTGACTCCCACTGCGCCGCCCATGTTGGAGTTGGTTTTCGACTATAGCTCTACGCTGTTCATAGAGCCTGGCCAACATGTGGAGCGTAGAGTTCCACCGTGTGGGCACGTCGCACAGCAGTCGGTGCACTGGCAGCTTAAAGTGATGTTGCAGGGTGCGCAGGGTGGCAGCGTCCGTGTGAGACTTGCGGAAATGTGCGCGCCTTTACGAGCAGGTCTGACAAGCGTGGGTAGCTTTTCAGAAAGCGCTGAACCACCAAATTAAAGAAGTGGGCCTGGCATGGCACATGCATGAGGCTGCCGAGCTGCAGAGCCGCCACCAGGTTACGGCCGTTGTCACACACGACCATGCCCGGTTGGAGGCTCAGCGGCGCAAGCCAGCGGTCGGTCTGCTGTGTCAGACCCTGCAGCAGTTCGTGGGCCGTGTGCCTCTTATCGCCTAAGCTGAGTAGTTTCAGCACGGCCTGCTGACGCTTGCCCACCGCTGTGCTGCCACACCGCGCGACACCGACTGCTGGCGACATGCTGCTGCTAACACATCTTGATTGCGAGACAGAGGAGGAGGAGGAGGAGGAGGAGGAGGGTGCTTTAGTGGAGGAAGCATACACCTCCGCAGATACCACCACCGAGCTGGGGCCCGCAATTCTGGGGGTGGGTAGGACGTGAGCGGTCCTGGGCTCTGACTCTGTCCCTGCCTCCACTAAATTCACCCAATGTGCCGTCAGGGAGATGTAGTGGCCCTGCCCGCCTGTGCTTGTCCACGTGTCCGTAGTTAAGTGGACCGTGGCAGTAACCGCGTTGGTGAGGGCGCGTACAATGTTGCGGGAGACGTGGTCGTGCAGGGCTGGGACGGCACATCAGGAAAAGTAGTGGCGACTGGGAACTGAGTAGCGCGGGGCCGCCGCCTCCATGATACTTTTGAAGGACTCCGTTTCCACAACCCTATACGGCAGCATCTCAAGGCTGATGAATTTTGCTATGCGGACGGTTAACGTTTGAGCGTGCGGGTGCGTGGTGGCGTACTTGCGCTTGTGCTCCAACAGTTGCGCAAGCGACGGCTGGACGGTGCGCTGAACTACACTGCTGGATGGGGCCGAGGACAGCGGAGGTGAGGGTGTGGGTGCAGGCCAGGAGACGGTAGTGCCTGTGTCCTGAGAGGGGGGTTGCATCTCAGTGGCAGGTTGGGGCACAGGGGGAGAGGCAGGGGTGCAAACCGGAGGCGCTGAACGGCCTTCGTTCCACCTTGTGGGGTGCTTGGCCATCATATGTCTGCGCATGGTGGTGGTGGTGAGGCTGTTGGTGTTGGCTCCCCGGCTGAGCTTTGCGCGACAAAGGTTGCACACCACTGTTCGTCGGTCGTCAGGCGTCTCTGTGAAAAACTGCCAGACCTTAGAGCACCTCGGCCTCTGCAGGGTGGCATGGCGCGAGGGGGCGCTTTGGGAAACACTTGGTGGATTATTCGGTCTGGCCCTGCCTCTACCCCTGGCCACCGCACTGCCTCTTGCAACCTGCCCTGCTGATGCCCTTGACTCCCCCTCTGAAGACCTGTCCTCCTGAGTAAGCGTTGCACACCAGGTGGGGTCAGTCACCTCATCGTCCTGCTGCTCTTCCTCCGAATCCTCTGTACGCTGCTCCCTCGGACTTACTGCCCTTACTACTACCTCACTGCAAGACAACTGTGTCTGATCGTCATCGTCCTCCTCACCCACAGAAAGTTGTTGAGACAGTTGGCGGAAGTCCCCAGCCTCTTCCCCCGGACCCCGGGAACTTTCGAATGGTTGGGCATCAGTGACAATAAACTCCTCTGGTGGTAGAGGAACCACTGCTGCCCAATCTGAGCAGGGGCCCGAGAACAGTTCCTGGGAGTGTTCCCGCTCCTGAGCAGGTGTCATTGTAGTGGAGTGAGGAGGCTGGGAGGAAGGAGGAGCAGCAGACAGAGGATTCGGATTTGCAGCAGTGGACGGCGCAGAACTGCGGGTTGACGATAGGTTGCTCGAACCACTTTCTGCCATCCAGGACAGGACCTGCTCACACTGCTCATTTTCTAATAACCGTCTCCCGCGTGGACCCATTAATTGGGCGATGAATGTGGGGACGCCAGAAACGTGCCTCTCTCCTAATCGCGCAGCAGTCGGCTGCGACACACCTGGATCAGGAGCTCGGCCTGTGTCCACACCCTGACTTGGCCCTCCGCGTCCTCGGCCGCGTCCACGTCCTCTAGGCCTACCCCTACCCCTCAGCATGCTGTATTACCAGTGATTAGATTTCACAGGCAGCTAATAAATTGGCGCAAGACTGCCGGCCAAATATAATTTTTTCCCTTTTTTGAAAACGAAAGGCCCCACTGCCTCTAGTGAATGTATAATCTAAGTTTAATAACTGTGCTGTTTTCCTGCTAATGTGTCACAGAACGTGAGGGTAGCAGAGTTATTAACTCTGGCAGAGCAGGTATTTTTTTTCCCAATTAAGGAAAGCAAATGGCGAAGCCAGCAGTAAACCGTAGCTGGGTGCGTCTGATTTTTAAAGGTTGCACACGCAGCCGACACGTGTCCACCGCCCTTAGGACGGACAGAGGCAGGACAAATAGAAATATTTTCCGTTTTTTTGCACCAAAAGGCAGCACTGCGTATATTCAATGAACATGAGAAGTTTAATAACTGTGCTGTTTTCGTGCTAATGTGTCACAGAACGTGAGGGTAGCAGAGTTATTAACTCTGGCAGAGCAGGTATTTTTTTTCCCAATTAAGGAAAGCAAATGGCGAAGCCAGCAGTAAACCGTAGCTGGGTGCGTCTGATTTTTAAAGGTTGCACACGCAGCCGACACGTGTCCACCGCCCTTAGGACGGACAGAGGCAGGACAAATAGAAATATTTTCCATTTTTTTGCACCAAAAGGCAGCACTGCGTATATTCAATGAACATGAGAAGTTTAATAACTGTGCTGTTTTCCTGCTAATGTGTCACAGAACGTGAGGGTAGCAGAGTTATTAACTCTGGCAGAGCAGGTATTTTTTTTCCCAATTAAGGAAAGCAAATGGCGAAGCCAGCAGTAAACCGTAGCTGGGTGCGTCTGATTTTTAAAGGTTGCACACGCAGCCGACACGTGTCCACCGCCCTTAGGACGGACAGAGGCAGGACAAATAGAAATATTTTCCATTTTTTTGCACCAAAAGGCAGCACTGCGTATATTCAATGAACATGAGAAGTTTAATAACTGTGCTGTTTTCCTGCTAATGTGTCACAGAACGTGAGGGTAGCAGAGTTATTAACTCTGGCAGAGCAGGTATTTTTTTTCCCAATTAAGGAAAGCAAATGGCGAAGCCAGCAGTAAACCGTAGCTGGGTGCGTCTGATTTTTAAAGGTTGCACACGCAGCCGACACGTGTCCACCGCCCTTAGGACGGACAGAGGCAGGACAAATAGAAATATTTTCCGTTTTTTTGCACCAAAAGGCAGCACTGCGTATATTCAATGAACATGAGAAGTTTAATAACTGTGCTGTTTTCCTGCTAATGTGTCACAGAACGTGAGGGTAGCAGAGTTATTAACTCTGGCAGAGCAGGTATTTTTTTTCCCAATTAAGGAAAGCAAATGGCGAAGCCAGCAGTAAACCGTAGCTGGGTGCGTCTGATTTTTAAAGGTTGCACACGCAGCCGACACGTGTCCACCGCCCTTAGGACGGACAGAGGCAGGACAAATAGAAATATTTTCCGTTTTTTTGCACCAAAAGGCAGCACTGCGTATATTCAATGAACATGAGAAGTTTAATAACTGTGCTGTTTTCCTGCTAATGTGTCACAGAACGTGAGGGTAGCAGAGTTATTAACTCTGGCAGAGCAGGTATTTTTTTTCCCAATTAAGGAAAGCAAATGGCGAAGCCAGCAGTAAACCGTAGCTGGGTGCGTCTGATTTTTAAAGGTTGCACACGCAGCCGACACGTGTCCACCGCCCTTAGGACGGACAGAGGCAGGACAAATAGAAATATTTTCCGTTTTTTTGCACCAAAAGGCAGCACTGCGTATATTCAATGAACATGAGAAGTTTAATAACTGTGCTGTTTTCCTGCTAATGTGTCACAGAACGTGAGGGTAGCAGAGTTATTAACTCTGGCAGAGCAGGTATTTTTTTTCCCAATTAAGGAAAGCAAATGGCGAAGCCAGCAGTAAACCGTAGCTGGGTGCGTCTGATTTTTAAAGGTTGCACACGCAGCCGACACGTGTCCACCGCCCTTAGGACGGACAGAGGCGGGACAAATAGAAATATTTTCCATTTTTTTGCACCAAAAGGCAGCACTGCGTATATTCAATGAACATGAGAAGTTTAATAACTGTGCTGTTTTCCTGCTAATGTGTCACAGAACGTGAGGGTAGCAGAGTTATTAACTCTGGCAGAGCAGGTATTTTTTTTCCCAATTAAGGAAAGCAAATGGCGAAGCCAGCAGTAAACCGTAGCTGGGTGCGTCTGATTTTTAAAGGTTGCACACGCAGCCGACACGTGTCCACCGCCCTTAGGACGGACAGAGGCAGGACAAATAGAAATATTTTCCATTTTTTTGCACCAAAAGGCAGCACTGCGTATATTCAATGAACATGAGAAGTTTAATAACTGTGCTGTTTTCCTGCTAATGTGTCACAGAACGTGAGGGTAGCAGAGTTATTAACTCTGGCAGAGCAGGTATTTTTTTTCCCAATTAAGGAAAGCAAATGGCGAAGCCAGCAGTAAACCGTAGCTGGGTGCGTCTGATTTTTAAAGGTTGCACACGCAGCCGACACGTGTCCACCGCCCTTAGGACGGACAGAGGCAGGACAAATAGAAATATTTTCCGTTTTTTTGCACCAAAAGGCAGCACTGCGTATATTCAATGAACATGAGAAGTTTAATAACTGTGCTGTTTTCCTGCTAATGTGTCACAGAACGTGAGGGTAGCAGAGTTATTAACTCTGGCAGAGCAGGTATTTTTTTTCCCAATTAAGGAAAGCAAATGGCGAAGCCAGCAGTAAACCGTAGCTGGGTGCGTCTGATTTTTAAAGGTTGCACACGCAGCCGACACGTGTCCACCGCCCTTAGGACGGACAGAGGCAGGACAAATAGAAATATTTTCCGTTTTTTTGCACCAAAAGGCAGCACTGCGTATATTCAATGAACATGAGAAGTTTAATAACTGTGCTGTTTTCCTGCTAATGTGTCACAGAACGTGAGGGTAGCAGAGTTATTAACTCTGGCAGAGCAGGTATTTTTTTTCCCAATTAAGGAAAGCAAATGGCGAAGCCAGCAGTAAACCGTAGCTGGGTGCGTCTGATTTTTAAAGGTTGCACACGCAGCCGACACGTGTCCACCGCCCTTAGGACGGACAGAGGCAGGACAAATAGAAATATTTTCCGTTTTTTTGCACCAAAAGGCAGCACTGCGTATATTCAATGAACATGAGAAGTTTAATAACTGTGCTGTTTTCCTGCTAATGTGTCACAGAACGTGAGGGTAGCAGAGTTATTAACTCTGGCAGAGCAGGTATTTTTTTTCCCAATTAAGGAAAGCAAATGGCGAAGCCAGCAGTAAACCGTAGCTGGGTGCGTCTGATTTTTAAAGGTTGCACACGCAGCCGACACGTGTCCACCGCCCTTAGGACGGACAGAGGCAGGACAAATAGAAATATTTTCCGTTTTTTTGCACCAAAAGGCAGCACTGCGTATATTCAGTGAATAATAACTGTGTTGTGGCCCTGCCTACACAATTCTTTCCCTGCAGTATCAATGGAGGGTGCAATGCTCTGCAGAGGCGATTTTGAGAAGTAAAAAAAAATGCAGCACAGCTAACAGCAGCCAGCACAGTACTGCACACGGTTAAATATGGCCCTAGAAAGGACCGTTGAGGTTCTTGAAGGCTACACTCACTCCTAACACTCTCCCTGCCTATGCAGCACTTCTGTCCCTAATGCCGGGTGCAACGCTCTGCAGAGGCGATTTTGAGAAAAAAAAAATTGCCACTGCTAACAGCAGCCAACACACAGCTATCAGTGGCCCTAATAAGGACCTTTGGGGGGTCTTGAAGCCTACACTAACTACCAATTCTTTCCCTACAGCAGCTCCGGTACAAACAGCACTGTCCCTCATCTAACTCACACGGCATCCGAGGCGAGCCGCGGGAGGGGCCGACTTTTATATTCGGCGGACACCTGATCTTCCCAGCCACTCACTGCAGGGGGGTGGTATAGGGCTTGAACGTCACAGGGGGAAGTTGTAATGCCTTCCCTGTCTTTCAATTGGCCAGAAAAGCGCGCTAACGTCTCAGGGAAGGAAGTGAAAGTAACCCGAACACCGCATGGTGTTCGTTACGAATAACGAACATCACGAACACCCTAATATTCGCACGAATATCAAGCTCGGAAGAACACGTTCGCTCATCTCTATTCCTTACTACTGTCTTTTTGTTTTGTAACTTCTCTGATTTCTCCTTCTTCCTAAGAATGTCCTTGCATCTTTTTCCATCTAGGGTCACAAAGGGAATACTGCTAGGTAGCGGGTGCTGTGTCACTCTTTTCAGAACTGGTCAGGGATAGTATACGGAGAGTAGTATTTTCCTCTCTGTAGTACCAGTCTCTATTTGCCTGGGTGTCCATTCCATTTGCATCTATGTCATTAATTGTCCTCTTTCTATTCCCTTCCCTTGTCTTTGTGTGTACCTTACATGACTTGATTAGTCCAGCATGACTTTGTCAGGTGAGACCTTGACTATGCTATTCCATTGTAACAGTAACAATATGACATTAGGCAATAAATAAAAATCTAAAAAAAGATGGCTTCTGTGAAGAAAATTAAATGTATTGTCATTTCCAATGCCTTCTCTTGAAGTGTTTGTGAAGTTTTTTTTTTTTTTGTCTGGCATTTACTTATGGTAGCAATTAGAGATGAGCGAGCACCAAAATGCTCGGGTGCTCGTTACTCGGAACGAACTTTTCGCGATGCTCGAGGGTTCGTTTCGAATAACGAACCCCATTGAAGTCAATGGGCGACCCGAGCATTTTTGTATTTCGCCGATGCTCGCTAAGGTTTTCATGTGTGAAAATCTGGGCAATTCAAGAAAGTGATGGGAACGACACAGCAACGGATAGGGCAGGCGAGGGGCTAGATGTTGGGCTGCATCTCAAGTTCACAGGTCCCACTATTAAGCCACAATAGCGGCAAGAGTGGGCCCCCCCCCTCCCAAAAACTTTTACTTCTGAAAAGCCCTCATTAGCATGGCATACCTTTGCTAAGCACCACACTACCTCCAACAAAGCACAACCACTGCCTGCATGACACTCCGCTGCCACTTCTCCTGGGTTACATGCTGACCAACCGCCCCCCCCCTCCCCCCCACAGCGCACACCAAAGTGTCCCTGCGCAGCCTTCAGCTGCCCTCATGCCACACCACCCTCATGTCTATTTAGAAGTGCATCTGCCATGAGGAGGAACCGCAGGCACACACTGCAGAGGGGTTGGCACGGCTAGGCAGCGACCCTCTTTAAAAGGGGCGGGGCGATAGCCCACAATGCTGTACAGAAGCAATGAGAAATAGAATCCTGTGCCACCGCCATCAGGAGCTGCACACGTGGGCATAGCAATGGGGAACCTATGTGCCACACACTATTCATTCTGTCAAGGTGTCTGCATGCCCCAGTCAGACTGGTAATATGTACCTTAACAGTAACCGCGTTGGTGGTAATGTGGTGGTGACTGCGGACCTAGTAGCGCGGTTTTATTTTGTTGGTTTTCGGAATGTGGCCAGGATTAAGTGGGCCGTGGCGGGGGGATGGTGGGGGGGCTCTCTTGTAGTGTCGGTAAAGGTGGAATTCTTGGACTGCCACCAGACGAACCAATGCAAAGGCATTTGCCAAGAATGTTTTCCCTGTTGGAGGAGGAGGGGGATGTTTTTGAGGCACTACGTGTCCTCTCCACGTGTCCGTGGTTATATGCACCTTAACAGTAACCGCGTTGGTGGGAAATGGCCTCGCCGCCATCATGTCTTTGGGAAGCCTCTGTTTCCACACCCCAGAGACATACCATTAGCAGCGGTATAGGCAGAGCCCATAATTCGTAACATTTCAGCCGTAGCATTAGGACAGGCCCCACTAACATATCACTAGCAGCATTATAGCGGGAGCGCAGTCTTCGTTCCATGTCAGCAATAGTAGCACTCAAGACAGGCCCCAGTAACAATTCCGAAGCAGCAGTATAGCGGGAGCGCAGTCTTCGTTCCATGTCAGCAATAGTAGCACTCAAGACAGGCCCCAGTAACAATTCCGAAGTAGCAGTATAGCGGGAGCGCAGTCTTCGTTCCATGTCAGCAATAGTAGCACTCAAGACAGGCCCCAGTAACAATTCTGAAGCAGCAGTATAGTGGGAGCGCAGTCTTAGTTCCATTTCAGTAGCTGCAGTATAGCCAAGGCCCAAGTTACATTTATATAGCTAAAGTGTAGGCCAACCCCACACACACTTCTGTACCATGAGTGCAGGCGAAGAACATACAAATTGCTATGATTACACTGTAGGTGAGGGCCCCAAAAAATTGGTGTACCAACAGTACTAATGTACCTCAGTAAAAATTGGCCATGCCCAACCAAGATGGCAGGTGAAACCCATTAATCGCTTTGGTTAATGTGGCTTAAGTGGTAACTAGGCCTGGAGGCAGCCCAGTTTAACGAAAAATTGGTTCAAGTTAAAGTTTCAACGCTTTAAAGAGCATTGAAACATATAAAAATTGTTTAGAAAAATTAGATGAGTGAGCCTTGTGGCCCTAAGAAAAATTGCCCGTTCAGCGTGATTACGTGAGGTTTCAGGAGGAGGAGCAGGAGGAGGAGGAGGAATATTAGACACAGATTGATGAAGCAGAAATGTCCCCGTTTTGGATGGTGAGAGAGAACGTAGCTTCCATCCGCGGGTGCAGCCTACGTATTGCTTACGTATCGCTGCTGTCCGCTGGTGGAGAAGAGAAGTCTGGGGAAATCCAGGCTTTGTTCATCTTGATAAGTGTTAGCCTGTCGGCACTGTCGGTTGACAGGCGGGTACGCTTATCTGTGATGATTCCTCCAGCCGCACTAAACACCCTCTCCGACAAGACGCTAGCCGCAGGACAAACAAGCGCTAGTTCAGGCCACGTGTCCAGCTTCGACACCCAGTAGTTGTAGGGGGCAGAGGCGTCACCGAGGATGGTCATGCGATCGGCTACGTACTCCCTCACCATCCTTTTACAGTGCTCCCGCCGACTCAGCCTTGACTTGGGAGCGGTGACACAGTCTTGCTGGGGAGCCATAAAGCTGGCCAGGCCCTTAAAGACTGTTGCACTGCCTGGGCTGTACATGCTGCTCGATCTACGCACCTCCCCTGCTACCTGGCCCTTGGAACTGCGCCTTCTGCCACTACCGCTGTCGGATGGGAATTTTACCATCAGCTTGTCCGCCAGGGTCCTGTGGCATAGCAACACTCTCGAACCCCTTTCCTCTTCGGGAATGAGAGTGGGAAGGTTCTCCTTATAGCGTGGGTCGAGCAGTGTGTACACCCAGTAATCCGTAGTGGCCAGAATGCGTTGAATGCGAGGGTCACGAGAAAGGCATCCTAACATGAAGTCAGCCATGTGTGCCAGGGTACCTGTACGCAACACATGGCTGTCCGCACTAGGAAGATCACTTTCAGGATCCTCCTCCTCCTCGTCCTCCTCCTCCTCCTCCCCCTCCTCCTCCTCCTCCTCCTCAGGCCATACACACTGAAATGATGACAGGCAAGCAGCATGGGTACGGTCAGCAGTGGGCCAAGCTGTCTCTTCCCCCTCCTCCTCATCCTCCTCATGTTCCTCCTCCTCCTCCTGAACGCGCTGAGATATAGACAGGAGGGTGCTCTGACTATCCAGCGACATACTGTCTTCCCCCAGCTCGGTTTCCGAGCGCAAAGCGGCTGCCTTTATGGTTTGCAGGGAAGTTCTCAAGATGCATAGCAGAGGAATGGTGACGCTAATGATTGCAGCATCGCCGCTCACCACCTGGGTAGACTCCTCAAAGTTTCGAAGGACCTGGCAGATGTCTGCCAACCAGGCCCACTCTTCTGAAAAGAATTGAGGAGGCTGACTCCCACTGCGCCGCCCATGTTGGAGTTGGTATTCCACTATAGCTCTACGCTGCTCATAGAGCCTAGCCAACATGTGGAGCGTAGAGTTCCACCGTGTGGGCACGTCGCACAGCAGTCGGTGCACTGGCAGATTAAAGCGATGTTGCAGGGTGCGCAGGGTGGCAGCGTCCGTGTGGGACTTGCGGAAATGTGCGCAGAGCCGGCGCACCTTTACGAGCAGGTCTGACAAGCGTGGGTAGCTTTTCAGAAAGCGCTGAACCACCAAATTAAAGACGTGGGCCAGGCATGGCACGTGCGTGAGGCTGCCGAGCTGCAGAGCCGCCACCAGGTTACGGCCGTTGTCACACACGACCATGCCCGGTTGGAGGCTCAGCGGCGCAAGCCAACGGTCGGTCTGCTCTGTCAGACCCTGCAGCAGTTCGTGGGCCGTGTGCCTCCTATCTCCTAAGCTGAGTAGTTTCAGCATGGCCTGCTGACGCTTGCCCACCGCTGTGCTGCCACGCCGCGCGACACCGACTGCTGGCGACGTTCTGCTGCTGCTGACACATCTAGATTGGAAGACAGAGGTTGAGGAGGAGGAGGAGGGTGCTTTAGTGGAAGAAGCATACACCGCCGAACATACCACCACCGAGCTGGGGCCCGCAATTCTGGGGGTGGGTAGGACGTGAGCGGTCCCAGGCTCTGACTCTGTCCCAGCCTCCACTAAATTCACCCAATGTGCCGTCAGGGAGATGTAGTGGCCCTGCCCGCCTGTGCTTGTCCACGTGTCCGTAGTTAAGTGGACCTTGCCACTAACCGCATTGGTGAGGGCGCGTACAATGTTGCGGGAGACGTGGTCGTGCAGGGCTGGGACGGCACATCGGGAAAAGTAGTGGCGACTGGGAACTGAGTAGCGCGGGGCCGCCGCCATCATAGCTTTGAAGGACTCCGTTTCCACAACCCTATACGGCAGCATCTCAAGGCTGATAAATTTGGCTATGTGGACGGTTAACGATTGAGCGTGCGGGTGCGTGGCGGCGTACTTGCGTTTGCGCTCCAACAGTTGCGCTAGCGACGGCTGGACGGTGCGATGCGAGACATTGCTGGATTGGGCCGAGGACAGCGGAGGTGAGGGTGTGGGTGCAGGCCATGAGACGGTAGTACCTGTGTCCTGAGAGGGGGGTTGGATCTCAGTGGCAGGTTGGGGCACAGGGGGAGAGGCAGCGGTGCAAACCGGAGGCGGTGAACAGCCTTCGTCCCACCTTGTGGGGTGCTTGGCCATCATATGTCTGCGCATGCTGGTGGTGGTCAGGCTGTTGGTGGTCGCTCCCCGGCTGATCTTGGTGCGATAAAGGTTGCACACCACTGTTCGTCGGTCGTCAGGCGTCTCTGTGAAAAACTGCCAGACCTTAGAGCACCTCGGCCTCTGCAGGGTGGCATGGCGCGAGGGTGCGCTTTGGGAAACACTTGGTGGATTATTCGGTCTGGCCCTGCCTCTACCCCTGGCCACCGCACTGCCTCTTGCAACCTGCCCTGCTGCTGCCCGTGCCTCCCCCTCTGAAGACCTGTCCTGTGTAGGCGTTGCACACCAGGTGGGGTCAGTCACCTCATCGTCCTGCTGCTCTTCCTCCGAATCCTCTGTGCGCTGCTCCCTCGGACTTACTGCCCTTACTACTACCTCACTGCAAGACAACTGTGTCTCATCGTCATCGTCCTCCTCACCCACTGAAAGGTCTTGAGACAGTTGCCAGAAGTCCCCAGCCTCATCCCCCGGACCCCGGGAACTTTCCAATGGTTGGGCATCAGTGACGATAAACTCCTCTGGTGGTAGAGGAACCACTGCTGCCCAATCTGAGCAGGGGCCCGAGAAAAGTTCCTGGGAGTGTTCCCGCTCCTGAGCATGTGTCATTGTAGTGGAGTGAGGAGGCTGGGAGGAAGGAGGAGCAGCAGACAGAGGATTCGGATTTGCAGCAGTGGACGGCGCAGAACTCTGGGTGGATGATAGCTTGCTCGAAGCACTTTCTGCCATCCAGGACAGGACCTGCTCACATTGCTCATTTTCTAATAAAGGTCTCCCGCGTGGACCCATTAATTGGGCGATGAATGTGGGGACGCCAGAAACGTGCCTCTCTCCTAATCGCGCAGCAGTCGGCTGCGACACACCTGGATCAGGAGCTCGGCCTGTGCCCACACCCTCACTTGGCCCTCCGCGTCCTCGGCCGCGTCCACGTCCTCTAGGCCTACCCCTACCCCTCAGCATGCTGTATTACCAGTGATTTGATTTCCCAGGCAGGAAATAAATTGGCGCAAGCCTGCAGGCCAAATATAATTTTTTCGCTATTTTGCAAAGGGAAGGCCCCACTGCGGATATTCAATGAACAATACGTTTAATTAATAACTGTGGTGTGGCCCTGAAAAAGTGTCACACAACTTTAGTGTAGCACAGTTATTAACTCTGGCAGAGCAGGTATTTGCCAGTCAGGAAAGACAATGGCGCAAGCCTGCAGTAAACTGTAGCTGGTTGCGTTTGATTTTCGTACGTTCTCCACGCAGCACACACGTACACGGAGACCTTAGGACTGACACAGGCAGGCCAAATATAATTTTTTCCCTGCTTTTTTGCAAAGGGAGGGCCCCACTGCGGATATTCAATGAATAATAACTGTGTTGTGGCCCTGCCTACACAATTCTGTCCCTGTAGTATTAATGGAGGGTGCAATGCTCTGCACAGACGATTTTTTGAAAAAAAAAAAATATGCAACACTGCTAACAGCAGCCAGCACAGTACTGCACACGGTTAAATTTGGCCCTAGAAAGGACCGTTGAGGTTCTTGAAGGCTACACTCACTCCTAACACTCTCCGTGCCTAAGCACCACTTCTGTCCCTAATACCAGGTGCAATGCTCTGCACTGCCGATTTTGAGAAAAAAAAAAAAAAAATTTCCACTGCTAACTGAAGCAGCCTGCACACATGTAGATGTGGCCCTAAGAAGGACCGTTGGGGTTCTTGAAGCCTACACTCACTACAAACACTCTCCCTACAGCAACTCCAATAGAACAGCACTTTCCCTCACTAACTCACACGGCATCTGAGCCGAGCCGCGGGAGGGGCCGACTTTTATACTCGGGTGACATCTGATCGCCCCAGCCACTCACAGCAGGGGGGTGGTATAGGGCTTGAACGTCACAGGGGGAAGTTGTAATGCCTTCCCTGTCTTTCAATTGGCCAGAAAAGCGCGCTAACGTCTCAGAGATGAAAGTGAAAGTAACCAGAACACCGCGTGGTACTCGTTACGAGTAACGAGCATCCCGAACACCCTAATATTCGCACGAATATCAAGCTCGGACGAGTACGTTCGCTCATCTCTAGTAGCAATATAAGTATATTTGGTGTGCATTTGTGCTGAAAAGAACAATCACTACTCTCTTCTGTTCGATCAATTAGAAATGTGTCGTGTCCAGTGAATTACTTTTCATATATAGTGTGGTGTCCACCATATTACACTAGATACTATAAAAAGATATATTTTGTAATATAAAGTTTCCAGACCACACAAAGCAGCAGGTATCTCTGTATCCATTCTCTAAGAGCATTTTCATTGTAGTCTTACACACAGGTTTGCAGGTATGAAGAATGAGTAGGGAGAAACAGTGTGTAGAACTGTTTAGCAAGAAAGTTCATTATGCTGGCTTGATTAGCATTAGGATCAATGGTAGTGTTGTTCCTTTGATATGCTGCCTGTTGTTGAGGAGAAAAGCTGCTTGCAGATTTTAATTTTTTTAAAATATGAGACCAAACTTCCTGTAACCCAGATGATTGAACTAAATCACACAAAAAGAGCACACATCAAACCAGAAAAAATCTAATTGAGAAAGCACTACAAGGGAGGGTCAGGGACATGCATGTTAATT
The DNA here is from genome assembly GCF_035609145.1 of Eleutherodactylus coqui. NCBI lineage: Eukaryota > Metazoa > Chordata > Amphibia > Anura > Eleutherodactylidae > Eleutherodactylus > Eleutherodactylus coqui. The sequence continues at coordinate 134,601,821 of NC_089837.1, read as the reverse complement.
TTTTTTAATAAGAATGAATTTGATGTCTATAGAGGAGCAAAACTGGTTATGTTTATATATGTATATAAGTGTTCCGGATTTTAAATAAGATCATAGAAGGATATTGGTTCTATATATTATATACATTTTTTAGTAATTATGATTCTGTGTTAATCAGGATTATATATATCTCTTCTATTTCGGATGGAAATTCTTTGTAAATTTTATGAGATTATGTTAAATTTTATGGTATGATGAGTGGAAAGCAAAATTAGCCATTGAAGTTCAATGATGTAATGATGACATTGATAAAGTTATTTTTATTTGAACTAATCGGCAAGACTTTGCGGTGACGTCACTACTAGAGATGAGCGAGCATACTCGTCCGAGATGGATGCTCGTTCGAGTATTAGGGCGAGCACCCACTGGCGTTTTTTTACCTGCGTTTTGCGTTTTGCGTTTTTCCTGCACAGGCATAGAGATAACATGTGTTCCTGTCCACTGGCGTTTTTTTTGCGTTGCGTTTGCGTTTTTAACATAGGAACTGTCAGTTGCATATGTGTCCTTATTTTTCTCCTAATGCACCCATGAATGTCAATGGAAATTAACGGAAAAGCCGCGAAAACGCCGCGAAAAACGCGCGGAAAAATCGCGGGAAACGCGGCGAAAACGCTGCGCTTTTTCCCCGCGGAAAACGCAATCGCCAGTGGGTGCTCGCCCTAAGGGTGCTCGAGATGCTCGTTACTCGAGACGAGCACCACGCAGTACTCGTCTCGATTTAACGAGCACTGACCATTGAATTCAATGGAGCCGGCAATACAGCCGGCTCTATTGAAAGCAATGGGCTGCCGGCGTACGCGGGATGAATTGTCGGGAAAAGCTTAAATATATAAGCCCTTCCCTGCAATTCATCTAGAAATGTGTAAAAATAAAAAATATATATATACTCACCTGGTCCCGGCAGAACGATGTTAGCCCATTGAATTCAATGGAGCCGGCAATACAGCCGACTCCATTGAAAGCAATGGGCTGCCGGCGATCGCGGGATGAATTGTCGGGAAGGGGTTAAATATATAAGCCCTTCCCTGCAATTCATCCAGAAATTCATGAATGGGTGAGTGAGGGCTGCCTCTGATTGGTCAGGCTGTGACCAATCAGAGGCATCTCATTCAGCAGGCGGGGATTTTAAATCCCCGGCTGCTGAATACTACTCACAGCTGTTCAGAGCAGTTCAGGAGAACTGCAGCCTGCCGCACTGAACTCCGTCTGCCGGGACCAGGTAAGTATATATATATTTTTTATTTTTACACATTTCTGGATGAATTGCAGGGAAGGGCTTATATATTTAACCCCTTCCCGACAATTCATCCCGCGATCGCCGGCAGCCCATTGCTTTCAATGGAGTCGGCTGTATTGCCGGCTCCATTGAATTTAATGGACTAACATCGTTCTGCCGGGACCAGGTGAGTATATATATATATTTTATTTTTACACATTTCTACATGAATTACAGGGAAGGGCTTATATATTTAAGCTCTTCCCGACAATTCCTCCCGCGTACGCCGGCAACCCATTGCTTTCAATAGAGCCGGCTGTATTGCCGGCTCCATTGAATTCAATGGGCTAACATCGTTCTTCTCTGCCACAGCTGTTACAGCTGTGGCAGAGGAGAACGATCTTTATGCTGACAGTGGGGGGGGGGGGGTCTCACTCTTGCCGCTATTGTGGCTTTATAGTGGGACCTGGGAACTTGAGATGCAGCCCAAAATGTAGCTCCTCGCCTGCCCTATTCGTTTCTGTGTCGTTTCCATCACTTTCTTGTGTTTTGCAGATTTTCACAAATGAAAACCTTAGCGAGCATCGGCGATATACAAAAATGCTCGAGTCACCCATTGACTTCAATGGGGTTCATTACTCGAAACGAACTCTCGAGCATCACTGAAAGTTCGACTCGAGTAACGAGCACCCGAGCATTTTGGTGCTCGCTCATCTCTAGTCACTACGTATTGTGCAACGCATGTTACGTTTCATTATCCATTAAGGAAATATACATTTGCTTTCCAAAGCACGTTATCCATGCGGACACTCCCACTAATCCCAGTGAACCCGGAAGATGACAACACTGCAGTAGTCCGGCGGCTCATCGAAATCCCAGACGTAAGTATTTGTGATCCTACATAAATGTATAGTGTCACCATTATTACTATATGCTTCCAAAAGACGCGCCTTGTAGCGTCAAAACGCGTTGCACTCACGGATTCCTGTCGTTATATTTTTAATAATTGCATACTATTTCAATACTGGTGGTTACCTCTACTCCCCTATAAAACGAGCGCGGAGATTTTTCTATTTATTCACTTGGATATGAACTAGTACGGCCATGTTGAACATCTCTAAGGTGCATAAAAAATTGCAGGGATCTTCAAATCAGCTTTACTTTTGTACCATTCTTTTTGAAACACTCTGTACATAAGACCTATTTTCTCATGTTAAATGGGTTATACAAGATTAGAAGAACATGTCTATTTTTTTCAAGAAACAATAGCACACCTGTCCACAGGTTGTTTGTGATATTTAGTTTATATGCTATATACAGTATATTATGTTTTTCTATTTATGTACAACCTTTTTTATGACTTGTCAAAAGGTTCATGGTAAGACTGGAAGGGAGTGTACTTATAATATAATGAAATTATGCAAAATGAATTGTATGTATTGTCTACCTACTAATCCGTCTTCCTCTAGAACCAATGACTCTCGGATGCATTCTAGGTCAACACTTCAGGGGCAGTTCTCAACCTCAGGCTTTTAACCCTTTCCAATCCACTGTCTGACGTCTAAAGACATTCTGATTGAAGACTGTACAGCTCCGATGTCAGAAGACGTCCGGCAGAGTATTCTTACGGTAGATTACTGGCCGCTCTGTTGTCGTGGGCCTCTCCAGCATGTCCCATACCGCAGTACTGGCTCTAGCCATTAGATGGTGCCATTGTATAATGGCAGAAGGAGAAAGCCCTCTAGGAAACCCTAAATCCAAAATTGGATTGCAAAGGGTTAAACTACTTTGCACCACCGTCTGTCCATACCCATTCATTATCAGTGGCCTGCCTAATAAAAACATACAGTACACTTCATACTAGCCAACAAGCTCAGAAGTGACATAAAGATTGCTTGCTACAGAGAGCTGACAAGAGAGAGGGACATATACAGGAAAACACAACCCATTGCCTAGGAAACTGAGATATTTGCCCCATGATTTCTAACTTGGCAGACAAGAAGCAACTTTTTCTTGTCCTAGATATTGGAGACTGAAGAGTATGTAGCACAAATAGCTAAGAAAGACTGCACACAGGTCAAGCATGCACCCTGTTACACCATTCATTGTCTGTGAGTCTGAAGGAAACAGCCTAACATTGTACTTGGCGGTTTCCATTGGCTCCATAGAAATTGAATTTAGCAAGAGGGTGCATGCTCAACTGCCATCTACTGCTGGCCCAGGAAACCCCAATATGGTATCTGCAGCTGTTACCTTCTACATTGTACCTCCTGCTTCTGTCCCTAATACTATGACCCCAATACTGTGCCTGTTTTCCCCCCAGTAATGTGTCTGTGCATAGCATGCTGTCCCTTATACTTTGCCTGTGGTACCTCAAGTACCATGCCTGGCTTGCTGTGCCTTCATTATTGTGTCTGGTCTTCATATGACATACCGTGTCTGTCCTTCTGTGCGTCTATCAGTATTCCTACTCTTCAGAGCCTTTTACACATGTCCTGCTGACAGTGATAGTCACCCCAGCACATTCACACATTGTCCAGAAATCAAGTAGTAAGTGACTATGAACTTCCAGATGTACACATCATTTTCTCGATAGGAACGCATGCTTTTGAGTGAACTGTGAAAACACTTAGCTACATGTTGTATTAAGCATTCAACTGTATCCTATAATATCTGTGTAATAATTGCTTCTGCTGCCAGAAGGCACTATTGATCTTAAATACGCTACTTAATATCAATGTAGATCCATGTTGTACACTATCCTACCAAAGTAATTGGACACCTAAGCAAAAATCAAAAAGTAGTATTTATTTACATATATTAATACTTAGAGGCCCTAATGACTTGGGATATTCTCCACAGCATACTTTCTACTAACTTCTGATACACTTAAAGGGGTTGTCTCGCGAAAGCAAGTGGGGTTAGGTACTTCTGTATGGCCATATTAATGCACTTTGTAATATACATCGTGCATTAAATATGAGCTCCACCCCCTTGTACGTGTCATGCATAGCTCCGCCCCGTCACATGTGCCGATTCCAGCCAATCAGGAGGCTGGAATCTGCATATGTGACAGGGGCGGAGCTACGCGATGACGCGTACAAGGGGCGGAGCCAAACCGCCGCTGTTGCCGAGCCGAGCCGAAGGGAGAAGACCCATCTGCGCAAGTGCGTCTAAAAAAGCAAGAAGACACCGAAATTAGACGGAGCCATGGAGACGGGGACGCCAGCAACGGAGCAGGTAAGTGAATAACTTCTGTATGGCTCATATTTAATGCACGATGTATATTACAAAGTGCATTAATATGGCCATACAGAAGTACTTAACCCCACTTGCTTTCGCGAGACAACCCCTTTAAGCTGGTAATTCCCACAGTTCATCCTGCATATGTCTAGTGAGTTCTCTCAAAGAAGATGGACAATGTTCATATTTCCTGACTTGATGTTCCACTTCATCCCAAAGATGTTCAGTAGGGTTCAGTTCAGGACTTTGTGTAGGTCAGTCCAATCATGGAACATCTTTATCCTCAAGCAAATGTAAAACAGCGTTGGATTTGTGACAAGGCGTGTAGTCTTGTTGGAAGTTTTGCTGACCATTTCCAGAGTATTTTCATATTGTCTAGATTGTCATGGTGTACCTCCATGTTCATGGTTTTTGTCACTACAACAGACCACGGCCATGCCCCCTAAACATTCCCAGACTATAATCAAACCTCCGTTGTACTTAACTATTGGCACAACATACTAAGGCAAGAGGTGTTCCCCAAGCATTCTCCACATCCAGGTATGTCCCCCTGATTTCAAGGTGGAGAAGCGTGATTCCTCACTCTATAGAATGTTCTGCTATAGTGCAACTGACCAATATCGACGCTCGTTGCACAATTGTAGATAGGCTAATGCATCTTCGAGAGAGAACTCTCCAGCTGTTTGCAAGATGAATGAAGGGAAATACCAGCTGAAATGCATCAGTAGAAAGTATGCCGTGCAAAGTATCCAATGTCATTAGGGCCAATTGAGGCCCCTCTAAGCATTAACATATGTAAATACCTAATACTTTGATTTTAGCTTAGGTGTCCAATTAGTTTTGGTAGGATAGTGTCTGGTATATAATGCAAATATGTGTTTAAGTAATAAAATATACCAGTCTAGTTCATAGCTGACTTTCCCGGTGTGTACAGTACCTTCATCAAAACCAAAGGCCCAAAATAAATGCATGAAAGTTATTGATTCCAACAGAAAACCTTGATACAGGTCTGACTTATTGTAAGGCTTTGATGTCTTACACTTTGATTCCTGACACTAGTCTGAATCTCTAATGACTATACATAATTTAAGTTTTCTACCGGTAACCCCAAACGTCTTTGAGCTTTGTAGGAAATGTGCAGTAACAAGACCAAGATCTTGTACATTTTACTACAGATGATAGGTCATAGTATCCTTATAATATTAGACATGAGTGTTGAAATACACACATATAACCATTATTGCTCATAAATGTTTAATTGCGACAGCAGTATACCATAAGACTCATGAAATAAATGTCATTTAATGTAATCACTCTTAGGCCTCGGTCACACGGGCGATTTTCCGTGCGATCTGCGCATGTGCATGTGATGTGCGATTTTATAAAACCATTGCTTTGCAATGGTATCAGACACATGAGCGCTTTTTATGCGCTCGTCCGATAAATTATAGAACAGAAATCGCAGATCGCACCTATCTGCGATTCCTGTTCTCTTCTCTATATGCGCTCAATGGGGCCGGCGGCAGCAGCGCCGACCCCATTGAGAACATTTACTAGACAAATCATTCTCCTCTGCCACAGCTGTAACAGCTGTGGCAGAGAAGAATGATGTTTGCCCATTGAATTCAATAGAGCCGGCAATCTCACGATGAATTTTCGGGAAGGGCTTAAAAATATAAGCCCTTCCCTGAAATTCATCCAGAAATGTGTAAAAAGTAAAAAATAAAAAAAAACTCACCTTGTCCAGGCAGACAGAGTTCAGCCGCGGCCGGCCGGCAGTTCTCCTGAACTGCTCTGAGTAGTATTCAGCAGCCGGGGATCATTCAGCTGAGAGCTGCCCCTGATTGGTCCCTGCGCTGAGCCAATCAGAGGCAGCCCTCACTCACCCATTCATGAATTCATGAATGGGTGAGTGAGAGCTGCCTCTGATTGGTGAGGGCTGTGACCAATCAGAGGCAGCTCATTCAACAGGCGGGGATTTTAAATCCCCGCCTGCTGAATACTACTCAGAGCAGTTCAGGAGAACTGCCGGCCGGCCGCAGCTGAACTCCGTCTGCCGGGACAAGGTGGAAAAAAAAAATGACAGTGGGTGTAAGCCCTTAACTGGCACATTTATTAGCTAAGTGACTCAATCCTTCAATCATCACAAAATAATGCCAAAGGATAAGGTAGAAAACCAATGCCAAAATAATAGTGCACAGGAAGTAGTAGATAATGCATTGATATCTTGATACATTGTGTCAGCTCTGCTGCGTTGGTGTTAATTGTATTTGTGGGTCAGTGCTTAATTTCACCCACCGTTTGGTGTAAATTAATGGTTTGGAGTGAAGTAGCAATGGAAATAGGTTAGCCGGACTTAAGTATTTGGTAATAATATGGATGCACCCTTCCTTACCTTTTTTAAGTTTTCAGATATCCCTGCCCTTGTCTTGTCGGCACTATCTTCTCCTTGAGTCATGTGCACAAGCTCTGCTACAACTTAAAGGGGTTGTCCAAGTTCTAGCTCTGGTATAACATCTATTGCCCAAGCAATAACATAACAAATAGGCTTATAGGGTCATTCCGTGTCAGTTCAACCAACGCTCCCGGTCGACCATCTCAGATTTTAATGAAACTTTGCACAAAGATAGACCCTGACCCTAAACTAAGATAGTCAGAATATTAGGCTTCAAAGTGCTTTGTTTCACGAGCTACAGGTCTTAATCTAGGGGGTTGTCTTGTGATTACAGCGCGCAACCTGAAAAAAGTGGCGATTTCAATCCATTGCCAAGCCAGTTCCAATAACTCTAGAGCAATGAAACTTCACACACTAGGAGAACTTTTGGTGCTGAATCCAGCTAAGCTACTCAGACTGCCACTCTTATCATCATTCTGCCACTATTGCATGTCAAAGTAGCTGAAAAATTCTATCGCGCAAAATAAAACTCATATTTTAAGCAGTAATAACTCATAATCAATGCAATCCAACTCAGCTATGAATTTATCAATGTGTACTCCAGAGAAATGTTTCTCATTATTTACATTATGGACCCAAAAGGATGCATAGCTCTTAAGATACAATGAGTCAAAAATGGCAAAAAACACTTTTTTGCTAATTTTTCCCTTTTTCAAAGGCGAAAATCGGAATGTACTCCATTTTTATTTTTTTTCAGTTTTGTTCTATTTGGAAGAGAATTTTTTGCTCTACAAGATTCGATGTTTTTCATTTTGTTCCCAGACCTTCTAGATGGGAAAATATCAATGCCTGTGAAGGTCCTATGCACTCGCGGAGGTCAAATAATAAAATAAGTGTAAGTTTTGCATGGATGTATAATTAGTTTAGAAATCATGAGAAGGTAAATTATTTTTGGAATGAGACAACTTTTTGTGCTCAAGATACTTATGTGATCAAAAATTGCATGGCGAGTTCAGGTGAGCCACAAGCTTTGGCCTAAGATGGTCAGAATATCATTGAGTGTTGCATAATGATTGTGGTATATTACAGTGATCACTGGGCTTATTTAGTCTATCCATATTGGATACTAAGATTATCTAAGGCTAGCATTTGTGTAATAAATAACTAGTTATGTGATCAAAAATTGCATGGCGAGTTCAGGTGAGCCACAAGCTTTGGCTTAAGATGGTCAGAATATCATTGAGTGTTGCATAATGATTGTGGTATATTACAGTGATCACTGGGCTTACACTTATGCAACACTCAATGATATTCTGACCATCTTAAGCCAAAGCTTGTGGCTCACCTGAACTCGCCATGCAATTTTTGATCACATAACTAGTTATTTATTACACAAATGCTAGCCTTAGATAATCTTAGTATCCAATATGGATAGAGTGCTAAATAAGCCCAGTGATCACTGTAATATACCACAATCATTATGCAACACTCAATGATATTCTGACCATCTTAGGCCAAAGCTTGTGGCTCACCTGAACTCGCCATGCAATTTTTGATCACATAAGTATCTTGAGCACAAAAAGTTGTCTCATTCCAAAAATAATTTACCTTCTCATGATTTCTAAACTAATTATACATCCATGCAAAACTTACACTTATTTTATTATTTGACCTCCGCAAGTGCATAGGACCTTCACAGGCATTGATATTTTCCCATCTAGAAGGTCTGGGAACAAAATGAAAAACATCGAATCTTGTAGAGCAAAAAATTCTCTTCCAAATAGAACAAAACTGAAAAAAAATAAAAATGGAGTACATTCCGATTTTCGCCTTTGAAAAAGGGAAAAATTAGCAAAAAAGTGTTTTTTGCCATTTTTGACTCATTGTATCTTAAGAGCTATGCATCCTTTTGGGTCCATAATGTGAATAATGAGAAACATTTCTATGGAGTACACATTGATAAATTCATAGCTGAGTTGGATTGCATTGATTATGAGTTATTACTGCTTAAAATATGAGTTTTATTTTGCGCGATAGACTTTTTCAGCTACTTTGACATGCAATGGTGGCAGAATGATGATAAGAGTGGCAGTCTGAGGAGCTTAGCTGGATTCAGCACCAAAAGTTCTCCTAGTGTGTGAAGTTTCATTGCTCTAGAGTCATTGGAACTGGCTTGGCAATGGATTGAAATCGCCACTTTTTTCAGGTTGCGCGCTGTAATCACAAGACAACCCCCTAGATTAAGACCTGTAGCTTGTGAACCAAAGCACTTTGAAGCCTAATATTCTGGCTATATTAGTTTAGGATCAGGGTCTATCTTTGTGCAAAGTTTCATTGAAATCTGAGATGGTCGACCGGGAGCGTTGGTTGAACTGACACGGAATGACCCTATACTAACCTCTTCCCGCTTCCGCTATGTCATGTTTACAGGCTGCCCCAGCCTTTTTACTGAATGTCACAGGTTCTACAGCCAATAACAGGGCTCAGCAATCGATTATTAGTTGCAACACCTGGTATGTCCGGAAAACCAGATGGGACCGCAGGCTGTAAGCAAATGCTTCAGTGGGGGACCGGGTATTGGCGTGGGAGGTGAGTATAAGCCTATTTGTTATGTTACTGCTTCCTGAATGGATTTAACCTAACCCATTTAAAGAAACACATTTTTTGTCAGATAGTCAATGAGTCAATGTTCAGCTTGTGGCTGATCACATACAATTGCATAACCTAAAACTGTCACACATTGAGCAAGAAATAAGGTTCCTTGGTTCCTATTTAGTTGTGAAGGTGTATGTTTCCTATTCTAATTTGGACCTTACTTGTACAGTTCTGTCTTTGGTTTGCCTTTCCTGACCTGTATCAATCTTATTGTTTTGCAAGAACTCCCTAGCCCTGACATCAGATTTGTACGGCCACACTTCTGTTTACTGTTTCTGGTACATTTCATTGGGGACACCATATACAAGTAATCAGCAATTGCTATTTGTGATTGCTCTGAGAATAAGACCTGGGAATTCACTGCACAATGTCTATACCTTCCTGAAGGGCATTTTAAGTTTAAGATAAGAAAATTCCTTAGATTCTGGTTTCCCCTGTTTAGCCTAACCAAATCCAATAGTGACATAATGAGTCCATCCTCTTGTCCTGAGGTTTGTCTGTGACAAATACACTATATAGACAAAAGTATTTGGACACTGCATGTTTTGCAGAAAGAAGAGGATAGAACAGTCCCAGTAATTCAGCACTGTTCTAGCCTCCCAACTCTCAGTCACTCAGCCCTAAGCTAATGGGAGGTGCTAAAGATATATAAGGCCTTGTAATGTTCAAATATTTTGTGTTCTCAATGAAGATTCAGATTGATGAAGATTAAAGAGCAAGTGTTGTAAAGAGTGAGAAGCTGTTTAAAGGGACAGAGCTTCACAGGGCCCGAACAGCCATTTTCCTGGGTCTTATGCTTGGAAGAAAATTTGCTTAGTGCAGGCTGCAAGCATCCCAGGATCATGGTGGAAAACCCGGATAAGCAGTTTGGGACCTGATAAGCAGCAGCATTTTTAGCCACCACCTTCAAAACTGGAGTAGACAGACATAACAAATGATTATTATTTACCGCAATATTACACATTATTAAGTTTCTTATTTTTTATTTTTATATTTTTTTTCATCCAAATACAAAGTGCAGGGTCCAAGAAAGTTGCTCTTATATCCTGTTAAACCTAATGTGGAAAACTGTTGAAAAGTTATTATGGAATGAAATACAATCATGTGATCATTTGAACAAATGTAAAAAGGGGCAGATAAAGGCTAACAAGAGCCTTGGACTGCATAAAAATTGTGGACCACCCAACAAGTCTGGAGCTCTAAAATGATCTGACATTTACTACATAGAGACAATACCAAAACTGAGCTTGCTGCATAGATATGATAACAGAACTAAGTTTACTACATAAATACAGTGCTGCAAATTTTCTATGAAGTGCAGAATATGTTAGAACTTGAAGCATACATTAAGGTACCAACTGTTTGTAACCTGTAAAGGCACCCTAGTTACTAAATAAAGGTAATTGCTTCGTTTTAGTTTTGCTACTTACATTCTACAGTAAGTGCTCTTACTAAAGTGTCAAGCGATCTCCTGACAACCAAATAGAATGGCGACCACTCTCTACTAATTCTTTTGGATCTTTATGTGGCATTTGATACCTATAGACCACCAATTCCTCCTCAATATGCTCCTCTCTATTGGCCTTAAGGATACTGTGCTCTCCTAGGTTTCCTCTTACCTCTCTAATCAATGATTCATTCTATCATTTGCTGGCTCTACTTCTCCTCTTCCCATTGATGCTGGGGTTCCTCATGGTTCGGTCATTAGTCCTCTCCTCTTTTCCACTGACACGGCCAATATTGGACAAACTATCATATTTGAATTTTGATACTATCTCTATACTGATGACACTCAATTATATACTTCTCCTTGTGACATCACACCTTTACTACTACAAAATGGCACTAATTATATGTTCATTGTCTCTAACACTATGTCATCTAAAACTGAACCTCTAAAAAATTGAAATTCTTGTCTTTTTGCCATCTACCAACTGATTTAAATCTGATATCTCAATCTCAGTCTGTGGCACCACCATACCTCCTTAGCAGCAGGCCTGCTGTCTTGGGGTCACATTTTATTCTGACCCTTCCTACAATCCCCATATTCAGTCACATGCTCGCTCATGTCACCTGCACCTCAAAAACATCTCCCAAATCTAGAGATGAGCGAGCACCAAAATGCTCGGGTGCTCGTTACTCGGAACGAACTTTTCGCGATGCTCGAGGGTTCGTTTCGAATAACGAACCCCATTGAAGTCAATGGGCGACCCGAGCATTTTTGTATTTCGCCGATGCTCGCTAAGGTTTTCATGTGTGAAAATCTGGGCAATTCAAGAAAGTGATGGGAACGACACAGCAACGGATAGGGCAGGCGAGGGGCTACATGTTGGGCTGCATCTCAAGTTCCCAGGTCCCACTATTAAGCCACAATAGCGGCAAGAGTGGGCCCCCCCCTCCCAAAAACTTTTACTTCTGAAAAGCCCTCATTAGCATGGCATACCTTTGCTAAGCACCACACTAGCTACAACAAAGCACAATCACTGCCTGGATGACACTCCGCTGCCACTTCTCCTGGGTTACATGCTGCCCAACCGCCCCCCCTCCCCCCCACAGCGCACACCAAAGTGTCCCTGCGCAGCCTTCAGCTGCCCTCATGCCACACCACCCTCATGTCTATTTAGAAGTGCGTCTGCCATGAGGAGGAACCGCAGGCACACACTGCAGAGGGGTTGGCACGGCTAGGCAGCGACCCTCTTTAAAAGGGGTGGGGCGATAGCCCACAATGCTGTACAGAAGCAATGAGAAATAGAATCCTGTGCCACCGCCATCAGGAGCTGCACACGTGGGCATAGCAATGGGGAACCTATGTGCCACACACTATTCATTCTGTCAAGGTGTCTGCATGCCCCAGTCAGACTGGTAATATGTACCTTAACAGTAACCGCGTTGGTGGTAATGTGGTGGTGACTGCGGACCTAGTAGCGCGGTTTTATTTTGTTGGTTTTCGGAATGTGGCCAGGATTAAGTGGGCCGTGGCGGGGGGATGGTGGGGGGGCTCTCTTGTAGTGTCGGTAAAGGTGAAATTCTTGGACTGGCACCAGACAAACCAATGCAAAGGCATTTGCCAAGAATGTTTTCCCTGTTGGAGGAGGGGGATGTTTTTGAGGCACTACGTGTCCTCTCCACGTGTCCGTGGTTATATGCAGCTTAACAGTAACCGCGTTGGTGGGAAATGGCCTCGCCGCCATCATGTCTTTGGGAAGCCTCTGTTTCCACACCCCAGAGACATACCATTAGCAGCGGTATAGGCAGAGCCCAGAATTCGTAACATTTCAGCCGTAGCATTAGGACAGGCCCCACTAAAATATCACTAGCAGCATTATAGCGGGAGCGCAGTCTTCATTCCATGTCAGCAATAGTAGCACTCAAGACAGGCCCCAGTAACAATTCCGAAGCAGCAGTATAGCGGGAGCGCAGTCTTCGTTCCATGTCAGCAATAGTAGCACTCAATACAGGCCCCAGTAACAATTCCGAAGCAGCAGTATAGCGGGAGCGCAGTCTTAGTTCCATTTCAGTAGCTGCAGTATAGCCAAGGCCCAAGTTACATTTATGTAGCTAAAGTGTAGGCCAACCCCACACACACTTCTGTACCATGAGTGCAGGCGAAGAACATACAAATTGCTATGATTACACTGTAGGTGAGGGCCCCAAAAAATTGGTGTACCAACAGTACTAATGTACCTCAGTAAAAATTGGCCATGCCCAACCAAGATGGCAGGTGAAACCCATTAATCGCTTTGGTTAATGTGGCTTAAGTGGTAACTAGGCCTGGAGGCAGCCCAGTTTAACGAAAAATTGGTTCAAGTTAAAGTTTCAACGCTTTTAAGAGCATTGAAACATATAAAAATTGTTTAGAAAAATTAGATGAGTGAGCCTTGTGGCCCTAAGAAAAATTGCCCGTTCAGCGTGATTACGTGAGGTTTCAGGAGGAGGAGCAGGAGGAGGAGGAGGAATATTAGACACAGATTGATGAAGCAGAAATGTCCCCGTTTTGGATGGTGAGAGAGAACGTAGCTTCCATCCGCGGGTGCAGCCTACGTATTGCTTACGTATCGCTGCTGTCCGCTGGTGGAGAAGAGAAGTCTGGGGAAATCCAGGCTTTGTTCATTTTGATGAGTGTTAGCCTGTCGGCACTGTCGGTTGACAGGCGGGTACGCTTATCTGTGATGATTCCCCCAGCCGCACTAAACACCCTCTCCGACAAGACGCTAGCCGCAGGACAAGCAAGCACCTCCAGGGCATACAGCGCGAGTTCAGGCCACGTGTCCAGCTTCGACACCCAGTAGTTGTAGGTGGCAGAGGCGTCACGGAGGACGGTCGTGCGATCCGCTACGTACTCCCTCACCATCCTTTTACAGTGCTCCCGCCGACTCAGCCTTGACTGGGGAGCGGTGACACAGTCTTGGTGGGGAGCCATAAAGCTGTCCAGGCCCTTAAAGACTGTTGCACTGCCTGGGCTGTACATGCTGCTCGATCTCCGCACCTCCCCTGCTACCTGGCCCTCGGAACTGCGCCTTCTGCCACTAGCGCTGTCGGATGGGAATTTTACCATCAGCTTGTCCGCCACGGTCCTGTGGTATAGCAACACTCTCGAACCCCTTTTCTCTTCGGGAATGAGACTGGGAAGGTTCTCCTTATAGCGTGGGTCGAGCAGTGTGTACACCCAGTAATCCGTAGTGGCCGGAATGCGTGCAACGCGAGAGTCACGAGAAAGGCATCCTAACATGAAGTCAGCCATGTGTGCCAGGGTACCCGTACGCAACACATGGCTGTCTTCACTAGGAAGATCACTTTCAGGATCCTCATCCTCCTCCTCCTCATCCTCCTCAGGCCATACACGTTGAAAGGATGACAGGCAAGCAGCAGGGGCACCGTCAGCAGTGGGCCAAGCTGTCTCTTCCCCCTCCTTCTCATCCTCCTCATGCTCCTCCTCCTCCTCCTCCTGAATGCGCTGAGATATAGACAGGAGGGTGCTCTGACTATCCAGCGACATACTGTCTTCCCCCACCTCCGTTTCCGAGCGCAAAGCGGCTGCCTTTATGGTTTGCAGGGAACTTCTCAAGATGCATAGCAGAGGAATGGTGACGCTAATGATTGCAGCATCGCCGTTCACCACCTGGGTAGACTGCTCAAAGTTTCCAAGGACCTGGCAGATGTCTGCCAACCAGGCCCACTCTTCTGAAAAGAATTGAGGAGGCTGACTCCCACTGCGCCGCCCATGTTGGAGTTGGTATTCCACTATAGCTCTACGCTGCTCATAGAGCCTGGCCAACATGTGGAGCGTAGAGTTCCACCGTGTGGGCACGTCGCACAGCAGTCGGTGCACTGGCAGATTAAACCGATGTTGCAGGGTGCGCAGGGTGGCAGCGTCCGTGTGGGACTTGCGGAAATGTGCGCAGAGTCGGCGCACCTTTACGAGCAGGTCTGACAAGCGTGGGTAGCTTTTCAGAAAGTGCTGAACCACCAAATTAAAGACATGGGCCAGGCATGGCACGTGCGTGAGGCTGCCGAGCTGCAGAGCCGCCACCAGGTTACGGCCGTTGTCACACACGACCATGCCCGGTTGGAGGCTCAGCGGCGCAAGCCAACGGTCGGTCTGCTCTGTCAGACCCTGCAGCAGTTCGTGGGCCGTGTGCCTCCTATCTCCTAAGCTGAGTAGTTTCAGCACGGCCTGCTGACGCTTGCCCACCGCTGTGCTGCCACGCCGCGCGACACCGACTGCTGGCGACGTCCTGCTGCTGACACATCTAGATTGCGAGACAGAGGTTGAGGAGGAGGAGGAGGGTGCTTTAGTGGACGAAGCATACACCGCCGAACATACCAGCACCGAGCTGGGGCCCGCAATTCTGGGGGTGGGTAGGACGTGAGCGGTCCCAGGCTCTGACTCTGTCCCAGCCTCCACTAAATTCACCCAATGTGCCGTCAGGGAGATGTAGTGGCCCTGCCCGCCTGTGCTTGTCCACGTGTCCGTAGTTAAGTGGACCTTGCCACTAACCGCATTGGTGAGGGCGTGTACAATGTTGCGGGAGACGTGGTCGTGCAGGGCTGGGACGGCACATCGGGAAAAGTAGTGGCGACTGGGAACTGAGTAGCGCGGGGCCGCCGCCATCATAGCTTTGAAAGCCTCCGTTTCCACAACCCTATACGGCAGCATCTCAAGGCTGATAAATTTGGCAATGTGGACGGTTAACGATTGAGCGTGCGGGTGCGTGGCGGCGTACTTGCGCTTGCGCTCCAACACTTGCGCTAGCGACGGCTGGACTGTGCGGTGCGAGACATTGGTGGATGGGGCCGAGGACAGCGGAGGTAAGGGTGTGGGTGCAGGCCATGAGACGGTTGTGCCTGTGTCCTGAGAGGGGGGTTGTATCTCAGTGGCAGGTTGGGGCACAGGGGGAGAGGCAGCGGTGCAAACCGGAGGCGGTGAACGGCCTTCGTCCCACCTTGTGGGGTGCTTGGCCATCATATGTCTGTGCATGCTGGTGGTGGTGAGGCTGGTGGTGGTGGCTCCCCGGCTGATCTTGGCGCGACAAAGGTTGTACACCACTGTTCGTCGGTCCTCAGGCGTCTCTGTGAAAAACTGCCAGACCTCTGAGCACCTCGGCCTCTGCAGGGTGGCATGGCGCGAGGGGGCGCTTTGGGAAACAGTTGGTGGATTATTCAGTCTGGCCCTACCTCTACCCCTGGACACCGCACTGCCTCTTGCAACCTGCCCTGCTGCTGCCTCCCCCTCTGAAGACCTGTCCTGAGTAGGCGTTGCACACCAGGTGGGGTCAGTCACCTCATCGTCCAGCTGCTCTTCCTCCGAATCCTCTGTCCGCTCCTCCCTCGCACTTACTGCCCTTACTACTACCTCACTGCAAGACAACTGTGTCTCATCGTCATCGTCCTCCTCACCCACTGAAAGGTCTTGAGACAGTTGGCAGAAGTCCCCAGCCTCATCCCCCGGACCCCGGGAACTTTCCAATGGTTGGGCATCAGTGACGATGAACTCCTCTGGTGGGAGAGGAACCACTGCTGCCCAATCTGAGCAGGGGCCCGAGAACAGTTCCTGAGAGTCTTTCCGCTCCTGAGCATGTGTCATTGTAGTGGAGTGAGGAGGCTGGGAGGAAGGAGGAGCAGCAGACAGAGGATTCGGATTTGCAGCACTGGACGGCGCAGAACTCTGGGTGGATGATAGCTTGCTGGAAGCACTTTCTGCCATCCAGGACAGGACCTGCTCACACTGCTCATTTTCTAATAAAGGTCTCCCGCGTGGACCCATTAATTGTGCGATGAATGTGGGGACGCCAGAAACGTGCCTCTCTCCTAATCGCGCAGCAGTCGGCTGCGACACACCTGGATCAGGAGCTCGGCCTGTGCCCACACCCTCACTTGGGCCTACGCGTCCTCGGCCGTGTCCACGTCCTCTAGCCCTACCCCTACCCCTCCGCTTGCTGTATTACCAGTGATTTCACAGCCAGGAAATAAATTGGCGCAAGCCTGCAGGCCAAATAGAATTTTATCCCTGCTTTTTACAAGGAACACCCACACTGCGTGTATTCAATGAATACTAAGTTTAATAACTGTGTTGTGGCCCTGCCAATTTGTCCCAGAACTGCAGTGATGCAAAGTAATTCGCTACCTACAGCAGATCAGGGATTTCCCATGCAGGAAAAAAATTGCCGCACGCCTGCGGTAAAACGTAGCTGACTGCGTCTGATTTTTTCTGAACGTTCAGCGCACAGCACACACGTACACAGAGCCCTGAGTACTGTAAGAGGCAGGCCAAATAGAATTTTTTCCCTGCTTTTTTCAAGGAACACCCACACTGCGTGTATTCAATGAATACTAAGTTTAATAACTGTGTTGTGGCCCTGCCAATTTGTCCCAGAACTGCAGTGATGCAAAGTAATTCGCTACCTACAGCAGATCAGGGATTTCCCATGCAGGAAAAAAATTGCCGCACGCCTGCGGTAAAACATAGCTGACTGCGTCTGATTTTTTCTGAACGTTCAGCGCACAGCACACACGTACACAGAGCCCTGAGTACTGTAAGAGGCAGGCCAAATAGAATTTTTTCCCTGCTTTTTACAAGGAACACCCACACTGCGTGTATTCAATGAATACTAAGTTTAATAACTGTGTTGTGGCCCTGCCAATTTGTCCCAGAACTGCAGTGATGCAAAGTAATTCGCTACCTACAGCAGATCAGGGATTTCCCATGCAGGAAAAAAATTGCCACACGCCTGCGGTAAAATGTAGCTGACTGCGTCTGATTTTTTCTGAACATTCAGCGCACAGCACACACGTACACAGAGCCCTGAGTACTGTAAGAGGCAGGCCAAATAGAATTTTTTCCCTGCTTTTTACAAGGAACACCCACACTGCGTGTATTCAATGAATACTAAGTTTAATAACTGTGTTGTGGCCCTGCCAATTTGTCCCAGAACTGCAGTGATGCAAAGTAATTCGCTACCTACAGCAGATCAGGGATTTCCCATGCAGGAAAAAAATTGCCGCACGCCTGCGGTAAAACGTAGCTGACTGCGTCTGATTTTTTCTAAACGTTCAGCACACAGCACACACGTACACAGAGCCCTGAGTACTGTAAGAGGCAGGCCAAATAGAATTTTTTCCCTGCTTTTTACAAGGAACACCCACACTGCGTGTATTCAATGAATAATGTATGTCTTCTGGCCCTGCACAGCCGGTTTTGAGAGAAAAAAAAAATATGCAACACTACTAACAGCAGCCTGGACAGTACTGCACACGGATAGATGTGGCCCTAGAAAGGACCGTTGGGGTTCTTGAAGCCTACACTAACTCCTAACACTCTCCCTGCCTAACCCCCACTTCTGTCCCTATTGCAGGGCGCAATGCTCTGCAGATCCAATTTTGGAAAAAAAAAAAAAAATACTGTGCTAACACAGTACTGCACACTAGTAGATGTGGCCCTAAGAAGGGCCGTTGGGGTTCTTGAAGCCTACACTAACTCCTAACGCTCTCCCTACAGCAGCTCCAGCACGATAGTACTTTCCCTCAGCTAAGTCACAAGGCATGTGTGGCGAGCCGCGGGAGGGGCCGATTTTTATACTCGGGTGACATCAGATCTCCCCAGCCACTCACAGCAGGGGGTGGTATAGGGCTTGAACGTCACAGGGGGAAGTTGTAATGCCTTCCCTGTCTTTCAATTGGCCAGAAAAGCGCGCTAACGTCTCAGAGAGGAAACTGAAAGTAACCGGAACACCGCGTGGTACTCGTTACGAGTAACGAGCATCCCGAACACCCTAATATTCGCACGAATATCAAGCTCGGACGAGTACGTTCGCTCATCTCTACCCAAATCCATCCTTTTGTCACTGTGGAGGCATCAATACTCTTACTTCTGCCCTTATCCATTCTTGGCTTGACTACTGCAACTCGCTACTGATTAAGCTTCCCCTCTCTAAGCTCTTCCCTTTCCAATCCATCCTGAATGCAGCAGGCAGGCTTATCTTCCTGTTGAGCTGCTACTAAGCTGCTAAATTCCTCTCCAATCCAAACCTCCCACTCCCACCTCCAAGATTTCTCTTGAGCCCCACCAGTTCTCAGGAATGCACTACACCATATAATCAGGTTAATTCTGAATGTCCACAACTTTAAGAATGCCCTAAAAGCACATCTTTTTAATGAGGCTCATCATAATCCCTTTACTAAACTTTTCTTCATCTACCCTGCTTCTACACTCCCACTTGTAAACCTGACCCTTTCTTTCCCCTGCATCTCCCACATACTCCATTGCTCCTCTTATCTGTTTATTCACAAACACGGCTGGTGATCGACTCACACAGCTTTATGTATGTACATATATAGTACTCTATGTGTATACTTCCTTATAGTCTGTGAGCTCTTGCAAGCAGGGCCCCTGACTTTATTGTCCAAGCTTCCCATCAGTTTAAGGGCGGACACCCACTGGCATTTTTTTTCTCCACTGCTCTGCGAGAGTAAGTGAAAACTCTCACAGCGCAGTGCGAGAAAAAAAACGGGATCATGCCGGGATATCGCCGGTCTTCTCAATGGGGCCAGCAGCAGCAGCGCTAGCCCCATTGAAAAGATATGGAGAATACCGCAGACTTCTGCCACAGCTGTCACAGCTGTGACTGCTGTGGCAGAAGTGCAACATGCTATCCCATTGCTTTCAATGGGATCGGCGCTGTGGCCTGTTCCATGGAAAGCAGTGGTTTGTGGCAAACCCTGCAGTATGATTTTCAGGGAAGGGCTTGAAATATAAGCCCTTCCCTGACAATCATCAATAAGTGGTTAAAAAAAAATAAAAAAATTACTCACCTCTCCGCAGCTCAGACGCGTCCTCCGGCTGGCTCCCTGACACTGCTGTCCAGCACTTTCAGCAGGCGGTGAATTAAAAATCCCCGCCTCCTAAAAGGGCTGTGCTGATTGGCTGAGCGATCAACCAATTACAGATAGTGTTCAGCTATTCATTCATGAAGAGCACTATCTTAGCTATTCATGAAGGAACAGCTAAGCACAATCTGTCATGGACCCCTCTGGAGCTTTGAGCCCAGGACAGCTGAGTTGAGTTGAGTGTAAATGTAAAAGCTTAAGGCCTCCTTCACACGGACGACATTGCATCGTTGCACCGTATGATATCGCTGCGATTTTCTCGCAGCAATACCGCGATTTTGTAGCGCTACAAAGTCACATGTGACGCTACAAAATCACTGCTACAGTCAAAGTTGCATTGCATCGCATGCAAACCGCGTTTTCGTGCGATGCGATGCAACAGAGAGGAAGGCTCCATAGAGAAACATGGGCTACAAAACCTAGCATGTCGCGGGCATATCACCGGACCTGCGAGGTATGGGTGTCGTTTTGTAGCATGCTACAAAACATCTCATGTGTGAAGGAATCCATAGGAAACCATGGGCTTCTCATACATGCGATTTGTAGCATCGTAGCAATGCTACAAAATCGTGCGACTTTGTCGCCCGTGTGAAGGAGGCCTAACTTTTCACAAGTAAAATTGGATTTAATCAAATGTTTGAGTGGGGTTCATTTCACTTTCAGTTCCAGTCCATTTGCCCTATTATGGCATGTGGACCTAATAGAAAAGGGAGTCTGCTTCTCTGGATCCCCCTGTATGAGTGATAATGGAGAGATGTTCTGTTAATATCATTCCTGTTCTGGTAGCCTCAAACTGTTCATGTCTTACATGAATGGACATTCGTCTGAATGACTGCCATGTAATACCACATAGCCGATGGCAGAGAACATGCCTGACTGGCCTTAGCTTCCCCCAGCAAAATCAACTGTTGTAGTTCCTTTCTTAAAGTAGTTCTTTTTTAATTAAACCTTGTCTTCAATCAACCCTTTAGCTGTTCTACCTAATAATATAATATAACCACAGAATGACAGCATGAGTATGAAATAAATTATCGTCAGCTTATTCATGTAGCCGTTTAGCACATTGGTTCATTTTCTGATATTTCCCAATGCCATATAAAATTTAGTCAAATGCTTAGCAAGCAGACTGCCAATCTGTTATCATGTACTGTTCTTAATAGATCTGTAATTTGTAATCTCCTATTAAGGATAAATGACACACTGGCATGTGGAAAATCTCAGCAAAAGCTAAAGGAAAGAGCCAAGGAAAATGATACACATTCATAGGCATTACATTTAAGAACTATATAAGGCTCTGTTCATGCTGACCTCAAGAATTACATTTTTTCCTAAGATACTAGGCTGAAGGTTTAGGCTTCGACAGATGGGCATGTTACGCCATACGCTTGCTCCTGCACACTTTTTTTTGGCAGTGAACTAGTGTATTTTGTGCTCGTGCCTGAGCGTATTTGTGCAGGCACCATTCATTCACATGGGTGAGGGAATCAGCCCACACAGATTTAAATGGCTAATTAGCCTAGCGTGGTGTGTTGATCGTGGGTATGCGTAGTGTTTAGAGCATACCCGCTCAGGCTGATATGCGTGTTTGCGCAATTCCTATGGGGCTCTTTGGTTCCCAAACACACGCAAGACAAAGCAGGGCCTATTTTTTGGTGCCCGCAGAAACAACAGGCGCAAAAAAAAAGAAGGGAGAATGAATCCATTGAAATCAATACATGAGATTTTCCGACGTGGAAAAACGAGAAAAAACACATTCGTCTGTTTAAGCCCTAAGACTCTGACTTTGCAGCACTATAGTACTGTGTTAGAATTTGGTCACGGGCAACATCTGCATGGAATTTGTATGCTCTTTCTGTCTGTGTGGATTTCCTCCTCAGTCAACAGTTTCTTTCTATACTCCAAAAACATACTAATAGCAGGGGAGTAACTGTAGGGGATGCAGGGAATGCGCTTGCAGCCAGGCCCAGGACCCTTAGGGGCCCATATGGCTGATCTTCTCCATACGGGAGCCTAGTAGTATTAACCCCTTAATGACGCTGTCCTTTTTTTTCTTTTTCATTTTTTCCTCCCCCTGTAAAAAAATCATAACTCCTTTGTTTATCCATCGACGTCACTGTATGAAGGCTTGTTTTTTGCAGGACGAGTCGTAGTTTTTAATGGTGATATTAAAAGTACCATATAAAGTACTAAAAAACCTTTAAAAATTCTAAGTGGAGTAAAATGAAAAAAAAAAACGACATTCTGCCATCTTTAGTGTGTCTTGTTTCTACGGCGCACAAACTGCAACAAAAATGACATGATAACATTATTCTATGGGTCAGTAAGATTGCTACGATACCAAACTTGTATAATTTTTTTTTTACTATACTACTCTTTTTTTTTTTTAAAAGACATTTAATTTTTTTCAATTATTTTCTGCGGCCATCTTGTGTGCGCAATAACTTTTTTATTTTTCCATTGACCTAGTTCAGCGGGGGCTCATTTTTTGCAGGATGTCCTGTATTTTCCATTAGTACTAATTTGGAATACATACGACTTTTTGATCGCTTTTTATTGCATTTTTTCTGGGAGACAGGGTGACTGAAAAAGTACATTTCTGGAGTTCTTTATTTTTTGTTTCGGGCGACGTTCACCGTGTGGGGTAAATAATGTGCTAGTTTGATAGATTGGACTTTTACGGATGGAGTAATACCAAATATGTATTTCTATTTTGTGATTTAGGTTTTTTAACTACAGATATGGCAAAAGGGGGGTGATTTAAACTTTTATAACTTTTTTTTTACAATTAAAAAAACTTACATTTTTTTTAAACTTTACTTTTGAGTCCCCCTGGGGGACTACAATTTGCGATGCTTTGATCGCTCCTGCAGTATGACGTAATGCTATAGCATTACGTCATACTGCGTTCTGATAGGCAGTCTCCCAAGGCAGCCCTGGGGCCTTTCAGAAGGCCCCCCCCGCTGCCATGACACCTGCACGGCTCCCCCGATCTCACTGTTCGGGGATTTAAATGCCGCTGTCAGAATTGACGGCGGCATTTAAAGGGTTAATAGCCGTGATCGGCCGAATGCAGCTATTGTCTGCAGGTGTCAGCTGTAGTAAACAGCTGACATCCGTGCTGTATGCAGAGAGGTCGCCCCGCGACCTCTCTGCATACATACCCCGACGCTCCAGGACGTAAATGTACATCCTGGAGTGGGATGGGGTTAATAAAGCATTATAGTTAGGGGGCCCTGTTACAGATTGTGCTTTGTTGCCCCAAATCTTCAAGTTATGCCTCTGACTGATAGGGTTTGTGGGTTGGTACAAAACTGACGCTAGTGTGCATGTGTGTGAGATTAGATTACTGTAAACTAAATTGTGAACCCCTTTGGATTTATATTTGGTTCTCTTCAGTGATTAACCCTTTGGGATCAGGGACTCATGTGAATTGTGACAATCTTTATACAGTTCAAAAGAATATGTTGGTATTATATAGGCAACATTAAGGGCTCAGTCAGACGAGCGTTTTTGCTCATGCGCATGTGTCCGGCGATTTTATAAAACCATTGCTTTGCAATGGTATCAGACACATGAGCGCTTTTTATGCGCTCGTCCGATAAATTATAGAACAGAAATCGCAGATCGCACCTATCTGCGATCTGCGATTCCTGTTCTCTTCTCTATATGCGCTCAATGGGGCCGGCGGAAGCAGCGCCGACCCCATTGAGAACATATAGTAGACAAATCATTCTCCTCTGCCACAGCTGTAACAGCTGTGGCAGAGAAGAATGATGTTTGCCCATTGAATTCAATAGAGTCGGCAATACAGCCGGCTCCATTGAAAGCAAATGGGCTGCCGGTGAGCGCGGGATGAATTTTCAGGAAGGGCTTAAAAACATAAGCCCTTCCCTGCAATTCATCCAGAAATGTGTAAAAACAACAAAAAAAAAATATACTCACCTGGTCCCGGCAGACGGAGTTCAGCTGCGGCCGGCGGCAGTTCTCCTGAACTGCTCTCTGTAGTATTCAGCAGCCGGGGATTTAAAATCCCCGCCTGCTGAATGAGCTGCCTCTGATTGGTCACAGCCTGACCAATCAGAGGCAGCTCTCACTCACACCCATTCATGAATTCATGAATGGGTGAGTGAGTGCTGCCTCTGATTGGCTCAGCGCAGGGCCAATCAGGGGCAGCTCTCAGCTGAATGACAGGCTCCATGGAATTCAATGCGCTGGACAGCGCTGCACTGCTCCGGCCCGTTTCTATTGAAACGCGGCTAGGAGCAGTTTTTTCGGGCGATTTTTCGGCCCCGGTCACGCGATTTGCGGATTCGCATCCGTCATGCGATCTGCAAATCGCGGGAAAAAACGCCCATGTGACTAAGGCCTAAAGGGGTTTTCCAGGAGAATACTATTGATGGTCTGTTCTTAGGATAGGTCACCAATAGTTCATCAGCTGGGGTCCGCTGTTTGTTCCGCAGCTGATCAGTTAATCAGGTACCCTCAGTCAATGTATAGAGCGGAAGCTGCTGCTTGGAACTACAGGTGCAGCTCCGATTTATTTTAATGAAAGATGAGAGGAAATAAGAGGGAGCAGAACATGTACTTGAGAGTTTCAAATTCTATTAACCAATGTTCTAGTTTGTGAATTTTATTTTCTCCTCCCTTTATTCTTTATATGGGAGTGAGATTACTCAATTCCTGTTGAGTCTGGAGGGTGCAGCCAGTCCACAAAATGTCACACCTTCCCAAGAAGACATGCAAATGCATAGAATAAATGTAGGGAAAAAAGTGTTTGTAGGCGCAATCCCTTTTCTTAAAGAGGCACAAGATGTATATCTTGGCTTGACTCCTCTGATTTTATTAAGATAAAAACCAGCATACATTAGACGTGTTTTGGAGCTTTTGTGCCCCTTCCCCAGTATTATAGCTGGGGACACACAGCCATCACTGGTGTGTTCTCTTTACTTCACTCTTTTATAAATCTAATCTGTGCTGGGTTTATTTTCCCAGCAAAATACCGAGGAAGGGGCACAACAGCCCCAAAATGCATCTATTGTATGCTGGATTTATTTTGAATAAAAACAGAGGAACCTAGAAATATGTTTCGTGCCTCTTTAAAGAAAGGGATGGCGCCTGCAGCCACTTTATCCCTATATTTACACAATTTATTTTAATGACAGCTGCATCTACAATTACAAGTGATGGCCACTACACAGGGGTCAGAGCAGTATCCTCCACTCTGTATTTCTGTGTGTAGCAGCACTAACAGTGGGTGCCTGATCAGCTGATTGGCTGTGATCCCGAGAGGCTGTCCCCAGCTGATCAACTATTGATAACCTATCCTGAAGATAGGTCATCAATAATATTTTCCTGAAAACACCTTTAAATAAATAAATGGAGTCGTCAGGATTTGTTCTTGATCTTGATCTATCATGGTCCGTTATTTTCTCCTCTCTAGTAGGTTTTCTTTTTTTTCTGCTGGATAGGATAATACAGCATGCTAGGCTATTCTAACTATAAAAAGCAAGGCAATGAGATGAAAAGGACTTAACATAAGTGTGACCCAAGTCTAATAAACATACTTTTATGTTAAACATAAAATCAGAATACATTTTGATACATTTCACTCATACAATGATACAGTCCTACAACATTTTTATTGCTGATCAGATAAAATGATACTGTGTTTACTAAAGGGATAAAAAAAAGAATACGCTAACTAAAAAATCTCTTTCAGGCTACTTACAAACGAAGAGTAAAATGAAGGAATAAAATCAGATACTTTTCACAAAGTGGCATGTTGACATTTGGCCACTTTCTGCTGAACACTCATCCCTACGGAAAATCAAGTGAAACACAGACAGAATAATCACAACTCAAAGAAATATCATATCATTACATTTAGACCATATAACATTATCTTTTAAAAACCATTTTCAAAGAAAAGCAGAAAGAACAATGATTCGTTGGGGCTTGAACTTTCCTTCAGCTTGCCTGACAGATAATAAACTAGTGAATGAAGTGAGATAAAATAGTCTGTAGAAAGTCTACCTTAAAGGATAGTAATTATGATAGCAATAACTCTCTCCATGTCCTTACACAGATCAAAAGCAAAAACATTTGTGATGAGGTTATTTAATGTGATACAAAAAAGATTTTTGCAACAAGGAAATAATAGGCATGTCTCCTTGAAAATGTCCCTGCTTAACAATATGGACCTAACAAAGGAGTACAATTAATAACTATGTCAATGTTTGCGGTTATAACGAAATAAATAACTCAATAGTAGTGCACACAAAGACACATGAAGGACTTAATACTTAAAATGTGTAGGTAGCGTGTGCAGATTGGTTTACATGGACATAATACACATTATTATTTATATGTCAGGATTATCTATTATCTGCTGAGAAAAATAGGTCTATTAACACAAGAAAGGGAAAACAAAAGTCATAGGTAAGCAGCAAGCATTGTTGGTGTCATACAGGAAGCAAGCAAAGTAAAACAAAAGGGAATGAGAGACATCAAGGTTGAACGGAACATAGTCCTAAGAGAGTTAAAGGGGTTGTCCCGCGCCGAAACGTTTTTTTTTTTTTTTCAACCCCCCCCCCCCCCCCCCGTTCGGCGCGAGACAACCCCGATGCAGGGGTTAAAAAAGATCACCGGACAACGCTTACCTGAATCCCCGCGCTCCGGTGACTTCTTACTTACCCGGTGAAGATGGCCGCCGGCGTCTTCTCCCTCCGTGGACCGCAGGGCTTCTGTGCGGTCCATTGCCGATTCCAGCCTCCTGATTGGCTGGAATCGGCACGTGATGGGGCGGAGCTACACGGAGCTACACGGAGCCCCATTGAGAAGATAAGAAGACCCGGACTGCGCAAGCGCGTCTAATTTGGCCATTAGACGGCGAAAATTAGACGGCAACCATGGAGACGAGGACGCCAGCAACGGAGCAGGTAAGTGAAAAACTTTTGATAACTTCTGTATGGCTCATAATTAATGCACAATGTACATTACAAAGTGCATTAATATGGCCATACAGAAGTGTATAGACCCACTTGCTGCCGCGGGACAACCCCTTTAAGGCTAAACTTGGGGGACATAAGAATCAGTTTCTGACAATTATTGTCATGTTATGAATTCAGTTTCGATGTTATTATACCTGCTTTTGGGAAAATCTGGTTGAAAAAAAAAGCCTAAAAAGAAACACTAAACCTCCCACAGAGGTTGGCAGTCAACTTTTTGGACAGTCCTAAACCAGCAAATCCGACTGGTTATGGTTTGGTGCATTATTTCTGATTAAAAAGCACAGAAAATACTGGCATGACTCTTAGGAGAGACGCAGTGAGAGTTCTCCTTACCTTGCTCATATAGTGATTGACAGCTTTCCCTGTAAGAGTGTGTATACAGAAAACTCTGTCAAGCAGGACTCACAGCAACTTCCTGTAGAGTCTTTTGAGGATTTACTCTGCTTTTTCAATCACGCATCCTGCTTCAAATCATATAAACCTCAATATCACAGAATTCAGCTTTTCTCCCTCAGCCTTACACAACCTTCAGATAGGGCAGCATAAATCACCTTAGAGGTTAATGTTTGTTTGTTTTTTTGTTTTTGACTTCCCACATAGAATTTTTTCTCTCAGCCATAGTTTTATTTTATTTATCATTTTTAATCTTTTTTTATGCTGTTTAGCAATCATCATATGTAATGTGAATGTATTGTGTGGATCGCTTTTGGAATACCAGTCATTTCTAATATTACTTAGTATAAAAAATTGCATTAATGGAGGATTTTAATTTTCATTTTTTTCTGTTAAATGTATTTTATTTTACATTGTTGGGATTTTCTTTATTGACCTATTTTTTTTACAAAGTAATGTATACTGCAATGGCATGTACACACTGTATTTGGTCTGTATATTGCTAGACATCAATTTTTTTGGAAGGGGAGATTATTGGTAAGAAAAGCTTGCTATGGGAAGACAGAATAATTCATGAATGTAATCTTTAGCCAAACTGAATTTTCAGATTTTGGCTTGAAATGAACTTTAAATTTAGATTTTCATTTTTAAAATACTTTTTACTATTGAATGCATTACTTGTATTTATTAGCATGCGTTTAGAACTGTACTACTGTGTAACTATTGATGGTGAAGCTTAAAGGGGTTATCTCATCATGGCATTTATCAATAATCCCGCTTCAGCTCATCCTGAAATGTGTGACAGCAAAAAACTTGTATGCATATATCTACTTCATTCATTCCAGTGGGATCGCTGAAGATAACCAAGCTGTCTACCTATAGTTGTCGCACAGAAGTGTATTGAGTGGAGGTGCACATGTGTGTTCTTTTCTGCCCCATACTTTGGGACGAGCCACAGTTGGACTATCATGTCGAGACAACCCCTTTAACCCCTTAATGACTTAGCCCTTTTTTTTCCATTTTTGTTTTTTCCTCCCCCCCTTAAAAAAATTGTAACTCCTTTATTTATCCATCAACGTCGGTGTATGAAGGCTTGTTTTTTGCGGGACGAGTTGTAGATTTCAATGGTGCTATTTAAAGCACCATATAATGTACTGAAAAACTTGTAAAAAATTCTAAGTGGAGTAAAATAAAAAAAAAACAACAACATTCTGACATCTTTCAGTGCGTCTTGTTTCTACGGCGCACAAACTGCAACAAAAACGACCTGATAACTTTATTCTATGGGTCAGTATGATTGCTATGATACCAAACTTGTATAGTTTTTTTTTTTTTTTACTGTACAGTTAGTCCCCGACTTGCGAACAGGTTCCGTTCCGGGAGCCCGTTCGCAAGTCCGTTTTGTTCGCAAGTCGAACAAATGGTTGTATGGAGGGGATCGCGGGTGGATCCCGCTCCATACAACGTCGGGTGCCGGCTGTTCTTACAGCGGGCACCCGGCGGCAACAGTTCCGACGAGCCGTGGCGCTTGTCGGAACTGTTAACACTTTAAATACCGCTCTGACAGCGGTATTTAAAGTGTTAACAGTTCTGACGAGCGGCGCGGCTCGTCGGAACTGCTGCCGCCGGGTGCCAGCTGTAAGAAACAGCCTGCACCCGACGTTCAGGGGGCCCGTACAGCGTCCCACGATGAGATCGCGGGACGCTGTGTGGTTGCTAGGCAGCCGGGGACCTCCTGAAAGGCCCCAGGGCTGCCTATGCAGAGTGCCTATCAAGCGCACGGCTTGATAGGCGCTCTGCATAGACAACCCTAGGGCCTTTCAGAAGGCCCCCGGCTGCCCAGCAACCGCGATGTGACCGGGCAGGCTTCTATCAGGCTTGATAGAAGCCTGCCCGGTCCCTGCACAGTATGATGTAATGCCATAGCATAGCATCATACTGTGCAGGACAGATAGTTCGTGTCTAGCGAAATTCGTAAGTCGAATGTTCGCAAGTCGGGGACTATCTGTACTACTCTTTTTTTTTCAAAGACATTTAATTTTTTTCAATTATTTTCTGCGGCCATCTTGTGCACACAATAACTTTTTTATTTTTCCATCAATGTAGTTGAGCGAGGGCTCATTTTTTTCAGGATGTCGTGTAGTTTCCATTAGTACCTATTCGGAATACATACTACTTTTTAATCGCTTTTTATTGCGTTTTTTCTGGGAGACAGGGTGACTGAAAAAGTGCATTTTTAGCGTTAATTTTTTTTTTTCAGACGATGTTTACCATGCGGGGTAAATAATGCACTACTTTGATAGATCGGCCTTTTACGGACGCGGTGATACCAGATATATATTTTTATTTTATTATTTAGATTTTTTAATTATAGATATGGCAAAAGGGAGGTGATTTTAACTTTTATTACATTTTTTTTACAATAAAAAAAGCTTCATTGATTTTTTTAACTTTACTTTTCAGTCCCCCTGAGGAACTACAACATGCTACAGCATTACATCTTACTGCAATTTGACAGGCAGCATATCAAGCCACCCCATGGGGATGGCTTAATAGGCATTCTTCTAAGGCAGCCCTGGCTGCCATGACACCTGCATGGCTCCCCCGATCTCACCGCGCGCGCGGGGGGGGGGGGGGGATTTAAATGCTGCTCTAAGAATTGACAGCTGCATTTAAAGGGCTAATAGCTGCGATCAGCTGAACGGCTGATAGCGGCTATTGCCCGCGAGTGTCAGCTGTAATAAACAGCTGACGCCTGCGCTGTATGAAGAGAGGTTACTCTCTTTATACATACCCCGATGCTCCAGGTCGTAAATGTACATCCTGGAGTGGGAAGGGGTTAAGGGGGATTTCTGGAACTAGAAAAATGTTTGCTTTCTTTTAAAACCAGCTGCACAGCCTTTGTAGTGTATTGCAGCTCAACCCCATTCACTCCAAAGTAGCTGAGTTGTAAAATCAGACACAAGCTATGGAGAAGTGTTGTACTGTTTATGAAAAAAAGAACCTATGGCTTCATAAACCCGGATAACCCAATTAATGCTTTGTAATTGTATAGTACTTTCAGATTGTAGAAGGCCAATATCGCTTCACTGAATCCGCTAAGTCTCTCAGTAGCTATTATATCTAGAAAAGCTTAAAGAAGAGATAATGTTTTGTATCCATTTTATAAACCTAATCTCATTTGTATCATTGAATCTGAAGTATTTATACCAATCTAAGACAATAAGAGGTTCTATGTTACTTCAATAAAGTGCAGCTTTGCAGTTAGTGACAAAATGGAAAAATCTTGGGTTATTTACTAATTTCACCTTACCAAATTTGAAAAGGATAATGATGTTGATTGTGTTAAATCCATCTTGACTCCTTCACACAGCCATATGCACTTTTACGTTTTCCCGTATGCACTGACTGTATAATCGCATGAATGAAGATTTGACGCAATCGAGTCACGAACTTTATTTACATATTTCAAGCCATTCACACGGGGCGCTGCTGCATGAATGTTAAAAAATACGCAGAAGCGATGGCAAGCGACGATCCAAAGAAAATGCTGGGAATGACTATTAATGCTTATTTAGGGCGAGCGATCTTCTTTCCCCAGCGTTGCATGCAGGGTAAGTCCCTCTCCCTCCATTTTTTGCTGCTGCTATGGAAGTCTATGGGAGCTTGCTGCGTATCCCATCAAAAGACCTATCTTTTCACGTGGTGTATAAAACCTGCGACCGAAAATGGTCGCGTAGATTCTTTTTTTTTACCGGCATCTGAATTAACCTATTGAAATCCAATGCTTCGCATGGTCGCGTTTTATGGGTGATTTTTTGACACTCTGAAATACCTGTGTTAATATGGTCGTCTTAATGAGCCTAAAATTCCATTGATTTGCATTGGGTTATTCAGATATGCATATTTTACATATAAAAAAATATTCTGCATGTCCTGTTTTACTTGCAGGTCTGTATCACAGACCAAAATCTCCTATTAAAGTCTATGGGATCTATGGGATGCTATAGTAATATCAATTGGGCCTTCTTTGAATATGAGTAAAAAAATACCTATATATGCACCAAATACATATATACACATACAGTAAAAACACTGCATATTTTACGAACCAAAATTTTATACACCCTTGTGAATGAGCCCTTAGTTTCTTTTCAACCATGCAGTAGAACATGGAATTTCTAAAATGCTAATTGTCTAAATACATACCGACTGTACATGTAAAATATAATGTAGTTATGACCCAACAAACAGAATGAAGATAAATGAAAGTGCACTGTGGAGCAAGAAATGCTTTCTATCTGCAGCCAGATAGATAAGCAGTTTCATGTTCTACTCAGTAATGCTTAGTGTGAGGTCTGTGGATCCAGTGTGCTGCTGCTTTACTAACGCTCATATACAAGCAGAGATTCATCCTTGTGCTGCTGTACCCTTCTACAGCCCATAATTGATCCATGTAGTTCACCTGGACACATACCAAAAGGCCTGCGATAACATATAGTTGGCATCTGCATGTGGAGGTCCACATGTTTGACCAAGCCATGGAAAACAGATACTGAAAACATTTTCTATTGTACATATATAGCAACACATTGAAAAAGGTCATTTATATGTAATTTTGGGCCACCTTATATATTCAATATATATAAATTTCAGTACAAAAACCATGGATTGACTTTAAGGCAATATTCTTTAATAAAATATAATAAGCTTTCAACAGATCAGCATTCTCAGTTTGAGATAATTTATGTCTGGTGTCAGGTGGCCAATTCCATTCTACAACCAGTCTCTAAGACTCTTACTTCTGTGCATGGTACCTGATGCCCAGTATATTAGTATTTTATGAAATCCAATTATTATTATTTAGGTGGGGATATAACTTCAGGTTCCTTTGTTAGGACTCAAATGATGTCGGACTGTGATTCCTTGGACATGTGAACTACTTTATTACGTACTAAATTTTGTTGTTATCTTCGTTGATATAGAACAGATCATTAAGGCAGTATTCTTCAACCTCATCATCTTAACTCCATTACATACATAGTGGCCAAATAAAACTATATCCAATAGGGTATTCTGGAAGACTAATGTCATGTCCAGAGCATAGCTCTTCCCGTTCTGTCCATATGTTCTGTTATCTGGCCTGTCTCCTGGTTTGATGGGCCAGCGAACAGAACTGGAAACTCTAGCCATTCTTGAGCATGCCCAGTCACATCTATCCCAGTGTCAACTGCACATGCTTGCTCAGGAAACTTGAAAAGCGATGTTTGAGGAAAATACGGATGTCAACAACATCGATGTATAGTGGCAGCAGTGGAAGCTTTTGAGAGCAGGTAGAAAAGCGTAAATTGGTAATGGGAATACTCATTAGCAATGATAAAGAACTTTTTTTAATAGAGCCACATCATTGGAAAACTACGTTAAAATCAAATTTGTGAATGCATCCATTAGAATTTAAGCTCAGTGGCTCATTGTTGGGACTTAAACCCAGGAGATTCTGTGCTCTAGGCTGCAGTTCTTCATGTTAAGCTATGCAGCTCTCTGGAGAAGCTCCCTTGCTGAATCCTTGCTTCTTGTTCCTTGCTCCTCATGTAGTTCCTGATTGGATCCACCCTATTTCATGATTGGACTCTCTGTAAAGCCTGGCCCTTCCTTCCACTCACTGCTTGCAAGTTAATTGTGCTCCCAGCCAATAGTCAAGCTAACCTGCCACTCCTCCATATTGCTATCTGACATATCTACCTGTATATCGACCTCTGGCTTCCCTGACTACGTTACATGCCACCTTCTCCTCGGTACTGCAAACTGATATCTATCCATGTACCGATCACTGGCTTTCCTGACTTTGCTACTTGCCTGTTCCACTGTACCGCAAACTGATACCTACCCATGTACCGACCTCTGGCTTTCCCTGTCCATGCTATCGGTCTGCACCAGGTATGACAAGACACTCCAACCCGGAACCAGATTGTTACATTAATAATTTTTTCCAGTTCTCCAGATAGACTTTTTGGGATTCATTTTTGTTACAATGTCTGGGCTCACAAATCCTCTTTGTACTCTTGTTGTCCAGTCCACTGCGTGACTTAAAGCCATTTTTTCAAGTATATTATGTTCTGATCTTGACAGCATCAAATGATAGAGGGGGTAATGTTAAGTTTGGAAATATATATTGTTCTCTATGATTAGATTCCCTATTTTCATATAAAAAGCCAGATAAGTTTTTCAAGAACTCATGAGAATGTTCTGCTTTCTCCACCCATACAGAGTGATTGACAGACTTTCACATATGAGTTTGTATGCAGTTTAAAAAAGCTGAATCAAATTATGAAAAACAAATTCGCCAAGTTCAGGATCTTTTGTATCCTATGATGCAGTCAAATAGGAGGCCATAGGAAATCTGTCTTCGAAGGGTTACTCCAGCAGAAACACATTTTTCCATCCCTACACCCTTAACCTCCAGCAATTGTCTGTCACTCTGGACTTTTCATATGTATATTGCACTCACTTCTATGCAGTGCAGTATACTGTCTGATACTTATCAGACACCATCATGATGTTTAGATTTATACTGCTTTTTCTTTTCAATACTTTTATTGGGTTTTATAATAAACAAACAAAAAACCCCCAGAAAGTCGACATATTTGTTGTCTTAATTACATATTGAAATAGATGTTTTAAACATGCAATGCGTTGCTGAATTTTCTTCCCCTGTGCTGTACTAGCAATCCCATGATGCATCAACACACATTGAGCAGCTAGAGCCAGTACCATCTCTTCCTGTTGGGAAAGCATTGTAAATAGGATTGCCCTCTATATGGGCATGATAACCCCTTTATCTAATTCCTTAAATGCCAAGGTTACTATGGACTATAACCTCTAAGGTACTAAACAACAATCCTGGCTGTTATTGCACACTATCAATGTATGTTAAAGCTGTTGATAGCACGGGCTCAATTCCTGAATATACACCATCTCTGCACCGCAAATATATATTTATTGCACATGGTTTTAAGGAGTTAAAATAAATGCATAAAGAAAATCCTCTAGGTAGTAGAATCAGAAGTGGATTACTTAGGACGGTTACTTTTTATGGTCTGCATCAAATACAATTATGCATTTATGTATCAGTTGCAAAGCTGTTGCCAGTAACACAACCCCTGGTGGAAAGGATTGCTTAATATTGCTTCATGTTGGTGATTTATTATACCAATATAAATAATCATCAAACTATCATTAGAGAGAAAGCATGTATTGCACACTTAAAATTAACAATGATAGCTTTTCTATGATAGTTACTTGACCATGAAATCTCTTTCAAGCTACAATGAATAATACATTCTCTGTAGTCTATCCACTATTCTGCAATTTGTCAATAAGCTAGTGTAGGGGAGACACAGTTGAAAAACCTTAATATTCCATAGATAGGAAGCCTCAGAGTGCTACCAATTAGTTCATCAAGAACAGACACGCAATGTCATTGCCTTGCTTCAGTGTCTTAGCCCTCTATGACAATGAATATTTTGAAAATTCATTGTAATGTTTTATTTTTCACCGGGTACGAGATTTGTGTGGTTACTGTGAACTAAATAATAAGAGATATATATCCCCAAGACTCCCATAGAAGCACAGGAAAGGAGAACTATTTTATTGATCAACATTTTTTATAGAAACTACAAAGCTAAACTCAATAACAGTCTTCTGATAGGGTTGGATGTACCTGGAATAAAGCCAGAATGATATATCCTTATTTGTTTACTGTGCAACTTTATGCATTAACTTTATTTTGAAAGCCATTTCCGGAAACCTTGTATTTGTGTCCAATCGGTGCGGGTTTATTGATGTTATCTAGGGTTGGAAATGGTGGGATTTGAATATGAAACAAAAAGATAAGCAGTTTAGTAAATCTTCAGCTTTCAAAGTATCAGTTATTCATAAAAACAAGTGCAAGTAGCACCTGAACATCTTGGATGTGACTCGCATTGGGCTGAGCACAAACACCCGACTGTGTGCTGTGTGAGCTACACAGACAGCTCAACCTACAAAAAATAGACCTCGCACAGCATTATTGATGAAAAATGTAAAAAAAGTTATGAGTCTTAGAATTTAATGAAAATAGGCAATTTGTAAAAGTTTTTTTTAACTGTACGAAGAAAAAAATAAAATGCATTTGATATTGACACAATTTTACTGACTTAGGCCTCATTCAGACGAGCGCGTTTATGTGAATTCAATGAATGGCTGAGTGCTGCCTGTGATTGGCTGAGCGCTGTGACCAATCACAGACAGCGCTCAGCTGTCATTCAATGAATGCTGCCTGTGATTGACTGAGCGCTTAGCCAATCAGACGCAGCCCTTTCAGCAGCCAGGGATTTTAAATCCCCGCCTGCTGAAAGAGACAAAGTAGCTAGACGCGCCTGAGCCCCGGCAGAAGCGGAGAGGTAAGTATATATATTTTTTTATTTTTTACTACAGCTAGGACTGATTTTTAGGGAAGGGCTTATATTTAAAGCCCTTCTCCGACAATCACTGCGGGGAGGAGGGAGGGGGGCAGGGGGAGGGGTGCCAGCATCCCATTGATGGCAATAGGCATGCAGTTTCATTCACGTGTGTTTTGACACGTGCGTGGATGTGCGGGTTTGTGCGCACACACGCATGTGCAAAACAATGCTCGTGTGAACGAGGCCTTACAGAATAAAGTTAACAAATCATTGTTGTTAAGCCACGAATGCTATAAAAATTAAACCCAAAGAACAATAGCACAGTTGCATATTTTCTATTTTACCACTCTTAAAAAGGTTGCGCTGTACATTGTATAGATCCATTAAATATTGTCATTAAAAAATACAGATCATTCTGCAAAAATAAAATCCCTCATGCGATTATATCGAGGGAAAAATAAAATTTTATGGCTCTTGGAGGGTGGGAATTAAGAATAAAATGAAAAAAAAGGCCCAGGAATGAAGGCGGTTAAACATAATTTGCTAGATGATAAATTATGATACTCAGAATGCTGCATTAGTCGTAGTGGCTGCAGTACTCTATCAACCAATCATCAAATTACAAATCACACCCCCAGATGCAAACATCAGGATCTAACAAATAGTATGGAGTTCTGAGTATCAGTGATTGGAATTTTATTCCCATGTAAACATTAAAAAAGGCCACAGGGCTCACAAGAGCATCTTTCCATCAGCTTATCAGCAGGGGTCCCGAGCGGCATACTTCCACCTATCAGATTGGCCATCAATTTTTAAAATCTGGATAATCCCTTTAAGTCATGTTATAGAGACTGTTCAATGAACACATCCCCTTTCCGTATACCATATTAGGGCATGTCGACGTCATAGAGGGGATCTTCAGCTCAGCATCTCTCTTCTAACCAGAGCAGGAAAAAGCCAAGTTGCTCTAGAGAAACCAGCTTGCCCATGTATTGCATAGCTATTAGTCACCCTTCATTTGAATGGCCATCATTTAATGCTGCATTTCTGATTGTTGTTTAAATAGCTGTTGTATTTATGAGTAAACTTCCTTAATGAGTTATTCTTACAAATTAGAAGCACTTAAATTCTTTATTCTCCTCTACTTTTTTGGTCTACATTTCCTAACTGCTTGCTTGAGTTACTGTAAACAGCCAAAAGAGATTCTTCCTTAGATGCTACCAAAAGTAATAATTGCTAATGTACTGGCTAATTAATAGAAGTAAAATTTTCTTGCTTTATAATAATCACCATAATGTGTTTAAAATGTGTCTTCCTAATAAAGAAAATAATGACTCCATAGTAGTAGCGCTGAGAAATTTACCACCAAAGTAGCTGCAGCTTGTATTGTATTTTAATAACTTTTTGCAAATAATGTGCCATTACAGTAGAAACAGAAGTACATAGTAATGTCTAGTTTACAGCTTGAGCTAAGGACAAGTATATACGGTCAAAATGCCTTGGTAGGGGAGTGGTTAGGAGGTGTATGTGCTGGAACTGGTTAAAAGGGTCTCCTGCGCTCAGGGTGCAAATTCACCAGTATTGTGTTCTACAAGTGACACTTACCTAAGAGAGGGAATGCAGGTGGATACCCATAGACACCCCCCTCACACAGTCTGAGGTGATGAAGTGTTGTGAACATATAGTAAAGGAATCAAATCCGGTAAGGGTTTGGGCGAAATCCAATTTACTGGTAAAAACACAAGCCACACAGTTACAAATGCATAAGACGATGGAGTGCAATGTGTTTCAGAGCTAACAGTGGCTCCTTTGTCAAGCACATATCTACGAAAGCGAAGAGTATATTTAGTATTTCTGCTTTGGGTGCAGAAGGTTGTGCATGGCTGCCCGCAGAACTTCACATCTACTATAATTTATTTCAGAAACAGGCCGAAATTATAGTTAAAATACACAAAGACACAATAAATGTTTAATAGGCTTGGACCTTTTAATACATTTGTTACAATTTGCTTACTGCAAAGTTGACTAAGATCTGCGCAATGCTGGTCTAAGTAAATATGCTCTTAGAGCAGTGGTGGCGAACCTATAGCACATGAGCCAGAGACAGCATGCAGAGCCCTCCCTCCTGGCACGTGCCACAGTCGGCCACTCACCACAGTAGTGAATACAGGCAGGAGCCACGGCTCCCCTGCTGGTATTCACTCAGCAGCACTGCTAGCCACGCTGATCTTGGCACACACTGTGACATTAGTGTGCGGACGGGATCCTCCTCCCCCCTCCCTTGACATCTCTTACTTGGTT
This sequence comes from Eleutherodactylus coqui, assembly GCF_035609145.1. Lineage (NCBI taxonomy): Eukaryota > Metazoa > Chordata > Amphibia > Anura > Eleutherodactylidae > Eleutherodactylus > Eleutherodactylus coqui. Next base: position 134,563,745 of record NC_089837.1, on the reverse strand, counting down.
CCATGGGAGTAGGGGAGGAGGTGTCCAGAAGCACACACTGATGTCACAGTGTGTACCCGGGATCAGCGCAGAGCAGAGGAGGAGCGGCGCTTCAACGAGGAGGAAGGAGTAGGTATATGGGTCTCGGGGGTGGTGGTGGGGTGGCTTGATTACTACTGGGGCTGATTTAGGGGATACTATCCCTAGACCTCTAGGTATCCTTTTAGTCATGAAATACTCCATTAGGGAAATCATGTGTAATTCAAGTGAAAACAATGGGTTGTTTAAATTTTCCCATCTTCTTGGTTGCATATTTAGAGTAGGCGAACTTAAAAAAGTACCTTCTCGGGCAGATCCAGTAAGAATTCTCAGCGCATCCTCATCTGTGTACGAAAAAAAGTTGGAATTTTCTGGGACACCATTTTCCGGAATGGTAGATCTGTCATCGCCTCAGGATGGTGCTCGTTGGTTTGCGTTAATCGCAAGTCCACATAAATAGCCAGTACCATGGCACTCACAGTACACCACATTCAGTGGAAGGCAAGCTGCATGCAACACCACTTAATGGCGACCCGAACCAGGCTCTCCACATATATACAAGGCAAAAGAATTGTAGAAAGTGGCAGCATTGAAGGTAGTCTTGTAGTTAAAAGAAAATTTTCTTTTATTGCCTGCCACTGAATGTGGTGTACTGTGAGTGCCGTGGTACTAGCTATTTTTGGGGACTATCCTTGGGGTAGGTCATTAACAGATGATTGTCCAGGGCCCACCACTGGTAATACACAATTCTAGTATACTCTGGGGTTAGAGCTGAAGCCGCTTCTCTGGCCCCTGTGTAGTGGCTGGCACTTGTAACTGCAACTGGGGCTTTCATTGATTTCAATGGGAGCTGCATCTGCAATTACAGAACTAGCCACAACACAGGTGTAAGAGTAGTGGCTTCTGCTCTGACCCGAGAGTATACTAGAACTGTCAGCAGGCACCCAATCAGCTGATCACCTGGGCTCTTGAGTGATGGGCTTGGCCGATCAACTATTGATGACCTATCTTGAGGATAAGCCTTTAGTAGTATTTTCACAGTGAACCCCTTTGAGGGCTTTTTCACACGGCGGCGGTGTTTTTACACCTGCTTTGTATTAGTGCCTGCATTGGCGTTTTTCCGTGGTCGCAGCCAGCGTTTTCTCATCCATTCACATGATCGTGAGTGTGGTTTTTAACAAAACAATACTCTGCACCTCGGAAATCCCTCGCTCTGCCAAAATCCTTGGGATGGCTTGCAATGCCTATATAGAGGCACCTGTAAGCTTTTTGCAGCGTTGGACACTGCATAAATGTCTCCCCCTTCCCCTCTTTTTCCCAGCTCCCATGAAAGTCTATGAGACCCGCAGGCGTGTATTGGCCAAAAGATAGTTTCAGAACTATCTTTTGGCTGAGTGTATATGCGCCGGCCGGGTATATGTTCTAATTTTCACGCTGCCTGCATATTTACACGCCGTATAGTCACCGGTGTGAACGGATGCCCGGGCATACAAACGCGCTGTATATGCACTCGTGTGAAAGAGCCCTAAGACGTATTTCTAACAGCAATTGAATGCTGTATAATAAAAGGATGCAATACTGAAACTTAACAGGGAAAAAATACTTAAGTGGAAGAGAACAATTAGGCTACTACAAACGATCAGCCATCAATCAAATGAAGAGAAAAGGGTATATATACATTATATTATAATTCTCCTTTGATAGTCTTGCTTTAGCTATAATTAGGTTTCTACTAAGTAATCGTTAGACCATAAATTCCGATTGCATAGTGAAATATTTACTGGATTTCCAATTACCCCAGATGTCTGTATATTCCTTAGTATGGTTATTTCTTAAAGCTAGCATTTTTTTATAAATACAATTAGCGTTTAATTAATTAATCACCTCAGGCTTTTCCAATACCTTGCTATGACCAGCTTGGTTGTCATAAAAAGAAAACCTGTACAAATTTGAATCGGTTGGAGATGTTTTCAAGAGTTAAAAGGAGCAATGAACTCACCCAGTCTAGACTTAGATTCACTTTAGTAGCTTCTTTTTTAAAGTTGATAAGTGGCTTTCCGAAGAGGTTTTATATTAATGCAGTCCCAAATGGTACTTTTTAATGTACAGGTGGAACCGCATGCCCTCCAACAATCCTTAGATGATCCTGAAAAAATTAAGTGTAGCTTGAAGGAAATGAAATACCATTTTGTCAGTATTTTAACTATAGTCTCTTGATGCATTTAAATATTTTATCATTTTTGTCATTATTTTACTTCTGAATTTCTGTTAAATGTAATCTGCGAAACATGTATGCAAAGCTGTATGACCATAAACTATTCTGCTCCAAAGTAGAATAAAATTGTGAAGCTGAAATAACATTTTTTAATTATCAAATTTTTATTAGACTTGTAAAGTTCATTTATGCTGCAAAGAATAATTGCGTAACAAACATTTCCTAAATATATATATAGGCAAATTCACAGGGATATCCAAATTGCAGGGATATAAATGAAACACCAAATAAACAATTCTGTGGGGAGTGTATATGCAGCGGCTGAGCCATGAGGCCCACACTGAGGAGCTCGCAGGATAGAGATGGCACTTATCATGGTGGCTCTACCAGACTCCTCCCCTGGAGGGATGCATGCAACCTTGGCCAAGGTACTGCTAGGCCTCTTCCAGGCAGTCAGCAGTTACCTGTATAGTTGTGTAGTGGACTGTAGAATCTGTCACTCGTGACGCCACTATTCCTTTCACACCGTTGATTACCCATCAGTAGAAAAAAAAAATCCACACAAGATGTAACTTGGACACTCAATCACTGGGAATGGGGAGAGACTGGCAAATTTTACGTCTTACTTGGCAGAATACAGCTTTACTCACTTGTGCAGGAAAAGACAATTTTGAGCTGATGGTCAGGGAGGAGGGACACAGGGTGATATTGGGCCCACAGTCTCGTTATCTGTAATGCTCCGCTCCTGGACACACACACTCTGGGATGCACGATAACACTGGAGGGGACACAGCACTCCGCATACACTCACTTGCACTCAGTTGATTAATGACTGCATGGCGGATTTCTTTCTTCTCTCTCTCTCTTTCACTCCTCAAAGGTGGCTCCTGGAATGGTAGGCATCAGGATACCTTTCCTCTACTTCCATCTCTTCACCACATAAGGGTTGAAGGTACCCCCATGTGGCTGGCACTCTCTCTCCTCAACCATTGAAGTAAATAGAAGACCACACCTAACTCTCGATCACTCATATTTATATTCATACGGCACCACATGACTAGATAAACTTGTTACTCTTTCCAGACATATCCCCTCTACTTTCTGACATTAACCTCTTACATGCTGCAGCTGTGCAATACACATAACAGCATACAAGACACTTTGCACAGTGCGTCCACATAAAAGACATGACATGTATGACAATTATGGAGGGGCCAGATATATGTTTCGGGCCACTACATATACACAGTTGCCTCACCACAGAATGTAACATTATGTCATGTAAATACTAACTAATGTGTAAAACAATAAAATTATGGCAAAATTTATTTAGATAAAAGGTATGAAAGACATACACAAAGTATCAAGAAAGTGAAAAAAGGGGGAAGCAGGGAACAGATAACATGGTGATCTGACTTCTATAAGAGGATAATCCATTGAGAGCCTCTACCAAGATACTCTCTATGCCTCTGCCTCTAACCAACAGCATAATTCATTCCCATCTTTGAATATAATCCATCTAAACCAAAAATGTATGAATTTATGAAATGTGTCCGTGTCACTTATAAAGATATTCTCTACTCTCATTAGATCATTTAACCTCTCATTCACTGTAAGATATTCTGTGTGTGCACTTCCAGTGTCTTTGTATGACTGTCCTAGTATATCCAATGAAAAATCTAAAAGAAACCCATTTTGGTTTGTGATAATGGCCCTGGGATAATGGAAAGGAGACCAATGGAGGGCTATACTGGGAAGGCAAGCCCAGTGAGTCCATAATGCAGACTAAAGATGTGCATTATCCCAGGTGTGCCCCTGCATTCTCAAAGTTCCAACACAGAGAGAAACACTCTATGAAGAATAGTAGGACTCGATACCATTGTGCAAGTATCCTGTATTTTTTTTCCTGGGTGTGACAAGCCATAGGCCACTTATGAATGAGAAAGAGAGATTTTTGCCAGTCTTCTCCCAAGAGTTTAGTATTAAAGGAAACCTGTCGCCTCTAAAAAGCACAATCTAATATAAAAAAAGCCTGCAGGCTTTTTCTTGCACCAAACTTTGACCCTTTTGCATGACCTTTGGTGAATGATTTTGGTGTCATTAGATTTGTGACAACCTCACCACTGCTGTAAAATTATAAAATTTGAGTTTGATAGGTCAAAGTTCCTACGTTAAGCCATCCTTGTCAGAAGGATCATCCTGCTTCCAGGTAGGGACTGCAAGCTCAATATGTTGGTGAGGGAAATCACTTTCAGTACTGTGCTTGTCTTGTTATGTGTTTCTCACATGTTGGTGATAAATACATGCTTCTATTGGTCCTTTCAGGACAATTATCATGTCATATTTTGACATGTTGGTAATGTTTGTGCAGGTCAGGCGAAAATGCCCTGCATGAACGTAAAACACCTAACTGAACTTATGGAGCTGTTTGGAGGTGACAGGTTCTCTTTAATTCAGTCTCCCATGTTCTTGTAAAGGCGAATAGATGATTGAAGGAAATGGCCACAATAAATATGATTTCCAAGGACTCCTATCCTGAACAAGCACAGAACAAGTTCTCATACAGGAGATATACAGTACAATATGACTTAAAATATAACTACTGTATAACAGCCCTACAATTTCCTTTCCAGAGGGTTGCAAAAGAAGGAGCATCCCCTGTAGCAGTAAGGGTCTCTGGTAACTGGGTGCAGGTGTGATCTTAGTCACTCCATACAACAAAAAGAATCAACCCTAATAGAGATGAGCGAGCGTACTCTGTAAGGACAGATACTCGAGCAAGTATTGCCTTACCGAGTACCTGCCTGCTCGCCCGCAAAGATTTGGGTGCTGGCGTGGGTGAGCACTGTGTTGCGGAAGTGAGCAGGAGGAAGCGGGGGGAGAGAGAGATAGATCTCCCTCCCGTTCCCCTTCGCTCTCCCCTGCCACTCTCCGCCCCCCGCCGGCACCTGAATCTTTGCGGGCGAGCGGGCAGGTACTTGGTGAGGACGATACTCGCTCGAGTATCTGTCTTTACTGAGTACACTCGCTCATCTCTAAACCCTAACAGTAGAGAGGAAGTCTGGATCGTTAAAGAATGGTTTGGTTTAAAAGGACCCAGTCTATGTGAAGGACTTCTCAGGGACATAGCCTTGTCCCATTCTATGAGGAACTGTTAAATAATAAAGGGAAGCTCCTATGTCTGTCTATGGTACTATACAATCTAAGACAGAGAAATTAATGCCAGGTATAAAACTCTTTCTTCTAAACACATAGACAGTTTCGTAAAGGGTGATTCAAACCAGTTGATTACCCTTATGAGGATGGCATCCAAATGGTATTGCTTGAAAACTAGTAATCCTGTGCCTCCTGCCGATTTGGGTCAGCACAGAGTCACCATCTAAATGAAGGGTCTGGTAGAGCCCCACACAAATTTACTAAATGCTCTAGACAATTTCTGGCAGAAAGATGGTGAGCGTCTGAAAAATATATAAGAATCTAGGAAGGATGTCAGTCTTCATGGCATTAATTTTACCAAATCAGAAGAGATGTTTAGCATTATAATCTAACAGATTATAACAATGTGTATTGAAGAATGAGAATATAGTTTAGGTTAAAGACTTTAGATAGGTTTATAGATATCTGAACACCAAGATATTTATTAGAGATGAGCGAGCATACTCGTCCGAGCTTGATACTCGTTCGAGTATTAGGGTGTTCGAGATGCTCATTACTCGTGACGAGTACCACGTGATGTTCGAGTCACTTTCATTTTCTTCCCTGAGAAATTTGCGCGCTTTTCTGGCCAATAGAAAGACAGGGAAGGCATTACAACTTCCCCCTGTGACGTTCAAGCCCTATACCACCCCAGTGCTATAGTGTTGGAGCTGCTGTAGGGAGAGTGTTAGGAGTTAGTGTAGGCTTCAAGAACCCCAACGGTCCTTCTTAGGGCCACATCTAACCGTGTGCAGTAGTGTGGAGGCTGCTTTTTGCAGTGTTGCACTTTTTTTTTTTTTTTTGGTATATCGGCCGTGCAGAGCATTGCGCCCTGCAGTAATACTCCAGGGACAGAAGTGTGTAGACAGGGCCAGAAGACATATATTATTGATTGAATATATGCAGTGGTCCTTTTCAAAAAAATATTGGGCAAAAAATCTATTTGGCCTGCCTGTCACAGTGCTCAGTGTTCTGGGTCTGTGTGTGCTGGGTGTAGTAGTTCTACAAATAAATACGCAGCCAGCTAAGTGTTACAGCAGGCGTGCGCCAAATTATTTCCTGGGGTTCTTGCGTTCAAACACTTGCGCTAGCGACGGCTGGACGGTGCGCTGAGAGACATTGATGGATGGGGCCGAGGACAGCGAAGGTGAGGGTGTGGGTGCAGGCCGGGAGACGGTCGTGCCTGTGTCCTGAGAGGGGGGTTGGATCTCAGTGGCAGGTTGGGGCACAGGGGGAGAGGCAGTGGTGCAAACCGGAGGTGGTGAACGGCCTTCGTCCCACCTTGTGGGGTGCTTGGCCATCATATGTCTGCGCATGCTGGTGGTGGTGAGGCTGGTGGTGGTGGCTCCCCGGCTGATCTTGGCGCGACAAAGGTTGCACACCACTGTTCGTCGGTCATCTGCACTCTCAGTGAAAAACTGCCAGGTGGCATGGCGCGAGGGGGCGCTTTGGGAAACAGTTGGTGGATTATTCGGTCTGGCCCTGCCTCTACCCCTGGCCACCGCACTGGCTCTTCCAACCTGCCCTGCTGCTGCACTTGCCTCCCCCTCTGAAGACCTGTCCTCAGTAGGCTTAGCAAACCAGGTGGGGTCAGTCACCTCATCGTCCTGCTGCTCTTCCTCCGAATCCTCTGTGCGCTCCTCCCTCGGACTTACTGCAATTACTACTACCTGAGTGATAGACAACTGTGTCTCATCGTCGTCGTCCTCCTCACCCACTGAAAGCTCTTGAGACAGTTGCCGGAAGTCCCCAGCCTTTTCCCCCGGACCCCGGGAATTTTCCAAAGGTTGGGCATCAGTCACGACAAACTCCTCCGATGGGATAGGAACCATTGCTGCCCATTCTGGGCAGGGGCCCGAGAACAGTTCCTGGGAGTCTGCCTGCTCCTCAGAATGTGTCATTGTAATGGAGTGAGGAGGCTGGGAGGAAGGAGGAGCAGCAGCCAGAGGATTCAGAGTTGCAGCAGTGGACGGCGTAGAACTCTGGGTTGTCGATAGATTGCTGGATGCACTTTCTGCCATCCACGACAGGACCTGCTCACACTGCTCATTTTCTAATAAAGGTCTACCGCGTGGACCCATTAATTGTGAGATGAATCTGGGGACGCCAGAAACGTGCCTCTCTCCTAATCCCACAGCAGTCGGCTGCGATACACCTGGATCAGGAGCTCGGCCTGTGCCCACACCCTGACTTGGGCCTCCGCGTCCTCGCCCGCGTCCACGTCCTCTAGGCCTACCCCTACCCCTCAGCATGGTATATTACCAGTAGTGCAGAAACAGAACGCTGTAATTAAATGTGCCGCTTATTGGCCTGTGGTTGGAGGCTGACCTCGCTTACGGAACGCACAGCAGAGCCAGGAAAGAATTTTGCGCAAGCCTGTAGTGAGACGAAGGTGCGTATGACTGAGCTATTGGAATTCACAGCGCTGAAGCAGTCAAGTGTCCAAAGGCCACTAGTAGGCCTTAAGTATTTTGCTTCTATTTTTTGAAAGGCTGAGTTGAGACAGCAGACAGATACTGTAGGCAGCGTATATATGTATACTGTTTCCCTGTGGATGGGATGACAGCGGTGATGTCACGGGCAACGCAGAGCCAGGAAACAATTTAGCGCACGCCTGTAGTGAGACGTAGGTACGTATGACTTAGCTAGTGGCATTCACAGCGCTGAAGCAGTCAAGTGGCCAAACGCCACTAGTAGGCCTTAAGTATTTTGCTTCTATTTTTTGAAAGGCTCAGCTGAGACAGCAGACAGATACTGTAGGCAGCGTATATATGTATACTGTTTCCCTCTGGACGGGATGACGGTGGTGATGTAACGGGCAATGCAGAGCCAGGAAACACTTTTGCGCAAGCCTGCTGTAACACTTAGCTGCGTATTAATTGGGACTACTACCCCCAGCAGACACGCAGTACACTAAAGACGGTCACAGGCAGCCCAAATATAGTATTTTTCCCAAATTTGTTTGAAAAAGCCCACTGCCTATATAGACAGTATATCTCCTTCACCTTTCCCACTGTCCCTGCCTCACCAGTACTGACCCTATGCTATGTAAAATTACTGCAGACTGTTTCCCTCTGGACGGGATGACGGCGGTGATGTAAGGGCAACCCAGAGCCAGGAAAAACTTTTGCGCAAGCCTGCTGTAACACTTAGCTGCGTATTAATTAGGACTACTACCCCCAGCAGACACGCAGTACACTGAAGACGGTCACAGGCAGCCCAAATATAGTATTTTTCCCAAATTTGTTTGAAAAAGCCCACTGCCTATATAGACAGTATATCTCTTTCACCTTTCCCACTGTCCCTGCCTCACCAGTACTGGTCCTATACTATGTAAAATTACTGCAGACTGTTTCCCTCTGGACGGGATGACGGCGGTGATGTAACGGACAACGCAGAGCCAGGAAACACTTTTGCGCAAGGCTGCTGTAACACTTAGCTGCATATTAATTAGGACTACTACCCCCAGCAGACACGCAGTACACTGAAGACGGTCACAGGCAGCCCAAATATAGTATTTTTCCCAAATTTGTTTGAAAAAGCCCACTGCCTATATAGACAGTATATCTCTTTCACCTTTCCCACTGTCCCTGTCTCACCAGTACTGGCCCTATACTATGTACAATGACTGCAGACTGACGACGCAATGCTCTGCACGCCCGATATACACAAAAAAAAAGTGCAACACTGCTAAAAGCAGCCTCACAGCCTCAACAGTACTGCACACGGTCAAATGTGGCCCTAAGAAGGACCGTTGGGGTTTTCAAGCCTAAAACAACTCCTAACGCTCTCCCTGTCAGAATGCATCTGTGGCGAGCCGCGGGCTTCCAATACTCGGGTGACACCTGATCTCCCCAGCCACTCACTGCAGGGGGGTGGTATAAGGCTGGAACATCACAGGAGGAAGTTGTAATGCCTTCCCTGTCTTTCTATTGGCCAGAAAAGCACGCTAATGTCTCAGAGATGAAAGTGTAAGTAACTCGAACATCGCGTGGTGCTCGTCTCTAGTAACGAGCATCTCGAACACCCTAATACTCGAATGAGCATCAAGCTCGGACGAGTACGTTCGCTCATCTCTAATTCTAACCAATGTCCTGTAAAAACACAGTTCATTAATTACAGCTTACTGGTGGATGATCCATAGTGTTTCCGCCATGTGGAAACATACCCTATATGTTACATAAACCTACCCTTATAGTGTTCAGTCAGCACGTGGTGCGAACAGTGATTGCAAAATAGTTGCGCAATCACTTTTGTAATTCTTTTTATTAAGCAAGGTTAATGGCAAGCCTACTGGATTAATTGTATAGGCTTATTTCCAAAAAGTACAATACAATGGCAATTGGATTACATTATTCCCCATATTTGGAAAACTCTACATATGTACAGAATGTTTTGGCTATATTATGGTCGTTTTTATGTTTAATTTTAGTGATAAATCTTTTAAAGTTTTGTTTTTTAATCAGGGTAGCTAGTCTTTTCCTGCACTTGTCTGATAAACAATAGCTTGAATTTAGCATAGAAAAGGTATTTTTCAGTCTTTATGTTGAGCAAGTCCATTAATTTTTTGTGCCAATCAAAGAGGTCTTTTTGCATAAGGCGTGTAGTACTTTTTTATTGTAATTCAAATTTTTTAATTTGTTCAACAAAGTCACATTTTTTTTCTCTCTTCCTTTCTTCCTTCTAGAACCTATTTGTATTAAAAGGCCTTGACTACTGCTTTATGTGCTTTCTACAAAATTGCAGGCTTTGTGAGGTAACTTGCATTGTCTTTGAAGTACATCTGAATATTGTATTTGATAGTTGTAATGTCCTCTTTGTTTTGAAGAAGGCTGTCATTTAATATCCAGTTTGTTGGACATTTTTTACTTTTTTTGCTGTAAGGGCTATTTCAAGGGAGAAGGGGAGCATGGTCCGAAAGAAGGAAGAATTGGCCACAGAGCTAAGTAAATGATGTGGTATATAAATGTCTTTTCTTGAGTAGTTTTTATGCACCAGTTGGTAGAAGGAAAAGTCTTTTTTCAAAGGATTTTGTATTCTCCAGGGGTCTACTAAATTAAGCTCAGAGAATAGGTTTTTGATTTTCTTTAAGTTAGAGTAAAATATTGAGGATGTGCCATTAGATGTGTCAATCAAGGGCTGAAGGGGTATTTTAAAATTGCCCCCAAATATTAACTGTCCTTCTTTGAATTTTTTTAGTTGGTCAAAAATGTTGAGAAAAAAGTTTACTTGATTGTTATTTGGGGTGTAGACATTTGCTAATGTGTACGTTTTATCAAGAATTGTGCTCTGGAGGAAAATATAGCGTCCCTCTGGGTCTGATTGGACATTTAAAAGTTGGTATGTGAGGTTTTTATTTAGGACACTCGCCACGCCTCTGTGTCTTTTATGCAGGGTAGAGGCGTTATACCATTTGGTGAATATTTTGTTCTTAGATAAAGGGGTGTAACACTTCTTAAGGAGCATTTCTTATAGAAAGGCAATGTCTGTTTCATTACTTTCTAGATAGTGTAAGATCTGGGATCTCTTCTGTGGGACATCAATGCCTTAAACATTAAAGGAGGTGATGTGTAGTTTCGCCATTAATTATTTCAGCAGTTGTTTTTTGCTGTTTGTTAGGATTAGCAGAGTTTATTTGGGATGAAAAGGTGAAATAAAGGAAAACATGAAAAAACGTAATCTTCAACGTAAGGATGAATTTGAGGAAGGCAACGGTCGGTTACGTTTTGCCATTGGGCAGGAAATTATGGACAATGTTCAGTCCTGCTCAGGTTCCGAAGCAAGTAATCAAGGTTTGCAGGGGGCAGCAAACAAGATAGGAACGTTTAAGCTCCTATATTGTCAAATTCGGATAGGATCAACTACTTTGACCAAATTTGTTCATACCAGATCTCCCAGCGTAACTGAAGATACAATTAGAAAACTCTAAAAGACAGAAAAAGAGAAAACAGGCAAACTGCATTTGAGAAAAACAGGAAATCACTGCTTATCTCCATGAGGGAGAGCGGAATGTTGAGAGTGCAAGTAATGTCCAATCTGGTTAGGGGTCGTCTGGCAGGGGTCTTCTTCTGGGATCTGGTGTGGTCAGATTCCATTCTTCTCATCTTCCTTGGCTTACTCGAGGTGACTTGAATCCAGGAATCTGCTTTGGGGAGAGGAGGCAGGTCAAGTGATTCCTCCGCTGATGTCCAGTCTGGGATCTGGATGTGGGAAAGGTCTAATTTGTTTAAGACCAGGGGGAAGTCCTCGGTGTTTTGATGATCCAAGTTCTATTTGCACTTGAGATGGCTAGGCCAAAAGAAAATAGCCATTTATAGGGTATTTATTTTTCTCTCAGTGCGCTCGTAAGGGGTTGGAGTTGTCTTCTTAGATCTAATGAAAATTTAGAGAGGTCTTGAAAGATCTGGATTTCTTTGCCGTCGTATTCTATTCTTTTGCCTACCCTGGCTTTATATAAAATTTCTTCTTTAGTTTTAAAGCTTTGGAGGCAACAGAGAATATTTTGTGGCCTGTCAGATTTCCCAGACCTAGGCCTAAAAACCATATGATCCCTTTCCAGGCCAAGATCCATGCCTTTGTCTCTCTGCAATATGCTATTAAAAATTTGGGAAAGGGCAGTAAAGATCTTTTTGTCAGGTACACTTTCTGGGATCCCCCGTATACGTTGGTGTTGCGTCTGGAGCGGTTCTCCAGATCATCTATGTGGATTTTTTGGAGGTAGAGTTCTTTATTCTTGTCGATCAAGATCCACTTAATTTTTTTTGCATGGGTGATTATTGTGGTGCATGAGGGTATTGATTCTAGTATGTACTTCTTTTACATCTTTTTTAGATATAATATCTCTTCCTTAACTGTTTGCATGAATTCTTTAAAGAGATCTTTGATGCAATCTTTGGTAGGCAGGGCTTTGATGTTTTTTTTTATATCTGCGTCTGAAGCTATCAGCGGGTCATTTCCAGATTTGCTTTCTGAGCCTTAAAGGGGTTGTCCCGCGGCAGCAAGTGGGTCTATACACTTCTGTATGGCCATATTAATGCACTTTGTAATGTACATTGTGCATTAATTATGAGCCATACAGAAGTTATAAGAAGTTTTTCACTTACCTGCTCCGTTGCTGGCGTCCTCGTTTCCATGGAGCCGACTAATTTTCGCCGTCTAATGGCCAATTAGCCGCGCTTGCGCAGTCCGGGTCTTCTTCTTTTCTGAATGGGGCTCCGTGTAGCTCCGTCCCGTCACGTGCCGATTCCAGCCAATCAGGAGGCTGGAATTGGCAATGGACCGCACAGAAGCCCTACAGTCCACCGAGTGAGAAGATCCCCGCGGCCATCTTCATCAGGTAAGTAAGAAGTCACCGGAGCGCGGGGATTCAGGTAAGCACTCTCCGGTGTTCTTTTTTAACCCCTGCATCGGGGTTGTCTCGCGCCGAACGGGGGGTGGGGGGGGGGGGTGGAAAAAAAACAAAACTGTTTCGGCGCGGGACAACCCCTTTAAGGGGAGGCAGTGTAGATTTTATTATTCTCTGCGGGTGGCATCTGTTTTGGCTGGTTTACATGTAAGGTATTGTGGGATGATTTTCTGGAGTTTTTCTTGGGATCCTGGAGTCTTTTTAGTGTCTTAGATTCTCTGGTGTTTTCAGTATTTGCTGTTTTTGTAAACTTTTCCCATATTGCCAGTCTAGATAATGTTATGCTGGGAGAGTAGGGGGTGGATTGTGTTCACATACTACATTTTATTATAACAGATTCTTCACGTCTAGTGCCTCTATAGGTAATTGTAGATTGTTATACTGCTTTACCACCACTGGGTGGCACTAGGGCTTCCCTATAGTATTTCAAAGGAGGAAAGCAATCTTAATCTGAAGGGAAAAATGTAGTGGACTGCAGTGAAAGTCTTCAATGTATTCCAGGTAGTGGTCTGTGGCAGGGGAAAAGTGAAGTACAAGCCAGAAGGAATGTGGAGATATGTTGATAGAGGGGCCTCTGTGGTGTTGGGAATGTGTGATTCTTCTGCAGAAGTTCACTTACCCTCCTTGGATGGTCTCTCTGCTCGGCACCGTGGGCAGGAGCCTCAGATGTTGTGGAGGCCTCCAATGACGCAGGGGAATCCTCTTCTTTCCGGCGGAGAATAGCAGAGAAGGTGCCTGCCGCAGACTGATAAGTGGGAGGGCCTGAGCTCAGACGCTGTACTGGTAGACAGGAGGCTCTCTACAGGCAGCTAATGCCACAGGTCAGCAGAAGGTGTAGTTTGTGGGGATGAACCCGCAACCTTCAGGTCATGAGCAAGAGCTTAGGACTGCCTTAACACTGTGAGCCACACAAGGAACTGCAGTGGAATTCCCAATATACCATGTGAATGCCTCTTATGGTATCTATAGACAAAAGGTAGGCAGGGGTCCTGTGTTTTGAGTAAAGGATATCAAATATAGAGTCTTCTTGTTGTCTTGTGATTCTTGTCTTTTAATAAATCCTTCTTGATCATCTGCATTATTGACAGCAGGAGAGAAGACAGATGCAACAATATAAAACCTACAACCACCGTAATTAAAGAGATTGAGTGCAGATTAGCAAAAAAGATGGTTTCCTTCTTCTTTGCTAATCTGTAAAGGCTTACAGATCAATGATATATGAGCTTCTAACGATTGAGAAAGCAAATGGACAAATGGAGCAAATAGGGTTGAATACTTTAATCATTAATGTGGTTAACTGAGCAAAAAACATTTTATAAAATCTACTATTAAACCAGTCCAGGTCACGGCTCTTGCTAAATCGAAAATCCTTGATGGCTTCTAACATCTCAGCCTCCATAAAAGTTTCTTCCAAGCCTGAAATAACAGTGAGTGAAAGGGTCAGAAGTTTCATTTCAGCCACATATGCATATATTTTTTCTTTCAGCACCTTCTCAGGCCTTAGTCACAGCTGAATGACAGCTGAGAGCTGCCCCTGATTGGTCCCTGCGCTGAGCCAATCAGAGGCAGCACTCACTCACCCATTCATAAATTCATGAACGGGTAAGTGAGAGCTGCCTCTGATTGGTGAGGCTGTGACCAATCAGAGGCAGCTCATTCAGCAGGCGGGGATTTTAAATCCCCGGCTGCTGAATACTACTCAGAGCAGTTCAGGAGAACTGCCGGCCGGCCGCGGCTGAACTCCGTCTGCCAGGACCAGGTGAGTATATATTTTTTTTTTGTTTTTACACATTTCTGGATGAATTTCCGGGAAGGGCTTATATTTTTAAGCCCTTCCAGAAAATTCATCGTGTGATCGCCGGCAGCCCATTGCTTTCAGTGGAGCTGGCTGTATTGCCGCTCCATTGAATTCAATGGGTAAACATCATTCTTTTCTGCCACAGCTGTTACAGCTGTGCCATCGGAGAATGATTTGTCTACTATATGTTCTCAATGGGGCCGGTGCTGCTGCTGCCGGCCCCATTGAGCGCATATAGAGAAGAGAACAGGAATCGCAGATAGGTGCGATCTGCGATTTCTGTTCTATAATTTATCGGACGAGCGCATAAAAAGCGCTCATGTGTCCGATACCATTGCAAAGCAATGGTTTTATAAAATTGACGGACGAATGCGCATGCGCAAATCGCGCGAAAAAATGCCTGTCTGACTGAGCCCTCAGGCAGATCATGACATAGGGATAAGTAGTACTACTGAAAACATTTAGATGTTCGGGTATTAATATCGGCACCAAAAGTGAACCTAATTTTTTAGGATATAGCTAGTTTGTGTTATGGGGTCGGGAGAATGCACAAGCGGTCAGCCGCATTTATTTGCAGACTCATAGATAAATCATTACATTCTATCCCATATCTAACATAAATTTGGTCAAGTAGACCACAGAGTTTTGCTTTGGTGCTAACTAGCTTTGCAGACAAACTGTGATTGTAAACATTTGCATTTACATTTTAGCTCATGTATCTGGTCCACAAGTCTAGCAATAGTGACACTCCTTTGTCTTTTCAGTTAGGCTCCATGCTGTATCAAAACTCCCTTTAGAAAGACTGTTTCATTGCATGGGAAGGGAGGTTTGGTCTTTTTTCATGATTTTATATACAACTCTGTATGGAGTCCTTGAGATCAGCTGCACAAATTAAATCCTTGAGTAAATTATTAAGTTTCCACTGGTGGAAACTATTGGTGAATTGGGAAAAATCAATGATTTATAGTCATGAGCATGGTCTGACCATAACATGAAGCTCACTTCAGAAGAAGGTAAGTAAATGGTGGCTGAGGAAAAATGTGTCTAACTTGCTATACATATTGTGAGTGGTGAGTAGAAGATATAGTCCTTGACTTTACGATGAAGAACCTTACAGATTTCAAATAACTGCATTGTATGTAAAGTCAACATCAATGCCTTCATCTGTGATTTAGGTACTGCGCTTCTGCCAGAAGAGGTATCCATGTTTTTGATCAAAGACAAAATCAAAGTTACCCCCACAACAAAAATGTCTTCAGCAAATTCCTCTGCCCTCCTCAAAAATGATCTGCAAGTTCAAGCCTGGTTCAAATTAGGAAGATATAGATTATCAAAGTTTTGGCATTTTATCTTGTTTTGCCATTTTAGTAAATAGTTATTGCCCCTCCACATTGGACTATACTGCAAAAAGAAGATGGGACAGTATTTAATATTAATATAATATGTAAGAATATAAACATCATCGTAGCATCAAACATTTTTTTATAGTATTTATCATACAATGCTAAACCTTTGCTATCTTAATTTTGCTTATAATCTGAAAAATATTGGTTTAAAAATAGCAAATCTGTTGCCAGTTCTTGTCCCCTTTACTAAGTAACATGCCAGATTTGACAGTATAATGGTGCCCCAATCCATCATTGCTGTTACATAATTTGAGTGAATGATTTTTTTTACCTGGATCAAAGTTTTATTCATTTTAATAAAAACCTAGAAATAAATGATCTTTAAATATGCAAGTTTATACTGACAATTGTCCTATACTGTTTGACAGTGTAATTTGTACTGCTGCTGCCCAGAGCCAGAGTAATGACCTAGTTGATATTTATAAGTATGATATGCTCTAATGTATAAGTATAAATATGCTAATGATGAAAATTCAGCAAATACAATACATGCAGTTTTTGATCATGTATCCATCTGTCTAGTGTTACCCCTGTGATTAATATTACAGTAGATTATGCTCCCTCAGGTCCAAGGTCTGAATTTTTATAAGAATTTCCAACTTCTTTATACAGATAGATTTAAATTTGTTTCCATACTGCTATCTAGAGAGTTTGCGTACATGACAATGTTATCACCCAGAAGACTCATTAGAGACTAAACTTTTTTTAAACCAAAATCTAATATATTCTAATTCAAATGTTCTATACAACAGACTTTAAATGATGCTACATATAAGTTTATTTATTATAGGAGTAGGTAATTAAGGGAATGTAGAGTCTTTGTATTTTGTACAAACAAAAATGTTGCAAAACTGCTCAGCTTGCTGCATAAACAAAAAAAAAAGGCACGCTCACCTCACCTAATTCCCCGCGACTCGCTTGCTGCCAGTTTCTGGCTACCCAATGCTTTCCACTTCCTGCTGCAGTGATGATGGTAACAGGTTTTACCAGATTAACAAGTATACCAGAAACCATAGTATGGGAGGTAACTTGCTCATCAGTGGGGATCTCACCACTGAGACCCCCACCAATCTTGAGAATAAGCCTTCCATGTCCCTTTCTCTTGTCACTGCAGGGGTTGCTTCTGCCCTAACAGTAGCATCACTTTGAATGGAGCACTGACTTAGCATGCATGTCCAGCATTCCATTCACATTCAGTGGGACTGCTGAGATACCTGAGCAGTACCGGCCCCAGTATTCTGTCACTCCCATTGAAATGTATGGAGCTCTGACCATGCAGGCTCAGCTATTGTTCCATTCAGAGTGATGTCACTGTTAGGGCAGAAGCAACCCTTTCAGTGACAGGAGAACGGGACACGGGATGTCCATTCTGGAGATTGGTGGGAGTATCAGTGGTGAGATCTTAATCAATCGGCACGTTATCCTGTGGATAGGGGATAACTGGTTATTCTGGTAAAACCCTTTTTACAAAACCATGGACATATGAGATTGGACATGTAGTGATTAGCTGCAGCAGACATATGACCCTCTGGTCAGGACAGCATCGCTGCAGCAGGAATTGCAGACTTTAGGGGGATTGGGCACCAAGAGAATGGGAATGGTGGGTAATTGAGTAATGTGAATATGGCTTCTTTAATGTTTGTGTAGTAGGCTTAGCTACTTTGCAAAATTTCTGTTTGCATGGATGCCCTCTTTAAAAAAGACTTGTGTAACAGTGTACGTGTGTAGAATCTTGACCCTATTTACAAGGGGATTGATAACACCAAGTTGTCAACACATTCTCAGGAAGAATAACAGGGGAATGGCATAATACACATTTCCAATATGCAGTAATGCACTCCAAAATTGTAAATTAATGGTGAATTTACTAAAACTGCTGTCATGGCCACAAATAGGTCCTATGATAACTATTTGGTAGATTCTTGTTTCAAACTAGATTAATTATACCATTATATCAATTATAGCTTAAAAAAATACGTCACAGAAGCATCCCTCATATAGGATATACCAGTAATCCAAAATACAAAAATAATTTTAACATTTACCACAGGCACAGTTAAAAAAGAACACAAAAACCCTTCAGTAAGTATGGTACTGGATGTCTGAACTCTAAAAGAAAGCAGATGGATGTTTGAACAAGAAGATAAAGAAGGAGTCTCTGATGGAAGATAAAAAGCATGACTCAATAAAGGAGTTGACACGTAAGGCACAATCATAAGAGAGGAAAAGCAAAATCACAAGGTGCGAAGAATATACAGTGAAGAGAAACTCAGGAAGGGAGGTATAGACAGCTGGAAATTAGACAAATTATATAGATGAGGGTTGAACTGTTGACTGTATATGACTGGATACTGGAGGCGTACCAAGAGTGAATACAGAAGAGGGTCAATAGCGTGGGTAATCTTTGACCCCTAGTGCAGGACCCCATTTGAGCATAGTGCAGAGAAGAAGCAGGTTTGCAACAGTAACTTGGAATTATTCTTTACTCCAACAGAAGGCACAAAGCTTCAAGGCTACAGTACATATTGTTTGGTAGTTATAGAGTCTTTTAGGGTGTATTCACACAGCCCATTTTCTCGTGAGTGCTCTGTCCGATTCTTACATGGACAGAAAAATAACTCATTTATTTGAATAGGTTAATTGGTATGAACGATTTTTCTTCTCTAGCGTTGGAAAAATTGCTGCATGCCTTATTTTTGTGCAGTTCTTTTTCAAGAATCACCCATTATTTTTTATGCAATTTACATGGGATTTTCATGCGGATATGATATATTTTCATTATAAGGTACTATGAGGACCCAATGAAAAACAGAACCTGAAAACCCAGATCAGAGAAAAACTCAAGACAAAATGAACATTTTTCATGCATATTTAAAATTGCATGAAAATAGCATGAAAATCACATGAAAAAGGGTCCGTTTTGTTACTAACCAAAATTGCACTTTCCCATTTGAGCATAGCCGTAAAGGCTCAGAGCTAGGTGTATACTAATGGCAATGAAACAGACTGTCAAACAGGGCACACTCAGCTGGGTGGTTATGTAACCTGCAGTTGCCACAAATGGGAGCCAAAGGACTGTCTATATTCCATTGAGAGAGAAGGCTCCAATTCTGGAAGGTAAGATGTTTGCTTAGACAGGAAGAGGAGGTCTTTCCTTTGTAGTGAAACAGCAGTGTGAGCAGTCAGAAGTTTAGAAGTGGAGATTGTTGCTAAACGCTTGTGTGAAGTTATACCCTTGCATTTCTGCCTGATTGGTCAAATGATCCCCTAGCACATAGAATAGCACTAGTACAATAAATTATACATAATGGTTGGGGGCCTTGGTATAGTTTTTTAATTTAACCTAAGTGCTTCAAATACACCTTTGCTGGTAGTTATGCCAATACTGGAAATGATACTGAGACAAGGCGGAAATGAAATGATGGATAACTGGAAGAGGTTGTGAGAAGGACTAAAGAGTAACAAGCATGTTCTATGAATCAGAAAAGATATAATACCTTTTAATGGCTAACCAGAAGCCATAATGTTATAGCAAGCTTTTGAACCTACTTAGAGTTCTTCCTCATACTCAATCCCTGAAGAAGAACCCAGCGTAGGTTTGAAAGCTCGCTATAACATTGTCTTTTTGTTAGCCATTAAAAGGTATCATATCTACAAGATTATTTGGTTTCTCTTACTAAGAACAGTCATACTATGAATCAGAAAACACAGAATATTTATAAGCATTTCAGTAAGGTACAAAAGCTTACTAATATTATGTCTTCCTCAGTGCTTCCCCATTAGCTGTTATGGTGCCGCTTTTATGGATCTAAACATTTTTTCTATATCTACTGGCTATATCTGTGATCTCTTCCTTTCCGTTCTGTGTCTGAACTCCATAAAGAGGTCATGTGATAATGATCAAAGAATATCAAGCCCTTACTTTTTATAGAAGTAGTGCAGGTGGGAGACATAAAACAAGCAAAATGTTCAAGTGTTAAACTTTGATCAAAGTTGTACTTTTCTTCATATCTCTATGCAGCAGCTAAACTTGTCTTTGTGCAAAACTTCCTATCATTTAAAGATTTGTAATTAATACTGATATATCCTTAAGCATTTGACTGTACATATAGTGAAAAATGTCCGATGAGTTAACATAATTTAATCAACTTTCCGCAGGACATGTCACATTGGGGTCAAATGCTATACAAAGGTGAAAGCCCAGGGGACCGTTCTATGTGCTTGAATAAATCAGCGCAAAATCCCACAAGGCACTTAAGATTAGACAAACTTGTGTATATGATTAGGCTGTTGCTTTCCTAAGGTAGCTCTTAACATTTTCAATATTTAAATGATACCTTCTAAAAGTGAATACTCTTCATTTGTTAACTTTATAAACTCAAAAACAATCAAAATAGAGCATTATAGAGTCTAATTAGATGCCTAAAATTACAAACACGTATATACTTGTGTTATTTCCTTTCTGCATAGCAATAGTGCTGCAGAGGGAGTGGATAGTCACCATCCTGCACTATTATGGTAGAGATTGGTGCAGGCACAGAAGATATGACCGCATCATAGTGGGTGTCATCTGTAATAGATAGCTGACACCATGATGCAATGGTCTGATCAGAGATAATGATGATTCAAGAGTTTATACCATAAGGTCAATAGTGACTGCGGCACCTTAGTGGTTTTACATAGGGAAGGCAATCTCTCTTTTTGGTATTCCATGACTTTTTCAATTACACATATAGGCTTCAAAGAGACTTTATAGCATAGTGAAACATTGCTGTTTCACGCTGGTGTATTGCTTAAAATGTGCTCCACCACTATTTGAATGCTGATGTCCATTTGCCTTTCCTTTTACTGGATGTATTGAATGGATTAGGGGTTGTTCTATCAAAACTGGACTATTGCATCCACTCTATTGTTCTGGAGGATACTGGTGCTATTCGTGACTTCTGTTTAAGCTGTTCACAGCATGTTGACAACTGCAATAAGCTTTGCTCTCTGCGTCAATATTCCTTAAGACCCATTTTAAAACCTAGCTGAATCTATGTTGCAACCAATTGCTGCGGTTTCGAAGGCCAAAGGAGATCCAACATGCTACTAGATGGATATACCTAATAAAGTGGACATTAAATATATATCCTTGATGCACCATACACAATGAACTCATCCTACTTACTTCTATCCCATAACAGTCATTGCATGTTTAAGTTGTCTTTTATTGGAGCTGCTTTTTGAAATTCAGCATAGTATAGTAGTTGCAGTTTATGGATCCTGACCTCCTATACATTACTTCCTTTATGTCTATCCAGATGTCATAGATATCATAGTGCTATATTTAACTGCGATCAGCAATAGTTGTACTGATTACAAGCGCAGCAATATATAAAATCTATAGGGCGTGCAATGACTTTCTAGACTCTTACTAATCACACTTCTTAAGATATAGTATTGCTTTTACATTTAATAGCATAGAAATCAACTGTATCTTATTTTAATATTTCATAAAGGAAGGTAAAGTTGTCAGTGAGGTAACATTTACCTGGTAACCTTGATATAAAGTTTACATTAAAAATGTACTAACTTTATTTCTTTCAAAATGAAACTTGGATGATGTAAGGAATATAAACCTTTTAGTTGTAAAATTCAAAAAAGTTATTGGTCACCCCAGAGTTGAATGACCTGCATAGGAATGCTTGTTCTGCACCTTTGTGCCATTCCATGCCCTGGAAATAACCACAGGCTTCTCATTTCATTATTGTTTTAATCAATTCAGATTTATCCTTTCACTTAATAAGCCTAAAGGAATGGGATGAGAAATATCAACTGAGTTGACTTGAGGTTAGATTGGACTTAAAAAACAAAACAAAATAAAACAAGAACACTTTGGCTCCCTAAAAATACAATTTATAGGGCTTAGGATGCCAAAGGTTACGTCCCTCCAGGGCATCAATAGGTTTGCCACTAGATGGTATCACAATAGCAAATGTCTGCAACATATTACAATTCAGACCATATGTTATAGATAGGTCTAGCAGACTGTTGTTTATTCAGAAGTTAGTCTCTAGACTAAAACAAATAGAAGTCTTAGGTATATGCAAAGAGGAAAACATAGATTACTAACACATTGTAAAACTGAATTTTGCAAGACAAGAAATACTCTCAATGCTTAAGCTCTTTTTCTCAAGGGTGGAATTAAATAAATGCTAAAAGATGGCGCTGCAGAAAGATCATACTTCATCCAATAGGAATGGAATTTACATATTTTTCAAATGCCTAAAATTACAATGTTTCTTTGTCATCTTTCCTCATGAGAGAACAGTATTCTTATGGAGATCTAACAGACTTAGCAGCAATATGCATTCTTTCCATATAGATAACGTTATTATTTGCTTCTAATATAGCTGTTTAAAATACAGGTTCAGTTTTTAATACAAAAAGCTTATTCTTGGATAAGTTATAAATGGACATATAAGATACATTAGGTTTTTTTTTCTTTGACGTCTACCTTTACAGGATGGCTCCTCAGTAAATTGCTAATTAAGAACCCTGGTGTTAAGGCATCAAGCCCTGGTGTGGCTTCAATAAAGATGGAATTCTTTTAACTCTATACATCAAGTATTTGGGTACCCTGTTTTGCGGCTCCAACATATCATTTCTTGCTCTAATTAAGAACCCAGTGGACATTCCAATTCAGTGACACAGAAACCACTCCCCCCTGCTGTGTGATCACTGTCTCATCCCAACAAAGTGAATTACAGGTATGGCATATCCAATATACTGTAGACTCCCTATTTCTCTCTGTTCTCTTACATTGAGCCTATCACGTTTTTCTACCCCCTCTCACGACCAGGCTGGGATACCTCCTCAGTCTTCCCTTCTCAAAACTACAACTGAAATGGTTCTTCTAAATCACTACACCCTGCTGTGGAGAGAATGTAGCAGTAGGATCAATCACTAGATAGAACAGACTGTCTACTGGGGAACCTAAGGGACGTTTCTGTGGTATCTGAGTACAGAGGATATCTGTAGTCAGTTACCATAGATAACACACTATTTGTAGTCAGAATATACAAGTTAGGATAATATACTCACACACCTTTAGTAAATACATTCAGGAGTGAAACAATACTGAACAATAAGAAGCAGAAGCAAAGTGGTATATGGTTATATGGTTTACCTATTGAACCCAACTTGCCTTAAATTGAATTTATGAGCAGTTTACGGGGTGCTTGCAAAGCCAATGTAGGAATAGAAATATTGTATATATATTTTTATATCCAGATTCAGATAACATCTGGAATAAAGGGTAAATGTCACCTGCCTAAAGCACCATAAGCTAACATCATGCTGTTATGGCAGGTGACAGGGAGGCGGGTGCTGTACTTTTCATACCCAAACCCTGGATCCCTTAGTGCCACCTGTATAATTGAGTACCAACTGAAAATCTGACTCTTTTCAGAGTCCTATGCGCTTTCCTATAGACTTCTTATCTGCCCTAACAGCACTATAAGTTAGTTTATGGTGCTTTAGGCAGGTGACAGGTTCCCTTCAAGTAAATCAACTACCAAGTCATTTTGGCTAAATAAATGGTAATCCAGTGTGTTTTCTTATTGTTTCACAAATATTCATGGAATCTACTATATAAAATTTTCCTGTTAAAGGGGTTTTGAAAGACTCAAAAAAAAAAAAACAGTGGCCCTGAAAAGTCTAAAATAAATTGAAAATACACACCCTTCCAGTAGCTCTCTGTCCAGCACTGGAGCCCTGGTGGCTACTGCCCCAAACCTGAAGAAGCCATTGGGCTGTTATGCCCTGTACATTGTATATGTAACTGCTCAGCCAATTACAGGCTTCGGTAGTGATTCTTACGTGGCCACTGAAGTCTGTGATTGGCTGAGCGGTTATATGTCCAATGTAATGCTCACCGGCTTTTTCCAATTTCCAAGCCATGCTCACCTGAGCTCTAGTGCTGGATATGCAACTGGAGAAGGTGAGTATATGTTTTTTCTTTATTTCATACATTTCTGAGTCACTGAAATTTTTATGTTAGTCCCACAAAAGCCTTTTAACTATTATTGTTATGATAAATAGTTGAATTATGTGTTTATAACCTTGTCATCAGCATTTTCCTGCTTCAAACAAGTATTTCAGGGAGCAAAAAAGCAGAACAAATAAAACACTTGACCTGTATTATGAAAGCTAGAACAATGAACAGTACAAACTGTTTGCTTGGTTCTGAAGCTTATGACAATGCTTGGTCAAATTGCTGCTCATGTTGCCTTACAGAGCAATTAACAATACTTTCAGGGTACCAAAGTTTTGCCACACAAATGTGATGACAGTCAGACTGCATTTGCTGACAGATACAAAAGCCATACATAAAGTCGACCTTCATTTAATGCTGTAAAGCTGAATGCCTATGCTCACTTTTGAACATTTTTACAGTGTGAATATACAGTATATAAAGTTGAGTAACATTTTAAAAACTTAGTTTTACGACTTGTACTGGTCTTGTGTTACATCCCGTATTACAGGTCAGAGCTGTATTTACAATTTTGCAGGCTTATGAAGTCTCTCGGCATTATTTGGTGGTTGAATGTCTGCACAGGGCATTCTCTGGTGGTCTGCATGATGAGAAGTATGACATTTCTATCAAGTTGTACATCAGTGGTGGATAAAGGATGGCTTCAGATAACCATATGCGCAATCGTGCACACTTCAGCACAACATATTTGTGCAGTGAACAAGGTTTAATGAGATAGATTTGTGTGTATTGATGCATAGTACTGTACTTGTTGTGTGCGCAGGGACAATTCACATGGGCGCGACACTAACTCCATGATTTAAAAGACTATTTAACCTAATGAGGTCCAGAAGTGTTCTTTTTTTCACGGAATTGCGCAGCACATTGTGCACATAGAATGCTAATAGGTCATTGGTGTGCAAATATGCAGTAAAATAGATCAGATTCTATTTTTTCCGCACCCCTGAAATGCAAGCGCAAAACATGTTCAAAGGGATGACTCATGGTTCTATTATCTATGCATTGTGTGCGTATGTTTTACGTATGCAAAAATGCACACAAATATGATACCTGAGGAAGTGTTTATGCAGCTTGGGCCCATCACACACAAAACATGCCACCCCCATAGGATATTCTTGGTTCCAGAAGCACCTACAGCACATATGTCAAACTCAAGTCTCAGGTGCCGAATCCGGCCTGCCCCATCATTTTATGTGGCCCATGATGTCCGGACGCAGTAGAGTCTCAGAGAGGACATTGTGTTATAATGCTGCTTAATCCAGTGACTAAGGGTTCTGCTCTAAGAAATATTTTGGGAACCTTTCACCAGGTTTTGCTAACTCCCATCATTTTCCCTTTTCTCTGACTCCCTGGCAGTTTAGAGTCCAGTGTCTGTGTTGAGGGACTTGTGCCCCAATTTTTTTGGACTAGAACCTTGCTGTGATGCGTCTGTCCCCTCCCTCTCCTTTTTAATATATCCTTTAAAATGCAGTTTTACAATTACAATTGGCCCTTTGAAGGCAATCATGATGCTGATGTGGCCTTTAGTGTAAAATTAGTTTGACACCCCTGACCTAAAATGTTCACGGGCCAGTTCATCATTCACATGACTGCTGTAGTCAATGACTGGCCTCAGCAATCATGTCTGCATGAATAGCATGTGACCACCAAAGCCAGTAACTGCGTTCAGCTATCAAGTGAAGAATGAACAAGCCTGTAAATGCTGCAGGAGCTTCTGGGAACAAAGCAGTGGAATTGGGCCAATTGGACATTTAAGAGGAGAGTATAGTTTTTGCTTCACATGTGGTGGATTTTGGTGCCGATTTTGATGTGGATCCACAAAACATTTTGTCCTTTCAATTACAGGGGTAAAGTCTGCTGCTTATCTATGTAAAAATCCACTACGTAAAAAAAACCCACAGCAAATCTGCACCATTTGGTACAGATTTTTGTGTGAAACCACACCCGATATCACCCCTTGAATTTGAATTAAACTGAAACGGTAAATCTGTTGTGGATCCACGTCAAAAGCTTCACAATTGATGCAGAATTTGACGCTGCTTTTAGTGACATTCTGCAATAGAAAAATCTGCAGCGAATCAGTACCAAAATCAGCATTAAAATCCATTTGGTGAAGATCGTGATGCAGAATTGCTGCTATACCTCCAGATCTCCTCTCTTTATGGCCAATGACTCAAGACCCCGCCAGATCTCCTGCGGCCCTCCTCTTGTGCTGTTCCCTGTTTCTCACTTAACCAGCTGGCTTTCCTCATGGCACATGACATACTAAGCAGCAGTCCTCACACATTTTCCATCATTGCACTCTCCAGAGTGACAAGGGAGGCTGCACTGACTATAAGTGAATCTGACTGGGATGGGGAAAGTTGCAGGAACCATTACTAGCAATAATAGCAGCAACAATAGTCTAGTGGCAGATTATTAATAGGGCCTCTTTGGGTGACTCTAGATACCAGATATTATAGCAACATACTATGGATTGGTTGTAAAAAAAACAAAAAAACTATGCAGTGGAAGAGCTAAGTCTACTGATGCTGTATTGAAGCTGAGTCAAACTGGCTATTGACTGTCATTGTTATTGATTCCAGTGGTTGTCTTCTCAAACCTCAGCATGTTTATGGGTGTGTTTGAAGTTTTTAAGAATGTTTTTACCCTTAAGTCATCAATTCTAACAAAAACTGTATAAAAAAACAACATTGTTTTTGTAATATACATAGTGTTTTTAAGTACAGTCTCCAAGTATGGAGGGCATCAAACACTGGTGTGAACGCTCTTAGTGGTGAAATTAAAGGGGTTGTCTCGCGAAAGCAAGTGGGGTTATACACTTCTGTATGGCCATATTAATGCACTTTGTAATATACATCTTGCATTAAATATGAGCCATACAGAAGTTATTCACTTACCTGCTCCGTTGCTAGCGTCCCCGTTGCCATGGTTCCGTCTAACTTCGGTGTCTTCTTGCTTTTTTAGACGCGCTTGCGCAGATGCATCTTCTCCCTTCGGCTGGTCTTGGAAGCATCGGCGTTTGGCTCCGCCCCCTTGTAAGCGTCATCGCGTAGCTCCGCCCCCATCATGTGCCGATTCCAGCCAATCAGGAGGCTGGAACCGGCACACGTCATGGGGCGGAGCTACGCGATGATGCGTACAAGGGGGCGGAGCCAAAACGCCGATGCTTCCAAGACCAGCCGAAGGGAGAAGATGCATCTGCGCAAGCGCGTCTAAAAAAGCAAGAAGACACCGAAGTTAGACGGAACCATGGCAACGGGGACGCTAGCAACGGAGCAGGTAAGTGAATAACTTCTGTATGGCTCATATTTAATGCACGATGTACATTACAAAGTGCATTAATATGGCCATACAGAAGTGTATAACCCCACTTGCTTTCGCGAGACAACCCCTTTAAGTTCTCATTACTAATATCCAGTTTACACTGTGGCTGGAAACTGCACATACACTGCAGGCACTGCAGAAAACCAAAAAGCTTGTAAAGACAGACAAGTGTGAAGCAGTTAATAGAAGTGAGCTTGACTTTTATAATTAAATCAACTCATACTTCAACCTAACCGTTGAGTACCATGAATAAAACAATGTGGCTGGAGAGGTGCATGGAACATGTGCGAGATTTCAGTGGCAGTGAACAGGAGGAGAGGATTTGTTTAGGCAGTCATGCACTGACATGGAGGGTTTTATGGTGCCACGTCTTTGACTTGAGGCAGTGCATTTGCATAATCGACTTTCAAATTAAGATTTCCTGCAAATGCAAAAAAAGTTTTTCATATATATGTAGTGGCCCAAATCACTGGGGCCCCTCCAGAATGAATGCTATATGTAGATTGTATTGTCCTGTACTTTGTCTGGAATAGCATTTTTAATGTGGAATGAATCAGCTAAATGTACTAATGTTTGCAGGAATGAAAAGGTTAACTTCTGCAATTGTGCTGTCTGTGTCTGGAAATGTATCATTTTATCTTGTGAGTTTGAAGTCATGTGACGATGCTTCATATATGTGTTTGCAAGGTGGAATGCAAGAGAGTCGACTCTAGGCTAGTCTAGTAAGTGTGACTAGTTAGCAAGAGCCTGCAAGAGAGCTGCTTTTGGACCCCCACAGACTCTAATCGCTCTTGTGCGTGGATAATGGAAGCGGACGAGTGATTTCCTGAGAGTTTCCCATGACTACTACCCCCAGGAGCTTTTCACACTAAGCAGAGGAAAGGAGATCGCCAAGCAGCGCTGAGAGTCAGCTGGAAGTGTGAGTGTTGACGGGTTGAGTCTGGCGGAGTAAGGAGTATGTTTTTCCAGGAGCGCAGCTGCATAGATAACTGTACCAGTTCTTTGCTCTGGCCTATGTACTGTTGAACTGTTTAGTGTTGGTGATTCCAATAAAGTTACCTTGCCAACCTTTCCCAGCTCTGTTTTCAACTATACTCTGTGTGTGTGGGCTATCAGTCCATCATCCAGCTTCACTGTAGAGGAAGGAATGGTGGCATCACGTAACATTGAACTGTAAGTCCTGAACCGCAGCTCGGTTCATTGTTCTACTGAGGTCTCCCCCAGTGGCCTGGATGGGTCTCGTTCATTCCTTACGGGGGAGGAGATGGTAGAGCCACCGTGACAAGTGAAATCTCTATCTCTGCCATCTCCTCAGCCATGGGCCCGTTCCTCGTCCACTGCACATATATATCCAATCATGTTCTGCTTGTATTACATCGCTCAATGTTATGGCAGCAGATTGAAAGCAATTTTCCAGGTGACAGGTTCCCTTCAAGTATATTATTTGGCATAAAATGTACAATAAAGTTAAACTAAATAGGCTGATATGGATAGTACAAGGACCCTGCCTGTGAGGGCTTACAATCTACAAAAAGGATGGAAGAAGTCAGTAGGTATGGGTAGAAACTCCTCACATGGCAGTGTGGTGGCAGTAGGGCTATTGTAGGTTCCAGACTTTCTGAAGAGGTGGGTTTTTTAGACTGCTTTTAGGCCTCATGTCCACAGGCAGATTGGATTCCACATGTGGGAGTTCGCAGCGGAATCCAACCCTGCCCTCGACCGAGGACATTGTGGGTCTTCTACTTACCCGTCCGGGTCTTCATTTTCTTCCCTGCGGATGTGTGCGGAAGCACTGGCCAGTGTGCCACTGCACATGCACAGTGAATTTTTTTTTTTTTAAACTCCTGCTTTCCCCCGGAACCCGTGGGTCAGATAGCTTCCATTGACTTCCACACTGAAATGGAGCATGCTGAGCTTTTTTTCTGGACCAAAAGGTCCGCAAATCAAATCTGCATGTTTTATTTCATTTGTGGATGGCTTGATTTGCGGATCTTCCGCAAATCAAACCCACCCAAGGACATTGGGCCTTAAAGTTTCAAAGTTGGGGGAGAGTCTGATTATTTGGAGAATGAGGTAAAGAGTATGGGGGACACATAGAAGAAGTCTTGTAAATGGTTGTGTGAGTTTTGTTGGGTTCTGTATAAACCCCTGCTCCTTAGGGCTCAGTCACATGGGCGCATCGGCACTCGTGTTACTGCAGGTAGCAGACGGCCGTACCTGAAGATGGACATCTCTCTGCAGCGCCAGAGGAAAGAACATGTGATCGGCTTCATTGCCGGTCAGGTTTTCTTTCATCAGCGCTGCAGAGAGACGTCCGTCTTCAGGTACGGCCGTCTTTTTTCTGCAGTAACTGCTCAGTCACACGGGTGCATCAGCGCCGATGTACTGGTGCCGATGTGCCCGAGTGACTGAGCCCTTAGGCAGTAGAGGGTTTCACACAAAAATAGAGCATGCTGCAAGTTTAAATTCGCTTGCGGAAATCGCAATCGCTATCTGGTCATGTGGACGGATATGCAAATATTATTTTTTTTCAATGGGTGCAGAATACCATAGATCTTCCACACTGGTGACGATCACGGATTCTGCCATTGAAATCCAGTCGTGTGCAGGCATCCTATGGTAGGGGAAGGGGATTTTTCTCCTTGTGGAGAGTGCTAAGTTGGTGGGAGAAGACTGATAGGCAATGCAATACTCCTCTGGGAAATTTGTATGGCAGATAGCAGTGGGTGTAATGCCTCTGCAGCACCAGCTATTAGAAGGTAGCTTTGCTAATTTGGCATTCCCTGCAAAAAGAAACAATACCCATCCTGTGTGAAAACTCCTTTAGTCCTGACCAATGCACCCTCCACCGATATCCCCGTATTCTTTCCCAGAAGTTGGAACCTCTCGTTCATCAGGTCCATGACTGTATGTAATCTACTAATCTAATGAAGGGGTCTGGCCCAAAAACACGTATTTTAATTATGGTTTCTCTAAGTCACCAAATAAAGGAGAAGTTGAACCTTAGGCCTCCTTCACACGGCGACAAAGTCGCACGATTTTGTCGCATTGCTGCCATGCTACAAATCGCATGTATGTGAAGCCCACACTTTCCTATGGGTTAATTTACACATGCAATGTTTTTTTAGCATGCAACATCTATACACAAAAACCTTGTGGGTACAGCGATATGCCTGTGACTCGTGAGGTTTTTGTAGCCCATGTTTCCCTATGGAGCCTTCCCTTATGTTGCACTGCATCACACGAAAACGCGATTTTCTTGCAGTGCAATGCAACTTTGACAGTACGAAGTCCTACTGTCAAAGCCATAACCTAAGCTCTAACTGCAGAAAAAATTTAAAAAAACAGTATACATCATCTCAAAAGTGCTGTCTGACGTCGCAGTAGCTTCTCCCTGGGTCCCGACACTGTTTCTCTTCATCTCTTTTGGCCAGGGATTGAAAACTCCCCACTCTCTAGAAGCACTGCCTCTGATTGACTGACGCTTAGCCAATCACAGGCAGCGCTCGATGAACCAATCACAGCCATCCATTGTGCACTGGCTCTGATTGGCTAAGCATCAGCCAATCACACGAAACACTTCAAGGAGGTGGGGATTTTTGCAATCCCCGCCCAGAAGAAATGAAGAAGAAGACTTCCGGTGATGTATACTTTTTTTTTTCTTGCAGCTAGGGCATATTTTCGGGGTAGGGCTTATATTTCAAGCCCCCCCCCCCAAATCCTTGCATGTGGTGATACAAAGTCATGTGACTTTGTAGTGCTACAAAATCGTGTTATCACCACAAGAAACCTCAGCGATATCACACGTAACATCGATGCAATATCGTTGCAATTTTCTTGCGGTGATGCCGTGTCGCACGTGTTATGGAGACCTAATTGTTCTAGTAATTCATTAGCTTTTGTAGTGCTGCACCAAGCCACCAGTTTTTTGTCTCTCTATATAACAGGCCTGTCACCCAGCCAACCACAACCCTACTCTGCACTAAAGAGGAGCAAGAACCCTGAAACAGCTATCTGTAAAATGGTTTCTTTCCCTTATGGAGAAGACTCTGATTTGACTTATATCTGCAGCATTTCACCACAGCTATTAGATTCTATTAAGCCTAATAGCTCAATGCTCACGCTGCAGAATTCGACCGTGGCATGTCCTATTTGCTGTGGGTATACACGCGGATGGCTTCTATTGTAGTCAATAGAAGCCACTCGTCACACTATACTTCCACTGTAGCACAGCGGAAGTATAGCGTAAATACACGCCCCACCCACCGCCGGCCACGTCATATGACACTGCCGGTGGGTCATGTGACACCGCCGGTGCGTCATATGACACTGCCGGTGTGTCATGCGCTGTACTGCGCATGTGCGCCGGAGCGTCATGCGGGACTTCGCGTTGCAAATCCGGAGGTGAGTATGGGGCCTTTGGGGGAACGCCATAATGGACTCCGCTCTGGTATTCCACTTGCGGAGCCCGTCACGGCCGTGTGCACAAGGCCTTATTGGAGAAATCTGTGTTTTCTTCTCAACTGAGAACCATGAAGGTTTTCTTCTTGCCAAATGAATCCATGTAAAAGAAGGACAATTGTGACATATTCTCTGCTCTAAAAGAAAATATGATGTCTTGCAGAACCTCCATACTTTGGTATACGGTATTGGTTTGTAATATAAACATATAGGCAATCAGTGTTTCTTCATACATGTGGGAATGTCATGCGCATTGATCATAACATTTTTATTTCATCAAGAAAAAACATACGAAAACTACAAAAACCTTCAACAATTCTTCCGATCTCAGTGAGTTTGTGTAATGTGTTTACCATTTTTATATTCCGTAAACTTATATGGACATTGTCTTCATTCAGCCTAACATACTATGTATGTTATATTACACTGATAGAGAGTTTAAAATACAGCAGTGCTCCAAGAGATGACCTAACTAAAAAGGAATGTCTAAGAGAATATTTTCTCCTTCCTTAGTTACAGGTAATCCAACCCTGTGTCTATTCAATCTTTGTGAACGACAGGGTTGAATTACTGGTTGGTAAGTCAACACCTGTTGCACGTTAATACCTTATTGACCCTGAAACTGTCATATGTTCGAATTTGAGCTGGGCATTCATTATACCAGTGCTACATTCTGTTTCCACAACAACATAGTATCTTGGAATGATGCACACGGATGATTTATCTCTGTCTTTATTAACCTAGAAAGCCACAAATCTAAGCATTGCTAGTACCTAGTCATATGACATAGAGCGAGGTGTGCAGTGTGCGTGCTGTTAACACACTCTTCCAAAGTGAAAGTTACTAAATTAAATAATTACTAAATTCATTGATTATGAAGATACTACCCTTGTTCTAGTGAAGAACATTAATTGCTATATTATCTTAACCAGGTACTATTCGATATATACTATGAACACCAAAAACAACAGTTATCAGCAGCAGCAATTATAGATAAAGTGCAATAGTTATCAGTGTTCTGCATATTCATAGCTAGATTTTGTCATTTGCTTAATTAAATCTCTTGCATTTCAGGACACTGTATTTCAAGACTTGCCTTTATAAAGCTGAAGTATCTCTGCGACATACTGGCTGATATGTATGTGTTGTAAATAAAGTACGTCCTTATCGTTTAGGGAGAGGCAGTGCAATATGCTACAAGATACAATGTGGCACACTAGTGCAATCTTCGGATTCTTCATTTCTTTATCTAAATTATATAATAGGAAAAACATGATTAATGACAACTATAAATTAAATCAAGGTTATTCACACTTAATCTTCACAGTAGAAGAATATCATTTGTTATATTCACATTCCTTCTCTCATGTAATACTGTAAGAACTTCAACTCAAGCTGCTGGTATGTCTCCCATTCGGAAGAAAGAAAAAGTCAGACTTTTGGTTGTAACATATATAGTAAAAGAATAACTTCTAATTTGAGTACTGGAAGGTATTGGACTTATACAACACTGAACAAAGCATCTTATGTGGCCGGAGCAAATATATGTTTGTGTACCTTTAAACGGTTATAGTAATGTTGCTGCCCTGTTTATTATATAAGTATTGTACTCTTATAACTGTTAAAGGGGTTGATGCAGAAGTGAGGACCCCTAACCCCCTGCCTGTTACTATAGGATTCCTCCACTCCCACAGTGATGTGAGAATGAATGGAGCACTGGCCAAGCATGTGCGGTTGGCACTCCATTCATTTGAATGGACTAACCAAAATACCCAAGTGCTTGCCGCTCGGCTATCTTCAGCAGTCACATTGATAATTGGAGTTCCAACGCACTTGTGTGACCAGCGTTTCATTCAATTTCCTCAGTCCGGTGGGTGCAGTAAGCCCACAGTGAGAAGGATGAGGCAAATGGGACGCTGTTCTCAGAATGTCTGTGGGTCTCAGCGGTGAGACCCCACGATCAGCAAGTTATTACCTAACCTGTCGATAGGGAGCAGCTTGTTATTCTGGTACAACTCCTTCAACCCAACAGCATATCTTTGATCTATGTTTATCATTCAGGCCTCAGGCCAAAATACAATTTTTGCCTTTTTAAAAAAGTCTTTCACACGGAAGCTTTATTAAGACCTAATAAAGAAAATCCTTGTAAAAAAACAAAGTATGTAAATTACAAGATCATTTATTTGTACCCTAAAATGAGTACCAAAAAAACACAAATCATCACACAGAGCAGCTATGGCAGTTTAAAACAGCTCTGAAAGTTCACAAAGACGTGAAGGATACAACTGTTTGTGTGCTATTAGTTTAGTTAGTTTGCTATTATCTATAATTGTAATTTAGATAAGAATCACGCTACATTTTATTAAGAATCAATGCAGAAATCCAGGTGATTCCAAAAGGTTCACTTAACGTTTTCTTGCAACTGCAAATGTTGATGTGAAAAGCAAAATAGCAAAGGGAAGTTACAAAAAGTATAATCACTATTATTGACTTGAGAGCCAAAACCACAAAAAAGAGGGATTTTCTTAGAATAAATACTGCCAGAACAGCGATGTTACTAACAACCTCTGCAATGCTTCTGTCATTATTACATCATTTCCTATAGGATAAATATCCTCTGCCTGTTTATTTTATGGCATTTACCATGGGTCAAGTAGTCCGTTCTGCAGTGAAGTGTATCACAAAATATAATGCTATGTGCTTTCCTTATAAAGCTCTTGTGCCTTGTGCTAATTACAATAGTTGATGATGAAAGTCAGTACATTGTTGCCCTTTTCTTCCGAGTCATGTCAGCAGATAAGTACAATATTACGTTACTGACATTATGTGACATTTGATAAGGATAGTTATGTAACAATATTTTCTAGCTTCAATTAGAAAACAAATAAGCAAGCATGGGCGATTGCCGTGAAGCACATGTTGACTTTGATGTTTTTGAAGGTCATTACATACAGAACAACATTGTATAATTTATAATGGAATTACAACATAATTAATTGTACAATCTATATTGTACTCGTAATAATGGCAGTATTATCAATAATACGGTATTTGAAGTGCACTTATCATATGTGTGTACCTGAGTAATAGTATTATTCATCTACATGAGCATTTTTAACGAGTGCCCTACCCCTCCCCCCACCCCCTATCAGGCTTCATATTTAATTGTTAGGGTTTCCTGAACTCAACTCTACAAGGAGTTAGCTGCTATTATGTTCCCCCACACTCAAGACAAATGTACCCTTTCCCACTGGTGGATTAATGGGTTATCCCAAGAAAAATATTGTTTGGAGTTAAATCCAGCCCATAATTAAAAACATTTGTTCTATTTACACTTATTAAAAAACTGTATACCCCAGATACTTATGACTTTCATAAGAATTGTGCTACTTGTTCTTTCTATTGAGCAGCCATTCTCTGCCCAGTAATTACATAGTAACATAGTTTGTAAGGCCGAATGAAGACAATGTCCATCTAGTCCAGCCCGTTTATCCTCCTGTGTTGTTGATCCAGAGGATGGCAAAGAAAACCCAAGAGCAGAAGCCAATTAGCCCTTTTGGGGAAAAAAAATCCTTCCCAACTCCCTAATGGCAATCAGACTAATCCCTGGATCAACCCCTAATAGTTCCTGCCTGTATATCCGGATTAACAATTAACCTAAGATTTATATCCTGTAATATCCTTCCACTCCAGTAAAACATCAAGTCCCCTTTTAAACTCCTCTATGGATTTTGCCATCACCACGTCCTCAGGCAGAGAGTTCCATAGTCTAACTGCTCTTACAGTAAAGAACCCCTTTCTGTGTTGGTGATGAAACCTGCTTTCCTCTAAACGTAGCGGATGCCCTCTCATTACCGTCAGAGTCCTGGGTATAAACAGATCATGGGAGAGATCCTTGTATTGTCCCCTCATGTATTTATACATAGTTATTTGACCACCAATTGTTCCAAGATGGTCACACATGCTCAGTCTTGCTTCTCTCTCTGCCCCACTGGGTCTGTGCAGGGATCCCCAGTGTGATGAGCAGCTAGTTCTGAAGTTGCTGTGTCTTCTCTAATGTCAGAAGAGATGCTAAGCAAGTGATAAGAGATGAGACAGAGTTACTGCAAGTAACACACAACTCCTATCATAAATGTGTTAAAGGGAACCGGATAGGATGTTTTACACCTCTAGCGTGCCTTTAACAAAATGTATTCTTTGTTCTAGTGTAAATGGGTGAAGCGGACATTTAAGTGAACATTTATTCACCATTGGGAACGCTTATTCGCTTGTGCTACCATTTGCATGAATATTTACTTGCTTGAGAGAAGTCTCTTGGCTATTAACCCCTTCCTGCTGTAGGACGTACATTTACGTCCTGCAGCATCGGGGTATGTATGAAGGGAGATCACAGGGTAATCTTTCTGCAGTATAGCCAGTGAACTCAAAACGTAATGAAAGTAAATGCAATCATGGTTGCTCAATGAACATCTCGTTAGACTAGTAGGTGAATGATTGGAAGGACTTCGGGCTTACTGTGATAGGAGTATGTGGCCCGCATAATCTGCATGCATTTATTATGTGTGTAATATGCAGTGCTAAAAGTTCATGAAAAAAGCAGCATGTCCTATTTTGGTGTGCAATACACATGTAACATGTACCAATATAGGCTATAGAGATTTTACATACTCAGCAAATATGGATGTTGCATGCGTACTGCCTAGTATGTACATAAAAAATACATGGATCATATATGTCTGTGTAGTGAGCCCTTAAGATCCTTTTACACAGCTGGATAATTAGTAAAGAATGTTTTGGCGATTATTGGCCATGTAAATATGTCCACAATCGGCCAAAAAACACACAAATGCTCATTTAGTGGCTGATTGGCTGTTTTATGTCACCACAAAAATGCTTGCTGGTAAGATGCATCTCTGCTTGTGGAAATGGGATGATGTACAGCCAACCAATGTAGCTGTATGGGGATAGCTGTATTATTGCATGTATTTATAATTGTTCATCTCCACACTGCAGATTATCTGCCCATGTAGACATAAGGAACAAGAGCTGACTAAAGCCTGGTTTAGACACAACGATTATTGCTCAAAAAACTTTCAAGCAATTTTTGAGCGATAATCGTTGTGTGCTTAACAGTGCAAGGTGATCGCTCAAACGTTGAGCGATCACCTTGCGCTCCGAGCGGAGGATGCAGAAGACAAGAGGGGATGCTTGTCTTCTGCATCCAGCTGTTCTCTGCATGGAGCGCCCAGCTGTTACACAGGCACGCGCTCTGATCAGGGGTATGGAGAACACAAATGGACTGCTGCATTCTTCATACCCAGCCTGTCTTCAGGGTGTGGGATACAGCTGAAACAATAGTATCAGCTGTATCCCACTGTGAATTCCTGATAACTAATGGCTGATCTTTCAGCATGCTGAAAGATCAGCGATCAGTGATGGCTTTACGAAAACTGCACAATGTCATTGCAGTTACACACAACAATTATAATAAGATGGCTTTGAGCGATTTTTGTCTTAAAGGGCTCATTGTTGCTCAGTACTTATTAAGATGTACATATTGCCTACCTGTGTAAAACATCTATAGCGAATGACAGCTCTATTTCTTTCTGGAACATCTGTATGGCCCTCATTCGCCATATATTTGCAGCAGTCGCTACGATGTAGACATACAGTGTGCCATGTTGCTCATATGCTCCCTTTGTAAAAAAAAAAATAGATTTAGAGTAGTTAATACACTATTCAGTGCCTAAAGAAGCTATAGCAACATATACCGGTGAGTCCAAAATACAGAAGAGGTGCAAGTCTTTCCATGTTGCTTTTGCTCTGTAGGTTCCACTCCTGGTTTTTGCTTTCAAAAACTGATCCAAAAAACTGAGCAGAATACTATATTGTGAAAGCAGCTTTAGGGCAGTTTTAGACAGCTGTTTGCACAACTATTCTCACCCTAAGGGTGCCTACCCACTTGCGATTTTTTTTCCTGTGATGTTTTGCATTTTTTCTCAAGAGCAATTAGTATAGAATGTGTTCTTGTCCATCTGGGGTTTTTTTTTTCTGTTTCGTGGGTTTTTCACATAGGAACTGTCAGTTGCATATGTCTCCTTATTTTTCTCTTAATGCACCCATGATTGTCAATGGAGGGCTGCAAAAAACGCCAGAAAAACTCGCAAAAACGCCGCGTTTTTCACGAGCGAAAATCGGCAACGCAAGTGGGTAGGCGCCCTTATGGAGCAAAGTGGTGCATCAACAAGATTTTTTTTTTTGTTAGTTCGCCAATCAAACTCTACACCATAGCGCAGGAGTTTGAAAAAAATAGCAGAAACATAGAGCAGGCCCTATCTTTTCTCGCCTGTACAATTCACAGACAAGAATCCCAATACTGAAGACGAAACCATTGAAAACCATTGAAATCAAAAGTTTTGTTGCGTCACCTTATGCGGCCATGATTATCACGGCCACATAATGGAACAAAAACACACCCATGTGTTAAAACCCTTATAGTCAAGGGTTTTCATCCAGCTTGAATGCCAAATCTACCCCATAAATTGATAGGCAAGTATCTTGAATTGTTGCTATGGCAGTGTGAAGTACATAAGTGGAATATTATGCTTGTTATTGTCATCCAATGCAAGGTCCCAGCCACCATTACTTCCTCAACCATTTCCTCCCTGTTGGTAAGAATTAGGTCCAAATAGCAGATCCCCCTGTTTTCTCTTCTAACTTTTGGAAGATAAAGTTGTCAGCAAGAGCGGATAAGAATTTGTTGGCTCCATTACTTTTACCTGAAAGAGATTCCCAACAAATGTCTGGATAGTTAAAATCTCCCATGATCACTATGTCATGCTTTTTTGAGAGCTTGGCCATCTGATGTAGAAAGAGTTCACCCATATCTTCTGCTTGTCCAGGCAGCCTATAGTAAATGCCTACAATGGTGTCCTTTCTGTTGTTCTCTCCTTTTATTCTTACCCAGACAGTTTCTACAGAGCTACCATGCTCTGAAGCTTGAATCTCTGTGGAGATGAATGTTTTCCAAACCTACAACACAATACCCCCTCCCCTTTTATTAGGTCTGTTTCTTATAAAAAAGTTGTATCCTTCAAGTCTTGTATTCCAATCATGTGTATCATTCCACCAAGTTTCTGTGATGCCTATGACATCATATTTCTCTTCCTGTGTTAGGAGCTTCAATGTTTGTTTCGCATGCTCTGTGCATTTGTGTAGAAACATTTTAGTTTGTGATCGGTGTCTCTTGCTCCTCTACTTTCCTTCTGAAATTTTTGTCTTTGTTCTTTCTTTCCACTTCTAATAGCAAGGTTTTCAAATGTATTAATTAGCTGTATATTTTTTCCAGGCCTTTCACCTCCCTGTCTTTGTAAGGTGCAGCCCCTCACTAGCAAGCAGTCCATCATGTAGGTAATTCACTCCATGGTCTATAAATCCATATCTTTGCTGACGGCACCATCAATGTAGCCAGTTGTTTACCTCTAGAGTCCTGTTCCACCTTCTTAT
This sequence comes from Eleutherodactylus coqui, assembly GCF_035609145.1. Classification (NCBI taxonomy): domain Eukaryota; kingdom Metazoa; phylum Chordata; class Amphibia; order Anura; family Eleutherodactylidae; genus Eleutherodactylus; species Eleutherodactylus coqui. Next base: position 134,524,376 of record NC_089837.1, on the reverse strand, counting down.
TCCATGGCCATACACTGGGAGTATGGATTTGAAGACCACCTGTGATTTTAGTTCCTTCCCCTTCTTTCTTTTTCTATTGGATAATACACAATAGAAATGCATATTAAAGCTCAGCAGTACTGCAATAAACATCAGCCATAATAAAATTTCTCCCAAAAAACATCAGCATCCTATGTCATCCCTCTAAATAAAACCTAGCAGTTACGGCATTTACCTAACTACACTATGTTAACTTTTTCAGGCCTTTTACAGACTGATCACTGCTGCTCTCAATCAAACACTGCTATGAGGGCTTAAACAGATGAACATGGTTTAGTCCCATTATGCGGCCATGATTTTCATGGCTGCATTACGATACAAAACAAAACCATTGATTTCAATGGTTTCGTTTTCACTAGCTCTTTTCTTGGGCATGAATACTATGCCCAAGAAAAGATAGGACTTGCCCTATCTTTCTTGCACATTGTTAATACTACGTGCGGGAACGATAGGACAGAACTAGAGATGAGCGAGCACCAAAATGCTCAGGTGCTCGTTACTCGGGACGAAATTATCGCGATACTCGAGGGTTCGTTTCGAGTAACGAACCCCATTGAAGTTAATGGGCGACCCGAGCATTTTTGTATATCGCCGATGCTCACTAAGGTTTTCATTTGTGAAAATCTGGGCAATTTAAGAAAGTGATGGGAACGACACAGCAACGGATAGGGCAGGCGAGGGGCTACATGTTGGGCTGCATCTCAAGTTCCCAGGTCCCACTATTAAGCCACAATAGCGGCAAGAGTGGGCCCACCCTCCCAACAACTTTTACTTCTGAAAAGCCCTCATTAGCAATGCATACCTTAGCTAAGCACCACACTACCTCCAAGAAAGCACAATCACTGCCTGCATGACACTCCGCTGCCACTTCTCCTGGGTTACATGCTGCCCAACCCCCCCCGCACGACGCAGTGTCCACAGCACACACCAAAGTGTCCCTGCGCAGCCTTCAGCTGCACTCATGCCACACCACCCTCATGTCTATTTATAAGTGCGTCTGCCATGAGGAGGAACCGCAGGCACACACTGCAGAGGGTTGGCACGGCTAGGCAGCGACCCTTTTTAAAAGGGGCGGGGCGATAGCCCACAATGCTGTACAGAGGCAATGAGAAATATAATCCTGTGCCACCGCCATCAGGAGCTGCACACGTGGGCATAGCAATGGGGAACCTATGTGCCACACATTATTCATTCTGTCAAGGTGTCTGCATGCCCCAGTCAGACCGCGTTTTTTTATAAATAGTCACATGCAGGTACAACTCCGCAATGGGAATTCCGTGTGCACCCACAGCATGGGTGGCTCCCTGGAACCCACCGGCTGTACATAAATGTATCCCATTGCAGTGCCCATCACAGCTGAGGAAACGTCCGATTAAATGAAGGTGGTCTTCGGCCCACACTGCATGCCCCAGTCAGACTGGGGTTCTTTTGAAGTGGACACATGGAGTTACAACTCCGTGTGCACGGACAGCATGGGTGGGTGCCAGGAACCCACCGGTGGTACATAAATATATCCCATTGCATTGCCCATCACAGCTGAGGTAATGTCATGTTCAATGCAGGTGGGCTTCGGCCCACACTGCATGCCCCAGTCAGACTGGGGTTCTTTAGAAGTAGACACATGCAGTTACAACTCCCTGTGGACCCACAGCATGGGTGGGTGCCAGGAAGCCACCGGCGGTACATAAATATATCCCATTGCATTGCCCATCACAGCTGATGTAACGTCAGCTTTAATGCAGGTGGGCAAAAAATTAATTGGATTACACTGTAGGCGAGGGCCCCAAAAAATTGGTGTACCAACAGTACTAATGTACCTCAGAAAAATTGCCCATGCCCAACCAAGAGGGCAGGTGAAACCCATTAATCGCTTTGGTTAATGTGGCTTAATTGGTAACTAGGCCTGGAGGCAGCCCAGTTAAAATAAAAATTGGTTCAGGTGAAAGTTTCAACGCTTTAATGAGCATTGAAACGTATAAAAATTGTTTAGAAAAATTATATGACTGAGCCTTGTGGGCCTAAGAAAAATTGCCCGTTCGGCGTGATTACGTGAGGTTTCAGGAGGAGGAGCAGGAGGAGGACGATGAATAGAATACACAGATTGAGGAAGCAAAAATGTCCCCGTTTTTGATGGTGATAGAGAACAATGCTTCCATCCGCGGGTGCAGCCTACGTATTGCTTAGGTATCGCTGCTGTCCGCTGGTGGAGAAGAGAAGTCTGGGGAAATCCAAGCTTTGTTCATCTTGATGAGTGTAGGCCTGTCGGCACTGTCGGTTGACAGGCGGGTACGCTTATCCGTGATGATTCCCCCAGCCGCACTAAACACCCTCTCTGACAAGACGCTAGCCGCAGGATAAGCAAGCACCTCCAGGGCATACAGCGCGAATTCAGGCCACGTGTCCAGCTTCGACACCCAGTAGTTGTAGGGGGCAGAGGCGTCACCGAGGACGGTCGTGCGATCGGCTACGTACTCCCTCACCATCCTTTTACAGTGCTCCCGCCAACTCAGCCTTGACTGGGGAGCGGTGACACAGTCTTGCTGGGGAGCCATAAAGCTGGCAAAGGCCTTGGAGAATGTTCCCCTACCTGCGCTGTACATGCTGCCTGATCTCTGCGCCTCCCCTGCTACCTGGCCCTCGGAACTGCGCCTTCTGCCACTAGCGCTGTCGGATGGGAATGTTACCATCAGTTTGTCCGCCAGGGTCCTGTGGTATAGCATCACTCTCGAACCCCTTTCCTCTTCGGGTATGAGAGTAGAAAGGTTCTCCTTATACCGTGGGTCGAGCAGTGTGTACACCCAGTAATCCGTAGTGGCCAGAATGCGTGTAACGCGAGGGTCTCGAGAAAGGCATCCTAACATGAAGTCAGCCATGTGTGCCAGGGTACCTGTACGCAACACATGGCTGTCCTCACTAGGAAGATCACTTTCAGGGTCCTCCTCCTCCGGCCATTTAGGCTGAAAGGATGACAGGCAAGCAGCATGGGTACCCTCAGCAGTGGGCCAAGCTGTCTCTTCCCCCTCCTCCTCATGCTCCTCCCCTTCCTCCTATACGGCAGCATCTCCAGGCTGATCAATTTGGCTATGTGCACGTTTAACGCTTGAGCGTGCGGGTGCGTGGCGGCGTACTTGCGCTTGCGCTCAAACAGTTGCGCTAGCGACGTCTGGACGCTGCGCTGAGAGACATTGCTGGATGGGGCCGAGGACAGCGGAGGTGAGGGTGTGGGTGCAGGCCGGTAGGCACTCGTGCCTGTGTCCTCAGAGGGGGGTTGGATCTCAGTGGCAGGTTGGGGCACAGGGGGAGAGGCAGTGGTGCAAACCGAAGGCGGTGAACGGCCTTTGTCCCACCTTGTGGGATGCTTGGCCATCATATGCCTGCGCATGCTGGTGGTGGTGGCTCCCCAGCTGATCTTGGCGCGACAAAGGTTGCACACCACTGTTCGTCGGTCGTCAGGCGTCTCTGTGAAAAACTGCCACACCTTAGAGCACCTTGGCCTCTGCAGGGTGGCATGGCGCGAGGGGGCGCTTTGGGAAACAGTAAGTGGATTATTCGGTCTGGCCCTGCCTCTACCCCTGGCCACCGCACTGGCTCGGCCTGTGCCCACACCCTGACTTGGGCCTCCGCGTCCTCGCCCGCGTCCACATCCTCTAGGCCTACCCCTACCCCTCAGCATGCTATATTACCAGTAGTGCAGAAACAGAACGCTGTAATTAAATGTGCCGCTTATTGGCCTGTGGTTGGAGACTGACTTCGCTTACGGAACGCACAGCAGAGGCAGGAAAGAATTATGCGCAAGCCTGCTGTAACACTTAGCTGGCTGCGTATGAATTAGGACAACTACCCCCAGCAGAGACCCAGTACACTTGTGGACAGGAATACAGCGGTGATGTAAGAGGCAACACAGAGGCAGGAAAGAATTTTGCGCAAGCCTGCTGTAACACTTAGCTGGCTGCGTATGAATTAGGACAACTACCCCCAGCAGAGACCCAGTACACTTGTGGACAGGAATACAGCGGTGATGTAAGAGGCAACACAGAGGCAGGAAAGAATTTTGCGCAAGCCTGCTGTAACACTTAGCTGGCTGCGTATGAATTAGGACAACTACCCCCAGCAGAGACCCAGTACACTTGTGGACAGGAATACAGCGGTGATGTAAGAGGCAACACAGAGGCAGGAAAGAATTTTGCGCAAGCCTGCTGTAACACTTAGCTGGCTGCGTATGAATTAGGACAACTACCCCCAGCAGAGACCCAGTACACTTGTGGACAGGAATACAGCGGTGATGTAAGAGGCAACACAGAGGCAGGAAAGAATTTTGCGCAAGCCTGCTGTAACACTTAGCTGGCTGCGTATGAATTAGGACAACTACCCCCAGCAGAGACCCGGTACACTGAGGACGGTCACAGGCAGCCCAAATAGATTTTTTTCCCCAAATGTTTTTGGAAAGGCCCACTGCCCATATACACTAAATATGTCTTCTTTCCCTGCCTCACCACTACTGGCCCTGGACAATGTAAAATTACTGCAGGACGCAATGCTCTGCACGGCCGATATACAAAAAAAAAAAAAAAGTGCAACACTGCAAAAAGCAGCCTCCACACTACTGCACACGGTTAGATGTGGCCCTAAGAAGGACTGTTGGGGTTCTTGAAGCCTAAAATAACTCCTAACGCTCTCCCTATAGCAGCTCTGGCACCAGCAGCACTGTCCCTGATCTCTGTCAGAATGCATCTGTGGCGAGCCGCGGGAGGGGCTGATTTATATACTTGGGTGACACCTGATCTCGCCAGCCACTCACTGCAGGGGGGTGGTATAGGGCTTGAACGTTGCAGGGGGAATTTGTAATGCCTTCCCTGTCTTTCTATTGGCCAGAAAAGCGCGCTAACGTCTCAGAGATGAAAGTGAAAGTAACTCGAACATCGTGTGGTACTCGTCATCTAGACAGAACCCATTTCATTTTCCCGCAGTTTTTCAAACTGCTGTGCTATGGCGCAGAGTTTGAATGGCCAGGGAAGAAAAAAACATTCAGATCCAGGTTGGACACTTAACTTTTTTATCGTTTAGAACATGTAACATACTCTGTCTTTATATCATTTTCTATGTTGGAAGCAATCTTTTATATGTATAACATCAGATGTTTCATTCACTATCCAACATTTAGGCATAGGAGTTAAAACGCATATGCTATCTGGCATTACTAGCAACGTTGACTATACAGACATACCCACAGACCTTTCAGGCAGAGTGTTAGAGTGCATTTGTTGTACATTAAATATCATTATGAATCCACTTCAGTCAGCAAACATTTCACTCCTAGCAACATCAGCACTTTCAAAGGTTTTAGCTTCCTGATATTGAATAGATATCATATCAGCTGAGTGAATATCTTTTTTTAACAGCTTATGTATTGCACAATGAAATCACTGCTATAAATTGCAAATAAATAAGAAAGTATAAAAATATACAAGTAAAAAAGAAATAAGAAAATGTACAAGTAAATAAGAAAATGCTGTGCATTACGTTTCCTAAGAACAAAAAAATCAGCAAATCACACCACTTTAGAAGCACACAAAAAATAAGTAAAATATTGCCCTAGTTACCTCACACATAGGGATCAGGTATGAAGATATGGTGTAGAGATACCACTATGTCTTAATTGGAGCCTTACCAGGGGCTATTACCTGAATTGCCCGAGAGTCTCCAACAGGCCCTTATGACCAATCTTCAAGGGTATGCCTGGGGTTGCAGTTGTGACCTGGCCACTAAGCTCACTGTGATATAGAGACTGGTAGGCCATCAGTCATTTTTTGTGTGTCACACCATAGGCCTATCGCAGCTTCCATTTTGTATTAGCCCATTCAGGCCTGGCTATAGTGTCATCAATTTTGTGTGTAGTTACATTGCCTGTGTAATTCTTCAGATACCCTTCACCCACTTCCTCACATCTGCCTGTTGATATTCATATTTAGAAAGCCCATTGTCTTACCTTTCCCTGGACAAAAGTGTGATGCAAATAACCCCCCTTTTTTCTCCCACCTGCGTCTGTTAGTGTAGAATTATCATGAGTAAAGCACATTGTGTGCCCATATACTTGTTAATGAAGTCTTAAGCCCCATTTACATGGAACAATTATTGCTTAAAATTCACTCAAGCCAAGTCTTATGAGTGATAAACACTGCGTGTAAATGCTACCATCATTTGCTTTTCGGCCGAACGATGATTTTATGTTGAGTTTAAAATCCATCATTCGGCAGACAGCTGATAACAGGGACCACATGTTGTGATTCTCCATGGGAGTGCTGATAACATTGTTTTCAGTCCTGCAGCAGAACAAAGGGGCTGTATACAGATAACAGACCACCTGCTGTTCTCAGCATACAACTCAGGGAGGCTCGGTAATAAGCTACTAATGGGCATTAGTGCCCATTAGCAGCATATGCAAAATGATCGCTCAAACTGTCATTCTCCCTATCTTTTGAATGAATTTCGATCATCTTTGCATGTAAATGGGGCTTTGGGAGAATCATTCACCCAAGAGTTGAATTCTTGCAGATAAATCAGCACCAGAGATAGATCATAGGGAAAATCCGTAATTAGGATTATGGAACACCGAAAGGTCCCAGCGTTACAGCGATTATATTTTCATAACCAGGGGGGTGCTGTGGACCTAACACATCCACTCCTGTCATTATGCGATTCTCAGAACCCCCCTGAATGACCTTAATGCACAGTAATTCATCAACTGCACATCGTGTTTAGTAGCCAAAGATAGCTGGGATTATGATATGCAGTATGGCAGCCATAATTTTCCCATGGAAACACTTCCTGGGGAAATATGGCTGAAAAATTTAATTGCGTTTCTATCGAGGTGGGCGACACACATATATTTAACACACCCCTAGGTGATGTCGAAAGGAGGAAGTGTGGTCCGAGAAGACCTTAAAGCAGAGGGGTTTCCTCTCTGCTTTGTTAGATTTCAGAGATATGCCTCGGCGTAAGGCTGTTCCCGTTTGCTTCAGTAAATCTGCACGAATGAGAACCTTGGGCCGGATATCCCAAATCTGGTATCTTTCATTTATTTTAAAATACTGTCTTGCTGTGACAGTATTTTAAACTTATACTCCCACTACTAGTCTTTTTTTTAGAATAAATCTGCACTTTATTAGTCAAGCCTTGTCTGTTTTAAAACAAACCATAACTTTGAAATTTTTGTTCATAATTCACAGTTTGGGTTCCAGCTTACCTTCAAAAGTTGGTGGTGGCAGTGTGTGTACAAGTGGCATTGTAGAGTGCTGGAGTGCCTTTAACTGGATCAGGGGGTGATTTGTGCTTTCTGTCTGCATGTGGCAGGACCCCGTGAAAGCTGGTGACAAATCTACCTGTAGGCTGATGACTCCACACTCATAATCTAGCTAGAGCGATCGGACTCTGCTCTGACAAAGTGGATGCACTGGTTAGCTTGATTGTCTCTCCCCTCTTTATCCCTGACACTCATTATATTGTGATGTCTCCTGTGTGCCCTCTGTCCACCCATTGGTGCATTACTGTAAATTTCCTATTGCTGCCCTCTGCTTACCCATATAGCCTGGCAGCATCAGAGCAGACTCATCCTCCCTGTTTCCAGCACCACTGCAAACTTCCTGTCACTGCATCCAGTGCTGGAGACAGGGAGGAGTCAGCTCTGATGCTTCTGGGCTATGTGACTGAGTGGTGAGTGGTCTGGAGACAGGGAGGAGTCAGCTCTGATGCTTCTGGGCTATGTGACTGAGTGGTGAGTGGTCACATGAAGTTTGTGATGATGCACTGCTGAGTAGACATAGAAGTTATATTATGGTAAGGGGCCACATTTTGGGATACTATGCCCATGAGGCGACACATTTTGGGCACGTAGACAAAAGAAGACACATTTGGGGGCACTATGACTAAAGCAGTTACATTTGTGGGCACTGTTACCAAAGAGGCTGCATTTGGGGGCACTCATTATTATGCAATGGCCTGCTATAATGAGGCACTTGCAGTGGCTGGAAGACTGTGGTGTGGAAGCCTGTGCAGTGTAAACGAGCCTGCAGATGGCCCAAGGTGAGCTGTGGGTGCTGGACTGCCTGCATGGACACTGGGGAAATAGCCACTTGGAGGATGCTGAGAGGATTCTGCATCAGGCCGTAAGTGTAGTTGGCCTCATTAAAAGCAGAACAGTGTGAATATCAATAGTGACTTTCTAGGGACTAAGCAGGCCTGCTAGTAGGGTAACACAATAAATGCCATTTTGTTGGACACTGTTTATGGTAATGCTCATATATGAAGCAACAACTGTAACTTTTACTGGAATCAAGCCTAGAACTATTGAACAACTGTATTAGAGTTGTGCCAATCCACTGGTCACGGTTTGTATTTTTGTTATCTATGAACGGTGTGCATTAAGCACATAGACTGTTTACCTCATCACCAGTGTTTAAGTTACCTTATTGCCAGTGTGAGTGGTTAAGATTGTTATTATACAACTAGTCATTGTCAGGAAATTATAGTACCCATGCTTCTGGTGGCGCAATGCACCACACAGCTGTGCTACATGCACGTCACACACACAGCACTACTACATACATTGTTTATCCAATACAACAGGGATCAGAAGCAGCACAGCACTGGAGATGAAGGACCTGATCACATGACAGTGCCACTCATCCTAAGTGAATAACTTACATGCTTCACCCTTAATCACATGATGGTGATGTCATCAAAGGTCCTGCATCCTTGAGCAGATTACGGACAGACTGCAAACCCTCTGTGGCCTCAGTTGCTATGGAATACTAACAAACACCTAACCGGACAGCAGCCGTGTGCATACAGGACCTGTGATGATGTCACCATCATGTGATTCGGGGAGGTGCATGTAAGTCACTCACAAACCCACTCCCTACTCACTCACACACGGATGGACAGGTTGTCGTTAGTAGTTTGATACAAAGTGGGAATGCTTGTTATTTCTTAGCAGCTATCATTCTTAGTTAGTGATAGTCATGTTTGCATAATGGAACAGTGAAAGTGCAATTGTTTTCTAAATTGTGACCATAACTGCATAAGGGTTCGTTCACATGGGCGTATGCGTACAATGCTGTTAGTCTCCCACAATGTTGTATGCATTACAGCCCATACACTCTGCTGGAAGAGAGCCGACAGAGACTGCGTAGGGGCTACGATTGGCACTGTGCATGCCCGGGAATCTGACGTCAAGGACACACTTGGTGTGATTTTTTTCACATTTCCAGCTCTGTTCAGCATGCATGTATATGGACAGCATTTCATATGCAGCTCAATAAAGGGCTGCGTATGATATGTGGAGAAATAGTGCATGATGAGATTTATTTCTCCTGCATATTGATACCCAGTGTCCACACACAGCTGTGCATGTAAGAATGAAAGTCCATTGACTTTCATTGCCTCCATTCACTGCGTGTTATGCACAGGAAATATGCGTGTGTCATACACGGTGACAATATGCCTATGTGAATGAGCCCTTATTCTATTCTCTCTCAGTTATTTGTTAACAATAAAAAGTTTACTATTTTGTAACATTTTATTATGTAACCGGTGTCTCATCCCATACCAGCAACACTTCCTTGGAAGTTACTCAGATATTTAAACTCTAATTCGTACTAAAATTTATAAATTGAAAATTTACGTGATTTAATGCTGTACTCCGGGGTCACATGTCTAATTTCCATACAGGGAAGCCCCAATCACGAAAGGCCATTCAGTGTATGTGCTTATCATCAACATTAAAATACGTCACCTTGGGGCGTAGCTTTACCGCAGAGGAAGACAGGCACCTCTGGCTGAGCTATGTCCTGATCCAGCCTTAAAAGCAACAGCACAGCAAACCCAGCAGGGATCTAAACACAAAAAGTAGTCTCTTACTTGCAAGAGACCATGCCGAAGTGGAGAGTGTTCAAGCCGCCACCACAGAGGCTCTCTGACTTCTTCATAGTGAGGTCAGACGAGAAAGAGCGGGCCACATGCTCCTGGACTGCAAACCCCACATCAACTCCATGGGCATCGAGGAGCCTCCACACGACTGCCACAGACATCGCTGGTCCTGCTGATGAAAGCGGTACTGCAAGGAACACACAGCAGGAGTTCCCGATGCCAGGAAGAGTGAGTGAGGGGAAAGGAGAGGGAGAAAGAGCGTAGCCAGTCACTTCCAACATGGTGCTCGAGCACTCCCTAACCCCCACCCCCCTGCCTCCTATGCTGGTTTCAGCAAGCCCTAGAGCCGCTTCAGGCAATTTGAGGATGGAAAACAGGCTAAAGCAGTTGGTGGGAGACCCTGGAGACAAGAGGTCACCGAATCATAAAGCAAAAAAGTCAGACTTGGATCATACACAGAGAGCACAGTACGACAAAATGGCCACATCTCCACATGCTAGCTCCCACTCCCAACCCTCATCTCCTTCAATGAGCCCTGAAAAACAAAGGCCTAGGCTCTTTACTCCTCCCTCTCCGCATAAGGGCTCTGAGGAAGAAGAAAAGGACTTTGTCATAAACATCCCCACATGTCATACTCCTGCCTCAGAAGATTTTATCAAACACATGATTATAGCATTGAGAGGGTCACTGCAAAGTTACATGAAACGCATATCCTCTGCATTCCATAACTTGCTGAAGGAGATAGGACAGCGCATTGATCATGTTTAAAACAAAATGGCTGAATTCACAGCTTCACATAGCAATTTGATTGATGCGCACTATGCCTTAGAAGAAGAAGTAACCTCTATTAAGCAACAATTGGCAGATTTGGAGGATAGAAATAGGAGGAATAATATTAAACTCTGAGGTATTCCTGAGAATATTGGGCAACCAGAGTTAAAGGACTTTCTCTCTAAATTTATGGCGACTCTATTGCCAAATAGCATGAACAAGACTGCATAATTGATAGGGTTCATAGACTGCCTAAACCTAAATTCTCTCAGAGGCCATCCCGTGGGATATGATAGCGAGAGTTCACTTTTTTCACAATAAAGAGGCGCTAATATATGTGGTGAGAAAATTAACCACTTTACCCAGCCTATACTCCAATATGCATCTCTATGCAGACCTGTCGTCATTCACAATCCAGAACAGAAGAGCCTTTTCCCCCATTACCACATCACTGAGAGTGGCGAATATTCTATACAGATGGGGCTTCCCCACAAAATCATTAGTGCATAAGGATAATGCACTTCATGTCATAACAAATCCAACAGAAGGAGGGAAGCTGTTAGCAACTTGGGGAATACAGATGCTGGAAAAACAATAGGCTGCGAATCTGTCACAACTGAAAAAGGCACCTAAACCTGGTCTTGTATTCCATCTACATAAAAAAATTGCTATGTTATTATTGATGTGCAGATCCGTTGCTGCTGTTATATGCACAAACAAGCTGATTAGAGATGAGCGAGCATACTCATCCGAGCTTGATGCTCGTTCGAGTATTAGGGTGCTCGAGATGCTCGTTACTCGAGACGAGCACCACGCGGTGCTCGTCTCGATTAAACGAGCATTGACCATTGAATTCAATGGAGCCGGCAATACAGCCGGCTCCATTGAAAGCAATGGGATGCTGGCTAGCGCCGGATGAATTTTCGGGAAGGGCATAAAAATATAAGCCCTTACCTGAAAATCATCCTAAAATGTGTAAAAAGTTAAAAAAAATATATACTCACCTTGTCCCGGCAGAACGATGTTAGCCCATTGAATTCAATGGAGCCGGCAATACAGCCGGCTCCATTGAAAGCAATGGGCTGCCGGCGATCGCACAATGAATTTTCGGGAAGGGCTTAAATATATAAGCCCTTCCCTGCAATTCATCCAGAAATGTGTAAAAATAAAAAAAATATATATACTCTCCTGGTCCCGGCAGACGGAGTTCAGCTGCGGCCAGCTAGCAGTTCTCCTGAACTGCTCTCTGTAGTATACAGCAGCCGGGGATTTAAAATCGCCGCCTGCTGAATGAGCTGCCTCTGATTGGTCACAGCCTGACCAATCAGAGGCAGATCTCACTCACACCCATTCATGAATTCATGAATGGGTGAGTGAGTGCTGCCTCTGATTGGCTCAGCGCAGCTCTCAGCTGAATGACAGCAGTTCAGCACCACAGTGCAGGGGACAGCAGGAGAAGACACAGCTGTGCCCCGGCAGCTGAAGGGAGGTGAGTATCTATTTTTTTTGTTTTTTAAATCACTTTTAATTCATTTCCAGGGAATGGCTTATATGTAAAGCCCTTCCCTGAAAAAGAATTCAGGTGTGCCAGCGGACCATTGTCTTCAACGGAGTCACCGGCAGTAGCATCGGCTCCATTGAAGAGAATGCCTGCATTTTTATTCTTTTTTACACTAAAATCTTTCTTTTTCAGGTAAGGGCTTATATTTTTAAGCCCTTCCCGAAAATTCATCCCGCGCTCGCCGGCAGCCCATTGCTTTCAATGGAGCCGGCTGTATTGCCAGCTCCATTGAATTCAATGGGCTAATATCGTTCCTCTCTGCCACAGCTGTTACAGCTGTGGCAGAGGAGAACGATCTTAATGCTGACATAATTTATTTATTTTTTTAACACATTTTAGGATGATTTTCACGTAAGGGCTTATATTTTTAAGCCCTTCCCGAAAATTCATCCCGCACTCGCCGGCAGCCCAATACTTTCAATGGAGCCGGCTGTATTGCCGGCTCCATTAAATTCAATGGGCTAACATCGTTCTTCTCTGCCACAGCTGTTACAGCTGTAGCAGAGGAGAACGATCGTTATGCTGACAGTGGGGGGGGGGGTCTCACTCTTGCCACTATTGTGGCTTAATAGTGAGACCTCGGAGCCCGAAATGCAGCCCTGCATGTTGCTCCTCACCTGCCCTATCCATTTCTGTGTTTTTTACATGACTTTGGTGATTTGCTAAGATTTTCACAAATGAAAACCTTAGCGGAACACCAGTCTTATACAAAAATGCTCGACTCGCCCATTGACTTCAATGGGGTTCGTTACTCGAAACGAACTCTCGAGCATCACTGAAAGTACGACTCGAGTAACGAGCACTCGAGCATTTTGGTGCTCGCTCATCTCTAGAGCTGATTAAAGAGGCTGAAGGCTTTCAGGCAAACTTTTCTTCCGCCTCCCCCCTCAAGATTATGCAGGTGTTAGTTCCTGCACCACTAACTGTTTGGTTCTGGTTTCTCATTCTTATGTTTTGTAGGTACTGTGTGCAAATACATCCCACACCAAGGACTTTAGAAAAGAGGCCAGTTACCTGGTATTGACTGTTGGTTATAGTTGTCGTGTCAGATTACTATGTCGCTAAAACAATAATTCAGGAAAAAATTGCATGTGTCTGTAGGTACCATAGAGGGAATGCTGCAGGCATGGAATACATACGTATACAAATTTCAAAATGTTCTGGGAAACAAATCCCTTGAATTCCCAATAGACATTTTAGCATACTTTATTCAAGACTTGAATGTTACTAGTTGGGTGAGATGGGGAATCAAACATATCTCAGATATCCTAGAGGAGAATGATGTACTTATAATGTTTTATCTGGGGATATGGGGACATTGAACAGAGTACACCTGGTGAACTGAGAGACAGATTTGAGAGGGGAGTTTTCTCCACCTCAGTGGTTGAAATCTTTTGAGTTGGCTAGTAAATCCACCCTATCGGCGAGTTTAATTCAGACCCACTAAAAGGTACTAACGATAATACTACAGCCCTGCTAAGCTGGCGAAGAGTATCCCACTTCAAAATAAAGAGTGCTGGAGAAATTATGGGCAAGAGGGGACATTGTTCCACATTTTTTGGGAATGCCCTTTGATTCAGATTTTCTGGAGGGGGGTGTTTGATCTCATCCCAAAAATTACAGGTATCTATGTGAGAAGCAGCTCCTAATTAGCACTTTGGTGTTGGGATATGACTATATACCCAGATTACACCGGAAATGGATATGTCATTTCTTGTTGACAGCGAAACTTATAATAGCCAGAAAGTGGAGATCATGCTCTCTTTCTTGCATTAAAGATCTATTTGATACCTTAGCAGACCACTATGTGTACAAAAGGATACATGCTAAATCTAAGAAGGACCTGAATTGCTTTGACTTTATGTGGGAAAGTACATGCTATCAATTTTTTTTTTTTTTTTTAAATCAGATTTTTATTGTGATTTTCACAAAATATACAGGGATAACAGATACAAAAAACATGGACAAATAGAAGCCCGAAGGCCACAGGTTAAGGGTCCAACTCGAGTCAGCGCTCAATAGTAAGTTCTACCACAACGTATATAGTATTATCAACTTGAAGCGGTCTACACCGCCTGTAACTGAGCTAATGGTATGTAGAAGAGACTAGATTGTCTCACCTCAGCATTACAAAACAGTTATCCTAATCCAGTCGGACCGTCATACAGCGACAAAAAAGGATTAGTCCAAATAACCCATAATGAAAGGAGGGGGGGGGGGGAGGGAGGGAGGAGAGGAAAAGGCAGTGGGAAAGGCAGGGGGGGGGGGGGGGAAGAGATGCATTATAGAACACCTGTACCAGAGGGGGCGAAGAGAGGTACGAATCACTGATACCACAACGCCAAGGATCTCACCTCACGCCACGGAGCCCAAGTCACGATAAATTTATCATAAGAATTGTTTGACCAGCTGTGGAGTTCCTCCAAGGAATACAAATTGTCAACTCTTTCCCTCCATTGACCTAGCGTCGGAGCCACATTCTGAAGCCATAGGCGGGGTATCAGGGATTTGGCAGTATCAACCAGCAGGGCGACCAGTTTGTTTCTTTTCGGGTGAAAATGACTACTAGGCCTCCAGAGGAAGACTAGGTCTGGGGAGAGGAGGACACCTGGCGCAATTTTCTGAATGATCTTTCCTACTCCCTGCCAGAACAGGGACAACGTCGGGCATGACCACCAAATGTGCAGGTAAGACCCTGCGTCATTCATACATCTCCAGCAAGAAACCTGAGAGGAGAGCTTGTGATCAAATAGCTACTGGGGAGTTCGATACCATCTGACTAAGAGTTTGTAATGCACCTCCTGGGCTAGGACACATGGCGATAGGCCGAAAAATGTATCGAGGATCGTCTTGGTCTCCTCCTCTGAAAGCCGTATACCCAATTCTTTCTCCCATGACGTAAGATAAGCTGGTTTGTAGTATTGATGTGGAGAGATGAAAGACTTACGTATAACGGAGATCCTTCCAAGGGAGGATTTGTTTTCTGACCAGGTCTTCTCGAACGAGGTAAGGGGTCTGGTTGATTTAAATACGTTAAAAAATTCCCTACAGAGCCCCGTTATTTGGGCAGTCTCAAGAAAGGAAAAGGTTTCCGTAGGGAGGAGACTCTGTGGTATCATCGCTGGTGTCAGGTGGGAGAGAGCTTGTAAATTAGCTATAGAGAACGCCTTGAATTTTTTCCATACTGGAGCCAAGGGCCGGTTAGCTTCAGGGTTCAGAATTCTAGGTATGGTATTGAGTGGGAATATGGGGGAAGGAGTTGGAGCAAGTTCGGTTCTGTGCTTATCCCATACCTCACAGGGACCTCTGAGTAGAGGGCTAAATGTTTTGGACCGGTAATGGACACCTTTGGGCATCCATAGGACTTCGGTTAGGGGGGAGCTGCTATATCCTGCCGCCATCGTTGTGAGTAGAACGTCGCCTCCTGGATGGGAGAGATGCCGCCAGTAACGGAGCTGTGAAGCGCAGTAGTACTCGTAAAGGTTGGGGAGATCCACTCCTCCCTCCTTTCTCCTCCTGGTCATCAGACCATGCGCCAGCCTCGGCCTCCTCTGCCTCCATACAAACGAAGAGAAAACTGAACGCATTAGTTTGAAAAACCTTGTAGGGAGATGAATTGGCAGCATTCTGATCTTGTATAAAATTAGGGGTAGAATGTACGTCTTTATGACATTCCTTCTCCCTAGCCAAGAGATAAAGGGAAAGTCATATGATTTGAGGAGTTGTTTTACCCGGGCGATAAGGGGGATGAAATTAGTATTATAAAGGTCCTCCGCTTTTTTAGACAATTTAATACCTAAGTATTCCAGGTAGGACAACGACCAGGAGAAGGGGGAGTTACTTCTTAATAAGTTGTATTGCTTTAGTGGTATAGATACATTCAATACCGTGGATTTCACAAAATTAATCTTAAAGTTCGATAACTTGCCAAATTCTTCCAGAAGCTCAGAAAGTCTGGGAAGGCTTCTCTGGGGATCCGTAACCAAAAAGGCTATATCGTCCGCGAAAGCAGCAGACGATATCTGCTGTTCTCCCACACTTAGCCCCTTAACGTCTGGGTCCTGTCTGACTTTCAGAAGAAGGGGTTCAAGGGAGAGAATGAAAAGAGAGGGTGAGAGGGGGCATCCCTGCCGAGTGCCATTTCTTATGAGGAAGGGAGGGGAGAGGATCTCGTTAATTTTGAGTCTTGCATGGGGGCAGGCGTAGAGCGAGAAAATTGCCTTCGTGAACTGCTCCGGAAGACCAAAGTGACGCAGAACTCTCTCCATGTAGAGCCAGTTGACCCTATCAAAAGCCTTTTCGGCATCTGTACCTACTATGGCAAGGGGTATCTTGTAGTGTTGGGCGTATCTAGCCGCATGGAGGAGTCTGAGGCAGTTGTCTCTCCCCTCCCTTCCCTTAACGAAACCCGCCTGTTCTGTGTCAATCAGATCGGGCAAATACGGCTCTAGTCTTTTTGCTAACAATTTGGCCCATAGTTTCGTATCTAGGTTGATCAAAGATATGGGACGGTAACTCCCACATAATTCCGGGTCCTTATTGTCCTTGTGGATCAACGTGATATGGGCTTCCTGGGATTGTCGCGGCAGGGATGCCCCCCCTTCATCAAGTCATTGAATAACGCTGTTAGTTTTGGTTTTAGCACCGGGAGAAAGGCTTTATAGTATTGTATCGGGAGTCCATCTGGGCCTGGGCTTTTATTGGGGGGACTAGAGGTTATCAAGGCTTCCACCTCCTCCTGTGTGACCCGTGTAATCAAAGATGAGGCCTCTGCAGTGTTCAGAGACGGCATCTTGAGTCGTTGGAGAAAATTGTCAATCTGAGCGGAAGGGTTCTCCACTGGAGGGGTGCTATGGGTATTTTGTAGGTTATAGAGGTCAGAATAGAACCTTTGAAACTCCTCTGCAATATCTTTTGAGGTGGTCAGAGTCGATCCCGTGGGGGATTTAATAGCTTTGATCTGGTTTCTTACCTTAGCTTTTTTAATCAATGCTGATATTAGCTTACTGCCTCTGTTGCCCTGGGCGTATATCTTATGCTTAAAATGGAGCTGTTTTTTGTTAAACTTAGAATTAAGCAGGAGTTTCAGGTCTGCTCTTGCTGCCGCAAGTTCCGCTATATTTTGTTTCGCCTGCGAAAGTTTCAAAGTCAGCTCCAGTTTTGCAATCTTTGATAGTTTCTCATCAATGGTTTTTTGGTTACGTTTCCTGATACGGGAGCCCAGGGCAATAAGTAGTCCGCGCATATACTATCGGGGACTCCGACCCTTCAGTTGAATTTAAGCAAAAATACTCTTCTAGGAGTTCACTTAAGTATTCTCTGTCCTCTATTTGGTCGAGGAGGGAAGTGTTAAGAGACCATCTCCATTCCTTAGGGGTTGGGTGAGGTAGTCGCAGTGACGCATGTACCGGGGCGTGATTGTGTCGATATCCGATCCAATCAGGGACGGGAGAAGAGAGGAGGAGACCAAGACGTAATCCAGCCTCTGAAAGGTGGCATGCACGGAGGAGAAAAAGGAGAAATCCTTCATGGTGGGGTGTAAAGTACGCCAGGTGTCCACTAGTTCTAGTTCCTGGAGCCGTTTACCTAAGCTTTTTAATTTACGTTGGGAGATTTCGGAACGGCCTGAGGAAGAATCTAAGGTGGGATTGAGGGTAACGTTTAGGTCACCCGCAAGTATGATCTGACCCTCACTGAAGTGCTTCAGAGTCTCCAGCTGCTTGAGCAGCCACGGGATCTGCTCGGAGTTAGGTGTATAGAGGTTGGCTAAGGTCAATTTTCTATTGTTCAGTGTGCCCTTAACGAATAGGACTCTTCCCTCGTCGTCCCTAAACTGAGCCTCCTCAATGAAATTAATCGTTCTGTGGATAAATATGGAGACCCTTTTCGAGGCCGACGAGGGGTGAGTGCAGTGAAAAGCCTTGGGAAAGGATCTCCCCGGCAAGGTGAATGTTTTGTTACCTTTGAAGTGGGTCTCTTGGAGGAAGAGAATTTTAGTATCATACCTCCTCAGAAGCAGCTCGAGGTTGTGGCGTTTGGAAGGTGAATTTAGACCCCTGGCGTTGAAGGTGGTGAGACGCAGACTACTCATCACGATAGACCTGTACTAAAATTGAGAGAGAAAAACACGTGAGCAATCAACAATATACTCGCAAATACGGTGAGAGAGGGTGTCTCCAAATAAACCCCCTAGCGCAGTGTCTCAACTAGGTGGGTGGGAAAGGGTGCGGGAAATGAGGGGAGGAAAGAAGGGAAGGAAGGAACAATATGAAAGGGAAGGGATTAATATGAACAAATAAGCAATGTGATGCAAAATACAATACCGCAGAATCTCTGCTGGCAAAAATAATCTTGATGAGTGCGCCCCAGGGGGTCCGATGACTCCCTGACACAGGCTCACTCGTAGGGCAGTCTACTGAAATCCCGCCGAGCAAGGGCTCTGGCAGGAGGTCAGAGTCTTAGTTACGGCCTGGACGATACAGGCACCCACTGACTCAAACAAAACACAGTAAGCGGAGAAGGAGAGATGAAAATTAGGAAGAAGAGAGAAAAAAAAGAAAGAAAAAAAAGAAGAGAGAAAAAAAGGAAAAATACCAATCCAAGATCAGGGCGGGCTCGCCGCCCTAATCTATGCAATAATGACCTGAACACATAACCGACAGATATGTTGCCTGGCGCTCTTCTTACACATCGGCTTGCACGTGTAGCAAGTGAGAGACACTCCAGCAATATGGAACAAAGTCCTGAAGGCGACGAGACATCCTTTTCCTCCCGACCTCCAGAAACAAACCGCGACGGCTTGGACCTTATCGGAGCTCCGAACCTGTATTTCCGACCACTGTGGGGGCAAAAGTTAAAGTGGTGATAAGAGTCTCCACAGGGAAAGAGAAAATACTTGAAGTGGAGCTGGAAAACCCGCCTCCGCTGGAAGGCAACAGCAAGGTGAAGGAACAGGTAAAGCCCGCCTCCGACGGACTTAGAACAGCGCAGGAGAAAATAACCGGAGAGGATCACTCTCCGAGCTTAGGGTTTCAAGAGTCCTGCTTGGGCTTCTTTTTCTTTCCCTTGGGGGATTTTGTATTACCCGCCACTAGCCAGTCTCCTGGGTTCTCTAAAGATTGGAACCGGGGAAGCTCAGGAAGCGGCTGCCAGTTTGGAAGTTCGATTGGCTCCATGTCTAGAAGGCTCCATAAATTCTGCATCTCTTCTTGGGTGCGTATGTTGATACTGATGCCAAATGGGAATAACCATGTGTACCTGATCTCCCTGGCTCTCAGGACCTCCAGTAAAGGACGAAGGGCTCGGCGCTTTGCTAAGGTGGAAGGCGCTAGGTCCTGGAATATCAGAATCGATGAACCCTCAAATTTCAGATCTTTATGGGTTCTGGCCGCACTTAGAACCGCGACTGTATCCGGAAACGCCAGAAGTTTACAAATGACATCTCTGGGCGGCTCTGAGGCTCCCGACGGAGGTCTTAGGGCTCGATGGATCCTTTCAATGCAAATAGGAGTCGCTCTTTCTTCCCCCAGTAAATCTCCAAAAATGGCTTTGGCGATTTTCTCTAGGCAATCGTTTGCATAGGACTCAGGAATACCTTTAAAACGCAGGTTATTGCGTCTATTCCTATTTTCAAGATCTTCTTGAAGCAGGAGAGATCTGTTTAAATGTAGGTGCTGTTCCTTTAAGGATTGTTCCAATTGCAGCGAGTGAGAAGTCATGGCCGCAGATGATGCTTCCAGGTCTTCCACCCTGTGACCTAGCTGTTTCAACTCTTCCTTGATCTCAGCCAAGTCAGAGCTGATAGGACGCAGGGCATGAGAGATTAAATTCTTCATGAAGCTCCTGGAGACGGACTCACCATCTTCTTCCTCAGAGACTTGGTCTTCTTCTTCCTCGTGGTCAGGAGCGGGAGCAAGCGCTCGTGCCGGCGCCATCTTAGGCATGGGCCGCGGGGAGCGGGCAGTTCGTTCCCTGAAGAATCTCTGCATGTCGGCTTGTGTTTTGGCCGGACGAGGAGTGCACTGGAGGTCTGTACTCTTCTCCTTACTTGTCTTCCCCATTTCTGTGTCGGCTGGTAGCAGCTATAAGGTGCCGTGGGTGCCCGTTAGAAGGAGCGCAGCTTTCAAGCAGCCATTGCGCTCGGCGTCCAGGCTCCGCCCCCGGATGCACTCAAATAAGCGCTTGAGTGTGAGATTTCTTGCAGTTTTTGTTACAGGTAGTGTCCTGCTTAGGGTCTGCTCTGTGGGTCAGAGTGTCCAGGTTTTAGTTGTGACTCTATAGTCGTGTGAGCCCTTAATCAGAGTTGCCCGCTTCTGGGTATGGGGGTCTCTGGGGGGTGTTGTCTTGGTAGGGTCTTGCTATCTCATCAGGCCCCTGGGTTCATGTAAAGAGTTTAATTCCCCTGCAGTGGCCCACTGACTGCTCCACTTCTGGTGTCTGTGGGGGCTGTCCTGGGGGAGCACTTACTTGTGTCCCTGTTGCTCTTGTTTCCCCTGTTCCTCTTGCTCTCTGGCTGTCTCTTTCCTGCCAGTGGCTGCTCCTCCTTGCCTGCTTCTTTGCAGGAGGTATCTGTTGCTGCCGATCGCGGCCGGCCTTCACTTCCGGTCGGCCACGTTTATAAATTTAGCCTGGGGATGCGCCCGGTCCAGTAGGCCGCAAAATCGCGGTTTCAGCTAGAGACCTGTGAGAGGTCTCGTTTTAAAGCCCAGGTCCCGGTGGTGCTAGCGGTGGTGGTTTCGGCCCCGTGGGAGCTTTTGGACCAGAGTTATTGGCGCCGGAGTTTTCTAGCAGCCAGGAGTTTTCACTGCTGCTTCTCTTCCCCTACATGCTATCAATTTGACACGGTTATACATTGTTTAAATATTGTTTAATTTATACAATTGCGAATACAAGCTAGAAAATATCCAATACAAATTAACATAAAAGTACAAGATCATTCAATTGTGTGTTTTGCAAGTTTAATACCTTAAAAGATGTAAAGTTTCTTACATGTTTAAGATAAGCTTTTGCTCGAAGTATTCGTGTTACAATTGTAACGATGGATATCAAAATGTGTGATATTTCTGTATGTTTCTAAGGAAAAAATATTAATAAAAAACTATTTGGAAAAAAAAAAAAATAGGTCACCTTATTGGATATCATCTGTTGATTCTTTCAGGAGTCTTCAGTAACTGCAGTCTGTTTCCATATGTTGCATTTTCTATGGTGTAAACATAATGTATACTATATTAAAGATAGAAAAGGTCAATTTAATTACAGCACTGCAGTTTGAAAACAGTGACTACCTTTACTACTCTCCTATTCACAATATGCTTAGTTTCTAGGTGACTGAACAGTGTCTAATGCATTGCCTCATATTTTAATGGACCCAGCATTTATCTATAATTATAGGAAACAAAACAGTACATCCTGCTTTCAGAAACCCAACATTTATCTGTTTTAACCAGAGGTCAAAGAGAATGCATAATATGTTTCCATTGGTAAGTAAGAGAGACTGACAAATGAGATTGTCATGTTAAAGTTCAGAATGGAATGAGAATAAAATCTATTGGTACGCTTTGCAAATTATGCTATTCTAGCTTTTGTCTTAATTCATAATGTGGACTTAATAGGTGCTTTTTATTTTGTCTCGTATTGCCAACAATTTGTGCTTTTGCTTGGTATAACAAATGTCTTTTTTAATTATTTTATTACGTATTGAATGAACTTGAAAGAGTGCTATACTAATGAGTTATGAATAAGGTTTTACAAAATTAGGATGCCATCAATAAATTATAATTTTTTTGTCCTGCCATTTCCTGTAATATATAGGTAATAGCCATGATATGCATAGGGCCAATAAAAATTAACATTATTATCATGGTAAATAAAGGTTTCCCCTTTTTCATAAAATATGCTGTATTCGATTCTAGTTTTGCAGTTCCTCCCAGCTGGTCAGTTTAATCCTTAATTAATCACTGTAACTTTTTTGCTGATGTTTCTATTAACCCTGAGTGTTTTATGGTGTAATAAATCTATTTGTAAGTTACAAAGCAGACCTCTTCATTAATCAAGAACCAGTAAGGTAGAGTATCATGTCTGGCTGCAAGCATCCTATAATTTGTTATAATTTTGTTATAGCCTATGTTACTATTCTTAAAGAGATTTTCCTCCAAAAACACCTATTATCACCTATTCATAGGACTAATGAAAAATGTTTAAACACTGTGGGCTCCACCGCTGGGGCACCCATTGATCACTCAAATGGGAGTCTTAAAGGGGTTGTCTCGCGGCAAGCATCAAAATTTTACATTACCCCATTCCCCCTGTCACCCCCCTGGCATAAAATAGCAAATTAAAGCGGTTTTTAAACCGCTTGCTACTCACCAATCCGACAAAATAAGGAGTTATAAAGATCTTCTCCCTAAGATGGCCACCGGTCCTTTCCCAGGGATGCACTGCGGTTTTCTCCCATGGTGCACCGCGGGTCTTCTCCCATGGTGCACCATGGGCTCTGTGCGTTCCATTGCCGATTCCAGCGTCCTGATTGGCTGGAATCGGCACACGTGATGGGGCGGAGCTACGATGACGACGTGGTGACCAGCTCTCCGGCACGAGCGGCCCCATTCACCAGCCAGAAGCACGGACTGCGCAAGCGCGTCTAAAAGCGCCAGAAGACATCAGAATTAGACGGATCCATGGCGACGGGGACGCTAGCAACGGAGCAGGTAAGTGAATAACTTCTGTATGGCTCATATTTAATGCACGATGTACATTACAAAGTGCATTAATATGGCCATACAGAAGTGTATAACCCCACTTGCTGCCGCGAGACAACCCCTTTAAGTCTCTTGTTCTTCCTCCCTTGCATGTTGAGGAGAAGTTTTAATGTAGCGGCAGTGCATGTGCACAACCACTGATCCACCAAAACTTCTCTCTCTCTGGAAGAAAGGAAAACTCAGGACCCTGTTCTAGTGATTAGTGGATGTTGATGCTGTGGAGAGCCTTGGGGGAAAAAAAATCTATTCCCCTATAGTTAGGTAAACATTACCATGTCCTCAGGCAGAGAGTTCCATAGTCTCACTGTTCTTACAGTAAAAAACTCCCTTCTGTGTTGGCGTAGAAACCTTCTTTCCTCTAGATGTAGAGGGTGCCCTCTTTTTACAGGCACAGTCCTGAGTATAAATAGATGATGGGAGAGATCCCATGATAGTTTTACATAATTATTAGGTTGCACTTGGCCACCTTTTTTCTAAACTTTGTGAGCCTAATTTTGATAACCTCTCTGGGTATTGTAGTCCACGCATTCCATTTATTACTTTAGTTTTCCACCTTTGAACCCACTCAAGCTCTGATATGTCCTTTCTTTAGCACCGGTGCCCAAAACTGTACACAGTATTTCATGTCCGGTCTGACCAGCGACTTCTAAAGATGAAGAACAATGTTATTGTCATGTGCCCGTATTTCTCTTTTGATGCATCCCATGATCCTGTTTGCCTTTGCAGCAACTGCCTGACACTTGTTGCTCCAGTTAATTTTACAGTTAAAGGGGTTGTCTCACACCGAAACGGGTTTTTTTTATTATTCAATAGGCCCCCCCGTTCAGCGCGAGACAAACCCAAGGGATGGGTTAAAAAAAAAAAAAAGTCTATTACTTACCCGAATCGCCGCGCAGCGGCGACTTCTTTCTTCCTTTACCAAGATGGCCGCCGGGATCTTCACCCACGATGCACCGCGGGTCTTCTCCCATGGTGCACCGTGGGCTCTGTGCGGTCCATTGCCGATTACAGCCTCCTGATTGGCTGGAATCGGCACATGTGATGGGGCGGAGCTATGAGGACCAGCTCTCCGTCACAAGCGGCCCCATTCACCAGGGAGAAGACCGGACTGTGCAAGCGCGTCTAAAAACGCCAGAAGACAGCGAATTTAGACGGATCCATGGCGATGGGGACGCTAGCAACGGAGCAGGTAAGTGAATAACTTCTGTATGGCTCATAATTAATGCACGATGTATATTACAAAGTGCATTAATATGGCCATACAGAAGTGCTGAACCCCACTTGATTTCACGAGACAACCCCTTTAATTAAATCCCCAAGTCCTTCTCCATTTACTGTGTAATGGGACTGAACGATTCTTGTTTGAATGAGCCAAGGATGCATTCGCCAGTCTAACAGGCTGCACAAGTGCAAACAAGTTACGGTGACATCACTTTCTTGCTCTCTCATTTAAACGAAAATTGGCTTATTTTAAAGGACCCTAAGTGACAATCTTAGCAAATAAAGTCCACTGTTTTTTTAATTTAGCCTTTACATTTTTCCTTGGGGTGATGCAATTATGATTTTTTTCTTTAAATGAATCAGCACATACAGCACCCTGCCAACATTTTACAAATGAAAAATCAAAGTTCAACATTTATAATAAACTTATGAAATTCATATTTTTCAAGCACAAGTGCAATTAAAATGTTTTTTTTCCCTGTTTCTACTCATACTGTGAACAGAAGTGTACCATTTGTTGCATGTTGGAATAGATAAATGTATTAACTATACATCCAATCTAAGAAGGAAAAGTATGTAATTTTGGTACTGTAACTCCACGTTATAGTTATGTCATGTTCTTTTGTTCCCCTATACAAAGGATTACATTATTTCCAAAGGTACTTGATTTAAAAGTAGAAGCGGGAGCTATTATAATAATGTTTGGCACACAACACTTTGTTATTTTATTTTTCTTGCATTTATCTGTTTTATTTATGAAAAGAAAATTACATTTCTTTTTAAACAACCAAGTACATTCAAACCGGATTTATGGGATAGGGCAACATTTTCTCAAGAGTGAGGAATAGGATAGAATAATAAAAGTTCAATTACTCACTTTTTAAATCCCCCTCTCATTATAGTGACACATTCTGGGCCCTCCCTAATGACTTTGCTTACCTACAGCAATGACGTCATGTCTGCAAGACGTGTTTGCTGCAGCTAATGAATGACCTGAGTCAAATACTAAGACAACTATATTTCAGATTGTATAAAGTAATTTTTATAAAAATTTCCGAAATGTAACAAGGTAATTAGGAAGAAATGAGATGCTTCAATGTACCAAAAATGCCAAGTGGCACATGAACTTTACTTGCTACTATGAAAAGTATAATATGTCTGGCAATACTAAAAACAATCTTTTCGGCTATGTTTAATCAAGTTTTTTTCTGAATAACAGTTGTACCTTCATATTGATATGTCATAAAAGTCAAAGTTAAGTGAGAGTTCATAGGAAGGAGCTATTGCTATGCACTCCTATAATTAAAATAGAGAAAAGAGGACAATGAAACAATAATGTATGTAGAGTTTGCTTTATTGCACTAACAACAGAAAAATATTTCTCTGAAAGTGCAAACATGCTTGGAATTAATTAAATAATGTTCAGAAGTAGCTACAGGCATTAAAGCTGAATCTGTATGTCAACCAACATTATACATGCCAGCTGATATTAAAGAGGAGAAAGTAGGGAATTCAGAGTTACTCGTTCTCTAGTTACCATCCTTATCACCAAAGAAATAGGGTCTTATGTAGAGATGAGCGAGCACTAAAATGTTCGGGGGCTTGTTACTTGAGCCAAGCTTTTTGTAATGCTCGAGAGCTCGTTTCGAGTAACAAATGCCATTGAAGTCAATGGGAGACTCAAGCACTTTTCAATGGAGCCGTGGCTGCTGCTGGCGGTTCCATTGAAAACAATGGTCTTCCGTCTCTCGCTGAATGAATGACAGGAGGAGGAGGAGGAAGATCAGAGAGGGATAGACCAAGCAACTTTTCCCCTTTTTGAGGTGATAGAGGATGCATGGTTCTCCTGTTCCAGCTGAAAGAATCTTTATGTTCCGCTGCTTTCCATCGGTGGAGAAGAGAAGTCTGGGAAAAATCCAGCCTTTGTTCATCTTAATGAGTGTAAGCCTGTCGGCACTGGCAGTTGACAGGCGGGTACGCTTATCCTTAATGATCCCCCCAGCAGCACTAAACACCCACTCTGATAAGACGCTAGCGTCAGGGCAAGCCAGCACCTCCAATGAGTACAGCGCATGTTTGGGCTATGTGTCCAGCTTTCACACCCAATAGTTGTATGGAGCAGAGGGATCACGGAGGACGTTGGTACGGTCAGCTAGGTACTCCCTGACCATCTTTTTACAGTGTTCCCTCTGACTCAGCCTAGACTGGGGAGTGGTGATACAGTCTGGCTGGGGAGCCATAAAACTGGCAAAGGCCTTGGAGAGTGTTCCCCTGCCTGCGATGGGCATGCTGCCTCTTCCCCCTGGCTCTCCTGCTAGTTGGCCCACTGAACTACGTCCTCTACTGCTAGCGTTGTCAGATGGGAACTTTAGCATCAGCTTTTCCACCAGGGCCCTGTGGTATTGCATCCGTCTCGTACTCCTTTCCTCTTCAG
The DNA here is from genome assembly GCF_035609145.1 of Eleutherodactylus coqui. Classification (NCBI taxonomy): domain Eukaryota; kingdom Metazoa; phylum Chordata; class Amphibia; order Anura; family Eleutherodactylidae; genus Eleutherodactylus; species Eleutherodactylus coqui. The sequence continues at coordinate 134,497,669 of NC_089837.1, read as the reverse complement.
GAATGAGAGTGGAAAGGTTCTCCTTATACCATGGGTCAAGAGGGGTCAACACCTGTGTTTGCCAGAATGCATCTAATGTGAAGGTCACAGGAAAGGCAGCCTAACATGAAGTCAGCCATGTGTGCCAGAGTCCCAGTATGCAACACATCGCTGCCCTCACTAGGAGGATGACTTTCATGATCCTCCGTCTCCTCTTCAGCCCATATATGCTGAACAGATGTGAGGGAAGTAGCATGGATACTCTCTGCAGTGTTGGCAGCAGTCTCTTCCCCCTCCTCCACCTCCAATACCCGCTGAGAAACAGGTGTGAGGGTGGTCTGGCTATCAAGCGACATATTTTCATCCCCCATCTCCTGTTCTAAGTGCAAAGCATCGGCCTTTATGCTTAGCAGCGAACTTCTCAGCAGGCAAAGTAGCGGGACAGTAATGCTGATAATGGCCGCATCGCCGCTCACCATTTGTGTAGACTCTTCAAAGTTTCGTAGGACCTGACAGATGTCTGCCATCCATGCCCACTCCTTTATGAAGAACTGCGGAGGCTGACTACCACTCTGCCGGCCATGTTGCAGCTGGTATTTTACTGTGGCTCTACACTGCTTGTACAGCCTGGCCAACATGTGCAATGTAGAATTCCAGTGCGTGGGCACGTCGCACAGCAGTCAGTGCACTGGCAGCTGGAAGTGATGCTGCAGGGGCCTGAGGGTGGCAGCATCCGGGGTGGACTTCCTGAAATGTGCGCACAGGCGACGCACCTTGCTGAGTAGGTCAGACAAATGTGGGTAGATTTGGGAAACAGCTGAACCACCAGATTGAACATCTGGGCCAGGCATGGCACGTGTGTTAGTCTGCCAAGCTGCAGAGCTGCCACCAGGTTATGGCCATTATCACACACGACCATGCCTGGTCGGAGGTTCAGCAGTGAAAGCCACTGGTCAATCTGCTCCGTCAAACCCTGCAACAGTTCTTGGACGGTGTGCCTCTTGTCTCCCAAGCTGAGTAGTTTCAGCACGGCCTGCTCACGCTTGCCCACCGCAGTGCTGCAGCGCCTCGAGCTTCCAACTGCCGGCGATGTGCTCACACGTGGTAATTGAGAGGTAGAGGGGGTGGAGGAGGAGGGGGTGTTTTGGAGGAGATGGCATAGTAAGCTGGAGAAGCTTTCACCGAGGTGGGACCCGCAATCCTCGGTGTGGGTAGCACTTGGGCGGAGCCAGGGACTGACTCAGTCTCATCTTCCACCAAGTTCACCCAATGTGCCATCAGGGAGATGTAGTGTTCCTGCCCGCCAGTACTTGTCCACGTGTCTGTGGTTAAGTGACCTTCCCAGTAACCATGATGGTGAGGTCGGGAGATGGTTAATGTTGCGGGAGAAGTGCTGGTGTAGGGCAGGGACAGCACACCGGCAAAAATAGTGGCGACTGAGGACTGAGTACGGAGGGACTGCCACTGCCATCATGTTATGGAAAGCCTCAGTTTCTACTAGCCTGTATTGCAGCATCTCCAGGCTGAGTAGCTGTGCGTAATGCACATTTAAAGCTTGTGCATGTGGGTGGGTGGCCGCGTATTTCCACTTTCGTTCCAGCAATTGTGTTAGCGCCAGCTGAACGCTGCACTGGGACACATTCATGAAGGCAATGGAGGACCATGGAGCTGAGGGTGTGAGTGCCGGTCGGGAGGCGCTCATGTCTGCGTCCTGGGAGAAGGATGGCATTTCTGTGCCAGGTTGGGACACTGGGGAAGAGGCAGTGGTGTGACCTGCAGGCGGTCAATGGCCTTTATACCACCTCATGTGGTGCTTGACCATCATACACCTGCACATGCTGGTGGTGGTGAGGCTGGTAGTGGTGGCTCCCCGGCTGATCTTGGTGCGACACAGGTTGCACACCACTGTTGATCAGTTGGCCGTGCTCTCACTAAAAAACATCCACACCTTTGAACACCTAGCCCTCTGCATGAAGGCTTACCGTGAGGGGGTGCTTTGGGAAACAGTTGGGGGATTCTTCTCTCTGGTCCTGCCTTTACCCCTGGCCACCGCACTGCCTCTTCCAACCTGTTCTGCTGCTGGTGTTGCCTCCCCCTCTGAAGCCTGTCTTCAGAAGGCTTTGCAAGCCAGGTGGGGTCAGTCACCTCATCGTCCACCAGCTCTCCCTCTGACTCCTCAGTCTGCTTCTCCTTCAGACTTACTGCCCTAACAACAACCTCACTGACAGAAAACTGTGTCTCATCCTCATCATCCACAAATAGCTCTTGAGACAGTAATTCGAAGTCCCCAACCTCATTACCCTGAGTCTAGGAAAGTTCCTATGTTTCGGCATCGGTCACGACAAACTCCTCACTTGGCTGTGGAACAATGCGGCAACATAGCCTGATAGATTGTTTTACCCTTTTAGATTCACAGCGAATAATTCCTTTGCTATATTAAGTATACCAAAGCATTATAAAAATCATCAAATGATTAAATTGTGCTGCTCCTGGTGGGACTAAAAATATAATAGAAAAAATGTAAATTAAATTTATTAAAAATGTACACAGTTAGGCCTCGGTCACACAGGCGTTTTTTCCCGCGATTTCCAGATCGCATGACGGATGCGCACCCGCAAATCGCGTGACCGGACCGAAAAATCGCCCGAAAAATCTGCTTCTAGTCGTGTTTCATTAGAAACGGGACGGAGCAGTGCAGCGCTGTCCAGCGCATTGAATTCAATGGAGCCGGCAATACAGCCGGCTCCATTGAAAGCAATGGGCTGCGGGCGATCTCACGATGAATTTTCGGGAAGGGCTTAAAAATATAAGCCCTTCCCTGAAATTCATCCAGAAATGTGTAAAAAGTAAAAAAAAATATACTCACCTTGTCCCGGCAGACGGAGTTCAGCCGCGGCCGGCCGGCAGTTCTTCTGAACTGCTGTGAGTAGGATTTAAAATCCCCGCCTGCTGAATGAGCTGCCTCTGATTGGTCACAGCCCTCACCAATCAGAGGTAGCTCTCACTCACCCATTCATGAATTCATGAATGGGTGAGTGAGTGCTGCCTCTGATTAGCTCAGCGCAGGGACCAATCAGGGGCAGCTCTCAGCTGTCATTCAGCTGCGTTTTATTTTCCGTACAGAAATACGCGTGGATCTCTGCTCATCTGACTGAGCCCATAATCTTAGTGAATAAAAAACACTTCAACAATCAATATTCTCAATAATAACACTATGAGGGCCAAATAATACCCCCAGATTTTGACCAAATAATGCCTCCATATGTGTTACTGAAAAAAGTGTACAAAGACCAAGATTAAACCTGTACAGTAACAATACAGTGGTAGATACCAGTTCATAGTAACAGTACATAGGTACTTTGCATACTGTATAATAGATAACAGTACAATTACCTCCAGCAGCATCCCCTCTGAAGGTTGTTCACTTTTCTTTTTCTTCTCCATTAAGCCCAATTAGTAATAATAATGCTCCTGCTGGTCTGCATTCACTAATAACGCCCCTCACAGTCCCTGTTTAGTAATAATACTCCCACGGGCCCCTTTCTCATAATAATAATGCCCCTTCTATCCCCATAATTGTAACAATAATGTCCCTCATAGCCCCTTTTGTGTAGTACAAATGTCCCTTCTTATAATAATGATGCCCCTCCTAGAACCGTTTAGTAATAATGATGCCCCTTCTGACTTGCATTCAGTAATAATGGCCCTCAGGCCTCCCTAATAATAATACCCCTGTAAAATAAGGCTATGCAAATGAGTGGCAGAATAATCCTCCACTGTGCCTGCTCTTGCAATGGTAATTACCCTATGAGCCAATTTCCAGCTTTTTAACAGGCTTTGCAATATGACATGGGTGTAAGCCAGACCACAGTATTCATGTACATACAGCTGTTGGGGGCTATTGCCCTCATTTGATTATTTCACATTCAGTACATTACATAGTAACATGATATGTTAGGCTGAATGAAGACAATGTGCATCTAGTTCAGCCTGTTTCCACTCTCTAGTTGATCTAGAGGAAGGCAAAAACCGCAAGAGGCAGAAGCCAATTAGCCCATTTGGGGGAAATTCCTTCCCGACTCCAAAATGGCAATCAGAATAATCCCTGGATCAACCTTTGATAGTTCCTACCTGACTATATGACCCGGAACTACAAACCCGCTGGTCACCTAATGTCTATATCCTGTAATATCCTTTTGCTCTAGAAAGGCATGTAGTCCCCTCTTAAACTCCTCTCTGAATTTTGCCATCACCACGTCCTCAGGCAGAGAGTTTCATAGTCTCACTGCTCTTACAGTAAAGAACCCCCTTCTGTGTTGTTGATAAAACCTGCTTTCTTCTAGACATAGTGGATGCCCTTTTGTTACATTGTTACAACATGCTAGCAAAAGCCTTGACAGACAGGCCACATCATATGCAGCATCACAATCACTCGGTGATCACACACAGAGAAATATAGCATAAACATTAGAGATGAGCGAACACCAAAATGTTCGGGTGTTCGTTATTCGTAACGAACTTCCCGTGATGCTCGAGGGTTCGTTTCGAACAACGAACCCCATTGAAGTCAATGGGCGACCAGAACATTTTTGTATTTCGCCGATGCTCGCTAAGGTTTTCATGTGTGAAAATCTGGGCAATTCAACAAAGTGATGGGAATGACACAGAAACAGATAGGGCAGGCGAGGGGCTACATGTTGGGCTGCATCTCAAGTTCACAGGTCCCACTATTAAGCCACAATACCGGCAAGAGTGGGCCCCCCCCCTCCCAACAACTTTTACTTCTGAAAAGCCCTCATTAGCATGGCATACCTTTGCTAAGCACCACACTACCTCCAACAAAGCACAATCACTGCCTGCATGACACTCCACTGACACTTCTCCTGGGTTACATGCTGCCCAACCGCCCCCCCTCCCCCCCACAGCGCACACCAAAGTGTCCCTGCGCAGCCTTCAGCTGCCCTCATGCCACACCACGCTCATGTCTATTTAGAATTGCGTCTGCCATGACGAGGGACCGCAGGCACACACTGCAGAGGTTGGCACGGCTAGGCAGCGACCCTCTTTAAAAGTGGCGGAGCGATAGCCCACAATGCTGTACAGAAGCAATGAGAAATAGAATCCTGTGCCACCGCCATCAGGAGCTGCACACGTGGGCATAGCAATGGGGAACCTATGTGCCACACACTATTCATTCTGTCAAGGTGTCTGCATGCCCCAGTCAGACCGGGCTTTTTAATTCATAGACACAGGCAGGTACAACTCCCTATTGTGAAGTCCCTGTCGACCCACAGCATGGGTGGCTCCCTGGAACCCACCGGCGGTACATAAAAATATCCCATTGCATTGCCCAACACAGCTGAGGTAGTAATGTCGTGCTTAATGCAGGTGGGCTTCGGCCCACACTGCATGCCCCAGTCTGACTGGGGTTCTTTATAAGTGTACAGATGTAGTAAAAACTCCGTGTGCACCTACAGCATGGGTGGGTGCCAGGAAGCCACCGGCGGTACATAGAAATATCCCATTGCATTGCCCAACACAGCTGAGGTAGTAATGTTGTGCTTAACCCTTTCCAATCCAATTTGTATATGGTTTTCCTAGGGGGCTTACTCTTTTTCTGCTGTTATACAACGGCGCTATATGCTGGCTAAAGCCAGTACTGCATGAGCTGACACGTAGGATAGGCTCCGACAGCAGAGAGGCTGGCAATATACAGTAAGAGAACCCCGACGGACGTCTACCAACAACGGAGCTGTACAGCCTTAAACCCTAATGTCTTCACAGGTCACACAGTGGACTGGAAAGGGTTAATGCAGGTGGGTTTCGGCCCACACTGCATGCCCCAGTCAGACTGGGGTTCTTTACAAGTGGACACATGTAGGTTTAACTCCCTGTGGACCCACTGCCTGGGTGGGTGCCAGGAAGCCACCGGCGGTACATAGAAATATCCCATTGCATTGCCCAACACAGCTGAGGTAGTAATGTCGTGCGTAATGCAGGTGGGCTTCGGCCCACACTGCATGCCCCAGTCAGACTGGGGTTCTTTACAAGTGGACACATGTAGGTTTAACTCCCTGTGGACCCACTGCCTGGGTGGGTGCCAGGAAGCCACGGCCGGTACATAGAAATATCCCATTGCATTGCCCAACACAGCTGAGGTAGTAATGTCGTGCGTAATACAGGTGGGCTTCGGCCCACACTGCATGCCCCAGTCAGACGGGTTCTTTAGAAGTGTACAGAAGTATTAAAAACTCAGTGTGCACCTACAGCATGGGTGGCTCCCTGGAACCCACCGGCGGTACATAAAAATATCCCATTGCATTGCCCAACACAGCTGAGGTAACGTCAGCTGTAATGCAGGTGGGCTAAAAATTAATTTGATTACACTGTAGGCGAGGGCCCACAAAAATTGCTGTATCAACAGTACTAATGTACATCCCAAAAATTGGCCATGGCCAGCCAAGAGGGCAGGTGAAACCCATTAATCGCTTTGGTTAATGTGGCTTAAGTGGTAACTAGGCCTGGAGGCAGCCCAGTGTAACGAAAAATTGGTTCAAGTTAAAGTTCCAATGCTTTTAAGCGCATTGAAACTTATAAAAATTGTTCTGAAAAATTATTTGAGTGAGCCTTGTGGCCCTAAGAAAAATTGCCCGTTCAGCGTGATTACGTGAGGTTTCACGAGGAGGAGCAGGAGGAGGAGGAGGAGGAATATTAGACACAGATTGATGAAGCAGAAATGTCCCCGTTTTGGATGGTGAGAGAGAACGTAGCTTCCATCCGCGGGTGCAGCCTACGTATTGCTTACGTATCGCTGCTGTCCGCTGGTGGAGAACAGAAGTCTGGGGAAATCCAGCCTTTGTTCATCTTGATGAGTGTTAGCCTGTCGGCACTGTCGGTTGACAAGCGGCTACGCTTATCTGTGATGATTCCCCCAGCCGCACTAAACACCCTCTCCGACAACACGCTAGCCGCAGGACAAGCAAGCACCTCAAGGGCATACAGGGCTAGTTCAGGCCACGTGTCCAGCTTCGACACCCAGTAGTTGTAGGGGGCAGAGGCGTCACCAAGGATGGTCGTGCGATCCGCTACGTACTCCCTCACCATCCTTTTGCAGTGCTCCCGCCGACTCAGCCGTGACTGGGGAGCGGTGACACAGTCTTGGTGGGGAGCCATAAAGCTGGCCAGGCCCTTAAAGACTGTTGCACTGCCTGGGATGTACATGCTGCTCGATCTACGCACATCCCCTGCAACATGGCCCTCGGAACTGCGCCTTCTGCCACTAGCGCTGTCGGCTGGGAATTTTACCATCAGCTTGTCCGCAAGGGTCCTGTGGTATAGCAACACTCTCGAACCCCTTTCCTCTTCGGGAATCAGAGTGGGCAGGTTCTCCTTATACCGTGGATCGAGCAGTGTGTACACCCAGTAATCCGTCGTGGCCAGAATGCGTGCAACGCGAGGGTCACGAGAAAGGCATCCTAACATGAAGTCAGCCATGTGTGCCAGGGTACCTGTACGCAACACATGGCTGTCTTCACTAGGAAGATCACTTTCAGGATCCTCCTCCTCCTCCTCCTCCTCCTCCTCAGGCCATACACGCTGAAAGGATGACAGGCAATCAGCCGGTGTACCGTCAGCAGCGGCCCAAGCTGTCTCTTCCCCCTCCTCCTCATGCTCCTCCTCCTCCTCCTCCTGTACGCGCTGATAAATAGACAGGAGGGTGCCCTGACTATCCAGCGGCATACTGTCTTCCCCCGCCCCCGTTTCCGAGCGCAAAGCAGCTGCCTTTATGGTTTGCAGGGAATTTCTCAAGATGCATAGCAGAGGAATGGTGACGCTAATGATTGTAGCATCGCCGCTCACCACCTGGGTAGACTCCTCAAAATTACCAAGGACATGGCAGATGTCTGCCAACCAGGCCCACTCTTCTGAAAGGAATTGAGGAGGCTGACTCCCACTGCGCCGCCCATGTTGGAGTTGGTATTCGACTATAGCTCTACGCTGTTCATAGAGCCTGGCCAACATGTGGAGCGTAGAGTTCCACCGTGTGGGCACGTCGCACAGCAGTCGGTGCACTGGCAGCTTAAAGTGATGTTGCAGGGTGCGCAGGGTGGCAGCGTCCGTGTGGGACTTGCGGAAATGTGCGCAGAGCTGGCGCGCCTTTACGAGCAGGTCTGACAAGCGTGGGTAGCTTTTCAGAAACCGCTGAACCACCAAATTAAAGACGTGGGCCAGGCATGGCACGTGCGTGAGGCTGCCGAGCTGCAGAGCCGCCACCAGGTTACGGCCGTTGTCACACACGACCATGCCCGGTTGGAGGCTCAGCGGCGCAAGCCAGCGGTCGGTCTGCTGTGTCAGACCCTGCAGCAGTTCGTGGGCCGTGTGCCTCTTATCGCCTAAGCTGAGTAGTTTCAGCACGGCCTGCTGACGCTTGCCCACCGCTGTGCTGCCACACCGCGCGACACCGACTGCTGGCGACATGCTGCTGCTAACACATCTAGATTGTGAGACAGAGGAGGAGGAGGAGGAGGAGGGTGCTTTAGTGGAGGAAGCATACACCTCCGCAGATACCAGCACCGAGCTGGGGCCCGCAATTCTGGGGGTGGGTAGGACGTGAGCGGTCCCAGGCTCTGACTCTGTCCCAGCCTCCACTAAATTCACCCAATGTGCCGTCAGGGAGATGTAGTGGCCCTGCCCGCCTGTGCTTGTCCACGTGTCCGTAGTTAAGTGGACCGTGGCAGTAACCGCGTTGGTGAGGGCGCGCACAATGTTGCGGGAGACGTGGTCGTGCAGGGCTGGGACGGCACATCGGGAAAAGTAGTGGCGACTGGGAACTGAGTAGCGCGGGGCCGCCGCCTCCATGATACTTTTGAAGGACTCCGTTTCCACAACCCTATACGGCAGCATCTCAAGGCTGATGAATTTTGCGATGCGGACGGTTAACGTTTGAGCGTGCGGGTGCGTGGCGGCGTACTTGCGCTTGCGCTCGAACACTTGCGCAAGCGACGGCTGAACGGTGCGCTGAACTACACTGCTGGATGGGGCCGAGGACAGCGGAGATGAGGGTGTGGGTGCAGGCCATGAGGCGGTAGTGCCTGTGTCCTGAGAGGGGGGTTGCATCTCAGTGGCAGGTTGGGGCACAGGGGGAGAGGCAGGGGTGCAAACCGGAGGCGGTGAACGGCCTTCGTCCCACCTTGCGGGGTGCTTGGCCATCATATGTCTGCGCATGGTGGTGGTGGTGAGGCTGTTGGTGTTGGCTCCCCGGCTGAGCTTTGCGCGACAAAGGTTGCACACCACTGTTCGTCGGTCGTCAGGCGTCTCTGTGAAAAACTGCCAGACCTTAGAGCACCTCGGCCTCCGCAGGGTGGCATGGCGCGAGGGGGTGCTTTGGGAAACACTTGGTGGATTATTCGGTCTGGCCCTGCCTCTACCCCTGGCCACCGCACTGCCTCTTGCAACCTGCCCTGCTGATGCCCTTGACTCCCCCTCTGAAGACCTGTCCTCCTGAGTAAGCGTTGCACACCAGGTGGGGTCAGTCACCTCATCGTCCTGCTGCTCTTCCTCCGAATCCTCTGTGCGCTGCTCCCTGGGACTTACTGCCCTTACTACTACCTCACTGCAAGACAACTGTGTCTGATCGTCATCGTCCTCCTCACCCACAGAAAGTTGTTGAGACAGTTGGCGGAAGTCCCCAGCCTCTTCCCCCGGACCCCGGGAACTTTCGAATGGTTGGGCATCAGTGACGATAAACTCCTCTGGTGGGAGAGGAACCGCTGCTGCCCAATCTAAGCAGGGGCCCGAGAACAGTTCCTGGGAGTGTTCCCGCTCCTGAGCAGGTGTCATTGTAGTGGAGTGAGGAGGCTGGGAGGAAGGAGGAGCAGCAGACAGAGGATTCGGATTGGCAGCAGTGGACGGCGCAGAACTGCGGGTAGACGATAGGTTGCTCGAAGCACTTTCTGCCATCCAGGACAGGACCTGCTCACACTGCTCATTTTCTAATAACCGTCTCCCGCGTGGACCCATTAATTGGGCGATGAATGTGGGGACGCCAGAAACGTGCCTCTCTCCTAATCGCGCAGCAGACAGCTGCGACACACCTGGATCAGGAGCTTGGCCTGTGCCCACACCCTCACTTGGCCCTCCGCGTCCTCGGCCACGTCCACGTCCACGTCCTCTAGGCTTACCCCTACCCCTCAGCATGCTGTATTACCAGTGATTAGATTTCCCAGGCAGGAAATAAATTGGCGCAAGACTGCAGGCCAAATATAATTTTTGCCCTTTTTGGAAAACGAAAGGCCCCACTGCCTCTAGTGAATGAATTATCTAAGTTTAATAACTGTGCTGTGTCCCTGCTTATGTGTCACAGAACGTGAGGGTAGCAGAGTTATTAACTGTGGCAGAGCAGGTATTTTTTTTTCCCAATTAAGGAAAGCAAATGGCGAAGCCAGCAGTAAAGCGTAGCTGGGTGCGTATGATTTAGCAATGTTTTTCACGCAGCTCACACGTCTCCACAGGCGTAAGGACGGACACAGGCTGGACAAATAGATTTGTTTTCAGTTTTTTCCCACCAACAGGCAGCACTGCGTATATTCAATGAACCTGAGAAGTTTAATAACTGTGCTGTGTCCCTGCTTATGTGTCACAGAACGTGAGGGTAGCAGAGTTATTATAACTCTTGGAGAGCAGGTATTTTTTTTCCCAATTAAGGAAAGCAAATGGCGAACCCAGCAGTAAAGCGTAGCTGGCTGCGTATGATTTAGCAATGTTTTTCACGCAGCTCACACGTGTCCACCGCCCGTAAGGACGGACAGAGGCTGGACAAATAGATTTGTTTTCAGTTTTTTCCCACCAACAGGCAGCACTGCGTATATTCAATGAACCTGAGAAGTTTAATAACTGTGCTGTGTCCCTGCTTATGTGTCACAGAACGTGAGGGTAGCAGAGTTATTATAACTCTTGGAGAGCAGGTATTTTTTTTCCCAATTAAGGAAAGCAAATGGCGAACCCAGCAGTAAAGCGTAGCTGGCTGCGTATGATTTAGCAATGTTTTTCACGCAGCTCACACGTGTCCACCGCCCGTAAGGACGGACAGAGGCTGGACAAATAGATTTGTTTTCAGTTTTTTCCCACCAACAGGCAGCACTGCGTATATTCTATGAACCTGAGAAGTTTAATAACTGTGCTGTGTCCCTGCTTATGTGTCACAGAACGTGAGGGTAGCAGAGTTATTATAACTCTTGGAGAGCAGGTATTTTTTTTCCCAATTAAGGAAAGCAAATGGCGAACCCAGCAGTAAAGCGTAGCTGGCTGCGTATGATTTAGCAATGTTTTTCACGCAGCTCACACGTGTCCACCGCCCGTAAGGACGGACAGAGGCTGGACAAATAGATTTGTTTTCAGTTTTTTCCCACCAACAGGCAGCACTGCGTATATTCTATGAACCTGAGAAGTTTAATAACTGTGCTGTGTCCCTGCTTATGTGTCACAGAACGTGAGGGTAGCAGAGTTATTATAACTCTTGGAGAGCAGGTATTTTTTTTCCCAATTAAGGAAAGCAAATGGCGAAGCCAGCAGTAAAGCGTAGCTGGGTGCGTATGATTTAGCAATGTTTTTCACGCAGCTCACACGTCTCCACAGGCGTAAGGACGGACAGAGGCTGGACAAATAGATTTGTTTTCAGTTTTTTCCCACCAACAGGCAGCACTGCGTATATTCTATGAATAATAACTGTGTTGTGGCCCTGCCTATACAATTCTTTCCCTGCAGTATCAATGGAGGGTGGAATGCTCTGCAGAGGCGATTTTGAGAAGCCCAAAAAAAATGCAGCACAGCCAACAGCAGCCTGGACAGTACTGCACACGGATAAATATGGCCCTAGAAAGGACCGTTGAGGTTCTTGAAGGCTACACTCACTCCTAACACTCTCCCTGCCTATGCAGCACTTCTGTCCCTAATGCCAGGTGCAACGGTCTGCAGAGGCGATTTTGAGAAAAAAAAAATCCCACTGCTAACAGCAGCCAACACACAGCTATCAGTGGCCCTAATAAGGACCTTTGGGGGGTCTTGAAGCCTACACTAACTACCAATTCTTTCCCTACAGCAGCTCCGGTATAAACAGCACTGTCCCTCATCTAACTCACACCGCATCTGAGGCGAGCCGCGGGAGGGGCCGACTTTTATATTAGGCGAACACCTGATCTCGCCAGCCACTCACAGCAGGGGGGTGGTATAGGGCTTAAACGTTGCAGGGGGAAGTTGTAATGCCTTCCCTGTCTTTCAATTGGCCAGAAAAGCGCGCTAACGTCTCAGGGAAGGAAGTGAAAGTAACCAGAACACCGCATGGTGTTCGTCACGAATAACGAACATCCCGAACACCCTAATATTCGCACGAATATCAAGCTCGGACGAACGCGTTCGCTCATCTCTAATAAACATCCATTCACAGAGTATTTGAAATGCATGTTTTTTTTAAAAAAAATGACCACCTATATAAAACAAAAAGGAAAAGTAAGAAAGGACACAACTGTAAATAACAGGAAAACAGCAAAACAAGTTCCCATAATTCTATTTTCTAAAGAATAGCGAAAACGTAAAAAAACAATTTCCAAGTAGGAGGTCATTTCAGGTGATGCTTACAGCGTCACTAATTGTGATACAGTGTGTGACCATAAGAAATAAGTATATCTAGAACATCATACTATAACTAGTGTATTATGTGCCTGCAGGGGCTGTTTGTCCTTGCACATGATTTTCTATAATATATGTTTTCATTCATTTTTATATCTTGTATATGTCATTTCTACTGAATTATCACTTGGCACAGTGTAACGCAGCAGGTGTGGACCCACTGTGCCACACACAATTTTGATTTTCAGCTACTCCTGAGGGTTGCTTTAAGAGTTTCCTAGTCTTCACCTTTTAATTCCTTTTTTTAAACTTCGTTTTATTAGCAAAATCACAAAGCAAATATAACATACATTATGATATGCATACAATTTCACCCTTTAATTCCTTTCTATAGGGATCTGGCCTTCACTGTAGGACATCTTAATTTTTTTGTATATATTCTTTATTTTTCAATTTTAATAGGGTGGGGGTGGGGGGTTACAACAGAAATAGAAATAAATCAGTGGTAAATCACATTACAAAACAATCAATCTTGTAGAATACAAAGAACAATGACAGCTCTGCTAAAAATACACTCCAATATCAGAGAAAAGAGAAAAAACTATTAGGCCTCATGTCCACGGAGAAAATCAGGCCCGCTATGGATTCTCCATGTAGAATCCGTAGCGGGTCCTTCCTGCCCCGCGGACATGAGGCATAAAAATAAGAATTAACTCACCTCTTGCCCGCTCCGGATCTTTCTTTCGCCGCGGCTTCATCTTCTCTCCGTCGCGGACGGATCTTCTTTCTTCGGCCCGGCGGATGCGCAGGGCCCATCTGTTGCATGCCCTACGCATGCGCCGGGCCGAAGAAAGAAGATCCGGCCGTGACGGAGAGAAGATGAAGCCGCGGCGAAAGGAAGATCCGGAGCAGGTGAGTAAATTCTGATTTTGGTCTCCCGCGGATCCGGACGGCTTCCATAGGCTTCAATAGAAGCCCGCGGGATCCGTCCCCGTGGGGGACCCGCACGAAAATGGAGCATGGTCCAGGTTTTTTCATGCTCCATTTTTTTTTAAATCGCTTTTATTGACCATCCGCAGTTATTTATCTACCCGCGGGTGGTCAATGCATCCCTATGGGATGCGGATCCGCGGGCAGGAGAAGAGTTAAAATCCGCTGCGGAGTTTAATTCTTCTTTTGCCCGTGGACATCAGGCCTTAGATATGGAATAGCACATTTATGAATTACGTACATATAATAGAGTACATAAACAATCCAATGGTTAGGGAGTAGAGATGAGCGAGCACCAAAATGCTCGAGTGCTCGTTACTCGAGTCGAACTTTCAGTGATGCTCGAGAGTTCGTTTCGAGTAACGAACCCCATTGAAGTCAATGGGCGACTCGAGGTGGCAGAGAAGAACGATGTTAGCCCATTGAATTCAATACAATACAGCCGGCCCCATTAAAAGCAATGGGCTGCCGGCGAGCGCGGGATGAATTTTCGGGAAGGGCTTAAAAATATAAGCCCTTACCTGAAAAAGAAAGATTTTGGTGTAAAAAAAAATAAAAATGCAGGCATTCTCTTCAATGGAGCCGCTGCTGCTGCCGGCGACTCCATTGAAGACAATGGTCCGCTGGCACACCTGAATTCTTTTCCAGGGAAGGGCTTTACATATAAGCCATTCCCTGGAAATGAATTAAAAGTGATTTAAAAAACAAAAAAAATAGATACTCACCTCCCTTCAGCTGCCGGGGCACAGCCGCGTCTTCTCCTGCTGTCCCCTGCACTGTGGTGCTGAACTGCTGTCATTCAGCTGAGAGCTGCCTTGAGCCAATCAGAGGCAGCATTCACTCACCCATTCATGAATTCATGAATGGGTGTGAGTGAGATCTGCCTCTGATTGGTCAGTCTGTGACCATTCAGAGGCAGTTCATTCAGCAGGCGGGGATTTTAAATCCCCGGCTGCTGAAAACTACTCACAGCTTTTCAGAGCAGTTCAGGAGAACTGCCAACTGAACTCTGTCTGCCGGGACCAGGTGAGTATATATATATTTTTTATTTTTACACATTTCTGGATGAATTGCAGGGAAGGGCTTATATATTTAAGCCCTTCCCGAAAATTCATTGTGCGATCGCCGGCAGCCCATTGCTTTCAATGGAGCCGGCTGTATTGCCGGCTCCATTGAATTCAATGGTCAGTGCTCGTTTAATCGAGACGAGCACCGCGTGGTGCTCGTCTCGAGTAACGAGCATCTCGAGCACCCTAATACTCGAACGAGCATCAAGCTCGGACGAGTATGCTCGCTCATCTCTATTAGGGAGTATCAATGATTTATGGTATGGGGCAGGGATGTTGTGAAGAAACGTAAACCAGGGATTCCAGAGATTCATGAATTTCTCCAGACCTCCTTCATGTCTGGCTTTGACCTTCTTGAAAGAGCATATAATGTTCACCTCATTATACCATTCTGGCATGGAGGGTATTGTGCTATCTCTCCAATGCCTGGGGATTAAAATTTTAGCTGCATTTGTGAGAAATAGAACAATAGATTTGTAATTAACTAGGAAACCTGGGACATTCATGTTCAAGAGGACAATCGCAGGTGTAAGGGTGATATTGGTTTTACAAATAAGGCCAAGTGATTTTTAGATCTCCTCCCAGAATGGTTGTAGAAGCGGGCATGAGAACAAAATATGAGTGAAGGTGCCAATACTATCTGAGCATCTCCAGCATAGGGGGGAATAATCCAAATCTGTTTTGTTGAGTAGGGCTGGGGTTTTATACCATCTGGAGACAATTTTATAGTTTAATTCTTGAAACCTAGTGGAGGAGGAGGGTGAATGTGAATTGCGGAGGATATCTTTTACTTCATCGGTAGTAAAATTGGTGTTTAGTTCGGTCTCCCATCGGGGTATAAAGGAGGGTTGCAGCTCATACTGTATCGGGCCTTATAGATTTTGGAGATTTTAACGGGTTGGGGGTTTCAGAATTAAAAAGAGAAGAAATCACAGAGGTAGGAGAGGTCTATATAGTGCTGAACAGGCCCTTCACAGATATAGACTAAAACAACAACATTTTATTAGAGAAAATCATTAAAAAATCTGGGGCAACTCTTCAACATACAAAAGACAACAAGACAACAAAACAAAAATGTTGGAGCTGTGTCAAAATACCAGTCTCCGTTAATAATAT
This sequence comes from Eleutherodactylus coqui, assembly GCF_035609145.1. NCBI lineage: Eukaryota > Metazoa > Chordata > Amphibia > Anura > Eleutherodactylidae > Eleutherodactylus > Eleutherodactylus coqui. The sequence continues at coordinate 134,481,893 of NC_089837.1, read as the reverse complement.
ATTAGACTAGCTTCACTTGATATCCTGGTTCTACTCAAATAGTGTAGTCCCAAATTTGACGTATGGGAACTGTGAGGTAATATGTTCCTAATTGGTATAACATTGAAGAAGTATATTCCCCTATATATCAGGAGTATACGGCAGTATACATATGTGGTCTCAAAAAGAACCAGGACAGGCTGTCACTATGTAGTGGAAATAAAGATTGTATCTTGATATAACTGTCCTAGCTAACGCATATGTTAGACACTTATACATCCTTCTATATAGAGAAAGCAGAGCAGGGATGCTAATCTACGTACTATCAAAGCAGGTACTATAATAGGTACTTAATGATAACTGAGACATTTGTTTGAGAGGATATGGCGGAGTCGATAGTGCTCATAAAGATAGGTGGCTCAACGCATTTCCCTGCTCAAATAATGAGCAGTTCATGAGGAGCTATTGCCAGATTGGCAGAGCATCAATCATGTATAGCTTCTCAGAGCAAAAATAGTCCCTACAGAGACGATGCTTGTCGAGTATGATGACACTAATGAGTACGTGTTAGTAATCAGAGTTCACACGTGATCAATTTAAGTGCCTTTAGATTAACATCTCTCAATGTACAATATTATGTACAATGGTAACTCCAGCCACAATGAGTCAGCCGGGTTATCTTATCTCTTACATAAGAGAATAAGAAAGTTTAGGACTAGTCCAAAGATGCTCAGAGCAGATCTGGCAGTGTACTGCTGTTGGCTGCTCCAATGTTGTATGGTGGGTCAGCTCTACAATGTAGGTAGAGCGACCCCTGAAGAACTAATTAGTGAAGAGGTGCTAACGAAAGGGCTAGCAGGTATTTGCAGTATCAGTAATTCTCCTTCAAATACCTGCTAGTCCTTTCGTTAGCATCTCAGTAGATTCTGATCTGTGTCGACAATATCTGAAGAATGGATCCTGATTGTATCCCTAATGATACATAAATCTTTGTCATTAAATAGAGTATCTCCCCGTTGGTTTAAAAATTGAAAATCATGTGGTACGGAATCATCTATTATGAGATAACGGGATTGCAATGAGGTTAGGTAGGTATGTGTTCTAATTTTCTGCTTAAGTACTCTGAATTTGTTGGGAATTAACAAGAGAAGTGGGGTGAAACCGCTAATCTGAGGTACTAGTTTGTGTTTTTTGTTGAATTTATGCCATGTATTGAAAGTTAGCCGGGTGAAACGGTTTTTGATCTCTTTCAATGTTGTTTTGTAAAGTGGGGTGGACCACATTGAGAGTTTCTGATCGTTGCTTAAGGAGGAAAGTTCCAACTCCACCCACAGTTTAGGACTTTCTTGGCGGGATAAGTCCACCATGCAATTCAGACGTGACGCAATCCAGTATATTTCAAAGTCTGGGAGTCCTATGCCTCCCTCTCTTTTTGTTTTGATAAGAGTTGCATGCTTATCCCTGTGTCCTTTACCTTGCCAAATGAATTTTGCTATGAGATTTTTTAATTTGGGGCATCTTAATTTTATTTTCCCAAAAATAGTTTTTTCTCAGTGGCAGCTGACCTAGATAGGCCAAAAGGCACCAAAATATGATACCGAAGGAACACGCAAGAATGTAGTCAATATAACAGAGCCAAGTCAGAACAAGTGACATTCATTCAGTATGGTAAGCAGGCAAAAGGTCCGAACAGGTGGCAGTCAGTCAAACTGTAGCCAAGAATCAGACCAAAGTCAAATAAGGCAGAATTTGGGAATGCTGTGTACATAGGTAAAGGGTCAAACTGAGAGTCAAGCAGATGCTGGGAACACCTACCCTTGGCTCTCTAGGAACCTTATTGTTTAGGCACCCTCCACCCTCTGGAGGTAAGGTGCCTTAAATAACCCAGGAATGTTCTGGATAGGCTGAGGACTGGAAAGTTGGGTGCATAGGCTGACCCTTTAAAAGGGCATGAGCACACCCATCCTACAAGCAGAGAAGATTGTCGCACAGAAGATACTGAGGATGCTGATGGTTGGGACAGTCCGAAGGAAAAGTAGAAGTATTATCAGCCATGGCGAGCACTCGTAGCACGGCAGACTTGGAAAGCATGAAACCAACCTCTATCTATAAAAGATACGACCATATCAAGGGATAGCACTGAGGATGGCCCACATTTAAAGCACAATTTAAAGTTCTGTGAGTAGTGAACAAAATTTCTATCAGCCTTAGGCCTCATAGAAAAGCATATTATGCCTCTATACAGCTTCCAAGTTGTACAGAGCTGTAGTACAAAAGCATAAGCAGCCTATGGGGCCATACTGTAGAGCACCTTTGTATGCCTCTCATTTTACACAAACTTCAAATGCCTTCATAAAGTCTCTATGTACATGTGGTGTAATTGCTTTAATATTCATCCCTTCTGGTATCATATTAAGCAAGTAATTCAAAAGATTATAAGATATGAGATAGAGTGGTCTCACATTCTAAGGCCTTATGTCCACGGGGAAAATTAGGCCCGCTACGGATTCTCCATGGAGAATCCATAGCGGGTCCCTCCTGCCCCGCGGACATGAGCGCTGAAAAGAAGAATAAATAAGAATAAACTTACCCGCAGCGGACCGGGAAGGTCTTCTCTTCTTTACGGCCGGATCTTTTTTCTTCGACCCACAACTGTAAAAATCCCTACTCTTGTTATAACTGGTTCTTACGTACTTTAAATGGTCAGTTACTTGTGATATTAAATTGTATATATTCTCCGCAACCCTCCACCCATAATCCCTCACTTTTGCAAAGTGCAAATATCACCTAATTGACTGCGATAAAACCAAACCTAAGGTTATCATTACTACAACCATTGTTTTCTCATAGATGGACTTTGAACATGTTATTGTTTAAATTCATTATTCTCAAAAAAAACTACTAATATTAGGTTTATAAAGCCAGCTATAATATTTTAAATTCGAGCTTAGTCTTACAGTTTTCCAACATGAAATTATTTGTTGCAAATGTAAGGTTTACTCATCAGATGACTCATTCCTTCACAAAGGACACAACTTCAAAAGGACACATTAACTGCAACACCACAGAGCGTTTTATCATTATCTCTGATTATGTTAACTAGCACAGATCAGAAAAATGTAGTGGCAATGAAAGTATAAAGTAAGGCATATTTAAAGATATTGCTTCCTTTCACTACTCCAATACATCAGAAGACTGATGTAGGTCAAATTTGATAGGAGTGAGCAGACAGTAACAGCAAATTATCTAGGCTACTGAAAAATAAAATTTCACAGATGCAGCCAAGTTTTGCAACCCAAAAGCCAAAGATGCTCACTATTTCCCAATATTGGAGGACCCAAACTAAAATTCTAATGAATACTGTAGAAATTCTTATTCTGATAATAAGAGCCAATAAATAAGTCAATCACACTGTAAGACCCAATGCACAAGGCCATATTTGTAGTGCGAAATCCGGGCTGGCTTCCACCCCTGGATTCCGCAGCAAAACCTGCCATAGCATGCTATGCAAAATCGCTTTTCCTTGCCCACAAGCGGAAACCAACTGCGATTTTCCACTCAAGAAGGGGGGAAATCGCAGCATGCTCTATTCTAGTGTGGGCCTCACACGGACGGCTTCCATTAAAGTCAATGGAAGTCGTCCATCCCACGGCCGTTCCGCAGTGAGCTCTGCAAAAGGATAGCGGATCCGCGTCATTGTGTCAGCGACAACGCACGTAAATCTGTACTGCGCATGTGCGACGACGTGATGGCCAGCACATCCACAGCACAGAAGAAGAGAAAAATGACAGGTACGCTGGGATCACCGCCGGGGCACAGAGTCGGATTCTGGTGCGGGATCCTGCATCCGGAATTTGACCCGAACGTGTGCATGTGGCCTAAAAGTTAGTTTATTCTGCAATTATTATTAAAAAAACAATAGTAGTAGTAATTATAATAACTCTCCTTCAGAAGGAAGAAAACTGTCTATCTTGTGCCACCTCTTAGTAGCAGAAAACTGTCTATCTTGTGCCACCTCTTAGTAGCAGAAAACTGTCTATCTTGTGCCACCTCTTAGTAGCTGTGCAGTAAATCAATATCCAGCACTTTATAGAGGTTTAAAATATGACTTGGATTAACAGCCAAACCACAGACACCAATCTGTAGACAACACTGTTCTGGAGGTGTTCTGATTAACTCATATTTTCTTGTTATGTGATGTGTACTGGCACTCTGTAGGTGGCACTAGAGATTTCTTCCTTCCTTTCTTCTTTCTGATCTATATTTTAATACTCTGAAAAGTCCCAACTATAATAGCCGGATCTCCACAAGGTGCATCTTTACGTTCTGCGGCACTTTTTTGGTTGACATTTTACAGAATGTAGAATATAGATTTCTATTCTAAATGGGTAAATATAAAAATCATATGAACCTATACATCAAAAATCTAATATTAATATATTTGTTCCCTGTATATATGAAAATTATTAATAATACACTTTTTCTTAATTAAAGAATAAAGACATTTTTAATGGTCCATTATATTACTCCTAGTCTTACTACACTACTGTAGGGTTAATATGACTACTCAGGGCCACTTTGGGGGTCACTATTGCTACTGAGGCCACTGTCGGGGACACTAATACTAAGGAGGTTACTGTGGGGGTCACTATTACTACTAAGGCTATAGTGGGGGGTCACTATTACTACTGAGGCCACTGTGGAGGACACAATTACTACTGAGGCCACTTTGGGGGTCACTATTGTTTCTGAGGCCACTGTGGGCATAATTATTACTACTGAGGCCACTGTGGTGGACACTATTACTACTGAGGCCACTGTGGGGGATACTATTACTACTGAGGCCACTGTGGGGGATACTATTGTTACTGAAGCCACTGTGGGGGACACCATTACTAATAAGGCCACTCTGGGAGATACTATTACTACTGAGGTCACTGTAGGGATCAGTTTTGTTGCTGAGGCCACTGTGAGGGACACTATTACTACTGAGGCCACTCTGCACAGGGCAGCATACCTCAAGCTGACTTAGGGTATGTTTACACATGGTAGACATGCTGCAGAAAGTCTGCAGCGAAAATTTCCTTGGCAATTTCCACGTCAAAAATACTGTCAAAATCCACACTATTGCTATGGATTTTGACAAAAAATCAGTTGCATATCAACAGCTGATTTCATTCTATGCAGTCCTCACCCTCACGTCCTCTGAAGGCTTCCCGATGTCAGCGCTTCTGACTTCCGGTTCTCAGTGGCCTGGTCAGGTGCGGCACTGCTAGTTAGGTGAGGCCACTACAGGCCGCTGGGAACCAGAAGACGGAGAGCTCTGACAGAGGGAAAAACTACAGTTCACCATGCAAAAAAACAAGTCTTTATATGGCTGCATTAATGGAAAAATAAAAAGTCATGGCTTTCGAAAAATGAAGATGAAAATCTACCAAAAATCGTTACATCCTTAAGCCCAAAATAGGCCATATCCTTAAGGGGTTAAACAAACATTACCTTCAGGTAATTTTTTGATTTTCCACTATATAAACATTTAGTATAGTTTTTGAGAAAAATGGAGGGTATCCTGTATCTTAAAAAGTTTAAATGATAGAGAAAAACTGGGTTCATTTTTGTATTCAGAAGCCAAAAGTTAATAACAAATCTGGGATTTAGAAACATTTAGTTAGTAGTAGGAGATACCACTGAACACATTCAAGATTTCTACAATAGCTGGAGGCGAATTAATCGGATCAGACAAAGCAATAAATACATCATCTGTAAACAATCCTATTCTATGTTCAGTATCTCCTATACTAATCTCTGACACTTGTTAGCTGTCCTAATCTTTTCAGCAAAAGGTTCTATCAATAGGGTGAAAATGAATGGGGATACAGGACACCCTTCACAAATGCCATTTGATATAGTAGACACTTCAAACATATACCTAGAACTCAATTCAACTGCGGAGTGAAGAGTGTAAAGCCATAATAGATTTAGGGGGCTAATCCTGTTATACCAAATTTGTAGGACACATTACTTAACTAGCCCCAATGGAATCAGACAAATGCCTTCTACGCATCCAATGAAACATGCAGAGAAGATGTCCGAACCTCCTAGACACGACTGAGAATACTAATGACTCTGCGAGTGCTATCTACTGACAGTCTTCTCTTGAAAAAGCCCACTTGCTCTTAATGCATGAAGACAATACAGCAATATGGGAGGCTAGGATTTTGGAATATATTTTCAAATCAGTATTAGTGCTCCTTCCCACGGTTGAATGTATTTTTATGCATGTTTCAGCTTAACGTATTTGTGCTATAAATGAGTTTGATTAGCACACGTATCAGCACATTTTAATGTCCTTTTTGCACACGCAGGGCATGTTTAAATGGCTAATTAGTCTAATAAAGTCCAGATGTGTTCCGTTTGTCACAGAATGGTCATTTGTGCACCTCCCATAGACTTGGTGTGCAAATGTACACAAAATAAAGCAGGTCCTATTTTTTTGTATTTTACGCAGCTTCACACAGACATATTTGTGGGTATACATGCGCACACAATATGCAGAGAATAGAACCCATTGATATCAATAGGTTAAATCTACAGATGAGCGAGCATCAAAATGCTCGGGTGCTCGTTGCTCGAGTTTAACTTTTCGTAATACTCGAGAGCTCATTTCGAGTAACGAACCCCATTGAAGTCAATGGGCGACTCGAGCATTTTTGTATGGGACCAATGCTCCGCATAGGTGATGACTTGTCAAGCACCAGAAAACATCAGAAAGTCATGGAAACACCACAGAAACGAATAGATAAGGGCAAGGGCAGCATGCATGGCTGCATCTGAGGCTCCCACGTCCCACTATTAAGCCAAAATGGGGGCCAGAGCCTGGCGGTCACCCCCCCTAGCAATTTACTTGGGACAGACCATTATTAGCAAGGCACACGTTAAGCACAACACTACCTGCAACCAAGGACAATCACTGCCTGCGGGGGACATCGCTGCCTCTTTTCCTGGATTACATGCTGGCATTGCTGTCCAACCCTCCACACGACCCTGCGTCCACAGCGCACAAAAAATTTTCACTGCGCAGCATTCAGCTGGCCTCATGCCACATGCTCGCTTCATAGCCACACCACCCTCACGTCGATTTATAAGTGCGTACTAGATGAGGAGGAACCAGAGGCACACACCGCAGAGGGTTGGCAGGGCTAGGCAGTGACCCTCTTTGAAAGTGTGGGTGATAGCCCATAATGCTGTTTAGTATTGATGATAAATTGATGTACGATCATCATTCCAATCCCGTACCACCTCCATCACAAAACTGTCAGGAGCCGCAAACGTGGACATAAAGGGGACTCAGGTGCAAGCATTTCTACACATCTCCACAATGCAGCAATACTCTGTGTGGGAAGTACGTGAGCGGGTCCAGGGTCAGGCTCGGTCCCAGCCTCCACCTTGTGTGACCCAAGGTGCCGCGAGTTACATAGCAATGGGAAATCCATGTGTCCCCACACAATTCATTCTGTGTAGGTGTCAGATAGCTCAACACTGCAATGGGAGGTCTTTGAGTTCCTTGGGCTCGCCTATGCTGTCGCTGCACAAAGATGGTATTGCACAGGAAGAAATCAGAGTGCCCAAACATGGCAGAGTTTCACCCCGCCAAGGACCTCAGCCTCGGCCCACATTTCTGCCCTAGTCAGTCAGTGTATTTGTGCCAGACAAGTAAAAAAAACTCAATGGGAAGTCTTTGTGCACCCACAGCATAGGCGAGCCCCCAGAACCCAAGAAGAGTATTACACATGAAGAAATCAAAGTGCCCAAAAATGGCAGAGTTTCATCCCACCATGGAGCTCTGCCTCGGCCCACATTTCTGCCCAATTCATTCTTTGTATGTGTCAAATCGCTGAACAATGCAATGGGAAAGCCTTTGTGCACCCACAGTATAGGTGAGCCCAAGAAACTCAAACATGGTATTACACATGAGGAAGTCAGAGTGCCCAAACATGGCAGAGTTTCACCATGCTAAGGGCCTCGTCCTCGGCTCACATTTCTGCCCTAGTCAGTCATTGTATTTGTGCCAGACAGGTAAAACAACTCAATGGGAAGTCTTTGTGCACCCACAGCATAGGCAAGCCCCTGGAACACAAGGAAAGTATTACACATAAAGAAATCAGGGTGCCCAAACAAGGCAGTTTCACGCTGCCAAGGACCTCAACTTCGGCTCACACACTCGGTAATCACGAGCTGGCCCTGGGTAAGGCTCGCTACCAGCCTCCACCTTGTGTGACCCAAGGTGCCCGAGTTACATAGCAGTGGGAAATCCATGGGTCCCCACATGATTCATTCTGTGTAGGTGTCAGATAGCTCAACACCACAATGGGAAGTCTTTGAGTTCCTTTGGCTCGCCTATGCTGTCGGTGCACAAAGATGGTATTACACAGGAAGAAATCAAAGTGCCCAAACATGGCAAAGTTTCACCCTGCCAAGCACCGCGGCCTTGGCCCACATTTCTGCCCAAGTCAGTCAGTGTATTTGTGCCAGATAGGTAAAACACTGCGATGGGGAGTCTTTGTGCACTCACAGCATAGACAGACCCCAGTAACATTTCTGTAGAAAAAGTATAGGTGAACCCCTGTAACATTTCTGTAGCAAAAGTATAGGCAGACCCCTGTAACATTTCTGTAGCAAGAGCATAGGCGGACCCCAGTAACATTTCTTTAGCAAAAGTATAGGCAGACCCCGGTAACATTTCTGTAGCAAAAGTGTGGGCGAACCCCTGTAACATTTCTGTAGCAGGAGTATAGGTGGACCCCAGTAACATTTCTGTAGCAAGATTATAGGCGGACCCCAGTAACATTTCTGTAGCAAAAGAATAGGCAGACCCCAGTAACATTTCTGTAGCCAAAGTATAGGCAGACTCCAGTAACATTTCTGTAGCAAAAGTATAGGCGAACCCATGTAACATTTCTGTAGCAAAAGTATAGGCGAACCCCTCAAACCATTCAGTAGAAAAGGTATAGGCAGACCCCAGTAACATTTCTGTAGCCAAAGTATAGGCAGAGCCCTGTAACATTTCTGTAGCCAAAGTATAGGTGGACCCCAGTAACTTTTCTGTAGCAAGAGTATAGGCGGACCCCAGTAACATTTCTGTAGCAAAAGAATAGGCAGACACCAGTAGCATTTCTGTAGCCAAAGTATAGGCAGACTCCAGTAACATTTTTGTAGCAAAAGTATAGGCAGACCCCAATAACATTTCTGTAGCAAAAGAATAGGCAAAGCCCTGTAACATTTCTGTAGCAAGAGTATAGGCGAACCCCTCAAACCATTCTATAGAAAAGGTATAGACAGACCCCAGTAACATTTTTTGTAACCAAAGTATAGACAGACCCCTGTAACATTTCTGTAGCCAAAGTATAGGCAGACTCCAGTAACATTTATGTAGCAAAAGTATAGGCAGACCCCAGTAACATTTCTGTAGCAAAAGTATAGGCAGACCCCAGTAACATTTCTGTAGCAAAAATGTAGGCGAACCCCTGTAACAGGACGGTGGTATGATCGGCTACGTACTCCCTGACCATCTTTTTACAGTGCTCCCTCAGACTCAGCCTTGACTGAGGAGTTGTGACACAGTCTTTCTGGAGAGCCATAAAGCTGGCAAAGGCCTTGGAGAGTGTTCCCCTGCCTGCGCTGGACATGCTGCCTGATCCCCGCGCCTTCCCTGCTACTTGGCCCTTGGAACAGCATCTTCTGCCACCAGCACTGTCAGATGGGAACTTTAGCATCACTTTGTCCACCAGGGCCCTGTGGTATTGCATCACTCTCATACCCTTTTCCTCTTCGGGAATGAGAGTGGAAAGGTTCTCCTTATACCGTGGGTCTAGAAGGGTGTACACACAGTAATCCGTGTTGGCCAGAATGTGTCTAACGCGAGAGTCACGGGAAAGGCAGCCTAACATGAAGTCAGCCATGTGTGCCAGGGTCCCAGTACGCAACACATCGCCGTCCTCACTAGAAAGCTGACTTTCAGGATCCTCCTCCTCTTCAGCCCATACATGCTGAACAGATGAGAGGCAAGCAGCATGGGTACCCTCTGCAGTGTGGCCACCTGTCTCTTCCCCCTCACCCCCTCCTCCTCCTCCAAAACACGCCACATCGCCGCTCACCATCTGGGTAGACTCCTCAAAGTTTCCGAGGACCTGGCAGATATCTGCCTTCCATGCCCACTCCTCAGTAAAGAATTGCGGAGGCGGACTACCACTACACCGCCCATGTTGCAGCTAGTATTCCACTATTCCTCTACGCTGCTCATACAGCCTGGCCAACATGTGCACCGTAGAATTTCAGCGTGTGGGCACGTCGCACAGCAGTCGGTGCTCTGGCAGCTGAAACCGATGTTGCAGGGTCCTCAGGGTGGCAGCGTCCGTGGTGGACTTGCAGAAGTGTGCACAGACGCGGCGCACCTTGCTGAGCAGGTCAGACAAGTGCGGGTAGTTTTTCAGAAACCACCAGATTGAAGACGTGGTCCAGGCATGGCACGTGTGTGAGGCTGCCAAGCTGCAGAGCCGCCACCAGGTTACGGCTGTTGTCACACACGACCATGCCCGGTTGGAGGCTCAGCAGCGAAAGCCAGAGGTCGGTCTGCTCTGTCAGACCCTGCAGCAGCTCAGGGGCCATGTGACTCTGGTCACCTAAGCTGATTAGTTTCAGCACGGCTTGCTGACACTTTCCTACCCCTGTGCTACCACACCGTGTGCTACCGACTGCTAGCAACGTGCTCACACTTCTTAATTGAGAGGTAGAAGTGGTGGAGGAGGAGTAGGGGGAGGGTTTGGAGGAGGTGGCATAAAACGCCGCAGATACCAGCACCAAGGTAGGACCCGCTATTCTGGGTGTGGGTAGAATGTGAGCGGTCCCAGGCTCTGACTCGGTCCCAGCCTCCATCAAGTTCACCTAATGTGCCGTCAGGGAGATATAGTGGCCCTGCCCGCCAGTACCTGCCCACGTGTCCGTGGTTAAGTGGACCTTCCCAGTAACCGCGTTGGTGAGGGCACGATTTATGTTGCAGGAGATGTGCTGGTGTAGGGCTGGGATGGCACATCAGGAAAAATAGTGGTGACTGGGGACTGAGTAGCGCGGGACCGCCACCGCCATCATGTTTTTGAAAGCCTCCATTTCCACAAGCCTGTACGGCAGCATCTCCAGGCTGATTAATTTGACAATGTGCACGTTTAAAGCTTGTGCGTGTGGGTGGGTGGCGGCGTATTTGCACTTTCACTCCAACGCTTGTGTTAGCGACAGCTGAACGCTGAGCTGAGAAACATTGCTGGATGGAGTGGAGGACGGTGGAGGTGAGGGTGTGGGCGCAGGCCGGGAGGCGCTCGTGCCTGTGTCCTGGGAGGGGGATTGGATCTGTGTGCCATGCTGTAACAAAGGGGAAGAGGCAGTGGTGTGACTGGAGGTGGCGAATGGCCTTCGTCCCACCTTGTGGGGTGCTTGGCCATCATATGCCTGCTCATGCTGGTGGTGGTGAGGCTGGTAGTGGTGGCTCCCCGGCTGATCTTGGTGCGACACAGGTTGCACACCACTGTTCATCGGTCGTTCGCACTCTCACTAAAAAACATCCGCACCTTTGAACACCTAGCCACAAGGGGGTGCTTTGAGAAACAGTTGGGGGATTCTTTGCTCTGGCCCTGTCTCTACCCCTGGCCACTCCACTGCCTCTTTCAACCTGTCCTGCTGCTGCACTTGCCACCTCCTCTGAAGCCCTGTCCTCAGTAGGCTTAGCAAACCAGGTGAGGTCAGTCACCTCATCGTCCAACTGGTTTTCTCCGAATGCTCTATGCGCTCTTCCCTCGGACTTACTGCCCTTACTACTACCTCACTGACAGACAACTGTGTCTCATCATCATCATCCTCCTCACGCACAGAAAGCTCTTGAGACAGTTGCCGGAAGTCCCCAGCCTCATCACCCGGACTCCGGGAACTTTCCAAAAGTTGGGCATCGGTCACAAAAAACTCCTCAAGTGAGAGAGGAACCGTTTTTTCCCACTCATGGCAGGGACCCAAGAACAGTTCCTGGGAGTCTGCCTGCTCAGAATACAGTATGTCATTTTCATGGAGTGAGGAGGCTGGGAGGAAGGAGGAGCAGCAAGAGGATTCAGAGTTGCAGTCCCTAGGCCGGGAGTAGTGGACTGCGTAGAAGACTGGGTGGTCGATACATTGCTGGACGCGTTTTTTGCCATCCACGACAGGACCTGGTCACTCTGCTCTGTTTGTAATAAAGGTCTACCACGCAGACCCATAAATTGTGATATGAAGCTGGGGAGCCTCTCTCCTAATCCGGCAGCAGCCGGCTATGATTCACCACGCCCAGGAACTCGGCCTGTGCCCACAACCTCACTTGGACGCCCGCGTCCCTGTCCGCGTCCTCGACCGTACAGCACTGACAATTGTGGCTAATTCACCACACACAGACTTGTAGATACTGGAGGCTCTATGCTGGACTTGAAAAAATGAACCCTCTGTCTTGTGCTGATGTAAGCCGCCGACCGGGGTGGGCTTTCCAGAATACAGCGAAGTCCTGAACAAAAGACGCGACTCAAAAACCAATCCGTAGCAATGAGATTTTACTTAATTTGGCAGAACCCTTAACCAACCCGAACTCCCCCAGAAAGTTACATACACTCAGCGGGGAAGCTGAGACTCTTGTGCCATGCAGCGCTGTGCTCTATAATGTGCGCCTTCAATATCCTCCAAGCTTTTGCCTAGCCGCAGGCCGTCTCTAACCAGCCGCTATTACCTTCTATCACCCTGGAAGTAGGAACAATCAGTGAGGATGCTAGGGAAGCACCGGCGGCACAGCACAAGAGCTTACAATCTTATCAACACACCCGTATTCTCCCCTTACACAACACCACTCAACAGATATAACAATATATATATAGCTCACAAGTCAAGGCAAAGTACAGTTGCGTAACGTGTGACTTGTAGATATCCTTAGACAGCTCTACGAGTATAGAGTTCTCTGTGTGTTAGGACTATGTCGGACAGCTCAGTCCCCAGCAGTGCGGCCGGCGGCCATCAGTATGCCTAACTAACTAACTAACTAACTGTCGGCCTTGTTATTAGTCTCAGTCAGATTGGCGGTGCGTGCACGGTTACACCAGAGGCCTTAGTTCTCTGGCTGACCCGGGTCTGGTGGGTACCTTTAGACTTTGTCCGGAACGCAGGAATAGGATTTCATCCAAGAACCATATGAACTCACTGACGCCGCTATTTCTGAGCCCGGTCTGTAATGACCATCTTCTCCGTTAAGATGGTAGTCTGACAAACTCTGGAACAGTCTCTAATGCAGCTCCCCTCACGGAAGCTCCGGTCCTCGTTGGGGTCCTTTTTCCGGTGGATCGCAGTGTCTGTCTCGCTAGCTGCAGTCCTCACCAGCTCATCTCATCTCGCTCGCACGCACCTAACCGCTTTTTCTGCTGCTCTCTATGGTCATGATGCACTTCTTTTTTCTCTGTCCCAGTCCAGAGCACAGTGACCTCTTGTGGTCAAAAAACAAAATGACAGTTACAACAGAAACGGACATTCCCAGCAGGAGGACTGTTTCACCATCTTACACTGATACCTAGGAGTAATTTACCGCTCGCAGAGATTTGTAGATGGGAGGCTGTATGGAGTGGGAGAAGATTCTAAAGCCAGTAGATAGTGTTGGTAACTGCGGCTATCTCAACCCCAGCAAGGAAAGGGTATTGTGAGATACCCTGCACAGTGGCAGAGCTGAAATACTTTGCAGTGGCCCAGGAAATATTACAGTACTGTTTAGCGGTGAGACCTCTGTCTAATGCACTGCAGACACAGAACGGTATAACTGAACTACTTTGTAGTAGGCTAGGAAATTTTAGAGTACAGTTCCACGGTGAGAGCTCATTGTACGGCACTGCAGGCTGAGAATGCTATAACTGCAAGGCTGGGAACAGGCCTAGATGTGTAATACAAAAGTTGGTGCACTACTGCTACTAGCCAGCCACAACTATAATGCACATGGTGAGATGTAGCCCTGAGAAGGACCGTTGGGGTTCTTGCACAGAGGATTAGGAGTCCTGTAAAACTTTCCCTATAAAGGCAGCTCTGTCCCTAAACTCTGCATAATACACTGCAGACTGAGAACGCTATAGTTGAAATGGCCTGCACAGCCTGAGATGCTTAAAAAAAAATTGGTGCACTACTGCTCCCAGCCAGCAACAGTAATGCACACGATGTGGAGTAACCCTAAGAAGGACCGTTGGGTTTCTTGACGACAGGATCCTACTCTAACACTGTCCATATATCAGCAGCAGCACTATCGCTAACCTCTGCCAGCATGCGTCTGAGGCGATCCGCAGGCAGGACCAGTTTAAGTACTCGGCGGTCACCTGATCAGCCCAGCCACTCACTACTGTGGGGGGGGGGGGGGGGTGTTCTGGCACGTCACAGCAGGAAGTGGTAGTGCCTTCCCCGCATGTTTATTGGCTAGAAAATGGCGCTAAACATGCTGGGAAGGAAACGAAAATGACTCGAGTACCGTGTGGTGTTTGTTTCAAGTAACGAGCATTTCGAGTACCCTAATACTTGAACGAGCATCAAGCTCAGACGAGTGTGCTCGGTCATCTCTAGTTAAATCTCATTTCCCTTTTTTTGCGCAGGAAAAAAACCTACTGCATTTTGTGCGCATTTGTGCACTAAATGGCAACATAGAAGTCTATGAGGAGGGTGCGAAATGCTTTCCCAGGCTTCTGCACACATGCAGACCAAAATCATAGATCACTCCCTGCTCTGTTCTAACGGCCAAGCGACCTGCAATACCCACACATGCACACTCTGCTACGACCAGCTGTTAAGGGAGCTGGGACCCAGACTATGAATTATGAACACACTACAGATGAGCGAGTATACTCGGTAAATGCAATTGCTCGAGCGAGCATTGCCTTTAGCGAGTACCTGCCCGCTCGAGACGAAAGGTTCGGGTGCCGTCGGCGGGCAGGGAGCTGCGGAGGAGAGTGGTGCGGAACGGAGGGGAGATCTCTCTCCCTCTCTCCCCCCCGCTCCCTCCTGCTGACTGGCGCTACTCACCGCTCCCCCGCGCCGGCACCCGAACCTTTAGTCTCGAGCGGGCAGGTACTCGATAAGGGCAATGCTCGCTCGAGCAATTGCCTTTACCGAGTATACTCGCACATCTCTAGAACACACCCTTCGGAGTTATGGTTCATCTTAAAACAGACAAGTCTTGACTAATAAGCCATAATAAAATAAAACAAGGAGAAAAGTAAAAGAAAGATACCAGATTTGGGATATCTGGCCTAAGGTTCTAATTGGCGGAGTTCCTGGAAACAAAACGGGACAGCCCATATGCCGCAGCATACCTCTGTGGTCTGGTAATGGGGGTCTGTGAAGCCCTATATTTTAAAGGATCCATCAGAACACCCCTTCCCTGACTCCGCTGATGAGGGTTGGAGTGGGACCATGCATTCCTTTTCCTTTTCCTTAATTCCACATTTTGACCATATCTCGGCAGGAGGCCCTTCAATCGGAAATACAGGCCTAGCATATTTCTGGTAATAATTTTATCTATTCAGCAACATCCAACATGAAACTTAAATTATAAACAGGTACACAGATACACTGTTCAGGGGTGTTATTGAGTTTGAATTGCAACATGGGTAGATGCGTTTTATTCAGCTGGCCTGCCCGATTCCAAAAATATAACTCATATTGGGATAGGACCTTTGCATGACTAAAAACCCTTATTAAAAATTCTCCATTAATCTGGCTTGTGGTGACAGGGAATCTACATGAACCACCCGAGGTGTTAAGCCTCACTGGTAGGGGGGGCAATTAACATCTACTTGTCACTGGCTAATTTTTTTTTTGCCATTATAATCAAAAGACTTCCTGAGGCCCAATGCATATCAGATGCCTCTCAGATGTGAGGGAGGAAGGGGAGTTTAAAACATTAAAATCATCTTTCCTAGTGTCCTGAGCGGCAAGTTGCTATGGATAGTTGGGGGACACTTTATCAATATCTCTATATCACAAACACAGTTAAATGCCACTATGAAAATAATGATCATGTTCATGAGCAACAATCATTACGTGTAAATGGGCCTTAAATGCGTTTGAAACACGTTGAAACATCTCTTGTATCCATGTGAATATGGAATCTTTATCATGTTTTTAGAAATGTTATAATGAAGAAGAATTCTATGGAATCATTACTGGAGCTGGAGTGTTTTGTATTTGAAGGAATCTGGAGGTCTGAAGAAGAATCTTTCTGTGCTTCATGCTTGTTTTTCAGAGAAGTAGGTGAGCTGGCATTTCCCTTTTTCCATCTGGGGTTTTCACTGGTTTAGGAAAAGTAATTATCGTTGCCTGGAGCATTTCTCTAGGAAAGCTGCCTGAATCTTGAAGGTTATTAAAAAGGGTTTTAAAAATGAGGTGTCAATATAGACTGGAAGCATTTGTAATAGTCATTTGTTAATCCGTCAGGGCCTGGGGTTTTATGAGGTTTGAGTGATTTGATAGTGCTATTAATTTCTGTCAAGGAAATAGGGGTGGATAGAACATCAAACTGCTGTGGTGATACATTTGGGAGTGAAACTAAATTGAAACACTTTAACATTTCAATACTGGTGGATCGAGGAGTTGAAGAATCATCTTTAAGATTATAAAGTGACTTATATTAGCTATGGTATCTGCTATCTTCTGGGGATGAAATATCCTCTTCCCTGTTGAAATGAAAACATAAGGAATTTTAAAGTTGAGAGATTGAGATTTAAGGTATGTAGCTAGTAGAGCACTCGCTTTATTGCTATAACCATAATGTTCAGTTTTAATTTTATGAAAAGCTTGATTATACTTATATAGATCTAGCTGGTGAGTTTGATTCTGCAGGTTTCAAATCATATCTGACCTAGCCCGACAGAATGATGTTTTGTTGAGTTCATGTATGATATTATTCGAAGGGTGAAGTCTCAGTTCATTTTTCTCCTTCCTAACATGACCTGCCAGTCCCTTAAAATGACCTCTAAAGTACGCTTTGTAAGCACACTATACTGTAGAGGGATGACTATTCACTGTGCTGTTATAATGAAAGAATTCATGAATGGAGGGAGAGTTTATCTGAATATTTAGAAGAATGTAAATAGTAACTGTTTAGCCTCCAAGGATTTGACTTCAGATATAGTAATAGAAATTGGCACATAATTGGACTAATCTTGGAGGATAGCACTTCAATGGCAGATGTGGCAAGTTGAGGTCACTCACCTATTAGGATGGCCAGCTTTCACTCACAACACGCATAAAGGCTCCAGGAGACTTGCCGTTTCTTTTAAATCTGGCTTCCACCAGCATTTATTCCATACACAGCACACCAAACATCTGAAAGATACAACAGCATACAATGTACAGGGTTCACAACCCACAGGGACTCCATCATTATTCCCTAACTGGGGTGTCTTGAGGGCATCCTCCTCAATCAGACTGATGATGGGCCCAACCATTCAACACGGACCTCAGGCTTGGTGGCCCCTCTTTCTGGCTGGCAGCCAGCTTCCTTCTGAGCGTGGCAGGAACAGATACATTTATCTCACTTTTTGCAGCTCTTTTCTCTCCTTTCAAGTGATCAAAATGCCTGTCTACAGCCCTACAGGCCATTCTGTGTACTGTCTTCTACACAGACTACCTGTAAGAAACATGCATGTAGTGTATGACCTACGAGGATTAGACAAAAATGTTTAATCTTTTACTGAGAGATACAGAAGTATCCAAACATCAAGCCGGTTTTCTTTTAATATAAATCATTAGGTTTGTCCCCACCTTTATAGATATGAGAGTCCAGAGAAGGCCATACAGCACCATTGAAGTTCCTACAATTAGGACTGAGCCAGTTTTATATTCATTGATCTTTCTCAGAACAGTGCTGTAAAATTTGGTTTGGTTTTTTTATTGGGGGAATAAATGTCTGCAATATTATAGGTGATTTTATTCAGAGTGCATACTAGAATAACATATCTCCCCTCAGGATCAACATGTGATTGGATACCTTAAAATGCTACAGTATTTTTAATAGCAATAATTACTCTCACTTTCTTTTTAATTGCAGAAGAAGCAAAGACATGAGGATAATGTTTATGTTTAAAGCGAAATACATCTGACTGGTTCAAATGTGACTCCTGAATACACTAAACTTTTAGCTTCCAGGCAAACTAAAGAGCATTTAAAGGGACTATTTAGTCTATTTACATTAAAACAGACTATTTAAAATACCATGTATTAGAGGAAATATAAGATATGATGTGATTAGCCTGCAAACAGAAGATGGACAAACAAAAGGAATAAAGTGAGTTATAAATGTCCATTAATTTGCAAGTGAACATTAAAGACCTAACGTAAAAGCAAATAGCATCAAACAATGCTAATAACAGCATAAACAAGGGCAATTGGATAGAATGTTTTCATCTGAGCCTTGTTACTGATGCATGGTTGGTGGGGTGGGCGGGTTAAAAAAGCATCTAAACTCATAAATGTGCATATGCCTCACCTGGGACTAGACACACACAAAATGCTATTCCATAAATTGAAATAAACATAGAATATATAAAACTATTTTGGGTTTATATCCAAGATCAATAAGGGAAAGATTAAGCAGGTAAACAGAGGACTAGCATATAAGGAAAGCTGCATCGCACAAACACACGGTTTTTATATGGTGCAATGCAACATTTTGCAGTAGGAAATCCTACTGTAAAAGCCCTAAAATAATCTAAAATCCATTGAGCGCTGGCTCTGATTGGCTGAGCCACAGTTCATGGAGGCGGGGTTTTTTTAACTCCTGACCAGATAGTGCTGAGGGAAAACTGCAAGCAAGTCTGCCGGGGACGTGCAGTGGAGCCGGACAGTGCCCCTTAGGTAATTTTTTTTTTTATGCAGCTAGACCTTATTTTTGGGGTAGGGCTTATATTTCAAGCCCCCCACCACCACCCCTCCAACAAAAAAAAAATCCTGGCAAAAGAGTGCCACTAAGTTGTGCGACTTTGTATCTACACAAAATCGCAATATCACCGCAAAAAAACGCAGCGATATCACACAGAACACGGATATCACTGTTGCCCGTGTGAAAGAGGCCATAAGTAGATGTTTTGGTGACCCATTCTTCTTCTAAGCTTGGAGAGATCCTTGAACTGGTTGAAGCAGAGGTGGCTGATGGATTCATTAGGTTCAATTTCTGGATAAGATGCATCAATGTTGCCAAGGATTCAACGGTGAACGTTTTCCACATCCTTTGCTACAACTAACTTCTCTTGTAATCCCCCTTCATATGACAGACATAGAAGTTTTGTAGTGGCAACAAATTCACATCTGTGCACTACAGTAGTTATAGAAAAGTGGGGAAACATGGTAACTTCTTGGAATCTCTCTGGCAAATTCTTTACTCCTCTAAATGCCATCATAAGTTTATCTTTAAAATGATAGAAATGCAAGCATGCAATAATGTCTTGTGAAACTGAGATTGGCAGAATTTTGGTTTAAAGGGGTTGTCCCGCGCCGAAACGGGTTTTTTTTTTTTTTAACCCCCCCCCCCCCCCCCCCCCCCGTTCGGCGCGAGACAACCCCGATGCAGGGGTTAAAAAAACAACCCGCACAGCGCTTACCTGAATCCCGGCGGTCCGGCGTCTTCATACTCACCTGCTGAAGATGGCCGCCGGGATCCTCTGTCTCCATGGACCGCAGGGCTTCTGTGCGGTCCATTGCCGATTCCAGCCTCCTGATTGGCTGGAATCGGCACGTGATGGGGCGGAGCTACACGGAGCTACACGGAGCCCCATTCAGAAAAGAAGAAGACCCGGACTGCGCAAGCGCGGCTAATTTGGCCATCGGAGGGCGAAAATTAGTCGGCACCATGGAGACGAGGACGCCAGCAACGGAGCAGGTAAGTATAAAACTTTTTATAACTTCTGTATGGCTCATAATTAATGCACAATGTACATTACAAAGTGCATTAATATGGCCATACAGAAGTGTATAGACCCACTTGCTGCCGCGGGACAACCCCTTTAAGCATGCTCTGTCAATCAAGAAATCACTCTGAGGTGCATCTGGTAATATCACCACAAAATAATTTATCAGGAACTCCACAATTGCTCTTTGCTCATTTTTTATCACTTCTAGGATACAATGGAATCTCACGTTATTGGGGTGGGAATGATCTTCCAGATCTGCCACTTTTAAACATACAACACCCATCCCTTCCTTTAAAGTATTGTTTAGGTTCATTAGTTCATTATCTGCTACTGAGAACTCTGCCATTTTTTCTCTATATGGAAGGTGCATTTTTCCAAGCCATTAAATTCTGCCTGAATGTTCAAAAAAACAGTTTGGCTGTCCTTTTGAATAGTAGCTCTTAAGTCAGAAAGCATAGCCCTTAGAGCGTCCTTAGTCACTGTCAAGCAGGGGGTTAATTTAGAAGTAAAGGTGCATTTATAGAACGACTATAATTCCAAAAATCACTGGATCAATCAAATTTGAACAACAATCTTTCAGTGTAAAAACAGCCAACAATCGAGCAATAATTTGTTCATTTATTGTTCATTTCATTCGAGCATGAAAATCATAGTTGACTCGTTAATTAATCATTCAGTTTCAGGTACAGTGAATGTGAACAACTGAACGATTTGTGGGCAAACAATTTATCTGCATGAGCGAATAAACAAACTCTGTGATTGTTCGTTCATTCGAATGATAAATCGTTCCATGTAAATGCACCCTAAAGATCTGAGAAGGTCTGTGATACATAGTGTTAAGGGCCATTTACATGGGACGATTATCATGCAAAATTCATTCAAATGAATGAATTTGCATGATATCGTTGTGTCTAAATGCACAGCCATCATGTACTATTTGTTTGAAGTTCGCTGGTCGCTCGCTTTCAACCAGCATTAAAATCATTGCTGGAACGCTGATTCCTTACTAAGTGTAAACACTCCCGGCTCAGCGCTTTACATAGCATGGGACGCACTGAGCGAGAACGCAGCGAGGATGTGCCTGTCTAAACTCCCTGCATTAGCACTAACAACCTAGCAGTTATGTCACTGCTCGTGCAGTTGTTTAGTCGACTGTTGTCCTATCTAAAGCTGGCGGTACACAAATGGATTTGCTTTGCAGAATCCATGGTCAGCAGATGCACCGTGGATCCGCAGCAAATGCTGTTCATTACATGCTATGGAAAAGCGATTCTTCCTGCCCAATTGCAGAATCGAATTGGGATTTACGCGAACGGAGGAAAAATTAACATTGTGGAAAGGTCGCGGATTTTGCATCATCAGGGCTCAGTCACACGGGCACATCGGCGCCCGTGTTACTGCAGCCAGTAGAGGGCCGTACCTGAAGATGGACGTCTCTCTGCAGCATCGGGAGGAAAAACATGTGACCGGCTTCATTGCCGGTCATGTGTTCTTTCATCAGCGCTGGAGAGAGACGTCCGTCTTCAGGTACGGCCGTCTTCTTTCTGCAGAAACGGCTCAGTTACAGTATGATTGAGCCCTTATACAGCGACGGTGCAGTAAAAATAAACATTAAAAAAAAATCTGTAATGCGCACGTCTGACGGCGGCTCGCTGCAGCCATCCACAATACCAATGAAGAACAGAAAAGATAGGTGTGTGCTGACACCAGCTGCTCTCAGGGTTAGATTCTACTAAGGGCTATGCATGCGGAATCTGACCCGTTCGTGTGCAGGCGGCCTAAATGGGGCATTATTCTGTTTGCTCAGTGTGCTAATTACAGGCTTATCAGTACACGCAGCAGGGACACTTAGATGTCTGGAGATGCTGGAAACACCTAATGAGAACCTCATGATTCTTGTTTACCCGAGCAAAAGAGCTGGTGACATCACCATCGTTCGCGCTCGGACAGTCTGTTTAGACAGGCAAATCATCGTTGGGAATCATGAATTTCTCATTCACTTATCATCCAATATTTCACATTCCTATATGAAACACTGAATGATCATTGGTGTTTAACCGTAACGAGAAGCCAACGAGCCGACAATGATTTTTATGCCAGCTGAAACTGAATGAAGAACTAGAAGCTCATGATTCTTGTTTGTCGTTCAGTCATTGGCTCACATTCGCTTTTGTTTGTTTGAATTATTTTCTGATGATTGTTCTGTCTAAACGCACCATAAGATTTACTTGGAGAGTTGGGCTGCTGAGTAGGCAGAATGCTGGCGCTGTTAGAGGAGGAAGTCAGAGAGGATTCAGGAAACACAACCCTATCTTGACCTCCTGCTACTTTTTGTCTGGTGCCTTTGCCATTTTATGAATGAGTTGAGGAAAAATAAACTCTGTGAGTCTGGCACAGCTGCTCTCCTTTCTTGCCTTTCCTATGCTGTCAGAGCTGCACCGGAGGTAAGGGGAATCCAAAGAGGCAAAAATTCCCGCATAGATTAGAGATGGATTGAGACCCAGGAGCTCATTGGTAGCTAAAGTGTTGCTTAAGCAGTATAACAAAGTGTCAGCTCTAATGTGTGGAAAATACTTTATTCTTTAAAAAGCAGGCATCAGACTTTTTGTAAGCCTGATGCCTGCTGTTTTTTTAAAGAATAAAGTATTTTTCACACGTTAGAGCCGACACTTTGTTTTACTGCTTGTTCATAAATACCGGATGGACTGCCGGCATGTCTAGAGCTCCGTGTGTTTCAACGCTGGTAAACCTGTTTTCTCTGTTGAAGAGGAGGTGAGCGTTTGTTTTTGTAAAGTGCTGCTTACCCCATGTGCAGCAGGCAATACTCCCCAATGTGGGTCCATTTTAAACAATGGTTCTTAATGTATCTGTGCACCCTTTGTCTGATACTTACCTTTAAAGAGAGACTGATAGTCATACAGAAAATGATAACTTTAAGTCATTGCTGCTAAAGGTGGTTCTACAAATTACTGATTCATGGGGTGTACTTAATTTTTCAAACACTGCTCTTCATTTTGACCTATTTTTTTTTTAAATAAGTAACGACATGGTAAAATTCATCATGTGTTGTTGGTCATCTAAGATTGTCTTTTCCTAATTTTAAGACCGTTTGAGGACCAGATTTTGGTGATATCATTCAAAGAGGCTGTACTTAGTTTTGTTTCAAAGCTGTATGTCTCTGTTAGAAAGACATCAAAAATCACTACAAAGTCATTGTAGGGAGTCAGTATGTAGCTCTGCTATGTTTGTGTGTCCAACTGTGAATAGGGCAACATCTACATGGGTTTTCATTTTCCCACCATGGCCCGATTAACCCCTTTTTGGTGCATATTTGGATCAAAGCCTGCAAATTGCTTGGTAAATTACCTATTTGCTCTAAAAAAAATATAAAAGAGAAAGAATTAAATTTTGCATAAAAATCAAACACAGAATTGCAGTTTTACTAATTAACACTTTACCAGTTCCTGAAGATATACAGTGGGGGTGGACAAATTTTCCTGTTTTTGACACAATCTGTCCTCTGTAGATCCCACTTGTATTTCACACATTGTGGGGTTATTTTAGAGTATATAATGAATCACTAGCAAAGTCTTACTTAATAAAAAGGCATCCAGTATGCACAAGATCAGGCTGTAGCCAGGAGAGGTAACAGATAGGAATCGGATTTTCACTCAGTGACAGAATTAATCCATCTTATTGCTGTACTATGCCGAAAAAAATACAAATTGATGTTATTTGCCCTTTCCCAAACATAAGTCATTTAAAGGAATGCACTTTTTGTGTTTGCTGTCATGGTAGTAAAATGTCCAAATCATTTACACAAAATACTGTATTATATCAGCATGTCATCTACAGCTCACAAATGAATATTGATGTGAGCGCTGTCAAAATATGTATCGATTTCGGAATACTTCAGAATATGTCATTGTTATTTAGAAACATGGTTAGAAACATGGTTTAAATGTGCCATTTTATTGCAGATTAATGATGTGTAGTTGTCACACACAGACAAGATAATGTATTATTTAAAACTTACAGCAGAGGATATTGATGGACCTCATAGACCTAAAATGTGTCTGTAAATGTTTCCTAAAACTCGTAAAGGAAGTCAGAAGTTACCATTTGGAGTAAAGGCACAGTCACGCAAGCATCTTTTGAGTTTGCATATTTTTAAGTGGAAGGAATTAACTAATTAGTAATTACACATTTTTTCATCTTTGCTCCAATCTGTACTTCATAGGGCTCTAGAGTATTGACTGTGCTGTGAAGCAACCATCTGATTTCAGTGGAAACTGGCTTAACATTGGGACTTATATGGAGTAATGGCTCTTGTACACGGGCTGACAGTCTTTGTAAATGACTGCTGGGGTCACCACTATGGTTGTCAGCGCTCGTGCAGAGCATTTAAACTGAAAGATTTGTCGCTGGATCGCGGGCTTCTCATCGGCTTCCCGCTTAGCGCTTCACCTCCTATGGGAAGCACTGAACGGGGAGCATGCTGAGTGGGGAGCATTTACATGGAATGACAAACCAGTAAGCCAATGAAGTTTTTAAAGCTGACTATAAAGTCAGCTTAAACAATCACTAACGACAAGTGAGTGATTTTTTTCACATTCACATTGGACGATTATCACTCAAATTCGTTTGTTTGAACAAATTTTGAGCGATAATCCTTAAATGTAAATGGGCCTTAACACAGTCACTAAAGTGTAGCTCCTGTGACATATACATAACATTTACATACCTGAGGAAGTTACAATGGGTCCTTGTTATATAGTGTTCCATTATCTGTAACATTCAATTAATAGCATCACCTTTTGTGCAGTTGTAACCATTTCTGTGCCTCAACTATGTATTCAAATCGCTGTTTATAGTGCCTCTTAGAGTGAATCCAAGTAAGCTTTGCACCAATCTGCAGTTGTGCTTAGTAAAGTTAAACTGTTTGAGCTGAATTTGGTCTGCCATTATTTTCATTTCAAGGGAGTTCCCCCTAAAGGAGCCGTACCCTATGTGGCTAAAGACTCTTGGACCCGGGTGCAAAAGTTTATCTTGGGGCCCCCAACTTCTTTTAACACTTTAATGCAGAGGCATAACTTGAAGCTCCTGGCCCCAATGCAAAACCTGTAACAGGGCCCCCAACTGTAATGCTTCATAGTACTGGGCTCCATATATGGAGAAGAGAGGCCTTATGGGCCCCCTAAGGCTCCTGGGCACAGTTGCAACCATATCCCCTGCACCCCATATAGTTTTGCCAGTGATTGCAGCCTGGCCACAACTTCTCTACTTTATACTACAGTCCTGCAATTTAAAGGAATAATCTGAGATTTTTACAAAATGTGCCAGAAAACAAACAACTGTATAAAAGAAAGGAAACATTTTGCTGCCACTGCAGCAATCATGTCAACTATGAATGTGACATCATCATTGCAGGAGCTTGTGGGAACAGTGCAGCAGATCTGGAACAGTGTTGCTGGCTCCTGCTAGTTGAAGGATTTTTAATGCAAGGGATTCAGCCTATAATGTGATCCAGCCCATAATGTCCATATTCCCTAAGAGTACCAATCACTTTAAGACCATATTATAGAGGTTGTCAAGAAAAAATAAAAACTAGCCCGCGTTACTTTTGGAAAAAATTCCAATGGAAAGTCGTTACCATGGATATCATATATCCTTCTTTATTCAAGTGCAACGCGTTTCGTCGCTTTCTGCGACTTTATCAAGCACATACATGTATTAAAACCCCACTCTTTATATACAAATACATTAAACATAAAATCACATTACCTTCATGTTGGCGCCATCTTCTCCTCCCCCTGTGGTTGCGTGACACGTCCACCTGAACCACGTGATCCCGCATCACTCGTAGCTGGCTGACGTCAATACGCCCCCCCCCCCTACACGTGATACACGCTCTAAATAGTATAACAGGACGTATAGGTCCCTCTAACGTGATGACATAATGCCGCATCACACATTGCGTACTGACGTCATCATGCCCCGCGCTCTGAAACGAGTGTTGGAACGCATAGATCTCTCTAGTGTGATGATGTGTCTGCGGACATCCCAAGCTGGATACTATCACTGTAGCCAGGTAGCTAGGTAGCCTTCAATAATTCACATATATTCCAACACTAATTTCCCTAATTAAAATCATAAATATTTATATCCTATTGTAGTGCAATAGGACATTGTTGATCCAGCAGGTCTCACAAGGCAGTGGGACACAGGAGCCCAGCAGCTCTCCTGGGGAGCCCATCAGGAAGTCTGGAAACGGAAGGGATTACCGATTAAGGACAAATAGTAGAGCCGCACTATACACCGGGTAAGTCCATATTTCTTTTATCCCATTGGGGACACTCTTTCTGCCATAAAGGAGCGCTATCCTAATATATTTTCTTATATTATAGAGCTTGTCCAAGTTATATAAACTGTATGTAAAGGGGTCCCCCATGACAAAATGACAAAAAGCAACAAAACAGCTCTTACTCACTTCCCCCCGCTTGTGGCTCTGGGTCCATACTGTTCTGTTCTTTCAAAGGCTGCCATCAGCCTGTGGTGTCCTGTAAACCTGCTGCTTGAGCCAATGACAGCACTCATCAATGCTCACTGAATCGGGAGAAGGGAGAGGTGAGCAGGAGCTGCTTTGCTATTTTTCACTATGGAGGACCTCTTTAACTGCAGTTTACATAACTCAGACAACCCCTTTAAAAACGACTCCAATGAATAAACTTTATATAATTTATTGGATGTGAGTAGGATATGCTTCACTTCAAAAGTAGACCAGAAAAATAAGAGCACTATCATATAGAGTTGGTTAAAATTAAAGGGGTTGTCCCGCGGCAGCAAGTGGGTCTATACACTTCTGTATGGCCATATTTCTCACTGAAAAAGGCCCGAAAATAAAATATAATCTTTATTAATTTAAAGGATAAAAAACCCCTCTAGATTCCGGGGGTAATTGAGACCCGAAACAGACACAAAGAGACAAACACACAAAAAACCTATGGGAATTTAAGCAATTGGCTTAGATACATCAATTCATACCGACCTCAGCAACGGAGCAGGTAAGTGAAAAACTTCTTATAACTTCTGTATGGCCATATTAATGCACTTTGTAATGTACATTGTGCATTAATTATGAGCCATACAGAAGTTATAAGAAGTTTTTCACTTACCTGCTCCGTTGCTAGCGTCCTCGTTTCCATGGAGCCGACTAATTTTTGCCGTCTAATGGCCAAATTAGCCGCGCTTGCGCAGTCCGGGTCTTCTTCTTTTCTCAATGGGGCTCCGTGTAGCTCCGCCCCGTCATGTGCCGATTCCAGCCAATCAGGAGGCTGGAATCGGCAATGGACCGCACAGAAGCCCTGCGGTCCACCGAGGGTGAAGATCCCGGCGGCCATCTTCAGCAGGTAAGTAAGAAGTCACCGGAGCACGGGGATTCAGGTAAGCACTCTCCGGTGTTCTTTTTTAACCCCTGCATCAGGGTTGTCTCGCGCCGAACGGGGGGGGGGGTTGAAAAAAAAACAACCCGTTTCGGCGCGGGACAACCCCTTTAACAAAGAGATAATTGTAGGGCTGACACAAGCCCCGGAAAATTAAGGAAATATGTGCAGTTCCTATGGTTATAATAAGCAGCACACTCAATATCTTTAATGTTATCAATAGGCACACTCACTCAGGTCCTCTAAGAAATGGATCACTCTTGAGGAATCACTTATCTATCCTGTGATTGGATGCTCATTTTGGTGTCCTAGGAAAAGTTGCAAAATGGCTTCCTTTCTATACACCCCACTTTTTCCAAATAGAAAATATTTATAAAAATATGCAACAGACTGAAGAACTCAGTGCATAACTTTTCAATCAATTTTTCAAAAAGTCAGATTCAGTTTTTGATCACTGGTTAAACCCAATAGGACCCAAGTGTAGAGTTACTCTAGCCATGTTCTATTTACTTTAACTTCTTTCCCTATGCCCACTTTGTTTTTCTCCAATAGTCATTTGTCAGCCGGAAAAACTATATCTTACAAACAAGACACAGCAATATTCACTTAGGCCACGAGAGAATAAAGTTTACTTCAGCCTTCAGGCACCATATTGCAGGGAAAAAGCCCTGAAGCGGGTGATGGCACTCTGCAAAATAGAATACACAAGAGATCTGTGGTATCACGCCAATTTTTGTATAATTATATTCACTTTCAATTCGTAGAAACTGTGCAGTTTGTATTAATCTAAATTTCATAATTCAGTAATTGCAGCTTTATATAGTAAAATGAATGTAATTATTGTTGCACATGTTAACTCAGTGTATTACCATACCACTATCTCATTGCATTAGATAATGCTTTTGTCAATTATGTGACAGCATTGTGTATTTTTCAGCAGGCTCTATAGACAACAAGACTTATGCATAGAGCAGATGTCAGATGGTAAAGTTGTGTTGTTTGCAGATCATGTTGCTACTGCCAAGTCTCGCGAGCTTTAATTCAGACACAGTTTCTATTAATGTCTGTACTATCCAATTGACAGAACTGAGGCAGCAGATGTACTTCTGGGCACTGAACTACTTAAGATCTTCACTGTTTCTAACTAAAACTTTGATACATCAATACAGGTAAGTGTTGCATCATTTCTGCATTTCAAAAAAGTCTTTGAATCTACCTTGTGTTGATTGTGAAAAATTTCAGAAAAAATTCTCACAGTTTTAGTATTTGTTAGATAGAAACGACTGTATTAAGCTTGCATCATCTGCTGAAGATAAAAGCAGTTAGTGTAACATATATTTCTAAATATGAAGCTAAATGAAATGTGCTACATTTTATTAGTATGTATTTAATGATATCTATTAGTGTGTTCTAATAGATGGATTAACATAAAATAATATATTGCTACTTTTTTAAATTATTTTCGGAACAGCTACTTGAAGATGCATAGATTGTACTACTATGTCTATATTATGTTTGATAGGTTGATTTCTATGACATTATTTGTAACAACATACACTTACAACATGAATTACATTTCGAATTATTGATAAATACATTCCATATTAGAATGCTTTATATTAGTGGTCCACAACCTGTCGCTTTCTAGCTGTAGCAGGTTACAACAAAGACATGAAAGTTGCAGACTTTAACTTATGACAGTCCCCAGCTTTGCATAGATGCAGACATACTCAAGAAATATTGAGATGTTTGCTCGTAATCTGACTTCTACTGAACTAACTTTTTGAATAAGAATAAAAGATTAATTCATATCACTACTAAAATATATTTAAAATATTAAAAAAATATATACATTTAATATAAAATAAACTGAATCCTAAAAACATGCAGGTTATTATCGGCTGCTTATAATAAATATGATCTTTGTGTATTTATTATTACAGCGTTGCCGCTTTCTGAACTTTGTAGAACAAAGTTTTACTTCTTAAGGAACTTGGTTTCTAATTTTAACGTAGTTAAGGATTCAAGCATGTTACCATAATTGGCTTTATTTATGTTGACTCTGCTCCATTGTTCTGCTTGCCAAAGAAAAATGTGTGCGCTAAAAATAATTGAACAATAACTGGGTAACCCGGTGCTATGTGTTTATTTAAGTGGAAAATATCTTAGAAGTTCAAAGAAATTATAATAATCAAATCACATAGGCTTTCTGCATTCAAAGACAGACAAACAACACTAGAGTACATTCTCATTAACATACGCCATGAATAGATTTATTGTTATGGCAGCTATAGTAGAACAGTTGAACATTAATACAGCTTTGTGATATATTTTTTATAAACACTAGTTTATTACCATTCTATCTCCTTCAGTCAGTTGTTAAGCTGCAGTAATTCCTGCTCTATTATCATGTTAAATATACTTGAACTAAAATAGCAGAAGTAATAGGATTAGTGCATCTAATATTAGCGTAAATAAAGTTATTAATATGTAAAGGGCATATGAGGGCAATGGAGCATTTTGGGTTCTCAGCTTCAAGACAATGCAAGGGATTATGTGGTTATAAATAATGACAGATAATGATTTCCCCTCTGTAAATTCAACACTACACAAAAGCATGATCACTGTAATATGACATTAAAGAAATATTAGAGAATATACTTTTTTATATAATAATAGAAACAATACTATAAAATTATATAGCATGTCCAGAATAAAAGTATGCAGACATTTTATATAATACAACTATACTGGGCTTAAAAAATGTCCCAGTTTTGGAATGTGCAATCGCTTTCTTTCATTTTTAGTCTCTTCCCCTCCTGAAAGACGAGGGAGGAGTAGATGATAACATAATGACTTATAAACCTACAATATCATTTGTAGCCTAGCTGGTGAGACATGAGTAATTACAACGAAGCATACAATATTACAAATTAGACGTAGAGCCTCATTGATTATTGAGAGTTGTTCTTGCACTGAGACATTAAACATACTGTATATATGTGGATTATGTTCACTAGGGTGATAGTTATATCACATATTTTTATCTCTGGACTGCAATCATATAGTTATTGACTCTAGATAATCAAATTATCAGGCATTCCACAGGTGAGCCATCAATATAGCGGTGGGTTCATTGTTTCTATTGTTTTTATCTATTTTTTTTACCTTTGTTTCCATTTATGTATTTTGTCATGTAATAAATATTATGTGTTTTTATTCCTTGTTTATAGTTATGCACAATCATTGGTGCGTTGCTGCTTTGTATACATAATGCTCACAGGACAACAAATGATTGGTGACTTGAAAAAACGTTTTCTGAACATCTGACAAAGTTTTCCATTGGAGCAATCATCGTGGAAAGTTCCTCCTCCCCGGCCAGCAGTGTTATCATTGCTGCAAGCTGCATTTATCGATACTGCTGCCAGTGATCATTTTTAGGTATGCAGAATTGTTAAAATTAAGTGATCGTTTTATTGTTTGTAATTGCAGTTCATGATTGTTCAGAAGCAAACACACTGTATCAGCAATTCCCTTAAACTTAGAGAAGTACAATAGATTTGTGCATGAAGTCTGAATGTGGGTTTATATGAAATGATGTGATTTGATTAGAATATCTAATTCTTTACTAGGATATCTGTCTCTTATTAACATGGTGAGATTACGGTGCAATAGGAACCATTTTAGCAGGTAAATGTACCTGCAGTTGTAAAACGGGACCTAGACGTTTCACACAATCTCCTTTCTCCTGCAATCAACTTTCATAATATGCGATTGTAGTTATAATTACATGCAATGGAGAAATGGAGCAATTTCTCATAGCACCAAATTAGCTTCCTTTCCTTTGTAGTGAATGGGGCGCTGCTGCAATGGTCAGAATGGCTGCTACAAACAGTATGGCTTTCTGAGTAGGAACAGAATTGCACTCTCATGTAAGCATTCAAGATCATGATCACGTATAAGAGCAACATACATAACTGTCTAATACTTTAAAAGTCCAGCCAGAAGAGAACCAATTACTACAAAGTCCATTAACTTGGACCCTTTAGAATGAAAAATGTCTATGTTAGTGAGGTACCTGCAAGGGTATCCACCCTTCCTCTTTAACCCCTCCCATTTGCCCCCACCCACCTTAATTCCCCCAACACCAGTAAAGAAGTAATATGCATGTAATGTATATTGATGAATGTAAATCAATACACACTTGCAAATTGCATTGTATATTTGGAATGCTAATAAAAATCCAATGTTCGAAGAGCAACATAGTCCAACAAAATCAGCTAACCGGCGGTGGCCCAAGGAGGCTGACTCCCACTGCTCATATTTTGATGGCCTATCCCACAGATAGGCTATCAATTTTTAAAAGCCAGATAGCCTAGCATTTCTTTAGGATACAAATTATGCAAAAATATATTTCTATCAGTCTGTATTAGATAAATAGGGATTTGTAAAAAAAAAAATGATCAAGAAACCGATAGAAACTGATAGATCCCAAATTAAATGAATTTAAAAAACACTGAAAGCATAGAAAGGTACTGTTTATCATGAGCTTAATCTTTATTAGAAGGGGTAATTGTGTGCAAGCTAACAATCTATGTTGAGGAATAAAGGGTTGACACAATAAAGTATGGGCAACGCAGTTTAATAACAAAATAAATTCCGTTTTATTGAGGCTTTAGACAGGAAGATTCAGAACTGAAGTCCTCACTATAATATTGATATAAAGTAGTGTGAAAGAAGAAAAGTAGAAAGACAAAAAAAAATGTAAGAAGAACATTCTGATTAATTGATCACTGTGATTCATAGAGTCAAGGTAAAGAAGAGAAAGATAGAGGGATACGTCAATAAACCCATAGTAATTTGGGTCATTTATATGAATGGTCAGTAGACAAATTCCCTTTGCAGTGCTATTTTAGTTTATAAAAAGCAACAAGTTACTATCTACTTCTCCATTAAAATGGATTAAAAATCCATAGTTATAGCCTCAATGTTATATGGATTAACACATTAGGATGGCAATGCCTCCATATTAATTCACTTGATACATAGTTGATGGTACCTTGTTTATTCATGTCTATGCTTATGTATTCTGCATATGTCCAAGAACACAACCATTGCTATAGTCATGAGCATAATTTATTTACCAATGATCAGCATGTACTATGAATCTATACTAAATAAGAATGTGCTATGTGTATTCCTCAGTCCGGTTTTATTATATTTTCTTTTAGTTCTTTTCTTTAGTTATTCAAGCTTATCCAGAAATATCCACGGTCTGATAGAATTGATGCTAAATGATTAAACCTATCTCTTCTGTTTAGTTTTCTGCTTGTGTTAATTCCTAAAGATAGATTAGAATGGTTTTCTTACATTAAAAAAAAATATTGCGGGCAGCAAAAAATAGTATAAAATGGAAAAAAATAAATGTTCACATTTCAGTGGGCTACCTCTTCCACCACCACCAGACTGGTTTCTGCTCTTTTGACCCCAGATGTGACTACAGCAGTCATGTACCATCCATCGCTCATGTAACTGCTCAGCCAGGCATCGGTCTCAGTGGGCATCTCTGCATTAATGGAATGTCACTGCTGTGGCCACTGATTGGATAGCAATGAATGGTACATGACCATTGCAATTGCTTCTGGGATTGGAGCGATGGGTGATGGCACATCATATTGGTTGTCACCACACTCTGTCCTCAGCCCTGACTTGGTCTGCCAGTTCACTGTACCTCCCTTGCACTTGACAACCAAAAGACTGATTGTTTTGTATAGTCACAGCATTGCTCTCAATGATACTGAAATGCACCATGACTTGTAGTCTAGCTGACCTGAAAATGTGACAACATATATGCAGCACAATATAACAGATATACGATCATGCACATAGTAAAAGTACAAACAACTTTGATTGGATAAGAATTTCATTTATAAGATCTTTCAGAGGAACATAACAGGTCCTGGAGACTGAGCCATTAGGGAGTGAGTCTAAGGGAATTGACTGTCAATGGTATTCTGCAGCTTGATGTGTGTTGGAATACATGCAAGCTGCAGAAGCTAAATTGAGCAAAATGCTTAATAGAAACAACAGCAAGTATGTTGAAAACCACCAAATTGGCAAACTGGAACATTTCCTATTTCTGTTGTATTTGTTTTATTGCTTTTGCAAACACTTATCATAACAAATTGTTATATCTGTTGCAGTTATCAGTTATGTGGTACAAGCTGACACAAAGAAAGAATATTTCTGCAATATACTTCACAGTGATCTGTGTGCTTTCCTCAACTGTCTGCAGTGAAGATGATGATGTCGTTCTAACCAAATCTGGAAAAGTAAAAGGGGTACAAATATCAGTGTTTTCTAAGACAATCACAGCTTTTCTTGGCATACCCTATGCAGAACCACCAATAGGAGCCTTGAGATTTAAAAAGCCTGAATTTGCCAAACCTTGGTCTGAAGTGTGGAATGCTACAACATACGGCAATTCCTGTTATCAATATGTTGACCAAACATACCCTGGCTTTTCTGGAGCCGAAATGTGGAATCCGAATACACAATTAAGTGAAGACTGTCTTTATCTTAATATATGGATACCAAGCCCAAAGCCAAAAAATGCCAGCGTCATGGTTTGGATATATGGTGGGGGTTTTGAGACAGGAACATCTTCATTAGATGTTTATGATGGCAAGTTTTTAGCTCGGAATGAACGAGTTATTGTTGTGTCATTGAACTACAGAGTGGGTGTTTTGGGGTTTTTGGCTTTTCCAGGTAATTCTGAAGCCCCAGGAAATGCTGGTCTGTTTGATCAGAGGTTAGCACTTCAATGGGTTCATGAAAATATTGCAGCATTTGGTGGCAATCCAAAAAGTGTAACTATTTTTGGAGAAAGTGCAGGAGGAGCATCTGTCAGTTATCATTTGCTGTCTCCTAAAAGTCATTCGTATTTTATACGAGCCATTATGCAAAGTGGAACTGCAAATGCCCCTTGGGGTGCTCTAAGCAGCGCCGAAGCCCATATTCGAGCCTTGACATTAGCAAACATATTGAGCTGTTCCTTTAGAAATGAAACAGAAATAATTGCTTGCATTCGAAGTAAGACTCCACAGGAGGTCATTGAAAAATCACTTTCTGTTTTAACACATAGATCATTGATAGATATTACTTTTCCTCCAACAGTTGATGGAGATTTTCTTATTGATTTACCAGAAAATCTTCTACAACTTGGACAACTTAAAAAAAATACACAAATATTAACAGGTGTTAATAAGGATGAGGGCTCATATTTTTTAGTTTATCACATACCATGGTTTAGCAAAGACCATGAAAGTTTTATAAATCGAACACAGTTTCAAGAAAGTATAAAACTTGCATTTCCCAAAGCAACTGAACTTGCAGTCGAGTCAGTGATTTTTCACTACACAAACTGGGAAGATGAACAGAATCCAGTTCTTAATCGTGATGCCATGGATGATATTATTGGAGATTATAATTTTATATGTCCACTGCTGGAATTCACAAAAAGAAATTTAGAACTTGGAAACAAGGCATATGTGTACTTCTTCAACCACAGATCGTCAAAACTAGCATGGCCAAGTTGGATGGGAGTTATGCATGGCTATGAAATAGAATTTGTTTTTGGAATTCCAATGTACAGGAGACTGAATTACACAAAAGAGGAGGAGACACTTAGTAGAAATGTAATGAGGTTTTGGGCCAATTTTGCAAAAACTGGGTAAGTTTGATTTTCTTTAGAAAAAAAAAAATAAAATGTAATTTATTCTTACTGTAATCATTGTTTTTTAATCTCACGTGAAGTGTTAATGATGATGATTGGTAGTAGTAGTAGTAGTACCCTTATTTAATATATATTCTAGGGACCTTTGATCTGAACAAGCGCATTGTACTTGCAATAGAATTGGCTCATTATACTTGGCAATTAATATTTTATTTCAGTATCTATAAAGCAGAATCAGGAGTTTAACCTATAGAAACTCAATGGAAAGATTTGTACCTTCTTTACTTTTTGGACCCACTTTTGCTTGGCTTACAAATACCAACCATAATATTGCTGTGTGAAAGTAGCCTTATACAAACATCTATTAATAATGTTAAAAGGTTCAGCTGTTCTAAATGAAAGAAAACATAGTTTCATGTTTCACCGCAATACATTCATGTCCAGCCATTTGCTGTTTCCATAATAATATACATTTCTCTCTTTTTGTATATTTGAGCCATCTGTATATTTTTACATGTATTTATAGTTTACTTATATATATTTTTCTCGTATGTATATTTTGAAAGTGCAGATAATTTCCAGCAAATATTAACATTTTCGAGCATTAACTGCTCCATTTTTGAGCGTTCTAACACACCTCATCACCCATCACAATGATGGGGTGTGTTAAAAAGTGCTGTAGTATACTGTGCAACGCGATCAAAAATGCAGCTCAAAATCATGATAAAATGCCGTGATTTCAAGCTGCATTTTCTGAACACATGGGAGAGCAGCCTTACTGTTTTCTTTCTTTTGTCCACTGCTGTATCTCTGTTTCCAGGTTTAGAATGACCCACAGGGGAATACATGGATTCCTTATTGCACCTAAGCCCTGAGTGGGCTCTCAGTCCATTTGATATGCGCACAGCACAGTCCACTTGCTGCACTGCATACAGATTATATGTCCGTATATCAACTGGATAGCTTATCTATTTCTATAGATGTGTAGAATGGCTGAGATGGCATCTAGGCACAGTGATAGGTTGGCCAGTATCCTCCTTTCCTTGGCCTACCTTTTCAATGGCGTTGTGGGTGCCCCATCACCAATTAGTTTGCAACACTGTAAGAGTACATTGACACGGTGTTAGCACGTATACTTGGCTCACAGAGCTGAATAGGCACTTAGTCCAAGGCAAAAGCAAGGCAGCAAGTTACTACTAAATAGAAAAGTATTTATACCCCCTCTACTACTAGGTAATTACAATAAATTAATTTTCAGATTCCTATCATCCCTTCCCTTCCATAGGGATCTATCACTCCCAGCATTCCCTAACAGCAGTAGACCTTCAGGACCTGTTTAAAGTTGTAGTTTTCTCCACAAATTGCATTCCACAAGAAACATTCTCAAGGGTTAGATCAGTGGTCCCCAACCTTTTTGGTACCAGGGACCGGTTTCGAGCAAGACTATTTTTACAAGGCCCGGCAGGGTTGGGCGGGACATGGGTGGGGCTTTGGTTATAGGGGGCGGGGTTATGAAGGGGGTTAGAGTTTAGTGCATTCTTATTTAATTATGACACTTAGAATGTCCTGGCAGTACACACAAAGGGCAGTATATAATCTATCCCCCCCCAGCGCACACATAGGGCAGCATATAATTTATCCCCCCCAGTAATAGACAGCCCCACCCCCCCAGTAATAAGAAGCCCCCCCAGTAATAAGCAGTCCCCCCAGTAATAAGCAGCCCCTTCCCCTGTAATAAGTAGCCCCCATCCCAGTAATAAGCAGCCCCCCCCCAGTAATAAGCAGGTCCCCCCCAGTAATAGGCAGCCCTCCCCAGTAATAACCAGCCCCCCCAGTAAGCAACACCCCCAGTAATAAGCAGGTCCCCCCAGCCAGTAATAGGCAGCCCCCCCACAGTAATAACCAGCCCCCCAGTAATAGGCAGCCCCTTCCCCTGTAATAAGTAGCCAACCCCCCCAGTAATAAGCAGCCCCCCCAGTAAGCAACCCCCCAGTAATAAGCAGGTCCCCCCCAGTAATAGGCAGCCCCCCCAGTAGTAAGTAGCCCCCACCCCGGCGCCCCCGCTGGTGATCGCTTCAGTGGTCAGCGGCGTCGGCACGCTGCGGGCCACATAGCACAAGGCAGTGGGCCGGATTCGGCCCGCGGGCCTTGTGTTTAGAGCAAGAGTTCCCGGGGGTGCCGCGGACCGGCGCTAAACACCCAACGGCCTGGCCCCGGTCCGCGGCCCGGTGGTTGGGGACCCCTGGGTTAGATGACGTGAAAACCATACTGACATGTGCTTCTGCCACAACAGTTTTAAAATTGATTGCTAATGCCCCCATAGATAAACTGCTATTTACGTGAAAACTATGCAGCATTAAAAACTAATTTGAAAACTGCTGTTTGATAAAACTGCATGTCGGCACAGTTTCTAGCTATGTTCTGGCCATTATGTATGATCTCACCCTTTACAGGATATGCTATAAATGCCATCCTCATCTATCTGATGAATGGGAGCCCACCAGTTCTCACCCCCTCTTTCTCCACATACTTCAGTAGAGGCGTGGCAGCAAACAACTTTGCCATTGGTGTGTTTCAATGTGACAGCTGGGAATTTGTGACATAGGCTCATGTAATATTTTAATGTAAATGTACAATGGGCCCCTAGAATAAATTGTACTGGCAGCAAGCCCTAGGCACCTTAGTCCGACATTGTCTGTAACCGTCAGACATCTGTAAGGTCTTATTGAAAAGCACTGCTTTGTGCAAGTTGCTCTCTACTACGTAGTTTTAGGCCACCGACACACGGGCAGGTCGGACCCCGCATGCAGGATTCCTGCAGCGGAGTCGAAGTTCAACCCCAACTTACCTCTCCACCGTCTTCTCCTCTGTCGCAAATGTGCCATCCGTCGCTATAGCGATAACATGGCTCATGCGACCATTCTGCAATGATGATTGCAGAATGGGCGCGGGATGGCTGGCTTCCATTGATTTCAATGGAAGCCGGCCGTGTGTAGCCCGCACATAATTGCAGCATGCTGCAATTTCTCCCCTGTGAATGGAAAATGGCAATCTATTTCCGCTTGTGGACAGGAAATTGCATTTTCTCATAGCCTGCTATGGGCTGGATTTGCTGCAGAATCCGGAGGCGGAATACCGCTCCAGATTTTGCAATGCAAATCC
Source organism: Eleutherodactylus coqui (assembly GCF_035609145.1). NCBI lineage: Eukaryota > Metazoa > Chordata > Amphibia > Anura > Eleutherodactylidae > Eleutherodactylus > Eleutherodactylus coqui. The sequence goes on along the minus strand of NC_089837.1, from coordinate 134,443,587 downwards.
GCCGGTGTGCAGGAGGCCATAGGCCGGCTGCAGACGGGCATAGGTTCCATGACGGGATTCCCCGCAGAATTTCTGCCCCTGGACGCCTGCATAGGATTGCATTACAGCACGCAATCCTATGCAGACGGCCGCGAAATCAGGCGCAACAAACAAACCGCGGTATGCTCTAATTCTGTGCGGGGCTCTGCGAGCCCCACACAGAAACGTCACTCACCGGCCGCTGGCTCCGCTCTGCGCATGCGTCGGCTGCCCGGCAGCCGACACATGAAAGAGCCGGAGCCGTGGGAGCGGGTGAGTCTGTCGTGCTCTCTGCAGGCGCATCCGACCCAGCCGTCTGCAGGCGGCCATATGATGAGATAAATATAAACTCCATATAAAGTTACTTTATTTGTGGTAAACTAAATATGTTATCATGCTAAACATTTTCTCCTTTGATTTATTATTTTAAGACATTGTCCAATTGTTGATCTTTCTCTATTATGTCAGCTCACCAGGTTTAGGTACATAATTGCTCAAGAGATAGTTCAGATGCTATATGCATGCTTCCAGGAGATCAACAAAGTGACATTTGAAAACATGGAGGCAGTTTAGAAACTTCACAGGACTTTATAAACTAAGATAATATAAACAAGATAATTGCAAGCAACAGAGTAGCACAACATGATATTTTTCTATTACGGAACAGTAAAAATGTGTCACAGAATAAGCCAGAAAGCACAAATAATTATAATTAAAATTGACATTTCAAACAACATTTGAGGACAGTATGCTATTATTTAGTGAAATATTCCACCCCAATATGGTATGTAATAACTGTATTGCATTTTATATTTTAGCTGACATAGAAACTGTGCTTGTAGAGGAAAACGTGGTCAGATATATGGGATTTGATGGATTAGACATAAAATTATGGCTATATTCTATATCCATGCAGATCCCCTAAATAGTTGTATGAATGAGGACATGCTCTAGCAGTATTTCTTAGGTCCAGTCCTTAGGCCGGTCTCACAGGACTGGATTTGTATTGCAGATTTCGCGATCGACGTCTGCATAGACTTCCAACGGCAAAACGCAGCTATTGAAAGACATGTAGTTTCAATTTTTACACTCACGGATATGAATTGCTTATTCCGCAAGTGGAAGCAAAATCGTAGCATGCTTTACTTTGACAAAGAATCCGCATGGAAGGTTTCCATTGATGGAAGTACCAGAACTGCAGCCCATATGCAATTAACATTGCGTATGACTGCGGTTACCCCCAACATCACTAAGTGACGGTGCCGGAAATACAAACAAAGCAAAAAAAACTGTACTGTGCATGATCTTCTGTGACCCTCTGCGGTCATCCACAGTACAGTTAAGGCCTCGTTCACATGAGCGTGCATTTGCACGTGCGTTGGTGAGGACAAATCTGGGCGTACATGCACATGCCAAAACACACCTGAATGAAGCTCTGTGCAGCGCTGTCAATGGGCCCGCCGCTGCTGTCGTCGGCCCAGTTGAAAGCAATGGCCTGCCGGCGACCCCTGCAGTGATTTTCAGGGAAGGGCTTTAAATATAAGCACTTACCTGAAAATTATCCCTAGCTGTAGTAAAAAAAATTAAAAAATATACACTTACCTGTCCGCTGCTGCAGGGCTTCAGGCGTGTCTAGCCGCATGCTCTCCCTGCACTGTAATGAAGTTCTTTCAGCAGATGAGGATTTAAAATCTCCACCTGCTAAAAGGGCTGCGTCTGTTTGGCTTACATTTAAAGCCCTTCCCCGAAAATCACTGCGGGGTGTGCCAGCAACCTATTGCTTTCAATGGGAGAGCTTCACGATCCTCTGCCACAGCTGTGACAGTTGTGGCAGGAGATTCTTCACTTGCCGTGGGGAGTCTTCTTGTCACTGAACACTGTGACAGTGCTGTCACAATGTTCAGTGACAAAGGGACTCCCCGGGGGAATATTGACATGCACCACGGAATATTGCATGCACGCATGTCCTATGTTTTTTGGTACGTGCGTTTGCATGCCTGTAAAACATGGAAAGGCTAACACAGCATAGGAAACGAATGGTTCTAATAGACGCGTGGTTATGTGCGCACGATTGTACGCACATAAACAGGCTGTTGAATAAGGCCTAAGGGAGGTATACAGGGTCTCAGGCTGGGCTCACAGCCGTAATCCCATGCAGGCCTCCCGCATGCGGAATCTCACCCGTTCATGTGAGCCTGGCCTTAAGTACCATAACAGATCATGATTTGAGCGTATCCCATAATCACAGCAGTTTTATCAATTCCTGGGGCACTGACAATAATTATATCACCTGTACAATGCTAAGAAAATCCTGAAAACATGACCTATAAAGGTACTGGTAGATCAGAGTAAAGACACATTGCCCTATGATTTTTCACATAATATAATAATGATCTAGCTTACAATTAACATGATGATAGCAAACTATTTTCCAAAGAGTGTTTACATTTCTAATGATTTCTTCCTAACCAGTGTTGAGAACTGAATCAGTAGAACCTGTTTGCAGGTTGAACTTTGCTCGTAAAACTTGGGCAGCTCATCTTGGCGGAACCAACTAAAAGAAGGTGGTGGTTCACTGTGACTAGCTCTGTTGCCTTGCAGTGCTGGGGTCCCAAGTTTAAGTCTGACTAATGACAACATCTGCATGGAGTTTATATGAAGAATGATGAGAAACAAAAGGATTATATATAAACTCCACGCACATGTTGTCGTTGGTCAGATTTGAATTTAGCACTCCACCACTGCAGGACTAATAATGCTAACCACTGGTCTACCATGCCTCTTCATTTTCCTTTCCCCTACAACGAAAAAAACAGGGGAACCTACAAACTCCATGCATCAATATTGCTAAATATCCAGAGAACACCATAGAACAAATGTTTTAGGAGGGTATCGACTATCATTCATTAAAAATATTAGTTTTAGAGTTAATGTTATAAATACATTGTGGATGTAGTAGCTGAGATTAGCTCAGATCCTTTTACTTGCATTCAAAATAAGGAGACTTGAATTGACTTGACAGCTTGCATTTCTGAATAACAGTTTACCAATAAAGGCATCATCTCAATTCAATTAGCTGCTAATTTTCTCTAAATACCTTGCATGTTCCCCCTCTCTGGTTAATGTAGTGTAAACTGACACGGTTACAAAACAAAGTTTCTAGGAATAACAGAATTGGTAATCTCTATATTTTTGTATGTTTCCTCCTGACGTAAAGTATTTTGAAATGACCTTCTATATTCATATACGTTAAGTCAAATAAATGTTTTTATTGTAAGCTCACTCTCCAGTTCCTTTTGTCATATTGATAGCCCCAAACTGGAACCTAGGGACCACCTGTCTCAACCTTGATAGATATATGCAGGGACACCAGACAAGGACATAACACACAACAGGCATCTGCACAGCTACAGATGTAGGTGAACGCCAGCATAGGACATTGTACACACCAAGTGTCTGCACACCTACAGACATACGAGGCACCTGATGTAAACTATGACTGGTACATTGGAGAAGCCATTGTTCACATCAGGTGCCTGCACACCAACTAACAGACACTGGACAAGACATGGTTCACACTAGGTGTCTGCATACCTACAGACACAGGGGAATCCCACCCAGAACCTCATGCATGCATATGTATACTGAAACAGACATAGTTTAAATATCTGCATCCAGACACGTAAGGGACAGAGCATCAGACATCACCCATCTGACGGAGAAGGGGCAAAGCATGAGACATCACACATCTGACTGAGAAGTGAATAAGGTGTCAGACATCACACATCTGATAGAATAAGGGACATCTAATGCCTGGAACTACACCTGACAGGTGTAAGGAAGCAGGGACCCGCAGAACAAGCAAATGCGGGAACCAGGTGTCCATCTTCAGGGAGTGTGTGGGAGAACGACTAAAACTAACAACACAGTAGGCATGACTCCAAACACAATAGTTCTAAGAGGGAAGGATGAAAAAGTGATAATGCACAGCACCCTCTAGCAAGAAGGGCTGGTACTTATATATACAGATGTATGATGATTGGCTGGCTGGAGAACTCTACACCATCAGCCACCCAAATCACCAACACCTATACCAGTGTGTTCCCGGGAACCCATAGTACTACAGATACCAAGAGCACAACATGGCAGTATTGGTTAATTACCTTTTATATATATTCATTCAAGTATTATTTATATATTAACGCAAGCAGTGCCCATATTAATTTATTCATATATCACATTAATTTAAGGTATTAACAGTTTTATGACCTAGTTGAGATTCATTTTAGATCTATTTTACATACTGTGCATACTATTTTTACTAAAGCACTTAATTTATTGATGCTTCTGACAATTAGCATGAAGCATGTAGCGGTACATTCACAAAAGGCTACATGCCAGGATACTGGCACACAAAAGTTTAGCTTAGCAACTTTTCTTCCTTCTGGGCCAGCCCCGCTGCCTTTTCAAAAAGTAAGAAGGACTTGTTGGGAGGACATGACCACCTCAATCTGATAAAGTTTAGTATAATTTAGGCCAGGAAATGGTGTAAATTATGCCAGGAATGTACGCGTGGTCAGGACCAGGAGTACATTTCTCAGAAGATATACAGACCTGCCAGGGATGTGCTAAATACATAAAGAGGCGTGTGACTCTTCAAATATTCAGCGCGCTCTACGCTGGGGGAAATCATGCTAAGCCTGGCATAGAGAAAGCTAGGCTTAGTAATACTTCCCCCCAGTTTCTGTCATTCCATGCTGCTCTCTTGGGTTTCTGAGTAACTATTTCCTCTTGCTCATGTACCATTCGCTGAAGTGCGCATGAGCTCTGTTTTCACTAAGTTTGTAATGGATATTTAATGGATGCATACTGAGTATATTTAAAGGGGTTGTCCCGCGCCGAAACGGGTTTTTTTTTTTTTCAACCCCCCCCCCGTTCGGCGCGAGACAACCCCGATGCAGGGACGTACAGACAGCTTACCGGAGCGCTTACCTTGATCCCCGCGCTCCGGTGACTTCTATACTTACCTGTGAAGATGGCCGCCGGGAACCTCTTGCTCCGTGGACCGCAGCTCTTCTGTGCGGTCCACTGCCGATTCCAGCCTCCTGATTGGCTGGAATCGGCACGTGACGGGGCGGAGCTACACGGAGCTGCTCTCTGGCACGAGCGGCTCCATAGAAGACAGCAAGAAGACCCGGACTGCGCAAGCGCGGCTAATTTGGCCATCGGAGGCCAAAAATTAGTCGGCACCAAGGAGACGAGGACGCTAACAACGGAGCAGGTAAGTAAAAAACTTTTTATAACTTCTGTATGGCTCATAATTAATGCACAATGTATATTACAAAGTGCATTATTATGGCCATACAGAAGTGTATAACCCCACTTGCTGCCTCGGGACAACCCCTTTAAGGTCCGTCATTCACTTTGATTGCTTCAGACAGATCTGAAGCAACTCTTAGTGAACGCGCACTTGGCATGGACCGTGGAATACAGGCAAACTGTTAGCGATATACAGATTCCTTTTGTGAAAGCATAATAACCCGCTGTTCGTTGCTAGCAATTTAATTTCTGAATGTGTTTGGTTTTAAACTCAGAATCTATGTAAATTATGCTTAAATATCTGTCCAAAATTTACCTGAAAGGTAAAACGCTTCTTGTTTTAGCGCCATTGCTGACTAAGAATAGTATAGTTTCTGACACCGTATGAACTCATCCTGTATACTTAAGGGAAGGGGCCTCATTACCTGAAACACTGTGTTTTATGGATAGCCAAAAAAGTCTGTATTTATGGAAAAGGAATCTGTACTCTGCATGTGAATGATCATTTGAAACATACTATTTTTTTCGAGGGACAAAGAAGGCTCTTTTGATCATCAAGAGCTTTTAACTGGGCAGCGGTTCTCATATTGTTATTCAGTGGTGTTGTGCTTAGGGTGGTTTCACCTCTGCATCGGGACCTCTGACCGGAGGTTCCATCGTAGATCCAGCTGAAAATACTGGAAGAAAAAGCATCCAAAAGCCGGGGAGCTGGCCAGAAAGCGAGCGGGCCCCATTATAGTCAACGGAGTCCACCTGCTGTAGTTCAGTTCTGCCTACAGACGGAACTGTTCGGATGCTGGGATTCTGCTTTCCTGCTCCCTGAATGGAGTAGAGTATAGCCAAGAAGTATAACAGCCATATTATCACAAGCGAAATAATGCAGTTACTTGGGATTCACTATTACAGGACAGGGAAAGAGAGTGATGGTAACTGGATAATGAGGATGGAGATGATGATGATTAAATTAATGAAACTGGCAGTGAAGACTGGAGCAAATTGTATGGGACAGAAATAACAACCAGAGAAACCTCTCCCTGACAATAGCTCTCCATTTGTCTCTTCCCAACCTCAGGTAATACTGACCCTAGCATCAACACCACTATCCCTCAGTAAACTTGAGTTTTTCTTACTTATACCCCTAGGCCTAGTTTCCCATGGGCGATCGCAATTTTGCCGCTCAAAAATTGCAGGAAATCGCATCTTTGTTTCTGCAATTTTGGAGCGTCAGCGCTGCTTTTTTTAGAATAATCTTGCATCGCATCGCTGCCGCCCGTGTTAAAATCACGTGAAAAAAATGCGTGTTTTTATTAACGCAAAAGTCAATGGGGCTTTCTAATTGTTAAAATGGCATCGTAACACGCATTTTTTGGGTTGCGAAGCGATAAAAAGAAGCCTCCATAAAGAAACATGGGAGATTAAAAAAAAAAATCGCACACCGCAGAAAATAGAACATACTGCAATTTTTGTTATTTCAACAATGCATCAGTGAAAACATTGGTTTCCTAATCTGCTTTTTTACTGACCATCGCATCAGGTGAAAATCATGCAAAAATTGTGCGATTTTCTTGCTTGTGTGAAACCACACTGACTAGGACTCAGACAAAAGATAAATAAGCTGGCTAAATAATGATCCCAGACTAAGCAGATGCAAAGAATAAAGGCTAAAACCAGAGACAAAGAAACAAGACTTGATTAAACAGCCAGGGAAGAATCAGGAGGCTACCCATACATATTAGATGGTTGGCCAACTGATGAAATTGGCACGTTTGTCCAACATTAATATAATGTGTATGGCCACTTGTACAGTTGGAAAAGTTTAACATTTAAATAAATGAAAAAGATAATATATGAAAACATAAATAAGCATTTGAGTGCATATATTTTATGAGAATGCACTTCAACTCATAGGAAAAAATATTTCTTTTATTTTCTATGGCTGACATTTTACAGTACAGCAGACTTAACACAAAAATTATGTAAATATTTGTATGCTGTTAGTGATCTATTTATTTCTAAACTTAGCTGACTGCAGCATCAATATTACTTAATAAGGAATGGAACAAAGCTTATCACTAATATTAATGAAGGAGATCATAAAAAGACATTTGGCTACAGACCAACTGGGTTTCTGTCCAACAAACCGCAAAGTAACTTATCCATTCTTGCTGCCTGAAAAAGAAATGTTATGTTTTCTCTTATCCATTGTTGCCAAGACACTAATCAACTAAAAGAATACTGATAGAATCCAGCATGATGACAGTAGGCTGGAAACTTTAGCAGTGCTATAAAGTATCCTGACTTTTTCTTCCTCAGTTACTCATTAACAATATACTAGTATTTCTGCTAGTAGTAGACAAATATGCATCTATGCATTTTGAATAAAGCTGCAGAGTGATAAACGCAGGGAAATAAAAAAAAGTGTCACAATTATATAAAATAATCAAGTCTTTAAAACTTGATTTGTAGTAAACACGTATACAATAACATTGCTGTGTGAGACAGGAAGCCCCAATTACATAATAATAAGTAATTAGAGATAAGCAAGCACCCAAGTGCTCGGGTCCGCGTTATTCGAGTCGAGCTTTTCATAAAATTCAAGAGCTCTACTCAAGTAACGAACCCCATTGACTACAATGGGAGACTCGAGCTTTTTTGCATGTGGGACGCCGGGTCCTGAGCTTTTTTTTTCGTCTCTCTCTCTTGCCAGCCAGCCAAAAAATTTGCTGATGACGCTCGCTGCGTCACCGCGGGGAGGGGCCAAAAACTGGGGCTGGCTTCGAACACGGCTTGATGCTCGTTCGAGAAATGAGCAACATCGAGTACGCTAATGCTCGAACGAGCATCAAGCTCGACAGAGTATGCTCGCTCAACTCTAATAGTAATGTTGGAATCTAAGTTTGAGTAGACGCTACTCTATGAATGTTACAAACTTTTCCTGATTTCCATTTTCCCTTTACTACTTTGGAAATTATTGAAAATTACGCAAATTATCACAATTACTTACTTATAATCAAAATGATTCTATTCTCATGCAAAATTAGTTTCAAGACCATCTGTAAGCTCATCTGACATGTATTTTTCAGTATGTACTAGAGATGAGCGAACGTACTCGGATAAGCACTACTCGTCCGAGTAATGTGCTTTATCCGAGTATCTCTCCGCTCGTCCTGAAAGATTCGGGGCGCTCCGCTGCTGACAGGTGAGTCGCAGCGGGGAGCGGGGCAGAGTGGGCAGGAGAGAAGGAGAGAAAGATCTCCCCTCCGTTCCTCCCCGCTCTCCCCTGCAGCTCCCCGCTCCGCAGCGCGTCCCAAATCTTTCAGGACGAGCAGAGAGGTACTCGGATAAAGCACATTACTCGGACGAGTAGTGCTTATCCGAGTACGTTCGCTCATCTCTAGTATGTACTAAATTCTTGCATTCTCCATAAAATAATAATTGTGATTGTGAAGTATCTTCTCTTGCAATGCTGCCATTCTTCTGTTACACCTTCTCCAGGAATAAATGAATAATTGGGTGCTGCTATTCCTTCTGTCATTTGTCCCTACACACCAACACTATCAAATCAGTGCTGACAGTGTCAGTCTGTGGATGGACATGCCCTACTGGGAAAATGGTCACTATTAGGCAGGAATCACACATGTGATTTTTGGTATAGTTTGGTACTGGTTTTTGACACAAAGAGATGAATGTATCCAACATGAAGGAAATGTAAAATTGCTTCCTTTATATTTCCCCTTCCTTTCAAATTCACTCTGGACATTGGTTTAAAAAATATAACAACCTTAAAGTTGGTCAGCTCCTCCCTTTGCCACCCGATCTGAGATCCGCTAAGAAAAAAAGTAATCAAAAAGTCTTATGTATTTAAAAATTATCCCAACGGAAACAACAGTATGTACCACACAAAATGAACCCTCACACAACTATATTGATGGAAAAATAAAAAAACATATTGTGCGCAGAAGATGGGGACAGAAAATAATTTAAAAAAATTAAATATCTTTAAAAAAAAGTAGTACAGCAAAAATAAATAAATATAAGTTTTGTATCATAGTAATTGTACTGATCCATATAGTAAACTTATCATGTTATTTTTGTTGCAGTTTGTGTGCTGTAGAAACAAGACACAACAAAAATGGTGGAATGTCGTTTTTTTTCCATTTCTTTCCACTTAGAATTTTTTTAAGTTTTTCAGTACCTTATATGGTACATTAAATAGTACCATTGAAAAATACAACTTGTCCCGCAAAAAACAAGCTCTCATACAGCTAAATCAATGAATAAATAAAGTTACGATTTTTTTAGGGGGGGGAGGAAAAAACGTAAATGTACATATTTTCTTGGATATCCCTCCAGATAACTTGATCAGGATGGGGAAGAAAGTGCGAGCAGCAAGCCAGGACACATAGGTGCTGTGGCGGGCTGTACCTCCATAGGGGTCTCCCGCCAGGCTCCAAGTGAGTTCTTTTCTCTATATGCACTTATATGATTATACATTCTATACTCATGGATTTTTTGACTAAAGCATATTACAAGGCGCTGTTCATCTGTTTTTTATGTATCTCTCCATAAGCTTCTTCACCGGACTCGAAAAATACATGAAAAATGTAAAACATGTATTAATAAAAAAAAAGGTCACCCCAAGAGTGCTTGCAAAAAAAAGTATGATAATAATGGCATTTTTAACCCCCACCTCCCTAAAAAGCATAAAAAACTATGCTTGCAAGAAGCCTTTAAAGGGGTTGTACCAGAAGATATCCCCTATCCTGTTTTATCCCCTGTCACTGCTGAGACCTCCAACAATCTCAAGAATGAGGATCCATTGTTGCTATCCTCCTTACTGCAAGGTTACTGCACATCCTGAAGTGAGGAGGAGACTGTATGCTGGTCGTGCCAGTACAACAGTGATCTATTAATTTTAAATGTGACTGCCAACATACCCGAGTTGCATCTGCTTGGGTGTTTCCAACAGCCCCATTAAAGAGAATGGAGCACTGACTGCACAGGGTTATGCCACTGTGAGCGGGGGTGAGAAACGACTCCCATAATGACAGAAGAGTGGGACATTGGTGTCCCTTTCTCAAGATGATATGCCCGCCGATCAGCACTAGAGATGAGCGAGCATGCTCGATAAGGCAAAGTACTCGAGCGAGTAGTGCCTTATTCGAGTACCAGCCCGCTCGTCTCTAAAGATTCGGGTGCCGGTAGGGGGTGGGGAGAGGCGGGGGAGAGCGGGGAGGAACGGAGGGGAGATCTCTCTCTCCCTCTCTCCCCCCCCCCCCCCCGCTCCCCCCTGCTCACCGCTGCAACTCACCTGTCACCCGCGCCGGCAGCCGAATCTTTAGAGACGAGCGTGCAGGTATTCGCATAAGGCACTACTCGCTCGAGTAGTTTGCCTTATCGAGTATGCTCACTCATCTCTAATCAGCACATTATCCCATTATTTGGCTTTTTCAGTGAATGTGTTTGTTTTTTTCTTTTTCCTCACCTCTGTGATTTTATCTACTCTATTTTGAATGTAACTGATACATTTCCATTTAACTTGGAATGGCAGTAAAAATCTTTGATTATGAAACACTATGTACTGTAAGCAGAAGCATTCAAATGACAGTTTTACACTTCACTAACAGTTCCTCCATTCTAAAGTGCATAACTAACCAGCATATAAAATCATTTAATGCAAATCCTAACTAGATATTTATAAAATGTGCCTTCAAATTCAAGTATGTTATTTACTTATGGATGGGAGCCAAAATAATATGGACATTTGTGTTGCTTATTCACTTAGAAATCCATTTCTACCAGAGTACGTGCAAGTTTGCTGCAGTCACGGCTCTGCCCTGATTTATGAGCGTATATACATCTCATGGTAATATACAGAGGATCACTTTTTCCTGTAACATGATCTGATACTGTTTTGGAATATCCCACGCAGTGCCCTGTACTATGGATATGGTATGTTGATGATGGTTTGGCTGTCTTCTCCAAGTTAGTGTAATTGATCCCTGTGGAATTATGCCAGCGTTGAATTCCTTGGCCTCATCTGTAAAATTTAAGATGGAAACTGAATCTAAAAGAAAACTTCCTCTTCTCAGTTACCCACATATAGACTTTCAGAAAGGTAGTAAATAGACACGTCTCTGTCATTCGTTTGCAGAGATTTAAAACAGATTGTCACATATCCTTTTTTCCTATTACCTCATACATATTTTTAGCAAGTTAACCTAATTAATATAATGTTTTATTTTTATCCAATTTATTATTTATTTGATTGCTGATAAGAAATGAACCGTATTTCTTTTACATTTCATCCCATAATATAGAATGTAAATTCTCTTGAGACTGATTAATTAGTAATCGATTTTTAATAGAGATGAGCGAACATACTCGTTTCGAGTAATTACTCGATCGAGCACCACGATTTTCGAGTACTTCCGTACTCGGGTGAAAAGATTCAGGGGGCGTCGGGGAGCGGGGGGAGGCGTGGCGGCGCGGGGGGTAGCAGCGGTGAACAGGGGGGAGCCCTCTCTCTCTCCCTCTCCCCCCACTCCCCGCTGCAACCCCCCATTCACCCATGGCGCCCCCCGAATCTTTTCGCCCGAGTCCGGAAGTAATCGAAAATCGCGGTACTCGGGCGAAAATGGGGCGTGGCCGAGTAGGTTCGCTCATCTCTAATTTTTAATTCAACAATGCTTATTTGCCTAGAACATATGGTCTAATGCACTGGTGTAACTATAGAGGATGCAGGGGATGTGGTTGCACCCGGGCCCAGGAGCCTTAGGGGGCCCATAAGGCCTCTCTTCTCCTTATAGGGAGCCCAGTACTATGAATAAAGCGTTATGTTTGGGGCCCTGTTACAGTTTTTGCATTGGGGCCAGAAGCTTCAAGTTACGCCTCTGGTCTAAAGCATGCTTTCCTACCCATATAGATATATAATACAATCATTGCTCTAAAGTTCATGCAATATCACAAAATGGACAAAAGCAATACTTGTTATGTGATAGTTATTCACATATTCAGTATTTCATAGAATTGTTGCATGTGTTCCAATTAAATAATTATGTAAAACATGCATTACAGCCACAGTAATATGTATGATGTATTTTATGAGAACACATAATATAGTATCATAAAGTCCGACTAGCATTGTGCTGTAAATGCTTAGAACTGACAGCTGTTTCTTAATACCCTGTGCCGTACATTTACAGAATACCTGAAATCCCTAGACAATGTGGGAAATGTATTGCGCAAATAATGCCAGGTTTAAATTGTAAAAAAACACATATTTGTGCAAATCGCCCTTGTGCAAAAATTAGCACTGTTTTTTTTATCTTTCACCTTTTTTTGCCCAGCTGAGGTGTGAGTAACTTACTATAATTTATAACAGAAGCCGACTTAAACTATAGTGGAAATTTACTCTAGTTTATAGCTACTATAGATTTCAAATAGTGCTGCACAGACTGACAGATATACACCCCATTTAATTATTAGCCGTGTGCCTCTTAATAATTTGGCGCACTTCACTCCAGAGCAATTTTGGTCTTAGACCAGTGAATAAAATGTCAGTCAGTACATTTCCCCCTTGTTGTTATTTTCTATGCACAGGCAATAATGTATTGGAATGTACATATATTTCAGTGCATTAGAATTTAAAAGTAGTAATTATAAGTAAAAGTCCCTGAGTAAGACAAAAAAGTTAAAGTTTAGCAAAGTTAATGTTAAAAATGCAAAAATAAATGAATTAATAAATAAATACATAAATAACTGTGAATATTTTACTAGTTTAAACACATTTTAATCAAAGTCAAAAAAAATAATGGCCTGTCTGAGAGTAAAGAACAGAATTTTTCTTCCCTCAGAATTTAAATCTATGTTATGAATTGACTTTAACACTGAAAAAGATATTTCAGTACCTAGTCCACTTTAAAATATAGTTACAATGGCTTCAGTATACTATATTTTCAACATACAGTGGTAATTGCCAGGCCATTGTTACTTGAAACCAACTTTAACATATAGTGCCACAGACTGTCCTGATCTTCAGTTTGTGCACTTTGCTGAAGAAGCCAGCCAATCAGCATGTGCATTACACAGTTTAAACCCCTGTATTAAGCTCCATTTAGATGGGACGAAGGTCAGGCAAATGATGCCCAACACTCATCCCTGTGTGTCCTCGTTTCCATGTTGTTGCATGGGAGCTAAAAGCACTGGCTCACTCACAGAGCGTCCAGCAGGGGGCGGGGAGACTGGAGGAGATTTCTCTCCTCGCGCTCCCCCACCCCGCTCCATTGCCTAAACATAGTGGCCGTTCAGTACTAAACGGCTGCTATTTACACTGAGCGATCAACAATCAGCTCATCATACATCATTTATGAAGCATAAACGATGGATGATGAGGTGAACGATGACAGTTCAGTGAAAACAGCAGCCGTTTAGTACTGAACGGAACTCCCCTCCAGCCTCCCCACTGCGAGCCAGTGATACTAGCCCCTGTGCAGCAGCAAGGGAGCTAGTATGTGCGGGGACGAGTGTCGGGCATTGTTTGCCCAACATTCGTCCTGTTTAAATGGGGCTTTACCTAAGAGCATGCACTGATTGGCTGTCTAGTAACATCTCTCTACAGCATAGTAGGGTACTACATGTTCTATACTACCCCTTATCTGTGCCAGGATAAGCTGTTCCTTTGGGCACCAGGTGAAGGCAGCTCAATGTTATATTTCTTGTCCACTGTGTGTTCTGTACAGGACTCTGAAGAAACTCCTGTCCTCATCACAGAAATGTTATTTACAGTTTCCAGAAGCTCTTTTCTATTTTTATATTTGAAGACTTGCTTTATCTGCATTAGTTAAAGGGGTTTTCCAGGGAGAATACTCCTGATGATGCACCCTCAGGATAGGTCATCAATAGTTGATCGGCTGGGATCCGTTGCTCAGGAACCTAACCGATCAGCTGAGCAGATGCATGCTGTCAGCCTCCCCACAAATACACAGAGGTTGGAGCTGGATCAGTGGAAGTCTCCGTGACGATCTCTGTGTAGTGGTCACCGCTTGTAACTGCAGGCACAGCTTGCGTTGATTTCAATTAGAGCCGTACCTGCAGTTACAAGTGCCAGCCACTACACAGAGGTTAGCATGGAGACTTCCACCACTTCTTCTTCCTCTTTGTATTTATGGCGCTGACAGCATGCACCTGCTCAGCTGATCAGTTAGGGTCCTGAGCGACGGACCCCAGTTGATTAACTATTGATGACCTGTCCTGAGGTTGGGTCATCAGTAGAGATGAGCGAGCGTACTCGTTAAGGCAAAATACTCGAGCGAGTATTGTTATTTTCAAGTACATGCCCGCTCGTGAGAAATGATTCGGGGGCCGGCGGGGGTGAGCGGTGAGTTGTGGGAGTGAGCATGGGGGAGAGAGTGAGAGAGATCTCCCCCTGTTCCTCCCCACTCTCCCCCACCGCCCCACCGTCCCCCACCAGCCCCCGAATCTTTTGGCACGAACGGGCATGTACTCGAAAATAGCAATACTCGCTCGAGTATTTTGCCTTAACGAGTACGCTCGCTCATCTCTAGTCATCAGTAATATTTTCCCTGGAAAACCCCTTTAAGTTCTCTGCTGAAGGCAAAGCTTTCACTGGGGTTATGCTCCCGAACCAGGTAAAAAAACATACTTAATATGATGCAGGTGACTTCCTCCCAGTGGTGCGTTAGAAGGCCTACTGTAAAGTCTCCTTACACTTGCTTAGGGCTCTTCACAAGGAAAAACAGTACCCTTCTTAAAGGGGTTGTCTCGCGGCAGCAAGTGGGGTTATACACTTCTGTATGGCCATATTAATGCACTTTGTAATATACATCGTGCATTAAATATGAGCCATACAGAAGTTATTCACTTACCTGCTCCGTTGCTAGCGTCCCCGTCGCCATGGTTCCGTCTAATTTCGGTGTCTTCTTGCCTTTTTAGACGCGCTTGCGCAGATCCGTCTTCTCCCTTCTTCTCCCTTCGGCTCCGCTCGGCAGCATCGGCATTTTGGCTCCGCCCCCTTGTACGCATCATCGCGTAGCTCCGCCCCGTCACGTGCCGATTCCAGCCAATCAGGAGGCTGGAACCGGCACACATCATGGGGCGGAGCTACGCGATGATGCGTACAAGGGGGCGGAGCCAAAATGCCGATGCTGCCGAGCGGAGCCGAAGGGAGAAGAAGGGAGAAGACGGATCTGCGCAAGCGCGTCTAAAAAGGCAAGAAGACACCGAAATTAGACAGAACCATGGCGACGGGGACGCTAGCAACGGAGCAGGTAAGTGAATAACTTCTGTATGGCTCATATTTAATGCACGATGTATATTACAAAGTGCATTAATATGGCCATACAGAAGTGTATAGACCCACTTGATTTCGCGAGACAACCCCTTTAACACTCATCAAAGTGCTTTACAGGCATTGCGCCATCTCCCAATTACATACTAAAGTTTCATATATTCTCAGAATCTAGAATTTAATCATAGGTATATTTTAAGCTGAGCAATAAATAATATATCAGCAATAGTATCATGTTTGTTCTGAAAAACATTTGTGCACAGTATTTTTTGCATAATTAAACTTATTTACCCACAAAAATCTCATAAAAAATCTCATCAAAATATGTTAATTACTCATCTATGACAACAACCATTTTCAAAAGACTGTGTGGTAGTTCCTTGGTTAGGACATAATGAGAAATTTCAGCTCTGCTGCATGGACCATGACTTTCAAATGGTCCGATGGTGAGTTAGAAGCTCTCATGTAAACACATCAGCTTTTTGTAATAAAATATTAAAATCTTTCCTGGAGCATGAATATCTTATGTGCTTTATTCTGCTTGGTTTACTTTGAAACCTAATTATTTAAAACTGTAGCTAATAAATAAAATTATGCTTGTATGAGGGGCTCGGACAAGTAAATCAATATTTGTCCTAGGAAGGACCTGTCCTTGCTTTATTTTATGATAGCTTTCAAATCGTTAGCACTAAGAAAATATTTAATTACATGTTACATTTCACTGGTTCACATATGGTAGTAAGAAATTGATAATTAGATATATATCTCAATATATTCTATGTACAGACCTAGCAAAGTTTAACTTGAAATTTTTCATTGCATTATGATAGCTTTTTATGGCAGGTTTTGATTACCCTTTCAATCGCTTTACAGTGGGTTTTGTTGTGTTAAGATAACAATATACTTTGAATGGCTTAAGTTGAAATAGTTTGTTGTAGAAAGTTGTGATTGTCTTCAGCAAAAGAAACCAAGTAATCTTGTAGATATGATACCTTTTAATGGCTAACAAAAATACACAATGTTATAGCGAGCTTTCAAACCTACTCAGGGTTCTTTCTCAGGCTGAGTAGGTTGGAAAGCTCGCTATAACATCATGTCTTTTTGTTAGCCATTAAAATGTATCATATCTACAGGATTACTTGGTTTCTCTTGCTGAGAACAATCACATTTTGCTCTACTGGCTAACCAAACGTTTGTCTTTTTACTTTGAAGACAGTTACTTAGTTATCAGGATACATCATTAATAGAGATGAGCGAGCACCAAAATGCTCGAGTGCTCGTTACTCGAGTCGAACTTTCAGTGATGCTCGAGAGTTCGTTTCGAGTAACGAACCCCATTGAAGTCAATGGGCGACTTGAGCATTTTTGTATATGACTGGTGCTCTGCTAAGGTTTTCATTTGTGAAAATCTTAGCAAATCACCAAAGTCATGTAAAAAACACAGAAATAGATAGGGCAGGCGAGGAGCAACATACAGGGCTGCATTTCGGGCTCCGAGGTCTCACTATTAAGCCACAATAGTGGCAAGAGTGAGACACCCCCCCCCCCCCCCACTGTCAGCATAAAGATCGTTCTCCTCTGCCACAGCTGTAACAGCTGTGGCAGAGAAGAACGATGTTAGCCCATTGAATTCAATGGAGCCGGCAATACAGCCGGCTCCATTGAAAGCAATGGGCTGCCGGCGATCGCAGGATGAATTATCAGGAAGGGCTTAAAAATATAAGCCCTTACCTGAAAAAGAAAGATTTTAGTGTAAAAAAGAATAAAAATGCAGGTATTCTCTTCAATGGAGCCGCTGCTGCTGCCGGCGACTCCATTGAAGACAATGGTCCGCTGGCACACCTGAATTCTTTTTCAGGGAAGGGCTTTACATATAAGCCATTCCCTGGATATCAATTAAAAGTGATTTAAAAAACAAAAAAAAATAGATACTTACCTCCCTTCAGCTGCCGGGGCACAGCCGCGTCTTCTCCTGCTGTCCCCTGCACTGTGGTGCTGAACTGCTGTCATTCAGCTGAGAGCTGCACTGAGCCAATCAGAGGCAGCATTCACTCACCCATTCATGAATTCATGAATGGGTGTGAGTGAGATCTGCCTCTGATTGGTCAGGCTGTGACCAATCAGAGGCAGCTCATTCAGCAGGCGGGGATTTTAAATCCCCGGCTGCTGAATACTACAGAGAGCAGTTCGGAAGAACTGCCAGCTGGCCGCAGCTGAACTCCGTCTGCCGGGACCAGGTGAGTATATATATTTTTTTTATTTTTACACATTTCTGGATGAATTGCAGGAAAGGGCTTATATATTTAAGCCCTTCCCGAAAATTCATTGTGCGATCGCCGGCAGCCCATTGCTTTCAATGGAGCCGGCTATATTGCCGGCTCCATTGAATTCAATGGGCTAACATCGTTCTGCCGGGACAAGGTGAGTATTTTTTTTTTTTACTTTTTACACATTTTAGGATGATTTTCAGGTAAGGGCTTATATTTTTAAGCCCTTCCCAAAAATTCATCCTGCGCTAGCCAGCAGCCCATTGCTTTCAATGGAGCCGGCTGTATTGCCGGCTCCATTGAATTCAATGGTCAGTGCTCGTTTAATCGAGACGAGCACCGCGTGGTGCTCGTCTCGAGTAACGAGCATCTCGAGCACCCTAATACTCAAGCGAGCATCAAGCTCGGACGAGTATGCTCACTCATCTCTAATCATTAAACAAAGAATTATTAGAGCAATCATCGATCCAGGTGAAAAAATTACACTTGAGTCATTGAGAGCAGTACCAGTTAACAGTCTTTCACATGAACTTAGGATGTCTCCTACCTTTAGAAACAAAAATAGGCTACTTCCTGTCCCTCACATGATTTCCAAGTTCTTTCTGTCTAATCAACCCCGCAAACTCTCTCCTTACAACCAATCATTGTGAGATCTCTTCTTTTCTTTCTTTACTACCAAAGTGAAAGAATACACCTGATCGCGTCTGTGTTTATAAAGTTACCGTATGTCCACATATAGTGGAAATGCTGTGGATTTTCTGCAGTTGAATTGACTGTGGCATTTTACAGTACCAGCAGTGTGGATGAGATTTCCAAAAATCTTACCAACATGCTGGTGAAATCCACAACAAAATCCGCTTGTTATATGCTGATTTTGATGCAAATTTTAGTGTGGATTTTGATGTTGATCCACACCAAACTCCCCGATGTGTGGAAATAGCTTTACTATACTCTTGTGCACGGCTTAAGGCTAAAGCTGGCTATGCACTTCCTGAAACAACATGCCAATCATGGTTAGTCTCGAAGACTATTATTCTGTAGGTCAATGTCATAGGGCTCTTCTACACAAAACGATTTTCGTTCAGATTTTTGCTAGACCATGCGATTCTGAGCTATAATTGTTTAGTGCAGATGCCTCCAGTAACTGAACATTGAATAATAATTTATTTGCTTATCGTTTGTCATTCAGTTTAGGCAGACAAAAAAATCAAGCAACGATCAGCCTATGTAAACAGGCAGTCTTTGATCTATGAATGCATGGCTGTTTTCTGTGAATGGAGGTGTGTGATTGGAAGAGATGCCTGGCCCGCTCCACCTCTGTTCACTGAGCGATCATTGCTACTGTGTGAAAGCGCAGGAGCGATAATCAAAGGAACAACGGTTGGTCGCTTAAGCATTTGACAATCATCCTTTGTAAAAGGACCCTAAGTCAAGATGATGTTTAGAAAAAGAAAAGATCTCTGCTTTGCATCTTAACATGGGATGATCATCAATTGATAAGTGTCATATAGCACAATAGAATTGTCAAGTATTAACAATGACAGCATGAACAGCAACTGAAAGAATCCCACATGGCAGATAAACTTTTCATATTTCTGCCTTTGATCTTGCATCCTTTTTTGCAATGACAGTTAGCTGAATATGTTCTAAACTGGCCTTTTTGGACATCTGAAATCTCTAGTGTATAGCAAGCTTAAGGCTTTATAAAGCTGTAATAGGCTTGTATCCACACATAGATAAATATAGCACATACATCTCTCAATGGCACAATCATTTTTTTCCCCAAAGCTGGTGATCTTGTGCCTTACTTCTCAGGATATGTTGAACTAAGAACAAAGGCAACACATAACCTATCTCTATCGCCTATATATAGTATAAAGACAATTAAAGCAACTTTCCCATAAGGTAATCACTTTGGATATGAGGTCAAGGCTAAATTCCTATATTCCACCCTGACATTCATTCCGCTATAGAATTGCGCTACCCTGTTTCCCTGAAAATAAGACATACCCTGAAAATAAGACATAGCACGATTTTCCAGAATTTTTGAGGATGTAAAATGATTTTTCAGGCTTTTTGAGGATGCTTGAAATATAAGCCCTACTCCAAAATTAAGCCCTGCTAACAGTTAATTTAAAAAGTCAATTTAAATAGTGTCCAGGCAGCTATACATGTAAAAAAGTTAAACCTTTTTGAACAAAAATTAATATAAGACACTGTCTTATTTTCGGGGAAACAGAGTAGTAGCGACAAGTCTCACAATCTTATGGGCAATAGCAATATCTGGGGAAAAATTAGTCTGACACTTTGCTAATACCTGTAATTAGTCGAGGGAAGAGCAGTGCACAGGATAAAAAAGATTCCCTAAGGGCCCTTTTACATGGCAGGATATATTAGAACGAGCATGCAACCAGTGAAGAAGTGGCCATCGTATATCTTTGGTTTGGCATGCATTAACAATGAACAATAATTGGGTAGTTTCAATTGTTTATTTGAACATAACCACATCTCTAGGCAGCCCTTCTGCCACTGCTTTCTATTCATTAAATCATTACAATGCCTGTTTGCACAAAAAGTTGTGAAGCACAGGAACAATGATTTTCAGATCCTCATGAAAGGTCCAAATAGGAAATAATTTAACCATTCATTGCTGATTGTTTGGTCACTGCGCATGTTTAACGATTATCGATCGAACTCGATCTAACCATTATTTGCACATTAATTGTGGCATGTAAGAGGGGGCGCTGATAAGTATTGAGCCTTCCCCAGAAAAAATTGAGCTAGGAAGCTGAAACTGCTGCACTATTCTACATATTCCTCTGGATGTCAATGCACTTGCCACTTCTCTCCTGCAGCTTTTAAAGTCCCTGCAAATAGAATTCTTCTGACTGCTGCTCAAACAACTCATTTGCAGCATTGGAAACCACTGTGCCTCCATTCCTTAGGGTGGCTTCACACAAGTGTGTTTTTGTGTGTGCATATGCGTGCATAAAAACACGCTTCTATTAGAAACAATGCATTCCCTATGGTGTGTACACAGGTCCCTGTTTTACAGGTGCGTGCTTGTAAAGATAGGACATAGAAAATGCATGCATTGTGTTCAATAGAGCCGTGACAGCTGCCAGCAGCTCCATTGAAGACAATGGTCTGTCGGCGCCCCTGAATAGTTTTTTAGGGAAGAGCTTTACATTTTGAAAAACTAGAATTTTAATGTAAAATGTTTCCTTCATCCCCGTGAGGAAAGATAATTCCCTGCTGCACCTGCCACATCTGTGACAGATGCAGCAAAGGAATTCTTCATTCCTGCAGGGAATAAAGAATTCCCTACCACAGCTGTCACAGATGACAGCTGCGGTAGGGGATCCAGCTGCCACCATCTTGTAATTGTTTTTCAGGAAAGGGCTTTAAATATAAGCCCTTCCGTGAAAAACAAGAAAAAATTGTGATAGTAATATAAAAAATCTATACTCACCATTCTTCAGCTGCCGGGGCTCAGCTGCATCCAGCTGGCTCTTCTCCTGCACTGCTGTGAGGAGTATTCAGCAGCCGGGGATTTAAAATTCCCACCTGCTAAGTGGGCTGCCTCTGATTGGCTGAGCACTCAGCCAATCAGAGGCAGCACTCACTCATCTATTTATGAATTCATGAATCTGCATGCGGCAGATGTGTTATTCATCCCCATGGGGACACGGCAGTAGCGGAAAGGTGTGTTTTGTTGTTTTTTTTTGCACTAAAATTCTTGTTTTTCAGGGAAAAGCTTATATGTAAAGCTTTCCCCTGAAAAGCAATTCGGGGGTGATGGCAGACCATTGTCTTCAATGAAGCCGCTGGCAGCAACCGCGGCTCCATTGAAGGCAATAGGATGCCAGGAACCCCCACAGCGATTTTCGGGGAAGGGCTTGTGACATTAGCCCTTCCCCGAAAATCATCCCTGGTTTGTGTAAGAAAAAAAAAAAATATATATATATATATACAGTATATATATATATATTCACCTCTCCACCGCTGCCCTGTCAATATTTCCCACGAGGAGTCCCCTTGTCACTGAACACTGTGACAGCACTGTGGAGTAGTGGTGGAGAGGTGAGTGTGTATATATATATATTTTTTTTTACACAACCCAGGGATGATTTTCAGGGCAGGGGAGGGCTTATATTTCAAGCCCTTCCCTAAAAATCACTGCAGGGGTTGCTGGCATCACACTGCTTTCAATGGGGCTGCCGGCAGCAGCCGCAGCCCCATTGGAAGCAATACTACATTCATGCGTGTTCATGCGGGTACGTGGGTGTGCGGTGTTGTGCGCACCTATGTACATGCTTGTGTGAATGCACCCTACGAGATTAAATTAAAGTTTATTGACTTTTTTATGCTATTTTTTTGTCCCTCAAGGAGACTTGAAGATGTGATAGTTCGATCACTGGGATAGTACACTATAATAATTGTGAAGTGCATTTTACTAAGCCTATGACAGCAGCCTGTTAGACTTTGCCAAAAGCGGAGTCTAATAGGCAGAGCTACATAGCAGATATGGAGGCCTTTGTCAGGTTTTAAGCTGCCATGAGAACCAATTGGTACCTTGCAATCATGCTGCGGGGTACTGATTGTTCATAGAATTATCCCCTTGCATGCTGTTGTTGTAATGGACTGTGGCATATGAGGGGTTAAACTGCCAAGATCTGCCTTTTCTCTGCATCCGGTGTTTAGAACAGAAGCCTGGCTGTCAGTAGTCAGCTAGGCCACCGCCTTAAAAAGATGCATGTGCAGGTTAAAAGCCCATTAGTGAGGTTAGTAGAAAGGTGTATTAGCCATTACCAAAGGCTTAAGGGGTTACTACTACCTTATCCTATTCTAAGCTATAGTTGTATATGGGAAATGTATATGGGAAATCTATATGCTTCTTTTATATCACGCACAACATTTTGCCTTCCGTAATTACTCTAGGTACCCATACCAGATGCCATAATATTGCTCTTTTTTTTTTTGAATGATCAAATGAGTGACATTGACAAGCCCTCTGCTATTCCTCTTTACCCCTAAAGAGAATCATTTGGGAAAAGATCATGTAATGTATTTAGGAAGTATTCTTTTATATGTGGAGGCTTGATGAGGCAAATGACTGATGTGTTACAAGAGTAATGTAAAAGTTTGGTTGTCTGCAAGCAGAGTAGGTCAAGTTCTAGAAGTACAAATCCCTGAACCGCAGCCTTTGTCCATATAATAATAAGGCGTGCTTCCATAATAAATGAATTTCTCCAAAAGGATGAATCTTCTTATATATTGATATTCTCCTACAGTATGAATGTCCTTTTCTTATGTCTGGAAATAATAGCAAGAGGCATTATATTCATGGCTATTATGTAAGCTTTATTAATAATTTGTTTACATGTGCTTACACATACAATTCTCTCTTTTCTATTAGTTAATTTATTTATGACCTGACCTTTCCTACCCTTGAAATTAGAGGAGTCCATTCAAGAGTTTCAAGTAGTCTTTGTTACTGAACTTGCTAAATTCATTATCCTACTTCACCTTGATAGACATCTGCAATGCTTTCAGTTAATCCTGCTGTCACCGTCCCTGATTAGGTATTATAATGTGTGCATGAAATTAAGACAAATATTGGTAATAAAACTGATCTGGAGAAGGTGTACATTCATCTTTCTAATATTTCATTTTTCTACTCTACTTACTAATGCATTTCCTATTTCCGTAAATAGAACTAAGGGCATATCTATGCTACTGTTATTTTCTGGTATGCTTTTGTGAAACTGGAAATAACTAGTCATGACAGCTCTGTCAATAGATTCTATTCATTCCTATGAGATCAGTTTGCATACGTTTGCTGTCAAAACCAAAGACGTACTGTATTGCAGAAAAAAACTTGTGTGCAAGTGCCCTTTAAAAATGTGAACTTAAATGACCCTTTTGTGGTCAATTATAGAGTTAGTGTATAGCCAGTGACAATTCCTTGTGCTTTAAAAAATATATGAACTCTATATTAGATTTATGGAGCGTATGCAATGCATCTATGAGTACTGGGAACAGCCTCCATGCTATTTATATAGCAAACTTCAAATGTGACAACAACCACTCCAGCCATTACAGACCCATATAGAGCTTTTACATTTGAAAAACAATTTACTTCCTGAACTTGAAGGCAGATCTTAATAATAGATATTGATCTCTTTTCCAGAAACAGACTCTATTTTTTGCCATTCTGGTTTTAACTATGGAGTGGACCAAGATGTGCTATTAAAAAAAACAAACATATTACATACAATTTCACTCTACTGTATAGTATGCACTTGTATTGTTGCATTAACTATTACCCTTGGGGCATATCTATTTCATGAGGATCACACAGATTGCAATTGCTTAAGGTGCATTTATCATTGTACTCCAAGGATGCTTGGAGTGTAGAAAACATGCTCTGCCTGTTCATCGTTGCCAGGAGCATCTCTGTAGTACATGCTCTAGCTGTTCATCATTACTGGAGCACATTTCACAGAGCATACTCAAAATGTGTGTTAGCTGTACTTCATTGAAAAGCAGGATTGAAATCAGAACATCAAAATAGCAGAACCCACTACAATACCTCTGATCCACTTTATCTCGCGTAGACAGTTGTGTAGCATTGAAATAGACGCAGAAGCAGAACAGATGTACCAGTCAGAAGTCATTTCTCTGTCATATGTTTATTAAGAAGCATGTATAGACTGATGATAGAAGCATGTATAAGTAAAAGGGGTTGTATGAGTTATAGTTTATCTCTAAAATGCCATCTGCATCCACTAAAATAACAAATAGTGATATACGCACCTCTCCACTGCGGCCTGCAGTGCTGCTTCGGGTCTGCCCTCTGACATCACATTTACTGGTTGCCCCAGCTTCTCTACAGGACATCACAGGCGCTACAGCCAATAACAGAGCTCAACACTGCAGTGCCTGTGAGTACCATAGAGAGGGTGGGACTGTAGCCTGTACACAATCATAGATACAGAGGAAGTATCACCGGCATGGGACACAGCGGGGAGAGGTGAGTACATGACTATTTGTTATTTTAGTGCATACAGAAGGAATTTTACAGATAAACTTGGACAACTCATTTAAGGTGAAAAACTCAACAAGTGAACATTAATGGTCAGCTTGTTACTTTTAATGGACAAATAATTTACAATAATTAGGTCACAAACTTCTGATCACATGATGTGTGATTTGGCTGCTGGTGCTCAATTTGTTCATCATTGCATCTGCTGCAGAATGACCACTCTGCACTCCAGCAGGTCACATGATTGACTCTATGATGTCACAGATTACTCTTGAAGTAGCCAAGAGTGTATTGATAAATATACATTTAGTGACACAACGTTTTGCTTTTTGTAACCTTATTAGAAGCTAGTTTCAGGAAGGATGGTGGAAGTTACCCTCTTAATTGTAGCTGCAGAGAAAATTTAAGGCAGCAAACATAGACACAGAAGTAGAAGGGTTAACTGCATATAGATCTTTACTGAAGTTGAAAGAAATACATAAACCGGCCACACTGGGAAAATCTCTTGGCCTTTAGCCATAAAAGGATCAGTACTCATTCTTTGTAAGCAGTAACATCTTTACGAAAATGTCTCTATAGTATAGTACATACAATAAAGCATAAACAATTGATACAGTCTCCATAGGAGAGGCATACATTTAAACTGGTGGTTAGGTTTAAATGGTTCTCTGGTAGGCTTACTCAATAACAGCTGTTTGTCTTTCAATTCCTCTAGTCGGTTGCTTTTGCATCTCCACTGTCTTAGACACATTGCCCGTAGACCTAGTCACAGCTCTGTTGTTCCTCAGCTTTACCCATTGTTTCAGGCCCTCTAGCAGCCACCAAGTTAGTCCAACTCCTACTATCCAACATCAGTCATAGGCAAACAATTACTTCATGGTAGCAAGGACATCATACATCCATGAAGATTCCAACACCACTATTCTTTTCAGGTACACTCCTTTTTTAGAATATCTGTGCTTAGTAAATACGCGTGGCATGGTTATGCCATAGCAATCTCATGTAGCCTATGGTACGTAACTCAGTTCCCAACTAATATGGTGAATGAGACTATATTTCCCAGGCTCTATATCAGCTAGAACACAGCAACACCTGAAAACCACTGTATCACAAGTGCTAAGAACAGGTCCCCTTTGCTGAATGATGTAATAGGAGGGACACGTGTTTTAAAAAACAGGTAACGTCTCATGTCAAATAAAATAGATAAAATGTAAACATGGCATAAGACAAAATGACAGAAGAGCTGGCACCAAAAACAAACAAACTCCAAACACACGTTCAGTGCCGCATTTCCAATGATTCTGTTCATCCAAAGCATACCAATGCAATGCATATATATATATTAGAGATGAACACCAAAATGCTCGGGTGTTCGTTATTCGAAACGAACTTCCCGCGATGTTCGAGGGTTCGTTTCGAATAACGAACCCCATTGAAGTCAATGGGCGACCCGAGCATTTTTGTATTTCGCCGATGCTCGCTAAGGTTTTCATGTGTGCAAATCTGGGCAATTCAAGAAAGTGATGGGAACGACACAGCAACGGATAGGGCAGGCGAGGGGCTACATGTTGGGCTGCATCTCAAGTTCACAGGTCCCACTATTAAGCCACAATACCGGCAAGAGTGCCCCCCCCCCCCTCCCAACAACTTTTACTTCTGAAAAGCCCTCATTAGCATGGCATACCTTAGCTAAGCACCACACTACCTCCAACAAAGCACAATCACTGCCTGCATGACACTCCGCTGCCACTTCTCCTGGGTTACATGCTGCCCAACCCCCCCCGCACGACCCAGTGTCCACAGCGCACACCAAATTGTCCCTGCGCAGCCTTCAGCTGCCCTCATGCCACGCCACACTCATGTCTATTTATAAGTGCGTCTGCCATGAGGAGGAACCGCAGGCACACACTGCAGAGGGTTGGCACGGCTAGGCAGCGACCCTCTTTAAAAGGGGCCGGGCGATAGCCCACAATGCTGTACAGAAGCAATGAGAAATAGAATCCTGTGCCACCGCCATCAGGAGCTGCACACGTGGGCATAGCAATGGGGAACCTATGTGCCACACACTATTCATTCTGTCAAGGTGTCTGCATGCCCCAGTCAGACCGGGCTTTTTAATTCATAGACACAGGCAGGTACAACCCCCTATTGTGAAGTCCCTGTGGACCGACAGCATGGGTGGCTCCCTGGAACCCACCGGCGGTACATAAAAATATCCCATTGCATTGCCCAACACAGCTGAGGTAGTAATGTCGTGCTTAATGCAGGTGGGCTTCGGCCCACACTGCATGCCCCAGTCAGACTGGGGTTCTTTACAAGTGGACACATGTAGGTTACACTCCGTGTGCACCTACAGCATGGGTGGCTCCCTGGAACCCACCGGCGGTACATAAAAATATCCCATTGCATTGCCCAACACAGCTGAGGTAGTAATGTCGTGCGTAATACAGGTGGGCTTCGGCCCACACTGCATGCCCCAGTCAGACTGGGGTTCTTTACAAGTGGAAACAGATGCATTTATAATTCCCTGTGGACCCACTGCCTGGGTGGGTGCCAGGAAGCCACCGGCGGTACATAACTATATCCCATTGCATTGCCCATCACAGCTGAGGTAACGTCAGCTGTAATGCAGGTGGGCTAAAAATTAATTTGATTACACTGTAGGCGAGGGCCCACAAAAATTGCTGTATCAACAGTACAAATGTACATCAGAAAAATTGGCCATGGCCAGCCAAGAGGGCAGGTGAAACCCATTAATCGCTTTGGTTAATGTGGCTTAAGTGGTAACTAGGCCTGGAGGCAGCCCAGTGTAATGAAAAATTGGTTCAAGTTAAAGTTCCAACGCTTTTAAGCGCATTGAAACTTTTAAAAATTGTTCTGAAAAATTATTTGAGTGAGCCTTGTGGCCCTAAGAAAAATTGCCCGTTCAGCGTGATTACGTGAGGTTTCAGGAGGAGGAGCAGGAGGAGGAGGAGGAGGAATATTAGACACAGATTGATGAAGCAGAAATGTCCCCGTTTTGGATGGTGAGAGAGAACGTAGCTTCCATCCGCGGGTGCAGCCTACGTATTGCTTACGTATCGCTGCTGTCCGCTGGTGGAGAACAGAAGTCTGGCGAAATCCAGCCTTTGTTCATCTTGATGAGTGTTAGCCTGTCGGCACTGTCGGTTGACAAGCGGCTACGCTTATCTGTGATGATTCCCCCAGCCGCACTAAACACCCTCTCCGACAAGACGCTAGCCGCAGGACAAGCAAGCACCTCCAGGGCATACAGCGCGAGTTCAGGCCACGTGTCCAGCTTCGACACCCAGTAGTTGTAGGTGGCAGAGGCGTCACGGAGGACGGTCGTGCGATCGGCTACGTACTCCCTCACCATCCTTTTACAGTGCTCCCGCCGACTCAGCCTTGACTGGGGAGCGGTGACACAGTCTTGGTGGGGAGCCATAAAGCTGTCCAGGCCCTTAAAGACTGTTGCACTGCCTGGGATGTACATGCTGCTCGATCTCCGCACCTCCCCTGCTACCTTGCCCTCGGTACTGCGCCTTCTGCCACTAGCGCTGTCGGCTGGGAATTTTACCATCAGCTTGTCCGCAAGGGTCCTGTGGTATAGCAACACTCTCGAACCCCTTTCCTCTTCGGGAATGAGAGTGGGCAGGTTCTCCTTATAGCGTGGGTCGAGCAGTGTGTACACCCAGTAATCCGTTGTGGCCAGAATGCGTGCAACGCGAGGGTCACGAGAAAGGCATCCTAACATGAAGTCAGCCATGTGTGCCAGGGTACCTCTACGCAACACATGGCTGTCTTCACTAGGAAGATCACTTTCAGGATCCTCCTCCTCCTCCTCCTCCTCCTCAGGCCATACACGCTGAAAGGATGACAGGCAATCAGCCGGTGTACCGTCAGCAGCGGGCCAAGCTGTCTCTTCCCCCTCCTCCTCATCCTCCTCATGCTCCTCCTCCTCCTCCTGTACGTGCTGAGAAATAGACAGGAGGGTGCCCTGACTATCCAGCGGCATACTGTCTTCCACCACCCCCGTTTCCGAGCGCAAAGCGTCTGCCTTTATGCTTTGCAGGGAATTTCTCAAGATGCATAGTAGAGGAATGGTGACGCTAATGATTGCAGCATCGCCGCTCACCACCTGGGTAGACTCCTCAAAATTACCAAGGACATGGCAGATGTCTGCCAACCAGGCCCACTCTTCTGAAAAGAATTGAGGAGGCTGACTCCCACTGCGCCGCCCATGTTGGAGTTGGTATTCGACTATAGCTCTACGCTGTTCATAGAGCCTGGCCAACATGTGGAGCGTAGAGTTCCACCGTGTGGGCACGTCGCACAGCAGTCGGTGCACTGGCAGCTTAAAGCGCTGTTGCAGGGTGCGCAGGGTGGCAGCGTCCGTGTGGGACTTGCGGAAATGTGCGCAGAGCCGGCGCGCCTTTACGAGCAGGTCTGACAAGCGTGGGTAGCTTTTCAGAAAGCGCTGAACCACCAAATTAAAGACGTGGGCCCGGCATGGCACGTGCGTGAGGCTGCCGAGCTGCAGAGCCACCACCAGGTTACGGCCGTTGTCACACACGACCATGCCCGGTTGGAGGCTCAGCGGCGCAAGCCAGCGGTCGGTCTGCTGTGTCAGACCCTGCAGCAGTTCGTGGGCCGTGTGCCTCTTATCTCCTAAGCTGAGTAGTTTCAGCACGGCCTGCTGACGCTTGCCCACCGCTGTGCTGCCACACCGCGCGACACCGACTGCTGGCGACATGCTGCTGCTAACACATCTTGATTGCGAGACAGAGGTTGCGGAGGAGGAGGAGGAGGGTGCTTTAGTGGAGGAAGCATACACCTCCGCAGATACCACCACCGAGCTGTGGCCCGCAATTCTGGGGGTGGGTAGGACGTGAGCGGTCCCAGGCTCTGACTCTGTCCCAGCCTCCACTAAATTCACTCAATGTGCTGTCAGGGAGATGTAGTGGCCTTGCCTGCCTGTGCTTGTCCACGTGTCTGTTGTTAAGTGGACCTTGCCACTAACCGCGTTGGTGAGGGCGCGTACAATGTTGCGGGAGACGTGGTCGTGCAGGGCTGGGACGGCACATCGGGAAAAGTAGTGGCGACTGGGAACTGAGTAGCGCGGGGCCGCCGCCTCCATGATACTTTTGAAGGACTCCGTTTCCACAACCCTATACGGCAGCATCTCAAGGCTGATGAATTTTGCTATGCGGATGGTTAACGTTTGAGCGTGCGGGTGCGTGGCGGCGTACTTGCGCTTGCGCTCCAACAGTTGCGCAAGCGACGGCTGGACGGTGCGCTGAACTACACTGGTGGATGGGGCCGAGGACAGCGGAGGTGAGGGTGTGGGTGCAGGCCATGAGGCGGTAGTGCCCGTGTCCTGAGAGGGGGGTTGGATCTCAGTGGCAGGTTGGGGCACAGGGGGAGAGGCAGGGGTGCAAACCGGAGGCGGTGAACGGCCTTCGTCCCACCTTGTGGGGTGCTTGGCCATCATATGTCTCCGCATGCTGGTGGTGGTGAGGCTGTTGGTGTTGGCTCCCCGGCTGAGCTTTGCGCGACAAAGGTTGCACACCACTGTTCGTCGGTCGTCAGGCTTCTCTGTGAAAAACTGCCAGACCTTAGAGCACCTCGGCCTCTGCAGGGTGGCATGGCGCGAGGGTGCGCTTTGGGAAACAGTTGGTGGATTATTCGGTCTGGCCCTGCCTCTACCCCTGGCCACCGCACTGCCTCTTGCAACCTGCCCTGCTGCTGCCCGTGCCTCCCCCTCTGAAGACCTGTCCTGTGTAGGCGTTGCACACCAGGTGGGGTCAGTCACCTCATCGTCCTCCTGCTCTTCCTCCGAATCCTCTGTGCGCTGCTCCCCCGGACTTACTGCCCTTACTACTACCTCACTGCAAGACAACTGTGTCTGATCGTCATCGTCCTCCTCACCCACAGAAAGTTGTTGAGACAGTTGGCGGAAGTCCCCAGCCTCTTCCCCCGGACCCCGGGAACTTTCGAATGGTAGGGCATCAGTGACGATAAACTCATCTGGTGGGAGAGGAACCACTGCTGCCCAATCTGAGCAGGGGCCCGAGAACAGTTCCTGGGAGTGTTCCTGCTCCTGAACATGTGTCATTGTAGTGGAGTGAGGAGGCTGGGAGGAAGGAGGAGCAGCAGACAGAGGATTCGGATTTGCAGCAGTGGACGGCGCAGAACTGTGGGTGGACGATAGGTTGCTCGAAGCACTTTCTGCCATCCACGACAGGACCTGCTCACACTGCTCATTTTCTAATAACCGTCTCCCGCGTGGACCCATGAATTGTGCGATGACTGTCGGGACGCCAGAAACGTGCCTGTCTACTAATCGCGCAGCAGACGGCTGCGATACACCTACAACAGGAGTTCGGCCTGTGCCCACACCCTGACTTGGCCCTCCGCGTCCTCGGCCGCGTCCACGTCCTCTAGGCCTACCCCTACCCCTCAGCATGCTGTATTACCAGTGATTTGATTTCATAGGCAGGAAATAAATTGGCGCAAGACTGCAGGCCAAATATAATTTTTGCCCTTTTTTGAAAACGAAACGCCCCACTGCCTCTAGTGAATGAATAATCTAAGTTTAATAACTGTGCTGTGGCCCTGCTAATGTGTCACAGAACTTGAGGGTAGCAGAGTTATTAACTCTGGCAGAGCAGGTATTTTTTTCCCAATTAAGGAAAGCAAATGGCGAAGCCAGCAGTAAACCGTAGCTGGGTGCGTCTGATTTTTTAACGTTGTACACGCAGCTCACACGTGTCCACAGCCCTTAGGATGGACAGAGGCAGGACAAATAGATTTCTTTTCCCTTTTTTTACACCAAAAGGACCCACTGCGTATATTCAATGAACATGAGAAGTTTAATAACTGTGCTGTGGCCCTGCTAATGTGTCACAGAACTTGAGGGTAGCAGAGTTATTAACTCTGGCAGAGCAGGTATTTTTTTCCCAATTAAGGAAAGCAAATGGCGAAGCCAGCAGTAAACCGTAGCTGGGTGCGTATGATTTTTTCACAGTGTACACGCAGCTCACACGTGTCCACAGCCCTTACGACGGACAGAGACAGGACAAATAGATTTCTTTTCCCTTTTTTTACACCAAAAGGACCCACTGCGTATATTCAATGAATAATAACTGTGTTGTGGCCCTGCCTACACAATTCTTTCCCTGTAGTATCAATGGAGGGTGCAATGCTCTGCAGAGGCGATTTTGAGAAAAAAAAAATATGCAGCACAGCTAACAGCAGCCAGCACAGTACTGCACACGGTTAAATATAGCCCTAGAAAGGACCGTTGAGGTTCTTGAAGGCTACACTCACTCCTAACACTCTCCCTGCCTATCCAACACTTCTGTCCCTAATGCCGGGTGCAACGCTCTGCAGAGGCGATTTTGAGAAAAAAAAAAAGTCACTGCTAACAGCAGCCAACACACAGGTATTACTGGCCCTAATTAGGACCTTTGGGGTTCTTGAAGCCTACACTAACTGCTATTTCTCTCCCTACAGCAGCTCCGGTACCAGCAGCACTGTCCCTCATCTAACTCACAAGGCATCTGAGGCGAGCCGCGGGAGGGGCCAACTTTTATATTCGGGTGACATCTGATCTTCCCAGCCACTCACAGCAGGGGGGTGGTATAGGGCTTGAACGTCACAGGGGGAAGTTGTAATGCCTTCCCTGTCTTTCAATTGGCCAGAAAAGCGCGCTAACGTCTCAGGGAAGGAAGTGAAAGTAACCCGAATACCGCATGGTGTTCGTTACGAATAACGAACATCCCAAACACCCTAATATTCGCACGAATATCAAGCTCGGACGAATACGTTTGCTCATCTCTAATATATATATATATATATATATATATATATATATATATATACTTACACAGTTCAATGTTGCTAATGTATTTTTAAAATAAAGGTATAGAACTTTTAGACAAGTTAGGATGAATACAAATGATGGATTATCTATGTTTCACCAAATTAAGTCTAGATTTTTGACTTTTCAAGGTAACCATATCTAGCTGATATTACAGTTTTACACAATTAAGGCAATCTTTCTACAATTGTAATTAGATATTGTTAAGCACTTTGGTTAAAATCACCAACTCAGACTATTGTTATAATTTCATAGTATTTTCATGTCTTTTGAATCTTTTTTTTTTATCAATAAGTTTTTTATTTTATTTTGTTCAAAAACAGTGAAAAGTTACAGCATTGAAACATTTGTTACATTGATAATGAATATGAATGTTTTAACATACGATATGTTGAGAGCTTCTTGAAGGTAACTGAAGTTTGCGGTAACATATCAGCATTGTATATTCCTTGAAGAGACCTTAGTGAGAAACCAAGATTGATTTCAGGGAGATAGGGGGGTGGGATGAAGGGGAGGGGGGGGGGGGGGCGGGGAGGGTAAGGGGTAGAAGGGGAAGATGAGAAAAGTAGTTATAGGAAGATATTATAAACAGCAACAACATTAAACCAGGTCTACAATAGTTAAGATTTACTTCTGGATTGGATAAAGAGTAAGCCACGGATTCCAAGTTTCCCTGAATTTGGGTAGAACATTGTTTCGAATGGCTAGAATATTTTCATATATACTGTGTTCGGAGATTATACGAATTAGATCTTTCCCGTTTGGGGAAATGTCCGACCTCCATTTTCTGGCAATTAGTAATTTTGCACACAGGAAAATGTGTCCAATTAGTTTTTTGCTAGTGGGGGGAATTTTCCCAGGGTCTAAGAGTAGGAGAGCAGTTTTTGGAGTGTAGGGAACTGATAGGCCCGTCACTTTAAGTATAAGATTGTATGTGGCTTTCCAAAACGGGAGAATGTGAGGGCATGCCCAAAAGATATGGATCAAAGATCCTTGTTGTCCACAATTCCTCCAGCATTGGTTGTTGCTGGCTAGTCCTCTTCTAGCCAAGATAGTTGGGGTGAAGTACCAGCGTGTAATTATCTTTTGATGTGTTTCAATTAGATTAGCAGCCTGTGAGGCTTGGCTTGCCCATCTAAAGGCTTTAAGCCATTGATCAATGGGGATTTTTTGGTTGAGATCTTTTTCCCAATTCAGTAAATGGCTTTTCCCAGTTGGCCTTAGTGCACCAGTTAGGTTATCATAAAAGAGACGAGTGTGCATTTTGGGGTGGCTGGCATTCAATACGTTAAAGATAATCTCAGGAGTTTTGAGCTCGCGTAACTGGTGATTGTGGAGAATGGAACAGACTTGTGTATATCTAAAGTAGTCTAGATTAGATAGAAGAAATTTGGTTTGTAGTGATTGGAAGGGTAAGGGGCCTTGCGGGGCAAGGACGTCTGAAACAAAGTGTATCCCTTTTTTAACCCAAGAACTAAGCTGAAGATGAGGGACAAAGTATTCCAGAATTCTGATAGGAATGTTTTTAAGAGTTCTAGTTGTGTTTTTGTCGGCGTTGAGCATTAAGCTTTTCCAAGCTTCTATTGAAGCTAGCATAGGAGGCGACAGGTTAGGAGTAGTGAAGTAAGTCAGCAGTTTGGGGGAGGACACAGCAGCCACCAGAGCAATCAGCAGGCATTTCAATGGTAACTGGTTATTGTTTTCTGTTTCTATTGAGGACCAGCTTACTTGTCGGGTCTGGTGTGTCCAAGGAGAAATTTGGCTTAATAATGTAGCTATGCGATAGGATTCCAAGTTAGGAAGTCCCAGGCCTCCTTGATGTCTGTTAAGGGATAGGATGGAGAGGGCTATTCTAGGCTTTTTATTCAGCCAAATAAATTTGGATAATTGTCTTTGAAAGCTTTCGATGGTTTGTTTTGGGATTGGTACTGGGAGAGTCCTGAAGTAGTGGAGAATTTTAGGCAGGATAAGCATTTTGTAGGTGTTTATTCGTCCCAGCCATGAAATCGGTCGAGACCGGTAAGAATCTAGCTCTTTTTGAAGATCGGCGAGAAGAGGTGGGAAATTGACTGCAATTAGATCAGTTGTGGGGGAGCATAAGTTAATACCTAGATATGGAATGCTTTTAGTCTGCCATTGGAATGGAAATTCTTTTTCTATATCTAGTTTGAGATCTTTGTTAATATTAATGCCTAGAATTTGGGATTTGGTTATATTTAATTTATAGTAGGATGTAGCCGCGAATTTGGACAGAGTATTTTGGAGTGTTCTCAGGGAAAGGGTTGGATTTGTGAGTGTGAGTAAAATATCGTCAGCGAATAGGCTGATTTTATGCTGGCGAAGACCTGCAGTAATTCCTTGGATGTCTGGATGGGTTCTTATAAGTTCCGCCAGGGGTTCCATTATTAATGTAAATAATAGAGGTGATAAGGGGCAACCTTGGCGAGTCCCGTTGGAGATTGAAAAAGGTTTAGATAAGAGACCGTCCACCAAAATTTTTGCTGAGGGAGAGGAGTATAGGGCTTTAATGGCCTTAAAGATGTTACCTGAGAAGCCAAATTTGTTTAAAGTAGAAAAGGCATAGCCCCAATGTAGTCTATCAAATGCCTTTTCGGCATCAAGGGCAACCAGGATTGTGGGGACCTTTGTGGATTCAGATTTGTGAATGAGATTTAGGATTCTTCTGGTCCCGTCTAAGGCCTGTCTCCCCTTTGTAAAGCCCACCTGGTCTGAGTGAACGATATCAGGTAAGATTTTAAGTAGTCTGTCAGCCAGTATTTTGGCGAATAATTTAATGTCGCAGTTCAAAAGGGAGATAGGCCTGAAGTTGGCAGGTGATGTGGGGTCCTTTCCTGGTTTTGGGATTGTTATAATAGTGGCTTCCAGCATTTCTTTAGGAAAGGAGCTTTGTTCTATGCCTTGATCAAAGGCTCGAGACAAGTGAAGGGCCAGAGAGTCAGAGAAGAGTTTATAATAATCATTAGAGAAGCCGTCGGGACCCGGGGCTTTGTGGGGTTTTAGGGTTTTGATAGTGTTTGTTATTTCCGAAGGAAGTATTTGGGAGTTTAGGGATGTAAGTTGAGACGCAGAGAGAGTTGGGAGTTTTGTCTTTTTAAGAAAGTTATCAATAATTTGGATAGAGGGTTGGGGGGTGTCCTTGTCATCTTTTAAGTTATAAAGTTTAATATAATATTGGCGGAAAGCTTCTGTGATTTGTGTTGGGTGGTGTATTTTTAACGAGGGATTATGGGGGTCTATGATATATGGAATCTTAGATTTTACTATTTTTTTCTTTACTAGGTTAGCCAGCATGCGTGTGGGTTTATTTTTTGAGGCATATAGTGTTGTGCGTGTTGCTTGCATTTCTCTTTCATAGTTGTCCATTAGGATGGATCTCAATTTTTGTCTAAGGGCGAAAAGTTGGTTATGTAGACAATCTGTGGGATTTTTATTTAGTTGGCTCTCGATGGAAGAGATTTGTGATAGGATTGTGTCTAGCTGGCGAGATTTCTCCCTTTTATGTTGGGCACTGATCTTAATAAGCACTCCTCTAATAAAGGCCTTATGGGCGTTCCAGATAGTCAGAGGGGAGACATCTGGAGTAGTGTTATTTGTGAAATATTCCTGTAGCGCTACCCTAATGTTGGTGTGATGTTTTGGGTGTTTCAGCAGGAAAACGTTATTCCGCCAAGATTTGGATCTTTCAAATCCTGCATCTAGCGAGACGTCAATCGAGACGGGAGAGTGGTCTGACCAAGTGGCTGCCCCAATCTGGGCCATTTTAACAAGAGGAAGAGTGGCTCTATCCACCAGAATTAGATCAATTCTAGAGGAAGATTTGTGTCTTGCTGAATAAAAGGAATACTCTCTAGATGAAGCATTTAGGCATCTATATGTGTCAAACAAAGCTTCTGTATGTAGCCATGGGAGCAGGGAGGTCGCCGCCCTCGAGAGACCTTTCGAGGAGTCTTGGTTCTTATCGGGAACTGCATTGAAGTCGCCACATATAAATAAGTAACCCACCTCGCATCTCCTAGCTCTTTTTATTGTTTTGCTTAAAAATCGAATTTGGGCTTGATTTGGGGCATATAAGTTCACTAGAGTGAAGGGTTTGTCGTTTAGAGAGCCGGATAGAATGATATATCTTCCTTTGGTGTCAACATCTTGAGAGGTAATTTCCACTTGTAGCGAATCTCTAAAGGCGATCAAGACTCCAGCTTGTTTTCTAGGGGAACTAGCTGAGTAAATTTTTGGGAATTTTTTGTGAGAAAATTTTGGACTGGCTGAAGCTGCGAAGTGGGTTTCCTGTACACACATGATATCTGCTCTGGAAGAGAGAGCCTCCCTCCAAAGCGATGATCTTTTGAATGGTGAATTTAAGCCATTTGCATTAATTGACAATATCTTAATTGACATTTTGAGAACTTAAGGATCCGTTGAGCCGATATACAAATAAATGATGAGCTATAGACCTGAAAAGTGATATTAAAGGGGTAACAGGTAACCAAACATAGTTACGAAACAGGTTATGGGTGTCCCTGTCCAACTTAGACAGGATGGGAATTTCCACCCGTGGAAGATTCAAAGGGCAGGATAATGAGTGGTGAAACTCAGGTAGTTAACGTTAGCGTAAAAAGGTACGCTTAAAACTATTACAGGCTGAGGAGCCTGAACAGCGGTAGTGGGGTGCGGAAAGAGTTCGTCTGGCAAAAAAAACAATCCGGGTCCGCCTGGATAGGAAACTGGATGGGTCATAATATCAATCATGGGAGTGATCTTGAGCGTGGTTTTGAGCTTTTGTAGAGGAAGGATGTTGATAGGGAGGACTTGGTATGTCGATTCTCCAGGATTTAAGCAGATGCATTGCTTCGTCTGGTTTTAGGATGACATGGGTGGTATCTTCTCTACGGATCAGGAGTTTTGTTGGGAAACCCCATCTATAGGGGACTTTCGCTTGACGTAGAGCTGCGGTGACTATGGAGAATTTTTTCCTTGTCAGCATAGTGGTCTGTGAGAGATCCGTGAATAAGCGTATCTTTTCATACGGTGCTGGAAGTTGAATTAGTTTGCGAGCAGCAATCATAGCGGCGTCTTTTATATGGTAGAAGTGGATGCGTGCTATAGTGTCTCTTGGGACAGAGTCGGCAATAAATCTAGGCTTAGGCAGCCTGTGTGCTCTGTCAATAATTAGATCTTGTTTACTGGCGTCAGGGATCAGCGTGGCCAGAAGTTGTTTCAGATAAGTTGAGATTTCAGAAGGAGAGACGGATTCAGGAATACCGCGGAATTTAATATTATTGCGTCTATTCCTGTCTTCCATATCCGCAATCTTTGTCTTGAGCTGCTCTACTTCATCAACT
This sequence comes from Eleutherodactylus coqui, assembly GCF_035609145.1. NCBI lineage: Eukaryota > Metazoa > Chordata > Amphibia > Anura > Eleutherodactylidae > Eleutherodactylus > Eleutherodactylus coqui. The sequence continues at coordinate 134,405,384 of NC_089837.1, read as the reverse complement.
AATTCATAGTGTGCGTCGATTAGGGCATTATGTGACTGGGAAAATTCGCCCATTTTGTTTTCCGTATGTGATACGCGTTCACCTATCTCATCTATGGTATTTTTGAGAGAGGTATTAAGAGACTTGAAGCTGGATTGAATAGAGTCGCTTAAAGCAACCACCATGTCCTTTATGAAGGATTCAGAGGCTGGCTGTGAAGATGATGGCATAGAGGAGATATAATCTCTCAGGGAGGGTATTTGAGTAGCTAGGGAGGATGTGGCGTCAGTCTTAGGTTTTTGTTTTAAGGGGCTTACAGATGGAGATGGAGACTGTGCCACGTGTGAGGAGGAGGACAACGCCATTTTGGAGGCATGTTTTGAGTGTGATGAATGTCTCTTTCCTCCTGAATGAGAGTGTAGTGGGGGCGATGGATATGCACTCACCCGTCCCTGTTGGAGCTGTCTCGGCGGAGAGCTGTCATCTGGGTAGTTCGGAGCTGCATCCTCCTCCTGCTCTGCACCGGTAGCTGAGGGAAGCGGAGCGGAGACCGTAAGAGCGCGCCGGGCTGAGTTTGCACTCACCGGTCCCTGTTGTAGCTGTCTCTGCTTAACGTTGTCATCTGGGAGGAACGAGGCTGCATCCTCCCCCTGCTCTGCACCGGTAGCAGAGAAAAGCGGAGCGGAGGCTGAAGGAGCGCGCCGGGCTGAGTTTCCACTCACCCGACCCTGCTGTAGCTGTGTCGGCATAACGCTGTCTTCTGGGAGGAACGAGGCTGCATCCTCCTCCTGCTCTGCACCGGTAGCGGAGAAAAGCGGAGCGGAGGCTGTAGGAGCGTGCCGGGCTGAGTTTCCACTCACCCGACCCTGTTGTAGCTGTGTCGGCATAGCGCTGTCATCTGGGAGGAACGAGGCTGCATCCCCCCCCTGCTCTGCACCGGTAGCGGAGAAAATCGGAGCGGAGGCTGTAGGAGCGCGCTGGGCTGCAGTGGAAGTAAAGAAATCATCCAAGCGCTTAGGCTGAGCGCGGGAGGCTCTGCGTCGGGACATCGCTATGGTAACTGTAATGTCTCCGACACCGCAGGAGATAAGAGAAGACCCGTGGGTTGCTTTAAAGTCGCTTCAGGCTAGGACCGGAGCGGAGCTCGGGAATTAAGCGGCCATCTTCCTGCTCTGCCAGGCCACGCCCCCCATGTCTTTTGAATCTTTGAACAATTTCATATTATTTGCTTGACTTGAACTGTGTTAATGTCAAATAGCTGGAAAAATTGAGGGATTCTAAGACTTTGGAGAAGTGTGTGTGTGTGTGTGTATATATATATCTTTCAAAATCGTTAAAAAAATCAAGCATCTAAAAGGATTTGTCAGAGTCAGGCCTCAGTCACATGGGCGCATCGGCACCCGTACACCGGCGCCGATGCGACTGACACCAGCAGACGAACGTACCTCCAGACGGCTGTCTCTCTGCAGCGCTGGAGTAAAGAACATGTGACCGGCCTCATTGCCGGTCATGTGTTCTTTCCTCCGGCGCTGCAGAGAGACGGCCGTCTGCAGGTACGTCCGTCTCCTTCCTGCAGTCACACGGGCGCATCGCCCCCGGTGTACGGGTGCCGATGTGCCCGTGTGACTGAGGCCTCAAATGCAACTTTATATGTGTGATTGTAATGTTAATATAAGTGAAGGGATTATTTATTACAAAAAACTGGACTCTTGAAAGGAGTCTGTAATACTCTGTTGAGCGGCCTCTAACTAGAAAGCTAGATGTCATACGTGCAGGAATGGAGTCATACAGGTTCCATATGGTATCCTGCGGAATACTCACGCACATTTGCAGACCTGGCAGGCCACGAAAGTGTGACAATGTTGTGGAGGCATGCCTGTGACACCCACTGTTTGTGGCTGAGCATTATTCTGCTGGAAAATGCCTCTTGGAAGCCCTGGCATGAAAAACAACACATGTGGCTGCAGTATGTCCTGAACACATCACTGAGCTGTCATTGTCCCTCATACCACTTCTAGGTGTGACCGACTCTCATATGCAATGACTCCCCAAACCATCACACCACTCCATAGCAGTCAGTTTAATCATTCACTACACCGCTGCAAACGAAGATAACAGTGGGTGGATGACAAAGGCAGCACACATAATGGGTGTTGTGAGACCAAATTTCCTGCAACCAAGGGCATAAAAATGATTCCAACAGACACAGAAGCCTATAACGATGGTGCCATCTTTCTCTGCATGGGGGACAACAAAATAGTTGGAGCTGCTCATGCTTGTTGAATGATCAGACAATCCTCTCTACTGGTGGTCTGCTTAGGGCATATTGAGCCCGGTCGCCATGTGTGCGTGCTCTCACGCATCCACTGGTCCCAACATCTCCTAACAGTTAGGTCAGAACGGCCCAGGTGGGGGCAATTTGTTGACACGACCATCCAGCTTCTCATATTTCAACAATGTGCCTCCTCTCAAACTCCGCTAACTGCTCAATATCTCTTTGATTGAATCAACAAACTCTACAAAAGTAGAAACAGAGGTTCACTACACAGAAAAATCCTTTCAAAGGCTTTTTATAGGTCTCAGGTGGTAAGACTGTTCATTTAATCAGGTTGCAACTCTAATCATTTTCATATCCACCTGAAATGTGAATATATATATATCTTGAATTTCAAAAATCCCAGCACCGGCAGAGAAGTAAGGTGGAGTGCAAAGTGTTATCTATATATCGGCATAATAGATTATGGCTTCCAGTGTCTATAGAAAGCTGCATAGTTAGTGATGGCTAGTGACTTTTCTATCTTGGGTAATGGGTGCTGGGAGAGTTGCCAAAAAGTCACACTGACTTAGCAAGGGTATTTAGATGCAGGAATAGGGTGATGAACTGAATCCTTGTACTGCCTAGCTAGGATTCTGACTACTATCTGCTACTGTATATATTGGTTGAAATAAGTGGATGTCACCCAAACATCTGTTAGCCTGAGATAACTTTGACACATCTGACTAGAATATTGAATATTTTATACAAGTAGATGTCCTTTAAAAAAGTATTGTGGAAAATTCAGTATGCAATTCACTTGTGTTACTTTTCCAGCTTTTATTTTTCCATGCATTCTTTTATTCAGAAATATGAAATTTTCTTAGTCAAGCAACTGAGTTCTGTCTATCTGTATTTCTAAGCTTGATAAATAAGGCACAGAGCATAGCACCGTCTGCACAGTGTACTGATAAATCCTACAACACAGTGCAGCATTCAGAGCTTTTAATTCTGAGTGATATTACAAGCATTTCTTGTGTGTTTTGAATATGGATGAGTAACCAAAGGGCTGCTGATATAAAGAGCATAATGCAAAATATGAGCAGAGTATGTAATAACAGTCGTTATGTTCAAATATCTCTCGTTTAGCAATCCAAATGGGGCACAGTCTCAGGAAAACAGATGGCCAGCTTTCACACTCGATGAACAACATTACCTTATGTTAGACACAGAAGACTTAAAGACAGATCGGAAAATGCGTGCCAAGCAGTGCATATTCTGGAACAAATTCTATCCTAAAATCCTGCAGATTACAGGTAAATCTACAAAAGAAAGTTCAAAACAACTTCATAAATTTAAGGTATGGTTTGATAAAGCAATATTATTGTTTGGCAGTTTACTTTTTAGAATAAAAAATCTTCACGTTTAAATGCTTACGTCTGTGACGTTTCTAGTAGCAGCCATCGCATGTATAGACTGATGTTAGAACAGGAGGAGGAGACGGGGCTTGAGGGTTTAAAGGTTATGCAACCAGGAATCCTGGGTGCTACTGATACAGAAAGAAGGAGAGGTTCAGAGAGATGAAGAAGGATGTTTCTTTTTTTTTATTTTTGAACATTCCGTTTTTATTGAGAAGTTTTTCAAAAGTTTACAAAATATAGAAATAGACATTACCATATCCTAATAAACAATTTTATACATAACATGTAAATTGTATAACTTGAACATAGTAAAAGAAGAAATAAAAAGCTAAAGAAAAGTATGAAAGAAAAACTTGGATCAGGTCAACGAACCTATACATAAAGTTGCATAGTTAGAAAAGTTAAAGTACGTAAGCGTTTTGGCATGTAACAGAAAGTACTTTGGATCCAAATTTCCCACTGTTTCATAAATTTCCCGTTTACATAAGAAGTGCAAACATACATATATTCAAACCAGCTGTTACTATTTATAGCTTAGAATGTTGCTGTTTATTCAGGATTAATTACACATTTCTATCAGCTTGCTTACAGATAACATAACAGACACAGTTAAAAGTACAAACAGACGGGAAGATTCCACAGCTAATGGTGTCAGAGAGCCAACCAGAGATTACTCTTGTTAAGTGTTGGGTTGCCTCTCTGATGTCAGCAGTTGTAGAATTTTCCCATCTTTATGTACTTTTAAACTGTGTCCATTATGTTATCTGTAAGTAATTTGATGAAGGTACCTGTTCGGCACAAAAACTCGTAGTTAATTCTGAATAGATGAATCAGCCTCGCCCATAATCCTTGGTTGTTTATCCTTTAATTCCAATTGCATGGAGGTCATCCATTCTACGGAGGCAGTAGCTGATACATGCTGTTTTTTGTGCTGTGCACAACGTAGAAAGGTGAGCAATTTTGCATTACATTCCAACAATTTTATTTTGGAGATATACTGCATTACAGAAGTGCTTATATTTTTCTTGTAGGGCTAGTGGGTGGCATGATTTTGTGCATTCCAGACAACAGCACTCAAGTTGTAATAGAAGTATATTAGCAATTGGCACATATTTCTATTTAAAACACTTGATTTCATCCTGAAGTAGCCAAGCTATTTAATAATGTAACAATTTCTTATTTGCTATACCATTATTGTGACAATATGAGAATCTTATCTAGGGTTTTCGAATGGCCTATTTAGACACAACAATTTTATCGCTCGTAATTTGCTTAAAAGCCATCTTTTGAGCAATAATTGCTGAGATGAGCGAGCACGCTCGGTAAAGGCAAATACTCGAGTGAGCATCGCTCTTCTCGAGTAACTGCATACGTGTCCAAGAAAATGCGCAGGGGGGTGGGGGAGAGCGGGTGGGAGTGAGGGGGAGAGAGATCTCTCTCACTCTCCTCCTGCTCCCATTCAATCCCCCCGCCGCCCCCCGCATTTGCTCGGACAAGTATGCAGTTACTCGAGAAGAGCGATGCTCGCTCGAGTATCTGCCTTTACCGAGCGTGCTCGCTCATCTCTAGCTGCCATCATTTACTTTTTGTGTACTATTCGGTCATCACTGATTTTTAGCAAAACTAAAAGTCAGTGATGAGCCTTATCAGTGCCGCACGCTGATTTCTCAGCAGGATACCAGCTGATAGCATTTTTTCAGCTGGTATCCCGCACAGAGCTCTCAGCAATAGCCTCGAGAATAAAGCAGCTCCTGCTGTTCTTAACGCTATCAGCTCAGCGGGATACCAGCCGAGAGCTCCGAGAATAAAGCAAATGTTTGCATATACAAAGCAGCTGCTGTTCTCGTAGTTAACAGTGGTGTCTGCTTAAGAGTTATGCAAATATGATCGCTGAAAACTGTCACTCAAACTGTTGTTTGAGCGATTTTTTGAGCGATCATCTTTCAGTGTAAATGGACCTTAAGTCAAGCAAGCCTCGTATATGCAGTACTTACCATGGTTCAAAAACATAATTGAATCTAGGACACATTAACCTTTTATGTATTGTGATTGTTAGATAATACTTGTTTATTGACATGTCAGATACTATTCTTGATAGTACATTCATATACTTTTTGCATCAAACCCGGCACAAGGGCAATTTATTTTAACTAGAGGTAGAACAAAACACACTAATCTTACTTTATTAGCGACAGTCTAATTTCTATCTGAGAGTCATTTCTCAGAGATTGATGAGGTCAGTGTTAATAAGATGCATGACTTATGATTTGATTTGTGTGACCTTATCACTAAGAAAGCAAACAGGTGGCAATAATATATCACACTGTGTCCTTCCACTGCCTTTCAGGATGTGAATTCCTCAAAGGAATTAGAGTGTTACATTGGATTGAATTTCTATGAAGTGATTAACCAGATCAATTATGTATGAAGACATATGTTTAATGATGTTTATGTTGCTATTGTCACAGGTGTTATTATCAAGGGCTGTTTTATTACATTAAGCTCTATTGCTCTATTGCGATTCTGAGAAGGATAAAAATCTAGAATTGTAGATATTCTAAGCAGTGAATGCGATTTCTAGTTTAACTGAAATAAGTTTCCATGCAAAAGTTTTCTTAGTTCTACAATTAAAAAACAAACCAATCTAATTGGAGAAAGCGACAATCTTCACCATTCATTTGGCAGCAGCATTACCGTGACTGCTTTCATAGCTGTAGTTGTGTTTTATTTAACTTTATTGGAGTCTTACTGTTCACTGTTCTGTTCCCTGATAAAGAACATTCTCGCCTTGCTGGCAGCTGGCAACAAGTAGATGAGCAAATAACCCTCGGTTCTGTGCAGGGGATGATTTGCTGAATTGGGACAATAATTTTACCTTCTGTGCTTTAGAGTACAAATCTATTGGAATGGATAATAAAGCATACAAATAGCAATGTTAGATGATTAGACACTTTGCAATAAAAAGTTATTTATAATTTATTACAGCATTTGTTTCTGAAGAGTAACATTTGTTAATGAAAACTATACAGGTAATTTTAGTTGGTTTCTTTTTTCTTAAGTGACATTTCATTTCCAAGTTCTTTTCAATCTCATATATTATGGTGCAACAACTCTGCTAAGAACTAGGATTGTTATAGTAATCAGAGCCTGACCAATGCATGTGAATGCCTTATCACAATACATACTGGTTGGAACATTTTTAAAAGAAAAGAAATGGAGAGTAGCTTAAAGAGAAAAAGGTGCCATGCAGTGCCACGAATGTCATAGTGCTATACCTGTTAATGCCAGCTCATGCTCCTGTATGTGAATTTCCAACTGACCTGAGCAAGGCAAAAACCGGGAGGTCAAGGAGTCTAAATGGCTAAGACCTTTTTACCCATCCTAGAAGCCACACATGCATTAACTATAAGGCTAAAGGTAAAATGACCAAAGATCATAGTGTAGACCTGCGATCCATTAATATAATAGAAGTCAATGCAAGGCTGTCATAGTAACTTGAGTAGGATGTCGGAGGGCTACATTGCAGTCTGAGGCCTAATTCAGATGAGCGTTTTCTTGTAGCTGATAGCCGTAAGGAAATGTCGCCAGAAAATCGTGACCATGTAACACATTTACATACATAGTTACATAGTATATTAGGCTGAATGAAGATAATGTCCATCTCGTTCAGCCTGTTTTAACACCCCCCCTTGTTTGTCCAGAAGAGGGCAAATTTGAGATAAACAACCCTGCTGATCACCTAATGTCTATATCCTTTAATATCATAGAGCTCCAGAAAGACATCTAGTCCCCTTTTAAACTCCTCTATGGATTTTGCCATCACCACCTCCTCAGGCAGAGAGTTCCACAGTCTCACTGCTCTTACGGTAAAGAACTCCTTTCTATGTTGGTGATGAAACCTGCTTTCTTCTAGACTTGGAGGATGCCCTCTTGTTACCATTACAGTCCTAGGTATAAACATATAATGGAAGAGATCCTTGTATTGTCCCCTTATGTATTTATACATAATTATTTGATCACCTCTTAGCCATCTTTTTTTCCAGGGCAAATAATCCCAATTTTGATAGCCTCTCTGGGTATTCCAGTCCTCTCATTTCATTTATTAATTTAGTCGCCCTTCTTTGGACCCCCTCAAGCATTGCAACATCTTTCCTGAGCAGCGGTATCCAGAACTATACACAGTAGTTCATGTGGGGCCTGACAAGTGCCTTATATTGTGGAAGAATAATGTTCTCATCCCTCGCCCCCTATGTCTCTTTTAATGCACCCTAAGACTTTATTTTCTTTTGCAGCAGCTGACTGGCATTGATTGCTCCAGTTATAGCTACAGTCCACTAGTACCCCAAGGTCTTTTTCCATATGACTTTTCCCTAGCAGTACCCCATTTAGTGTATATTGGTGACATCCATTTCTCCTGCCCGTGTGCATGACCTTACATTTATCAATATTCAACTTTAATTGCCATTTTTCTATCCAAGCCCCTAGTTTATCTATGTAGCCGCATATTCTCTTCTGTTGTATTAATTGTCTTGTATAATTTTGTATAATCTGCAAATACTGATATTTTACCGTGCAGTCCCTCGATCAGGTCATTGAGATATATATATATATATATATTGAACAGAATGGTGCCTAATAGTGATGAGCGAGCATACTCGCTAAGGGCAATTGCTCGAGCGAGCATTACCCTTAGCGAGTACCTGCCTGCTCAAGCGAAAAGGTTCGGCTGACGGTGGTGGGCAGGGAGCTGTGGGGAAGAGCGTGGAGGAGCGGAGGGGAGATGCCTCTCTCTCTCTCCCCCCCCCCCCCCCCCTCCCCCATGCGCCGGCACCCAATCCTTTTCTCTCGAGCGGGCAGGTACTTGCTAAGGGCAATGCTCGCTCGAGCAATTGCCCTTAGCGAGTATGCTCGCTCATCACTAGTGCCTAATAATGAACCCTGTGGCACCCCACTAGCGACAGTGGCCCAATCAGAGTATGATCCATTTATTATCACCCTCTGCTTTCTCTCTCTGAGCCAGTTCCTTACCCAGATACACACGTTTTTGCCCAGATCGAGCTGTCTCATTTTATATATCAGCCTATGCATTCATTTACATGGCAGATTTTCAGCTGCCATATTTCCTTGCAGCATCAAAAGATAGACCCTGACCTATTTTTTGATGAAAATCCCATAGATTCCTATTGGATCTGGAAAAAAAAGGAAGGGGGAGGAGGTTAACCTGGATCCGGCACTTGTTGAATAAGACAGCTAGCTCTATTTAGCTATTTAAGCTAAATAGAGCCATATTGCCGATTGCCACTGCAGCGTCCTTTTCATGTGATGCGGCCGTGTGAATGGATGAGAAAACGCTAATTCCTTTTGGAATTAAATCACGGCAATGCAGTTTACACATAGCTCATTCATATTTCCACTCCATACATAGATGGGAGAGAAGGTCGTCCAAGAATCAGTATGTCAGTAACATTTAATTTCCAGAAAGAGAATTTCTATTCTTGGTTGGACACTGGGAGTCATTGCTACCCTGTTTTGTCTTCCTTGTACACGATATACAAAGAAAAATACTATAGTTAGGGACTAAATAAGAGGTTTGCTTTCATGCTTCAGAGGAATCTTCCCAACATGATATTAAAAGACCTATCAACAGAATAAGACCTAATGCAGCAGATCAGGCCCCTGTTTTTTTTGCAACGTGAGCAAATTTTGTATGAGCAGTTACCCTTAACTACAAAGAATGGGGCTATGGAAACCTCTGAGTGGCCGCTCCCTACATATCAATAATTTATGACCTACCCTGTCAATACTATAGATATCTTTCACCACAAATGATAAAACTTACACATTCTTATAAATATTCATTTTCTCTTATAGCAAACAGTGATGCTCTGAGTATGATCACTCACTTTGGAGGATATAGAGTGCCTCTGGTATCTTGATTGAGAATGTACATAGACAAATTAGAGGATACATGACAGACAAAATCACACATTACATACACTATTAAATCAGTAAACATTTTGAACTATAGGAGTGAGGGCCCTGCTCATAAGAGCTTACAGTCTATGGGGAAATAGGCGTGACACAAGATCAAAAGTGCTTGTTCTGTACAATGGATTTACTGTCATAATCATATCAGGACCCAAAGAGAAGACAATTCAACCCTGACACAGAGACACCCATTTGACAGCCTATGTGTACCCGTGCTTGTGCATGTAGTACTATGGTTATCTCACATGCAATATTTCTGCTGTATATAACAGGTAGTTTACTGCTTGTGATAAAAGGAGAGTGTTAAAAGTCACTCAACAGTACATCCCTCAGACTGTGTATACCCAGATGTCTTCTCTTACCTTATCTGTAGGGTTCCATTTTTATAACATAAGCCTGTTTTATGCACTTAGAATGAACACTTGTATATTGAAGGCTTAAATTAATTCACAGAACATTGATGTTTTAGAGCGTTACCTGCTTTTGTTTGTAAACCTCCCTAGATACAGTAGTTCTGTTCTCTTAGAAATCTACAGAGAAATGAGAAGAGCACAGATTTCGATAACATTCACAAGTTGCTCAGTGGGATTTCACAGGAACAGCTGCTAAGATAACTCTGCAAAGTTTTCAGTATTGTATTATGTCACACAACCAGCAATGTTTTTCCAATACACATTTTAAAAATATGACATACAGTTGTGACTCCCACTCATCCATTAAAAGAGTAAAGTCTGTTAAATCTCAATGGGATACTATACAAAGTAGACATTAATACCTTATATAATGCTTTAAAGAGCAACCCACCTAAAATACAACTTTCTTTTACTCAATAGTTTTATAATAAAACATATTTAGTTTATAAACAATGGAAAAGGAATGATAGGGGGATAACTTTCAAGTAAGAGAAAAAAAACAAAACACAATGCCGCAAAATACCATTGTGCAAGCTCTGAATGTAAGTTGGGATATGTTCAGAAAGGAGAATTTGCTAAAAGGCAAGCACAATAAAAAAGTCAACGCAAAGTAATAAAAAAATAACATATTGCAAAAGATGAAAGTTAGGGAGATGGTGTGCATCCAAAGATTAAGTATTATTTGAATAGTTCCATTTGGGAATGGAAGGCATGTGGCATCTAAATGATTATTGTAGAAAATATGGGCTAACATGTACCCCAGTTGTCTAGACATTTTGGTTATGTTGTTGCAGGGCAATCATTTTCTCATACATGCAAGTACTATTGGGAAGAGTCAAAGCTGTTTGAAAATGTGGCTGAGACTATTATTTCCAGTACAGAATGAGGGTCAGTTTAGCTGACATAAGAATAAAGGCCACGATTGGTTGAGATGGATTGGTGAGAGACTTTATATTGAGGCATAGTAAAGTCATTTCAACTTTAAATAAATGTTATTATTTTTAATGAAAATTTGAGGCAGCACTTTGACCCATGATAAATAAAGAAGAGATCTTTTATTCACACGTGCAATGTCTATGGGTAAATAGTGGACGCTCACTTTCTTCATCAGGATTTGGAGTGCTACCTCACATTTGATTTGTTTATGCTGTAGAGTGACAATGAGTTAGGAGTCCCTGGAGAATTTGAACCCTGTGAAGCTGCTTTCATACTCTTCTGTTTAAATGTATATGATGACATTTGAAATAGTTCAAGAAATAGAGTGGAGAGGCCGCTGTTCATGCACTTTTCAGCTAGGATTAGAGATGAGCGAATATACTCGTTTCGAGTAATTACTCGATCGAGCACCATGATTTTCGAGTACTTCCGTACTCGGGTGAAAAGATTCGGGGGGCGCCGGGGGGCGGGGGAGGCGTGGCGGAGCAGGGGGGAGCAGTGGGGAACAGGGGGGAGCCCTCTCTCTCTCCCTCTCCCCCCCACTCCCCGCTGCAACCCCTCACTCACCCACGGTGCCCCCCGAATCTTTTCACCCGAGTAAGGAAGTACTCGAAAATCACGGCGCTCGGGCGAAAAAGGGGCGTGGCCGAGTAGGTTCGCTCATCTCTAGCTAGGATGTATATATATATATATATATATATATATATATATATATACATATCCTTCACTTTAGTGGCAAATCTCACTGTATAATCATCTGTCAGTAAAGATATTGGATCAGTACTTGTCAGTGGAAGTAACACAGTTGAAATAACCAGCTCACGGCTACAAAAAGTGATAAACATGATAAACATGGCAGTCAAAGAGAATTCAAATACGGGCTAATTACAGGAGACACTCAAAAATGGGGACCTTTTGTTCCCAGGTATTATAGTAAAGAAAGAGGTCAATTAAAGTTCATCTATTTGGTATCGTTATACACAGGAGTCTGAGAAGATTATTTTTGTATAAATATAGTTTGGCAAATGTATCACAGCAAATTGAAAATAGAACCAATTAAGAAAATTTGAATTTTATACTATTTCTGCCTATTTTTGTGGGAAAGATAATGACCCTGCCCTGGTACTAAATGAATGCACAATCTATTCCGCAAGAAATGTTAAAAGAATTAAGAATCATTTAAAAAATAATAACTCCTTTATTGTTTTGTTTGGAAAGTTGGAAATGTTGATGTGTACATTTAGGCATTAAAAGCATGGGTCACGAAGGGGTTAAAAATAAAATGAACCCAAGGAACATGTTTTGGGATCTGATTAAATAAATATAGGCAGACCGTAATGGGGAGATTTAACATTGTTTTCAGAAGTCGTTTTTTATGACGCTAAGGGCTTGGGCAGACGAGAAATTTTTTAGCGTATGAATAGCTGCGCTTAAAAAAAAAAGCATATCGCTTGTAGAAAAATCACATGACTAAGTGCATTTGCACTGGCATGTCATATCCTTTGCAGGCGATCCGTGGATGGAAATGAAAAGTTAACTTTTTTCTTTTTTATTCTTTTTGTAAACTTTTTTTCTTTTTACATGATTGCTGTTTTCACGCGGCCCCCCGTGAAATTTTTAGCCTCTCAGCTATGTTTCGTAGCCAGGAGCAGGGAGATTTTACATTTCTCTAACAATCCTCTGCTTTTGCGCATGCGTCTGCCATTTTGTTGACAGGCAAATGTGCAGAAGCTCGGGTTAGATCTGCAGATAAATCTAAGGGCCTTAGTACATAATTTCATTTCCCTCACAGATATGATTTCTTTTACACCTTACTTTTACTTTACATTCCATTAGATAACAGCGATCACATGACCTGGGACCACATACCATGGCCCCGTATGACATCCCCCTGCTCTTAGCTACTCATGATAGCCAGAAGCAGGGAGATTTTAAATTTCCTGGTCCCCCTGGCCTTCTGCGCATGTGCCCAACATTTTATATCTGGCACACATGCTCAAAAGCCAGTGTCAGGTTCTGGTAGGACCAGAACACCGCAGGACATCGTGGAGGATGGAGGTGAGTAGTTTCAGCTCCACTCACGGATCGGATCCATGAGGGGAGCTGAAATTTTAACCTAATTTTACTTTTTATTTACTTTTATGCCATCAATGTTATCCTTTGGATAACGGCGATCGCATAACCGGGAGTTGCACACCGCGACCCCTGATGACAGCTCCAGGCTATCGCCTACCTCTGGCAGCTGATAGAAGGGAGCTGTCACATGCAGAGACCCCAGGCCTTTATCTGCAGGAGAAACGTGTTTTTACGGCCCTGTAGAATAGAGCCCAGCCTCCCAGAACGTAACAACCTGTATGTGGGGGGTGGGGGGGTGGGGTGGGGGGAGGTAGGGGGGTGTCACTAAGGGGTTAAGTAAAACAAACAAACTAAATATTTAATAAATATATTAAAATAATAAATCACAAAAAATAATCAAATATATGAATAAAGGAATGAATAAACAAACATGACAATTTCTGAATTCCAGTCTTTTTTAACAGACCATCCAGTGCTTCATATTTCCAGAGACAATGTCACTAACACTTATTCTTTTTCAATTAATTTAAACACATAGATTTAAATTTAGATTAATACTCCCTTTGTAATCTTTTTCAGGAAATATTGATGAAGTAGAAAGACTGTGGAAGGCAGAATTCCATCGCTGGAACAATTACATGATAGACTGGAAAAATCAATTTAATGATTACAGCAGTAAGAAGGAAAGCTGCACTGGTCTCTAATGAATGCCTTTACCCTTTAAAGAATCACCTTATTTTAATTAGTAGGTACAAACATATTGGTAGTCATATAAAGTTTGGTATTATGCAAATTAAACAAATATTAATTATTCTTGGAGGTATAAAATATTATTTGTATTATTGCATGTGTATTAAAGTCTTGTTCTTTAAAGAAGAAATGTATTTGTATGCAACTTATTGAGCAATTCTATCATGAGAAAGAAAAACAACTTTGTCTCCCGTACTTGTTAAGATCCCAAATTTAGATCTCTAGACACAATTTATATGAGCAATAATTGTCAACAATAGAAATTTTCATGAGCCATGCAATGAAGATCATGAAATTATTGTTCTATACATGTAGGGAAATAACAGAGACACATAATTCCTTAATTATCCAAAATACAGAGTGTTAAGACTCAATCACTAGCTAAACTAATCTGGTGTTAAACTTTGTTTATGAGCTGAATACCTAAAATATTTAAATTGATTGCAGTACCACAATGACAGGGTAATATGGCTGAGAGACTGAAACAACTATACTTAAGGCCCATTTAGACACAATGATTATCACTCAAAATTCGCTCAAAAGCCATCTTTTGAGCGTTAATTGTTCTGTCTGAATGTGTTGCCATCATGCACTGTTCATGCGCTATTTCTTTATTGCTCATTTTAGCAAGCTAGAAATGAGCAATGAGCCTTATCAGTGCCGCACGCTGATTTTCTCAGCAGGCGGCACTGATAGCCTTCTTTCAGCTGGTATCCCAGCTGGGACTTCCCAGCAGGATACCAGCTGAAAGCTCCAAGAACAAAGGAACGGTCAGTGCTCCTGATTTTTCTCAGAGCTAGCAGCTCAGTGGAACACAGCGAGAACAAAGCAGCTGTTTCCATATACAAAACAGCTGCCTTGTTCTCTGAGCTATCAGGGCGGTATTCATTTGAGCAGATTTTGAGCGATCATCACTCCGCATAAATGGGCCTAAAGACTAAAGGTTTGTTTAGACCAGCCGATTTCTTGTTTGAATGAGCAAACGATGTCAGTGTTCACTCTTTCACTCGGGCAGTATGTTTATACAGGAAAATTCATTGTTGACTTGTTCAAAAAAGAAATTGTTCAATTGTTCACATTCATTTTAAAAATGATTGAGAACTACTGAACGATCAGTATTTAAACTAAACTATTAGTGAACGAGCCAATTATGATTTTTATGCCTGCTTAAAATGGACGATGAATGAAAAGCGAATGATTTATGTTGTCCAATTGTTGGCTGCTTTTACACTGAACAATTATCCTTCATTTTTGCTTGTTTGAATATATTTTTAACGTAATGATTCTGTGTAAAAGGTCCTGTAGATAAGTTTATATTGCCTGTGTAGCCTCTACAGCTTCAGCAGGATCCAGAGCAGTAGAAACACACCCTACTCAAGACATGAAAGGTGCCACCCTGCCCCCTTTCACTGCTCACTTTCTCTGAGGTCTTTAATAAATTATAACAACAATGGGGAAGATGTATGATTATGGATCTGCTTGTTTTCTGATCTTCCTTTTATGGAGAACATAAATGTAAACAAATGTAATATTAATTTTCGTCAAAAGGTTTGTGTGTGTTACTGGATAATCACAAACCTTTTGATGAAAATTAATACAAATTTGTGCCAAGCTCAAATCTTTGATATCTAAATTTAGAAAGTAGATGTAGTTCCGCTAGTTACGTTGAAAATTGACACATCTATTAAAGTTCAAAGTTAAACTGTGGTGTAAATAAATTGCACATTTTATGCCACTACATACATACAAGAAAAAAAAACTGAAATAGTAAATTTGTCCCACTGTATTAAGGCCTTCATTCCTCTAGACCACTAAGAATAATGGCAATAACTCCTACACTACTCTAGACCACCAGAAATACTGACTTTAATTTTATCAGTACTCAAGACCAGATGTGTTTGTGTTAACCCCTTTACTATCCTAGGATACCCTGCAATTTGCTGCTATCTCATGAACAAAAACTGTGCACAAAAACCTATGTGAGCATTTAAAGCATGACTAAACTTTAAAAAAAATTCTAAAATATCATAGTGACATGACAGAGTTATTGATCAATAGAGGTCCAGGTGCTGAACCCCCCACTGACCTTTACAGCAAATGAGCAGAAGCCCTCAGATGAGCATTGTGCTCATTGGGGTCTTATCAGTGAGTGGTGTATGGACTTCACAGACTTTCTATGGAGCCATCAAGCAGGGGTGGAAAGAGACAAACAGACACAGTGCTCAGCTAAATACTTTTCCTGTTCAGTTTAGCAATCATTGGGGGGCTCAGCACCCAGACCCCCCAGATGAATACTTATGACATGTCACTATGACATGGAAGACATTTTTAAAAGTTTAGTTAAACTTCAGCTAACTTACATAATAAACGTTTTTGGCTTAAGGGTACATTCACATAGAATTCTACATTCAAGTAGAATTTGGTGTGGATCTGCAACTAAATTCACAGTGTATTTTGTGCTGTGTATTTTCATGTGGATCAACAGCAGACTTCACATTTTCAATTAAAGGGATATAGTGTGCTGCAAAGGAACATCAATATCTGCATGAATGGTTTAGATTTTAATATGGTTTTTGATGTGGAATATCAAGTGGATTTGGATGCATATTTTTCACTGCAGAAAATCCTCCCGATTTCCACTACATGTGAATGATCTCTAAGATAGCGATATATACAGTTATAAGAAAAACATATTGAATTATTTGACTTTACGTATCTGGACATAATTAAAAACACATATGAAAAAAAAATCTGGTCCTTAAAAGGTCTTAAAATTAGGTAAGTACAACCTCAGATGAGCAACAACATATGACAATTTATAGCATGGCATAATTTATTTAAGCAACATAGGCATAAATTCAGATGCAGTGTGTGAAAATGTTAGTACGCCCCATAACTCAATAGTTTGTAGAACCACCTTTAGCAGCAATAACCTAAGGGAA
Source organism: Eleutherodactylus coqui (assembly GCF_035609145.1). Classification (NCBI taxonomy): domain Eukaryota; kingdom Metazoa; phylum Chordata; class Amphibia; order Anura; family Eleutherodactylidae; genus Eleutherodactylus; species Eleutherodactylus coqui. The sequence continues at coordinate 134,388,625 of NC_089837.1, read as the reverse complement.
TTGTTTTCTTTATCAGTCTTTCACAGCATTCTGAAGGAATTGTGGTCCACACTTCTTTACAACGTTGCTTCCTTTAATTGAGGTTTGTGGGTATTTGTTAGTACACAGCTCTCTTAAGGTCCCACCACACCAGTTCAGTTGGACTTTGGAATACCTTGATTCTTATCTTTTTTAGCCATTGAGATGTAAATTTGCTGCTGTGCTTGGGATCATTGTCCTATTGTATCACCCAGTTTTGGCCAAGCTTTAAGCCCCATTTAGATGGAATGAATGTCAGGCAAACGATGTCCAACACTCATTCCTGCACATACACACTCCCGTGCTCCTGTATGGGAGCATGTATGTGCTGGGACGAGTGTCGGGCATTGTTTGCCTAATATTTGTCCTGTCTAAATGGGGCTTTAGCTTTTGGATAGATGGCCTTACATTTGACTCTGGAACAGTTTGATATACACAGGAGTTCATGGTCCAATCAATGACTGCAAGGTGCTTAGGTCCTGTGGCTGGCAAGCACAAAAACTCCTCTACTGTAGAGTCCCAGAGTTGGACACTACATAAGTAATGTGGTTATTTCTTAAATGCGTAAGTTTTGACTTATAGTTTGGTTTAGCAATTCACTCTGTACTCGATTGGCTGGTCAGGTAGCCAGCAGATAGTTGTCTTGGGATTAGAAGTCCTATGCACAGGTTGATTAGAGAAATCAGCTAAAAGAGAGGGAGGAGTTCAGTCTGTAGGGAAGTCCAGTCTAGAGAGGAGCCAAGTAGCAAGTTCAAGAAAGAAAAGCCATTGTGGTGGGAAAGAAGAGGTGTGAGAACAGTAAGGAGTATTGTATTTATAAGAGAAAGAAATCAGTAAAGACAGTTTATATGTTCAAGACAAAACAAAAGAAAGAAGAAAAGTAACAAAGAAACAGAGAAGCAGAAGAAGAAAGCATTGCATGCAGCAGCTGTTCCTGTATTTTCAATTTCCATAGAGCCCCAGTGTACAGATGAGGTTTCTGTACTTAATACCTGCATGAGTACTGACATTTGTCCATGTATTGGTTTGTAAAGTCTACCTCAAGCCCTAAAATAAAAATCCTATTTATTGCAGATTTTTCTCTACCAAATAAATTGTTAACTGTTTTGATGTTGATCCTAATTTCTGGAGTTCCCTTGCCACAAAGTCACCATCTGCATTGAGGCATACCACAGCACACTTCAGTTGGAAGGACTATAACCCCCATTTTATTTTTAATTTACAATTTTTAATACTATTTTGTCCAGAACAAGTATATGGACTGGCATCACGAACTTGACAATATTTAATACCACCATACCCTGCCCAACCTCACAGGTAGCACTTGCAAAAAGAAACACCAGACCAGGGAATCATTCCCACTGCAGCGTTTCCCGCAGCCGCTGTTTATCAGGATGGCAGCGGAGCCATCATCACCATAGTTTCCACCAATGCTTCACATTCCCTGGCGTGCTCACTGAACTACCACAGTTGGGATGAGGTGTTTGTACTGCATGTGCTGGGTTTTTGTGTAATGTGGTGCTAGACCACATCTCATTTGTGGTCTCCTCTATCCCAAGGACATTGTTTCAGTAGTCTTGTGGTGTGTTCAGATGCAACTTTCCAGATTTTATTCATGCTGCCATATTCTTTACAGAAAGAAGAGGCTTTCTCCTAGCAACACTTCAAAACAATCTATACTTGTTCAGTCTTTTTCCAATTGTAATGTCATGAACTTGAATATTTATCATGCTAACTGCATGCTTTTTGATTGATATGGGGGGGGGGGGGGGGTGATGACATAACAAAAGTCTATGTTACCCCTCCCCTGAGATAGGGGGACAGCAAAAGAATCACCGATTGTGCACTGTTGCATGTTCTTCCTCGGCAGTCCTACGATCTCTTCTTTGCACACAGACTGACATGACAGCTGTAATTTTAGTATTTCTACTTACACTTAAAATGGCTGTAACTATGATTCTATCTGTGCTACAGACAAGCTTTTAGTCTCATTTTTAAGCCCGAGGGTCAGAGATGCAGCTCTTTTTTTTATTATTATTTTGCAACTTTTCTGAGCATTGCACAGTCTGACCTTGGGGTGAATTTGCTGGGACATCCACTCTTGGGAATATTGTCAATTGTCTTGAATATTTTCTACTTGTAAATAGTCTTTCTCACTGTAAAATGATGGACTCCAATTTGTTTGGAAATGGCCTTATAACCCTTCCCAGATTGATGGACAGGAAGAATTGCTTTTCTAAGATCAACGATGGTGTCTTTCCTTGGCATTGTTTTAACACACATAAATGCTTCAGACCGAGTGTTTGATCAGCAGCACCTGGGTACTACTAACCCTCCTAATTCCTAATTCTTAATTTTTTACATACTGCTTCTGCATTTTGGCCTAGCTTTTGTTAAAAGTGTTATTCTTCATCTGAGGTTGTGTTTATCTAATTTTAAGACACTCTAAGGAACAGATTTTTTAAATTATGTCCAAATATGTAAAACCAAAGAATACAAAGACAATGTACTTCGTTTTTTTAGATTTAATAAAGCCCCCCGCTTTAGAACCCACTTTATTAGCCTAAGGCCTCATGTCCACGGGGAAAATATGATTTAGGATCCGCAGCGGATTACCTGCACGCGGATCCGCACCCCATAGGGATGCATTGACCACCCGCGGGTAGATAAATACCCGCGGATCGTCAATAAAAGGGATTTTAAAAAAAATGGAGCATGAAAAAATCTGGACCATGCTCCATTTTCATGCGGGTCTCCCGCGGGGACGGCTCCCGCGGGCTTCTATTGAAGCCTATGGAAGCCGTCCGGATCCGCGGGAGACCTAAAATAGGAATTTAAAGAATTTACTCACCCGCAGCGGGCCTGGAAGCTCTTCTCTTCCTCACGGCCGCATCTCCCTTGCTTCGGCTCGGCGGATGTGCCCGGTGCATGCGCGCGGCACGTCGACGACGTGTCGGCAACGTGCCGCCGGCGTGAGGAATTCATCCGCCGGCCGAAAAAGAAGATCCGGCCGTGAGGAAGAGCAGAGCTTCGCCGCCCGCTACGTATAGGTAAATTCTTATTTATTTGTATTTTCAGCGCTCACGTCCGCGGGGCAGGAGGGACCCGCTGCAGATTCTACATGTAGAATCCGTAGCGGGCCCGATTTTCCCCGTGGACATGAGGCCTAAGGCCTCATGTCCACGGGCAAAAGAGGAATTAAAATCCGCAGCGGATTTTAACTCTTCTCCCGCGCATGGATCGGCACCCCATAGGGATGCATTGACCACCCGCGGGTATATAAATACCCGCGGATGGTCAATAAAAGGGATTTTAAAAAAAATGGAGCATGAAAAAATCTGGACCATGCTCCATTTTCGTGCGGGTCTCCCGCGGGGACGGCTCCCGCGGGCTTCTATTGAAGCCTATGGAAGCCGTCCGGATCCACGGGAGACCTAAAATAGGAATTTAAAAGAATTTACTCATCCGGAGCGGACCGGGAAGGTTTTCTCTTCCTCACGGCCGGATCTTTCTTGCTTCGGCTCGGCGGATGTGCCCGGCGCATGTGCGCAGCACGTCGGCAACGTGCCGGCGACGTGCCGCCGGCGTGACGAGTTCATCCGCCGGCCGAAAAAGAAGATCCGGCCGTGAGGAAGAGAAGACCTTCCCGGTCCGCTCCGGATGGGTAAATTCTTTTAAATTCCTGTTTTCAGCGCTCATGTCCGCGGGGCAGGAGGGACCCGCTGCAGATTCTACATGTAGAATCCGTAGCGGGCCTGATTTTCCCCGTGGACATGAGGCCAAAGCCATTACAAAGAGTATCTCTCCATATGGCCTATCTGTAAATCTCTGTACATTTGTGAGTATATATATATATGAATGTTTATAGAAAATATTTGTTGAATGTAAAAGATTAATAGAAATGCACTACTGAATTTACATTTTTTTTTCTACGAAAGATTATGTTACTTTCCCTGTGCATATAACTCAGATGCAACTATTCCCTGGTATAATAATAATGGATTTTCCTGCCCCTAAGAGGGTTTTCTACTATCTTATCTACTGTATTTTTCGTCAACAACTTTTCCTATAAAATATTATTAATCCCTTACCAGGTGCTAAATCCACATGTTATCATTGATGTAGCCAAACTGTACTGATTTTAACCCTTGAGCACAAGAGCCAACTTCAAATGACTCATAAAGAACAGCCATGCAAATAAACATTTGTAGAAACTAGTACATATGTATTTTTAGGTGAAGACTTTGTAGGGAAACGAAGAATAAATCTATATCGATCGATCATAGATAGATAGATAGATAAATATTCTTTTCCCTTCTTACAAATCAAAGCCCCCACCTAAAAATATATTTGTTTGCCCAAGTGCCTTAGATCCTCAGCCAACATTGATCTATTGCTGGTTAGCTTCCAATAAAGTACGCAGTTAAAAAGTCAGCTGTCTTGCCTTTGTACATTGATCTACAAAACTTCTGTGATCTTTCTTCCTGTTTTTATACGGACAATAGGACATAAAATGGAGCAACTATTTGATACTACTATTATATGGTGCAATACAAAATAGAATAAATGTGTAGGATTTATACAGAGGCAGTTGTGTATATTTAGTTGTTACTAAGAAGAGTCATAGATCTTCTATACAATAATGTATATCTAACTGTACACTGTTGTAAAACACCAACTTATACAGAATACAGTAATTCAAATTGAGAAAATAAACACAGTTTGCAAGACAGATCCTGCTGAGCGATATTGATCAGTATACAAGGAAAGTTTGTCCCTAAGCAATTCATATCTGCTTTACATAAAATGCTGGAATTCGTGAATTAACTGTTTCTATAGCTGTGGATTTTGTATGAATACTGCTATTGTACATAAGGAATGAAAGATAGTTTAGAACAGTTTTCAAGTGGAATGAATACATAAAAGCACCGGTGAGCCACAAGGTCACTTTTCTTAACAAAGAAAAGTAATCGATAATCTGAATAAGGAAAGTACTAGACGATACAATAACATGATAACAAGGTCCACTAAGTCTATGAGCTCGTACCTCTAAGGAAATCAGACGGCATTAGAACACTGAATATACAGTGTCTATGTATCTATCTATATGTATACAGTATATACGAGCAGTCCTGGTTCTGATGTTCCAATGCTGTGTCTGTTGAATGATCTGCTTTTGTGCGGAGATAATGATTTTATAATCCATTAGGAGTATATTTTCTGCTACGCCTATATTCACCTAATATTCACATTAAGACCTTGTTCACATGAGCGTTGTTCTGTACGCGCATATGTGTGTGCAAAATAGCGCTGCACTGACGTACAAAACAAGCGCATGAACGAAGCTGCGCACTCATTGCTTTCAATGGGGCTGATGCTGGCAACCTTTGCAGTGATTTTCAGGGGAAGGGCTTTAAATATAAAGTCACTTGAAGCCATCCGATCCATGGGAGAGCAGAAGATTAAAAAAAAAAAAAAACTGTACTGCTCATGTCCGACAGCGAGCTGTGAGGACCATGCGCAGTATAGCAAACCCGGAAGTGGAGGGATACACGTGGATGATACTGCTGGGAATGCAGGGAATCCATGCATGCCGTGGACATGAGGCCTTGGAGTTTAAGCCAAGCTCGGGAGAGTAACGTCAAACAACACAGCTATGAATGTGATTCAATGATATCTGTTTATTGATTGGCAGGAAGCAGTTTTTATAGGTACACATGCTTCAATTACAATAATTCAAATCTATTATAATTCATTTATTACCATTGGTCAAAGCAAACACAGAAGAATCATATGTGATTAACTTTTTAGAATGCAAAAGTACAGTAAGTGTAAACAATAAACTGTTTAGAGAGTAATTGGAGAGCAGGGAGCAATTTAGGACCTTGGAATGTTCTTATCATCGAGGTCCCTTTTTATTCTTCAATACATTTGAGCAAATCTTGTTAAAGGAAAAATACAAAAAACTGACACAGATTCTATTACACAAAATGGAAGAAGCATACTATAAGATAGTGAAGGGAAAATGGAGTCATGTTCATTTTACTTACAACACCAAGTGTTTATTTTATTTGATATGTAAATTGGTCTTACTTAAATTTTTATGTAAATATTCACATTATTTTTTTTTTTTTATTCGTTTTTTTTATTAACATGTGCATTGCAAAATACAGATTACAGATAAATAATAAAAGCATTGTTAGATATATGGTATACATATGTAGTTTGTTATGAATAAATCAATGCTGCCTCGTTGCTGTATTTCTTAAGTTGTATAAACAATTTCAACAGTAAACTTTTAACTTTTTAAACAACTTTGCTCTGTTTTGTTCTTGCTTCGATAGAGGTAGAATGCAGGACTGTAGGCGCTTCTTATTAAGGAAGAGGAGTGTAAGAAAGGGAAAAGAAAAAGAAGGGGGAGAGGGGGGGGTAGGGAGGGTTCGTGGTTGGTTAAGGGGTGGCGGGGAGTGGTTTGTGTGGTGGGGGTTCAGGGTTTACTCCATTAACAGGGTAGAGTGGGCGTCCAACCAGTTCCCCCATATTTTGTGAAATTTGGCTGGGCAGCCTCGGTTTTGGTAGATTATTTTTTCGTAGGAGATGACGGTGTTCACCAGCTGGATCCAGCTATTACTTTTCGTGCCTGGAATAATGCTTTTTCAAGAAAGATGCGGGTGTGGTGTGGCCACATCTCCTCTTCCAGCAGGCCGAACAATGCTACTTTGGGGTCTAGGTCAACAGCTAATGGAGACGGTAATAGTGAATTTATAAGGTCGGTTATTTTTGACCAATAGTCGTTGACTGGTGGGCATTCCCAAATTAAGTGCCAGAAGTTCGCCTCTGGTTGGCGGCATCTGTGACAGGAGCTTGAGGGTGTATTGCCCATGTGATGTAGACGACTGGGGGTGAGATAGGCTTGGTGGATTATGTATAGCTGAATTAATTTATTGTTTATAGCCGGGGAGACTGACAGGTGGGATTCAGAGATGTCCTATCATTCCTCAGGTGTAAGAGATGGGATGGCTTGTTTCCATTTGTCGTATACTGGAGGTGGGTTGGGGTCTATTTTGGCTGAGAGAAGGTGCGTGTATAGGGCAGAGATTAGTCCCTTAGGTCCTTGGGACTTGAGAATACCGATTGTGGGGAATTTGGATATGCGGGTTGAAGTGGGCGGGAATTGGGAATTTAATGCGTGTCTTAGCTGGAAATACCGGAATAGCTGAAGCTGCGGAGATTGTAGCCTGTCGCGTAATTGTGTGAATGTAGGGAGTGTTTCTTCTGTATATATGTCACCCAGTGTGTGTACTCCCTGAGCCATCCAATATTGTGGGTCTGGGACTGAGTGTAGTGCAGTAAGACCCGGCTTATCCCAAAGAGGGAGCTCGGGTATTATGTTTTTGTATTGCTGTAGCATCTTTACTTCTCTCCAAACGCCAAGAGCTAATTTATGGAGCGGGACTGTGTCGGCGGGGTTGGTGCACTCTGGAAATTCTAAAAAATTTAGGAGATTATTGCCTTTTACTTGTTTTGCAAGTTGTTTATCTGCTATAGGCAGTTCCTTGTCCAGTACCCAAGCTCGTATGTTTCTCAGTTGTCCTGCCAGATAGTAGAGTCGAAGGTCCGGGAGGGCCATTCCTGCTTGTTCTTTGGGCCTTTGTAATGTGGTCAGGCCTAGCTTGGAGCGGGAGGAGTTCCATATAAATGTGATGATAAGAGAATTTAAGGATTGGAAATAGCGCTTGGGGACTCGTACCGGCATGTGTTGCAGTGTGTATAAACATTTGGGCTGGATAGTCATTTTAATAAGATTTATGCGTCCGGCTACAGAGAGCGGTAGCTTGGCCCATCTCTTCAGTTTGTGTTTGACATTGTCTAGAAGTGGGGTTATGTTTTCTGCTATGGCGTTGTTATGGTCGTGTGTCATGAATATCCCTAGGTATTTAAATGATGAGACTGGTTTTAATCTGTACCTGGTGACACAGGGGTCATTTTTTGGGTTGAGGTCGGTGTAGAGGAGTGTTGATTTGGACCAATTGACATATAGTCCCGAAAAGTAGGAGAATCTGTCTATGTGAACCATAGCTTGGGAGAAGGAGTGTATTGGGTCCGATAGGAAGAGTATTGTGTCATCCGCATACATTCCCACTTTACTCTCGACGTCTGCCCATTTAATGCCCTTCACTTCGGGGGTGCTTCTCAGGCGGATCGCTATAGCTTCAATGACTTGGGCGAACAGGGCCGGGGACAGGGGACATCCCTGTCGGGTGCCTCTTGCCAGTTGAAATTCAGTCGATGGGATGCCATTTACGATTACATTTGCGCTCGGGGATTTATATATGATTTTAATCCATTGTTGAAATATAGGTCCAAATCCAAACCGGACCAGACAGGCCTCCAAAAAGACTCACTCCAGCGAGTCAAAAGCCTTTGCCATGTCTAATGAGACCAGAGCCCAGGGCATGTTGTATTGCTTTCCCAGCTGGATAGCCGTTTGGACTCTGCGGATATTTATCGTCGTGGTCTTCCCTGGCATGAATCCCGTCTGGTCCGGGTGGATAATGGAGAGGATTACCCGATTCAGCCTGGTAGCCAGGATTTTAGTTAAGATCTTATAGTCTGTGTTTACTAATGAAATTGGGCGATAGGAACTACAGTCTACAGGGTCCTTCCCGGGTTTCAGTATCACCACTATGGAGGCTTTATAGAATGAGGGCGGGAGTGATTTATCTGTTTGGGCCTGGTTTAGTGTTTCCAATAATAGCGGGGCTAATTGTTCGCTATATTTGCGGTACGTCTCTATCGGGAGGCCATCAGGGCCGGGTGACTTGTTGAGGGCCATGTCCTGAATTGTCTGTTGAATCTCTTCTAATGTGATTGGGGCTTCCAGGAGCTCAACCTGTTCCGCAGAGAGGGTTGGGAAGTTTAAGTCCTCTAGGTAACTTAGAATATCTGTCAGGGTGTTCTGGGAGGGGGAGCTATATAGGTTAGTATAGAATTCCCTAAAACAATTTGTAATGGATACGGCATCGGTCAGCTCCGCTCCGTGTTGGTTCCTAATTTTAAGGACCGTGTTAGTGTTGTTTTCGCGTCTAATGAGGTTAGCAAGTAAGTGGCTGGACTGGTTTCCCAATTCAAAATAATGTTGTTTGGTAAAAAATAATTAACGCTTAGTTTTGGCATGTATCTGGTGTTTGTGGAGGCGGAGCAGACCGAGCCAGGCAATTTGGTTGGCGTCTGTAGGGTTAGTTATATATGTTTTTTCGGCCTCCATTGTCTGATCCTCCAGCTCTTTGTCGGTTTGGGATGTCGACTTTTTAATATGTGAAATAGCTGACTTAAGAAACCCTCTAATATAAGCTTTGAGAGTGTCCCATTTCAGGGCAGGGTGAGTATTGTCGTTGTGGGCATCTAAAAATAGGGATATATGAAAAGGCGTTTGATCATCTGATCCGATCAGCTTCAGCCAGAATGGGTGGAGTCTCCATGTAGGGACTATGTTTGGTTGGGGAAATTTCAATGTTAGTCATATAGGGCTATGGTCGGATATGCCTCTTGGGCAGTGAGTAATGTTAGAGAGGGACAATGCTAGTTCTGCGGAGCTAAATATATAATCTATCCTCGTCAGCGCGTTATAGCCCGGGGAATGACAAGTAAACTCCCGTGTATCGTTGTGTTGGTACCGCCAAAGGTCGATCCAGCCGACACTTTCGATTAATTGCTTCAGGGAGGAGCTTGGAGTTGGGGCTATGTTGGGAGGTGTGTGGAATCTGTCTATGTTGGGGTCCATTACCTTATTGAAGTCGCCCATACATATTATCCCTGCCAGTGGGTATTGATGTGCGTATGTTATAGCAGTTTGGAGAAGATGGAGGTTGCTGTGTGGGGGGTTGTAAATAGACAGGATCACATAAGGTTTGGAATCTATTTCGCCATATATAAATATGAATCTCCCCTCGGGATCTCTACGGACATTAATAGGATTCCAGCGTAGCGACCTATGTACTAGGACAGAGACTCCTCTGGAAAAGGAGGTGTGAAAGGAGTGGGCTATCCACTGTGCCCATGGTTTCACCAGGGTATCAGCCCTTTCTTTAGTGAGGTGGGTCTCTTGTAAGCTTACAATATGTGGATTGATTTGCTTGATGTATGAAAAGACTGCCCTTCATTTAAGCGCAGTTCCCAGACCCTGGACGTTCCAACTAAGGCATTTTAGGGACATATCTGATTACGTGGGTAGATTCTATAAGTGTTACATCTATACCCATAGAATGGGGAGGGGGAAAGGTTGTTGGCATGTATGGGGGAAAGAGTTGTGTTAGCGCAGACCTGCAAAAATTATTAATACAGAGCAGTGAACGACAGTTTAAACTTTTAACTTTTGGCATCCCGCTTAAATTTCAGCGTGGATGTCAAAATCAATATATGGAAAATTTACAAAACAGTTTAGCTACAATCTACTTAGAAGTAGCAGATGTTATATTGTTGGGGGGGGGGGGGAGAAAGAAGTATCCCGGTGGCCTATAGAGGTTGGTATCTATTCGCTAGGTCCCAAAGGCGGTTTGGAAATGCCTTGGTCCTGCATTTCACCATCTATAAGTCAGGGGGGTATCAGCCGCTTGGATTATAACTAGGCTCAAGTCCTTCTATAAATGCGGCGGGGTCAATTGTCCTTCGATGGCTCTGGGTGCATATCCAGCCATTCCATAGCCTCAGCGGGGGATTGGAGGAAGATCACTTTTCCTTGAGTTACAATGCGTAGGCGGGCTGGATATGCCATTGAGTATGGGATGTTTCGTCCCTTAAGTTTTCTTTTTGCTTCTGTGAAGGTGGCTCTTTGTTTTTGTAATTCAGCGTAGAAGTCCGGGAATATAGAGATTGTTGCATTATTGTATTTTAATGGACCCTTCAGCCTAGCTTGGCGCAGTGCGGTATCTCTATCTCTGCAGTTTAAGATCCTTGCTAGGAATGGACGCGGGGGAGCTCCCGGTTGTGGCGGTTTTGCTGGGACCCGGTGGGCTCTTTCCACTGTAAGGTGAGCGGAAAAGGTGTCGTCGCCCAATAGGGTTTTTAGCAGGTTTTCAGTGAATGTTTCTGGATGGGGTCCTTCTGATCTTTCGGGTAGGCCTATTATACGGAGATTATTGCGGCGTGACCGGTTTTCCAAGTCGTCCATTTTGGACTGGCAGAATTCTGTGGCTCGTGTGGCTTTTTTGATGGCCGCGGAAAGCGGGCGTAGGGAGTCTTCTGTGTTGGATATGCGGTCTTCCATCTCCTGTATTTTACCTCGCATGTTCTGTAGGTCTTGCCGTAGCAGGGAGACATCAGATTTTATTTCTTCTATTTTGTTGGTAAGCGAGGATTTGCAGATGTTTATTGCGTCTAGGATTTGTCGCATGGTCGGTTCTGAGGGGTGTCCCGTTTCGTCATTGGGCTCTCTCATCTGAGCGGGTCGTGTCGCTTTGGGGGTATGCTCGGGGGTCTCAGTGCGGGCGTATTCTTTCAGCTTATCGGTAGCCGACCCGCTTTTAGCCCGAGTGCTCATGATGGAGGATATTAAGTCAACTATTGTGAGGCGGGTTAGCTGACTATACTAGCAAATTGATGCTTTCCTTATAGGTTTAGATGTTTTGGCTGTAGGGTCCGAACGGGTGTATAGTTGCGATTGCTGTTAGAGAATATAGGGCTTTGTCTTCTCCTGCCTGATGTAGTGCAGTATGAGAAATATCAAGGCTGTTGTTTGTAGTAGAAGCCAGGTGGCGGTTTTAGCGATTTAGTGCGATTTTTAGAGTCTTAGATGTTGTTAACTGTAGAGCCTTTGTGGGTTATGCAGCTATAGTGTCTGTTAGAAAGTAATGGTCCCGCAGTTTGGGGTGCAACTATGCAGGATTTATCTGGTTTGGGGTCGTTAGAGAGGTAGGGGGACCACGCCGATCTCGCGTGGCAACACCACCTATCAAAGGTGGCACCGATCTGTCCAGGCGCCTCAGGCGTACAACTCAAAATATGGGGGACGCCTTTAATGGTCAGATGGACCGGGGTCCGTATGGATTTTGGAGGTGTTTAGGCAGTCCTTTCCTCTCTCCCCCTCCAGGGCATCAATATATACGTGGAGGTGTGGGCGGCTGGGGTTAGAACGGGTTGTAGCGTTCTGGGCTAACTGCCCAATATATCGCTCCCAAGAGAGACGATACTGGGTGGATGTGTTGTCCCCCAGCCCCCGCAGGTTACTCCCAATTCTGCTGCCGGCTCCGCTGGGCCGGGTCCGGAGGACAGGACAGGGTCTTCTGACGTGTTGAAGTCCTTAGAGGGCCGAGCGCCGCGGTCCGGTCGCCAGTCAGCGCCTCGTGGAGCGATCGGCGCCATCGGCAGGTGTTGGTATGGTGTTATGGGCAGCGGAACGGCTGGGTAAGCCGCGGCCCCCCACGCAGATGCAGCGGTGGTTAGCGAGCCCCGGGAGCCGAAAGGCCGGTCGCGCTCCCCGTCCAAGGAGGGGGGAGGGTGTTTCGTCCTCCCGTCGGCTGCCGGGGGATGCCCACGTGGTCCGGAGACGAGCGCCTGTACAGCTCGTGACTCCGGTCAGGGACCGGTACCAGGAGGCTCCTACTTGAAGGCTGGAGGGCGGGCTCCCCGATCGCAGGGGGAGCAGGCACGTCTCGGCTCACCGCCGAGCACGGAGCGCCGACAGCCGGCAGCGGAGGATCGGATGCGGTGGAGCGGCCGGCGCGCCGCGGCCGCGGTTGCACCGCGGCGGCTCGGCTCACGGTGCGAGGAGGCGGACCGCACCGCTCCTCAGGTTAAGGTCCGGGTCGGGAGCTTCCACCCCGCTAGGGTCGCGGTCAGCTGGCAGCAGCAGGGGAGATGAAGGAGAAGGAGAAGCGGTCCGGAGTGGACGCGGCGCTCCGGTAAGTCAAAGGTCTCGGAGGGGGTGAAGGAGGACGGTCCGGTGTGTAGGCAGGGGGTCAGCGAGATCAGCGGCAGGCGGCGGGCGGGAAGGGTAGCAGGGCGTTGGCGCGGCCTCACCTCCGTCCCGGCCCGCGGTCTTGTAAAAAGGGCTAGGTGGGTATAGTTGCTCCCAGCTGCGGTCTGATGGTTCCTGCAGGATCTATGGGTCCATAGGCGATGTTTTAAGCATCAAAGGTCCGTGAAGGCCAGGATTTTATACGGATTTTGGTAGTTTCCCCGGAGAGCTCTCCTCACTTGCGGCTTTCCATGTTGGCCGCTAGCCACGCCCCATTCACATTATTTATTAATTCTGTTATTTTTTATTTTGAAATCGGGCATACACTTAGTAAGCAAATACACAAACACACTAGGAAATTTGTATTAATAAACTAATATTACCAGTATAGAATAGTAATGCAATGTGAGACTTATTTCTTAACATACTGCACGCTCTTTGAGAGATACAGCAAATGTTTTGTGTGTAAAAATGACTTAAAGGGGTTCTGACACAAATAATTTTTTTATGCTCTAGCAGCCATTGTTCCCTGGTCTGCCTAATGGACCCAGGGAACCCATGGTTTAATGGCTGTTAAAGCATAAAAAGATAATACTTACCTGTTCTTCTGTTGTTGTTGACATCAGGGGAGTCATCTCCCAGCAGGCGCTGTTCCTCCTCTTCTGTCTGCATGAGCCGCGCCGCTCCGGGATCGCGCGCATGCTCAGTGGAGAGGTGCCCTCTGACAGGAGTCAGGACGGGCTGCATCTCCACTGCGCATGCGCAGCACTCCGGAGTTCAGCAGGACAGACGGGCCGCCCACAGCAAGCACTGTGACGTGCTTGTTGTGAGCGGTCCGTCCGTTCACCTCGGAAGTGCCTGACGGACGGACCAGAGCAGGAAGCGGTCTTTTTGACCGCTCCTGCTCTGCTTTAAAGGCACAGAAGAAGATGCCGGCTGGAGGGAACATGCCTGGCGATCGGGCCAGGCCAGGCAAGGTGAGTACAATTTCTTTTTTTTTTTATGTCAGAACCCCTTTAAATCTTTAGTAAATTTAAAAATGTTTCTGAGACTTTATAAGTATAGTTAGTCTGTGTTCAGGGCACATCAATGCACCTGCAATTTGCTCATATGAAACTAGCTTTACAGGGCCACAGAGTTTTTTTTAACTTTAATGTTGTGAGATTTTGGCTGCACTCTGAGATTTTTTTCTTCTTTGGGAGGTACTAACTATGAGGGCTAGTAGCTGATTCTATACAACACCTGAGTGGTAAGCGGAGTTATGCGCTTTGATCTCTCCAGGATCTCAGGTAGCTGAATCAATCCACTTATTTTGCCATTTTGTTGATTTGATGGTCTGTTGAATATTTTATAAGATAGTTGATTCATATGTTTTTTTCATAAATATTTCAAAAGCAGTGCCTCTTCCTGGGCAACGAAGCAGGAAAACACCTCCAGCCAGGAGCATGAACTTTATTTCATGGAAAATATATATATTTTGTTGTCAACCAAGTAATAAGATTTCCTTGTCTATTTTGCTGCTCAGCTAGAAGAGGAGACAACTATTCATAAAGGGCTAATCCACCATAGGAGGAGTTGACAGCAGCTTATAAAGGGTTAGGCCTCATTCAGATGACCATGTGCCACCGTATCCCACTCTCATCTGTGAAATGGACTAGAATAGAAAGAGCTGCGATTCTTCTACATTGACTATGGGTCCATGAAAAAAATTGCTTTTCTTAATAGCTTCATTGATCATAATGGGTCCGAGTTCTGTCTGGGATTACTCAGAAACTCAGTTACAAAACTCTCCCATGTGAAATACGCCCTAGGGCTTGTTCATACCACCATTATACCTCCATTAGGGATTTCCCTTTCTCTGTTCAGTTTTTGAAGCAGTGAAATAGCATTAAGATGGAATTAAGTTTCCTATTTTTTCCATTATTTTCAATGGGTTTTCAAAAAAAAAAAGGAAAGGCTTCAGTTTGCTTCAGTTCCATGTGGTTTCCATTTTTTTAAACGGAACAAATAATGTAGTCTGCAGTGTTATTTGTTCCATTTAAATAACGGAAACCAAACGGAACAGAGGTAAACAGAATTCTTTTCTTTTGAAAACCCATTGAAATCAATGAGGAAAAAAAAAGGTTTGTGCTTCTTTGCTCCAAAAGCGGAGCACAGAGGCAGAAATCCCTAACGGAGGTGTAAAGCTGGTGTAAACAACCCTTAATATGAGTCTCTTACAAGATACACATAAAACCAGTAGCAAAACATTGATCAGAAGAGGGAGAGAAGCTCAAGAAGTCGGCTCAGCTCTTAGAGGCAGAGCTTTTATCACTACAGAGAAAAATGTTAGTTTTCATAATTAACTATACTTGAGAAATGTTTATATTTTGGTTTCCTTTTATATCACGTGTTTCCCAAGAAGCAATAGATCCTCTTTACAGCAGAAATACCCACTTAGTGTTTAATACATATTGTACTTCTTTTTGATATGTTTTTCAAACGTTCATATAGTTTGTAGTGTTCAGACCTACCCAGCACATATGCATTCAGTGAATACATAGGACATGTACCGAACGGATAATTTACATGTCTGGTAAAAGTGAAAAGAGTCACAAGTTAATATAGCAATTAAAAATACAGACGTGTGTTATCAAACATGACACAATAAAGTCAGCAATATAAATGGCTCTGTTCTGGAGTTGTCTTACTGCTGTAATAGATTCCCTTAAGCAGTGTCTAGGAAAGGGGGGTTAAGAAATGACAATCAGCAAGACAATAGCAGCTGTCCTCCTAAACTGGACAAATATGTACATGTATAGTCTAAATATTATGCTGCAAAATAGGAGAAATCAACACACAGTATAAGACTCATCACCACAAATGTCAAAGATATTAAGGGGATGTTTACATGGCAGAATCCGAGCTGTATTTTTCACCATGGGTGATGGTAATTAGATCAGTCATAGTATTCAGCTAGTTTGTAGCTAGGCGTGGATCTGGGGGAATAACAAACAGATATGTTAAATCCTTTGTTGTGATTAATAGTATCAAAATAAGATGTTGGGGATTAGGACATGAGTATACACACCTGACGAAGGGATATGTCCAAACCTGAAATGCACTGTTTTGGTACACTTTTACCAAATAATGGGTGTAACATATTGGTTTGTTAGCCACCCATGATCTGTGCCAAGCTATAAACTTGCTGAATACCATTAATGGAGAATATTAAAAAGTGTTTAAAGCATTTAGGCCATTTTTCTTTGCCAATATTATTCAGGATTCATTGTGTCCATAAAAAACAGTCATCTACTGCCTTAGGAGTAGAGTAAAGTTAGTTCTGTTATATACAGTAGCCTGTGATATAATGCTAGTGATATCCTAATAATTAATCCAACTATACAGATATAAAGAATAGCAATGTTCACCCCACACTACCAGGACCCCCTGCAGTATGCATAAAATATAAACAAAGAAGGGAAATTTGACTAAGGGGAATTAGAGGGTGACAACCCCTGCCTACCCATGGATGGCCTGCCCTGATAAGTACACATCCACCCATGTGCCTGTGCCACTCACTAATCCTGATAATTGACAAAGAAAAAGCCACCATAAGAGTAAACCAAAACCTCAAAGCCTCAAAGAGTATATCTCAGTAATAAATCTTTGAACTTATCTGAAGAACCGCTGACAGAGCCATGGAAACCAGATCCAGAGATGTCCTCACTCCACAGCAGAAGTAGATTGCACTGAAATTGACCAGCACAATACTAAAAATCCTCCCTAATTGCCCCCAGGTGTAATCCAACAACTGGCACACCCATCATAGTTAAAGAAGACCTAATGCACAGTCAAGCTCAAACTTACACAACAGAGATGACCTTTAGAGCAGAGGATTCAAACCCTAGACCAGAATCAGGTATATGCCTCTTTGCTTCTGAGCTTCTGTTCTAGTCCAGTTGGTGCCGCATTGGGCTATGAGGCTGTCCAGCCTCAGGTTCTTATATACACTGCCATACACTACATTATTATGTTTAACTGTTTCAGGAAGTGGTATGTAGCCAAACCTGGACTTGGAGAGGATCCCATAAAATGGATAAGTATTATTGGCTGTTAATTTAGAATTTGTGTACACAAAACTTGCAGCTTTACAAATTTGTTCTTATCGCATTTTCAAAGGTATAGCTTGGGGCTGGTAGGACATGAGATTTGAGGGTTGGGTGCTTGAGGATTGCAAACAAGTCATTCTTCATAGGTCAGGGCATTCAAATGGCTGGGGTACCAAAGTGAATCAATGAATCATTTGCAGCAAAGCATAGTTATCCCTAAGGGTGTACTCGCATGTGCAATTGTATGTTCTGTCTGATTCAGAAACAGACAGAACTTGCATGGGAAAACAACCCATTCATTTGAACTCATTCACATGAGAAATTTCTCTATCAGACCAGTAGATTTTGAAAAATCTCTGCATGCCCTATTCTTGTCTGATTCTTGGGCGAGAATAGTCAATGTAATGTGTGATGTCCCTCACATTGGACGGCACACGGATGGGGCGTCCATGTGTTTTTTGATGCAAGTTGAGCCCGAGGACCTCTGGTGCAACTCGCTTTTGGCTGTGTGACTAAAACCTGAGGTTTGGCCTTGCATGACCTTTTTCAACTAAATTACTGTGGCATATTTATAAAAAACATCTCCAGCTCCCAGGTCCGCTTGTCTCTTCATTATCATACATTTTCTCTACGATGGGTTGCAAAATAAAATTAATTGCTTTAATAAAGCAAATACAATGTAAATGAGGATTTTGACTTAGAATAGGTCAAATGTATTAGTAACAGTTAAAATTATTTGATCATGGAAACACAAACATCATTTGTGCATTCATTATTCTCATTTAAAATTATGCTTCCGTTAATAGCATTAAATTAAAGAACAACACATCTTAACATTGATCTATCCCTGGCCTGATTGTGGAAATAGAGCATCGGAATAAACGCCAGTAATAAAATGCAGCTGCTACTATTTGCACCTTCTTTACATTATCTAAACTGTACTCGTATAACTTGCAACAAACATTTGCATATGTTTGATATCCTCTCTGTTGACTTTTTGAGCTTGTTCAGTTCTTCAGTCTCCAGCATAGATAAAATAGCCACAAGCTGTATAAGCTGTTTGATGCAGCTGGTAAAGCTCCAGGGTAGCAATGTAATAAAATAGGAAGTGAGAGGTGACACACCCACTGGCATCTAATTTCCATTGCACTTCCAAGACTCATCATCAACAATGTATTTCTCATTCTTATTATAATGACACAAGGGACCTACTGTGGGTTCGGAAAGGAAAATATCATAGCACATTGACCTGTTAAAGTAGAAATGTCATAGTATACATCCTAACATGTCCTTATTTATATTTCCATCAATAAACTCTTCAGTAATATTCATCAAAGTTCAAGACCTGCTGTAGCTTGTTGTGGGGACATTGTTAGCAAGTGTTGCATTGCAATAAATGTGGTTTAAGATTGTTAAAGA
This sequence comes from Eleutherodactylus coqui, assembly GCF_035609145.1. Classification (NCBI taxonomy): domain Eukaryota; kingdom Metazoa; phylum Chordata; class Amphibia; order Anura; family Eleutherodactylidae; genus Eleutherodactylus; species Eleutherodactylus coqui. The sequence continues at coordinate 134,370,142 of NC_089837.1, read as the reverse complement.
AGAACAATGATTTGTCTACATGGAAAACAACATAGAGAAAAAAATATATTTTCTGGTATTTCAGAGATAAGAAAAAGGCAGTTTGCCCAAAAAGAAACATAAGATTAAGAATACACACTAAAGATTGACAGAAGCCATCTCGAGGCAGTATAGCCATCTACTTGTAGAATACAAAATCATACATTTGGTAGCTGTACTCATACAGCATGTGTAGCATTCTGTTAAAATGATGTGTCAATGAACATCACAAATACTAGGAACACATTGCTGTACAGTTAGCACCCAGTAACCTAGTATGCAAGGCTAAAAAAAGACACATGTCCATCCAGTTCAGACTATTATACTACATTGTTGATCGAGAAGGCAAAAAAAAAACTATTTTTCTCTTTTGAGACAAAAAAAATCCTTCCAAATTCTGAATCTGGCAATCCGAATAACTTCCTGGATCAAAGATCCTTGTAAAGTAACCTAGTGACTAGAGATGAGCGAACATACTCGTTAAGGCCGATTTCACAATCGAGCATCACTTTTTTCGAGTAACTGACTACTCGGGTGAAAAGATTCAGGGGGTGTCGGGGGTGAGCGGGGGGTTGCAGAGGGGAGTGGGGGGGGGGGGAAAGAGACCCCCCCTGCTCCCCACTGCTACCCCCCGCTCCACCACGCCGCCCCCCCCCCCCCCCGGCGCCCCCCGAATCTTTTCACCCGAGTAGTCAGTTACTCGAAAAAAGCGATGCTCGATTGCGAAATCGCTCTTAACGAGTACATTCGCTCATCTCTACTAGTGACCCTAACATGGGATATTGTTACACTCAAGAAAGGCATCCAGGCCCTCCTTAAACTCTTTTAGTGAGTTTGCCATCACTATATCCTTAAACAAGAGTTCCATTGTCTCACTGGTGTTGTAGTAGGAACCCTCTTCTACTTGGGGTTAGAGTAATGAGCTGCTTTTATGTGATACTCAAGGAGTATCGAAGTCTCTTCAATTAAGGATGCCCAATTCAGCGGTGCATCGGAGAAGAATACATGTGAAAGATTTAAGTGATGTTTCCAAGCTCTTCTGAAGTGTTTTATTATTGCATAGTTTATAAAGCAAAATTTCGAGCACTTGTCAGGAGGTGATCACGAGCTGCTTCACTCCCTCAACAAGCAATAAAATATAATAAGCATTTCATAGCAAATCATAGTAAGTCTACAACCTTGTGCACATTCATGTATCTTATAGCATGCATAAACAGAAAAGTCCTTTACATATTGTTATGTTGGAAGAAAGAAAAATAATCCTTGAAAAAGACATGTCCAGTACATAAACAAGAAATAATGTCAAAATATCTAGAAGAATAAATACAAGAACATTTGCTTGTAAGAACTCATTATTATTGTAAATTGTATTTTTCCACTGCTTACCTGCTGCTTCGTAAATTGTGATAGCATTGAGAGAATAATGTGTTCTAACACTATTCTTTAGTTACTCTCACATTTCCCCCTATTTTGTTTATACACACCATTATGTCCCTCCATCCTAGTCAAAGAGAGGAGGACTTTTATTCTTCACTGTACATAGGCTAATGCTTAGTATGAACTTGTTTTCATCCCATTTCCAGTCAAGTAATCCATAAGGTTATGGAAAGTTTTAGCAGGTATGGGGTGCATGTGAATGGTTGGTCATTAGATAAGCATCATCATGTGGGCTTGCCTAGTGCTCACTACCCTGGCAACTGTCTTAGTTCCTGTTTTGCAAGCTTTAAACATGTAACGTATGCAACACAATAGCAACCTAAAAAACGCATAAGCAACTACACACAACAGCAGAATTTGAAATATAGCTTGTATGATTCCCACCATCCAACCCCCAATAGTTTTAAACCAATTGGCAAGATTGAACATGGAGAATTAATCGGACTACCAGGAGTATTGTTTCTGTCCATGTTCTTTCAACCATTTGTTTCCTCAATTACCTGTACAATTCCTTTGATCTGCATATGACCTTTTGGGTCTATATAGTGGCAACAGGTAGGTCCAATTATTTGACACATTTCACCCTGCGCAGCTGTAAAGTAGTCAAGTACTATTGTATGTTGGTTAGTGACGACAATTATCTGAGATTATATTGCACTTGTCTGATTTACCAGTCCCAACACAGCAAATATCTGATTATCTAAATAAACTGTTGCCTGCACTAATTCGTTCCACATTTTCACTGATTGTGAAATGAACAGAGGGCTAAACAACATATGCGCCATGTTCATAGACACTGCACAAGTTTTACCATTCAGTCTGAGTTTATCATCTGTTGTTCTTTTAAAGAGGATGTGTTTAGGAATACTCATATAAGAGAAACCAGCATGTGGAAGTATAAATGTGAAAGGTGTAAGTCGGGCAAGGGAGCACAGGCCTCTTTTACCTTGTGGGAGCCATTTATAGGCTTCGTGTCCATACACAATGTAGATGCTTGGTAGGAGTACAAGGACAGAGTTATTGAAAACTGCTGCCAAACACATTGCCAAAACACCTCCTAGTGCTTTACCTTGGTTTTCAGAAGTGTAATTTGCTGCTAAAACCAGTATTATGGAGGGAATAGTTGGTGCAACATGTGTCTATTCCTTCACTGGCTGATATTCTTATACATTGTTCTGTTGGTTGTACCATTACAGTCTGTAAGCGGGGTATATACAAAGAGTGAGCTGTGCCCATGTGTGTTGATTTAGAGACAGGCACAGTTGAATAACTGGTCACCGTGGTTGTATTTTGCTTGAGAAACAGAGTTTGGCTATTCCCCTGCTTACCAATATGGATAGACTGGTTCAATACCAGCCATGCATCCTGATACCAGACAGCAGTAGCAGTTGTCTGCTTTATGTGGTATGGCCAATCAAACATAGGCAATAGGCTTTTTCTCACATGCCTTTTGAGGACTACCCAGTCACCTGGAAGTAGTTTTCGTGACCCCTTTTTTGAGTCTGGATCTGGAATTGAGGAGAATACATAATTATGAGTGGCTATTAACTATTTGTGCAATCCCTTCACATAAGGATCTCCATGCTGTGCCTGCAACTGCTGAGGAAAGTACAAGTATGTTACAGGCAGCTCTACAGAACAGGAACTCATATGGGAACAGCTTGGTCTTTCTATTAGGTGTGGTTCTCACTAAATAGGGAGCTAAGGGAAGGTATTCTTGCCATGGTTTTCCTGTCTCTTCTATGGATTTCTGTATTTTGTACTTCAAAGTGCCATTCAGTCTCTCTACATTGCCACTACTCTGTGGGTGGTACTATTCTTAACCCTTGTAGGATCTCCTGAAGTGCATGGCCAGTAAAATGTGCACCTCTATCACTTTCTATGACCTCTGATACACTATATACAGATCACTTCATTCAGTAATTTCTTAGTCATGTTTTTTACAGGTCATGCCTCCTGGCACCCTGAGAAAATGTCTATGCAAACCAACACAAACTCCCAAATATCTACCTTAACTAGCTGTATGTAGTCAATCTGCAGTCACTGGAATGAGTAGTCTGGTCAGGGAATGCAGTGAGGTACTTTGGCAACTTTGCCTGGGTTATGTTGGGTGCAAATCATGCATCTCTGTACAAACCTGGTTACAACATTGTTGAACTCTGGGGCCATCCAAGCAGAAGACATTACATCACATATTACCTGCTTTGATTCATGCGTTGGTCTATGGCTCAAATGTGACATCATAGAATAAAGCATTTTGGGGAGGCACAGGTGTTTACCTTCCCTCTCCTTTCTCATCCGGTACTGCACATTTCCAGTGCCAGACCTACTTTTCGCCCCTAGGGGCTTGATCTTGAAAAAGAGACAATGAATAGATACCAACACCTCATTCAGTTGCAACAAGATGGATGTATGATTTACCCAGTTGGAGTGGGGCTGCCGCTTTGGCCGCTTCATCAACCTTTCGATTTTCCACAGCTTCTAGAAAATCAAGCCTTGGTGTGAACCTGAACCTTGAAGATGGCTACCTGTTTGGGAAGTGCTAAAGCCTGATACAACAAGAATATTGCCTCTGCATTCCAGATTGGTTTATCCAATGATCCAACAAATTTCTACTGCATCACAAAGGTGCAAAATCAAATGTGATTCCAAAGGCATACCAGTGTAGATATTAATAGTCTTACCTTCAGTCAGTTTACATGCTTCAATAAGCGCCATCAGCTCAACCCCCTGAGTAGATTTCCCAAGGGAGAGTGGTTTCTGTACAATTATATCATTGTTGGTCACCATTGCATAGCCAGTTTTTGCTTGCCCATTTTCATGGTGTCTGGAGCCATCTACAAGAAAATCACAATCTGCATTAGCAATGGGAGTTTCAACAACATTTTCAAGTGGCACTGAGAGGGGTTAGCAGCAGAACAGGGAATTTGTGTGTATAAACAAGTCATGGCTGGAAGAATTTATTACGGTGCTCTATCCGAGAAAAAAAAAGAATTAGACTACAATCAGAGAAGATGTCACCTTAGTGACTGGAAGTAGCTATGATGATTATCCATTCAGTCGCATCTGATATTCGGTCACTCCATGGATCAATGTTCTCCTGTCTTTCACGGCTTCTTTCAGTTCCGCGATTGACATGTTCGCGGTGGCCTTGATTGTATCTAGCCATTTTTTTCTTTGTTGTCCTGATCTTCTCTTTCCACTGTCCTTGCCAAGCATCAGTACTGTTTTCAGTGAGTTAGTGTGCATGACGTGTCCAAAAAAAGTGAGCCTCCGTTTGATGATTTAGCCCTTTAGTGATATTTTCGGTTTGATGCAATCTAACACTACCTTGTTCTTGTCATGGCAGTCCAAGATATCCGTAGCATTCTCCCTGACACCATAGTTCAAACACATCAATTCTATCTGTCTGTTTTTCTGAGTGTCCAACTTTCACAACCATACGTCATTATGGGAAAACTATTGCATTGACTAGTCTAGTTTTTGTTGCAATGCTAATACCTTACTTTTCCAGATCTTTTCCATTCCTTGCATTGTATTCCTACCAAATGTAATCTGTCTCTTGATCTCAGGTCCTGATTGCTCATTGCAATTGATTTTGGATCCAAGGAAGATGAAATCTTGGACCGAACTCGACTTCTTCATTGTTAATCTTTATGTTCACTGTACCATTGCCTACTGTGGTCATGACTTTTGTTTTCTTGCTGTTACGGTACAGTCCCATGCATTTGCTTTCCTTTTGCACTCGTTGAATAAGGTATTCCAGGTACCTTTCACTTTCCGCAAACAGGGGGGCATCATCTGCATATCGGAGGTTGTTGACATTTCCGCCACCGATTTTTTACTCTGATTTATAATTCATCCAAATTGAACAGCCTTATGATCGTTTCTGCATGCCTATTGAAAAGGGCTGGAAATAGAATGCAGCCTTGCCGTACGCCTTTCTTGATTCCAAACCAATCCGTGTTTCCATAAGCTGTCATGACTGTTGCTTCTTGGTTGTTGTAAAGTTATAACCTTATAACCTGTTCAATATGTTCTGGGACGCCCATTTGCTTCAGACACTTCCAAAGCTTGTCATGTTCGACACAGTTAAAAACTTTTCTGTAGTTGATGAAACAAATGTACACATCCTTTTGATACTCCAGGGTCTACTCTATGAATCAGCGCAGGTTCGCTATTCAGTCTCTGGTGCCATGTCCTTTGTGGAAGCCAGCTTGAATGTCTGGCAGTTCCCATTCAACAATTGTCGCAAAACATTTTTGTAGGATCTTTAAAAGAATTTTGCTTGCCTGAGGTATGTGTTACCATGAGGCCGGTCAGAGACCCCGGGTGGCAGTGGCGCAGTTTGCTGCGGTGTTCTGGGATGGTGTTGCGCCCACGTTCGAGTTGGCGAGTGGCGGCACTGTGCTCCGTGTGTGGGCGCGGCATGTGGCGCACGGCTGTGCGTGCGTGTGCCTGCTATAAGGGGCGCGCATGCTCTATCTTTGTGAGTTATAGTGGCTGGCTGGGAGCTCCAGTCAGCCGGCTTGATTGGTCCCCACCCAAGGGGCGAAGACTCCTGAATACAGTCTGGCAGCTGCTGATAGCAGTTGCCAGTTATTGGTTCCATTCCCTGTGTGCTTGACCTCGGTCCTGCTCCAGTGGAAGTTACCTTGTCTCGATCCAGCTCTGCCTGTGCACTGTGATTTTCCTGTCATGTTAGGATTTTCCATCTGCCTAGTCTGTCAGTTCTAGTAAGTTGTCATCTGCATAGGTATGGCGGTTCCTCCCTGTCCTGCAACTAGGCATCGTAGGGTCAGTGTTGGCGGCCTGGACCTGTCCACTTTTGGGGCTACCTCCAGGAAGGGACATTGGCGTGGATGAGGGTCAGGGAGTCCCGCGCTGTGCGTACCTGTGCACACTACAGTACTGTAACATAATAACTGGCCAAAAAATATTTTCCTGCGATTTCGTGTGGTGGGATTTACAGTGTGAATGGAGTCCTACAATACGATTACCGGTCAGATTCGTGACCTGGCCAGGATGGTTCAGGACCTGTTGGGGCATCTCAGCCACCATGAGCAGCGGTTGGTTGTGACCGCTGATCCAGTACCTGAACCTAAATGCCTATTACCCGAGGTGTCCTTGGGGGACCGGAAAAAATTCTTTGTCTTCTGGGAGGCTTGTAAGTTGTTATTTCGCTTGCGGCCACGTTCCTCTGGGTCCGAGCCCCAACAGGTGGGGATTGTTATGTTTTTGCTCAGAGTAGGGCCTCAGTCTTGGGCCTATTCTTTACTGGCTGATGCCGCCTGCCTGCAGTCGGTAGAATCTTTTTTCATTGAGCTTGGGAATATTTTTGATGAACCCAATCGTGCAGGTCACGCAGTCAGTAAGTTGTTGGCCCTTCGCCAGGGGCGTCAGTCGGCAGAAGAATACTGCTCTAGTTTCAGGCAGTATTTAGGTGAATCTGCATGGAACGACTGTGCGCTCAAGGATTTATTTTTGGTAGGCCTGTCTGACGCAGTAAAAGATCTATTGCTGTTCCATCCGTCACCCTCTACTTTGAATCAAGCTATCGAATTGGGGGGAATCACAGTGGTATAGAAATCTATATTTTTTATATCAAAGACCCTTCACAGATATAGAAATTAAAACTTAATGACTTTTATTAAATAATTCTAAAAACGTGGGCTCACATATAACACTCAACACTCACAAACGTAGAGATAATACAAAAAAAAATAACAAAAGATGTTTAAAGATCGACCTTGGTTGGTGATCGTGTAGGGTAGCACGTCTCCTGTGTATTTCAAGGAGATTGCTATAGTTTTCTCATTCACTCACAAGTAAACCTCAGACGTCGTAGATAGATATATACGAGTCTTTGAAGTACCGCTAATAAGGATAGATGATAGTGATTTTTTATATGTGATGATTGGGCCCAGAGTTGGGTCCCAAAATTCACCAAGAATGTGCCCACGTCCAAGTGGCGGGTCTTTGATCCTTTATATAGTTATGCGGTGCGTGAGTGGTGAATAAGTACCCAATTGTACCACGATGTTGTTTTGCATATCAGTGGTGCTCAACAAGAGACCTTGGTGTGAGTACCCCGTTGTAGCACGATGTTATATTACACGCCAATGGTGTTAGACAAGAGGTCTCGTCGCACATCAATAGTGCTAAACAAGAAGGCTCAAAAGGCTCGACACGTTTCCCTATCCTGATACAGGACAGTTCCTCAGAAGCAACGGTGATTATCACCAAAAGTTACTGTAAAGTACTTATAAAGAGACAATAGTCACCAGGGTTCAGTAAGTTAATTAAATCTTAGATGGTGGGACCCAGTTTTGGGTGGTGCCACCTGCTTAAATGAATATCAAGAATGTGCCCACGTCCAAGTGGTGGGTCTTTGATCCTTTATATAGTTATGCGGTGCGTGAGTGGTGAATAAGTACACAATTGTACCACGATGTCGTTTTGCATATCAGTGGTGCTCAACAAGAGACCTTGGTGTGAGTACCCCGTTGTAGCACGAATTGTAGAAGCTATCGAATTGGCAATCAGAGCTGATCATAGACTCAGGTCTAGAAGGGAAGCTAAGCTAAAGTACTGTCAAGAAAGGGGTGCTAAGTCTCTGGTGACTTCTGCAGCCTGTACCCCATTGTCATTCCCCGGAGCTGATGGTATTGAAGTAGACCGATTGAGTCCTGGAGAGCGGAGGCGGTTCCAGGCTTCAAACCAACTCTGTTTCTACTGCGGCAAGGCTGGTCATCACATCGCGTTCTGCCAGGAAAGGCAGCCATGGAAGCAGCAGAAAAACTTCAGCTCCTATTAACTGTCGGAAGGGTCATCTAGGAGGTCAGGTACTCCCTAAATTACTGGTGTCTTGTAGTGTGTCTTACAAGGCTTTTAACAGGGTGGGACAGGCATTTATTGATTCTGAGTTGGCTGTGAATCTTATCCATTTGCAGTTCATAAGACCACTGTTATCTAGTTTTTCCGCGTTAGGTTTGCCGATCCACATTACCAATATCGATGCAACCCCTCTGTCCTCTGGGATAGTGCGTTGGAGGACACCAGAACTTCAAGGTTCATGGTGAGCGCATTACATTCGGAGGTTATTTCATTTCTGCTCACGGAGAAGATGTCCGTGCAAAATTGCGCAGCTACGATGTTGGAAACAGGGAACTGTTGGCAATAAAATGGGCATTTGAGGAATGGCGTCATCTTCTGGAGGGGGCTCGACACCAGGTGACAGTTTTCAACGATCACAAGAACTTAGTGTATCTTGAGAATGCTAAACGTCTCAATGCGTGGCAAACCAGGTGGGCGCTTTTCTTCTTAAGATTCAATTTTACAGTCACGTACCTGCCGGGAGATAAAAATGTGAAAGCTGACGTCCTCTCCCGCAGTTTCGGGACTCCGGAGGTTAAAGACACTTCTCCGGAAGGCATCCCCCCCCCCCTCCCCCGGCGTCATGGTGGCAGCCCTGACACAGAACCTTCTGGCTCAGCTTCAGGAATATCAACATGAACCTCAGGAGGTGGTTCCGGCAGAGAAGTTATTTGTATGTCTCTGCGGTTGTTGGTTCTGGAAGAGTCTCATTCATCCGTTTTTGCAGGGCATCTGTGGGTCCAGGGGACTGTTGAGCTATGTTCCCTTTTCTACTGGTGGCTGGAAATTTGTTAATCGGTGTTCAGCTTGTGGACATGGTAAGAGTCGCCGTAAGAGCCCTGAGGGACCCTTAATGCCGTTGTCAGTACCTGGTAGGCCATGGTCACACGTGTCCATGGATTTTGTCACTGACCTACCCCTGTCACAAGGTTGTTCCACCATTTTGGTAGTTGTTGACAGGTTCTTGAAAATGGCCCATTTTGTTGCTTTGGAAAAATTACCGTCTGCCACTGAATTAGTGAAGATTTTCATTAGAGAGATTATAAGATTGCACGGAATACCGGTCAATATAGTTTCGAATTGGGGGTGCAATTCGTGGCCCAATTTTGGAGGGCCTTCTGTAAAAGCTTGGGAACATCTCTGTCTTTCTCATCAGCGTTTCATCCGCAGACGATAGGGCAAACGGAACGTAAAAATCAAGACCTAGTACAATACTTGCGTCTTTTTGTGGGTGAGAGGGTCAGTCGTTGGGTAGAGTTTTTACCTTTTGCCTAGTTTGCTATAAATAATCATTTCAGTTCTGCGATGGGGATGTCACCTTTCTTCTGTGTGTTCGGTCGGCATCCTCGGTTCCTGACTTCCATTACAGTACCTACAGTTTGTCCTGCTGTTGATGTTGTTAATATTGAGTTGCGGGAGGTCTGGAATGGTGTGCACAAGCATCTGGAGGAAGCAAGTGGTCATATCCAACTACATGATGGTAAAAGGTCCACTGTGTCAGAGCCATTTGTGGTCGGTCAGAAGGTTTATCTGTCCACAAAGAATTTAAAATTGAAGCTCCCCTCGGCAAAGCTTGCGCCGCGTTTTATCGGTCCCTTTGCCATAACATGAGTCATTAATCCTCTAGCTTATGAGTTGGATTTACCGGATTCTTGGAGGGTGCATAGGGTGTTTCATAAATCCCCTTTGAAGTTGTTTATCCCTCCGGTTGTCGATCCAGCTCTGCCTGTGTTCTGTGGTTTTCCTGCCATGTTGGGTTTTTCCATCTGCCTAGCCTGTCAGTACTAGTAAGTTGTCATCTGCACAGGTCCTCCCTGAGGGTGATGGTGCGGTAATTGGAACATTCTTGAGCATCACCTTTTTTTGGAAATGTGACAAAAACAGATCTTGTCCAGTCTTTGGGCCACGAGTTGGAGTTCCAGGTCTTTTGAAATAGGTTGGTTAGGATCTTCACTGACACTGGTTGGTTAGGATCTTCACTGACACTGGGCAGTTCGGCTGATATGTGATCAATGCTCGGAGCTTTCCTGTTTGGTAGTTCTTTCAGGGCCCATGTGAACTTTTCTTCCAGAATGCCCAGTTCAGTTCTTGTTCTACTTGATGTATGTGATCCAACGGGTTGTTTGTTGATTGCCTGCATACAGCTCTTCTGTATATTCTCACTACCTATGCTTGATTTGATTTTCTTGCTGTAATAATTTGATGGTCGCTGCCTTGCATAGTGAGAACAGTGCCTGGGTCTGCTTCACCTGGGTGAAGAGAGCTCGGGTGTGGCCTTGCTGGTTTGCTTCTTCCAGTTTTGCGCATTGGTCATTCCAGTAGCGCTCCTTGTCTTGCCTGACTTTTGTTTGAAATGCTGCATTTAGCTGTCTGAATTCAACGATAGTGCCGGCTACTTTAGCTGCTCGGCGCTTCTTGGCAATCAGGATAGATTCATCCGATAGCCATTGCGGCCGTTTTGCAGATTTTTTGAAGGGGAATCTGACCTTGATTTTTTCAACTAGGAGCTTATGATCGGAGCCACAGTCTGCACCCGCAAGTGTTCTCATGGCCAAAATTGAGCTTTTCCAACGCAGTTGACATAGGACGTAGTTAAATTTGTATCAATGCATGCCATTTGTGGCCATTCATGTGTACAAACAGCGTTTCGGCTGCTCAAAGCATGCGTTTATGATTAATAAAGAGTTTTCCTGCAACAATGGACCATGTGGTCGCCTGCATTAAACCAAATTTGCCAATGACTGGTAGGTCTTCTCCAAAGCAGATTTTTGCATTGAAATCCCCTGTTATAAAAGTGATATCCTTGGCAGGGGTCTGATTGATTGCTTGCTGGAAATCGGCATAGAATTTTTCAATATCCTCATCTGTTGCATCGGTTGTGGGTGCATAAACTTGCAAAATTGTTATCGAGCAAGGATTTCCATTGATGTCTATGAATATGATCCTATCGTTTATGGCACTGAAACAGCGGACTGCTTTGGCGACTGCCTTGCTTGCGATGAATGCCACTCCATTGCATCTGATATTGTCATTGCCTAAGTAGAAAACGGTGTAATCATCGCTATTGAAGAAACTGTTGCCTGTCCAGTAAAGCTCACTGTGAATACCCAACAGGTCAATGTTGAGCCGTCCCATTTCTTTTTTTAGGATTTTCTATTTTGCCCATGTTCATGTCACAGACATTCCACATGCCAATGTTGTGAATCTTTAAGAAACGCGAACGAAACCTTTCGTTTGTAGCTGCATCAACAGACCAGCGTCCAAATGGCTTTGACTGGATCGCATCATAAGTGCCCAAGTTATTCGAGTTTCATCCTTGTTCTTGCCTGGTGGCTTGATCGGTGCCTTCCAGACCAGGGGGCCTGCCTTCCAGCACCATATTTGGATGCATTTGGTTTTGATCCATAAAGTATTTTGGCAGTGGTAGTGGAGTAGTTTGTCATTGCTTTCCTCACCCCTCCCCATTTATCTGGGCTTGGGACCGGCGTGCAGCAGTTGCCAACAACATGGCTGGGTTGGATGTAGCCATATCATGTACAACTGGTATATGGCTACATTTTGGCGACTAAATTATTTAGCATTTACTGTCATACATAGTTAAGCCGGTGTATGTAAGCCCCCTTATATATTTGATTTGGAGGGGGATGCAAGCCATGTGTCTTAGGACTGTTGCTCCTAAACTTTCAAGGCCCTACAATGTTCCTGGCTGCTAGTAGTGCTACATTTATGGGTCGATTAAGATATTTATAGTCCTTTTAATAAACAAGCAGATAATCTGCTTGTACTGAATTACTGACTGAAAATGAGCTGTCTGCCAGCACTCACTACATCCTTCTATATGGAGATGATCGATCATTAACATGATTGTTTACATGGGGAAATGTGCAGCTGAGTGGAAATATTTGTATACTCACATAAATGAGCTGGACAGCCAATGAACAAGTATTTGCTCAAGTTGACGAGAAGTAATAAAGCTGATTTTACAAATATGTCAATCAAGTACTTTTCAGTCACCAATTAAAAATATGACATCTGTCTTAGAACTGTCCCCTTTAAAAAAGTATTTGTCTTATGAATGCTTTAGAAATATGCTATATATGCTTACGTTCAAGGGTCAATACCAGAGATCTCGCCCACAACCTATTTATACCCAGGACTGTGACTGTAACAAGGGGGCATCCTCTAAGTCTAGAGGAAAGAAAATTTCTATACCAATATAGAGGGGAGTTTTTTACTGTAAAGCCCTATTTACATGGGATGAATGCCGGGCAAACAATGCCCGACACTCATCCCTGCATGTATTCGCCCAGCTGTTACACAGGAGCTAGTATCGCTGGCTCTCTGTCAGTCTGGCCAGCAGGGGGGCGGACCAGCTGGAGGAGATTTCATCTCTCCATTTTCTTAACATTGCGGCCATTCAGTACCGAACGGCTGCTATTTACAATGAACGATCATCACTCATCGTTTAAGCTGCATAAAATCCTGAACAATGATCATTCATTGTAATTAGCAGCCGTTCAGTACTGAACAGCCGCTGTGTTAAGTGAATGGAGAGGGGCAGGAGAGAGCGAGTACATGTGGGGATACGTGTAGTGCATCGTTTGCCTGACATTTGTCCTGTGAAAATGGGGCTTAAGATCATGTGAAAGTCTGAGGGCCCGTTGATGGGATCATTATGGGAGCACTTGAAGTCCATGAAGAGCTGCAAATGGTCACCAAGGAAGTGAAACATCAGTGCACCAATCAGTGATGGGTTTAGGTGGACCAGTGGACCCAAACCAGGCCAAGAGAACACACCCCACACCTATATGGAATCTTAACCTATCTGCACAGTGCCTTGATGACAAATGGCTTTATGGGTTCTGAGCCACATATGTACCTTAATATCAGCCTGAAATAATTGATACCATGACTCATTAGATCATACCACATGGTGCCAGCTCTATAGGGCCCAGTTATCATCCTTACAAGCGCAGATAAGGTTCTGTGTCCGGTGTTGTGTAGTTAACAGAGGTAGACTGGTTGGTCTCCTGTTCCCATAACCCATTAATTTGAAGCATGCTGCACTGACCACAGTGAATGTGAATGTGATTTCTGCAAAAGTCGTTTGTTTGTTCTCACGGACAAGTCTAATTAGATACCACCAGTGTGATCCTAAAGCACCTGTGAGCAGCCACTGTGCTGTTCACTGTGGGTTGTAATGCCTTAAATGACAAATTCCCAGTACACACATGACATCGGGGATCAAGGAATACTAAATGCCCTTACAACATGGGAAATGGAAGCATGCCTTGTTTGAACTCTGGTAATTCCCACTGTCTTGCCATGAGCACGCTGAACAATATTCAGTGTCACTCACAATATAACACCTCACAACGTATACAGGTGTGGATGGTACCAAGCCTGAGGTAGCACCACTTCATAATCAATCTACTTTCTGCTATCCTGTGACTTTTGGCACATCAGTGCGAAATAAAGATAGCCCACAGTATTAGTCCCTTCCTGCTATAGGACATACAGTTATGTCCTGCGAGGTTGGGGTATATATGAAGAGAGATTACGGGGTGACCTCTCCTCATACAACGCAGGTGCCAGCTGTTTATTATAGCTGACAGCCGGAGGCAATAGCTAAAATCAACCACACGGCTGATCGGTTCTATTAACCCTTTAAATGCCACTGTCAGGGGTGTGATTGCAGCTGGTGGCCTTCTGAAAAGCCCCAGTGCTGTCCTAGCAGACTACCTATCAAGCCATCCCCATGGCATTACTTCATACTGCAGAAGCGATCAAGACATTGCATGTTGTGGTCCTCTAGGGGGTCTAAAAAAAAGTAAAAACAAGATCAATAAAATTTTACTAACTGTTAAAAAAAAGTAATAAAAGTTTAAATCACCCCCCTTTTGCCATCATTATAATAAAAGAATCTAAATCATTAAACAAAAATACATATTTGTCACTGAAGTAATCCCCTAAAAATTAACGTTTATTAATTCGCTTAAAATATATGATGCCCCAAAGACACACGGAACGAAGAAAACGTAACACACACAACGTAGATGTTCTGGTCTGATGGACTAGAAGAAAAAATTCTAGGGGTCCTCTGGAATAAAAAAGTATGTATGCACAAGGCTTATTCCATGGGGGAACCGGTAGAGATAGTCCCCGTGATATGCAGATAGATGGGTCATACAAGACCTGGGTATGATTTCTATGGGTAACCGATGGTGTAACACCCAACAAAAAATCAGTTTAGCATATCTAGAGGTACCTAAACAGACCAAGAAATGCAAAATATAGTTGTAGCTGATTGATAATCCTAAAGGCCAGATTCCAATGTGATGATCAATTAGGGTTTATTGATGTCCCTGAATAATGAACACCCAAATCATCTAGCCAAAATGAATGCGCTGATTTTATCCTATTATACAGCAGGATTATCAATTGAAGTGCTACTATGCAAAGGGTAGATACAATAGGTTCAGAAAGAAACCGTAGGTTTGATTCAGACGAAGAGAATAATAAATTTTATATGGACGTGTTTCCGTCATATGATTGACTCATCAGGAACGTTATTATAGATGCGCAAATACGTGTAGAATCAAGTACCTATCTCTCCTGCCAAATACTACTTGGAGAAAGTAAGGCAAAGAGCGGTGTGCGTTTATGATGAAACGGTATATGTTCTCTCTTGATGTATTCGAGAAGATTCTACCACGCTAGATACTGCCCTCGAACCAGAAAAGTAGTTCTGGAAAAAGGAATGTAGCCTAAGCCACGTATATAGGAGGGCACACTCCTATATACGTGGCTTAGGCTACATTCCTTCTTCCAGAACTACTTTTCTGGAATTTATTATTCTCTTCGTCTGAATGGAAAAATAAAAAAGTTATTGCTCACAGAAGATGACAGCATTTAAAAAATTAAATGTCTTTGAAAAAAAATAAAAGTAGTAGAGCAAAAAAAAAAAACCTATACATGTTTGGTATCACAGTAATTGTACTGACCCATAGAATAAAGCTATCATGTCATTTTTGTTGCAGTTTGTGCGCCGTAGAAACAACACGAACTGAAAGATGGCAATGTCGTTTTTTTCATTTTACTCCACTTAGAATTTTTTTAACGTTTTTTTTAACGTTATATGGTACATTATATCATGTCATTGGAAAATACAACTTGTCCCACAAAAAACAAGCCCTCATACAGCTACATCGATTAATAAGTAAAGAAGTTACGATTTTTTTAAAGGGGGGAGGAAAAAACGAAAATGGAAAAAAAGGGTTGCATCATTAAGGAGTTAATCATGGGGAAATGATGTAAGTAATGACCCACATATGGGCAAAATTAATTGTTTCATGTGTATTAAACGGCATAATAAAAGAATCCAACAGGTGAACTAGGAAAATAATCCAAGAGGAAATATATATTTATATATTCCTTGTTCCCTCTATTAGATCCAAATTACATTCAAACAACATTTCTGATTGACGTTAAAGCCTTTAACAGATGATAAGTGTTATGGTTGATATAGGCTCTGCTTATATAATTTGGCCTGTACAAATAATTCCAATTGTAACAATAATCCTTTTGTTATTTTCTTCTTACAACTTGTTGCAGGTCTTCCCAGTGTTACACACAAGGGGCCGTAACATCAGCAGTAGGGCTATAGCTTTAATGAACAGAAAGATGAAGAGAAATAAGAAGATAGCATTGAAAGGTTACGGCATATATTCTTATTTGAGGTGTTTAACAGTGATGTTTAAATCCGACTTGTTAGAGGATCAATGGTTTCCTGTCATTCCAGTTTGAGGATTTAAAATGAACATTTGAAGCGACTAACAGATTTCTAAGATACTGAAGCTTAATCTAACTACAATACACTATTGGTGTCTTCTGTGTAAAGGTCATGCAGAAATCAGAATATGTATCTCTATTATTGTTTTTCTCACCAGCAAGGCTCCCAGAATACCGAAGTCTTTGATAGGTAGCAGGAAATTCTGAAAACAGAATAGAAGAATTGACTTTTAAAATGTCAAGGTAGACAACAGCTCTGCCACTCATAATGTACACGCTGGGCATCAGCCTAATGGGAATTTCTTTATTTAATTCTATCTATAAGATTTCCGGAGGATTTTTACAGAGAAGATATAGTTATATTAAGACAAAATGCACAAATTTACAGTTGTATTAAGTATATGATGACAAACATATTTTGTGTCATTATAGCAAGAATGTTAATTGTTAAACAATATAGTTTTACTTTCTAATAATGAAAATATAGAAAATTACTAGCATACAATCTGGAGAATATGTATGCACTATATAAAAATGAGTAAAATGAATAAATAAAAATCTACAATCTCCTTCCCTCTTCTTTAGCAGATTATAAGCCCTTGTAGGGTCTTCTCTCCCTCCATATACGTTTGTAGCTCATTTAGGCAAATAAGGGAGATGGAACAGTAGCTCTGCAGCACCACCTATTGGAAGGAGGCATTGCTGCAAATCAATGTCAGACCCTTTATACAAGTCCTTGAAACAATGATTGGGATTTGAAAACCAAGCCAAAATCCATACACAGACAGCTGTTTCGGGGTGTTTGCCCCTTATCAGTGTGCAGTAGTATTTTAACTTGGCTAGTGAGAGATGTATGATGTGAATCAGGAGGGGGTATCATCACTCCTTAAGGAGAGCACCAAGAAGGTGAGTGAGAAGGCTTTAAAGGCCATCCATGCTCCTCTGGAAAATATGCAAATAAGGATGCTGCAACAATACCTCTGCACTGCCACATTGGATGGCAGCATTCCTGCAAATCAATGTGCGACCTTTTATACAGGTCTTTAAAACAATGATTGGGAATTGCTTGGTTTTCAGTTCATGGCATTGTTCTTGTTGTTTTACATATGCAGTATATCTAAAGCTGATTTCATAAATAGCACACTGAAATTAAAATATTACTAACAACAATAATTTGGCTACAAAATTTTTGATCCCCCAACCCCCTCCACAACCCAAAAAGCTGGTAGAAACGCCAAAGAAAACAAAGAAAAATCCTGCGAAATACTGTGCAAGGCCACTCTCACACATGCGCTTTTTACCGCAATTACTGCGGCATTTTGAACGCCACGGTAATCATGGTATGATGTTCCCATTGGTTTGTAACGCAGCAATTTTTGAGCGCTGTATGCTCTACTTTATTGTGCTTAGCGCACCTCTTCACCCATCCCAGTGATGGTGTGCATTAAATCCCACTGACAGAGACAGGAACCTGGGTCAGAAAAGGAAAGTAAAATCGTGGCAAAGCGCCGCATTCAAAATTGTGGCGTTTTGCCAGCCGCATATGTAAGAGTGGCTCAATAAACGGAAAGGCCTACAAAAAGAACACAATAGCACTCAAGGTGATAAACCAATGATTAAATGCACATGCATGAACATTGAAGCATTGGGATGTTCACTCTTGTGCGTTTAATAATTGGCCCATTACCCTGACAGCTATCTGTGTCCTCACTGGTTCCTAGATAGATGGTGAGTAGAGATGAGCGAGCACCCAAATGCTCGGATCCGCGTTATTTGAGTCGAGCTTTTCGTAAAATTCGAGAGCTCTACTTGAGTAACGAACCCCATTGACTACAATGGTAGACTCGATTTTGTATGTGGCACACGGGGTCCCGAGCTTTTTTTTTTTTTCATGGTTCGTGTGTTCTCTCTCTCCCTCTCTCTCCCTCTCTCTCTCTCTCTCTCTCTCCCTCTCTCTCCCTCTCCCTCTCTCTCCCTCTCCCTCTCTCCCCCTCTCTCTCCCTCTCTCTCCCTCTCCCTCTCTCTCCCTCTCCCTCTCTCCCCCTCTCTCTCCCTCTCTCCCCCTCTCTCTCCCTCTCTCCCTCTCTCCCCCTCTCCCTCTCTCCCCCTCTCCCTCTCTCCCTCTCTCCCTCTCTCCCTCTCTCCCCGTCTCCCCGTCTCCCCCTCTTTCCCTCTCTCCCTCTCTCCCTCTCTCCCCTTCCTGCCAGACAAAAAAATTGCCAATGTCGCGGCGGGGAGTGGCCAAAACTGGCACGTTACAGCGCGGGGGGGAGCCAAAAGCTGGGGCGAGATCGAACACGATTTGATGCTCGTTCAAGTAATGAGCACCATCGAGTACGCTAATACTCAAACGAGCATCAGGCTCGGCAGAGTACGTTCGCTCAACTCTAATGGTGAGCACTCTCCCATGAAGGATGTCCATTTGACAGAGTAGTGGTGCTGTCCTTCATCTTTGAGCCTTATTTGGTTGCTTGTTGTGGAAGGGGGTTTTCTTTGTTCCCCTGTATACAACTCTTAAACTTGCAAAATACTGTGTGTGATTTCAGGTAACATGATCTATAAAAATCGATGTACATGCCACAGAAACACACTGACTCAGAATTATGAAATGATAGTCTCTTACAGAACTTTTTCCAGAAAATGTGCTTAATGTGAACATATTCTAATACTTCTATAGGCATAAGATAGGCTTAAAAAGGAAATGACTCCAATAATAGAAGTATAGCAGGAAATTGTTACATATTCTATTTCCTTGTATTTCGACCTATCCACCTATATGGAAATGTTTAAATGAATTACGACATGATGTAATATATTCTTCAATCACTCTTTATTTGCATTTTTGTAGCTGATATATCTATATAAATGGACACTTAGACTCAAGTTTTAACAAGATACGTCTTGAGAGAGATATAAAGCCATTTTGAGAGATTACTGAATGCAGCTTACTAACTCACCAATTTTATAAATGCTAAGCATATTGCACATTCACAGCAGACCAAGAACAGAAATAGATGCCAGCTATAGCTTGCTCTCACGGTTTAGAAATACATCCTGCCTGTGAAACATGTGCCCTGAGATGGAAAATACCTCTGAATAGATCCACAATTAGAAAGGCATGCTGTTCCCTAGGTAGAGTAATTCACACTGGATACTAATGTTCTCCGGTGATTGCTATAAGTGTTTTATTTATGAACTGCACTATGCTTAATATGTTCTTCAAAATTTGTCTACGCTTTCTGCTTCTAAAGTTACTCTAAAAACCTGATACAAAATTTTAAAAATATTTAACAAAGCAAAAATATTATTGGAAAACACATTTTATAGCTTCAATTCCCAATTATTCAATTGGCAGTACAGTAAAATAGAGAATATACTATATAAAGTAGGAATATCCCTGAAATTATCTATTCAGCACCACACAGTGCTATAAAAAATAGTCTTAAAAAGAAAACTTCTGTGGATCTCTACTGGCTCAGTGGTTAGTACTGTTACCTTGTAGCACTGGGGACATGAATTGAAATTCTACTAAGCATATCTGCTTGGAATTTGTATGCGGTTCATGTGTTTGCTTTAGTTTTATCTGTGTGGTCTGGTTTCTTTCCACCAAAAGCATATCAATAGACTAATTGACCCTATTATGTGTTTGTTTAAAAATAGGGAAATCAGATTTAATTAAATGATTTGAATAGTGACAGTCACTGCACAATGCAATTGAACATGCTGCCAATATACAGGGTATAGTCAAAAAGACTGATCCAGCTCTATATCTCAATACTGGTGTCCTATACTGAAATAACAATAGTGTAGTTGAATAGGAAGGCATGGATGCGCATCACGATGGTATGGCACATGGGCCCCTGAAACAGGGGATTTCAATTTTGCATTGTGTCCCCCTGAAAGAGAGAGAGAGAGTGAAAGGTTCACTTATACACAAAGATGATTGCTCAAAAGATGGCTTTGCATAAAACTACTACTTGGTACTAATGCCTAGTAGTACCAACTAGTAGTGTGGGAGCCACCAGGAGCTGTATTCAAAGAACAGACCACCCGCTGTTCGCTGAATACGTTCCCTTTGTTCTACCATGGGGCTGACAGCTGACACAATGTAATCGGCTGTAATTTGTGCCCCTGGGCAGAACACTGGTGGTCCTTCTTATCAGCTGTTCTGCCGAACAATGGATTTCATGCCTAACTGAAATCCATCGTTCGACAGAAAAGCGAAAGAAGAGCACATTTACATGCAACGATTATCGCTCAAAAGATGGCTTTTGAGCGAATTTTAAGCGATAATCGTTGTGTCTAAATGGGCCTTAAAACCCAATTGCAAAGTTGAAGATTAGCATATGAGAAGCAGAAATCTGCTTCGCACATCTTTGTAAATCCTGTGGGACTGCTGCTATGACTGAAGTTAGGAAAGCATACTTGAACTAGCCTGCTTCTGCTACAATAGGGGCTGATCATACTGGAAGTCATCCACCATGGTCTGCAGGAGATTCAGGTACCAATCCACATGGAGTCACTGGAATGAACACAGGTCCAATGATAGCTCCATGCATGTATTGTAGCAGGTCACTTAGAGTACACCTTCCTTACTTTAGTCATAGCAGTAATACCACAGGATTCAGAGAGACGTAGGAAGCAGATTTCTGCTTCTCACATTCTCCTCTTCGGATTTACAATTGGATTTTACTTTCTATCTCTAACCACAAGACAAAATTGAAATTCATGTCCCATGTTCTGGGCTCCATGCACCCTACCATCATTTGCGCACTCATGCCTTTCCATTCAAGGGTCAGGAAGGGTATAATTTCTCCTTAGGGAGAGCACCTAGAAGGTGTGAGGAGACTAATAGGGCCATTTATGCTTCTCTGGGAAATAAAGAAATTGAAAAATGGAACAATATCTCCACAGCAGCACCTATTGCTCCATCTTTCCATTTGCATATGCTGTTCTCTAGGTAGAATAATTCACACTAGATGCTAATGCTATACCATTCCTGGTTCACGTCTATAGGCCTCTCACTAGCCCAGAAACCTGCTGCATACTGATCAGAGCCAATCGCCCTGAAACAGCTTCTCATGCATGGTTATTCTGACTTTGGCTCACAATTCCCAATCATTCTTACAAGACTGGCTAGAAAGTCTGACATTGACTTGCAGGAATGCTGCCTTCCAATAGGTGGCAGTAGGAATGCATTTTTTCTATTCAAGTACAGTATTGTTATTTCAATTTAGAACACCAGTTTTGATATATAGCGTTGGATCAGTCTTTTTGACTACACCATGTACAAGCATACGACACAGGAATATCTAGTGCTCTTTTTCCTTTCTCATTGCTGTAAGATAAAATGTAATATTGACAATCACTGTACACCTACTAGGGGGGTCTAAATTTACAAACAGAAATGAAATACAATATGTAAACAAAAAGAAGAATGCAGCAAAGTAGCTCTGGTTTGGGTGGACTTTAGTAGGTACACACCTAAATAACAATTCCATTGTTTATGAGCAACAAAATAAACCCTTACATGCAAAGCTGCTGAGGTAGGAGGCATGGGGAGGGCTTAAAATATACCTGTGTGGGAGTTTTCATTATCATCAAAATTAACTTTTATTGCAAAACACTCCCACAAGTACCCAGAAGGCGGACTTCTCCCTGAAGTGCACTCAACTCAGCTGTAGCATTATAGTGGATGGATGCTACAGCTGTCAATCAGAGCTGTGGGGTGGTTCAATGCAGAGAGCCAAGAGCAATTCAGGGAAAAGGACCACCTTCTTTGTACTCGTGGGAGCATCGCATGCTGCAATAAAAGTTTCAGTTTATTATTTGCAGCACTCAGCAAACACATCAGTATGTTTGAGCCCTTGTACACTGCTAAATGAGCCTCGTGTGGCACAGAGCGTTAGGGCAGCAGAAATGCAGTTCTAAGCTCTTGCTCATGTACTGAAGCTTGTTGGTTCAGGTAGCCTGCTAAACACTGACTCAGCCTCTCATCTGTTCAAGGTCGATAAAATGAGTACCCAGCTTGCAATGGCAAACCACCCCACAAAAGCAGTCTGCCAAGAAAACATCACAATGTGATGTTACCCTAGGGGTCAGTCATGACTTGGTGCTTGTACTAGGGGACTTTACCTTTACCTTACCACTGCTCCCACCAGCACTGGCAGCAGTCTTACATGGTTAAAGCATCTTATGCTCTTTATTGATTTTTTGGAACTTACATGAAAATCGATGTTTAATTTATACAGTGTTTATTATATTTTTACATACATGAGTTGTAGAGCATATTCTTTATTTTCTATAACAATATCTTGTGGAGGATTGACTTCTTGTTTGGTCCCAATGCAATGGCCCCATAAATTGTTATTTTTTTGTCTTGATGTTAGAGAACGTCTCTCTGGAATTTCCTAATGAGTAGCTGAACTGCAATAGATGTCTCATAACAAGTTGTAGAACAAGAGGTTTCTGACAGTTTGAAATTCCATAAAAGAAGACATGTACAGACGTGACCAAATACTGAATTCATAGCAATTTACTGTAAGCTATAGACATAGCAGAGCTGAAATCTATCAGTACGGTAACTCAGGAAGTTTGCCTGCAGTTTTACCACTTGAAAAATGAAGTAACCATGCTATATAAAAATACAAGGCCTGACATGGTTAAATACCCAATTGATGCAATGGTAATGTCTGTCAGAATAGGGAATGGAAATATTGTTCTAGGGGTTTGCATCAAGCCATAGCAACCAGCCATTTTTCTTTCCAAAGCTAAATTGTCAGTGGTTGCTAAGGAAACATATTTTGTCTTCTATGTTTGCCATTCCTTAAAGTAAGCATGTTAATGTCCTCTACTGACCTTTCTAGAAATGTTAATGTACTTGGCTCACACAGGTTTCAATATTGAACATGAGATGTTCTAATACATACAAATGTCTTCACTGACTGTTGTAGCAATAGTGACACCTGCAGGCTGTAAGAGGTGCTGCACCTTTCAATTTTTCAAGTGTAACTGTGATTTGCAAAATCTTTTGACATGTTATAGGGACATGTTAAAAGTTTTAATCCCTAGGAGTCCAGATGCTGAAACCCCAATTGACTGCTAGAATGAAGCAGGTGAAAGCTTAATAGTAAGTCCATGATCCTATCCTTGATTAGCAACCAGTGACAGAGCTCAGGTGAGCATTACAGCAGCCAGCAACAAGATTCCCAGTGATCAAAACTTTCAACGTGTTCCAATAACTTGTCAAAAGTTTTAGGAAAGCACAGTTACACTTTTAACACTTCGCAGCAGAAATCGATAATTTCAGCACACAGGTTAGCCCCAGTCCAGCTGTAGCTTATCTTCTGAGATACAAAATCTGTAGAGTTTAGAGACTGCCATACACATTAGATGATAAGCCATATGTCTCTAGCTAGTGTGTTTGGCCACCCTTAGATGCTGAATCCACATGGTCAGGGTAAGAAGTACAAGGTTTAAGAATTTTAAAAAATATTGATATGAAAAACTTGAAAAACATAAGCATTTTTTATTTTATGACATTCATTTTAAAACAGAGAAACCCTTCATTTTATGAAATTGTAAACTTAGTTAAACTTATGGATTTACAGTTGTCTTCTAATAAAAAGATGATAGAAGCCTAAAACATAGTATTGTCACCACATTTATCAACATAAGATATCTGTAGTCTAATGCTAAGACACTATGGAAGCACTATGATTGCCATAATTATTTTGGAGTACTCTGTACTCTGTTGGGACTACTACTATTGGGATCACTCTGCTTGGCACTATTGAGGGCACTCTGCTTAGAAAAATTATTTTGGGCAATACTATATGGGTATTTACTGTTGGAGGCACCATTCTAGGCACAATGGAACATATTACTTGGTGCAATTATTTTGTGGTCACAATATGGACTCTATTACTGATAGAGAGAAGAATGAGCTAATCACAATTAATTTTGGTTGGCGCTATTACTGTCAAAGGCACTATTTGCTTGATAGCGCTATTGTTCGGCACTAATACCGTTAAGGCATTATCTCCCTAGTACCATTATTATTTTGTGGCACAATCTATATGGTATTTTTATTTTTGTGGTCACTATAGTTATGTCAATACTAAAAAGTTTTAAAAAGTTAGAAAGACCCCTATCCGTGGGAGCCTCAAGCAAAAGCAGGCATCGTTTCATTGTAGCCATGGGGTACAGCATTGGCTCTTGTCGGCGTCATACTTTCTCTGGAGACCTTTTGACAACAGCCTATTCACAGCCTTTTCCATAGCCACTTTGCTGGCCCTATGCCGAGCATCTTTGAGCATAATCAATTCAGTTTTCATCCCTTCCATAGGAGCTTCCGCTCACACTGTTGCCTTCTAGAATTCTTGACCAAGTTGCCAAGGGACTCTAGGATTACATGGGACCAAGTATGGAAAATTGATAAAGGCTTTTGGAGAAGAGGCTTTTAGATGGGCTTCGTCTTTATGAAAAGCATTTCAGCTGAAAAATTTAAATAAAGGCAGAGCATGATCATGCTTTCTTGTTTCTCCAGTTTACATATCGGTTTGTGCTAATGTAATGCAATTGTTAACTATCCAACTTTTCACAGGAGGAAAAAAAAACTAAATTCCAGAATGCAACTGACATAATTATCATGTAGGATGACATTGAAAAGCTTTTGTACAATTGTGCCTGACATGAACTTGGCATCTGCTTTTGTGTTGTCTGTATTGCTGTCCCTATCAGCAATTACATGTCACTTCATAGTTGGGGATCCATAGTATACAGTAGGCTAGGTGGCAGCATGCACCATTTGTAAATATGACTATTTTCCACATAGTAAAGGTATCCTTGATATATAATTTTTGTGGCATGCTGAGGAAATATCCAAATGCAAAATGATAAGCTTTGTGCTGTACATCTTTTACTCTTCCTATAAAGAGCAGCCATTGTATAAGTGCTCAGCTGAAATCAGTATGTATTGCATTAGCACAAGTGGGACAAAAGTCAATGATTGTGAAGCTTCCAATCATTTCTAATGTCTTCACATGCATTGATTTCCCTGCTTCGGAGTGCTGATGCCTACCTCCACACTTCCAATTGCAATTTCACAGTTCTGCTCTTGCTGATTGGATCACATCATTATGTCTGACCCTGATTTTACAAATCATATACAGTAATTCTAAGAATACTAGGCATGTCCGCCAAATGATCAAACACACAGCCATTACTGCTTAAACTAGTGGGAGATTTCAGAAACAATATTTACTGTAATCCATATAGAGGTACTGAAGAGCACATAGATATGGCTTAAAAGATCAAGCAGGACTCAACGTAAGCCTTTTGTGCCCAGCTAAAATCACATCAGGTACATTCCACTGCAGTCTGTTCTTATGAAGTGTATCCAACCTCTTTAACAATTACATCACATGGCATTCTCATTAGCAGTCTACTTACATATACTTATGTTACTGTTTTATCTTCACTATCCAAGAATATCGCAATTATCATTCTACTCATCTGATCCCTTTAGGGATAATAAACATATCTAACATAAGGGAGAATAGATTATTTTCCTTCTTAATAGCAGTTTATAGTAGTGTAGAACTGACACCATAAAATGTTCCAGTCATGCAACGCCGGTTTAAACCACATACAATATGTGATAGAAAGGACAGGTCACAAGAAAATGTGAGTGTAAGAAAAATAGGGGATGCGATAGCTAATGCAATTATGGATTTCAATGGAGAAGGAGAAGAGGAAGACAGAGGAGAAGACGAAGGAGGCATAGAAGGAAATGGAACAGGTGATGAAGGAGGATAAGATCTTTTACTCCTCCATTTTCTTGTTCTCCTCCTCCGGAGAAGAAGAAGCAGGAGGAGGAAGAAGGCAGAAGCTTGGTGGCTCAGTAGCTAGCACTGTTGCCTTGAAGTGTTGAGTATCTAGGTTCACAGTTTACTATCAACAACATCTGCATGGAGTTTGTATGCTCTCTTTGGGTCTATTATCCTTGTCTTCTACATCTTGTTCTCTTCTGGAGTAGGGAAGAGAAAGACGTGTGGTGACTCAGTTGTTAGCTCTGCTGCCTTGCAGTGCTGGAGTTTAAGAGCTTAGTCACATGGGCATTTTTTTTGGCCCAACTTGCAGATGCGATTGCGATTCGCATTTATATATACCCAATGCTTTGCAATGGGAGTGGTCACATGTCCGTTTTTTATGCGGATGTGCTGAAAGTTATATGACACAACGATTCACAGAACGCATGTAACTACGTTCTGCGCAAATCGTTGTGCTTGTATGTGTGCTCAATGGGGCCGGCGGCCCCAAAATTAAATTCCCGCCTGCTGAATACTACAGAAAGCAGTTCAGGAGAAGAGCCGGCTGGATGCGGCTGATCCCCAGCAGCTGCAAAAAGGTGAGTGTATATATATATATATATATATTTATTTATTTTTTTTTTTTACACTTTTTTTGGATGCTTTTCAGGGAAGGGCTTATATTTGAAGCCCTTCACTGAAAATTACTACAGCGCTTGCCGGCAGCCCATTGCTTTCAATGGAGCTGGCTGTATTGCCGGTTCCATTGAATTCAATGGGAGAACACCGTTCTTCTTTGCCACAGCTGTGGCAGAGGATAGCGGGCAGCGCTCTTTTTGAGTGTAAAATGCCTGTGTGACCGAGCCCTTTAGGCTGATAAACGCTGCTAGCAGCGTTTTTTTCAGCCGTGACTCTGGCTTCCGTCATGCGATTTTATGCGATTTTTTTTGTGCGCATCAGTTTCGTCCTTCGGCTGTCTACTCTGCACTGCTGTTCAGCACTTTCAGCAGGCGGGGATTTAAAAATCAAGTGTCAGGTGTCATACTGTATGTACTATTATGATGTGATATAGTGAGTACTTCTGTGATATCATTCTTTTGTATGAATTTGTCTATAGTACTACTAGATTTTGTTGTAATCAATTTTTCCTGGTAAAGATTTTGTAGTTAGTTCATTCTGTTGATTAGGCCTTTTCTGTAGTTAACAGCATCTAATTTCCTATTTTAACAGCATTTTCCTGACTCCATGAACATATTAGTCAATGCAATCAGTCAACTTGAATTGATCATACCCCAAAAAGCCAAAAGCTTAACAAAGAAATCACTTACTGAGTCTTTCCTTAGTTATATTTTTAAAGATAGAATGATTGATTTACTGCAATGCATTGAGGCCACTGACTCACGCACTTCAATTTGGACTATAAGGCCTCATGCACACGGGGCAAATTGAGCAGCGGATTCCACGCTTGTCACCGGCGCAAGCGATCTGCTGCTCAATGTGCCCATTGATGTGTGTGGAGAGTCCTCTCTCAACGCACACCAAAGGATTTTATTTGCGTCCGCTACGTGCCAAAAATAAAACGCAGCATGCTCTATTTTTAGAGTGGGTATGCAAGGACGGCTTCCATTGAAGTCAATGGAAGCCGTCCCTCCAGCGGCACTTCTGCAATGAGCAATGCAGAAGTGTCGCGGATCCGCGTCACTGCCTAGGCGATGGCCGGGGAAATCTGTACTGAGTATGTACGCCAGAGTGCCATCGGCACATCCACAGTACAGAAGAAGAAAGCATCAGACAGGTGGGCAGGGTCGCAGGCAGCGGGCACGGGAGGATTCCGTGCGGAGTTTCCCACACGGAATGCTGTGTACATGAGGCCTAAGGAAAATTTCACACGTGACAGAATAGTTTGCAACAGCACTGCGGAAATGCTGTCTCTGAATTCTGCATCAAAATCCACATGACTAACTACAGATTTTGATGCGGAATATCCAGCAGGATTCAGCAATTTCCAATTCTGCACAAAAATCTGAACACTAAGGGCGCCCACCCACTGGCGATTTTTTTTTCTTTGCGTATTGCGTTTTTTCTCAAGAGCAATTAGAATTGAATGTACTCCTGTCCACTGGCGTTTTTTTTTGCATTGCGTTTTTTAACATAGGAACTGTCAGTTGCATATGTGTCCTTATTTTTCTCCTAATGCACCCATGAAAGTCAATGGAAATTAATGGAAAAGCCGCGAAAACGCGGCAAAAACGCGGCAAAAAACGCTGCGAAAAACGCCCGGAAAACGCTGCGTTTTTCACGCACGAAAATCGCAAACGCCAGTGGGTGGGCGCCCTAACAGTGCGGATTTTGGTGCTGAATTTTTCCGCAGGAGGTCATATGCGGTTGTGGAAAACTCCATCCTATGTGAAAGGTCTCTTAGTGCGTCGACAGACGAACGTATGCACAAATACGCTCACCACAGCGCAGCGTATTTGCGCATTAACAAGGTTTGGAGATGGTAATAAACAGGCTGTTGTGTGCATGTCAGCGTATAGTACTGTAATTTTTGTGCTCACAAGGCCAGTTTACACACTCGCGTGAGACTCCCTTTTCGTGGAATTGAATGGCTTTTTAAAGCCTGTCTTCTTTTACCCATGTTCTCCACAGTGGCTCACCCTTCCACTTGCTATTTTTAAACCTTCCATAGACTTATATTGCAGAAAGATAGGGCAGGTTCTATCTTTTCTCGCATGCAGGATTAGCGCACAAGAAATATCCTCATGAGAAAGAACCCATTGAATTCAATGAATGCTATTCGTCACGGCTTCTTTATACTGGCAAAATTGCATGCGCAATATGCAGGGAACAGAAACCAAAAATTACATGAGCAAAAAAATAAAACCTGCTCTATCTTTCTGTACATTTGTGCTCTAAAGGTCCCCATAGAAGTCTATGGTGGGTGCACAAATGCGCCCACAATATGCAACTGAATATATGCAAACTACAATGCAAAACCATTGGGAAAAGAACACATCTGGACCTCATTAGGCTAAATAGCCATTTAAATTGGGGCAGGATAGTATCCTGTACACAAATAACCCTGCCCTGCATATGCAAAAATTACTTTAAAGTGCTCCAATACACAAATCTACCAAATACGTTGTGCTGAAGTGTGCGCAATTGCACATGTACCGGTCTGAATGAGCCCTAAAATATTTATTTTTATATAAGAAACATTGATAATGCTGCAACATAAAAATGTATGGCATATGCAAGAACATTTATTGAGACACAGGGCTGTACAGGAGTCATTAATGTCTGTGGCCCGAGATAGACAGAATAGAAAAAAGGCCAGACTGCTGCATTACAGAATATAGATAATGAGGCCTTGCAGAAGCATGTTTCTAGGCCCCATATTTGGATATAGTTGCTTAGTCTGCTTTGATATTAAGCTTTTTAAAGCAAAAATAATTGAAAACTAAGTTTGACAGCAGTCAAAGCTGGAGAAAAGTACTGTCATCTGTGGGTACATGGTTTGACCATATTTTTGTATAGGGTGCAGAATAGGCAACCCAACCACCATTACAAGTAGGCCACAAAAATAAAAAAATAAATTAAACTTGCTCACCGCAAACAAATCAACCATCAAAGGCTGGAAAATAATCAAACGGTGCAAGGGATGAAGAGAAGATACCGCCTTGGCTCCCATCAGAATATTAAATACCAGGATTTCTAGTACTCATTTATTGTGATAAAATCTGAGTTTTATTATATACCGTACATCTAAAATCACATGGCAATGTAGACACTGAATGATATGATTACGCATTTAAAATGAAGGGTCCTTAATCATAGCTACATTTTTAGAAAATATACATCTGGCATAATGTGAAACTATAACCAAGCACTTTACATTTAAAGGAATGAGCAGCACCTCTAGTAGAAAGTAGCATACCATTGCAATGCATGTATTAAAACAGCTTATTGTGCAAAGGGAAAGGCACTGCACAGTTGTTATAGCCAGGGAGACATCAACATGCCAACGTAGCTTGATATAAAACATCTTTGTACATAACTGCTGCAGCCAAACACTGGCCATAGTAGAGATGACAGTGAGTATGCCACATGACTGCAGAGACCATGAATGGCAGCAATGGTCATGTGCCGGTATGGTACATCATTGTTCTTGGAGAGTAGATGAAGACTAACAGAGGATCACCAGAGCATTAGTGTTGAAGCAGTGGGAATTGGTGTGTGAAACATATCAGTAAGAGGGGTTTCACATCTGCGTTGGAATCTCTGGCCAGAGGTTCAGCCTTAAATCTGGCTGCAAATACCAAAAGTAAAAGTTCTTTTTCTTCCCCCCCACCGGGCAGTTGGAATGGAAAGTGGACGGACCCCATTATAGTCAATGGGGTCTGCCCGACGTTGTTTGATTCCATCCAAAGAAAGAACCTTCCGGATGCGGAATCTCCAGCGCAAGTGTGAAACCACCGCAAGTATAGACTTTTTATGTTTATTTTTTTAAAATAACATTTGATTCTGTTAGTTGTTTTTTTCAGCTTCCAGACAATGTGTTTTGACATTCAAATGTATTGTTGACACATAAATTGTGAAGATAGACTTCAATGAGTGGTCAAATGTCAAAAGGATATTGTTTTGGCAAATATTTAGGTGGGATGAATTGCGATCCAGCAGCCCCAATTGTATTAATAATCATCATTACTTATATAGTGCTTCACAGTGCCGACAGTATTAAAAGTAAATTTTATTGATATAGGTAAAAAAATAGGGCTTTGGACACAAATAGATATCACGTTAACCCTATATTTGATAGTTGACGACTAGAAAAGATGATAATTGAGAAGGTAACGTGAATACCTGACAAACATGCAACACAGAAACAAAAATTTATGAATAAGGAAAGAGGTAGGGTCCCCCCTAAACCAGCAAGAAATTCCCAGGTAGTGACATTTTTTAACTGTGCTCGAAAAGTGGAAGTCAGCTTCATCACTAAACACTAAAGATTCCATGAAACCATTGGTTGCCATTAGAGTTTGCATACTCTCATAAAATAAAAGTCACCTCACTTTGTCATTCAGTTTCATGGCCTGTAACAATTGCCATCAGTAGGGATAAAGTTTGCCCAGGATCTTCCATATAGTCGTCTCCAAGATTTCCAATTCTCTGTTTGCACTGATGTTAGATTTTGGAGGACTTTGCACAAATATGGCTTCACACGAGTGTGTTTTGTTGCGTGCATATGTATACACAAAAACACGCTTCTATTTGCAACAATACATTCCCTATGGTGTGTTCACATGTCCGTGCTTTACAGGCATGTGCCTGCAAAGATAGGACATGCGTGCACCATAGGGAATGCATGCATTGACAATGGTCAGCCAGCACCCCTGCATTTTTTTTTCAGGGAAGGGCTTTACATATAAGCCCTGCCCTGAAAAAGAAAAATTTTAGTTTAAAAATAATATCTATATATATATATATATATATATATATATATATATATATATATATATATATACATACATACCTGTCCGCCGCTGCCATGACCCCCACTTGTTTGAAAATGATGTTGTACACAAATAACAAACAAGAAGATGTGAAAATTAAGGACCTCAACGCTCTCCTGTCTTTGTTAGCAGCCATTTTGTCTCATATCCCCCTAGTGACGACTACAGCAGAATAAAACTTTTTGAAAAACTCATAACTCACGTGCAATGACACTCAGATACATAAATTTGATATACATAGAAACTGAAACTCAAAAATTTTCATTTAGCAAAAACATCTAACAGTAAGTAGTATTAGTCACAAGGTGGAAGGAGGACTTGTCACCATCATATGTCCCTGCAGGAAGGAAGAAACATGAAGGACCAGACCTAGCAGATAACAAGTGTAGGCTGTACCCTCTATGTGTGCCCCCTCCAATCCTGCCTGCATACCCATGTAGTGTGGGCTGTGTGTGAAACAGATCAACTCAGTGCAGAATCTTCTCTGCCCACCTATCGCAGCTTGTCACTCGTGACGTTCTGTTGTTTTCTGTTACCTTTATTGTTTTGTTTTGCTGTATGAGTGCACCTCTCCATGGGTTCCTGCAAGGGATAGTCAGGGCCCAGGAGAAGACAGCAGGGCCGTCCTTATCATGACAATGACTCTGCTTGTAGGCAGGGGCTATTCACTTCCCTGTTAGGTAAGGGACACGTTTTTCCATCTTATGGATCCTGGGGTGGTGTTCAATGTCCAGCATAGTTTTGGTGTATTCTTTTTGTGTTCTGTGTGAACATCACCTTGCGTCTGTGCTGTGGCGAGGTGCGCCCGGCGGACGTGACACCACCATACACCAAGCGTACAAGACTGACTGGTCTGGTGTGTCACCAAAGAGTGAGTGGGAAGGTGTGACAGTGTAGTTTGACCAATGTGTGATTGATCAGCTTGTACAATGCATGGGGTAACATCAGGTTATGGAATGGTGTAAAAATAAGGCAGGCAGAGTCAAGGACAATTTTTGCAGCGCATGCAATACCTTTACTGTACATATATATGTTTTCTACTCAGGAGGACATGGAATACTTAAAGAGACTCTGTCATCTACTTTTAGCCCTATAAGTTAAAAGTCCAGGGATGTAGGTGTTATACTTACCTTCCCCGATGTGAGCGCTGGAAGCCACCGCTCAATGCATTGAGTGGCATTGCTAAGTAGTCCACTCATTATAAAATTAGAATTGGTGGAATATTTAGCTCACTGCTCAATGCACGGAGAGGCTGCATCCGGCATTGACATCTGGAGAACAACTGGAGTGGTAAGTATAACATATCCTTGGACTCCATGGGTCACCTACTTTTAGCCCATAGACTCTTTAAACACTTAACCCTTTTCAATCCACTGTCTGACGTCTAAAGACATTCCGATTGAAGGCTGTACAGCTCCAATGGAAGACGTCTGGCAGGGTATACTTACTGTATATTGCCGGCCGCTCTGTTGTCGGGGGCCTCTCCAGCATGTCCCATACTGCAGTACTGGCTCTAGCCAGCAGATGGCGCTATTGTATAATGGCAGAAAGAGAAAGCTCCCTAGGAAACCTTAAATCCAAAATTGGATTGCAAAGGGTTAAGATAGGCCTCAAAGTCACATGGGGTAACATTCTCTTGGCAGACTATTTACAGCTACGTCCCAAGGGGCTATGTAGTGGTGGCTTTGGCAGTACTATAATCAGTGCAGGATAAAAAACTAAGCCTCCTCACTTACATGTATGCCTTTTTCAGAAAAATCAGCTGGATAAAGAGCTAAGCCACTGTATAGCAAGTGTGCATTCGCAGTGAAATATATAGGATTTTTTCCATTTTCCACATAGTGTTTGTACAATAGTTTTTCATTATTGTACATGATTAGAGATGAGCGAGCATACTCGTCCGAGCTTGATGCTCGTTCGAGTATTAGGGTGCTCGAGATGCTCGTTACTCGAGACGAGCACCACGCGGTGCTCGTCTCGATTAAACGAGCACTGACCATTGAATTCAATGGAGCTGGCAATACAGCCGGCTCCATTGAAAGCAATGGGCTGCCGGCTAGCGCGGGATGAATTTTCGGGAAGGGCTTAAAAATATAAGCCCTTACCTGAAAATCATCCTAAAATGTGTAAAAAGTAAAAAAAAAAAATATATACTCACCTTGTCCCAGCAGAACGATGTTAGCCCATTGAATTCAATGGAGCTGGCAATACAGCTGGCTCCATTGAAAGCAATGGGCTGCCGGCGATCGCACAATGAATTTTCGGGAAGGGCTTAAATATATAAGCCCTTCCCTGCAATTCATCCAGAAATGTGTAAAAATAAAGAAAAAATATATACTCACCTGCTCCCGGCAGACGGAGTTCAGCTGCGGCCAGCTGGCAGTTCTCCTGAACTGCTCTCTGTAGTATTCAGCAGCCAGGGATTTAAAATCCCCGCCTGCTGAATGAGCTGCCTCTGATTGGTCACAGCCTGACCAATCAGAGACAGATCTCACTCACACCCATTCATGAATGGATGAGTGAATGCTACCCCTGATTGGCTCAGCGCAGCTCTCAGTTGAATGACAGCAGTTCAGCACCACAGTGCAGGGGACAGCAGGAGAAGACACGGCTGTGCCCCGGCAGCTGAAGGGAGGTGAGTATCTATTTTTTTTGTTTTTTAAATCACTTTTAATTCATTTCCAGGGAATGGCTTATATGTAAAGCCCTTCCCTGAAAAAGAATTCAGGTGTGCCAGCGGACCATTGTCTTCAATGGAGTCGCCGGCAGCAGCAGCGGCTCCATTGAAGAGAATGCCTGCATTTTTATTCCTTTTTACATTAAAATCTTTCTTTTTCAGGTAAGGGCTTATATTTTTAAGCCCTTCCCGAAAATTCATCCCGCGCTCACCGGCAGCCCATTGCTTTCAAGCTGTATTGCCGGCTCCATTGAATTCGATGGGCTAACATCGTTCTGTTCTGCTGTTACAGCTGTGGCAGAGGAGAACGATGACAGTGGGGGGGGGGGTCTCACTCTTGCCACTATTGTGGCTTAATAGTGAGACCTCGGAGCCCGAAATGCAGCCCTGCATGTTGCTCCTCGCCTGCCTTATCCATTTCTGTGTTTTTTACATGACTTTTGTGAT
The DNA here is from genome assembly GCF_035609145.1 of Eleutherodactylus coqui. NCBI lineage: Eukaryota > Metazoa > Chordata > Amphibia > Anura > Eleutherodactylidae > Eleutherodactylus > Eleutherodactylus coqui. The sequence goes on along the minus strand of NC_089837.1, from coordinate 134,335,571 downwards.
TTGCTAAGATTTTCACAAATGAAAACCTTAGCGGAGCACCAGTCATATACAAAAATGCTCGAGTCACCCATTGACTTCAATAGGGTTCGTTACTTGAAACGAACTCTCGAGCATCACTGAAAGTTCGACTCGAGTAACGAGCACTCGCGCATTTTGGTGCTCGCTCATCTCTATACATGATACATTAATACAGAAGCAAATCATACAAAAACAGTTGCAGGCTAATGAATTTTTAGGACCATAGGCACTTTCACTCCAAGACTACTTTTAACATAGGGGTATGCTCACAGTCTGGGGGCACTTGCTACTTGTGATCTCATGTCACTCACGCATAGGAAGAAGATGCTGTTGAGGCTCTTTCCCGACACAGGAATACTTAGATTTTCTCCTGTAGCCTCTGCATCTCTATGTAACATCCTCTTCTTTCTACTAAGTGTCTTCCTCCTTGTTGTGGCTCTGTTCCTAAGGCTGTACTCCTAGCCTGTTTTGGGGTGTCCCATAGTCATCAGTTGACCCACACTATGTACCATTTAGTAATCACAGACCTAATCTTTCTCTATTAGCCGTTGCAGCATTCCCCCCAACGGTAACTAACTGCCCACTAGCTCTGCAGTCAGAGGGGGATACAGATGTCTGACTAGGTTGTGAGGTTCTAATGCCTACCACTAGCTGATTAACTATGTCAGGGAGTTTATTAAAAGAGACAGACACCTTCAGATGATACAGCTGCAGGAGTTTGTAGACAATGAGACCGCAAACCTAGTCCAGTGATGACCAGTTGCAAGAGGAGATGAGCATGTAAGGAGAAGGAGTATCTCTTCCCAATAGTGGAGAAATGTGAGAGAACAGGCACATTAGTGTCTAGTGCCTAGTGTGTATCACCATCTTCTGAAACCTGAGGAGCAGCAATGGAGGAGATTAAGGAGAGACACAAGCAGAACCAGAGATGGTTGGACAGTGAGCAAATAAGAAATTAGATTGTAGTTTGGATGGTAGGTCAGAGTTTGATTGAGGCCTCCGATAGCCTGGATGTGGCCAGCTGTGAGGCAATGTGTTCAGTTCAGGCCACACTTGGGCCCAGTGTAGAGAAAGTAGAGGGTGGCCCTCTAGAACATTGGCTATGTATCAGGAAGGTCCCTCTAGTGACTATAGTCTGTGCAGGATAAATAACAAAGCTAGCATATAGCTATTTAGAAAGCATGTGCATCTGCAGTGAAACATAGTACTGATGGAATAACAATATGAGTTATCATTCCATTTTCCATACAGTGTTTGTAGGAAACAATAGTTTGCATCTTCCACGCTCTCTCCTCAGCTCATCTATCATTGTAGGCCCAGTCCACAGCCTGATCATCACCATCACCTGTCTTATCTGCAGGCATCTCATTAGACTTCCTTTGCTCCCATACACTTTGCTGCCAGTCATCTTTTCCTGGCTAAGGCCTCTCACACATGCATGATTAGCTGTTCACTGTGCAAGAGCATGCAGAAAGTACGCAATGAATGTGAGTGTAATACACGATAAGGAAAAAAACGACATTCCACCATCTTTCGGTGCGTCCTGTTTCTACAGCACACAAATTGCAACAAAAACGACCTGATATTTTTATTCTATGGGTCAGTAAGATTGCTACGATACCAAACTTGTATAGTATTTTTTTTTTGCTGTAGTACTTTTATTTTTTTTTTAAGATATTTCATTTTTTTCAATTATTTTCTGCGGTCATTTTGTGCGCACGATACCTTTTTTATTTTTTCGTCGATGTAGTTGAGCAAGGGCTCATTTTTTGCGGGATGTCCTGAAGTTTCCAATAGTATCAATTTGGAATACATACGACTTTTTGATCACTTTTTATTGCGTTTTTTCTGGGAGACAGGGTAACTAAAAAAGTGTATTTCTGGCGTTCTTTATTTTTTTTTTCAGACGACGTTCACCGTGCGGGAAAAATAATGCACTACTTTGATAGTTCGGACTTTTACGGACGCGGCGATATCAAATACATATTTTTATTTTATGATTTTGATTTTTTAATAATGGATATGGCAAAAGGGGGGTGATTTAAACTTTTATAACTTTTTTTTTTTTAACAATTAAAAAAACTTTATTGATTATTTTTTTTACATTACTTTGAAGTCCCCCTGGGGGACTTTAACATGCGATGCTTTGATCGCTCCTGCAGTATGGCTTAATGCTATAGCATTACGTCATACTGCTTTTTTACAGGCAGTCTTTCAAGCCACCCTGTGTGGATGGCTTGATAGGCAGTCTGCTAAGGCAGCCCTGGGGCCATTCATTAGGCCCCCGACTGCCATGACACATGCACGGCTCCCCCGATCTCACCACGGGGGGGCCGTGCGGGACCCCCAAACAGCGTTCGGGGGATTTAAATGCCGCTGTCAGAATCGAGCGCAGCTATTGCCCGTGGATGTCAGCTGTAATAAACAGCTGATGCCCGTGCTGTATGGAGGGAGATAGCGCCGCTACCTCCCTCCATACACGTCCTGCAACAGCAGGATGTAGTTTCCCGATGGGGCGGTCATTAAGGGGTTAAGATGCGGATACAATTGAAAGCAGCACCACTGCCACTGGAGGCCATGCTGGGCTCCCTGCATCCCTGGCACTTTCTATGTGACACAGGCGTTGTCCCGCAGGACGCGGGACAGAAGAGGCCCGGTGGCGGACAGAAGGCACCAGAGCACCGTGCAAGAGGTGAGTGACTTTATTATTTTACTATGGGGGCACAGTATGGGTACAAAAGGAGTTATGGTGGCTTTAACTAAAGGGAACATTATAGCTATTACTAAAGGAGACATTCGGGCTACAACAGGAGACAGTTTGACTACTACAGGAGACATTGTGGCTCCTACAATGAACACTATAGCTATTCATAACTACAGAAGGGCATAACTTATACATCTCCCTGTATTTAGTAATATGGAACATACTGGTATAACCTGGATATATCTGTATATACCCTGTTTCCTTGAAAATAAGCCCTACCCTGATTTTTCATGATTTTCTGAGAGGCTTGAAATATAAGCCCTACCCTGAAAATAGGTCCTAGCTGCATTACATTAAAAAAGGAATACATTACCTAGCAGGCCCGGACCAGGTCCCTTCAGTGGGAAGGACCTGGACCGAGCCTGCTAGGTAAGTAAAATAAGACCTAATGTCACCTTGGGAAAAAAATTTCTATAAGGCAGGATCTTACTTTTGAGGAAACACAATAACTATTAGTATTAGGGCATGAACCTATCACATTTTTTTTTTTGTTTTGACAGTTCGAACTCTGCTCTCTTGAGCAGAAAGATCAAAATAAAATAATAAAAACTACAGTTCACCATGCAAAAAACATGCAAATGTTGACTGAAAGTTAAAAAAGGTACAGCTTTTGAAAAGGGGAGGTGAACCCCCCCCCCCCCCACCCTCCGAAAATCATTGCGTCCTTATGGCTAAAATAGGTCATGATCTTAAGGGGTTAAAAGCAGTTCAATAGGAAAAACCTGCAGAAATTTGGAAACAAAAAATGAAATTTAAAAAAAATAAAAAATAAAAAAAAAAAAAATCGATGTATCCTTAAGGATTTAACTGTTTGTTACACTACTCCTAAGCCTGTAAGGATAAAGGCGATCTAAGCGGCCTAGTTTTTTTTCTTCTTCTTAGGGCAAAAACACATGGGGTTTTGCCCCATTATGCAGCCGTGATAATCACGCCCACTTAAGGAAACAAAATGAAACCATTGATTCAATGGTTTTGTTTCCACTACCTCTTTTCTCAGGTGTGAATACTAAGCCCTATCTTTCCCGCATGTAGTTAACACTATTTGCGAGAAAGATAGCACAGAGCCTATCTTCCCACTGCTTAAATGGCCTGTGAAGGTTAAAAAAAACCTTGTTCATGCAAAACTACACACCATAGCGGCGAGTGTATTTGTGCATTAGCCCGTGTCTTTTTTTGTGGTTGCGCGAAATTTGCATGCAAAACACGCTCAACAGAACTAATCCATTGACATTAGAGATGAGCTAACGTGCTCGGCCACGCCCCTTTTTCGCCCGAATACCGCGATTTCCGAGTACTTCCGTACTCGGGCGAAAAAATTCGGGGGGCGCCGTGGTGGCACGGGGGGTAGCAGTGGGGAGTGGGGGGGAGAGGGAGAGAGAGAGGGCTTCCCCCTGTTCCCCGCTGCTACCCCCCGCACGGCCACGCCTCTCCCCGCCCCCCGGCGCCCCCCGAATCTTTTCACCCGAGTACTGAAGTACTCGAAAATGGCGGTACTCGGGTGCGTAAGTACTTGAAACGAGTACGTTCGCTCATCTCTAATTGACATCAATAGGTTATATTCTCTGTGTTTCGCACGCATATATTCAACACAAATACAGTTGTGTGAAGAAGCGCTTAGTTAAAGGGGCTGTCTCACGAAAGCAAGTGGGGTTATACACTTCTGTATGGCCATATTAATGCACTTTGTAATATACATCGTGCATTAAATATGAGCCATACAGAAGTTATTCACTTACCTGCTCTGTTGCTGGTGTCCCCGTCGCCATGGATCCGTCTAATTTCGGGGTCTTCTTGCTTTTTTAGACGCGCTTGCACAGAAGGGTCTTCTCCCTTCTGGACGGTCCGGGCACGAGCGGCGTTCTGGCTCCGCCTCCTTCTACGCATCATCGCGTAGCTCCGCCCCATCACGTGTGCCGATTCCAGCCAATCAGGAGGCTGGAATCGGCAATGGAACGCACAGAGCCCATGGTGCACAATGGGAGAAGACCTGCGGTGCACCATGGGAGAAAACCGCAGTGCATTCCTGGGAAAGGACCGGCGGCCATCTTGGGAGAAGAATTTTATAAGTTCATCTTTCATCACATCGGTGAGTAGCAAGCGGTTTAAAAACCTCTTTAAAATGCTATTTTATGCCAGGGGGGTGACAGGGGGAATGGGCTAATGTAAAATGTTGATGTTTGCCTCGAGACAACCCCTTTAAGTGTGTCCTGAACTGAACCTTTCCAAGGGGCTGAAAAATGTCTCTACCTCGGGGTAGCAATCAGAATTGTAATATTGGGCTTCAAATAGACAATTTTGTGTTATTGTGTGTCTATAAAATTTATAACATTGTATAGATATAACTATTATTATATTGAATATGGTGAAAAATGTTCCCATGATTCTAACCTGGCCCCAATTTGCTTTAGCCTAAAGAATAATATGCCAAACACTGAGTTCTAAAGGATCAGCTCCTTCAGCATTGCCAACATTTATTTCATGTTAGTCTATTTTTGATTTTGCTGACTATTATAGTAGGTAGTGTTGACAGCAAAATACTGGTGTTTTACTTTACTGGAGATTAAACACTAATGTGCTTTAAAGTTTCACATGTCTGCAGAAGTAGATTAGTAAAACACTATTACTTTTCTAGGGATTTTCAATGAGGATTTTCTAGCATCATCATATTGCATGTGATACCCTTCACTTTCCATTAGTTTGTGAAAGCCATACACTATCCGGAATAAAGCATGTTGTTCCTCACTGTGCCAATCATAATTCCACTGCAACAGCTGAAAAATGAATGTGACAGCTCCCTTAAATGTTCACATCATTAAACTGGCCATTTTGGTGTCACATTAAAAAGGACTGCTTAGCAAATATAAAGGACAAAGCTTGTGTATGTTCAATTCTGAAAAGGCTAATCACTTTGTTAGGATTTTTACGGCTACAAAACTATACTTGTGATCATCACCGTTCCTTAGTTAGAGGTCAAGACGAGTCATGGAGCTAAATTAGAAATTAGTGTAACAAGCTTGTTTAAATACTGCAGACATGTTCACGTTCTGGAATATGTAACCAGAGAAACTTCGAAAATCAACTAATCTTATAGAAATTGATGAATATGTGAAGAACTTTAAAGAATATGCCATGTGTCCCTCTTTTGCCAGGAACGAATTAAACAGAAAAACAAGATTAAGCATGCATTAAGCATTTAACAGATAATACAGTGACTTTTTATTTTTCTATTTCGTATTTCTGTTTTATTCATCCAAATTTGCATTTAGAAAATAGTCCTCTATTTCAGCAATTACAGCTTTAGGGCTCATGCCCACAAATGTATCAGTAAAATGCTGCAGGTTTCCCCACAGCGTTTTACTGATGTTTGTAAACAATGGCTATGCCGACAGAGACCACGTATGGTGCCCGCGTATCACACACACACAGACAGACATGTACAGTGAGATTCTTTTTTTTGTTTTAAATTTCCCTCTGTTTCTGATGTATTGCGTATGGACATGTTAGCACAATTTTCGCTATTCGATATACTGTGGGTGCCATATTAGATATGATTAATACAAGCCTAAGAGAGCCATAGACAAACACACATTGTATGTGAATCAAAGCACATCTGCTTTATTTAGGTGGAAGGCAAGCTTATATAAACACAGGAAGTTGGGACATACATATATATTTACAACATTTTGTGTGCTGATAGGTCATTCTCATAGGGAGGCATTTGTGAGGTATCTGTGAGCTCATTCACCAGGGAGGAGCTTCTCTTGAGCATGATCTATTCATTCTTGACTTGCTGTCCACAAGAAATACTTTCTGTTTCTCTCTAGTTATTTACTGTCTTTTATCACAAAGACATTCCTTTGTGCCATGCGGCTGTAACTTGAGCCCTGGAGATGTCTTCTGTTGGTCAACAAACCAGTCTGACCTGTTTATGTCATATGGGGGGATGGTCCCTTCCCCCAGAGGTTTAGAGCACAAGTAGCATCCCCATCTTAAAATCTTCACAGATGACAACATAAAATACATATAGAAAATGGTAAACATCTCAGTCATCTCCCACAGACAGCATTTTATTTGCTGCCTATACCAATGTATAGTGCTCATGCTGCAATCTATTTCTAATGTGTATTTACATGCAGTGTCTACACATACATGTGCATGGATCAATAAAAGTTCATTGAACACGGTCTAATACTGATATTGAAAGATGAAACAGAGCTCTTACAGCATATTTCACCACCTACGTATTAGACTGTAGGCATTGCTATCCCATGCTATTACTGTTTTAGTGCATTGCTATTACTCAGAACATAGCTAGACAGTCATGCAGTTTCCCTTCATGTTAAATGCTGGAGGATAGTGTAGCAGGTTCTGACGATCAGATCATTTAGTCAGATGCTATAGAAAGCGTTCTGGAGGCTTCCCTGTACCTTCAAGCTAGGATAACTTACTTGGTGATATTGGTCTCTATGGGGAACACGCACTTCGTTTTATTATTTGGATCATTTTATCATTCCCTCCACTACTGACCTGCTGAATTACTAATGCAAATATAACTATATCCATAGACTGACAGCTATCAGAATATTGGATAGCGTTGACAATGTGGTTAGTAATAAACCACAATATTAAATATATATGTCTGCAGCATATACTGGGCTTTTGGATATTTTTGTTTCTATGTGCAATCTTCGTGTTACTTAATAAAAAGTTAAATTTCAAGGGATCCAATTCCTAGGTATTGCTTAATGCAAGAATGTTTTTGATTTTGATTATAGGATTGTATTGGATCCTGAGCCTATCTTCCCTTTTTCTGTCCATATCATACAGGTAGCACTGTATAAAGCCTGTGTAATATATGCATGTGTGGCCAGAGGGGCACCTTTCTTGAATTCCAGGAGGAGGTCATCAAAGCCCTAATATTTGGGGATCAGGAAGGGGGGGGGAAGTAGGGGGAGTCCATTATTTCAATAAGCCAGGCCACATGCATTGTACTGGGGCAACACTTTTCTAGTGAAATTCCATCCACTAGTAAGATGCGAAGGACTCCAAAAAGGTACAGAGTCAGTTACAAACAAGGGATAAGGAAGGGTTATGAAATGTTCTCAGCACAACCCAGCCTCTGTATAAAAGATTGCTTCAAAATATACCATAGGTCACTAGAATTTTAATTCAGTTTTTGCGTTGAACGACTGTTTTATGATTTATCCTGATGTACCCTACACAAATTAATAAATAAATACATACATAAAGCCACATGTAGGTCCTTCCCTTTCTAGCCCAAACAGCAGTTTATGTCCACATATAGGGCATTTCTGTGCTTGTGAGAAATTGGGTAACACATTGTGGGTTGCTTTTCTCTCCATTTCCTTTTGGCAAAAATCCAGGGCTAATCCTACATTGGAATTTTTCATTTTCCAATCAAATGATTAATAATGATACAAAATCTCCCTGTGTAAGTTGAAGCCAAATGATGGCCTAGTATTTAAATTAAATATTCAGAAGGCCTCCTGATTAGGTTGTCTCCACCCCTGAGGAAATATTCTGATCTTCTCAATGCCATATGGAGGCATACGGTATAAGCCATGGTGGTGCATGTAAAAATGTTTCAATGCACTAAAGGTATGACAAGGCATGAATGTCATTGATGTGTTTCAGTATGCAAACCTCAAGTTTACCAGTTGTACACCACACATACATTTCACAGAAATGGAGCATTCTATCATATATGTGACGTTACTGCTATTACAGTTTATAAAATCTTTAATCAAAAATGAGGAATTGCATCCAGAATATGAAAAATGATTGCATTTTTAACCACAGAACAGGCTTTACATGAATATCTACCACATTAGCTGAAATCTGCATAGCTAAGCCAAGTACCGTTAAGCAAATATTTATGTAGAGATTAATAAAAAACGAGGAACAAAGAGGTTCCCTTATGTAAGAACTTATTTATAGACTATCCTGCATCCACTGTGTAAAATGAATGCAATTGTCTCATGCTCATATAAGCTACACATGTATCTACAGTACATATGTGCACTTAAACATATAATATGTACAAATAGATATTTCCTACCTTTGAGCTACAGTGCCTAGTGGGGGATCGAGCATCTCATGAAGTCTTGTGAGTAAGGCAGACACTTTAGAGAAGAAGAAGCTATTAGAGAGCTAGCAACTCCGTATGGTGCAGATCTGGCAGTTATTTAACAGGGGCGGCTGCATTACTGTCAGATCTGCCAGTTTCAGCCCACTGGGAACTAAAGCCTCTCTGAATACAAAGACTCAGTGTTATTCTGTGTAAAAGAATGTTTTTAATTCCGTGCAGTGAGAGAACACCGCAATCCTTTGCTGTGGTTGTGACAGCCGCAGCAAAGATGTTTTTCATGCCCACAGTGATGTGTAGTCACCTGGAAAATAGGCACTACATAGCACTGTTTAGTTATGGGGACCGGTAACATAATAACTGGCCCTGCATAGAGACTCAGATGAGGCAGGCAGCCTAGCAACCAGATAGATTGTGATTGGCTGCAGACAAACTGGTCAGGTGACAGAGATGATAAATAGCCGGTCACAGAAGAGAGAGTGAGTGAGATGCACCAGGCAAAGCAAGTGACAGAGAGTAGAGGCAGAATAAGTTTAAGCAATAAGTAAAGAGAGTAAAGATTAGTAAGAAAAGAGAGGTGCCAGGCAGAGGAGCGCCAAGAAGAGGAGCGCCAGGCAGAGAGAGAGTGCCACAAAAAAGAAGCGCGCGACAGGAGAAAAGAAAGTGCCAGGCAGGAGAGAGAAGTGAAAATAGACACAGATCAGCTGTGACAGAGAGAGAAAGAAAGAAACGAGAGAAATCTGAGAAACCGTGAGTAACTGAGAAGGAGAGACAGCTTTGACAGTGAATAGAAGGAAAATAAAAGAGATGTAAATATGAAGAGAGGGAGATAAAGAAATAAAGAGATATACAAAGAAGGATAGAAAAAAGAAATCCAGAGTAAGCTCCCAGTGTATAAATGAGTTAGACACAGGTGTCTACATTGTTGCAATTTGTGTATCAGTTATTATGCAATGAATGTGATGAAGAAAACTACCTCATCTACCTGATTTATTTAATAATTTTGTGATTACAACAATCTAAGCAAAATATCTGGCTCTGTGTATTATTCCACACCTCACCACTCACAACTAAAAATTGTGCCCAAGGGCACTGGCATCCAAACGAAACGAACCACAATTAATTGCCAGCCACAAATAATAAGAATAAAATTAGCACTCACCATAGCACTTTTTGTAGTGTCACGATAGTGCTTTGTGGTGGCACGACAGATCCAAGGCTGTTTTCACATGAAAACACCTTGCATCCATAGAGCTTTTACATGGTGGCAAGTGCGATATCAGGTCGTGAATCGCCGCCCAATATCGCCCTCATCAGTATAAAGGAGCCCTCATTGTTAACTGTTACACTACTGGCAATAGCCCTTTAAACTGCAATATCTTGCCATCAGTGTGGTTGTGAGACTGCAGCTGTGAGAGGAAGAAGCAAAGACAACTGATTGACTTTTAGAGCATCTAAGACAGATTTGACATCATCACACAAAGAAGAACCCACTTATCATCCAGACAGAGAGAAAATGTACATTTACAAAAATCAACCTAAGGACTGCTTCACATGAGCATGTTTGTGCAGGTGTTTGCGCATGCAAAATCTGTGCATGCTAAACACAATGAATAGAACCCATTTATTTTAATAGATTTGTTCTCATAAGTGCCGTAGAAGTCTATTACAGGTGCAAACATACGCAAGGGGAAGGGTGTGACATTGCCCAAAATGCAGGAAAAAGAAGACAGCTAGACCTTATTAGGCTTAAATAACCATTTATTTCCATGGAAGGGTTGTGGCATGCACGCGTGTGAACTGGTATTGTAAGCACAAAATTTACAGTAATATGCCCAGTCAGGCACACAACACCCCTCACCACCACCATTGTCGGAGTACAGGAGACAGGAGAAGGTAGGTGAGGTGAAGATCTCATAAGTAGACTGACAGAGGAGGAATAAGTAAGTATAGATATATTTTTTTTAATGACAGAATCCCTGTCACGTCCCACTAGGAGTGCAACCTCCAAAACAAAGAAAAAGGCCCAACTGTGCAAAGGAACATAAAACTAAGGGGAGTTCTCCCCCTATAAACCCCTAACCCGGGAGGGGGCCCTGCCTACTCGGCGGGCTGATCGCTACGATAGGTGCGAGCCCGCACTCGTGCCTGGGCCACTGACAAGTCCCTACCCGGGAGCCCTAGCACCAAAGAAAGGGAAAACAAATAACAAAATAAAGCAGAAAAGGACTTAGCTGGAATAGAGGAGCTCCAGCCAGGATGTGTTCCTCCGTTGCTGTCCAGTGGCAACTGAAGCATTGACCAGCATAGGGGTCAATGCTAGCACAGTTTAAATAGGAGCTGAGCTAGTCAGCACCAGGTGCTGACTGACATCACTCCTGCAACTACCACACCCCTCAGCTCCAGGAGAAGCAAGGGCACACCCAAAACCTGGTCTGGCTTGCAAGTAAGGTGCAGGCCTAAGAATGGCTGCAACAGTACCTTCCCTTCTAGAAGGGGCCCCAGGACCCTTAGGACCAGGACGACCAGGGTTTGAAAATTTTTTACCAGACGATCCGCATGAACACCTGCTGCAGGAACCCATGACCTCTCTTCTGGGCCATAACCGCGCCAATGCACCAGGTACTGCAAGGAATTCCTGACTCGACGGGAGTCCAAACACGACTTATTAAAAACTGCTCCTCCCCATCCACTAGCACAGGGGGCGGGGGTGGTGGGTCATTCCCAGAATCGACAAATCTTTTGAGCAGAGATTTGTGGAAAACATTGTTAATCTTCATCGCACTGGAAATTTCTAACCGAAACGCCACCGCGTTAATCTTCTCAATTATTTTAAACGGACCTATAAATCGTGAGCCAAGTTCAGCAGACGGTTGTTTGAGTTTTATAACTCTGGTAGACAAACAAACCAAGTCTCCAATGCAGAATCCCGCCCACTCTGCTTTCTCCCCCGAACTGCTCATAGTGATTCTCTCTGGCAGAGAAATATGTAGGAATCCGGACACGTGAGTTGAATTTTCTTTGCTTTATTCTCATTTAAGCTTGCATGATCAGGTACATGGTATTACAAGTTCTCTCTGGACCTCAGCAATAATAGGCCCAGAGGAATCTGGTTGCACTAGTACCGGAGCCGTAGCAACACAATTCTTCAATCTCTGAAATGACTGCATTGCTTCCGCCAACCATTTAGTAGGAAAGCACCCCTTCTTTGTCATATCAGTAAGAGGTTTCACAATCGCCGAAAAATTCTGAATGAATCTACAGAAGTAGTTGGCAAATCCCAGGAACCTTCGTAGGGCTTTCACATTCTTTGGTAGGACCCAGTCCTGCACCACTCGAACCCTCTCAGGATCCATCTCAAAACCCTCTTGGGTATGATCTTTGAGCGCCAGTCTCTCAGGAGCAGATATGCAGCTCCTGGGGAACTTGTAGTCAGGGAAAAGTTCAATTGCACAATCCCCCTGTCCGCGTGGTGGTAATTTGTCTGCCCCCTCCGGGGAAAACACATCAGAGAGGTCAGCGATGACTTTCGGCAACTCTTCTGCCTGAACAGGAGCTATATCAACAGAAATGCAACCGGACAGACAACCAGGGCTCCATTTGGCAATGTCCCCCTTCTCCCAGTCTACTACCGGGTTGTGTAAATGTAGCCAAGGCAGCCCCATGACTAGTTGCGAAGGGAGGGATTCTATGACATATAATGTTATGGTCTCTATATGGAACAGCCCAATTTTTAAATGGACGTTAGGCACACAAAATCTCAGACTTCTCTGCGATAGTGGAGCAGCATGAATGGCGGATACAGGGATGGGAGACTCCGAAGCCTTCATCTCTAAGCCTAAACGTTTGACCGTCTCCCGATGTATTAAGTTAATACTAGCTCCACAATCCAGAAGGACTCTTATGGGACTGCCCACACTGTCACAAAGGATCTCAGCAGGAAGCACCAGTCTGGAGGGTGATACCCAAGCAACCTGATGGCCTAGAGGGGCCCTCTCACTAATCTCCAGGCCATCAAGTTCTGGCTGGCAACTATGACGGAGAAAACACTGAGCCATACGACCAATGCGGTTACAGGAAAAGCATCGACCTTTACACTGTACTTTGTTCCCACTCCTAACCCCGGCAGTCAGTGGCCCTAACTGCATGGGCTCCTCCACATCCGCAGATAAGAGGCCAGAATCTATGGAGAGCTCCTGATGCCTCTCCCTGATCCGTCTCCCAGCTTTGATAGCCAGAGACATGGCCTCATCAAGACTGCGGGGTACTGGATAACCTACCAGTACATTCTTGATCTTATTGGACAGACCACAATGGAACTGGCTCTTTAAAGCAGGGTCATTCCACTGAGTTTTTGCTGCCCAACGTCGAAACTCAGCACAATAATCCGCGACAGAGGAGTCTCCCTGTCGTAAACGTCTGATATTCCCTTCAGCCACCGATATCTTATCTGGGTCATCATAGATAAGACCCAATGCAGCAAAAAAGTTATCCACTGAGTCCAAGACCTCAGACGTCGGGGGCAATAAAAAAGCCCACGCCTGTGGCGCCCCCTGCAGTCTGGACATGACAACGCCCACCCTCTGGGCGTCGTCCCCTGAAGACACTGGGCGCAGTCTAAAATAGAGCTTACTGGCATCCCGAAAGGATCCGAATTTCTGCCTATCACCAGAAAAACGGTCAGGTAGCTCAATTTTTGGTTCCTTGCTGAGAACCTGCAGTGCAAGTTATCGCTGTTTAATCTCAGCGACCTCGGCAGCCAGTGTGCCTGGCTGGTGCGACAAAACCTCAAGAGGATTCATGTTAACTGCACAGAATCTCCCTGAGTAGGTACGGGCTGGTCAATCTGTCGCGTCCCACTAGGAGTGCAACCTCCAAAACAAAGAAAAAGGCCCAACTGTGCAAAGGAACATAAAACTAAGGGGAGTTCTCTCCCTATAAACCCCTAACCCGGGAGGGGGCCCTGCCTACTCAGCGGGCTGATCGCTACGATAGGTGCGAGCCCGCACTCGTGCCTGGGCCACTGACAAGTCCCTACCCGGGAGCCCTAGCACTAAAGAAAGGGAAAACAAATAACCAAATAAAGCAGAAAAGGACTTAGCTGGAATAGAGGAGCTCCAGCCAGGATGTGTTCCTCCATCGCTGTCCAGCGGCAACTGAAGCATTGACCAGCATAGGGGTCAATGCTAGCACAGTTTAAATAGGAGCTGAGCTAGTCAGCACCAGGTGCTGACTGACATCACTCCTGCAACTACCACACCCCTCAGCTCCAGGAGAAGCAAGGGCACACCCAAAACCTGGTCTGGCTTGCAAGCAAGGTGCAGGCCTCAGAATGGCTGCAACAATCCCTTAAAGGCCTCGGTCAGACGACCGTTTTTGCCGCAATTTGCGGATCACATGTCGGATGCGCATCCGCAAATCGCATGACCGGGGCCGAAAAATCGCCCGAAAAATCTGCTGCTAGCAGCGTTTTCGGGGAAAAGGGCCAGAGCACATGAGCGCTGTCCAACCCATTGCAATTCAATGGAGCCAGCAATACAGCCGGCTCCATTGAAAGCAATGGGCTGGCGGTGAGCACGGGATGAATTTTCGGGAAGGGCTTAAAAATATAAGCCCTTCCCTGAAAATCATCCTGAAATGTGTAAAAATAAAAAATATATATATACTCACCTTGTCCGTGCAGCAGGAGTTCAGCCACGGCCGGCAGTTCTCCTGAACTGCTCTGGGTAGTATTCAGCAGCCGGGGATTTAAAATCCCCGCCTGCTGAATGGGCTGCCTCTGATTGGTCACAGCCCTCACCAATCAGAGGCAGCTCTCACTCACCCATTCATGAATTCATTAATGGGTGAGTGAGTGCTGCCTCTGATTGGCTTAGCGCAAGGACCAATCAGGGGCAGCTCTCAGCTATTGAATGACAGCTGAGATTGGTGAGGGCTGTGACCAATCAGAGGCAGCCCATTCAGCAGGCGGGGATTTTAAATCCCTGGCTGCTGAATACTACCAAGAGCAGTTCAGGAGAACTGCCGGCCGGCCGCGGCTGAACTCCGGCTGCACGGACAAGGTGAGTATATATATTTTTTTTATTTTTACACATTTTTGGATGATTTTCAGGGAAGGGCTTATATTTTTAAAAATATTCATCCCGCGCTCACCCGCAGCCCATTGCTTTCAATGGAGCCGGCTATATTGCCGGCTCCATTGAATTCAATGGGCGAACATCATTCTTCTCTGCAACAGCTGTTACAGCTGTGGCAGAGGAGAATGATTTCTGTAGCATATGTTCTCAATGGGGTCGGCGCTGCTGCCGCCCGCCCCATTGAGCGTATATTATAGAACACAAGGAATCGCAGATCGCAGATAGGCGCGATCTGCGATTTCTTGTGTCCTATAATTTATCGGACAAGCGCATAAAAAGCGCCCATGTGTCTGATACCATTGCAAAGCAATGGTTCTAAAAGATCGCAGATCGCATGCGCATGCGCAAATCACGGGAAAAATCGCCCGTGTGACCGAGGCCAAAGAGAGAAAAAACACCCCAAACACTTTTTTTCACAATACAGTATACATGTTCTATACAACATTTCTGGCTACACTACATGTAATATACAGTACATCCACTGTTGCCCCAGGAGGGAATGCAATATTATGCAAAAATAGTTAATCTTTAATTTAAGTTGTTCAATTTTGCATTCACCTGTAATGTACTAAGCACAGTAATACAATCAGATGACTTTTTTTACCAACTCAGTTTGTGAATTCCTTTTTCATATAGCTATGCAAATAGCAAGAATTTTATATAGTGTCTATATAACATAAGACAATACAGTAGAATTTAATTGTCTGAGTGGGGAATATAGGTTTACATTTTTAATACATGATGATTCAATAAATTATCACTTGGTGTTATTTAATTTCCCTCACCTCACATATACTTTTCTATAATGACAATGTTAATGCTGTTATTCCTTAATGTTATGCATCAATGTTTGAAGAAATGCAAGATGATACATGTGGGATACGTGAGAAGCAAAGGAAGGCATATATTGGGAAAGTCATTGGCTAAATATAAATTGAAGTTTGCAATGGTTTAATTAAAGCTTGTTTTCCTTCTAAATTAATAATCATTTAAAAATATACCTGGAAATATACAGTATGTCCTTAAAGGGGTGGTCTCGCGAAACCAAGTGGGGTTATACACTTCCGTATGGCCATATTAATGCACTTTGTAATGTACATTGTGCATTAAATATGAGCCATACAGAAGTTATTCCACTTACCTGCTCCGTTGCTAGCGTCCTCGTCTCCATGGTTCCGTCTAAATTCGCTGGCAGCTTGCTTTTTTAGACGCGCTTGCGCAGTCCGGTCTTCTCTATTCAGCACGAGCCGCTTCAGTGTGCTCCCCGCTACAGCTCTTCTGCGCATGCGCAGACGAGCTGTCACTGCTCGGGAGCGCGCTGCAGCGGCCATTCTGCACCTTCCTCTGTTAGAGGAAGGTGCAGAAACTGGAGCTGCCCAGCGGAGAAGCCCAGCCCAGCCCAGCAGCCCCGAGAAGCGTCCCAGGTAAGTGATGGGTCGGGGGGGAACTAGCGCTGCGCCGGGGGAACTAGCGCTGCGCGGGGGGGGGCTGTCGCTGCGCCGGGGGGGCTGCCGCTGTGATGGGGGAACTAGCGCTAGGCCGGGGGGGCTGTCGCTGCGATGGGGGGGCTGCCGCTGCGCCGGGCTGCGCCGGGGGGGGCTGTCGCTGCGCCGGGGGGGGGCTGCCGCTGTGATGGGGGAACTAGCGCTAGGCCGGGGGGGCTGTCGCTGCGATGGGGGGGCTGTCGCTAGGCCGGGGGGGGCTGCCGCTGCGATGGGGGGGCTGTCGCTAGGCCGGGGGGGGGCTGCCGCTGTGATGGGGGAACTAGCGCTAGGCCGGGGGGGCTGCCGCTAGGCCGGGGGGGGCTGCCGCTAGTCCGGGGGAACTAGCGCTGGGCTCCGGAACCTAGCGCTGGGCTCCGGGGCCTTCACCTGGGCTGAGGGTCTAGCGCTGGGGAGCCGGGGGCTAGCGCCGGTTACCTGCTGCCTGGCGGTGGGCGTCTGGTCGGCGGCTGCGGGGCGTCTGGTCGGCGGCTGCGATGCGTCCGGTTGCCATGGAGACACAGCTGGCGGCGTCTCGGGAGCGCGCACGTCGGGCTGCAGCGAGCGACGGGGAAAGAGCCGGCGGCCATCTTGAGAAAACTTTTATAAGTTGCTGAAACGCTGGAACGGTAAGTACAAACCAGCTAGAAATGTCATTTACAGGGGGGCTTAGTAATGTATGTTTAATGGGGGGGACTGGGCAAAAAAAAAAATTTAACTGCTTCCTCGAGACATCTCCTTTAAGTTGTCTCTTTTGTGAAATGTGTTTTTAAAATGCACATTAGCTATTTTGAGTTATAGTGGTCTAGTCATTAGTGAAAGCCTTTACAACATCCATAATACTCTGAATGCCATGTTTACCTTCCATAGAAACAAAAGTTATGAGAAACCTTAACATAAAGTCATAAAGATAAAGAAGCCACAGTTATGCCCATGGTATATGGGAGTTTGGAGGAAAGAAAAAAACATGTCCTGTAAAATATTTGGTTATTCATTGCAGTGTGTTAATGCAATTATTAAAAGTCCCATTCATCAGCATATTATATTGATCAGCAGTAGTACTACCAATGCAAACTATCAAAGAAAAGGAGAAATGTAAATAAGGTCAACAATACTAAGCTTATTCTGTCCCCTTTCAGATAGACTGCGGGTACCCCTAAACAAAGGAGCTGAATACAGAGAACAGACCACATGCTGTTCTCTGCATACAGCTCCTGGAGGCTCATTTACATGCACTCTAAGGCGAAAAGCTGTTAATGAACATTAGTGTCCATTAGCAGATTATGCAAAACAATCGCTCAAAATCTTTTGAATGATTATCTTTGCATGTAAATGGCCTTAAGTGTTTTAGGAATGTTTGAGCCTGATAGTTGGCCCATGTAAAAGCACTTTAACCCTCTATCTATATTTTTTTATGTTCTTCACTGAGACTGTAGAATATAAATTTAGAACGTAAATGTATCTTTTTTTAATAGAATGAAAAATAGTTTTGTCTTGAGGCTTCGAAATTATAGGCCCAGTATCATCACTAAGGCCTTAATCTAATGCTATGCCTTATGTTATAGAGCAAGGAAAAGGATCACACCTTTAGTTTAAAACTCCTCATATAAGCTCTGCATATGATGTAGCATCATCTGGCCATGTTTACTGTGTAAAAGATTCCTGCTTCTTATTCCCACACTTCACCAATTAATATATTTTGATCCTCTTTGCAGACGCCGGCCTGTATTTTTAGATTTGACTAATGATGATTTATCAGCAAGTTTCTTGTGACATTTTGCCAAAAACAAATTAGTAGAATGCAGTAGCTGTGGATGAGAACATTTTACATGTATAATAGGATTCCAAAAACTCTCAGTGAAAATGTGTTTTAAAATAATATTTCAGTGTACTGGTATAATTACATAAGCAGATTTCTGTATAGAGTATATATCAGTTTTCATCAATTAGATTCTGAGATATGAAATAATAGTTATAAGTGATACCCATTTTTAGGTTAAAGAATCATTCTAAAAAGCAAATACTTATAGTTATGGGCTTTTTGGAGTTTTATCAGTTGAGTTATATAATGATATATATTACAGGGCTTAAACAAATCTAAAAAGGTACTACTTCAGCCTTAGGTCTTATGCAGAAAACCATATAACTACAAGGCTTTAATAGAGGTGTCCTAGAGGTCCATGAGGCCTCCATACTCTAATGTGATTTTGTATGGATGCATGCAGAGCTTTGGTTCAATGGATGTCCTTTGAATCCATAAGAAATTGAGGCATTGCTATGTTCTATTCAGTATTAGGGCTCCTTTCCACTGGCTAATTTGCGCACTTACGTGTGTGTAATATGCAGTGAACAGAACCCATTGATTTCAATGGTTCGCATACACTTCCCTTTTTTACGCCTGCATTTCACACTTGCGGAATAAGACATGGTATGCTCTACTTTTGTGCACATTTGAGTCCTATATGAAGACATCTAAAATCCCCCAAAATGTCAGTCCTACAAATTTATTTGACAACCCCAAAAGACAGGACTGCAGAAATTATTATTAAAAAATTGTTTATTGAAAATTACATATATAATAAAAACATCTAAAAAACAGAACATGAAGGAAATGCATCATCAATACATAGGGGAAATACATCCCCTCAGGTCATACATATATGAAGTTCCTAAAGAAAATCACACGTATATCAACCTACAATAGGCGTAACCAAGCTCAGTATCATGCTCATAATAAAATGTTACCATATGACTGAGGGTCTGAAAATCCCTGCGCCCCAATGTGCACATTTCACCTTTAGCTTCGTCCAGCTTGAGCCCCTGCGTGTGCAATTTGCAACAGAATGCACAATATGCTGCACAAATCTGTGAGAAAAAGAACACATCTGGAACTCAGGCTAAAGAGTCATTTAAATCAGTGCATGGTTGTTTCCCGTTTACAAAAAACCATGCCCTGCAAGCACAAAAAATACATTAAGATACGCTGATACACATACAAAAGTTGCTACATGGCTATGTACTGGGCTATGGTGTGTGCACAAGAACTTATTCTAGGTGTCCAATTAGCTGATTGAAATTGCTGCTTTACAGATGCATTTTATATGCTCTGCCATAATTTATGCATGCATAAAAAATGACACACTTTAGTATATCTTCCATTTTATTGAATTATTAAAAAAACATTACCAACATGGCCGATGGCAACTTTCACTATCAGTTTTTTACTCCCAAACAGGCAAACACGATCATATACAGTGAGTGCATAAAGTAGATTTGCATGCTCTACCACTGGTTACTATTGTAAAACAAAAAAAAACAAATACTGCATCATATATGTCTCTTGTGACATTCAGCTGCATTAGAAAGCATCAAAATGTAATTCAAAGACAGGTATAACAACATAAACCAGATAAATAATGTATATGCTAAAGAGATACTCTTTTGGCATACATCTAGCCCACAAAATTTAGTACACACAGTAGACATTTGCATTTTGAGTACATACACAATGTAAAGCCAAATGCAGTGTGAGTTATAGCAAACTTTAACTCGGCATTTAATGAGTTATGATGATAATTCAACTACAATTTTTTGAACCTACAAAATAATTGAGCTGGCAGTTTGGTGTACTGCATTATAACTTTTGTTTTGCTGGCTACAACTCGCAAAAAACGTTGGCAAGCTACAGCATTCTGATATCAGCTTTATATCGGATTTTTCTGAAACTAGCCAAAGTAGCGTGAATATTCTCTCACCTACGGCATTGTTTGACAGTCTATGCATTTTTCTCTATTTGGGAGGAATAACGCACGTGCTCTAAAAAGCGGATACAAGTCCCCCATCTATTGAATATCTATAGCTGTCTATACAAGCTGGAACACCATTCTTAAATGAGCCTATCCAACTAGCTCTAGGATATATACCACGGAGAACAAAAATAGAAACTTTAATTCCGTTGGGAGAAAATATCGGTTCCTAGGCAACGTATATACTGCTTTCCCCTCATTTGACATAGGGGTGCAGTTTTTTATTTATTTGTGTATTTGTGTCTAGAGTTTAGGACTTTGTGTTACAAACTCCTTTTTATTTAGTTTTTCAATAAAAGCTATGTTTTAGAGACTTAACTGAACCCTACTGTGACATATACAACTTTCACTATCAGTTTTTTACTCCCAAACAGGCAAACACGATCATATACAGTGAGTGCATAAAGTAGATTTGCATGCTCTACCACTGGTTACTATTGTAAAACAAAAAAAAAACAAATACTGCATCATATATGTCTCTTGTGACATTCAGCTGCATTAGAAAGCATCAAAATGTAATTCAAAGACAGGTATAACAACATAAACCAGATAAATAATGTATATGCTAAAGAGATACTCTTTTGGCATACATCTAGCCCACAAAATTTAGTACACACAGTAGACATTTGCATTTTGAGTACATACACAATGTAAAGCCAAATGCAGTGTGAGTTATAGCAAACTTTAACTCGGCATTTAATGAGTTATGATGATAATTCAACTACAATGCACAAATTGAGTTTTCACAATGTGCCAGTCATCTTAACGATTTTTTAACGATGCGCATCTTGTAATCCTCATCTGCTCACAAAAGATCCCTTCCTGGTTATGAGATTAATCCCACCTCCAGGAAGTGATGGCTCTGATCTATGCAGTGCTCAATGAACCAATGCAACGGCTGTGATTGGTTCATCAAACACTGCATTGATTGGCTGAGCAGCGGTCGAAGAACCAATCACAGCCACTGCATTGGTTCATCAAGCTCTGCATTGATTGGCTGAGCAGTGCACAAAAACCAATCAGAGCCATCGCTTCCTGGAGGCGACATTTCTGAATTTCTGACTTTCGGGGAAACACGGTTGTTGATTAAAAAACAAAAGCAAAAAAAAACTGCTCAATATAAAGATTTTCCTAACTGGTTTATAAAGATTTGTAAAATCTGATACCTAGTATTATAAACTGCACTAATTTTCCAATATAAACAAAAACATTTTATATTGGAGAAAGTTCAAATAAAATAAGAAACCCTTCAGTAGATTAAACATTTCAATCCAACAGTTTTAATTCCGTATATTAAAAAGTGGTGAGTTAATGTCACTGTATAATATCATCAACACAACTGCAATTTTACCATGTACGCTTCTATTGTTACATTATTAAATATTAAAGGATCGACGTCGGACCCAACTTGGCTCCAGATTTTATTGCATCCTGGATTTGTTTATTAAACTAGACGATTAAGAACTCT
Organism: Eleutherodactylus coqui; assembly: GCF_035609145.1. Taxonomy (NCBI): domain Eukaryota; kingdom Metazoa; phylum Chordata; class Amphibia; order Anura; family Eleutherodactylidae; genus Eleutherodactylus; species Eleutherodactylus coqui. The sequence goes on along the minus strand of NC_089837.1, from coordinate 134,313,791 downwards.
TTGGAAGGATAGAACAACTTATAGTAAAGCTACTTATTAGATTTAGAGTTTAAAGCAAGACTGTGAAACATTAAAAAATATATAGCGAAAACAAAAACAAATATTAAACTATTATTGTGTAAGACGTTCAACAAACGACAGAATATGTAGTTATTTCTACAGAACGATAATTGTAAGAATGTATTCAATAAAAAATAATTCTGTTTTCTTTTAGTCAATAGATGTAACTGTATCTTCAGTCACAGAATATAGTATCATATTTTATACTACATTTAAATAGTTTACTAAGAATTAAAAGCTTTGCATTTTTGAATATGACTGACAGTCTTCCTTGTATGCACACTCATACACAGATAGCAATAACAGGTCCACCCATTGGACAGTTCAGCTCAGAATGTGCAGAGGTTTAAATGAATTCATACTGAATATTTGCCCGCATATACAATGCCTGTAGTTTAGACAGCATGTTTAAACTGACAGACTCCAGAAAAGCAAATTGAAGAACTATTTATTAAGTAGGAACTGATAAATCAACAAAACAAATGCAGATCTATCTTGTCTTTTTATCTATCTATCTATCGATCTATCTATCGATCTATCGATCTTTCTATCTATCTATCTATCTATCTATCTCATATCTATCTATCTATCTATCTATCTATCTATCTATCTATCTATCTATCTATCTATCTATCTATCTATCTATCTATCTATCCATCTATCCTTCTATGTGTCTCTTAAGGTGCTTTTACACGGGACGAGTGTCAGGCAAACGATACCCGACACTCGTCCTCATGTATACTCGCTCCCGTGCTATTACACAGGAACGAGTATCGCTGGATCGGTGGCAGCGCGGCCAGCAGGGAGGCGGGGCAGCTGGAGCAGAGTTCTCTCCCTGCCCTTCACCATTCACTGTAAGCAGTGGCCATTTAGTACTGAACAGGTTTTGAAAAACCAGAACGATAATCATCCCATGTAAAAGGGCATTTAGTTCCATACTGATATGCCAGCATCACCAAAATAAGCAATCTTAAGAACCTATTATAACAGCCCTATTATAGGCCAAAAATTGTCAATCACTGAGGTTGAAGCATCACCCCCTGTAGCTAGTGTTGAGCAAACCGAAACAGTTGATCCCTGTGTTAGGTTGAACTTTGCTAAAAGTTCAGTTTGGTAAGAAGAACCTGAACCTCGGGCAGTTCGTCTCAGCCAAATCTGCTAAAACAAAAATAAGTTATACAAAGGAGAAAGAAGGAAAAAGAAGAAAAGAATTAGAACAAAAGAAGGAAAAATAATCTTTATTTTTTATCATCCAATGATAAAAAGCAGAACTAAAAACCAAGCGACTGTTGGGCTATGTAAACAGGAGCTGCTCAATAATTGAGTGATTCCAAGTAGGATGGCTTTCGGGCACTTATGCACCTGACAGTAATCCTATGTGGAGTAACCTTTATCAAAAAAAAAGATTTATATATTGCAAAATGGTTGTGATTATAATGCAGATGTTTGTGAAAGTGCATCATAGCACAAACCACAGAGATTTTTGAGAACCTCAGAATAAGAGTTGTTGATGCCCATCAGGCTGAAAAAGGTTACAAAACTATGTCTAAAGCGTTTTGACTGCAACCAATCTACAATTAGACAAATTGTGTAAAAATGTAGGAGATCACACCAACAGCAAGGCGTATAATAGTCTGTGAAGGCACTAATAAACTCAAAGTAACCTTTAAGCACCTAAAGCCTTTCTCATGTTAGCAAATGTTAATGTTCATGAGTCGACCAACAGGAGGGCATTGAACAACAATGGTGTGCATAGCAGAATTACAAGGAGAAAGATGACATTAATTTTATTGAAATGCCGTAGAAGGATCTGAAGTGAGCAGTTCATAGAAGGAAACCCACCAGCACCTAATTTGTAAGGAGGAATGGGCTAAAATTCCCCTAAGCCAATGTTTAGGACTAATCAACAATTAACGGAAACATTTAGATGCAGTTATTGTTGCACATGGGGGTCACATTTGATACTGAAAGCAAAGGTTCACATAATCTTGTAACTCACAGATGTGATATTGGATCATTTTTCTCATCAAATAAATAATCAAGTCTAATATTTTATGACTCATTTGCTTGGTTTGGTTCTGTTTACCTGCTTTAAAGATTTGCGTGAAAATCTGATGTAGTTGTAGGTCAAATATAAGCAGAAACTTAGAAAATTCTGAAGTGTTCACAAACTTCCAAGCACCACTTAAGATGTACTATATAAATGCAAGAAACGCGGTACCACTCATGTCCTAGTCAGATATCTTTTCTGGCTTATATTACTTATGACAGCATTTCTGATTATGCAGTTGATGAAACAGCACATATAGTTCCTGCAAGTAATGTTCTTCATGCTATTTGATGTGTAAAATGTATAAATGAAACTTGGGAAATTTGAATGTGACAGCTAATAATACAGAGAACATGATGAAAGTGAGGTGAATGAAGTATACTAGAATCACTTACAATTACTGTCTTTTCGTAATATTAATCTGTCAATTCATGTAACTAAGTAACTTTGTGGTAATAGCACTCAATAGCAAGTTGGAAATTTGCAAACTATGAAAGATGATCAAGGAATACGTCAGACTACCTGCTAGCCAATGTTTTTTTTCCAGATCATAAAAAATTCTACCAGTGCATTTGTCTGCATGTTTCTTCCAGCCAAACTGATTTCATTCATAACTGTGCAAAAAAAGACATAAAATAATACTTAAATCCTATAATCAAGTTCTGAATGAAGCTGGGCCAAATGTTTATTGTGAACTTTTTAAATATTTAACCCCTTAGTGATGAATCCTGTTTGCACCTTAATAACCAACTGATTTTTCGTTTTTATTGGTTGCATTCTTAAGGCGATAGCTTTTTTAATTTTTTGATTGACATAGCCATATGAGGGCTTATTTTTTGCAGTACAAGTTACATTTCTTAAAGACATAATTTTAGGGTAAAGATAGTCCCCTACTTGCGAACAATCTGTCCTACACAGTATGATGTAATGCTATGGTATTACATCATTCTGTGCAGGGACCGAACAGGCTTCTATCAAGCCTGTCCGGTCACATCACAGGACGCTGTGCGGTTGCTAGACAGCCCGGAGTCTTCTGAAAGACCCCAGGGCTGCCTATGCAGGCCGCCTATCAAGCCATGATCTTATTACGGGACTCTGTACAGGACCCCTAAAGCCGTGCCACTCATTGGAACTGTTAATGCTTTAAATACCGCTGTCTATTCTGACAGCAGCATTTAAAGTGTTAACAGTCTCCATGAGCTGCATGGCTTGTTGGAACTGCTGCCGCCGGGTGCTGGTTGTAAGAACAGCCGGCACCCGACGTTGTATGGAGCAGGATCAACCGTGATACTGCTGCATACAGGCATTTGTTCGGACGTACGAACAAATGTACTTACGAACAGGCTCCTGGAACGGAACCTGTTAGCAAGTAGGGGACTCTCTGTACATATAATGTTTTGTATAACGTTTATTATTTTTTTTTTAGAAAATGAGAAAAATGAATGAGAAATGAAAAAAAAAAAAGAAATTTGCTTTTTGGATTTCGTTTTTACAGCATTCACTATGCAAAATAAATAATGTGATAACACTATTCTCTAGGTTAGTATAATTCTAAAAATACCAAGTTTATACAGTTTTTTATGTTTTGTTATTTTTGTATACTAAAACCACTTTTTTTTATTTAAGATTTGCTCTCGTGTTGCTGCATTCCAAGAGTCATAACATTTTTGCTTTTCCATTAATGGAGCTCTATGAGGGTTTTTTTTTAAACTCTTTGTTTTATTAAAATAACAGGCATTCAAGTTGTTCCAGCATTAATCACATTGTAGTTAAACACTTGTACAACAACTCGATTCCAAAGTAAAGCAATGGGAGAGGGTAGGGAGCATAGGGGGGATGGGGGTGTGGGGTAAAAATAGGGCTCCATTAGGCGATTGGTTGGCTATGTTCCCAGTCCATCCTATGTGTTTTTGGTAGGTGAATGGATAACACTCAGCCAAAGCCCCCATACATTCCTAAATTTCTCATGAGACCTATTTGACCAACTTGTCAGCTCCTTGAATCTACGTATTTCATTAACCTTGGTTGTAGGTGCCAAGGGTTGAAGCCACAAGAAGGGAATTAGGGATTTTGCTGCCGAAATAAGATGTGTGATCAGGTTGGTTTTCGAGGTTCTATAATCAGCCGATGGTCTGGATAAGAACACATATTCTGGGATGAGTCTAAAGAGTTATCAACTACATCTCTTATAATAGCTTTAATCTGGTTCCAGTAGGGGTGTACTAGCATACATGACCACCAGATGTGTGTTAGGGTACCCACATGTTCTTTACAATGCCAGCAAATGTTTGAGTTTCATAATTTATATGCAAAAAGCCTTTCCAGTGACTTATACCAACATGTCAGGAACTTGTAATGGTTGTCTTGTAACCTAATACATCTAGAATGGCCAAGTGAGCTGCCCAAGATTGACTTCACCTCCCTATCAGACAATCTTATATTGAGCTCCGTTTCCCAAGATCTAATATATGTAGGCCTAATGGTGTCTTGATTGGCAATAAACTTTTTTTTGAGGAGTGAAATTTTCCTACTATCGCTACACTGGGCCACAACAATTCGCTCCAGTTCAGTCAGCGGATGAGAGGATGGAAAAGTTTTGTTAAACTTATCAAAAGTTTTAGTTATGTGAATAATTTGTAAATGTTGAGGGGGGGACTTGTTGTCTGAGATAGAAGCCTATCTGTAAGTGATATGCTCTTGACAGTGCATTGAGACCAGAGGTCTGCTATTGTAAGGTTGCCAAGATGGGGCCATAACTGTTTTGTAAGGTGGTCTAGTTTTGCTTCCAAATAAATAGGAATGAGATTTAGGGGCACCACTGGAGATGAATTGGGAGGCAAATTCCCACATAGACAGTCCCAAACCTCACAAACTCCATTGAAGAGAAGATCACACAAAACCTTTTTATATATTTTCCGTGAATGGTGCCATAAGTCCCTCAATAAGGTTGTTCCTCAGGCTGCTTGAGCTAACGAGCTTACTATTTGTTTTTTTGGATATTACAGGATATAGACATCAGGAGACTAGCAGGGCTGTTAATCTGGGTTTTGGAGTTTGGTAGGAACTCAAACGTTGATCTAGGGATCATTCTAACTGCCATTATGGAATTGGAAAGGGATTTTTTCCTCCAAATGAGCTAAATTGGCACCTGCCTCGTTGGGATTTTTTTTGCCTTCCTCTGGATCAAGAAGGGAGAGGGAGGTTGGAAACAGGCCGAACTAGATGGACATTGTCTTCATTCGGCCTAACATACTATGTTAATATGTATGTATATTAGTTCCATCTGTTTAGCTGGATTGATTTGTAGTATTGATACATGTCAGGAAGGTTGATGCCAACCCTCTCCTTCCTCTGAACCAGGAGTTTATGAGCCAGTCGAGGTCTCTTGTGATTCCAGAAAAATCTGGTGAAAATAAATTTGATATGTTTGAAAAAGGAGTTTGTTAGATAAATCGGTAAGATTTGTATCTTGTATAAAATTTTTGGACAATATATGTTTGCAGCAGGTTTTTCTGACTAAACCAGGAGAGTAAAGGAAGGTCATATTTTTGCAAGAGTGAAGTAATTTCTTTTAGGAGTGGGAAAAAATTCTTATCATACAAGTTCGTGATCTGAATCCCTAGACATTCAATGTGGGTTTCGACCAATTTAAAGTGAGAGGACATTTGGATTTTTTGGGGATGATTGGAGGAAGAGTAATATTTAATACAATGTACTTAGATATGTTTACTTTAAAATTTAAGATAAAGCCGTATATTTGCAGGATATTATTAATTTTTTAAAGGCTCTGTTCTGGATTTGTTAAGACAAAGAGTATGTCATCTGCAAATGCAACTGTTTCAATCGAAAGATGGTTTAGCTTTATTCCCTGTATTTCGTTATTCTGTCGCACCATTTGTAAAATAATTTCCAGTGAGAGGATCAAAAGAGTGGGGGATAAGGGGCATCCCTGTTGTGTACCATTAGTAATTGAAAAGAGAGGGGAAAATATGTTGTTTGCTTTAATTTTAGCATGCAGATTAGCGTATAATGAGAAGATTGCTTGGATTAGTGCAGGGGAGAAGTTAAATGTATTCAATACAGCCTGCATAAAGGTCCAATCTACTCTATCAAATGCCTTTTCAGCATCAAGTCCTAATAAAATAAATGGGATCTTTTTACATTGGGCGTATTTTATTGCATGCAAAAGGCGAACTGAATTGTCTTTTCATTCCCGACCTGCCACAAAACCAGCTTGCTCTTCATTATTCAAATTTGGGATGGCTTTATTAATTCTTCTGGAAAGATGTTTTGCCCATAAATTAATATAAGGTTTAACAGCGAGATAAGTCAGTAGCTGCCACACAGAAGGGGGTCCTTACCCTCTATGTATAGCATTGAATTAAACTATCTGGGCCCGGGCTTTTCTGTAGTGGGAAGCTATTTAGGACTAAGGTCAATTCTTCCAATGAGATTGGTACTATCAGCTTAGAAGCTTCCTCTCGGTTCAGTGAAAGGAGATTAAGTGAAGACAACAAGTCCTCGATTTCTTTGTCTTTAGCATCTTTCATACGATTATTGGACCTATTCAGATTGTACAATTTGGCATAAAATTCCTGAAAAGTTTGCGCTATTTTTGTAGATTTCTGACATATGCCTCCGAACCTGTACTTAATGCTGGTGATATGTGTTTTTCTCCTAGCCTTTTATATCCGGGAGGACATGAGTCTGCCTCCTTTGTTACCGTGTGACTAAAGTTGGTGTTTGGAGCACAATAGGGATTTTGCAAATCTATTGTTAAGTATGTCCTTAAGCTTCTCCTTCAGTTCTGTTAGCTTTGTTTGAGCCTCCTGTACTTTTTTTTGTTTCGAGAGTTGTTCATGATTCCAGATTTGTGATAGAATATCATCAATCTCTTTTTGTCTATGCTTTTTCTGAGCCGAGCCAAGAGCTATGAATAAGCCTCTAATATATGCTTAGTGGGTCTCCCATGCCAGTGGCCGTTTTTCTGGAGATTGCATCTTTACTATTTGTTGATTCATATGACATTTTGATTGCTTTCTCTTCCATTTTTTGTAATGCGAGATAGGCAAAATTAGCTATTTTTGTTAAATAGTCTACTTTTTTCTGGGATATTACGAATGCAGCAATACCAGATTTGTGATTTTTTTTTACATTTTTTTACATAGTAAAAGGGGCTGGACATGTTGGCTGGACATCAGGCAATTGAAAGCAGCCACAAAAAATAGAGAATCATAAAGAGGATTGGCCTACAGAGTATCCCAGAGTCAGACATGATTGAACGGATAAAATTGGAATTTGAAAGGCGCAAACATGGAGTTTTGATATTTTTATATTTTTTTTTTTACAATTTTTTATACTTTTTACTTTTGTCCCACAAAGTATGCAAATTTATTAGTGTTTTTGTAATACATTGCTATACTCCAGTACATTGCTATACTCCAGTATAGCATGGTATTATAAAGCCTATTGAGCCTCATAAGCCACTGTCCATGGCGGACCTGGAGACCAAATTCAAGCCTCTGGGTACAATAGTAACCCATTGTGTCTCCACAATCACATTACAGATCCGATGCATGACTGAGGGTATCCTCTCCCCCTGTCAGCCCTTTTCATACTGTAGATACATTGACTGTAGAATGTAAAGAGTTAAACAGCAGGGAATGGTGGTTTCTCCAGTCTCCGCTGTTTGAGCAAGTGCTAGGCTGTTAGCTAACAGCCAAGCACCATCTCTCCCTGACAATGGAGACCCATGCCAGGCTTCTGATGCAGCACTGTAAAAAGGTGATTGCATCACTATAAAGCCCCTTTATGGCCACCCTCAAAAGGTGCATTGGTGGTCCCTAAGGGGTTAAGATATGTAATTTGATGCTGCTTCGCACTCTTGCAAAATATTTGCATATTTGAAGATCTTTGCTACTCCATAATAGGTGGAAACAAGGAAAGGATCCCAATGTGAAAAAATTCATTGTGTGAAAGAATTCTGTATTCCCAAACAGTCATGATATTTATTATGGGGCAATGGTACTTGTGTGATGTTTCAGTCCTGATTTAGTACACTGTTATTAAACCCCAGTGCAATATAAGGTAACCTTAATTGAAATGATAAGTCTCTATTACTGTGCTGAGGCTGAGATAAAATAACAGCTTACTAATGTATCAAGACTGGTCACAGAAACGTTTGTGTGGACCTTTAGAAGATTCTTTGAAGCAACATAACATCAATGCTTATGTAAAACTGTATATAGAACTCTTGCTTGAATGCTGATCTACTGTGAATACCACTTCAGGGCAGATTGGCTGATATGTAAAAGTTGGGACCCACCTTCTCATTCATTCCATGTTTTTTTATTGTTTTTTTACGACATACAAGTGAATTCATATTGAAAACATAACAACTATGAAGGAACACACATGGAATTAAGTAGTAAAGAAAGAAGTGCTAAACAGACCAGAATATGTTTCTATTTTAAATTCTTCAAGGTAGCCCCCTTTTGCTTTCTCTCAATGAGCTTCATAGGGTAGTCACCTAGAATGGCTTTCCAACAGTCTTAAAGAAGTTCCCAGAGATACTGAGCACTTGTTGAGTAATTTTCCTTCACTCTGCGGTCTAACTCATCTCAAACCATCTGAACTGGGTTTAGTTCAGGTGATTTTGGAAGCCATATCATCTGATGCAGCACTCCATCACTCTCCACTTTGGTCAAATAGCCCTTACTTAGCCTAGAAGTGTGTGTTTGGGTCAATGTCCAGTTGCAAAACAAATGATGGTCCCACTAAGCGCAAACCAGACAGGATGGCATGTTCTGCCATAGTTTTCATGTCTTCAATATGAATCTACAAAGTAAAAAAAGAAAAAAAACATTAACAAGAACTTATAGACATTATTACACACCACTTTGTGTTGTGACCATTAATTATGAATGGGGTGAGATGATTGAAAAGAAAGTATAAATAATATCTGATATTTGATACAGAATTTTTATACATTTTGTAAAGTTTGTGAAAACTATATATTTGAATAACATAGATTTTTTTGTTTAGCCAGAAAAATTCTCACTGGACTATAGTGTTTTTGCCTAGGAATAAAAAAATGCTGAAAATGCAATGTGTCTTTACAGGGGGCCCATTAGTCGACTAAGAAAAAAAGCTGGATTTATGAAGACAAATATAATGTGCATTGTATATGGAATTTATGGGTAGACTAGAGATCATAACTAAGTGTTGGGAAAGTTTGCAGCAGTAGTGGAAAATCTGAAAAATAATTCCACAAATGCTTAGAGGAGAATATAATATAAATGTCTGAGATTGCCCCGGAGTATGTTGTCTTTTGTATGTGTCTACCTATCCAAAAATGCTTCTCAAACTGCATCATTAAAAGAAAAACTGTGCTACTTACAAAAACAATTACAAAAATCTATGTATTACCTACGAAAGATGATATGCTTTCAGGACAATGTGTCAACACTGCAAAGATTTCCGTACTTCTTCAAAGTCTGCAACCTTATTCACCCTATATCACTTTGCCCTCCTCAATTTCCATCTGCTCTTTTGGAATGTATTGCAAAGTAACTTTCAAATCTAAACTCCAGCTGGCTGAGTCCTCTAATAGCATTTATCCATAGCTGTTGTCGCTTTTAAGTTTTGTTTTTTATGAAAACTCCAACATTAAACACTTATTATATCTGCTCCAAGTTAAAAAGAAAAGCTTCAGGGGGTAAGTGATATTCAGAGACATGACCAGCTGGTAATTCCATCTTTTATGGGGACTGCTTAATAAACATGACAACAAGTGCTCACATATGCAAATGAGCTTGTATTATACCAAACATTTGACCTTCTCTGACAAAGGTCTTATTAGGAATCAACATGAAAATCTTCATTAACAAAATGTTCTAAAATCTATCCACACAACAGTCTATTGTCTCATTTCATGTCCTCTACATTTATGTATAATCCACTGAAGTATTTTCATCATAACAAATGTTAGGAAGCAAGGGTTAAGCAATCTATATCCCACATAATGATTTCATACGGTATGCAGTTCACTGTAATAATCTATTAACAATTCTACTAATTGGCAACTTTCATATTCAGGTTAAAAACAATTGCCCTGCGTATCTAGCAGTTGTGCATCCTACTGTGTACAGCAGACAAAACAGCCTGTGATTGTTGGCTGACATCCTGCTAGTCAAGCCAATGGGAATTCAATTCTTTTGTATCAAAATACAGCAGGAAGTCAAATCCAACAAAGGGTATGGCTACTTTGGCAACCATTTTTTATTGCTAAAAAGAACAAAAACATTATGCAACTTTGTAAGTAATATTGATTAAACATATCCCATGTTTTCTGTCTGTGTGGTTAGAGACCATGAACCATCTGCAGTCTGATAATGCACTTAGACTGCCTTCCATTTGTTCCCTCATCAGGGTAATGGCTATAGGGGGTGCAGAGATAGCAGTTGCACAGGAGACCCTGATGCCTAAGGGGTAATAAGTTACAGAATTGACACTAAGACCCAAGACCTTCAAACACCTCAACCTCTGTTTCTACATTCGATCTTGTAGTTGTTTGTAGTCTGTACCCCTGGAGGCACACAAATCTGCATAGGATATTTGGGTACAAAATATTGGATAATCTTACTTGCTTTTCATTTTAAATGTTCAAAATGATAAAATAATAAACTTGTTAATCCATTTACCATTACAATTCCTTACTATTCCCCAATGCTGCTACATTCCTTGCAAAACCAGTTTTTTTTGCTATAGCGTTATGATTATCACGTTCTGTTGCAGTATTGTGTTTACTGTAGTGACTTTTATTATTTTAACGTCTTAAGCATGTTTATTTTTCTTTAAAGGGGTTGTCTCGCGAAATCAAGTGGGGTTATACACTTCTGTATGGCCATATTAATGCACTTTGTAATATACATCGTGCATGAATTATGAGCCATACAGAAGTTATTCACTTACCTGCTCCGTTGCTAGCGTCCTCGTCTCCATGGTTCCGTCTAAATTCGCTGGCGGCTTGCTTTTTTAGACGCGCTTGCGCATTCCGTTCTTCTGCTCTGAGCACGAGCCGCTTCAGTGTGCTCGCCGCTACAGCTCTTCTGCGCATGCGCAGACGAGCTGTATCTTCTCGGGAGCGCGCTGGAGCGGCCATTCTGCTACCATCCTCTCTTAGAGGAAGGTGCAGAGCCGCCCAGCCCAGCCCAGCCGCCCAGCAGAGCCGCCCAGCCCAGCCCAGCCGCCCAGGTAAGTGATGGGTGACGGACTGATGGGGGTGACACGTGACTGACTGCCGCTGTGGCCCCGGAGCCTACCGCTGTGGCCCCGGAGCCTACCGCTGGGCCCCGGAGCCTACCGCTGGGCCCCGGGGCCTACCGCTGGGGAGCCGGGGCCTACCACTGGGGATCCGGGGCGTAGCGCTGGGGAGCCGGGGCTAGCGCGGGGAAGCCGGGGCTAGCGCGGGGAAGCCGGGGCTAGCGCGGGGGAGCCGGGGCTAGCGCGGGGGAGCCGGGGCCTAGCGCCGGTTACCTGCTGCCTGGCGGTGGGTGACTGGTCGGCCGCGTTCAATCCCGGGGTCCGGTCGGCGGCTGCGGGGCGTCTGGTTGTCAGGGAGACACAGCTGGTAGTGTCTCGGGAGCGCGCACGTCGGGCTACAGCAAGTGATGGGAAAAGAGACGGCGGCCATCTTGGGGAAACTTTTTATAAGTTGCTGAAACGCTGGAACTGTAAGTACAAACCAGCTAGAAAAGTCATTTACAGGGGGGCTTAGTAATGTATGCTTAATTAGGGGGACTGGGCAAAAAAAAAAATTCACTGCTTCCTCGAGACAACCCCTTTAAGTATTTTATCTCTTTCTTTTCTCATTTTTTTATTCCTCCAAAATATAAGCCTATGGTGAACTTATTAAATTGCCAACTGAGTTATTGTGTTTAGTATATTTTGGTTGTTAGCATAAAACATGTATGCTTCTAAATTTTGGAATATAGAAACAGCACATGTAAGTTATATCTCCCACAGTTCATTGTAGTCTATTTCCTATATTCTTAGAGTCATTATTGAAAAATGCTGTGAAGAGTGACTGTGTAAAGATTATGTGTTTCATAGAAGAATAAAAAATCTTTGTGTCATCATAATCATAGGTGCGTGTTTCTTAGATAATATAGCAAAATGAAAACCTATACTTAAAGGGAAAAAAAAATAAGGAAGACACACTTTATCAGTTTAAACATTATGGGAGAGTTATCGGCAGCATTACATTAGCACATCTCCCTTTCAAAAGCCTTTATCTTGTCTACATGAATTACTCATGATAATGGCAACAATCTTACAATCATTTTCTCCATTTCCTTTTTTCTTTTTTCTTTGTTTTGTAGTTTCCTTCTGAAACTTTGTAACATCTTTCAAAAATAATACTCCATTGTTACAGCTGATTCAGCTCCTTTGCGCCTATAAATGTTTTATTCAAAGATGTTTTGAAATAAGGTGTTTCTCTCTGCCGGCTTAACTACTTCATTAATGCAGAATCAAGCCTCTCTTTTCACTTCTATTAGATGATCTAGGAAAGATCCATTATTACTCGTTACTGTAAGTTTGTTTTACCGAGGCTCTTGTTGTGTCAGGCAGATGAGCAGTGCATGATTAATCAGTGCTTTAGGAATATCTTGCTTAAATTACCATATAGTCGAACTTTATTAACTGTCCTGGAACAGGGGAAATAGCAAACTTAATGAATATTGTAGTTCAAATGATCTTCTTTACTTCGAGACATTCCCAATATTGTCTTTTGTTCTGATTTGTTTTTGTTAAAAGCTTACCCTACTTTTACTAAATCTTTAAGCTACTCTCAGTCATGTGCTAAGCTGTGCAAGCCCTTTTATCATCACTAAAATTTGAGACATTTTAGAAAAATAACAATTGACCCATATTTTGTGTATTTATAGACATTTCTTATTTTACACTTAAAAGAAACATTTTAAGTGTAAAATAAGAGGATTTGTCAAACGAGAGGATTTGTCAATGTTTTTGGTGGTAATCAAAAGCAAATCTGAGTGTCATAATAAACTAAAATTCATCGGAGATTTCTGAATAACAAATGTCAGGAATGCATCAGTTTATAACAACTGTGTAACTCATGAAGACAAAATCCCAAACTGTAATATGTGAAACACACAAAGTAGTCTGTAAATACTTTAGACTGCATGTTCATCAATCAGCCATTACATTAAAATGACTGAGAGGTAAAGTTGGTAACATTTATCCTCATGACATTAACACCTATTCAAGGAGTGGGCAACATTAAGCAGCATGTGAACAATCCATTCTTGGGGTTGATGTGTTAGAAGCAAGACAAATGGGCAGATTAAGGATCTGAGTAACTTTGAGAAGGACCAAATTGTGATGGTTAGATGAGTGGCTCAGAGTATTCCCAAAGTGGTCTTGTAGGTTAGCACCTACCAAAGGTAGCTCAAGCAAAGAGAATTAATGAATCAGGGACATGGGTGTTCTGGTCTGAAGATTTACATTTTCTTTTGCATCATGTGGAGGCTGTGTGTTTTTCAGTTATCTGGTAGAGACAGAACAAGGATGCACAATGAGGCCTTAGTCACACGGGCGTTTTTTGCCGAGATTTGCGGATCGCATGACGGATGCGCATCCGCAAATCGCATGACCGGGGCCGAAAAATCGCCGGAAAAAACTGCTCCTAGCCGTGTTTCAATAGAAACGGGCCGGAGCTGTCCAGCGCATTAAATTCAATGGAGCCGGCAATACAGCCGGCTCAATTGAAAGCAATGCGCTGCGGGCGATCTCACGATGAATTGTCGGGAAGGGCTTAAAAATACAAGCCCTTCCCTGCAATTCATCCAGAAATGTGTAAAAATAAAAATAAAAATATATACTCACCTTGTCCCGGAAGACGGAGTTCAGCGCGGCCAGCGGGCAGTTCTCCTGAACTGCTCTCTGTAGTATTCAGCAGCCGGGGATTTAAAATCCCCGCCTGCTGAATGAATTGCCTCTGATTGGTCACAGCCTGACCAATCAGAGGCACCTCTCACTCACACCCATTCATGAATTCATGAATGGGTGTGAGTGAGAGCTGCCCCTGATTGGTCCCTGCGCTGAGCCAATCAGAGGCAGCACTCACCCATTCATGAATTCATGAATCCCCGGCTGCTGTATACTGCAGAAAGCATTTCAGGAGAACTGCCGGCCGGCCGCGCTAAACTCCGTCTGCCGGGATAAGGTGACGCATGCGCAAATCGCGCGAAAAAACGCCCGTCTGACTAAGCCCTGAGAAAGAGGAATTGTAGGGCCAACTAGTGAGCATTTTTATGCTTGTATGAATGAGTTAATTAGTTGACAAACAAGCATTTGGCTAATCATTTGCACTTTTACATGACCTGATGATTAGGCAAAAAAATGTTTTGTCGAATACTTTAGCCTGATCATTGGGCTGTGTAAAAGGCTTCCTAAAAGCTTGCAGTACTGATTATTTATTGGTGTCCCATATTAAGTTCACATTTGGGGCTTAGTAGAGCAGAATGGAAGATTTAACTGAAAACACAAAGCAGCATGTGAAAAGATATCCTATACATTTAGAAAAGAGGCCATGCAAAAGTAGTTAGACTTTCACTGAAAAAAAATGATGGCCTATTGGTAAGATAGGCTATTAATGTGTGACTATGGAAATCCACAATCAATTGTTGGAGCTAAAGAACTGTGGCACACTAGTGCCTAGTACTGCTGCACAGCCCCATTAACTTGAATAGGGCTTAGTTGCAGTACCAGGCACAGCCACATGTACAGATGTGCTGCTGTGCTAAGACAATCAAGAATACAGAGTTGTATTGGAATCACAGGCATTGGACCCTTACTGATGACACAGGCCATCAATGTTTTTTCCAGAAGAAAAACCTTTTGGCATCTTCTGTAACACCCTCATAAACACTTATAAAATGGAGCTTTCATCCTTGCTCTATTAGCATTTATATACTTCTGCCTTTTTGTTATACATAATATTTTGTAGTTCTGCAGCATTTTTGATTTCAAAGACATAATTATATTTAAAAAAATGAATATTATGGCAAGATACAGTTTAGATGGTAGAATACTCTCTAGTTTTGCTTTGCATACTTGTGTCTGCTTTACTTTAATGTCTCATAAGATAAATGCACAGAGAAAATATCATTAGTAAAACACACTTAACAAATAGAAAGCTAAAAGCAACCATTTACTAGGTTTATTCCTAAAAAGACGTTGCGTAAAAATAGCTACTGATATAAAATGGAAAGAGAAGGGCATATCTAAGGAAGAAGAAGAATAAAATACAGTCTGCAGAAACTGTAGGGCAAGTGTCAGAAAAGCTAATAATGAATTGAGACTTGCCAGAGAGGACAAAAGCAATAAAAAAGGATTTTAGGGGTATGTCAAAAGTCAAAGTTGCTATCCAATGTTTACAGGAGGAAAAAGGTTCAATTGAATAAAAATGGTGTTAAGAAGGCCACACTTTAAAATTCTTATTTTGTATCTGCTTTCTCTCAGAAAGTAAATGTAACATCAACTGATCTTCCCTGTGATATTGAAGGAATAAAAGAATTTGGACTATCTATAAGCAAAGATATGGCGAAGGAACACTTAGCTAACAAATGATTTCAAGCCTCTAGGTCCAGATTAATTACATCCTAGGGTATTGAAGGAAGCAGCAGAGGTAATTGATGAACTACTTGCTGTAATCTTTAAAAATTCCTAGAGAACAGAAGAAATTTTCTCCAGAAGCTTGGAGTAGGGCACATGTTGTTCCTATCTACCTGAACCCTGGCCTGTGAGCCTGACTTCTATACCAGTTAAGATCTCTGAACAAATTATTAAACAGCATGTATGCAAGTACTTGGAGTAATTAACCAGAGCCAGCATGGGTTTGTAACAAACAAGTCATGCCAGACAAATCTAATTTCCTCCTATGACAGAATCACCGACTGGGCTGATCAGGAAATGCAGTACATATAGCATATCTTGACTTTAGTAAAGCATTTGACAAAGTGTCTCATTACACCATTATTGAAAAAATACTTTTCATTGAAAAGATTCTTGTCTCTTAACCTTTATTGACATTAGAGTGTGTCGGGAAAGACTTTATTATGTTAGATTTATCTTATTTATAACATTCTACATGCATGTATTTGTTTTGAGAACTTGAGTATTAGAATCCCATTATGAAGTTTATAGTCATTTAAGTTTTTAATAGCAAGTTTATAATACTAATTAATTAATATTGATAACTTGAAGAATTAACACTGCATGATTCCTTTGGAGATTGGAGTTTGCTCCAGTAAAGCGCTAGACCGGGAGCCACATATTCAGTGCTCCTTTTCTCCATACTACGGAGTTTACGTCCAGCGCACATTTACGCTGCAACACCTCCTTCATTACAGAGCTAAGACGCCTAGTCTGGAGTTCGCTTCAGCAAAGCGCTAGCCTGGGAGTTGCAAAATTAGCGCTCCTTTCCTTTACACCATGGAGTTTACACTACGGAGTTTGCGTTTGGGATCAGCGCACATTTGCGCTGGAACACCTCCTCCGTTACACAGCTATGACGCCCAGATAATGCGCCCGAGCGACACGATACGGAGACGCGCGCCGAGCACCTGCAACTCCCGCCTCCATAAGGTAAGACATGCTATTTAAAAGACGTAGTTTTAATCTATAGTTATACTTGAAAAAGGCGTTTAAGAACGCTGAAACACGTTGTACAATCACCGCTGCAAGTAGTTTTCTTGCATGCAATTTTTTCTTTTGTTGTGGAATAAATTTAATATTATAATAAAAGACTGTCTGCTACGACAGTTTGTTTCGTTTTAAACAAGAAGATCTACAGCAGGAGCGCGGAAAGAAACCTTTTTCTCTTTGAAAATTTAACCTTTATTGAGAAACACTAAAATAACTAGAGCCAAGCTTCTACTAACAAATACACAAAAATGAAGATTTTTAACCTATATGTCAAAATTCGTCTTTCAGAGAGGTGCAGTCTATACCATAAACTGTCCTAACAACAGAACCTAATAATACACTATTCTGAAAAGAAATATCCCATAATAGGTGATCTTTATATTGAGTGCTAGTTCAATCCTGACTCTAAAAAATAGTTCTAGTTCAATCCTGAATATAAAGGTTCAATGCATTTTTGCCACAATAACGCAGCTTCATCAGGATCCAAATGTTTTTTGCTCTATCAGATGTTCTAGACTTTTTTTTTTGAATCACTAGAAATCACCACCAAAAATCTAAAATCGTAATCTGGTTTGGAGACTAAGTTCAATCACTTCCGCTCTTTGGAAAGTCCGTCCCCCTAATGATTTCTACCAGACATTACCTAGCCTAACTCCCCTTTACACCAATGAAAACGAAAAAGAATATTGCAGCAGTGTCACCGGCCTTGAAGGTAGGCTGGAGACGAATAACCTGCTGAGTGCTGGGTCAGTTCTTAAAAAGCCCAGGCCCCTCCCCACCACCTGGGGGTATATCCTCCCCAGGCCAATCACACCATCCATCACACAGAGTACCTCCCATACCTGAGTGGCACCCAAAAAATCAGTTTAAGGTGCACCAATATAGTGAGTGTTGTAATTAAAGGAAATAATCCTAATGGCCATATCCCTTGCCCTTACAGACACTGCTCCCTATACCATCATTCGATCTTTGAATCCTCATCCTGATTGTTGCGGAGGTACATTTAGATGATACAGCTCGGCTAGTGTCTAACAAAGCATCCTCGTTGCTAGGCCAAGTCATGACCACGTGCCGTCTTTACCTCACGATGCAAGGAGGGGGCTCACAAAAGCACCATACACCCTCACTGCCACATCACCATCACCATGGTTACCCTCTGATACAAGAAGTATGAGCCACCTCTGATTATAGTGCCAAAAAGTACATTCCGACTGCTAGCAGCATATATTATTTCCAGCGCTTTAGGAGAAACACAGTGCTGGCATTACATATGCTAATGCAGTTGTCCATGTGGCTGAAGAAGAGGACAAGAAAACAACTCTTAACTCCCTGCAGAATCGATAAAAGGTGGATCATTAATAGAGATGAGCGAGCATACTCGTCCGAGCTTGATGCTCGTTCAAGTATTAGGGTGCTCGAGATGGTTGTTACTCGAGACGAGCACCACGTGGTACTCGTCTCGATTAAACAAGCACTGACCATTGAATTCAATGGAGCCGGCAATACAGCCGGCTCCATTGAAAGCAATGGGCTGCTGGCGATCTCAGGATGAATTTTCGGGAAGGGCTTAAAAATATAAGACCTTACCTGAAAATCATCCTAAGGGTGCGTTCAGAGAAGCGTGTTTTGGTGCGTGCATACGCACGCACAAAAACATGCTTGTATTTACAACACTGCATTCCCTATGGTGTGTGCACATGTCCGTACTTTGCAGGTGCGTGCCTGCAAAAATAGGACATGCGTGCACCATAGGGAATGCACGCATTGTTTTCAATGGAGCCGCAGCTGCTGCCGGCGGCTCCATTGAAAACAATGGCCTGCTGGCTCCCTGCATTCCTTTTCAGGGAAGGACTTTACATATAAGCCCTTCCCTGAAAAAGAAAGATTTTAGTGTAAGAAAGAATAAAAATGCAGGCATTCTCTGCTACTGCCAGCGGCTCCATTGTAGACAATGGCCTGCGGGCTCCCTGCATTCCTTTTCAGGGAAGGACTTTTCATATAAGCCCTTCCCTGAAAAAGAAAGATTTTAGTGTAAAAAAGAATAAAAATGCAGGCATTCTCTTCAATGGAGCCGCTGCTGCTACCGGCGGCTCCATTGAAGACAATGGTCTGCTGGCACACCTGAATTATTTTTCAGGGAAGGGCTTTACATATAAGCCATTCCCTGGAAATGAATTAAAAGTGATTTAAAAAACAAAAAAATAGATATTAACCTCCCTTCAGCTGCCGGGGCACAGCCGCGTCTTCTCCTGCTGTCCCCTGCACTGTGGTGCTAAACTGCTGATCTATCACCAGCCGGGGATTTAAAATCCCCGCCTGCTGAAAGAGCTGAATGTGATTGGCTGAGATGCTCAGCCAATCAGAGGTAGCTCTCACTCACACCCATTCATGAATTCATGAATGGGTGTGAGTGAAAGCTGCCTCTGATTGGTGAGGCTGTGACCAATCAGAGGCAGCTCATTCAGCAGGCGGGGATTTTAAATCCCCGGCTGCTGAATACTACTCAGAGCAGTTCAGGAGAGCTGCCGGCCAGACGCGGTTGAACTCCGGCTTCAGCGGAAAGGTGAGTATATATTTTTTTTTATTTTTACACATTTTAGGATGATTTTCAGGTAAGGGCTTATATTTTTAAGCCCTTCCCGAAAATTCATCCCGCGCTCGCCGGCAGCCCATTGCTGTATTGCCGGCTCCATTGAATTCAATGGGCTAACATCGTTCTTCTCTGCCACAGCTGTTACAGCTGTGGCAGAGGAGAACGATCTTTATGCTGACAGTGCGGGGGAGGGGGGGTACTCTTGCCGCTATTGTGGCTTAATAGTGGGACCTGGGAACTTGAGATGCAGCCCAACATGTAGCCCCTCGCCTGCCCTATCAGTTTCTGTGTCGTTCCCATCACTTTCTTGAATTTCCCAGATTTTCACAAATGAAAACCTTAGCGAGCATCGGCGAAATACAAAAATGCTCGAGTCGCCCATTGACTTTAATGGGGTTCGTTACTCGAAACGAACCCTCGAGCATCGCGGGAAGTTCGACTCGAGTAACGAGCACTCGAGCATTTTGGTGCTTGCTCATCTCTAATCATTAACAATGAACTTAGTTCATCACTATTTGAAAGATGATTGTGTTTGTGACCCACTGTAACAGTATTTTTAATCAGGTTACTAGAAACCTCTTCACTGCCAGATGCTAGAATATTATATACTCATATGCCAGCCTAAAGGCAAAATCTCAATCCGATCCAATAATTACACCGTAACCGTACAGATGGCATATCATTATCCGCAGGGTTATATATTCTGTATTCTTTTTATATATTTCTCATTTCAGATTACATTACAATACTTTGGTTAAGATATAATAACTAAGGGATGTATTAAAGATGGTAATTTAAACTTATTACCAATGTTATACAGATTTCAATTCCAGCATACACTTAATTCTACAAAGTTGGGAGGGGGGGGGGCAGATTTGGTTCAAAACCAAGGTGAGCGTCTATGTGCAAACTGGATGAGTACAGCCAATGTGAACCCAGTAAGATATTTCTATGGCTGTTGTAAGATTAGTATATCCAAAACATTTTTGTATCTTCGAGTCAAAAAGACAAGAGGGTTTTTTTTCCTATGCCAAATCAACATTTCTTCATAAAATCAACAAATTCACAGAAAACTAGTGGAGGACAGCATTTTATTCAGTCCTCTAAATGTCAAAAGGGGGGTTTCTGGGAGTAATGTTTTAAGAAACGGCCATTGAGGACTGAATAATTTTGCATAAGTATGAAAGACAACAGATCAATAACAAATTGATTGTGTATATTAACACAGTTACCTCTCTGCCTGAGAAATAAACCCATGGCCTCAAGTCCTTTGTCATAGGGGATGGAACTGTATAACTCCTCAACATCAAGGCTTGGAAGAAACACATGGGGATCGACATGCAAACCATCAATCTGGCAGAGCACATCCGTCATATCTCGAACATACGACGGAAGGGCAGACACAAACAGGCGCAAGACTTTATCTATGTAGATCCCTATCTTTTGTGTGGGCCAGTCCACCCCTGAAACTATAGGCGTCCCCTTTAAGGGCTCTAGGCCCTTATGAACCTTTGGTAGGCAGTAAAAGGTTGCTATCTTTAGATAGGAGGGCATCATGAATACAGCGGGTCTCCTTCGCTTGTGTCAGGAGAGATGTTAGATTGTTACAAAATGTTTCCATTGGATCTGACTTGAGTAGTCTGTATGTGTCCTCATCATTCAAGAGGCGCATACACATGGCAATGTATTTATCTCTGTCCATTATTACTACGTTACCTCCTTTATCCGAGGACTTAAAAGTCCTCATTTCCTTCCAACTGTTTAAATGCCAACATTTCCCTAGTGCTCAGGTTGTTTTTTTATTTTTGGAGGAGCTAAACTGAAAGCTCTGAGAACAAAGCAGATGTTTTCAGATAACAGCACTCCTGCTGTCATCGACATACAGCAGGAGCCTTCATTTACATGCTAATGAACTCTTAAGTAGCTAATTAGCTACTTAAAAGTTTATGCAAAGTGACCGCTTAAAACTGTCACTCAAACTACTGTTTGAGCGAATTTTGAGCGATCATCTTTCAGTGTAAATATATCTCTACGCGTTTAATACAGAATCTATCAGATGAAAGTCTCTATGCATTCTATATAATTGGGGCATTTAGATGTGCGGTAATACCCTATAGAAGTCTGCGGATGCCATATCCATATTACAGCTCTGTATGTACCGTGTTTCCTTGAAAATAAGACATCCCCTGAAAATAAGAAATAGTAGAGATTTTGCTGAAGTGCTTAATATAAAGCCTCCCACGAAAGTAAGACCTATCTCTGTCCCTGCTGTGTGAGTCTGCTGTGATGAGCTCCACCTGGTAGCCAGAAGCTGCAATACTGTCCCTGCTGTACAAGTGATCCAGGAACTGTTGTGAGTGATCATTACAGTCTCCAGACAGTGTGTGGGAGCCAGGTACTTTGCAGCCCTTATTTTCTGTGGCCCTGTGTGTGTCAGGCAAACAGTGTGTAACTTTGATTCTTAAGGGGTTGATCGTTACAGTCTCCAGACAGTGTGCGCATGAAAATAATGGCAGTAGCAAGAAATTCTTGATATGATTCACAGTTTGTCTGGTTATGCTGGTTTGTGATTACAACTACTGTACAGTATATAATAAATGTGCATTTTTTTGTTCAACAATAAATGAATTCTTCTTCATAGAAAAATAAGACATCCCCTGAAAATAAGACCTAGCGCATCTTTGGGAACAAAAATTAATATAAGACACTGTCTTATTTTCGGGGAAACTGGGTATTACAGCCCTGTATGACTTGGTGGTTGTAAAAAAGCTGTAATATTCCATGTGCATCAAGGATTATCACATGACTTAAGGTGGCCATATAAATTAGATGCATGTTGGCCAAACTCACTAATTCTGGTAGGATCAGTCATCTAAAGTTTATGGGCGCCTTCTAACTTTTCCTCGATGGCAGGTGTTAGCAGAGATAAGGACTGTACATTTGTGTCTGGCAGTAGCTTTCTCCTCTTTCTACATGCTTGGCCAAGTAGTTTACTTTTTAAGTTCTTTCCTTTTATAGTGTTGAACATAAAACCAGTAGTGACTGATTTACTGTAACCTAGAAATCTTGTCCAAGTCTGAAACCTGATTTGGCTGCAAGGAACTTGATACGTCTCTCTGATTTTATTTCTGTGTGGAGCTAAGTCTGTTTGATACGCTGCCCCACAGGTGAAAATGCATAAAAATAAACCTCCACTCAGTTTGTAATTTATGTATTTGATTGTTTAACTGCATTCTTCAGTTAAATAAGCATGGTTGTTAAAAGTCATATATTGCTAAATATATTATTCTCCTGCCAAAGGGAAAAAAGAACAAAAACTTATTTTGCCTAAGTAATTATATGTGTTTAGTGTAGACAAAGAAATTATCACAGCATGAAAAAGTAATTATTTACTCATTGAAACAACAAGGCACAGCAGGTAGGTAGCTTTTATTTAAGGCAACACTATGCAAGAGGCACAGCAAGATAATGTGGTTTTGGAATAATCAAAATGTGGAATATACACATTTTAATTTTTGGTGTAAGTATTCTTATCCCAGCTTTTGGAATTACTATTACTTGCATTAATGTCATGGATAAGAAAACTTTAAAATAGAAAAAGAGTAGAAAATAAACTATGGAAAGCTTTAAATTTGGATAAGCGTAAAGCAACCATTCATACTAGCACATCTTTTGGTCTTTTATTTCCGTTACCTACAGAAGAATATTTTCTAATATACTGATATTTCTCATATAACAGCTAGTTTATTTAATATACTTTTGAACAGCCTTAATGTCCCAAAACATTGCTGACCCCTTTCTTGGCAAACAGTATTACAGCATACAACAGGGCCTATCACGGTGGGCTTTTTTTCTTCTTGATTTCATTTGAAAAACCCTCTACGTACCTCCACATCAAAATCTACACAGAATCATGAGAACTGTAGTTTGGAATTTTAAGCATCTTGCAGTGTGTGTTCCGACCAATTTCAGCCAGTGTGCAAGAACCCTAAGGCCTCATGTCCACGGGGAAAATCAGATCCGCTGCAGATTCTACATGGAGAATCTGCAGCGGGTCCCTCCTGCCCCGCGGACATGAGCGCTAAAAATAGCAATTTAAAAGCATTTACCTATCCGTAGCGGGCGGGGAAAGCCTTCTCTTCCTCACGGCCGGATCTTCATTTTCGGCCGGCGGATGAATTCGTCACGTCGGCGGCACGTCGCCGGCACGTCGCCGACGTGCCGCGCGCATGCGCCGGGCACATCCGCCGAGCCGAAGCAAGAAAGATCCGGCCGTGAGGAGGAGAAGACCTTCCGCGCCCGCTCCGGGTGAGTAATTCTTTTAAATTCCTATTTTTGGACCCGCACGAAAATGGAGCATGGTCCAGATTTTTTCATGCTCCATTTTTTTTAAAATCTCTTTTATTGACCATCCGCGGGTATTTATCTACCCCGCGGGTGGTCAATGCATCCCTATGGGGTGCAGATCCGCGGGCAGAAGAAGAGTTAAAATCCGCTGCGGATTTTAATTCTTATTTTGCCCGTGGACATGAGCCCTAAGAGTCTGTCCACATTGGGTAGATTTGCTAGAGAATGTGCGCACTGTGACAGCTTAAACAGATGAGCATATATCAACTTTTTGCACAGTGACGGAGTGTATTTTATGCGCATGCCAGCACAAATACTGAGTATATTTGCGAAAGCACCACTCATTTACACGGGCGGGAGAATCAACCTCGCCTTGATTTTTTCTTTTTGAATCAACTTTTATTAAGTTTTTCACAGAACAAAACATACATAGCTTTACATAAAATTAGTCTACAGAAATACAACTGCGGCCTCCGTGACCCCCTCAGAGTAACACTCTGTGGCAGAATAAGGCAGCCGATAGTACTCCCGGATAAGGACCATCAGGTCCCATCCACAAACATTTGTTTAATTACACCACAGTTATAAATCAACATAATAGCCTGAAATGAAAAAAAACATCAAAGATCAAAGCAGGAAAAAAGAAAGGGAGGGGGGTATTGGGGGAGGAAAAGGAGAAGAAAAGGGAGGGGGCAGGAAGATAGCTCTCTCATGAACCAACTGAAGAACACACTACTCTGCGCAACCAGATGCAGTCCCACTTCATCCAACATTCAAGCAGTCAATTGATTACTCCGAGGTCTTTCCTCAGTAGCCGCCAGGGATCCCAAATATGCAAAAATTTTCAGCAGTACCCCTAGACCAACTAGCTAGCTTTACATAAAATCCACCTTGTCTGTCCATTGCTCCAAAGTAGGGGGTAACTTTTGAACCCAAAGGTGTGGAATAAGAGCTAAAGATGAGCGAACGTACTCGTTTCGAGTAATTACTCGATCGAGCACCGCGATTTTCGAGTACTTCCGTACTCGGGTGAAAAGATTCGGGGGGCGCCGGGGGGCGGGGGGAGGCGTGACGGAGTGGGGGGTAGCAGCGGGGAACAGGGGGGAGCCCTCTCTCCCTCTCCCCCCCACTCCCCGCTGCAACCCCCCACTCACCCACGGCGCCCCCCGAATCTTTTCGCCCAAGTACGGAAGTACTCGAAAATCGCGGCGCTCAGGCGAAAAAGGGGCGTGGCCGAGTACGCTCGCTCATCTCTAATCCTGTCTAACCTTCTGGAGCAAGGGTTCCAGTGCAAGAATAAAAAGAGTTGGAGAAAGAGGACAATCCTGATGAGTGCCGTTTCTTATGTGAAAAGGTGGGGATAATATTTCATTCACCTTCAGTCTGGCATAAGGTAGGGCATAAAGTAAAAAGATGTTCGACACAAAATCCCTTGGGATATTAAACTGTAAAAGAACCACTTTCATAAACTGCCAATCCATCTGGTCAAAAGCCTTTTTTGCGTCTGTGTCTATAAGAGCTAATGGAATATTAGGTGTCTGAGCATAACAAATAGCATGTAGCAAACAAAGGCAATTGTCCCTCCCATCGCAAACCAGTTTGCTCACAATCAGTTAGATTCAAGATAAACTCTTAAAGCCTTGTAGCCAGCAGTTTCGCCCACAACTTAACTTCAAAGTTATTGAGCGAGATAGGTCTGTAGCTACTACAGCTCTCAGTATCCTTATTTTCTTTATGAATCAAGGTAATATGAGCCTCTTGGGATTGTTTCGGAGGAGCTTTACCCTGTAGGATAGCATTAAAAAGGTCCATAAGGCAGGGCACTAATGATGTCTTAAATGTTTTATAATATATCAATGGAAGGCCATCAAGGCCAGGGCTCTTTCCAAGGGGACATGAGTCCAGCAGTCTCTCCACTTCTGTCGCTGAAACTGGCATCATAAGGGAAGATGCTTCACTCTCCTTTAGACTAGGTAAGTTTAAGGAATTAAAAAAGGAGTTTAGCTGGTCTTTTGTACCTTGATCATCCCTCTCAGAGGGTGTATGTTTCTTAAGATTGTACAATTGGGAATAGAACTGTTGGAATTCTTTGGCAATGTTAATAGAAGAGGTTACTGTGTTTCCCGAATGAGAGTTAACAGATTTAATAAAGTTCCTTGTGTGGGCCTTCTTTATAATTTTTTTACATTTTTTTTATGTTCCTGTAGGGGACTTGAACCTGAGATGCTATTATTGCTGTGATAAGACATTGAAGTATTTATTTATTTTGTGAAGTGACAACAAAAGTGCATCATTTTTATGTTATTTATTTACAGTATATCATAGAATGGTAGATTTGGAAGGGACCTCCAGGATCACCTGGTCCAACCCCCTGCTCAATGCAGGATTCACTAAATCATCCCAGACAGATATTTGTGTAGCCTTTGTTTGAACACTTCCATTGAAGAAGAACGCACCACCTCCCATTCATTGATCACCCTCATTGTCAGAAAGTTTTTTCTAATATCTAATTTGTGTCTCCTCCTTTTCAGTTTCATCCCATTGCTTCTAGTCTCCTGCTCCTGCCCTAGCTGACCCGCACCCCACAGGCAAACAGATCTAATCATTAACCCTTTTGGGACCCACCTATTGCTTGTATGTTTTAAACACCAGCTGAAGGGGTTATCCCCGAAACACGTTTTCAAAAGCTGATCATGTACTTTATTAAATAAAAGGAGAAGTTTTCCAAACCTTTGGTCACTTCCTATTTGCTTTAACCTGGAGTGTTGCGCCTTCTCCACTGCCAGTTTTAGTTCTATTCTCTTACTCTATCACGCCCACCCAGGTTGTGCGTCATCTGGTCAGGCAGCACTTCCACTATTGAAGTTACCACTTCACCCTCTTCACCATTTTTACAGTATAATTTTTCGCAACAAACACTACTATACGGGTTTTGCTCCACTCCTCTTTTTCCTCCTCTTCACGTTTGGAGACAACTATTAATTCTCCTTTCAGCCTTCTTCTCCTGCAAGCTAAACATTCCCAGGACCTTTAACCGTTCCTTATAGGACATGATTTGCAGACAGCTCACCATCTTGGTAACTCTTCTTTGAACTTGCTCCCGTTTGCGAAGTCTTTTTTAAAGTGGGGTGCCCAGAACTGGACACAAAATTCCAGATGAGGTCTGACTAACGAAGAGTAGAGGGGCATAATTACTTCATGTGATCTAGACTCTATGCTTCTCTTAATACATCCCAGAATTGTGTTTGCCTTTTTGGGTGCTGCATCACATTGTTCACTCATATTCAGTCTATTAGTATACCCAAATCTTTTTCACATGTGCTGCTTAGCCCAATTCCTCTCATTCTGTATGTGCTTTTTTCATTTTTTGCACAGATGTAGGACTTCACTTTTCTCCTTGCTAAATACCATTCCGTTCGTCGCCGCCTACTGTGCAAGCTTTTCTAGACCTTTTTAAATTCTCTCTCTCTCTCTCTCTCTCTCTCTCTCTCTCTTCCTTAGTGTTAGCTATCGCTCCTAGCTTTCCCATCAATTCCCTCCTCCAGATCATTTATAAAAATGTTGAACAACACTCCAGACATACTGTATGATTAAAAAAAAAATGTTACTTCACATAACTGTCTAAATAAACCCCGTAATGTAAGGTGCATGGAGTTACTTACCATTGGGAGATGCTCACACATTCTTTTCAATTTGCTTTATTTCTTGCAGCAATTTTGCAAAATCACCGATTTTACTGTGACTTATGAACAGAACAAGATACAAAAGGTGACTGATGATAATTAACTATTCAGTTGTTACCGAATCTGGGTTACCCTATAGATCAACTCTCGGCATTTTCGTCTATCAAGTATAGCCTCTTTTAACTGGTAAATTTTCATGTCAGTGTCTGCCATGATTGTGTATAACCAATGGGTTCTTTGTAGAGATGAGCGAACGTACTCGTCCGAGCTTGATACTCGTCCGAGCTTGATACCCCTGCAGTGAGTGGCTGGCGAGATCAGGTGTCACCCGAGTATATAAATCGGCCCCTCTCGCGGCTCGCCACAGATGCATTCTGACATAGTTCAGGGAAAGTGCTATCTTGCTGGAGTTGCTATAGGGAGAGTGTTAGGAGTTATTTTAGGCTTCAAGAACCCCAACGGTCCTTCTTAGGGCCACATCTGACCGTGTGCAGTACTGTTGAGGCTGCTTTTTGCAGTGTTGCACTTTTTTTTTTGTATATCGGCCATGCAGAGCATTGCGTCCTGCAGTAATTTTACATAGTCCACGGCCAGTAGAGCTGGTGAGGCAGGGACAGTGAAAGACATATCCAGTCTATATAGGCAGTGGGCTTTTCCAAAAAAATTTGGGAAAAAAAATCTATTTGGGCTGCCTGTGACCGTCCTGACTGTACTGCGTCTCTGCTGGGGGGTAGTTGTCCTAATTCATACGCAGCCAGCTAAGTGTTACAGCAGGCTTGTGCAAAATTCTTTCCTGCCTCTGCATTGCCTCTTACATCACCGCTGTCATCCTGTCCAGAGTGAAACAGTCTGCAGTAATTTTACATAGTCCACGGCCAGTAGTGCTGGTGAGGCAGGGACAGTGAAAGACATATCCAGTCTATATAGGCAGCGGGCTTTTCCAAAAAAATTTGGGAAAAAAAATCTATTTGAGCTACCTGTGACCGTCCTGACTGTACTGCGTCTCTGCTGGGGGGTAGTTGTCCTAATTCATACGCAGCCAGCTAAGTGTTATAGCAGGCTTGCGCAAAATTCTTTCCTGCCTCTGAGTTGCCTCTTACATCACCGCTGTCATCCTGTCCAGAGTGAAACAGTCTGCAGTAATTTTACATAGTCCATGGCCAGTAGTGCTGGTGAGGCAGGGACAGTGAAAGACATATCCAGTCTATATAGGCAGTGGGCTTTTCCAAAAAAATTTGGGAAAAAAAATCTATTTGGGCTGCCTGTGACCATCCTGACTGTACTGCGTCTCTGCTGGGGGTAGTTGTCCTAATTCCTACGCAGCCAGCTAAGTGTTACAGCAGGCTTGCGCAAAATTCTTTCCTGCCTCTGCGTTGCCTCTTACATCACCGCTGTCATCCTGTCCAGAGTGAAACAGTCTGCAGTAATTTTACATAGTCCACGGCCAGTAGTGCTGGTGAGGCAGGGACAGTGAAAGACATATCCAGTCTATATAGGCAGCGGGCTTTTCCAAAAAAATTTGGGAAAAAAAATCTATTTGAGCTACCTGTGACCGTCCTGACTGTACTGCGTCTCTGCTGGGGGTAGTTGTCCTAATTCATACGCAGCCAGCTAAGTGTTATAGCAGGCTTGCGCAAAATTCTTTCCTGCCTCTGAGTTGCCTCTTACATCACCGCTGTCATCCTCTCCAGAGTGAAACAGTCTGCAGTAATTTTACATAGTCCATGGCCAGTAGTGCTGGTGAGGCAGGGACAGTGAAAGACATATCCAGTCTATATAGGCAGTGGGCTTTTCCAAAAAAATTTGGGAAAAAAAATCTATTTGGGCTGCCTGTGACCATCCTGACTGTACTGCGTCTCTGCTGGGGGTAGTTGTCCTAATTCATACGCAGCCAGCTAAGTGTTACAGCTGGCTTGCGCAAAATTCTTTCCTGCCTCTGCTGTGCGTTCCGTAAGCGAAGTCAGCCTCCAACCACAGGCCAATAAGCGGCACATTTAATTACAGCGTTCTGTTTCTGCACTACTAGTAATACAGCATGCTGAGGGGTAGGGGTAGGCCTAGAGGACATGGACGCGGGCGAGGACGCGGAGGCCCGAGTCAGGGTGTGGGCACAGGCCGAGCTCCTGATCCAGGTGTATCGCAGCTGACTGCTGTGAGATTAGGAGAGAGGCACGTTTCTGGCGTCCCCACATTCATCTCACAATTAATGGGTCCACGCGGTGGACCTTTATTAGAAAATGAGCAGTGTGAGCAGGTCCTGTCGTGGATGGCAGAAAGTGCATCCAGCAATCTATCGACCACCCAGAATTCTACGCCATCCACTGCTGCAACTCTGAATCCTCTGGCTGCTGCTCCTCCTTCCTCCCAGCCTCCTTACTCCATTACAATGACACATTCTGAGAAGCAGGCAGACTCCCAGGAACTGTTCTCGGGCCCCTGCCTAGAATGGGCAGCAATGTTCCGAATCCTCTCCCACCGGAGGAGTTTGTCGTGACCGATGCCCAACCTTTGGAAAGTTCCCGGGGTCCGGGGGATGAGGCTGGGGACTTCCGGCAACTGTCTCAAGAGCTTTCAGGGGGTGAGAAGGACGATGATGATGAGACACAGTTGTCTGTCACTCAGGTAGTGGTAAATGGAGTAAGTCCGAGGGAGGAGCGCACAGAGGATTTGGAGGAAGAGCAGCAGGACGATGAGGTGACTGACCCCACCTGGTTTGCTAAGCCTACTGAGGACAGGTCTTCAGAGGGGGAGGCAAGTGCAGCAGCAGGGCAGGTTGGAAGAGGCACTGCGGTGGCCAGGGGTAGAGGCAGGGCCAGACCGAATAATCCACCAACTGTTTCCCAAAGCGCCCCCTCGCGCCATGCCACCCTGCAGAGGCCGAGGTGCTCAAAGGTCTGGCAGTTTTTCACTGAGAGTGCAGACGACCGATGAACAGTGGTGTGCAACCTTTGTCGCGCCAAGATCAGCCGGGGAGCCACCACCACCAGCCTCACCACCACCAGCATGTGCAGACATATGATGGCCAAGCACCCCACAAGGTGGGATGAAGGCCGTTCACCGCCTCCGGTTTTCACCGCTGCCTCTCCCCTTGTGCCCCAACCTGCCACTGAGATCCAACCCCCCTCTCAGGACACAGGCCTTACCGTCTCCTGGCCTGCACCCACACCCTCAACTCTGCTGACCCCGGCCCCATCCACCAATGTCTCTCAGCGCACCGTCCAGCCGTCGCTAGCGCAAGTGTTGGAGCGCAAGCGCAAGTACGCCGCCACGCACCCGCACGCTCAAGCATTAAACGTGCACATAGCCAAATTTATCAGCCTGGAGATGCTGCCGTATAGGGTTGTGGAAACAGAGGCTTTCAAAGGTATGATGGCGGCGGCGGCCCCGCGCTACTCAGTTCCCAGTCGAAACTACTTTTCCCGATGTGCCGTCCCAGCCCTGCACGACCACGTCTCCCGCAACATTGTACGCGCCCTCACCAACGCGATTACTGCCAAGGTCAACTTAACAACGGACACGTGGACAAGCACAGGCGGGCAGGGCTACTATATCTCCCTGACGGCACATTGGGTGAACTTAGTGGAGGCTGGGACAGAGTCAGAGCCTGGGACCGCTCACGTCCTACCCACCCCCAGAATTGCGGGCCCCAGCTCGGTGGTGGTATCTGCGGCAGTGTATACTTCCTCCACTAAACCACCCTCCTCCTCCTCCTCCTCCTCCTACGCAAGCTCTGTCTCGCAATCAAGATGTGTCAGCAGCAGCATGTCGCCAGCAGTCGGTGTCGCGCGGCACGGCAGCACAGTGGTGGGCAAGCGTCAGCAGGCCGTGCTGAAACTACTCAGCTTAGGAGAGAAGAGGCACACGGCCCACGAACTGCTGCAGGATCTGACAGAGCAGACCGACCGCTGGCTTGCGCCGCTGAGCCTCCAACCGGGCATGGTCGTGTGTGACAACGGCCGTAATCTGGTGGCGGCTCTGCTGCTCGGCAGCCTCACGCAAGTGCCATGCCTGGCCCACGTCTTTAATTTGGTGCTTCAGCGCTTTCTGAAAAGCTACCCACGCTTGTCAGACCTGCGCGGAAAGGTGCGCCGGCTCTGCGCACATTTCCGCAAGTCCCACACGGACGCTGCCACCCTGCGCACCCTGCAACATCGGTTTCATCTGCCAGTGCACGACTGCTGTGTGACGTGCCCACATGGTGGAACTCTACGCTCCACATGTTGGCCAGGCTCTATGAGCAGCGTAGAGCTATAATGGAATACCAACTCCAACATGGGCGGCGTAGTGGGAGTCAGCCTCCTCAATTCTTTACAGAAGAGTGGGCCTGGTTGGCAGACATCTGCCAGGTCCTTGGAAACTTTAAGGAGTCTACCCAGATGGTGAGCGGCGATGCTGCAATCATTAGCGTCACTATTCCTCTGCTATGCCTCTTAAGAAGTTCCCTGCAAAGCATAAAGGCAGACGCTTTGCGCTCGGAAACAGAGGCGGGGGAAGACAGTATGTCGCTGGATAGTCAGAGCACCCTCCTGTCTATATCTCAGCGCGTTGAGGAGGAGGAGCATGAGGAGGATGAGGAGGAGGGGGAAGAGACAGCTTGGCCCACTGCTGAGGGTACACATGCTGCTTGCCTGTCATCCTTTCAACGTGTATGACCTGAGGAGGAGGAGGAGGATCCTGAAAGTGATCTTCCTAGTGAGGACAGCCATGTGTTGCGTACAGGTACCCTGGCACACATGGCTGACTTCATGTTAGGATGCCTTTCTCGTGACCCTCGCGTTACACGCATTCTGGCCACTACGGATTACTGGGTGTACACACTGCTCGACCCACGGTATAAGGAGAACCTTTCCACTCTCATACCCGAAGAGGAAAGGGGTTCGAGAGTGATGCTATACCACAGGACCCTGGCGGACAAACTGATGGTAAAATTCCCATACGACAGCCCTAGTGGCCGAAGGCGCAGTTCCGAGGGCCAGGTAGCAGGGGAGGCACGGAGATCAGGCAGCATGTACAGCACAGGCAGGGGAACACTCTCTAAGGCCTTTGACAACTTTCTGGCTCCCCAGCAAGACTGTGTCACCGCTCCCCAGTGAAGGCTGAGTCGGCGGGAGCACTGTAAAAGGATGGTGAGGGAGTACGTAGCCGATCGCACGACCGTCCTCCGTGACGCCTCTGCCCCCTACAACTACTGGGTGTTGAAGCTGGACACGTAGCCTGAACTCATGCTGTATGCCCTGGAGGTGCTTGCTTGTCCTGCAGCTAGCGTCTTGTCAGAGAGGGTGTTTAGTGCGGCTGGGGGAATCATCACAGATAAGCGTACCCGCCTGTCAACCGACAGTGCTGACAGGCTTACACTCATCAAGATGAACAAAGCCTGGATTTCCCCAGAGTTCTCTTCTCCACCAGCGGACAGCAGCGATACCTAAACAATACGTAGGCTGCACCCGCGGATGGAAGCATTGTTCTCTATCACCATCAAAAACGTGGACCTTTTAGCTTCATCAATCTGTGAATAATATTCATCCTCCTCCTCCTGCTCCTCCTCCTGAAACCTGACGTAATCACGCCGAACGGGCAATTTTTCTTAGGCCCACAAGGCTCAGTCATATAATTTTTGTAAACAATTTTTATACGTTTCAATGCTCATTAAAGCGTTGAAACTTGCACTTTATTTTAACTGCGCTGCCTCCAGGCCTAGTTACAAATTAAGCCACATTAACCAAAGCGATTAATGGGTTTCACCTGCCCTCTTGGTTGGGCATGGGCAATTTTTCTGACTTACATTAGTACTGTTGGTACACCAATTTTTTGGGGCCCTCGCCTACAGTGTAATCCAATAAATTTTTTGCCCACCTGCATTAAAGCTGACGTTACATCAGCTGTGCTGGGCACTGCAATGGGATATATTTATGTACCGCCGGTGGGTTCCAGGGAGCCACCCATGCTGTCGGTCCACACGGAGTTGTAACTGTATGTGTCCACTTCTAAAGAACCCCAGTCTGACTGGGGCATGCAGTGTGGGCCGAAGCCCACCTGCATTAAACATGACATTACCTCAGCTGTGATGGGCAATGCAGTGGGATATATTTATGTACCGCCGGTGGGTTCCAGGGAGCCACCCATGCTGTCGGTCCACAGGGAGTTGTAACTGCATGTGTCCACTTCTAAAGAACCCCAGTCTGACTGGGGCATGCAGTGTGGGCCGAAGCCCACCTGCATTAAACACGACATTACCTCAGCTGTGATGGGCAATGCAATGGGATATATTTATGTACCGCCGATGGCTTCCTGGCACCCACCCATGCTGTGGGTCCACAGGGACTTCACAATAGGGAGTTGTACCTGCCTGTGTCTATGAATTAAAAACCCCGGTCAGGTTGGGGTATGCAGTGTGGGCTTCGGTCCACCTGCATTTAATCTGACGTTAGCTCTGCTGTCCAGGGCACTGCAATGGGATACATTTATGTACAGCCGGTGGGTTCCAGGGAGCCACCCATGCTGTGGTTTCACACGGAATTCCCATTGCGGAGTTGTACCTGCGTGTGACTATTTATAAAAAACCGCGGTCTGACTGGGGCATGCAGACACCTTGACAGAGTGAATAGTGTGTGGCACATAGGTTTCCCATTGCTATGCCCACGTGTGCAACTCCAGATGGAGGTGGCACAGGATTGGATTTCTCATTGCTTCTGTACAGCATTGTGGGCTATCGCCCCACCCCTTTTAAAGAGGGTCGCTGCCTAGCCGTGCCAACCCTCTGCAGTGTGTGCCTGCGGTTCCTCCTCATGGCAGACGCACTTATAAATAGACATGAGGGTGGTGTGGCATGAGGGCAGCTGAAGGCTGCGCAGGGACAATTTGGTGTGCGCTGTGGACACTGGGTCATGCGGGGGGGGGGGGGGTTGGGCAGCATGTAACCCAGGAGAAGTGGCAGCGGAGTGTCATACAGGCAGTGATTGTGCTTTGTTGGAGGTAGTGTGGTGCTTAGCTAAGGTATGCATTGCTAATGAGGGTTTTTCAGAAGTAAAAATTGTTGGGAGGGGGGGGCACTCTTGCCGCTATTGTGGCTTAATAGTGGGACCAGGGAACTTGAGATGCAGCCCAACATGTAGCCCCTCGCCTGCCCTATCCGTTGTTGTGTTGTTCCCATCACTTTCTTGAATTGCCCAGATTTTCACAAATGGAAACCTTAGCGAGCATCGGCGATATACAAAAATGCTCGGGTCACCCATTGACTTCAATGGGGTTCGTTACTCGAAACGAACCCTCGAGCATCGTGAAAATTTCGTACCGAGTAACGAGCACCCGAGCATTTTGGTGCTCGCTCATCTCTAGTTCTTTGACGACTTTGTGAACTAGTGACAAATGCAAGCATAATATTCTTCTCCAGTCCATTTTCTTGCATGATGTGTCCAAAATAGGATAGCTTTTGTTTTGAAATCTTTGCCTCTAGGGACGTTTTTGGCTTGATACAATCTAGTACTTGCTTGTTAGTGATTCTCGCTTTCCATGGGATCCGAAGCATTCTTCTCCAGCAACATAATTCAATAGCATTTAACTTTCTCCTTTCATCCTTTTTAAGTGTCCAACTTTTACAAGAATAAGTAGCAATGGGAAAAATAATTGCATTTACTAGGCAGCACTTGCTTCTGAAACTGATGTCTTTACTTATCCAGATCTTGTCCATTCCTAGCAAAGCCACACGACTCAGTGATATTCTTTGATTAATTTCTGAATTGCATTCTTCATTGCGATTTATCTTGGACCCTAGGAATATGTAATCTGGTACAACATCAATCTCTTCGTTGTTAATTTTAATGGTGGTTCTACCATTTCCAGCAGTTGTCATGATCTTTGTCTTTTTGATGTTTAAGAAGAGACTTTCTAGCTCACTTCTTTCACTGCCATTATTAACTACCCTAGATCATCTTGACTTTCTGCAAGAAGGGTGGTATCATCAGCATATTGCAGATTGTTTATGTTCCGCCCTTCTATTTTTACACCACTTTCTGACTCAGAAGAAGCTAATACCAAAGGGCTTATCAGAGTTCTTTTTGCCCATGTAAAAAAGACCAAAAAGGCAACAATCAAAGGCAAAGATTGTAAAGAATTGCAGGATCAGGAAGCAGTCAGAAATCGATGGAATGAGTACATAGAAGAATGTTATTCTAGAATCAACCATTCTGTGCCAAATGCAGAGTGGAATATGACAGAGCAAGAGTCTAGTATCAAAGAAACAGAAATTGAATGAATATAAAAACAACTTCCAAACTGCAAAGTACCACAAACTCACAATTTGCCAGCAAAATTGATCCAAGCAGTCCCTAAAAGGATACTACTTGCTTTATGTCAGAAGGTCTGGAAAACAAAAGCTTGGCCAAAAGAGTGGGCGAGATCACTTCTCATCCCATTACCACGAAAGAAGTGATGCTTGTGACTGCTTGAATTACTGAACAATTGCACTGATACCACCTGCAAGCAAAGTTCTGCTGAAGATTATTCAGAAACAATTAGCAGCAATCATGAAATGCAAAATGCCTGATATATAAGCTCATTTTCAAAAATGCAAAGGCACTCGTGATTATATCTAAAACCTGAGACATGGAGAAAGCAAGAGAATACCAAAAAGACCTGTATCTCTTTATTGACTACATCAAGGCTTTCGATTGCATAGACTATGAGAAGCTCTGGATTTGCCTGAAACAAATAGATGTCCCGACACATCTCATTGAGCTCATAAGATTACTCTATATCTATCAAGAAGCAACAGTTATTTGGGGACACAGACTGGTTCAAAATTGGAAAAGGAGTGCACCGAGGCTGCATTCTGTCACCATTTCTGTCACCATTTCATGTATCAGGTTACTAACTTAATGTAATTTTCTAGTCTCACATTAAAGGCATTTTTGAAAGAACATATTATGCCGACATTTCTGCGTCTGTAATATGGATGAGTGTTCCAACCTTACCATGTCTCCTGACTCAAACTCAGAATATCATGGGTCCATTGGGTGCTGTTAGGGTCTTTTGTATTACTGATCTGGCACTGTTGTACAGTTTTCATTATAAATATAAATCATGATGAAGTTGTACAGAACATCTTGAATAGATCTAACTTTAGAATATTGCAGACAAGATAGATAAACATTTTCATTTTATAACCTGCTTTTATTTTCTGACTGTGCACATTTTTTTATTCTGTTGTCTGCGCCTGACTATGGTGGCTGCAATCTTTTTGCAAACGAAGATTTTGCAAGGCAAAAACACATTCGTCAGAACAAAACTATTGAAATTGAAGGCATCGCTTCATCGCATTATATGGGCGAGATTTTCATGTGCGGAAATGCCTCGCTTGAAAGCAGTCTTATACTTACTGATATACTAATACAAGAGGTCAGGTAAATACACCATATCCCTCAACATCCAGGCAGTCAAATTGCTATATGGAGGAGCAATTGCACAGATGCAAAGTACTGATGAATAGCCACTCACATGCCTTCCTTATACTGAGGAAAGCGGCTGCTTAGTACTATTCTTGCACACAAATAAAGCATATACAGGGTATCAGGCCACATAGCACATGTAATGCACCATGTAGGCTTACAACCTATTAACGACACCATATTTCAATTCAATTTGTAATTGTTTATAACTTGAAAACTAATAAAAACAAGTTATTGTAAACATTCAGTTCATTATTGCACAAAAAGATCAAACATATAATATTTGAGACTGTGAGACCCCATGTCCACGGAAGTGTAACAAATAAATCCCGTCCACAGTTGAAGGTTAATAAGGAGAACTGCAAGGTCCTACACCTGGGCAAGAAAAATGAAAAAAGAATTGGGCTAAGCAGCGCATGTGCAAAAGACTTGGGTATACTAATAGATTACAGAGTAAGTCAATAGTGTGATGCAGCAGCAAAAGAGGCAAACAGAATTCTGGGATGTATTCAGGGAAGCATAGATTCTAGATCACATGAGGTCATTATCTCCCTCCCCCTATCCCCACACTGTTCCTTAGTCAGACCTCATCTGGAATTCTGTGTCTAGTTATTAGCACCCCAATTTAAAAAAAGATACAGTTTGCAAAACAGAAGGCTGAAAGGAGACAAAGTTGTTTTCCAGTGAAATACAATTGATAACCTATCCTCTATCATGGGAATAAAAAGATTTAAAATAATGTGTTCTTTTCACTTGCAAATTCTTCACATATTGTAATCAAAAGGAACTCACTTGTGTAAATCACCCTTGGCAATACAGCCTAAGGGTGCCTACCCACTGGCGATTTTTTTTCCTGCGATGTTTTGCGTTTTTTCTCAAGAGCAATTAGTATAGAATGTGTTCTTGTCCATCTGGGTTTTTTTTCCCGTTTGGTGGGGTTTTTTCACATAGGAACTGTCAGTTGCATATGTCTCCTTATTTTTCTCTTAATGCACCCATGATTGTCAATGGAGGGCTGCAAAAAACGTGCGAAAATGCCGCGTTTTTCACGCGCGAAAATCGGCAACGCAAGTGGGTAGGCGCCCTAAGGGTGCATTCAGACGAGCGTGTTTTGGTGCGTACTTAGGTGCGAACATATGTACGCACCTAGGTATGAGCAAAAGCACGCGTGAACACAGCTGCGTGCTTGTTGTCAATGGAGCCGCGGCTGCAGCCGGCGGCTCCATTGAAAACAATGCTCTGCCGGTCCCCTGCATTCTTTTCCAGGGAAGGGTTTTACATATAAGCCCTTCCCTGAAAAAGAAACATTTTAGTGCAAAACAAAAACGAATAAAAAGAAAATTACCAGTCCGCCGCTGCTGTGACCCCCGTAGGCATGAAGAACACACCTGCCGCATGCGGCCGATGTATCCTTCACCCCCGCTAGTTAAGAGAATTCCCTGCTGCTACATCTGCCACATCTGTGGCAGATGCAGCAAAAGGAATTCTTCAATTCTCAATCGCAGCTGTCACACATGACAGCTGCGGTAGAGAATCCTGCTGCTGGCATCCTGTCAATGGCTTTTCAGGGAAGGGCTTCGTAAGCCCTTCCCTGAAAAGCCATTTAAAATAGTGCAAAAAAAAAAAAAAAACAATTCTCACCTCCCTTCAGCTGCCGGGGCTCCGCCGCGACTTCTAGCTCTGTCCCCGGCTCTGTAGTTCTGAGCTATCAGCAGCCGGGGACTTAAAATCCCCGCCTGCTGGTAGCTCTGATTGTGGTTGGCTGAATTGCTTCAGCCAATCACAATCAGAGCTACCAGCAGGAGGGGATTTTTAATCCCCAGCTGCTGATAGCTCAGCAGCGCTACAGAGCCGGGGACAGCGGCAGAAGTCCCTCCTAAGCCCCGGCAGCTGTCAGTGGCTTTGCAGGGAAGGGCTTCATAAGCCCTTCCCTGAAAAGCCTTCTAAATAGTAAAAAAAATTTTTAAAAAAAGGTACTCACCTCCCTTCAGCTGCTGGGGCACAGCGCGTCTTCTCCTGCTGTCCCCTGCACTGTGGTGCTGAACTGCTGATCTATCAGCAGGCGGGGATTTAAAATCCCCGCCTGCTGAAAGAGTTGTATGCAATTGGCTGTCAGCCAATCACAGGCAACTCTCACCTGTCATTCATTCGGGGAGAGTTGCCTGTGATTGGCTGAGCACTAGATCAGCACCACAGTGCAGGGGACAGCAGGAGAAAACGCGGCTGTGCCCCGGCAGCTGAAAGGAGGTGAGTATCTATTTTTTTTTGTTTTTTAAATCACTTTTAATTGATTTCCAGGGAAGGGCTTATATGTAAAGCCCTTGCCTGAAAAACAATTCAGGTGTGCCACAGACCATTGTCTTCAATAGAGCCGCCGGCAGCAGAAGCGGCTCCATTGAAGAGAATGCCTGCATTTTTTTTTTTTTTACACTAAAACCTTTCTTTTTCAGGGAAGGGCTTATATGTATAGTCCTTCCCTGAAAAGGAATGCAGGGAGCCAGCAGGTCATTGTTTTCAATGGAGCCGCCGGCAGCAGCCGCAGATCCATTGAAAACAATGCGTGCATTCCCTATGGTGCACGCATGTCCTATCTTTGCAGGCACGCACCTGCAAAGTACGGACATGTGCACACACCATAGGGAATGCAGTATTGTAAATACAAGCGTGTTTTTGTGCGTGCATATGCACGCACCAAAACACGCTCTTCTGAACGCACCCTAAGGGCTCAGTCAGACGGGCGTTTTTTCGTGCGATTTGTGCATGCGTCCGGCAATTTTATAAAACCATTGCTTTGCAATGGTATCGGACACATGAGCGCTTTTTATGCGCTCGTCCGATAAATTATAGAACAGAAATTCCTGTTCTCTTCTCTATATGCGCTCAATGGGGTTGGCGGCAGCAGCGCCGACCCCATTGAGAACATATAGTAGACAAATCATTCTCCTCTGCCACAGCTGTAACAGCTGTGGCAGAGAAGAATGATGTTTGCCCATTGAATTCAATGGAGCCGGCAATACAGCCGGCTCCATTGAAAGCAATGGGCTGCCGGCGATCGCACAATGAATTTTCAGGAAGGGCTTAAAAATATGAGCCCTTGCTGGAAATTCATCCAGAAATGTGTAAAAACAAAAATATATATATATATACTCACCTGGTCCCAGGAGACGGAGTTCAGCCGCGGCCGGCCTGCAGTTCTCCTGAACTGCTCTGAGTAGTATTCAGCAGCCGGGGATTTAAAATCCCCGCCTGCTGAATGAGCTGCCTCTGATTGGTCACAGCCTCACCAATCAGAGGCAGCTCTCACTCACACCCATTCATGAATTCATGAATGGGTGAGTGAGTGCTGCCTCTGATTGGTCCCTGCGCTGAACTCCGTCTGCCGGGACCAGGTGAGTATATATGTATATATTTTTGTTTTTACACATTTCTGGATGAATTTCCAGCAAGGGCTCATATTTTTAAGCCCTTCCTGAAAATTCCTCGTGAGATCGCCCGCAGCCCATTGCTTTCAATGGAGCCGGCTGTATTTCCGGCTCCATTGAATTCAATGCGCTGGACAGCTCCGGCCCGTTTCTATTGAAACGTGGCTAGGAGCAGATTTTTCGGGCAATTTTTCGGCCCCGGTCCCACGATTTGCGGATGCGCATCCGTCATGCGATCCGCAAATCGCGGCAAAAAACGCCCGTGTGACTAAGGCCTAAGGCCGCTTTCACACGGCAGAGAAAATCCTTTTGAATGGGGTCATACGCATGAGCCATTCTTTCCCGCATCACGGTGCAGAAAAAAATCACGACATGTCTTATCTTTGGGAATTCCCTCGCAAGGACTCGCCCATTGTTTTCAATGGGACCGGAAAAACGTAGAAACTATGGGAAACAATTGCATAATAACATGTGACCCCTACAGTCAATCACTGGCATCTATGGTTATATGCAATATATCCGTAAGTGACTCATGCAGGCCAATCATTATGAAGTAAGTATAGCTTTATACATACTTTGAGATTTTACATGAACATCTCACAGAAAAATCTATTTTAACAAATATGGATGTCTCAATGAATGAGAAACCCATTCATTAAGAGCCATAGGGTAGTATACACAGTACCTATAAGTAGCATTACTGTTAAGCTGCAAGGCAGAACAGGTGCCCAGCTTCCGAGCTCTCCCAACGAAGTTGAGTTGAGAACACACTCAGTTACATACTGACAGCTGAAGAGGAAATTCTCCCTTGAGCTCTCTGCTGCAACAGCACATAGAAAACAAAGGCCACTTATGTGTTTTAGCAGCAGAGAGCTAAGGAGGGACACTGCTCTTACACTCATCACTGCCACCAATGAAAATCATAGAATCATGAAATCGTAGAGTTGGAAGGAATCTCCAGAGTCATCGGGTGCAACCCCTGCTCAATGCTGGAGTTACTAAATACTCCCAGACAGATGTCTGTCTGGTCTCTGTTTGAAGACTTCCATTGAAGGAGAACTCACCACCTCCTGTGGCAACCTGTTCCACTCATTGATCACCCTCACTGTCAGAAAGTTTTTTCTAAATACTAATCTGTGTCTCCTCTCTTTAAGTTTCATCCAGTTTTTCCTTGTGCAAATGAAAATGCCTCTGCAATGTAACAGCCCTTCAGATATTTGTAGACAGCTATTAATGGGGATTTCCAGTGAAATACTATTGAATGGTCCCTGTGCTCAGCCAATCAGAGGTAGCACTTCCAGAAGGCGGGGAAATGGAGAGCAGTGCTGGGGAGAGAGCAAATGCTGGAGCCGGACAGCACTTTTAGGTGATGTATTTTATTTATTATTTTTTCATGCAGCTAAGACTTCCTTAAGGGGCAGGGCTTATATTTCAAGCCCCTCCTTGAAAATCCCTGCAGGGGTTGGCTTCATTCCATTGCTTTTAATGGGGTGGCAGCAGTGCCTGTACCATTGAAAGCAATGAGAGAAGATTACAGCTGTGACAGGGGATTGTTTCATACCCGCGGGGAATCCCCTCATCACTGAACACTATAACAGTGCTGTCACAATGTTCAGTGATGAAGGGACCTTCGTGGAGCAGCTGCAATTCTCCAAGCACAGCTGCTCCAGTGAATGGGCAAATGTTTATGCGCTGCACATATGAAACTTTGCCAGTTCATGCATTTTCGGCTTATGTGAGCAGCACATGTTGTTTGCGCACATAGGCACAGAAAAAAACACACTTGTCTGACCTTGGCCTAAAAGTGAGAGAAAATGCTATATGTACCCCAAAATAGTACCAATAAAAAGTACAGGTCATCATCCAAAAATCAAGCTCTCACAGAGCTCTGTCCATGTAAAAATAAATAGAAATATTATAGGACTTTGAATGCAACAATGTTAAAAAAAATAGTATTTTCCAAAAAAAAAGCGATTTTAATTGTGCAAAAGTTGTAAAACCTAAAAAGGAAACAAAATTTGGTATCGTCATAATTGGCCCAGCCCAGAGAAAAAAATTATCATGTCATTTATGCTGCATGATTAACACTATAAAAAAACAACAAAGGCACAATTGATGTGTTTTCTCTCCTTGCCCTAAAAAAAATGAATAAAAGTTTTACAATATATTTACCCAAAATGGTACCAATAAAAACTACTGTTCGTCACACAAAAAACAAGCCCTTATACGGCCATGTCAATGGAAAAAATAGAGTTTTGAAGACGGGAGATAAAAATTATTGCGTTATTTGGGCTAAAATATGCCGTGTCATTAAGGGGCCAATGATGGCAGACCTCTGATGAGTTGCTGATCCAGGTATTTAATCTGATTGCCATACCAGGAGTTTTTAAGACATTTTTTTCCTGAGATTTGACTTGTTTTGTGTTGTTTTCTGGCTCAATACTATAGGAAAAAAACATTAAGTTGGATGAAACTTTTTTGCCATGCATAAAAGTGGAAGCATACAGAAGTACAGTAGGGCCCATAGAAGGTTACAGGCACTGTATCATCAATTTCTCACATACAGCTAGGACAACACAAAGATTTGGTATAGACTGGTTTTAACCCCTTAATGCTGCAGGATGCGTTCGGGGTATGTATAAAGGAAGATCGGGGGGAGCTCTTGCTACATAGATCGCAGCTGCAGGCTGTTTCTTACAGCAGTCACCCGCCTGCAACAGCTCCGATAAGCTGTGCAGCTCATCAGAGCAGTTAACCCTTTAAATGCAACCATCAATTCTGACAGTGGCATTTAAATCCCCTAACCGATGTTCTGGGGTCCCACATTGCTCCTCCGCATTATGATCGTGGGTTGCCTGTGAGTGTCATGGCAGCTGGGGGCCTTCTGAAAGGCCCCAGGGCTGTCACGGCAGAATGCTTATCAAAGCCATGCCTGTGGAGTGGCCTGTAAAACCACAGCATAATGTAATGCTATG
This sequence comes from Eleutherodactylus coqui, assembly GCF_035609145.1. Lineage (NCBI taxonomy): Eukaryota > Metazoa > Chordata > Amphibia > Anura > Eleutherodactylidae > Eleutherodactylus > Eleutherodactylus coqui. Next base: position 134,270,485 of record NC_089837.1, on the reverse strand, counting down.
GCACTACAATATACTATAGGAGCGATTAAAGCATCGCAAGTTCTTGTTCCCTCTGGGGACTAAAATAAAAAGTAAAAATAGGTTTAAAAAAGTTTTTCTAATTATAAAAAAAGTAATACATTTTTGCCATATTTACAATAAAATAATCTAAATAATAAAACAAACATACATATTTGGTATCGCAGTGGCCATGAAAGCAGATCTAGTAATGCATTATTTACCCCACATGGTGAACGTTTTTAGAAAAAAAATCACTAGAATTGTGATTCTTAGGTCACCCTGTCTCCAAGAAAAAATGTAATAAAAAGTGATCAAAAAGTTGTTTGTATTTAAAAATGGAACGCACAAAATGACGGAAAAATTAAAAAGCTATTGTGCACAAAAGATGGTGACAGAAAATAATTTAAAAAAAATTAAATTTCTTAAAAAAGAATTAAAGTGGTACAGTAAAAAAAACTATATAAGTTTGGTATTGTAGTAATCATACTGACTCATAGAATAAAGTTATCATGTCATTTTTGTTGCACTGTGTATGCCATAGAAACAAGACGCACTGAAAGATGGTGGAATTCGTTTTTTTTTTCCATTTTAATCCACTCAGAATTTTTTAAAAGTTTCTCAGTACATTATATGGCCCATTAAATAGTACCACTAAAAATACAACTCGCCCTGCAAAAAACAAGCCCTAAGGGCTTATTCACACTGGCATATATCGGCCGGGTTTTCACGCCCTGGCCCATATACACTGCCCCTCTGATGCATTGGTTTACAATGCATCAGTGCACAGGGGAGTATCTGCGCAGCATGAAAGCGCCCTGTTGGTAGCGGCAGGTGCATTGACTCTTATGGCAGCCAATGACAGCTGCAGGAGAAGGGAGGTGGGAAGGAGTTTAGCAGCGTGATTGCTTAACTCCGTCCCCCTTCCCTTTTCCTCCCCGTCCCATGCCATTGTTTGTAATGGGAGGGGAGGGGGCGGAACCAAGCTCAACTCCCATCTCGCCCCTCCCATTTCAAACAGCAGAAAGGAGCGAGAGCTAGTGTGCTGAGCAGAGAGCCGGCGAGGGGTAGGGAAGGACAAAACAGCTTAGCGGGATGAAGAAATCTCCTGCCATAGCTGTGACGGCTGTGGCAGAGGAGCGCATCTTCTCCATATGTTTTCAATGGGGCAAGGGGTAGCAACAAGGTGATGACTTGACCTTCGTGGAGCAGCTTGACCTTCGTGGAGCAGCTGCTCCACACACATGTAAAAAACATCACAGAGCTTCAGTCATGCACATTTTGCACATTCGTGGAGTGCATTTTTTTTTTGCGCACAAAGGCGCACGCTAAAGAAAAATGCTCATCTGACCAAGCCCTTAGTTCTACGTTGTCTAAATTTAAGACAGCATATACAAATCTGCCCCAACAGTCTTTTAGGGTTGTTTTTTAGTGAAGCATTGAGTTGCCTTTTTTTGTCAAATGCACTATGCTGAAGGTATGGCTCTTTTTTCCATAAGTCTTTCGAAATAGTTAGTCTAAAAATAACTAAAAAACATTTAAAAGCACCATAAAAAGGCTTCAAATTGCAGGCATTCTTGTCTGAACTATCCTTTTGCATGCAAGAATAAAGAGCACTGTATGAACCTAACCTGGCAACCAGACATTTCAGAATAAAATAATCATGCAGATACTTACAAAACCTATTCATTTTTGTTTTGGCCAAAGGCAACTGAATCTGCAGCAATGTATAATACATATTCATAGATTTTATAGGTAAGTGATTTTAATATAGTAATATTTATTATGTTTGTTGACTTTACATTCACAATAATTATATAGTACAACAGATATCAGTTATACAGGGCTGCCATAGAGGTGCGTAAGCCCTCTACTGCACCACCATATGTCTCCAATTTTGTACAAAGGCATCCAGAGTTTTGTTTTCTGTTGGTTTCATCCTAATTAGGGCTCCTTCAGATGGACGCATTTGTGTGCGTTTTTGTTATCAAGAGGCTTCTTCCCATTTTCTTTTTTGCGAAATTCTTGCATGTGCAAAAAAATAAAACCTTCTCTATGTTCCTGCGTATTTGTGCAAAATGATCCTCAGAGAAGTCTATTGGAGGTGCGTAAATGTGTGTACAATAAGCAACGGGAAAAGCACACACCGAGACCTCATTAGGCTTTATAGCCATTTAACCCCTTAGTGACCAAGCCTGTTTGCGCCTTAATGACCAGGCCAAATTTTGCAAATATTTAGCATGGAAAAACACCAGAAAGGTTTTGCATATCCAAGCGATTCTGACATTGTTTTTTCGCCACATGTTGTACTTCATTTTGGCGGAAAAAAAGACCGATAGAATTTGTGTTTATTTATTAAAAGCACCAAAATTGGGAACATTTTGAAAAAAATCGTCATTTTTTCACATTTCCAACTGCAATATCTCAAATATGTGCAAACATAATATAGAAATTTTTGCTAAGATATATATTTCCATCCGTTTACTCTGTTTTGGGCGCACATTGGAAAAACTTTCATTTTTTTTAACCATTTAGGAGACGTGCAAATTTAACATTACTTTTCAGCATTTTGAGGAACCTCCTACACCAAGCCAAGATTGGAAAGGCTCATAGGAGTCAAAATGATAGATACCCCCACAAATTACCCCATTTTAAAAACTACACCCCTTAACGTATTCACTGAGGGGTGTCATGAGTGTTTTAACCCCACAGTTTTTTTTAGGAGTCAATGCAATTTAGAAGAGAAAAACTAAAATTTCATATTTTTGCAAATATGTCATTTTAAAGACAAGAATTTTTTCTATAGTACACATGAAAATGAGGATTTGCACCCCAGAATGGATAAGCCTGTTTGTCCCGTGCTCAGAAACATACCCATTGTGGCCCTAGTATTACGTCTGTATACACAATGGGGCCCAAAATGAAAGGAGCAACGGGTGGCTTTCGGAACAGAAATTTTGCTTGAAGGAGATTTAGGCCCTATTGCACACTTGTAGAGCCATTGAGTGACCAAAACGATGGAGAACGCCCACAAGTGACCCCATTTTGAAAAGTAGACCCCTTAACGAATTTATCTAGGGGTACGATGACTTTTTTGACTTCACAGTTTTTAAATGAATCTAAGCCAAGCCGAAGGAAAAAAAATTACGATTTTCATTTTTTTGGTAATTCTGTCATTTTAAAAGCAGTTTTTTTTTGCACAGCACATATATGAATCAAGACTTGCACCCCAAAATGGATACCCCTGTTTGTCCTGTGCTCAGAAACATACCAATTGTGGCCCTAATCGTATGTCTTAGAGATGAGCGAATGTACTCGTCCGAGCTTGATACTCGTTCAAGTATTAGCGTGTTCGAGATGCTCGTTACTAGAGGCGAGCACCACGCGATGTTCGAGTTACTTTCACTTTCATCTCTGAGACATTAGCGCGCTTTTCTGGCCAATAGAAAGACAGGGAAAGCATTACAACTTCCCCCTGCGACGTTCAAGCCCTATACCACCCCCCCTGCAGTGAGTGGCTGGCGAGATCAGGTGTCACCCGAGTATATAAATCGGCCCCTCCTGCGGCTCACCACAGATGCATTCTGACATAACTCAGGGAAAGTGCTGCTGATGGTGGAGCTGCTATAGGGAGAGTGTTAGGAGTTATTTTAGGCTTCAAGAACCCCAACGGTCCTTCTTAGGGCCACATCTAACCGTGTGCAGTACTGTGGAGGCTGCTTTTTGCAGTGTTGCACTTTTTTTTTTTTTGTATATCGGCCGTGCAGAGCATTGCGTCCTCAGTCTGCAGTAATTTTACATAGTCCAGGGCCAGTAGTGGTGAGGCAGTGACAGTGAAAGAGATATACTGTGTATATAGGCAGTGGGCTTTTCCAAAAAAATTTGGGAAAAAACATTCTATTTGGGCTGCCTGTGACCGTCCTGAGTGTACTGCGTCTCTGCTGGGGGTAGTAGTCCTAATTAATATGCAGCCAGCTAAGTGTTACAGCAGGCTTGCGCAAAATTCTTTCCTGGCTCTGCTGTGCGTTACACATCACCGCTGTCATCCTGTCCAGAGGGAAACAGTCTGCAGTAATTTTACATAGTCCACGGTCAGTAGTGGTGAGCCAGGGACAGTGAAAGAGATATACTGTGAATATAGGCAGTGGGCTTTTCCAAAAAAATTTGGAAAAAAACATTCTATTTGGGTTGCCTGTGACCGTCCTGAGTGTACTGCGTCTCTGGGGTAGTAGTTCTAATTAATATGCAGCCAGCTAAGTGTTACAGCAGGCTTGCGCAAAATTCTTTCCTGGCTCTGCTGTGCGTTCCGTAAGCGAAGTCAGCCTCCAACCACAGGCCAATAAGTGGCACATTTAATTACAGCGTTCTGTTTCTGCACTACTGGTAATACACCATGCTGAGGGGTAGGGGTAGGCCAAGAGGACGTGGACGTGGACGCGGGCGAGGACGCGGAGGCCCAAGTCAGGGTGTGGGCACAGGCCGAGCTCCTGATCCAGGTGTATCGCAGCCGACTGCTGCGGGATTAGGAGAGAGGCACGTTTCTGGCGTCCCCACATTAATCTCACAATTAATAGGTCCACGCGGTAGACCTTTATTAGAAAATGTGCAGTGTGAGCAGGTCCTGTCGTGGATGGCAGAAAGTGCATCCAGCAATCTATCGACCACCCAGAATTCTACGCCGTCCACTGCTGCAACTCTGAATCCTCTGGCTGCTGCTCCTCCTTCCTCCCAGCCTCTTCACTCCATTACAATGACACATTCTGAGGAGCAGGCAGACTCCCAGGAACTGTTCTCGGGCCCCTGCCCAGAATGGGCAGCAATGGTTCCGAATCCTCTCCCACTGGAGGAGTTTGTCGTGATCGATGCCCAACCTTTGGAAAGTTCCCGGGGTCCGGGGATGAGGCTGGGGACTTCCGGCAACTGTCTCAAGAGCTTTCAGTGGATGAGCAGGACGATGACGATGAGACACAGTTGTCTATCACTCAGGTAGTAGTAATTGGAGTAAGTCCGAGGGAGGAGCGCACAGAGGATTCGGAGGAAGAGCAGCAGGACGATGAGGTGACTGACCCCACCTGGTTTGCTACGCCTGCTGAGGACAGGTCTTCAGAGGGGGAGGCAAGTGCAGCAGAAGGGCAGGTTGGAAGAGGCAGTGCGGTGGCCAGGGGTAAAGGCAGTGCCAGACCGAATAATCCACCAACTGTTTCCCAAAGCGCCCCCTCGCGCCATGCCACCCTGCAGAGGCCGAGGTGCTCAAAGGTCTGGCAGTTTTTCACTGAGAGTGCAGACGACCGACGAACAGTGGTGTGCAACCTTTGTCGCGCCAAGATCAGCCGGGGAGCCACCACCACCAGCCTCACCACCACCAGCATGCGCAGACATAAGATGACCAAGCACCCCACAAGGTGGGACGAAAGCCGTTCACTGCCTCCAGTTTGCACCGCTGCCTCTCCCCCTGTGCCCCAACCTGCCACTGAGATCCAACCCCCCCCTTCAGGACACAGGCACTGCCGTCTCCTGGCCTGCACCCACACCCTCACCTCCGCTGTCCTCGGTCCCAATCACCAATGTCTTTTAGCGCACCGTCCAGCCGTCGCTAGCGCAAGTGTTGAAGTGCAAGCGCAAGTACGCCGCCACGCACCCGCACGCTTAAGCGTTAAACGTGCACATAGCCAAATTTATCAGCCTGGAGATGCTGCCGTATAGGGTTGTGGAAATGGAGGCTTTCAAAGGTATGATGGCGGCGGCGGCCCCGCGCTACTCAGTTCCCAGTCGCCACTACTTTTCCCGATGTGCCGTCCCAGCCCTGCACGACCACGTCTCCCGCAACATTGTACGCGCCCTCACCAACGCGGTTACTGCCAAGGTCGACTTAACAACGGACACGTGGACAAGCACAGGTGGGCAGGGCCACTATATCTCCCTGACGACACATTGGGTGAATTTAGTGGAGGCTGGGACAGAGTCAGAGCCTGGGACCGCTCACGTCCTACCCACCCCCAGAATTGCGGGCCCCAGCTCGGTGGTGGTATCTGCGGCGGTGTATGCTACCTCCACTAAACCACCCTCCTCCTCCTCCTACGCAACCTCTGTCTCGCAATCAAGATGTGTCAGCAGCAGCAGCACGTCGCCAGCAGTCGGTGTCGCGCGGCGTGGCAGCACAGCGGTGGTAAGCGTCAGCAGGCCGTGCTGAAACTACTCAGCTTAGGAGAGAAGAGGCACACGGCCCACGAACTGCTGCAGTGTCTGACAGAGCAGACCGACCGCTGGCTTGCGCCGCTGAGTCTCCAACCGGGCATGGTTGTGTGTGACAATGGCCGTAACCTGGTGGCGGCTCTGCAGCTCGGCAGCCTCACGCACGTGCCATGCCTGGCCCACGTCTTTAATTTGGTGGTTCAGCGCTTTCTGAAAAGCTACCCACGCTTGTCAGACCTGCTCGGAAAGCTGCGCCGGCTCTGCGCACATTTCCGCAAGTCCCACACGGACGCTGCCACCCTGTGCACCCTGCAACATCGGTTTAATCTGCCAGTGCACCGACTGCTGTGCGACGTGCCCACACGGTGGAACTCTACGCTCCACATGTTGGCCAGGCTCTATGAGCAGCGTAGAGCTATAGTGGAATACCAACTCCAACATGGGCAGCGCAGTGGGAGTCAGCCTCCTCAATTCTTTACAGAAGAGTGGGCCTGGTTGGCAGACATCTGCCAGGTCCTTGGAAACTTTGAGGAGTCTACCCAGATAGTGAGCGGGGATGCTGTAATCATTAGCGTCACCATTCCTCTGCTATGCCTCTTGAGAAGTTCCCTGCAAAGCATAAAGGCAGACGCTTTGCGCTCAGAAACGTAGGCGGGGGAAGACAGCATGTCGCTGGATAGTCAGAGCACCCTCCTGTCTATATCTCAGCGCGTTGAGGAGGAGGTGAAGGAGCATGAGGAGGAGGGGGAAGAAACAGCTTGGCCCACTGCTGAGGGTACCCATGCTGCTTGCCTGTCATCCTTTCAGCGTGTATGGCCTGAGGAGGAGGAGGAGGATCCTGAAAGTGATCTTCCTAGTGAGGACAGCCATGTGTTACGTACAGGTACCCTGGCACACATGGCTGACTTCATGTTAGGATGCCTTTCTCGTGACCCTCGCGTTACACGCATTCTGGCCACTACGGATTACTGGGTGTACACACTGCTCGACCCACGGTATAAGGAGAACCTTTCCACTCTCATACCCGAAGAGGAAAGGGGTTCGAGAGTGATGCTATACCACAGGACCCTGGCGGACAAGCTGATGGTAAAATTCCCATCCGACAGCGCTAGTGGCAGAAGGCGCAGTTCCGAGGGCCAGGTAGCAGGGGAGGTGCAGAGATCAGGCAGCATGTACAGCACAGGCAGGGGAACACTCTCTAAGGCCTTTGACAGCTTTCTGGCTCCCCAGCAAGACTGTGTCACCGCTCCCCAGTCAAGGCTGAGTCGGCGGGAGCACTGTAAAAGGATGGTGAGGGAGAACATAGCCGATCGCACGACTGTCCTCCGTGACGCCTCTGCAACCTACAACTACTGGGTGTCGAAGCTGGACACGTCGCCTGAACTCGCACTGTATGCCCTGGAGGTGCTTGCCTGTCCTGCGGCTAGCGTATTGTCAGAGAGGGTGTTTAGTGCGGCTGTGGGAATCATCACGGATAAGCATACCCGCCTGTCAACCGACAGTGCCGACAGGCTTACACTCATCAAGATGAACAAAGCCTGGATTTCCCCAGACTTCTCTTCTCCACCAGCGGACAGCAGCGATACCTAAGCAATACGTAGGCTGCACCCGCGAATGGAAGCATCGTTCTCTATTACCATCAAAAACGGGGACCTTTTAGCTTCATCAATCTGTGTATTCTATTCATCCTCCTCCTCCTGCTCCTCCTCCTGAAACCTGACGTAATCACGCCGAACGGGCAATTTTTCTTAGGCCCACAAGGCTCAGTCATATAATTTTTGTAAAGAATTTTTATACGTTTCAATGCTCATTAAAGCGGTAAAACTTGCACCTGAACCAATTTTTATTTTAACTGGGCTGCCTCCAGGCCTAGTTACAAATTAAGCCACATTAACCAAAGCGATTAATGGGTTTCACCTGCCCTCTTGGTTGGGCATGGGCAATTTTTCTGAGGTACATTAGTACTGTTGGTACACCAATTTTTTTGGGCCCTCGCCTACAGTTGAATCCAATTAATTTTTTGCCCACCTGCATTAAAGCTGACGTTACATCAGCTGTGCTGGGCACTGCAATGGGATATATTTATGTACCGCCGGTGGGTTCCAGGGAGCCACCCATGCTGTCGGTCCACACGGAGTTGTAACTGCATGTGTCCACTTCTAAAGAACCCCAGTCTGACTGGGGCATGCAGTGTGGGCCGAAGACCACCTGTATTAAACATGACATTACCTCAGCTGTGCTGGGCACTGCAATGGGATATATTAATGTACCGCCGGTGGCTTCCTGGCACCCACCCATGCTGTCGGTCCACACGGAGTTGTAACTGCATGTGTCCACTTCTAAAGAACCCCAGTCTGACTGGGGCATGCAGTGTGGGCCCAAGCCCACCTGCATTAAACATGACATTACCTCAGCTGTGATGGGCAATGCAATGGGATATATTTATGTACCGCCAGTGGCTTCCTGGCACCCACCCATGCTGTTCGTCCACACGGACTTCACAATAGGGAGTTGTACCTGCCTGTGTCTACTTATAAAAAACCCCAGTCTGACTGGGGCATGCAGTGTGGGCCGAAGCCCATCTGCATTTAATCTGACGTTAGCTCTGCTGTCCAGGGCACTGCAATCGGATACATTTATGTACAGCCGGTGGGTTCCAGGGAGCCACCCATGCTGTGGGTGCACACGGAATTCCCATTGCGGAGTTGTACCTGCCTGTGACTATTTATGAAAAACTCTGGTCTGACTGGGGCATGCAGACACCTTGACAGAATGAATAGTGTGTGGCACATAGGTTCCCCATTGCTATGCCCACGTGTGCAGCTCCTGATGGCGGTGGCACAGAATTATATTTCTCATTGCTTTTGTACAGCATTGTGGGCTATCGTCCTGCCCCTTTTAAAGAGGGACGCTGCCTAGCCGTGCCAACCCTCTGCAGTGTGTGCCTGCGGTTCCTCCTCATGGCAGACGCACTTATAAATAGAGATGAGGTTGGCGTGGCATGAGGGCAGCTGAAGGCTGCGCAGGGACACTTTGGTGTGTGCTGTGGACACTGGGTCGTGTGGGGGGGTTGGGCAGCATGTAACCCAGGAGAAGTGGCAGCGGAGTGTCATGCAGGAAGTGATTGTGCTTTGTTGGAGGTAGTGTGGTGCTTAGCTAAGGTATGCATTGCTAATGAGGGCTTTTCAGAAGTAAAAATTGTTGGCAGGGGGGGCCCACTCTTGCCGCTATTGTGGCTTAATAGTGGGACCTGGGAACTTGAGATGCAGCCCAACATGTAGCCCCTCGCCTGCCCTATCCGTTGCTGTGTCGTTCCCATCACTTTCTTGAATTGCCCAGATTTTCACAAATGGAAACCTTAGCGAGCATCGGCGATATACAAAAATGCTCGGGTCGCCCATTGACTTCAATGGGGTTCGTTATTCGAAACGAACCCTCGAGCATCGCGTAACAAGCACCCGAGCATTTTGGTGCTCGCTCATCTCTAGTATGTCTGGATGCACTATGGGGTCCAAAATGAAGGGAGCAACCGCTGGCTTTCGGAACAGAAATTTTGCTTGAAGGAGATTTAGGCCCTATTGCACACTTGTAGAGCCATTGAGTGACCAAAACGATGGAGAACCCCCACAAGTGACCCCATTATGAAAAGTAGACCCCTTAACGAATTTATCTAGGGGTACGATGACTTTTTTGACTTCACAGTTTTTGAATGAATCTAAGCCAAGCCAAAGGAAAAAAATAACGGTTTTCATTTTTTTGGTAATTCTGTCATTTCAAAAGCAGTTTTTTTTTGCACAACACATATATAAATGAAGACTTGCACCCCAAAATGGGTACCCCTGTTTGTTCTGCGCTCAGAAACATACCCATTGTGGTCCTAGTATTACGTCTGTATGCACAATGTGGCCCAAAATGAAAGGAGCAACCGGTGGCTTTCGGAACAGAAATTTTGCTTGAAGGAAATTTAGTCCCCATTGCCCACTTGTAGAGCCCCTGAGTGACCAAAACGATGGAAACCCCCCACAAGTGACCCCATTTTGAAAAGTAGACCCCTTAACGAATTTATCTCGGGGTACGATGACTTTTTTGACTTCACGGTTTTTGAGTGAATCTAAGCCAAGCCGAAGGAAAAAATTAGGATTTTCATTTTTTTGGCAATTGTGTCAATTTAAAAACAGTTTTTTTTGTCCAGTGTACATAGGAATGAAGACGTTCACCCCAAAATGGATACCAGCGTTTGTCCTGTGTTCAGAAACATACCCATTGTGCCCCTAATCTACTTAAAGGAAGCATGACTAGGCCTATAATGGAAGGAGCACCCGTTGGATTTCAGGGTACAACGGAATAAATTCCAGGCCCCATTTCCCACTTGTAGAGCCATTGAGCGGCCAAAACGAAAGAGAACCCCCACAAATGACGCCATTTTGAGAACTAAACCCCTTATCAAATTCATCTAGGGGTGTACTGCATATTTTTACCCCACAGTATTTGAATGAATTTAAGCAAAGCAGAAGGAAAAAATTACGATTTTCATTTTTTTGGCAATTTTGTCAATTTAAAAACAGTTTTTTTTTGTACAGTGTACATAGGAATGAAGACTTTCACCCCAAAATGGATCCCCCCGTTTGTCCCGTGTTCAGAAACATACCCACTGTGGCCCTAATCTACTTAAAGGAAACATGGCTATGCCTATAATGGAAGGAGCACCCATTGGATTTCAGGGTACAACGGAATAAATTCCAAGCCCCATTGCCCACTTATAGAGCCATTGAGTGATCAAAACAATAGAAAACCCCCACAAATGACCCCATTTTGAAAACTAGACCCCTTATCGAATTCATCTCGTGGTGTACTGCGTATTTTGACCCCACAGTATTTGAATGAATCGAAGCAAAGCAGAAGGAAAAAATTAGATTTTCATTTTTTGGTAATTTTGTCAATTTAAAAACTGTTTTTTTTGTACAGTGTAAATAGGAATAAAGACTTTCACCCCAAAATGGATACCCCTGTTTGTCCAGTGTTCAGAAACATTTCCATTGTGGCCCTAATCTACTTACAGGACACATGGCTAGGCCCATAATGGAGGGAATGCCCACTGGATTTCAGGGCAGAACTGAATAAATTCCAGGCCCCATTGCCCACTTATACGGAAAAAAAATTGACTTCCTAAAAATAATCCCCCCCACTCCCCCCCCCCCCCACCATCCCCATTTTTTGGCATTCCCTAAATATTAGATAAAGGTAATAACATAAACTGTGTTTTATGTCCGAAGACAGGGGTAATTACGGAGGCTGGTTGGGTTGGGCACATGGGGCAAACCATGTATCCCCCCTCCTCTCATGCTTTTTTGGGGGGTATTTTGTAACCTCAGCGGCAGTTATGGGGTGTAAAAAGTGGTGCTGTGAGGCATTGTAATCTTGCTGCGGTGCGGCTGTCTCACAGAGAAGGCGCTTAACAAGCTGCTCCTGGAACTGCAGGAAGGCGAGTGTTCCCGGGGCTTCTTGTAAATTACGTGTTACAGGTAGAGGTCTGAATAACGCCGGGCTCACACGGCCATAGGTGGAATCCGCTTGCGGAGGCCCGCAGCGGATTCCAGCTGTGAGCCCGGCTGTGACCCTGCGTACGGCCGCGTAATGTACTGCGCATAACTGTCTACTCACACAGGCGGTCATGCGCAGTATACCGTTGTTTGTTTTTATTTCCTGCGCCATCGCTTAGAGATGACCCGGGTACCCGCAGCCCGTTCACAATGTGTTGGCACATGGGCTGCGGGTGTATCCGCGGTCATAGAGCACAATGGTCTCTAGGTCGCGGATATCCGCGGTAAAATATAGCATGCCGTGTTCTGTTTCTGCGAGTGGATTACGTAATTCCGACCCACTAATTGGGGGGAATTGTGTAATCCAATGCATGCGATTGATCCGTGGATTACCGCTGATCAAGCGCATGCAGAACCCGTAATTCCTCTCCGCTCATGTGTGACCGGCCTAATGTTAGATCACTAATTTATCACGTGACCGTGGACTGCTCAACGAGGTCTCCGGTCACTGCTCCAAGCACTCAGCGACCGTTGGTCGCTGGGAGCAAGGTGGTTTATAATTTCCTGGGCTCCCTGGCTCCTGCGAAAGTGTCCTGCATTTTGCCGGCGGGCGCATGCGCAGCAGCCGGAAGGGTCCATGGAGGATAATTGCATCTGGATTCAAATGCAGAAGCCTCCGAGAAGATGTTTCATCTCCCCTAACCGATCGCATCGGTGAGGGGAGATAAAACTGCCACTTTTTAAAGAACTTTTACGTGATTGCCATTATGCATTGGATAATGGCGATCACGTGACCAGTAACCGCATATCGCGGCTCCCCGTGACATCTGAGGGGAAGAGAGGACTTATACATGAGCTATACAGTCATGCTGAAGGAAAAGCTGATGCCTATATGTGTACATTATTTCACTTTTATTATGTGTGCCATCATTTCACAAATGCATGCATATTTAATTTCTCTTTGCTTGCTTTTCCTATTGCACTCACTTTTATATGCCACCCTAAGGCTGGTACTGACAACTGTTTTAACTTTGACTTCCTGATATGACATTTTTATTTTATATGGGCATTAACTTTGCTTTCCCTATAGATGCGTGGCTGTATATACCTAATGCTTATGTGGGACTGGGCTACTTCAGACGAGCATATAAGCAAACGCGCTCACCGTAGCACAACGTATTTGCACATTGAAGACTATTTAGACTATTTATCCTAATTCGGTCCCTTTTTTGTGGAATTGCACAGCATATTGCAGTTTTGCGCACCTCCCATAAACTTCTTTGAGACCTTTAGGCCTCTTTCACAGAAGCTTTATTTTGATTCAATGTTAGACATGTCAAAAAAATCACGACCATCGAACAGCAAATCGCATGAACGAAGAATAGCCGCGACCAAGTCGCAGGTATTATTCACGATTTTATCATCTTTCACACGACTGACTGCGATGAAGTAATGCTGCAGTCACCAAATCTCTCGGTTGGCAGAACTACTTTAGTGACTTTTTAATGCCTGAACTAGAGGCACCTGTCAGTGTTGAACTCCTTCCACCTCCCTTTTTTAGATGGCTCCTATTGACTCAAATAGAAGTCTATGGAACCTCCTGTATTGTGTAATCCGAAGATAAGAGAAGACTTATCTTTTAGGGCACAACAAAATTTCAAGTGTTGAAATAATGCGCCTATGTCTCATAATTTGTGGAGCGTTTCAAAAAACAGTTCATGTAAAGGAATCCATAGAAAACCATTGGGTCTAATGGACATGATCTTTTGCTTTCAATGGGGCTAGCACTTCTGCAGTCCCATTGAAAGCAATGGGACACAGGCAACCCCTGCAGTGATTTTCAGGGAAGGGCTTGAAATATAAGCCCTTCCCTGAAAATCATCCCTAGCTGCTGGAAAAAAAAATGTATATACATCACCTCCCCGCTGCTGTCCAGCTCCGGCGCGTCTTTTCTTTGGCTCCCCGGAACTCTTCTGAAGCACTTTCTCCTGGCCGGGGATTTAAAAATCCTTGTCTCCTGAAAGGGCTGGGTCTGATTGGCTGAGCGCTGAGACCAATCACAGGCAGCGCACAGCCATTTATTGAATGACAGCTGAGTGCTGCCTGTGATTGGTTACAGCACTCAAATGAATGGCTAAGTGCTGCCTCTGATTGGCTGAGCGCTGTGACCAATCACAGGCAGCACTCAGCTGTCAATCAGTTGCTTTCAATGGTGCGGTAGTAGCACTGGCCCAACTGAAAACTTTGGGAGAACATTGTGATCCTCTGCCACAGCTGTGACAGCTGTGGAAGGGGATTCTTTCGTCCCCGTGGGAAGTCCTCTCATCACTGAACACTGTGACAGTGTTGTCACAGTGTTCAGTGATGCGGGGACTCCCTGTAACATCACACGATGTTATGCATAGCATGGACCTTCCCAGTGCACGCATGTCCTATCTTTTGCAGGTGCAAATATTTTGCACCTGTAAAAAATGGACATGTGAACACTTCATAGGGAACCAATGGTGCCAATAGACACACTTTTATTTGCATACATAGGCGTGCACAAAAAAATTGCTTGTCTGACTTCGGCCTTACTGTGCAAATGTGCAGAAAGATAGTGCAAGTCCTTATCTTTTGCGCGTGCATGAAATGTGCAAAACAAAAATTGTTCATTTGAAATATCCCATTGATATCAATGGGTTCTATTTGCTACGTGTTATATGTGTATATTTCATGCATGCAAATGCATGTGTCTGAAGAAGCCCTAAGTCTTTTCCTCCCCTCAGGGCGTACGTTCAAGCATCTCTGGAAACCTTGCTGTGACTGGGTAGCTATTGCGTGCTCCAGAAGTAATGTACTTACTTCTAGTTCTGCAGCATGTGACATCTGTGCTGCAGTCATAGGATTTATTTCAAACTATTGAACATGGCGCTGATAATGGTGGGGTCATGATTTACTGATTATACGTGTCTGCATATGTGTATGGCAGGTGTTTCTTAGTTGTATGGGGTATAAATACCAAGATTATGGATCATGATACTATCCTGACGAAGGTTTAACCCAAATGAGTGTCGGTGAGGATGCTATCTCCTCACATTCCAGCATACTGTATATGCATCAGTATTATGATTCATATATTTTATTACAGTGTTAATGGCTATTTTATTTTAAAAATGTAAAACAGAAAAATAACTATTAGGCGGTTTCAGATGAGCGAATGCACAAATGCGTTTACCTCAGCACAACGTATACAATGAACAAGGTTGATTTGCACACATCTGCGCATAGTTCCATACATGCAAGTCCTGTTCATATGTACGTCTAACAATCCCTCCTCCCTGATTTATAAGGCTATTTAGTCTATATGAGAAAATATGCAGTAAGAGCAGGTAAAACAATCCTGTTAATGTCAACTAACCCATTGACATCAATGGGTTCTATACTCTGTGTATTACGCATGCTAATTCTGTGCATGCAATGTGTGGTGCAAATACGTATGTGTGAAGACGCTATTAGGCCTTATTCAGACGAACTTAGTTTTTGTGCACAAATAGCTGCGTAAAACGATTGTGTCTCACGTGTGGAAAAATCGTGTGAACGGACTGCTTCAAGATACTGATGTAGCTCATTCACAGAATCCTAGGTGCGAGGTGCATGCTTTCAAGGCTCCCATAGGAGGCAATGGAAACTTCTGCGCAGCTTGCACCAAAGATAGGAAATGTTCTATCTTTTGTGCACCTCGGAGCTGACATGCGAGTTTACACTCACATGTCCTATCTTTGTTAAAACTAAAAAAGGTTTGGAATCCTTGCCACTCAATTAAAGAGGGAAACACTGAATTACCTGAGGTAAAACATTTTGTGGTCAGGGACACAGCATAGAGCAGATGAGAGTTATGATTCTGAGGGGCAATTTCAAGTCGCAGCATCACAGAAGAATTTGGGAGTACAATTTTATGGCCATGTTTGATACCCCAAGAATTTGGGAGTACAAATTAATGGCCATGTTTGATACCCTCAAGAATGAACCTCAGCCCAGGATTCTTGCATAAGTGGAAAATATGAAAGGCCTGAAGGAGGTCAAGAGCGTTGTCCTCTTCACAATCAGTTTTTTTTTTTACTTTATAAAAATTCAGAACTTGACTTGCAATAATGTTGCCATCCAATAGGTGGTGCTGCATCTCCTTCCCTTTGCCGGTTGAAGGAGCGATAAAACACATACTAAAACTGTCACATTCCTAAGCTCAATGGACTGATTAAGTATTTATGTCTCAGCTCAGTTTATCTGTTGTTTTACGTTTTGAGTGCTAAATAGAGATGAGCGAACGTGTTCTTAAAGAGTACTTACGCACCCGGACACCGGCTTTTCCGAGGACTTCAGTGTCCGCGCGTAAAGGTTCGGGGGGCGCCGGGGGGCGGGGAGAGGTGCGGCGGCGCGGGCGGCAGCAGCGGGGAACAGGGGGGAGCCCTCTCTCTCTCCCTCTCCCCCCCACTCCCCGCCGCACCCCCCCCGCGCTGCCACGGCGACCCCCAAACTTTTTTCGCCCGAGCACAGAATTCCTCGCAAAGTTCGGTGTTCGGGCGAAAAGGGGCGGGGCCGAACACGTTCGCTCATCTCTAGTGCTAAACTGTTTCAAATTTCTGTGTGTGAACATTTGTATTTCAATCAAGAGGAGTGTCCTCTCTGCATTTGTATATTATATATGTGTCCCATCCAAACTAGTTCCAGTTTAGCCTGAGGAAGGATCGATAGAAGATCCAAAAGCTTGCTGTAACATCATGTATTTTTGTTAGCCATTAAAAGGTATCTTATCTACAAGATACTTGGTTTCTCTCACTGGGAACAATCACACTATCTTTGTTAGGTGCACATAATTTTGCGCACCTAACATTCTTTCATGTGAATACTTTTATAGGATTCAATTGGTTCCTTATAGAAGTGCATTTTGTGAACGAGGTCTAACATTGTGGAGATAAACTTATCCTGACAATGACATCATATATTAAATCTGTTAATTCCCGATGCGTGTATTTTTATGTTCTACAATTAGCATTTTATAATATAATCTAAAATGCAGCCTCAAGTGGTGAACTATGAGGCGTTTACCAAGAGTACATATAAAAGACATAAAGCTGCTTCTTGTATCTTCCCTTGTGCTGTTTTTAAATCAAATGGACATGAATTGTACAAGTATTCTCAAGGAACAGATGTTTTAAGCTATGGAAATGTTCAATGAGTAAACAAACAGTAGAAAGCTCATGAACTCACTAGGAGGTAAAATAGCCTTGTGTTTTATTTAAAACTGAAAGAATAGTCCACAATCATGTTTATACATCCTGAGCACCTTATGAGTTTATCTACCATCTTTAATGTTTAATTACATTTTTCAGTGATTGAGCTAATTGTCGAACATTATACTATAGCCTGAGAGCATTAAATGTTAATTAATATTATTTAACAATATAGATACAAATTGCTTTCATTTTGTTAACGTGTATAAAAAAAATCAGTGAATAAAATATAACTTGTTAAAATTGTAATGGTATAAGTATTCTCAGCAAATTTACACATTGCATTAAAAGTCATAAACCACTGAAACACCAGTAAGATTAAGTATTTGATTTATCAAACAACTGTATTACCATTATGTTTTGGAAAAATGGGGGAATATATGTGTAATGTATGTATCTTTACTGCACTAGCATTTTGAAAACTATGGATTTAGATTACAAAACATTTCCAACTGCAATATCTCAAATGTTTGCAAACATAATATAGAAATTTTGATAAGATATATCGTTTTTTTTTCAGCCATTTAGGAGACGTACAAATTTAACATTAATTATTAACATTTTGAGGAAAACTTTATTTTCCTGCACCAAGCCAAGATTGTAAAGGCTCATAGGTGTCAGAATGATACCCCCACAAAAGACCCCATTTTAAAAACTACACCTTTTAATATATTCACTGTGGGGGCTCATAAGTATTTTGACCCCAGTTTATTTTTAGGAATTAATGCATTTTAAACAAGAAAAAAAAATCTTATTTTTGCAAATATGTAATTTTAAACACAGGATTTTTTTCTATAGTGCGCATGAAAATGAGGATTTGCACCCCAAAATAGATACCCCCATTTGTCCTGTGTTTAGAGACATACCCATTGTGGCCCTAACCTTCTGCCTGTATGCACAACGGGGCCCAAACCGAAGGGAGCAGCCGGTGGCTTTCAGATCAGACATTTTGCTTGAAGGCGTTTTAGACTCCATTGCCCACTTGTAGAGCACTTGAGCGGCTAAAACGATAGAGAACCCCCACAAATGACACAATTTTAGAAACTAGACCACTTAACGAATTCATCTAGGGGTGTACCGCATATTTCGACCCCACAGTTTTTGAATGAATCTAAGCAAAGCAGAAATAAAAAATTATGATTTTTGTTTTTTTAGCAATTATGTCATTTTAAAAATAGTTTTTTTTGTACATCATATACATGAATTCCCCCTGTTTGTCCCGTTTTCAGAAACATATCCATTGTGGCCCTAATCTTCTGTCTGTATGCACAATGGGGCCATAACCGAAACTGTCTGTTCTGTTTTCAGAACAGACATTTTGCTTGAAGGTGTTTTAGGTCCGATTGCACACTTGTAGAGCCGATGAGCTGCCAAAATGACAGAGAACCCCACAAATGGCCCCATTTTGAAAACTAGACCCCTTAACAGATTCATCTAGCAGTGTACTGCATATTTTGACTGCACCGTTTTTGAATGAATCGAAGCAAAGGAGAAGAAAAAAATTACGATTTTAGTTTTTTTGGCAATTGTGTCATTTTAAAAAGTTTGTACAGCATACATAGGAATGAAGACTTTCACCCCAAAATGGATACCCCTGTGTGTCCTGTGTTCAGAGACATACCCATTGTGGCCCTAATCTACTGTCTGGATGCACAACTAGGCCCAAACTGAACGGAGAATCAAACTTTAAATGTCTTTTAACTTTTACGTGATTGACATTATCCATAGATAATGGCGATCACGTGACTGAGGAACACTCACCGCGGCCCCCGTGATATCTCCAAGCTCTCGGCTACCTTTAGTATCCAGAAGCAAGGAAATTTTAAATTTTAAATTACCTCTTGCCCTCCCCAGCTTCTGCGCTTGCATCTGCCACTTTTGCGATTGGCGCATACGCCAAAGCTGGGGAAAAGTCCACGAATAAGGATCCCCTTCGGAGTGGCCAGCAGGGGGCCGGGAAGGCTGGAGGAAATTTCTCCCCTCGCGCTCCCCCACCTCTCCCCATTGACTGAACATAGCGTCTGTTTAGCTGTTTGACATTGTTTTCCCAACATTCATCCCGTGTAAATGGGCCTCAATGCAAAATGATCGCTCAAAACTTTTTTCCAATATGTTATTTACTGTGCCTTAGTCAATACTAGAATAACATCATCACCATAAAGTCTTATTTTATGTTCTTTATCTTTAGTACCCATGCAGATCCCGGAAATGTCTGAAGATGTTCATATATATTCTTTGAAAGGTTCCGTTATTAGTGCATATATTGGGGGGACATGGACCGTGCCTAGTGCTGTTATTAATTGAAAGTGTTTTGACATAAAACCTGAGGAGAATATAAGGACATTGTAGATAAATAGTTTCCTTGAAAACCAAATTTCTCTAGAACAGCCCATTCAATTAGGTTGATGAATCTCCTAGTCACGCCCGGAGATTGCCTGCTTTTGATGAAACCCAATTGATCTTTTTGAATTTAACAAGGTAAGATGTTAGTGAGATGTCAGGCTAGGATTTTAGCAAAAATTTTTACGTAGTTAAGAAGGAAGATGGGCCTGAAGTTTGCAGTGATAGTATGTGATTTACCTGCTTTAGGCAGGTTGATAATCAAGGCATTCAGTATTTCTGAGTGAAAGGATTGAGATTGAATGGTGTGATTAAAAAAAGGTATGGAGAAAGAACATTGTCAATTTTTGTTGTAATATTCATTAAATAGACCATCAGGACCAGGAAGCTTGTTTAATTTTAAAGAAAAAATGGTGTCCAGAATTCTAGTTACAGAGATCTCTTTGTTAAGAAATGTAGATTATATGTCAGAAAGAGAGGGGAGATATTACTTAAAAAATCTTTAATGAGATGAGGGTTAGGTTGTATGATATTCATGTCATCTTTCAAGTTATAGAGAGAGTTGTAAAAATGTGCAAATTCCTCCGATATTTCATGAGGTTGGTAATTTTATTATTAAGCGACTCGAGTAGGAAGGGAATTCAAGTCTTAGTTTCTTTAACTTTAACCCTTTTAGTTAGGAGTTTGGAGGCCTTGTTCCCTTGACTGTAGTTAATAAGCTTGCGAAGGTGCAATTAATATTAGTTTTGCATAAGATTTTACAGACCAAATTGTACCTTTTTTAATACTAATTTAATCAGAAAAATTATTTTTATTTTTAATTTTCTAATTGCTTAATATTAGAGATGAGCGAGCACCAAAATGCTCGGGTGCTCGTTACTCGGGACGAACTTTTCGCGATGCTCAAGGGTTCGTTTTGAATAACGAACCCCATTGAAGTCAATGGGCGACCCGAGCATTTTTGTATTTCGCCGATGCTCGCTGAGGTTTTCATGTGTGAAAATCTGGGCAATTCAAGAAAGTGATGGGAACGACACAGCAACGGATAGGGCAGGCGAGGGGCTACATGTTGGGCTGCATCTCAAGTTCACAGGTCCCACTATTAAGCCACAATACCGGCAAGAGTGGGCCCCCCCCCCTCCCAACAACTTTTACTTCTGAAAAGCCCTCATTAGCATGGCATACCTTAGCTAAGTACCACACTACCTCCAACAAAGCACAATCACTGCCTGCATGACACTCCGCTGCCACTTCTCCTGGGTTACATGCTGCCCAACCCCCCCCCCCGCACGACAGTGTCCACAGCGTACACCAAATTGTCCCTGCCCAGCCTTCAGCTGCCCTCATGCCACGCCACCCTCATGTCTATTTATAAGTGCGTCTGCTACAGGAAAGGCAGGCACACACTGCAGAGGGTTGGCATGGCTAGGCAGCGACCCCCCCATAAAAGGGGTGGGCCAATAGTCCACAATGCTGTACAGAAGCAATGAGAAATCCAATCCTGTGCCACCTCCATCTGGAGCTGCACACGTGGGCATAGCAATGGGGAACCTATGTGCCACACACTATTCATTCTGTCAAGGTGTCTGCATGGCCCAGTCACACCGCGTTTTTTTAATAAATAGTCACAGCCAGGTACAACTCCGCAATGGGAATTCCGTATGCACCCACAGCATGGGTGGCTCCCTGGAACCCACCCGCTGTACATAAATGTATCCCATTGCATTGCCCATCACAGCTGAGGTAATGTCGTGGTTAATACAGGTGGGCTTCGGCCCACACTGCATGCCCCAGTCTGACTGGGGTTCTTTACAAGTGGACAGATGTAGGTTAAACTCCGTGTGCACCTACAGCATGGGTGGCTCCCTGGAACCCACCGGTGGTACATAAAAAATCCCATTGCATTGCCCATCACAGCTGAGGTAGTAATGTCGTGCTTAATGCAGGTGGGCTTCGGCCCACACTGCATGCCCCAGTCAGACTGGGGTTCTTTAGAAGTGGAAACAGATGCATTTACAACTCCCTGTGGACCGACAGCATGGGTGGGTGCCAGGAAGCCACCGTCGGTACATAAAAATATCCCATTGCAGTGCCCATCACAGCTGAGGTAGTAATGTCATGTTTAATGCAGGTGGGCTTCGGCCCACACTGCATGCCCCAGTCAGACTGGGGTTCTTTAGAAGTGCACAGATGTAGGTTAAACTCCGTGTGCACCTACAGCATGGGTGGCTCCCTAGAACCCACCGGCGGTACATAAAAATATCCCATTGCATTGCCCAACACAGCTGAGGTAGTAATGTCGTGCTTAATGCAGGTGGGCTTCGGCCCACACTGCATGCCCCAGTCAGACTGGGGTTCTTTAGAAGTGGACAGATGTAGGTTAAACTCCGTGTGCACCTACAGCATGGGTGGGTGCCAGGAAGCCACCGGCACTACATAAATATATCCCATTGCATTGCCCAACACAGCTGAGGTAGTAATGTCATGTTTAATGCAGGTGGGCTTCGGCCCACACTGCATGCCCCAGTCAGACTGGGGTTCTTTAGAAGTGGACACATGTAATTACAACTCCCTGTGGATCCACAGCATGGGTGGGTGCCAGGAAGCCACCGGCGGTACATAAATATATCCCATTGCATTGCCCATCACAGCTGAGGTAATAATGTCATGTTTAATGCAGGTGGGCTTCGGCCCACACTGCATGCCCCAGTCAGACTGGGGTTCTTTAGAAGTGGACACATGTAGTTACAACTCCCTGTGCACCCACAGCATGGGTGGCTCCCTGGAACCCACCGGCGGTACATAAAAATATCCCATTGCATTGCCCAACACAGCTGAGGTAGTAATGTCGTGCTTAATGCAGGTGGGCTTCGGCCCACACTGCATGCCCCAGTCAGACTGGGGTTCTTTAGAAGTGGACTGGACACAGATGCATTTACAACTCCCTGTGGACCCACAGCATGGGTGGGTGCCAGGAAGCCACCGGCGGTACATAAATATATCCCATTGCATTGCCCAACACAGCTGAGGTAGTAATGTCGTGCTTAATGCAGGTGGGCTTCAGCCCACACTGCATGCCCCAGTCAGACTGGGGTTCTTTAGAAGTGGACAGATGTAGGTTAAACTCCGTGTGCACCTACAGCATGGGTGGCTCCCTGGAACCCACCGGTGGTACATAAATATATCCCATTGCAGTGCCCTACTCAGCAGAGCTAACGTCAGATACAATACAGGTGGGCTTTGGCCCACACTGCATGCCCCAGTCAGACTGGTAATATGTACCTTAACAGTAACCTCGTTGATGGTAATGTGGTGGTGACTGCGGACCTAGTAGCGCGGTTTTATTTTGTTGGTTTTCGGAATGTGGCCAGGATTAAGTGGGCCGTGGCGGGGGGATGGTGGTGGTGCTCTCTTGTAGTGTCGTTAAAGGTGAAATTCTTGGACTGCCACCAGACGGACCAATGCAAAGGTATTTGCCAAGAATGTTTTCATTGTTGGAGGAGGAGGGGGATGTTTTGGAGGCACTATGTGTCCTCTACACGTGTCCGTGGTTATATGCACCTTAACAGTAACAGCGTTGGTGGGAAATGGCCTCGCCGCCATCATGTCTTTGTGAAGCTTCTGTTTCCACACCCCAGTGACATACCATTAGCTGCGGTATAGACAGAGCCCCGAATTATTAACATTTCAGCGGTAGTATTAGGGACAGGCCCCACTAACATATCACTAGCAGCAGTATAGGGGGAGCGCAGTCTTAGTTCCATTTCAGTAATAGTAGCACTCAAGACAGGCCCCAGTAACAATTCCCATTGCAGCAGTATAGGAGGAGCGCAGTCTTAGTTCCATTTCAGTAATAGTAGCACTCAAGACAAGCCCCAGTAACAATTCCCATTGCAGCAGTTTAGGGAGATAACAGTCTCTTTCACATTTCAGTAGCTGCAGTATAGACAATGCCCCAGTTACATTTATGTAGCAAAAGTGTAGGCCAACCCCACACACCTTTCTGTACCATGAGTGCAGGCGAAGAACATAGAAATTACAATGATTACACTGTAGGTGAGGGCCCAAAAAAATTGGTGTAGCAACAGTACTAATGTACCTCAGAAAAAATTGGCCATGCCCAACCAAGATGGCAGGTGAAACCCATTAATCGCTTTGGTTAATGTGGCTTAAGTCGTAACTAGGCCTGGAGGCAGCCCAGTTTAACTAAAAATTGGTTCAAGTTAAAGTTTCATCGCTTGTAAGAGCATTGAAACGTATAAAAATTGTTTGGAAAAATTATATGAGTGAGCCTTGTGGCCCAAAGAAAAATTGCCCGTTCGGCGTGATTACGTGAGGTTTCAGGAGGAGGAGCAGGAGGAGGAGGAGGAATATTATACACAGATTGATGAAGCAGAAATGTCACCGTTTTGGATGGTGATACAGAACGATGCTTCCATCCGCGGGTGCAGCCTACGTATTGCTTAGGTATCGCTGCTGTCCGCTGGTGGAGAAGAGAAGTCTGGGGAAATCCAGGCTTTGTTCATCTTGATGAGTGTAAGCCTGTCGGCACTGTCGGTTGACATGCGGGTACGCTTACCTGTGATGATTCCCCCAGCCGCACTAAACACCCTCTCTGACAAGACGCTAGCCGCAGGACAAGCAAGCACCTCCAGGGCATACAGCGCGAGTTCAGACCACGTGTCCAGCTTCGACACCCAGTAGTTGTAGCGGGCAGAGGCGTCACGGAGGACGGTCGTGCGATTGGCTATGTACTCCCTCACCATCCTTTTACAGTGTTCCCGCCGACTCAGCCTTGACTGGGGAGCGGTGACACAGTCTTGGTGGGGAGCCATAAAGCTGTCCAGGGCCTTAAAGAGTGTTGCACTGCCTGTGCTGAACATGCTGCTCGATCTCCGCACCTCCCCTGCTACCTGGCCCTCGGAACTGCGCCTTCTGCCACTAGCGCTGTCGGAGGGGAATTTTACCATCAGCTTGTCCGCCAGGGTCCTGTGGTATAGCAACACTCTCGAACCCCTTTCCTCTTCGGGAATGAGAGTGGAAAGGTTCTCCTTATACCGTGGGTCGAGCAGTGTGTACACCCAGTAATCCGTAGTGGCCAGAATGCGTGCAACACGAGGGTCACGAGAAAGGCATCCTAACATGAAGTCAGCCATGTGTGCCAGGGTACCTGTACGCAACACATGGCTGTCCTCACTCGGAAGATCACTTTCAGGATCCTCCTCCTCCTCCTCCTCCGCCTCCTCCTCCTCAGGCCATACACGCTGAAAGGATGACAGGCAAGCAGCATGGGTACCGTCAGCAATGGGCCAAGCTGTCTCTTCCCCCTCCTCCTCATCCTCCTCATGCTGCTCCTCCTCCTCCTCAACGCGCTGAGATATAGACAGGAGGGTGCTCTGACTATCCAGCGACACACTGTCTTCCCCCGCCTCCGTTTCCGAGCGCAAAGCATTTGCCTTTATGCTTTGCAAGGAACTTCTCAAGAGGCATAGCAGAGGAATGGTGACGCTAATGATTGCAGCATCGCCGCTCACCACCTGGGTAGACTCCTCAAACTTTCCAAGGACCTGGCACATGTCTGCCAACCAGGCCCACTCTTCTGAAAATAATTGAGGAGGCTGACTCCCACTGCGCCGCCCATGTTGGAGTTGGTATTCCACTATAGCTCTACGCTGCTCATAGAGCCTGGCCAACATGTGGAGCGTAGAGTTCCACCGTGTGGGCACGTCGCACAGCAGTCGGTGCACTGCAGTGTCCGCAGGGTGGCAGCGTCCGTGTGGTACTTGCGGAAATGTGCGTAGAGCCGGCGCACCTTTCCGAGCAGGTCTGACAAGCGTGGGTAGCTTTTCAGAAAGCGCTGAACCACCAAATTAAAGACGTGGGCCAGGCATGGCACGTGCGTGAGGCTGCCGAGCTGCAGAGCCGCCACCAGCTTACGGCCGTTGTCACACACGACCATGCCCGGTTGGAGGCTCAGCTGCGCAAGCCAACGGTCGGTCTGCTCTGCTAGACCCCGCAGCAGTTCGTGGGCCGTGTGCCTCTTCTCTCCTAAGCTGAGTAGTTTCAGCACGGCCTGCTGACGCTTGCCCACCGCTCTGACTCTGTCCCAGCCTCCACTAAATTCACCCAATGTGCCGTCAGGGAGATGTAGTGGCCCTGCCCGCCTGTGCTTGTCCACGTGTCCGTTGTTAAGTGGACCTTGCCACTAACCGCATTGGTGAGGGCGCGTACAGTGTTGCGGGAGACGTGGTCGTGCAGGGCTGGGATGGCACATCGGGAAAAGTAGTGGCGACTGGGAACTGAGTAGCGCGGGGCCGCCGCCGCCATCATACTTTTGAAGGACTCCGTTTCCACAACCCTATACGGCAGCATCTCCAGACTGATAAATTTGGCTATGTGCACGGTTAACGCTTGAGCGTGCGGGTGCGTGGCGGCATACTTGCGCTTCCGCTCAAAGACTTGCGCTAGCGACGGCTGGACGGTGCGGTGCGAGACATTGCTGGATGGGGCCGAGGACACCGGAGGTGAGGGTGTGGGTGCAGGCCAGGAGACGGTAGTGCCTGTGTCCTGAGAGGGGGGTTGGATCTCAGTGGCAGGTTGGGGCACAGGGGGAGAGGCAGCGGTGCAAACCGGAGGCGGTGAACGGCCTTCGTCCCACCTTGTGGGGTGCTTGGCCATCATATGTCTGCGCATGCTGGTGGTGGTGAGGCTGTTGGTGGTGGCTCCCCGGCTGATCTTGGCGCGACAAAGGTTGCACACCACTGTTCGTCGGTCGTTAGGCGTCTCTATGAAAAACTGCCAGACCTTAGAGCACCTCGGCCTCTGCAGGGTAGCATGGCGCGAGGGTGCGCTTTGGGAAACAGTTGATGGATTATTCGGTCTGGCCCTGCCTCTACCCCTGGCCACCGCACTGCCTCTTGCAACCTGCCCTGCTGCTGCCCTTGCCTCCCCCTCTGAAGACCTGTCCTGAGTAGGCATTGCACACCAGGTGGGGTCAGTCACCTCATCGTCCTGCTGCTCTTCCTCCAAATCCTCTGTGCGCTTCTCCCTCGCACTTACTGCCCTTACTACTACCTCACTGCAAGACAACTGTGTCTCATCGTCATCGTCCTCTTCACCCACTGAAAGGTCTTGAGACAGTTGCCGGAAGTCCCCAGCCTCATCCCCCGGACCCCGGGAACTTTCCAATGGTTGGGCATCAGTGACGATAAACTCCTCTGGTGGGAGAGGAACCACTGCTGCCCAATCTGAGCAGGGGCCCGAGAACAGTTCCTGGGAGTCTTCCCGCTCCTGAGCATGTGTCATTGTAGTGGAGTGAGGAGGCTGGGAGGAAGGAGGAGCAGCAGCCAGAGGATTCGGATTTGCAGCACTGGACGGCGCAGAACTGTGGGTGGATGATAGCTTGCTCGAAGCACTTTCTGCCATCCATGACAGGACCTGCTGACACTGCTCATTTTCTAATAAAGGTCTCCCGCGTGGACCCATTAATTGAGCGATGAATGTGGGGACGCCAGAAACGTGCCTCTCTCCTAATCACGCAGCAGTCGGCTGTGATACACCTTGATCAGGAGCTCGGCCTGTGCCCAAACCCTCACATGGGCCTACGCGTCCTCGGCCGCGTCCACGTCCTCTAGGCCTACCCCTACCCCTCAGCATGCTGTATTACCAGTGATTTCCCAGGCAGGAAATAAATTGGCGCAAGCCTGCAGGCCAAATAGAATGTTTCCCTTTTTTTTTTAAAGGGAAGGCCCACTGACTATATTCAATCAGATAAGATTAGAAATGTGTTCCACAGAACTGCAGTGTTATATGAAGTGCAGCAGAGCGGTGATTTTTCCCAGGCAGGAAATAAATTGGCGCAAGCCTGCAGCCCAAATAGAATGTTTCCCTTTTTTTTTTAAAGGGAAGGCCCACTGACTATATTCAATCAGATAAGAACTGTGTTCCACAGAACTGCAGTGTTATATGAAGTGCAGCAGAGCGGTGATTTTTCCCAGGCAGGAAATAAATTGGCGCAAGCCTGCTGTTAAACGTAGCTGGCTGCGTATGATTTCTTTACGTTCTCCACCCATCACACACGTACCCAGAACGCTGAGGACTGTCAGAGGCAGGCCAAATAGAATGTTTCCCTTTTTTTTTTAAAGGGAAGGCCCACTGACTATATTCAATCAGATAAAATTAGAACTGTGTTCCACAGAACTGCAGTGTTATATGAAGTGCAGCAGAGCGGTGATTTTTTCCAGGCAGGAAATAAATTGGCGCAAGCCTGCTGTTAAACGTAGCTGGCTGCGTATGATTTCTTTACGTTCTCCACCCACCACACACGTACCCAGAACGCTGAGGACTGTCAGAGGCAGGCCAAATAGAATGTTTCCCTTTTTTTTTTAAAGGGAAGGCCCACTGACTATATTCAATCAGATAAGATAAGAACTGTGTTCCACAGAACTGCAGTGTTATATGAAGTGCAGCAGAGCGGTGATTTTTTCCTGGCAGGAAATAAATTGGCGCAAGCCTGCAGGCCAAATAGAATGTTTCCCTTTTTTTTTTAAAGGGAAGGCCCACTGACTATATTCAATCAGATAAGAAATGTGTTCCACAGAACTGCAGTGTTATATGAAGTGCAGCAGAGCGGTGATTTTTCCCAGGCAGGAAATAAATTGGCGCAAGCCTGCTGTTAAACGTAGCTGGCTGCGTATGATTTCTTTACGTTCTCCACCCACCACACACGTACCCAGAACGCTGAGGACTGTCAGAGGCAGGCCAAATAGAATGTTTCTCTTTTTTTAAAGAAAAGGCCCACTGACTATATTCAATCAATAATATATGTCTTCTGGCCCTGCCTACACAATTCTGTCCCTGTAGTATTACTGCAGGGCGCAATGCTCTGCACAGCCGATTTTGAAAAAAAAAAAATATGCAACACTGCTAACAGCAGCCTGCACAGTACTGCACACGGTTAAATGTGGCCCTAAGAAGGACCGTTGGGGTTCTTGAAGCCTACACTCACTCCTAACACTCTACCTGCCTAACCACCACTTCTGTCCCTGTAGTATTACTGCAGGGCGCAATGCTCTGCACAGCCGATTTTGAAAAAAAAAATTGTGCAACACTGCTAACAGCAGCCTCCACACTACTGCACACGGATAGATGGGGCCCTAAGAAGGACCGTTGGGGTTCTTGAAGCCTACACTCACTCCTAACACTCTCCCTACAGCAGCTCCAACACAACAGCACTTTCCCTCAGCTAACTCACAAGGCATCTGAGGCGAGCCGCGGGAGGGGCCGACTTTTATACTCGGTTGACATCTGATCTCCCCAGCCACTCACAGCAGGGGGTGGTATAGGGCTTGAACGTCACAGGGGGAAGTTATAATGCCTTCCCTGTCTTTCAATTGGCCAGAAAAGCGCGCTAACGTCTCAGAGATGAAAGTGAAAGTAACCCGAACACCGCGTGGTGCTCGTTAAGAGTAACGAGCATCCCGAACACCCTAATATTCGCCCGAGCATCAAGCTCGGATGAGTACGTTCGCTCATCTCTACTTAATATGCAACAAGACTTCATCTATCTCTTTTAGTCTTTTTTTCTTTTCGTAGGCTGCTTTTTTAGGAAATGACCTCTTATCACAGCTTTATGGGCATATCAACTAGATGGAATTGAAGGACCACCAATGTCATTCAGTCAGAAATAGTATTCCAGACATCCCCGGGTCTCATTTAAAAAATCTAACTCATTAAGTAGGGAATTATTTAGTCTCCAGGGAATTGACAGAGCTAGATAAAACCCTTCTGTAATTATGGGGCATGATCAGACCAAGGTCTGAGATCTATATTAGATGAGTTCATTATCAGAAGTAGTCAATATGTGAATAGAATTGGAGGGGGTGTGGCATGCTGAATTCTCCACATGTCATATAGATCATTTTGAAAAATAAGGTCCTGTAAATACTGAGTGTTGCTGGTGACTTTTGTCAAGGGAATTATTAGAAACAATATTAAAATCTCCACAGATTATCACTGCCTCCTGTTTAATATTAGTTATTTGGTCTAATACACCACAAATAAAAGTAATTTGTTTGACATTTGGAGAATAAATGTTAAGAACGATTAATGGGTTGTTGTTAACCATATAATAGTAGAATAATAAATCTCCCCTCGTCATCATTGATTGCTTTAAGACATTGAAACGCTATAGTGTATTTAATGGCTATTGGGACATCTTTTTTCTTATTAATGGCATGGGATAAAAAAATATAAGGAAATAGTGTATTTTTATGTGTGACACTGTCTGCTGCAATTAAGTTGGTTTCTTGGACACAAAAGATGTCAGATTTTTGTTTAAATGCTTCTTTCCAAAAAATAGATTATTTAAAAGAGCTGCTGAGACTCATTACGTTTAGAGAAGAGATTTTGACTATAAGATGTAATAAAATAGTATATGCTAAGGTTGTTGTGAACACCAGCATGTCCCCATCTTCTGAATGTGGATCCCAAGAAGAGAGTATGGATCTGCAGCCTAGACAAATATCTATTGGTGACAATTTCTGAGAAATTTAACAAAAGCCCAGTAGAAAGCCATATATCGTGAAAAAGCTACCAAACAAGATGTAAGAATAGAATAAAACTCAACATTAGTCCAATTCTATGGGAACCAATATATGTGAAAGAGCGGTTAGTATCTGTATGGGGAAGTAAATATCAGCTCAATAGAACAAGGGCCATGAGACCTACTCTAAGTAAAAGAAGGAAAGAGTACTAAGAACAGAGAGGAAAACAAAAACAAAGCATTTTGGCCAAGGTACAGATTACATAAGTAGACAGGTTACACAGGGGAACAAAAAAAGATTTTTATGGCGCCTGGAAATTTAGACCTTATTTTGGCTATTTTTGTGCTGATGATTTCAAAAATGCCATCCATTTCGTTCTAGGAGCTCTAGTTTTTGAGATATTCCTGATGTCATTATCTCTTTTAGTTTATTTTCCCACTAGCATTTGCTTACTATTAGTACATATATGAGTAATACGTATTGCCACTACAACACATCAAACCTAGTTTGATTAAACAATTTGTAAAGACATTAAAGAGAAATAGAATGTGTTTTGGCCAGAAATTTAGAAAATTTCCTGCGATGAGCATGGAGAAGCTAAAAGCAGGTAATTTTGATGGACCACAAATACGGGAACTCATAATAGACCAGCATTTCCAACATTCAGAGGACAACTTTGAGGCACATGCATGTTTGTTATTGTGTATGGTTGTAAAGCATTTGCTTGGGAACTATCAGGCTGCTAGCTATGGTAAACTTGTGGAGAATATGCTCACTTCTGTTATTGAACATTTGGTTGTAACATGAAGATCAAATTGCAAGACCTTCACTGTCATTTGGCTTGATTTCCAGATTGCCTTGGCAATGTAAGGGATGAACAAAGTGAATGATTTCACCAGGAAATAAGGACCATGGAAGAATAGTACTGTGGATGATGGGATACGTATATTTGGCAGACTAATGTTGAAACATCCAGCACAAATGTCTAGGAATATCAAATTGCAAGAAATCACAAAAATGTAGTTTCATTAACATCTCAATGAAGCAACTGTTGTTTCATTCATATTTTAGGCCTCTTGGACTTTATCTTTCTAACTTTAGCTTTTAATTGGTATTTATTGCATGTTGCATACAATATGTGTACACATGTTTACATTTATATGGATGGAGAAACAATAATGTAATTTTCATAATCTATGACCCCAAAATATCCCAAAAAGTTCTAACATCTCAGTCACCAAAAATTGTGTTCCCCAGTGTTATTGAAAAGCCTTGAGAGGCTACCACTCATAGTAAAAAAAAAAAAATGTCTCTTTGAGGTCTGGGAACCTCAGTTGAAATATGCTCCAGTCCTGTATTGACACTAGAGACAGCTTAGCAACATGAGGATTCAGAGGATTTTCTGTTAGGAGACAGTGACAGCTGAGGGTCTTGTAAAGGCCCATTTACACCAGCCGATGATCGCTAAAAAATCGCTAATCGGCGATCGTTTTA
The DNA here is from genome assembly GCF_035609145.1 of Eleutherodactylus coqui. Lineage (NCBI taxonomy): Eukaryota > Metazoa > Chordata > Amphibia > Anura > Eleutherodactylidae > Eleutherodactylus > Eleutherodactylus coqui. The sequence continues at coordinate 134,239,105 of NC_089837.1, read as the reverse complement.
GTGATCATCGGTGCGTCTAAACGCGCGCCCATCATGCGCTTTTCGGACACTGTTAGCTGATTGCTAAATTCAGTCCAACCTAAAAATCGTTGTTCACTCTTATCAGCAGTTCTCCACGGGGAGTGCTATTAGCATTGTTTCCCCGTGGAGAACAAAGGACATGAGCGCAGATAATAGCCCTCGGGCTATTAACTGCATTCAGCGAAGGCTTCATTTGCTCACTTAATTGCTATTAAGTAGCTGAGTAACTACTTAAAAGTTTATGCAAAATGATCGCTCAAAGCTGTTACTCAAACTGTCGTTTAAGCGATCTTTTAGAGATCATTGGCTGGTGTAAATGGGCCTTAAGAAAGTGTAACTCTGCTTAAGATGGTTAGATCATAGTATCTAAATGCATGTGCCTTGGGAAGAATTATCTTTAGTGAAGCATTATTTCAAGGGTTGGTGAGGGTTTAGCCCTCAAATAGTATATTTTATATGTGCCAGTAGGTAGCAGTGTCTATTCACAAAATAAGTAGTGAGTGGAAAGCACTTCTTATGTGGAGACTTCTATAGAATGGGATGCTGAAGTAAGAATAAGGGGCCACAAGCCTGGGGTAAAAAAAGAGATTAGGTGCTTGTCCCTTTTTTCCCCCTCCTCTCTTTTCTTTCTGTCCCCTCCCTCCCTCTCTCCTTTCACCTTCTCCTCTTTCCTTCTTCCTCCCCTTCTTCTTTTCTTCTCCGTCTTGCTCTTATCTTTTTAGTTCCTTTTTCTCTTTTCTCTTATTCTTCTCTTTCTCTTCCACTTTCTCTTGCTTCTCTCTTCTCCTCTCGCCCCCCTACAGACTCTACATTTTCAAGATAATGTCAGCTGACAAGATGTGGCAGCTCTAGAGATTCGTCCTATGCTCAGAGCACAGCTGTGAAGAGAGCCCTGAGCCAAAGAGACAAGGTACACCAGGAGGGAATCCCACTGGAAGACAACAGGCCGGGCCAGTCTCACCAGGTTGCTAGAGCAGGCCAAGGCCGGAGACAGAAGCAGAGAGCCGTGTGCACATGGAGGCAAGCAATCCACCACCAACAGCCACTGTACTGGTTCGGTAAGTGTGTCTGCTCGGGGCTTTCTCCCAGGTGGCAGCACATGGTAATTCAGGTTGGGAAGGCACAGGCCTCAGCAGGCTGCAATACTCATTGTCCAGTGGAGGAACAGGGCAAGCTTCCAATGGCCAAGAAAAAGCAGGATGGAAGGGATTCACAAATGGATTATTGGAGCCCCACTGCTCCATATCCTCTCACTCTAAGGGCTAAGCCACACCCTCTGAAATTTTAATGGGGAGAAAAAAATTCACATTATAAACAAGCATTATTATTAGAGATGAGCGAGCACCAAAATGCTCGGGTGCTCGTTACTCGAGTCGAACTTTCAGTGATGCTCGAGAGTTCGTTTCGAGTAACGAACCCCATTGAAGTCAATGGGTGACTCGAGCATTTTTGTATATGACTGGTGCTCCGCTAAGGTTTTCATTTGTGAAAATCTTAGCAAATCACCAAAGTCATGTAAAAAACACAGAAATGGATAGGGCAGGAGAGGAGCAACATGCAGGGCTGCATTTCGGGCTCCGAGGTCTCACTATTAAGCCACAATAGTGGCAAGAGTGAGACCCCCCCCCCCTTGCACTGTCAGCATAATGATCGTTCTCCTCTGCCACAGCTGTAACAGCTGTGGCAGAGAAGAACGATGTTAGCCCATTGAATTCAATGGAGCCGGCAATACAGCGGGCGGGATGAATTTTCGGGAAGGGCTTAAAAACATTAGCCCTTACCTGAAAAAGAAAGATTTTAGTGTAAAAAAGAATAAAAATGCAGGCATTCTCTTCAATGGAGCCGCTGCTGCTGCCGGCGACTCCATTGAAGACAATGGTCCGCGTGTTCTCCTGCTGCCCCCTGCACTGTGGTGCTGAACTGCTGTCATTCAGCTGAGAGCTGCGCTGAGCCAATCAGAGGCAACACTCACTCACCCATTCATGAATTTATGAATGGGTGTGAGTGAGATCTGCCTCTGATTGGCTCAGCGCTGAGCCAATCAGGGGCATGTCTGACTCACACCCCCTTCACACCCACTGCAGGCCAGCCGCGCTGAACTCCGTCTGCCGGGAGTATATATATATATATATTTTATTTTTACACATTTCTGGATGAATTGCAGGGAAGGGGTTATATATTTAAGCCCATCCCGACAATTCATCCCGCGATCGCCGGCAGCCCATTGCTTTCAATGGAGCCGGCTGTATTGCCGGCTCCATTGAATTCAATGGTCAGTGCTCGTTTAATCGAGATGAGTACCGCGTGGTGCTCGTCTCGAGTAACGAGCATCTCGAGCACCCTAATACTCGAACGAGCATCAAGCTCGGACGAGTATGCTCGCTCATCTCTAATTATTATTCAAAAGTATTTGAAAAGGGAACAGATAAGGATTATTGTTCTTCATTACATATATCCTATACAATTCTTGTATTAACAGGCATTCTGTAAAAACCTACATTCAATAAGGAGCTTGCAAATGAAACAATTATCTATAAAGCAAATTAGTAATTTCCTTTACTGGACAATTAGACTGGGTTCCCATGCTGGGGTAACTGCATTCAGCTGAAACTCCACCCATATACAATATCCAATGTCAGCATGATTTTGCTGGTAATTTTGCCCAATTTCTGACAAAGTCTTCCAGACAGTTTACTCTACAGATGGGCTGAGTTTAGCCATGAACTGTTCAGAGATTTTTTTTTTCTTTAGAGCTCCAAATGATCCAATCTGCATTGCATTGCTATTAAATCTTAAAACAAACATATGAGGTGATATCTGCTGCCCCGAGGGCAGGGTTTAATACAAGGGAGAGGCTAAACTGTATGATATATGGGATTATGTGATTTGGTGTAGGGTTTCTGAGTAAAAAGTAGAGTAAATCCTGACAAGATTTGTAGGGGAGACTGTGGGAGTCTAGATTACCCCACCCACATAGGATTATATCATTATTATAGGATTATTTAAGATTATAATATTAAACTAAGAAACAATTTGAATAGTAGGAATGATGACCCTACTTGTGAGCTTACAACCTATACCTATGGGGAATAGGTTGTAATAGGCAAAAGTGCTTATGTTGTACTATGTCTGGACCTCTTGTAAATAACTAGAGCTCTATACACAAAGCTGTATACATCAGTCACCAGCCAGTATTTGTGCATGTACAGATATAAGTGCATTAGGGTGTGAGATATATGGGAGATACAGTAGGATCATAGGATCAGGTTCTGAGGGATAGTGTAGGAGAGGAGAAAAGTTACAAAATGTGACCTCTAGAGATGAGCGAGCACCAAAATGCTCGGGTGCTCGTTGCTCGAGTCGAACTTTCCGCGATGCTCGAGAGCTCGTTTTGAGTAACAAACCCCATGGGCGACTCAAGCATTTTTGTATGGGACCGATGCTCCGCATAGGTCATGACTTGTGAAACTCTGGAAAACCTCAGAAAGTCATGGAAATACCACAGAAACGGATAGGGAAGGGCAGGGACAGCATGCATGGCTGCATCTCAGGCTCTCAGGTCCCACTATTAAGCCAAAATGGGGGCAAGAGTCTGCCCCCCCCAACAATTTTTACTTCGGACAAACCCTCATTAGCAAGGCACACCTTAGCTAAGCACCACACTACCTGCAACCAAGGACAATCACTGCCTGCGGGTGACACCACTGCCTCTTCTCCTGGGTTACATGCTGTCCAACCCCCCGCACGACCCTGCATCCACAGCGCACACAAAAGTTTCCCTGCGCAGCCTTCAGCTGCCCTCATGCCATACGCTCGCTTCATAGCTACACCACCCTCATGTCTATTTCTAAGTGCATCTGTGATGAGGAGGAACCGGAGGCACACACTGCAGAGGGTTGGCAGGGCCAGGCAGTGAGCCTCTTTGAAAGGAGGAGCGATAGCCCACGATGCTGTTGAGAATTGATGATAAATTGATCATTATTCCAATCCTGTGCCACCTCCGTCGCAAAATTGTCAGGAGCCGCAAACGTGGGCATAAAGGTGACTCAGGTGCCAGCCCAGCACTTCTACACATCTCAACAATGCAGCAATACTCTGTGAGGGAAGCATGTGAGCCAGCCAAGGGTCAGGCTCGGTCCCAGCCTCCATCTTGTGTGACCCAAGGTGCCGCGAGTTACATAGCAATGGGAAATCCATGTGTCCCCATACAATTCATTCTGTTTAGGTGTTAGATAGCTCAACACTGCAATGGAAAGTCTTTGAGTTCCTTGGGCGTGCCTATGCTGTCGGTGCACAAAGATGGTATTACACAAGAAGAAATCAGAGCGCCCAAACATGGCAGAGTTTCACCCCCCCAATGACCTCGGCCCACATTTCTACCCTAGTCAGTCAGTGTATTTGTGTCAGACAGGTAAAACACTGCTCTGGGAAGTTTTTGTGCACTCACAGCATAGGTGAGCCAAAGGAACCCAAGGAAAGTATTAAACATGAAGCAATTACAGTGCCCAAACATGCCAGACTTTCACCCTGCTAAGGGCCTCGGCCTACATTTCTGCCCTAGTCAGTCAGTGGGTTTGTGTCAGACAGGTAAAACACCGCTATGGGAAGTCTTTGTGCACCCACAGCATAGGCGAGCCCCAGGAACTTAAAGATAGTATTATGCATAAAGAAATCACAGCGCCCGACCATGACAAGGTTTCACCCCGCCAAGGACCTCGGCCCACACCCTCAGCAATCCTTGGAATAAAGAGGACTTCGATGCTAATACAGCTGTGAACATATCATTTAATTATTTGCGGTTGTTTTCACCGCTCCAAAGACTGGATTAACCAGGAACAAGTTCCACAGGCCCAACCTGGCGCAGTTGCATTTCCCCCAGGACATAGGCCTCTGCTCACATCCTCAGCAATCGCGGGCATGAAGCGGACTCCGATGCTAGTACAGCTGTGAAGGTCTCATTAAATCAGTTACGTTTGCTTTCACGACTCCAAAGACTGCATTAACAAGGAACAAGTTCCACAGGCCCAACCAGGCGCAGTTGCATATTCCCCAGGACATAGGCCTCTGCCCACACTCTCAGCAATCGCGGGCATAGAACGGAGTCCGATTATAGTACAGCTGTGAACATCTCATGAATGCAGTAACGCTCCTCTTGTTTGGCCCAAACCAGTGCCGCGGATAACTGTGGTAATACGAGAGAAAATACATGTTTCCCAGTGCTGATCCCATGACCCCAAGCAGGAGGTGTCATTACAAGGCCAAGAAACCATGACCAGGACCCGCTATAGTCTATGTGGGAAGTATGTGAGGGGGCCCTGGGTCAGGCTCGGTCCCAGCAAACATCTTGTGTGACCCAAGGTGCCGCGAGTTACATAGCAATGGGAAATCCATGTGTCCCCATACAATTCATTCTGTTTAGGTGTTAGATAGCTCAACACTGCAATGGAAAGTCTTTGAGTTCCTTGGGCGTGTCTATGCTGTCGGTGCACAAAGATGGTATTACACAAGAAGAAATCAGAGCGCCCAAACATGGCAGAGTTTCACCCCTCCCCCAATGACCTCGGCCCACATTTCTACCCTAGTCAGTCAGTGTATTTGTGTCAGACAGGTAAAACACTGCTCTGGGAAGTTTTTGTGCACTCACAGCATAGGCGAGCCAAAGGAACCCAAGGAAAGTATTAAACATGAAGCAATTACAGTGCCCAAACATGCCAGACTTTCACCCTGCTAAGGGCCTCGGCCTACATTTCTGCCCTAGTCAGTCAGTGGGTTTGTGTCAGACAGGTAAAACACCGCTATGGGAAGTCTTTGTGCACCCACAGCATAGGCGAGCCCCAGGAACTTAAAGATAGTATTATGCATAAAGAAATCACAGCGCCCGAACATGACAAGGTTTCACCCCGCCAAGGACCTCGGCCCACACCCTCAGCAATCCTTGGAATAAAGAGGACTTCGATGCTAATACAGCTGTGAACATCTCATTTAATTATTTGCGGTTGTTTTCACCGCTCCAAAGACTGGATTAACCAGGAACAAGTTCCACAGGCCCAACCTGGCGCAGTTGCATTTCCCCCAGGACATAGGCCTCTGCTCACATCCTCAGCAATCGCGGGCATGAAGCGGACTCCGATGCTAGTACAGCTGTGAAGGTTTCATTAAATCAGTTACGTTTGCTTTCACGACTCCAAAGACTGCATTAACAAGGAACAAGTTCCACAGGCCCAACCAGGCGCAGTTGCATATTCCCCAGGACATAGGCCTCTGCCCACACTCTCAGCAATCGCGGGCATAGAACGGAGTCCGATTATAGTACAGCTGTGAACATCTCATGAATGCAGTAACGCTCCTCTTGTTTGGCCCAAACCAGTGCCGCGGATAACTGTGGTAATACGAGAGAAAATACATGTTTCCCAGTGCTGATCCCATGACCCCAAGCAGGAGGTGGCATTACAAGGCCAAGAAACCATGACCAGGACCCGCTATAGTCTATGTGGGAAGTATGTGAGGGGGCCCTGGGTCAGGCTCGGTCCCAGCAAACATCTTGTGTGACCCAAGGTGGTGCGAGTGGCATAGCAATGGGAAATCCATGTGTCCACACACTATTCATTCTGTGTAGGTGTCGGATACCTCAATCAACAACGCAAGGGGAAAGCCATCTGCACTCTGCACCCTACCCAAGTCAGTCAGTGTATTTGTGCCAGACAGGTAAAACACCACTATGGGAAGTCTTTGTGCACTCACAGCATAGGCTAGAACCCAAAGACAGTATTAAACATGAAGAAATCACAGTGCCCAAACTTGGCAGACTTTCACTGCGCCGAGGACATAGGCCTCTGCCCAAACCATCAGCAATCGCGGGCATAGAGCGGATGCTAGTACAGCTGTGAACGTCTCATGAATGCAGTAACGCTCCTCTTGTTTGGCCCAAACCAGTGTCTCAGATAACTGTGATAACACAGGAGAAAATACATGTTGCCCAGTGCTGATCCCATGACAGCAAACAGGAGGAGGAGGTGGCATTACAAGGCCAAGAAACCATGACCAGGACCCGCTATAGTCTGTGTGGGAAGTACATGAGCGGGCCCAGGGTCAGGCTCAGTCCCAGCCTCCACCTTGTGTGACCCAAGGTGCCCTAAGTTACATAGCAATGGGAAATCCATGTGTCCCCACACAAATAGGTCAACACTGCAAGGGGATGTCTTTGAGTTCCTTGGGCTCGCCTATGCTGTCAGTGCACAAAGATGGTATTACACAGGAAGAAATCAGAGTGCCCAACCATGGGAGAGTTTCACCCCGCCAACGATATTGGCCTCGGCCTACAATTCATGCCCTAGTCAGTCAGTGTATTTGTGCCAGATAGGTAAAACACCGCGATGGGAAGACTTTGTGCACCCATAGTATAGAGAGACCCCTGTAATATTCTTGTAGCAAAGATATAAACAGACCCCAGTAACATTTTTTTAGTAAAAGTATAGGCGGACCCCAGTAACATTTCTGTAGCAGAAGTATAGGCAAAAAAACACCAGTAACATTTCAGTAGCAAATGTATAGGTGGATCCCAGTAACATTTCTGTAGCAGAAGTATAGGCAGACCCCAGTAACATTTCTGTAGCAGAAGTATAGGCAGACCCCTGTAACATTTCTGTAGCAAATGTATAGGCAGACCCCTGTAACATTTCTGTAGCAGAAGTATAGGCAGACTCCAGTATCATTTCTGTAGTAAAAGTATAGACAGATCCCAGTAACATTTCTGTAGCAGAAGTATAGGCAGACCACTGTAACATTTCTGTAGTAAAAGTATAGACAGACCCCAGTAACATTTCTGTAGTAACAGTGTAGACAGACCCCAGTAACATTTCTGTAGCAGAAGTATAGGCAGACCCCTGTAACATTTCTGTAGCTGAAGTATAGGCAGACCCCAGTAACATTTCTGTAGCAGAACTATAGACAGACCCCAGTAACATTTCTGCAGTAACAGTATAGACAGACCCCAGTAACATTTCTGTAGCAGAAGTATAGGCAGACCTCTGTAACATTTATGTAGCTAAAGTTTAGGCAGACCCCAGTAACATTTCTGTAGTAGAAGTATAGGCAGACCCCAGTAACATTTCTGTAGTAACAGTATAGACAGACCCCAGTAACATTTCTGTAGCAGAAGTATAGGCAGACCCCAGTAACATTTCTGTAGTAAAAGTATAGACAGATCCCAGTAACATTTCTGTAGCAGAAGTATAGGCAGACCCCTGGAACATTTCTGTAGCTGAAGTTTAGGCAGACCCCAGTAACATTTCTGTAGCAGAAGTATAGGCAAAAAAACACCAGTAACATTTCAGTAGCAAATGTATAGGTGGATCCCAGTAACATTTCTGTAGCAGAAGTATAGGCAGACCCCAGTAACATTTCTGTAGCAGAAGTATAGGCAGACCCCTGTAACATTTCTGTAGCAAATGTATAGGCAGACCCCTGTAACATTTCTGTAGCAGAAGTATAGGCAGACTCCAGTATCATTTCTGTAGTAAAAGTATAGACAGATCCCAGTAACATTTCTGTAGCAGAAGTATAGGCAGACCACTGTAACATTTCTGTAGTAAAAGTATAGACAGACCCCAGTAACATTTCTGTAGTAACAGTGTAGACAGACCCCTGTAACATTTCTGTAGCTAAAGTATAGGCAGACCCCAGTAACATTTCTGTAGCAGAACTATAGACAGACCCCAGTAACATTTCTGCAGTAACAGTATAGACAGACCCCAGTAACATTTATGTAGCAGAAGTATAGGCAGACCTCTGTAACATTTATGTAGCTAAAGTTTAGGCAGACCCCAGTAACATTTCTGTAGTAGAAGTATAGGCAGACCCCAGTAACATTTCTGTAGTAAAGTATAGACAGACCCCAGTAACATTTCTGTAGCAGAAGTATAGGCAGACCCCTGTAACATTTCTGTAGTAATTGTATAGACAGACCCCAGTAACATTTCTGTAGCAGAAGTATAGGCATACCCCTGTAACATTTCTGTATCAGAAGTAAAGGCAGACCCCAGTAACATTTCTGTAGTAACAGTATAGACAGACCCCAGTAACATTTCTGTAGCAGAAGTATAGGCAGACCCCAGTAACATTTCTGTAGTAAAAGTATAGACAGATCCCAGTAACATTTCTGTAGCAGAAGTATAGGCAGACCCCTGGAATATTTCTGTAGCTGAAGTTTAGGCAGACCCCAGTAACATTTCTGTAGCAGAAGTATAGGCAGACCCCTGTAACATTTCTGTAGTAAAAGTATAGATAGACCACAGTAACATTTCTGTAGCAGAAGTATAGGCAGACTCCAGTAACATTTCTGTAGCAGAAGTATAGACAGACCCCAGTAACATTTCTGTAGTCACAGTACAGACAGACCCCAGTAACATTTCTGTAGCTGAAGTTTAGGCAGACCCCAGTAACATTTCTGTAGTAAAAGTATAGACAGGCCCCAGTAATATTTCTGTAGTAACAGTATAGGCAGACCCCAGTAACATTTCTGTAGCAGAAGTATAGGCAGACCCCAATAACATTTCAGTAGTAAAAGTATAGACAGACCCCTGTAACATTTCTGTAGTAACGGTATAGACAGACCCCTGTAACATTTCTGTAGTAGAAGTATGGGCAGACCCCAGTAACATTTCTGTAGCAAAGTTATAGGCAGACCCCAGTAACATTTCTGTAGTAAATGTATTGACAGACCCCAGTAACATTTCTGTAGCAGAAGTATAGGCAGACCCCAGTACCATTTCTGTAGTAGAAGTATAGGCAGACCCCAGTAAAATTTCTGTAGCAAGAGTATAGGCGAACCCCTGAAACATCGGTGTACCATGAGTGTAGGCGAAGGCCGGAAAAATTAGTTAGATAACAATATAGGCGAGGGCAAGAAAAATTAGTGTACCAAGAGTACAAATGTACCCCTTAAAAATTTCTCAACCGAGAGGGCAGGTGAAACCCATAAATATTTTTTAAAGATACAGCTAGCTGTTGCTTAATTTGTAACATAGCCTGGAGGCAGCCCAAAAAAATTGGTTTATGTTAAAGTTTCAATACTCTTGAAACTTTGAAAAATTGTAAAAAAATTGTAAGCAGAGCCTTTTGGGCTGCAGAAAAATTGGCAGTTCAGCGTGATGACATGATGTTTCAGGAGGAGGAGTAGGAGTAGGAGGACTAACATCCGAGAGAAATTGACAAAGCTAATTCACCCTTTTTTTCCGATGATAGAGAATGCTTTTTTCTCCGGTTGCAGCGAAAAGAATCTTTAGTTTCCTCTGCTCTCCGCCGCTGGAGAAGTCTAGGGAAATCCAGGCTTTGTTCATCTTTATGAGTGTAAGCATGTCGGCACTGGCAGTTGACAGGTGGGTACGCTTATCCGTGATGATTCCCCGAGCTGCACTAAACACCCTCTCTGACAAGATGCTAGCGGCAGGGCAAGCCAGCACCTCCAGGGCGTACAGCCCAAGTTCTTGCCACGTGTCTAGCTTTCACACCCAATAGTTGTATGGAGCAGAGGCATCACGGAGGACAGTGGTATGATCGGCTACTCCCTCACCATCTTTTTACAGTGCTCCCTCCGACTCAGCCTCGACCCGGGAGTGGTGACACAGTCTTGCTGGGGAGCCATAAAGCTGGAAAAGGCCTTGGAGAGTGTTCCCCCGCCTGCGCTGGACATGCTGCCTGATCTCCGCGCCTCCCCTGCTACTTGGCCCTCGAAACTGCGCCTTCTGCCGCTAGCGCTGTCAGATGTGAAGTTTAGCATTACCTTTTCCACCAGGGCCCTGTGGTATTGCCTCACTCTCGAACCCCTTTCCTCTTGGGGAATGAGAGTGGAAAGGTTCTCTTTATACTGTGGGTCGAGAAGGGTGTACACCCAGTAATCTGTGTTGGCCAGAATGCGTCTAACGCAAGGATCATGAGAAAGGCAGCCTAACATGAAGTCAGCCATGTGTGCCAGGGTACCAGTACGCAACACATCGCTGTTCTCACTAGGAAGATGACTTTCAGGATCCTCCTCCTCCTCTCATCTGTTCAGCCCATACACGCTGAACAGATGAGAGGCAAGCAGCATGGGTACCCTCTGCAGTGTGCCCAGCTATCTCTTCCCCCTCCTCCTCCTCCTGCTCCTCCTCCCCCTCCTCCTCCTCCAAAACGTGCTGAGATATAGACATGAGGGTGGTCTGGCTATCAAGCGACATACTGTCATCCCCCGTCTCCTGTTCCAACCGCAATGCGTCGGCCTTTATGCTTTGCAGCGAACTTCTCAGCAGGCATAGCAGCGCGATGGTAACGCTAATGATTGCAGCATCGCCGCTCACCATCTGGGTAGACTCCTCAAAGTTTCCGAGGACCTGACAAATGTCTGCCATCCAGGCCCACTCCTCGGTAAAGAATTAGGGAGGCTGACTACCACTACGCCGCCCATGTTGAAGTTGGTATTCCCCTATTGCTCTACGCTGCTCATAGAGCCTGGCCAACATGTGCAGCGTAGAATTCCACCGTGTGGGCACGTTGCACAGCAGTCGGTGCTCTGGCAGATTAAACCGATGATGCAAGGTCCTCAGGGTGGCAGCATCCGTGGTGGACTTGCGGAAATGTGCGCGGATGCGGCGCACCTTGCCGAGCAGGTCAGACAAGTGCCTGTAGTTTTTCAGAAACCACTGAAACACCAGATTGAAGACGTGGGCCAGGCATGGCACGTGTGTGAGGCTGCGGAGCTGCAGAGCCGCCACCAGGTTACGGCCGTTGTCACACGCGACCATGCCCGGTTGGAGGCTCAGCAGCGAAAGCCAGTGGTCGGTCTGCTCTGTTAGACCCTGCAACAGTTCGGGGGCCGTGTGCCTCTTGTCACCTAAGCAGAGTAGTTTCAGCACGGCCTGCTGACGCTTGCCCACCACTGTGCTGCCGCGCCACACTGACTGCTGGCGACGTGCTGCTCACACTTCTTAATTGAGAGGTAGAGGTTGCGTAGGAGGAGGAGGAGGGGGAGGGTTTAGAGGAGGTGGCATAAACCGACGCAGATACCAGCACCGAGGTAGGACCTGCTATTCTGGGTGTAGGTAGGACGTGAGCGGTCCCAGGCTCTGACTCGGTCCCAGCCTCCACCAAATTCACCCAATGTGCCGTCAGGGAGATATAGTGACCCTGCCCGCCAGTACTTGTCTACGTGTCCGTGGTTAATTGGACCTTCCCAGTAACCGCGTTGGTAAGGGCACGATTTATGTTGCGGGAGACGTCCTGGTGTAGGTCTGGGACGGCAAACCGGGAAAAATAGTGGAGACTGGGGACCGAGTAGCGCGGGACTGCCGCCGCCATCATGTTTTTGAAAGCCTTCATTTCCACAAGCCTGTATGGCAGCATCTCCAGGCTGAATAATTTGACAATGTGCACGTTTAAAGCTTGTGCGTGTGGGTGCGTGGCAGTGTATTTGCGCTTTCGCTCCAACGCTTGTCTTAGCGACAACTGAATGCTGCGCTGAGAGACATTGCTGGATGGGGTGGAGGACAATGGAGGTGAGGGTGTGGGTGCAGGCCGGGAGGTGCTCGTGCCTGTGTCCCGAGAGGGGGGTTGGATCTGAGTGGGAGGTTGGGGCACAGGGGAAGATGCAGTGGTGTAACCCGGAGACGGTGAATTGCTTTCGTCCCACCTTGTGGGGTGCTTGGCCATCATATGCCTGCGCATGCTGGTGGTGGTGAGGCTGGTAGTGGTGGCTCCCCGGCTGATCTTGGAGCGACACAGGTTGCACACCACTGTTCGTCGGTCGTCTGCGCTCTCACTGAAAAACATCCACACCTTTGAACACCTAGCCCTCTGCACGGAGGCTTGGCATGAGGGGGTGCTTTGGGAAACAGTTGGGGGATTCTTCGCTCTGACCCTGCCTCTACCCTTGGCCACTCCACTGCCTCTTCCAAGCTGTCCTACTGCTGCACACTCCTCTCCCTCTGAAGCCCTGTCCTCAGTAGGCTTAGCAAACCAGGTGGGGTCAGTCACCTCATCGTCCAGCTGCTCTTCCTCCGAATTCTCTGTGCGCTCCTCCCTCGGACTTACTGCCCTTACTACTCTACTACTACTACCTCACTGATAGACAACTGCGTCTCATCATCATCATCCTTCTCACCCACTGAAAGTTCTTGAGACAGTTGTCGGATGTCCCCAGCCTCTTCACCTGGCCTCCGGGAACTTTCCAAAGGTTGGGCATCAGTCACGACAAACTCCCCGGGTGAGAGAGGAACCATTTTTTCCCACTCATGGCAGGGACCCGAGAACAGTTCCTGGGAGTCTGTCTGCTCATCAAAATATGTCATTTTTATGGAGTGAGGAGGCCGCGAGGAAGGAAGAGCAGCAGCCAGAGGATTCAGAGCTGCAGTCCCTAAGCCGGGAGTAGTGGACTGCAAAGAAGACTGGGTGGTCGATACATTGCTGGATGCATTTTCTGCCATCCATGACAGAATTAAGAATAGAGCAGGGCCCAAATAAATTACCCCACTGTACAGCACTGACAACTGGGCCTTAATTCACCGCACACAGAGACTTGTAGATAGCGGAGGCTCTATGCTGTTACTTGAAAAAGTAACCCGCTGTCTTGCACTGATACCTAGGGGTAATTTATTGCTCGTAGAGACCTGTAGATAATAGAGGCTGTGTGGAGTGGGGGTAGACTCTAAAGGCAGTGGTAAGTGCTGGTAACTGCGGCAATCTCAACCCCACCAACAGAAATGGTATTGTGAGATGCTCTGCACAGCGGCTGAGTTGAAATACTTTGCAGTGGCCCCAGTAATATTACAGTACTGTTTAGCGGTGAGACCGCTGTCTAATTCACTGCAGACAGAGACCGGTATAAATAAGTATGTTCGCAGCAGGCTAGGAATTATTTGCGTGCACTTTCACGGTGAGAGCGGTATTGTTTGTACGGCACTGCAGCCAGAAAAAAGTATTACTGAAGAGCTGCAAACAGGCCTAGCTGCGTAATACAAAAATGGAAGTAATACAACTCCCAGCAGGCCCCAAGTAAAATGCACATGGTCAGATGTAGCACAACAAAGGAGCTTTAGGATTTTTGCACAGAGGAAACGGACTGTATAGTGTATATATCACTTTCCCTCTAGAAGTGGCTGTGGCCCAACGCTCTGCGTCTAATTCACTGCAGACAGAGAACAGTATAAATAAGTATGTTGGCAGCAGGCTAGGAATTATTTGCGCGCACTTTCACGGTGAGAGCGGTATTGTGCTGCACTCCAGCCAGTAAAAAAAAAAAATTACGGAAGGCTGCAAACAGGCCTAGCTGCGTAATACAAAAATGGAAGCACTACAACTCCCAGCAGCCACCAGGTAAAATGCACACGGAGAGATGTAGCCCTAAGAAGAACCGTTGGGGTTCTTGAAGACAGCATCCTACACTAACACTTTCCGTATCTCAGCAGCACTTTCCCTATACTCTGTATAATAGACTGCAGACTGAGAATGCTATAGCTGTAATGGCCTGCACAGCCCGAGATGAAAAAAAAAATTGTGCACTACTGCTCCCAGCTAGCCACAACAGTAATGCACATGGTCAGATGTAGCCCTAAGGAGGACCCTTGGGGTTCTTGAAGACAGGATCCTACACTAACACTATCCCTGAATGAGCAGCAGCACTTTCCCTAATCTCTGCCAGCATATGTCTGAGGCGAGCCGCGGGCGGGACCGATTTAAGTACTCGGCGGTCACTTGATCTCGCCAGCCACTTACTGCAGGGGGGCAGGATAGCACTGGCACGTCACAGCAGGAAGTGGTAATGCCTTCCCTGCATGTCTATTGGCTAGAAAATGGCGCTAAACATGCAGGGAAGGAAATGAAATTGACTCGACTGCTGCGTGGTGCTCGTCTCGAGTAACGAGCATCTCGAGTACCCTAATACTCGAATGAGCATCAAGCTCGGACGAGTGTGCTTGCTCATCTCTAGTGACCTCCCTAAGAGATTTTTTTTTATATTTTCATATTTCATTTTATTTTGAAATGTGAAAGCATATTTGTGGTACCATTGTATTATACATGCAAATTGCTAGTGTTTAAAAATGACAGTGACATCTTAATCAATGCTCTTTCATCCTATGGACATTTTCTATTACGCTTGGCCTAAAACATATTCTTTCAGTTTGCCTAAATAAGAAGTGTAAAGGGTATTTTTCTTCCTTTTTAATGGTATTCTCAAAAGGTCAACATTTAACTGTGATCCATATATCTGACACCATTTCTTTTGAAATAAAAAAATATCCAACACTTAGGGGCTGGAATCAAGTCTTTTCTTCATAATGAGACTCAATAACATTTCAAGAACACAGTGGTGTAGTTGCACAAAAGATGACAGATTATAAAGAAGTAACGTGTTTCCATTTGTTAATATTATACTGCATATATATTTGCATTGAAAATCTCTTTACTAGGATTGTGCTGTTGCTTTTTCTCTAGGTTGTCTCCTTAGAGAACAATTCACAGAAATATGTGTCACTTAGTAAGAATTAACTTTTAATACTTATAAAATTGAATACACCAGATGATACAAAAATATAAAAGCACCCTATAAGGCCTTAGTCACACGGGCGTTTTTTCGCGCGATTTGCGGATTGCATGACGGATGCGCATCCGCAAATCGCGTGACCGGGGCCAAAAAAATCGCCCGAAAAATCTGCTCCTAGCCGCGTTTCATTAGAAACGGGCTGGAGCTGTCCAGCGCATCGAATTCAATGGAGCCGGCAATACAGCCGGCTCTATTGAAAACAATGCGCTGCGGGCGAGCGCAGGATGAATTGTCGGGAAGGGCTTAAATATATAAGCCCTTCCTGCCAATTCATCCAGAAAAGTGTAAAAATAAAAAAAATCTATATACTCACCTTGCCCCGGTAGACGGAGTTCAGAGCGGCCGGCCTGCAGTGGGTGTGAAGGGGGTGTGAGTCAGGCTTGCCCCTGATTGGCTCGCTGAACTCTGAACTCCGTCTGCCGGGACAAGGTGAGTGTATAGATTTTTTTTATTTTTACACTTTTCTGGATGAATTGCAGGGAAGGGCTTATATATTTAAGCCCTTCCTGCCAATTCATCCTGCGCTCGCCGGCAGCCCATTGCTTTCAATGGAGCTGGCTGTATTGCCGGCTCCATTGAATTCAATGGGCAAACATCGTTCTTCTCTGCCACAGCTGTTAGAGCTGTGGCAGAGAAGAATGATTTGTCTTCTATATGTTCTCAATGGGGTCGGCGCTGCTGCCGCCGGCCCCATTGAGCGCATATAGAGAAGACAACAGGAATCGCAGATCGCAGATAGGTGTGATTTCTGTTCTATAATTTATCGGACGAGCGCATAAAAAACGCTCATGTGTCCGATACCATTGCAAAGCAATGGTTTTAAAAAATCACCGGACGCATGCGCATGCGCAAATCGCGCGAAAAAACGCCCGTCTGACTAAGGCCTAAAGAGGAAAAGCAGACTGGGAAACCCCAGCAATAGTCAATAAGAGAAAATGAACAATTATAATAATTCTGCTGTGCTTGATCAAAATAAGTTAGCTTGCTGGGCCAAGTGGAAACCAATGCAGGTCAGGTTGATATCACTGTTTCTAGTACGCTCTGCAAAATGTGTAATCCTGCCTTCCAGGGGATACACAGGGCTACTGCCCCAACAGGCACAACCCTTTCCCAGAGAATAGCCCTGAAAAAAGCTCTAAGGGCCAATGTCCACGTGCAAATTTTAATTATAAACATATTCTAGATAAACTTAAAAAATTGGCTCAATATATATGGCCCCTATGAAAAAATAATAAAAGGTTGAGCCTCTTGGATTAACTATTTCGTCTATTGAGCTGCAACTATAATATTTGTAGCTTTGTAGATTTAGTGGACAGTGCACTCCAAAAAATCATTACAGTCTTTTTTTGAGCCGAAGAACTGGCTACAACTTGGTATATGCACTGAGCCAAAATATGGTTTCTACCATGGATGTATATGCCTACTTCAAGCCAGCCCATTGAGATTTGAATTTCAGCTTTGGCTGGTATTTACAGCTGGGTAGTTGATCTATCCCTACCCTATCCTGAGAAATTGATTGACTAGACTGGGTGTCCTTAGTTTTATATTTGTGTCGTTGTTAGGTAGCCCTTATTTTAAATGTGCTAATAAAATTGTTTTTAGGGAGCTGTTCTATTCTGTGAAGGTCCCACTTAACAGTGATTTTCAACAAGGCAGCATTAGAAAGCACAATCCTATCTGAGATGCCTTGTGCAACAATTACAACTTTTCCCAAACCAGCAAATGACCAGCCCAACAAATTACTATCAAATATTGGTACTACATATAAAAAACTCTGCACTCTCCTTTTTACATTTTATTTACAAGACATTTAGATAATTCACAGTAAGGCCTTAGTTAGACGGGCGCTTTTTCGCGCGATTTGCGCATGCGCATGCGTCCGGCGATTTTTTAAAACCATTGCTTTGCAATGGTATCGGACACATGAGCGCTTTTTATGCGCTCGTCCGATAAATTATAGAACAATATAGCTCGATTTATAAATAATTTTATTCTGATTTTTAAGAGTCTGCAATTATTTCCTAGCGAATTAAGTGCATACAGTATAGGTGTGCAGCTGCTCTAAGCCATTTCTTAACATTGCAGAAAAAAAAACTAATGCCAAGATATTACTATAAGCTGCAACAAAAGACATAATAAATACTAAAACACAAGAACATTTTCTAAAATATTTATTGTTTTATAAGAATGTCTGGTAAAATAGTAACAGATATGGCCACTGGAGGGCTTTCTAATGATATTTCGGCAGAGAAAGTTTGCTTCTTCTTAATAATCAGGAGCCACCTAACAGACTTTTGTAAAATGATTGAGCATGCCACTCCCATTTTGCTGTTGAGCCTGTGTTAAGGAGCAGCCTAGGTGGGAGCTTGAGGCTCCCAGGTAGGACAGGTTTGGACCCAGACATTGTGAGAGGAGAAGCTCTCTGGACTTCAACCCAAGAGTGGGTAAATTGACTGTGTTTATGATGTGTAATGAGTTATGGCACTAAGCCACATAGAGAGCGCCAAAATTGATGTATAGCGTGTGACCAGATGGTTAGACTTTATTTTGTGTACCCGTTAATGTACTGTGTGGAATATTGTGAACCATTGTTAGATTAATAAAACTAGCAGGTGTCAGATTTAAAGACGTTTTGGATGTTAAAGTGTGATCCTGAGAGTGGCGCCAACCATCTTGAGTGGAGAAGCTGGCAATCCTAAGTAATGACTAGTCCTCTATTGTCACAAATTGTATACAGAACAATGAAGATTAAGGAAGATTCCATATTTTTTTTAAATGATGACAGTTTTCCAGATTATAGTATTATATCAGTATTACCCTTGCATAGACAAAATCATAGAAGAAATAAGCAATAAAAAGAAAAAAGAACATAACAGGACTATAGCATAATATAACATTCTGCAAAAAAACACCTTTTATATGTTGTTAATCTGAATAACTTTCAACGCAGATTTCCCACATTTTGGGGAATTTCAGCATTGTGTGCTGTTGTATAGCAAACTTTTTTGTAAATATATGTATTGTTGATGATAGATATTACTTTGCTGATACATGGTAGATCAGGTTCCAATGTCTGATCAAAACAATTTTTGTACACAGTACCAAGTGGGCAATAACAGATTCATATGATGAAGGAAAATTTATCATGTTGATGAATAATAAGGTTTTACTTGGAAACAGTTTTATAATAAGGTTGGTAAGTATTTTGATAATAGATTTGATAACTTGCCAGGGTGGTTGAATAAAACTGCATTACCACATGATATGGGGGTAAGGATCCCATGTAATCTCAGTTTTGCCAACAATAGGCCAAGGATAAATATTATATGGAGTTTGGCTGGGGCAAAGTACCACCTTAGATGAGTCGTAGTTACAACTTTTTGATGGTTGGAACACCAAAAGGTTTTGTGGATGACTTTAAATGAATGATATGATAGTTTCAAGGATATAGTGACCTAGAGGTCCTTCTCCTATTTATTTTAATAAACGGCAATGAAGAATTAGTAGTCTAGGAATTCAAAATATTGTAAAAGGGAATTCCAAGGGATTTCTATTTGACATTGATTAGAAAATAGTAAAACATTAGAGTTGCTATTGTTAGTAATGAATTCTTACAGAAATGCATGAATTTATAAAACTTCTTGGTTGGATAATTTATATTTTTGTATTAGAAATGTAAAATATGGTATTCGATTTGGATCAAATAAAGCCTGGATTAATTTTAATTTTTATCCATTTGTTTCCCAATTGTGCAATCTTAGGATAGGAATATAATATTCAAGGAATGATATAGGTATTTGATTCTTAGGAATACTTTTGTTTTTGGGCTTCACATTGTGGCAATCAACCTGTTTTAGGTGCTTTTTTAATACATGCTTCCATTCTATTCCACATTTTCTCAGATTATAAAGGAGATTTTTTTAAATTTACTAAATTTTTTGAGGGTTTCAAAAATAGTTTCCAGGGATTGAGCTGGGAAGTAGTTATCAAAATTATATTGTCAGCATATAGGTCAATTTTATGTATAGTCAGATCAAATTGTATACCCTAAATTCTGTTAATCATTCTGATTGCTTCAACAAGTTAAAAAAAATATATAAGGGAGAGGGGACATCCTTGTCGAATCCCATTTGATAAAGTCAATTTTTGGGATAGGCTTCCAGAAATAAATATTGTTGCTGTTGGGTTTGAATAGATTGCTTTAATTGCCAAAAATATAAGACCTGTAATATCAAATTTAGATAATGTGGAAAATGCATATTACCAATTTGCCCTATCAAACACTTTTTATGTGTCCATTGTTAGAAAAGTGTCTGGGGTATTATTGCATTCACAATGTTGTAATAGATATATCATTTTTATTGTTAATAATTTTAAACTGCCATTAATTCCAGAGCAGAAAAGTGTAGAAATGAAAAAAAATTAGAATTTTAGCTATGTTACAGTGTGTATGCTACTATAATACATATATAAAACAATAGACATGATTAACAAATTGATACGAGGGAGAGAGCAACCCGTGAATGAGGGCTTACAGTGTACAGGGTAAGGAAGAGGGACACAATAGATGGAGGTAGAAAGTGCTCATGTTGTGGTGGTAGCAAGGTTACTGTAGATTGGAGACTTGTTTGAAGAGTTAGGTTTTCAAGTTCCTTTTGAAGTTTTCCAAGGTGATGGAGAGTCTGATGCGTTGATGTAGTGAGTTTCAAAGTATAGGTGACACAAGGGAGAAATCCTACACAGGATATGAAGAGCACATCATGGGAGAGTGTAGAAGGAGGTCTTGCGAGGACTGGAGGTTATATGTGGGGAGGCATCAGGATATTAGGTCAGGGATATATGAAGGGAACATGTTATAAATATATTGTTATGTTACTGATAATATCTTGTATTAGATTCTTTTGGTACGTGCCAGCAAATGAATGGAATGGCAGAAGGAAGACACAGTTGAGTAACTAGTGGAAAGGTGTATTAGCTAGCCAACAAAGTAGAGGATGGATTATAGGGTCAGATGTGTATTGGAAGGAGGATGAAAAGATGTCTATATCGGAGATAATAAGGGCATGAAGTAACCTATTTTCCTGATTTAAGGTTGGGAAAAGATCATATTCAAGAGATTTTTTTGAGCTGAAGGTGAGAGGAGGTGGCTAGGGCTTGTATGTGTGGTTTGTAGGAGAGGGTGGAGTTAAATGTTATTCCAAGACAGTGGATTTATGAGACTGGTGAAAGTGTGAAGCCATTGATTTTGATTGATAAGTCATCTTGGGGTGTTGAGGGGCGTGGGGGAAAGATAATGAATTCAGCTTTTTCCATGTTAATGTTCTTGCATTATCAGGACCTTGCCTTTCCAATGTATCACCTACTTAGTCACACCTAATTAAGGAGTGGAGAATATTCATCAATCTTGATGCTATAATTTTTGCATACATTTTAAAGTCTCCATAAAATAAGAAAAAGTCTGAAGTAGGGTTTGGGAATAGTTAAAATTATGCAGTCAGCATTTATTTTGGGAAATTTCTAGTGTTTGTGGATAGCTGGAATATTTCTTGTAGATTGGGAGTTAATACATGAGAAAAAATTTTATTGCAGTCATTTGAAAAACTCTGTGGTCTTAAGAGCTAAAAGCATTTTTAATGTGTTTTCAGGGGCTGTTTTATCAGTTGTTTGAAAGTAGTAGAGTTAATGGATAAATTAACCTCTGACATCATTCTGCTCTTGAAATCAGTGATTCTGCTTAGCAGCACTGACAATGGGAGGCACAGGTTCATGTGATGGAATAGCTGAGGAGGAAGAGGTAGAACATCTAAACTTGTGATCTGAGTAAAGTGCTGCAAGATAATGTTACAGCTTTGGTTTGATAACTGTGGAGAAGAAGCTAATTATGGGCAGAGGTACTGTATGTAATAGTACAGGTACCATGATGCTGAAGGTGTTCTGCTAAAAATCGTTGTGTGAGAGAGGCTTAGTAGAAAGTATGGACTTCTTCTGTAATAAATCTGAGCCTGGCATATGATTGTAGGATATTTACGGAGTTGTACTTGTAGATCCAATGCCATCTTTGAAGCAATCAAGTTCTGTGGTCAGGAAGAGAAGTAGTGGCTTAATAGCCAAGTTTTAGCTGGTCTTTTACTGACCATGTCAGGAATAAGTCATCTGAAGTATTGAGGCTGAATTTGCTGGCAGTGTTTTGGGCTAAATTAGGTAAGAGCTAAGACAGACCTCCTAGTCTCAGTGGCCATTAGTCAAACCACACCTCTCTTCTATGTTAACTTTTGACTAAATGACTTATTACAATGGATTGCACCAAAAATATCATGCACACATTCAAATGATCATATAATACAAAACTTTACTTTGTAAAATGTCTAATTTGTGGGTTTTCGAAAAATTCAATCAAATTAAATAATTTGTTACAAATAATTATTCAGAATCCTTAACTGACTAATAAACAAACATCAAAGTTCCTGAAAAACAATGATATACAAAAAGGATGGACTTGCAAGTTAAAACACGTTAACACAATTTTAACACTGTACTACTAATATAGATGGAATATAAAATTGCATAGCACAAAAACTATATTTATGTAACATACTATAGAAAAAAGATAGCTTTGAAGAATCTTTTTCCAAAAATGTGCTAGCCTGCACAAAATCACAATAGCACTAGCAGCTTAGTCACGAATTTAGAACACATAACTTCAGGCCACATTAAAGTTTTAGACACTGTGTTCTCTAAGGAAGACATACAACAATGCATGATAAAAAAATACAAGATGACCTAATAAACCAAAACGGAGAACATTGATTATTTTGCAAGATACTGTCACAGCAATACAGTATGTTATAACTATAATAAAGATGTCACAGCCAATATTATGTGACTTTAACAGTAGGCAGTGCAAAGCAATTTTTGAAGGTTACAGGAAGAATTCATAAATATTTTGTGAAGTGTGCGTTACTGTTACCAAAAGCATGTACCACAAACTTGAAGGAATGCTGTAAGTCAAACATCCTCACATTTTTTCTGTTTTTATAAATTTCATTTTCCAGTTGCTATACAAAGAAACTACTTGTTTATTCTGAAGAATTTATTACTACAAGCCAATAACACAATCATAAACTGAATAGACTGGAACCTAAAGAGGTATGCTCTTTTATATTGTAATAATTATGATGCACACTGGATTTGATAAGCCTTTTTTTACACTGCTCAACTAAATGTTTTAAAGGGGAAATTTAGTCAAAATGATCTCTTTTTTTGTTAAAATGGCATTTATTAAAATTTTCAAAACAGACAACCAGTTGAGTAGTTATCTTTCATGTTAAGAGAATATATAAACAAAAATACACATCAAATTGCATATAAAAACAATTGTACACTGGGGTGAATGCCCACGAACAGATTTCTACCGCGTTTCCTGTGGCGGAAATCTGTGCGTGAATTCCGCAGCTATTACGTTCTACTGAACTTAATAGCTTTCTGCCTGCCAATGCTCACATGTGGAATTCTACCATGGATTTCCGCAGCAGGATATAAATTGCGACATGTTGTACTTGCCATGGATTTATGCTGCGGGAGGTCTCCATTAATATAGCATTAATGGAGACCGTGGAATTCCGCGATCACCAGCACAAACTTTTTGTTTTTAATCGCAGTATTCCAGTGATGCGACGCTTAATTGAGCGTATAGTTGAAAAGAAGACAAAAAAGTGTGAAAACAGAAAAATAGGTACCAGGTAATGGGAAATAATTCAGTTAGTGCTCCTAGTTTTTATCATCTCACTATGGTGGTTTATGGGTATTTCATGAGTATAAGGGTTGGCTAAAGGTATTTTCAAGGAAAATACTATTGATGACCTATGATCAGGATAGATCATCAATAGTTGATCGCTGTGGTCCATCACTCGGGACCCCGACTGATCAGCTGAGCAGGCACATGCTGTCAGCTCTGCAAATACACAGAGGTTGGAGCAGAAGCCTTTGCACCAACCTCCGTGTATTGGTCAGCGCTCGCAACTGCAGGCACAGCTCACAATGATTTCAATGAGAGCCGTGCCTGCAGTTACAAGCACTGGCCACTACAAGGTGGTCAGTGTGCAGACTTCCGCTGCTTCCACTCCAACCTATGTGCATTTGCGGCGCTGACAGCATGTGCCAGCTCAGCTGATCTGTCAGGGTCCAGAGCGACAGACCCCAGCCAATCAACTATTGATGACCTATCCCTAGGAAAGGTCATCTATAGTATTTCCCTGGAAAACCCCTTCAACGAGGTTTACAATGGGAGCGAGAAGATCAGGTTCCCCATATATGATAGAATTTAGAAAGTGTAAAGGTATTGCCTGCAAGCATTTTCTCACAGACATATGTCTGCTTTATCAATGCTATAATTTCTCCTGAATTGGTGACATCTAAACTATTTCAGTCTTGCAATATAACCAAATTGGATAAAGCCAGCATTTTATATTCAAAAATTCAAAATTTCAGTGGGATTGAATGTGAACAAGAGCGCCAAGGATGTGGTTTTCTGAATCTCACAACCTACCAAAGAAAACACCGTCTAAAACATGGAGTCCCAGTATTGCTAAAGTAAGGGACAACTCCACAATGTATGCAATAGTGTCCTCTTACCACCAAAATTTCTACAGCTGTGCAGCTAGCGTTCATATGGGCCAGACAGACTGGTGTATAATACCACTGCAGTGTTACGCTCTTTAATGTCTTCACCTGTGAGCTACACTTAAGAGCTTTGTGTGTCAGATAAAAGGCTTATTTCCATTCTTTGTCACTGATTACTTGAGCTACCTCCCTCTCCTATTCCCTTGGTTGATATATGTTTCAAAGGGTTTCATGATCATGCAGTAAGGTATATATAGGTTTTAACCCTTTTGTGCCCCTGAAAAACAGTTTGAATATATTTGGGTTACCTTGAAGCAGTGAAGATTTGTGAATATTTAAGAAATGATAGATTTGTAGATTTTTATAATAGTCTCCTGAAATCAGATGGTATTGGGATACTAGTTGTTCAAAAGATCTGAGAGACTCATCTTGCAATAAATGTGCTAGAGTAGAAATACCTGATGTGGACCACCTAGAGATATTCAAGTAAGAACTGCATGCTGAAGTAGATACAGGAATAAATATTTTGTTGACACCCAGGGGCTTTGCAGGATTAGGAATAAGGATGAGCGAGTATACTCGCTAAGGCACTACTTGTCCAAGTAATGTGCCTTAGACGAGTATCACCCTGCTCGTCCATAAAGATTGGGGAGCCGCCGCGGAGCGGGGAGCTGCGGGGGAGAGCGGGGAGGAACGGAGGGGAGATCTCTCTCTCCCTCTCTCCCGCCCGCTCTCCCCTGCTCCCCGCCGCGACTCACCTGTCAGCCGCAGCAGTCCCCGAATCTTTATGGACGAGCAGGGAGATACTCGTCTAAGGCACATTACTCGGACGAGTAGTGCCTTAGCGAGTATACTCGCTCATCTTAATTAGGAACCATTTTCCACAGCTTAATAGACATATAGGTTAATGGAGAGAGACTGAAGTTAGTTCCATAAAGGAATTACAAGCAGTGATTTAGTTGAAATAAGAGATGCTAGATAACTCTATAATAAACCCAATGTTTCTGTGTTTCAGACCTCCACCATAAAGCTGGCTGGGAAACATGTATACAAGTAATGGTCGTGAATAGCTCCTACACACCTATCTTTTGTAAGTATTTGTTGTAGCTAGGTGGGGTTTTATGTTGTGCCCAAACAAAATGGCATAATATTTGATTTGTGGCTATAAAGAAACATATTGGTAGTTCAATGGGAAGAGTACAAAATACACATAATAATTTTGGCACCAAAAGCATTTTAAAAGTAAATACTTTCACCAACTATGATATTTAAAATTTAGTCACTGAGATCAATCCTGAAATATCTACAGCATACATTCAAAATTATGTTTATACAGGGATATTTAATATCATCAAATTCCCAGTCAAAAGAGTGTTTATTTTGCAGGCAGTGTAGTAGATCATTAGAAATATTCATAGGTAAAATCTGAGATTTTTGTGTATTTATTTTATATGAAATCTGACCAAACTCTTTTTAAGACCTCCAGTGCATTATCTAGGGAGGTTATGGGATCTGTTAATGTCAGAATAATATCGTCTGAGTCAGAGGTGTAACTTGAAGCTTCTGGGCCCCAATGCAAAACCTATAACAGGGCCCACAACTATAATGCTTTATTCATAGTACTGGGCTCCCTATATGGAGAAGAGAGGCGTTATGAGCCCGGGTGCAACCCCATCCCCTGTATCCCCTATAAATACGCCCCTGGTCCAAGTATAACAATATTAAATGTGTGTGGTCTCCAACGTAAACGTTGTTGATTGAAGGGTTCCCTCTAAAAGCCTGGGCTAAGTATTCTGGGGATAACATAAATATCAGCGGAGACAGCCTATTCTGCTGCCATTTGTGATGTTAAAGTTTCCAGTCTCAGCCCCATTTGTAAAACTTTATGCTTAAGGGTTTGAATATAAAGCAGATATAGCTTGAAAGAAGAGCCCTCTAATGCCATTTTCCACAAGGCCACAAATACATACAACCAGTTTATGCAGTCAAATGCCTTTCTAGTGTCTAAAGATAGCAGAACTGCAAGTATTTTCTTAGATTCAATAAAATGTGTGATATTTAAAACCCTTTTATAATTATCTGGTGCTTGCCAGCCTTCCACAAATCTCACTTGATCTTCTTTAATTAGTGATGGCAATATAGGTGCCAAGCTAGAGGCTAACATCTGGATTTTTTCCCGGTTTAGGGCAAAGTAACTATTAGAGCTGGCTGGTTGTCTTTTGGGAAGGAACCTTATGTGACCTTATGTGACCGCTAACTGAAAGGCTTTACACATGTGTATAGGGATACGATTTGCCAAAAGGTTTTCTAATAGGCATTTGTAAGTCCATCTGGGCCTGATGATTTACGGGCTGGTAGGGAATTGATGTGTTCACGCACTTCTGGTAATGTAATCGGAGAGTTAAGAGTTTCTCTCTGCGTCTTAAAGAGGATGAGTAGTTTGATATTTTGCAAAAATGTTTGGACATGTTGTGTTGCACTCGAGAACACAAAAGGATCGTCTTTAAAATTGTAAAAGGCTGAGTAATATTTTCTAAAGTTATTCGCTATATCTACTGGGTTCATTAGTTTCCCTTTATTCTTCTGACTTATGAGATATGAAATCCAAGATTTAAGGTGTTGGGCTTTAAGATAAGAGGCCAGCAATTTACCAGATTTATTGTTTTGCAAGTAATATTGGGCCCTAATTCATTTTAATTTCCTCTTATAGCTCCTCTGCCTGTTATGCTGTTTGTGATTGCTTTTATTGCATTAAGAGGGCTTTAATTTTATCGATTAGCTCTTGTAAATGTCTAACTCTTTCTTTTTCATTTACATAGTGTTCTAGCCATATAAACGAGCTCCTTATATATCTTTTATGATCATTCCATAAAACATGGGAGTTTACTACATTTAGGGAAAAATATTCCCTTAGGTATTTTTCAAGGTTGTTTATGTGTCCTGGTTCAAATAGAAAAAAAATCATTTTTTAATGTTGGCATTACATTATATTATTCCGCTATGGTCAGACACATTGCAGCATAATCAAACCAAGTGATTGTCTCAATTGTCACATTCTGAGACAGCAATTGTAAAGATCTATCGGTTATAACATGTCAATTCACGAATATCTATTGTGAACAAGTAAATAGAAGAAATACTTCTTCTCGGAGCTATGCATTGCTCTCCATACCATTCCACCTTGTATTACTCAAAGACTAAGTTGAAAGTTGTGTCCATGCTAGTATCTGAAACTGCATTAAAATCAACACAAATAAGAAGTTTACCTTGTCTAACTTTGGAAAGAATGCATAGAATTTTATGGGTAAAGTTCCTCTGTTTGTTATTTGGATCATGCATTGAGACTGGTGTGTAGATTGGGTTGTTTGTAGAGCAGACTATTATTGCATATCTGCCTTGTGTGCTTATTGTTTCTTGGATAAGCTGAAATACTACAGAGTTTTTTTTAATCACAATTAATACTCTTTTTGCCTTAGAGGTGTAATGGGATTGAAATATTCTAGAGCAGCTTGGGTGTTTTATACGGAAAGTATCCTTTGAAACTATATATTTTACCTGTGCCCAAAAAATATTTGGAGATAGGGTTTTTACATTTTTCCATATATACGCCCATTTTTCTGGGCTATTTAGACCCTTAACATTTAACAAAACTACTATAATGGTTAAGTTCCCAGAAAATGCACACCTCTTCGCAAGCCATATACAACATCTCCTCTACAAGCCACAATGACCCTAAATATCCTTTCCCTTAATGTAATTGGGCTAAATTCCCCACAAAGAAGAAATTTAGCATGGAAGGAAGCGTTGCTTCATAACGTGGATATTCTCTGTTTGCAGGAGATCCACTTTGCCACTTCGCGACTTCCAAGATGACACACAAAAAATTCTCGGTTGTAATATCTGCATGCGCAGAAAAAAAGCAGGCAGGCGTGTTAATCACCATCAAAGAGAGTGTCCAGTTCACAATCTCTACCCAACTACTACATACTAAAGGCAGATACATAATATAGTAAACATGTACACACCTAACACGAGACAAATTAATTTTATGTCCAGAGTCATGGGGAAAGTGCAGAGGTTTGCAAAGGGAAACGTATTTATATGTGGTGACTGTAACCTAGTACCAGACAAAGCATGTGACTCAACAGCTTCAGAAAAACATACTGGTCCAATATTGGGTCCCTGGTTACAACATGAGGGACTGTATGATACATACAGATGCTTAAATGCATCAGCTAAAGCATATACTTTTATCTCTGCGTGCCATAGGGCTTTTTTCTAGAATAGACTTATAGTAGACAGGGTAGAGTAGACAGGGAGACTTTGCCACTGATAATCTCCTCAAAAATCTGCAACGTGCACCAACAGTGACCACATTTTCCATAGGGAATAAATATTCCCACCCTGCAATGGGGAAAATTAATACATTTCTACTTAAGATCCTCAAGTACAAGCATTGAATCACCAAAGCCATCAAAGAATGTTTTGCCCTTAATTCAAATACCAAAGTGGACCCACTGGCTGTCTGGGCAGCCCATAATGCCTACATGAGGGGTATTTTTATACATTTGTGTCTCAGTATAAAAAAAAAACAGCTACTATTGAACACCTCTTAACCCATATTCGTAAGACAGAAGGAGAACTGAAGGTAGCCCCATCAGGCTTCCTCACCAACCAACATTTTAGTCTAAGGGAGAAGCTAAGTTAATCCCTCATAAGCGACTACGATAAGGAAATGTGCCAATACAGGGTTTCCCTCTATTCATCACTAAATAAACCCTTGACGATGCTGGCCATTTGGGTTAGGAAGAAATTTGCTAAAACTTCATTTGGAGCTCAGATAAGAAAGACCATAAAATCTCCCATCCTAAGCAAATAGCAGATGTATTCAGGACATATTACAGCAAGCTGTATAATCTAAATGATGATAGGCAAGCCTTCCAACCTTCTTCAACTCATGTAGATTTTTTGCTAAAAAAATCCCCTCCCCTCCCTGTCCCTGGAACAAAATGCATTGCTGGGGTCTCCTTTGTCCCCCTCAGGACTAAGTGAGATGTTTGCATCGCTAAAAGCTCAAACGTCCCTGGGACCAGATGGATTCACCAACGAGTATTACAAAATTTTTACTCCCTCCCTGTCCCCCTTATCGCAATGTGTCAGGGTAGATTCCTATGTGAAATGTTGCAAGCTACCATAGTGGCTCTCCCCAAGCCTGGAAAGGATCCTACAACCCCTGAAAATTTCTGACCGATTTCTCTGCTCAATACAGATGTAAAAATCTATGCAAAAGCCCTGTTCAGAAGACTCCTTAAGCTCATGCTGTTCCTTATTCACTCTGACCAGATAGAAGGATAGGCAAACCTCAGATGGCACCAAGTGGCTGATCAATTTAATCCATCACTTGGAAATATTGCATACACCATATATTTATAGCCCTGGACTCTGAGAAGGCCATTGACCGCATTCACTGGGGCTATGCATTTGCAGTACAGGAAAAATTTGGATTCAACGAGAAAGCAGTGGATGCAGTCAGGGTGCTTTATTCGACACCCTCAGCCAGAATTTTGGTGGATGACAGAATGTCAGACCCGTTTAATATCACAAACGGAAGAAGACAGGGATGCCCGATGTCACCTCTGTTCTTTATCTTAATTATTGAACCTCTGGCAGAGCTAATAAGATCTAACCCGAATGTAAGAGGCATCTCTGCGAGCACTAGACAACACAAATTAGGTCTCTTCATGGATGATATTGTCCTTACACTTACTAGCCCTTTAGGCTCTTTGAGAGCATCATATGATAATATACAGCAATTTAGCTGAGTGTCATACTACTGTCTAAACGAATGCAAAACTCAAATCATGGGTATTAATGTACTATTAGACCTCCAAAATTCTATTGAAAAAGAGTTTCATTTTGAATGGCAGAAAGATAAAATCCCATATCTGGGAGTGACACTAAACCATCCACTCAAAAATTTGATAGAAGCAAACTTTTTGACCCCCTTGTCTGATATTCAATTAGAACTTGACTTATACGGGAAACATCAACTGTCATGGATGGGCAAGATCTCATGATTATACAAGATGATGGTGCGCACTAAAAAAATTTAGTTTTTTTCTGAAACTTGCCTGTTCATGTCCTGAAAGGAATACTGAAAAAATTCAAATACAGCTATCCACATTTGTTTTGAGTGGGAAAAAACTTAGGGTAGCACTGTCTATTCTAGCCTTGCACCCAAGACGAAGGGGAGTGGGACTGTCGAAACTTGAGGAGTATTATAGAGCTTGTATCCTAGGCCAAACTAGGTGATGGATGCAAAGAAATGTTAACTTGGGATGGGTGGGTATAGAAAAAGATCTAAATAAATCTAGGCCTCTCAATCTCCTACTCCTAGCAACCACTAATTAACAATCCATCGCTAACAGTTAAGTCGGACTTCATGTCTCCTCCCATGGTGGCAACATTGGAGGCATGGCACACCATTATCAAGACCTCCAGTGACTTTGACACTCTAACCACATTACAGATCCCCATGGAGGTCTTGGATCATTTCATTGAAGACTTAGGCCGCCTGCACACGGGCGGAAATCCCGCGGCGGGATTATCCGCAGGATTTCCGCCACTAAAAGCCTACATAGGAGTGCATTACAATACGCACTCCTATGCAGACGGCCGCGGTTTGGTCTATTTCTGTGCGGGGCTCGCAGAGCCTCGCACAGAAATGTCACTCACCCGGCCGCCGGCTCCGGTCTGCGCATGCGCCGGCTGCCCGGCAGCCGGCACATGAAAGAGCCAGGGCCGCCAGGCGCGGGCGAGTACGCGCTCCTCCCTGCAGGCGCTGGGGTCGGGTCCCGCGGCGAGAATCCTCGCCGCCGGATCCGACCCGCTCGTCTGCAGGCGGCCTTAGGAATATGCAAATGGAAGATTAGAGGTGTATGTTGGGTGGGGGACCTTTTGACAAAGAGTGGTAACAAACCCTTCGATATATTGGTGAGAGAGTTTGGTCTTCCCTCCATTGAAAGGCTTAGATATATGCAGGTTAGTTCTTTCTTACACATGTCTAAATTAAGGCAAATCAATGTGACTGTAGAAGTACAATACTTGTTGCAACAAGCAATATTAGCCAGTGACTAGAAAATTCTATTACATCCTCACGGGTAACTCTTACCCAAGGAAAAAGGTGCGTGTCCTCAACTGGGAAAAAGAAATAGGCGACAGTTTTCCAATGGAGGAATGGATCTCAGCATCTACAGTTGCAGCATGTGGCACGAATGGAGTAGCAATATTAGAGACCCATGCCAAAGTGTCAGCACGGTGGTACCTAACCCCATCTATCTTGGCAAGTAGAGGGGTGGGAAGCAGGGACAGGTGCTGGAGGAAATGCGGCCAGGTAGGCTCACTGATACATATTTTTTGGCCTTGACCACAGATTAATTTGTTCTGGGAAGCAGTGCTTGACACCCTAAAAATAGTCACAGGAGTCTCCCTACCAGATATACGTAAAACATTACTTCTACTCATTGGTCTAAAAAGCCTACACCATAATGTGAGGAGTCCCCCCTTCAAAAAAAAAAAAAAGTTAAAAGACTTGATTTGGTTCCTTATTGGGGACTCCTAAAAAAGCAAAGAAAAAACAACCATGGCAGGCACACCACAGTCAAACATTTACTATGGCAGATAACATAGCGGCCTTGCTTGAACAGTTTCTGAGGACGAAATCTCAGGAAGTGCTGTAGCACTAGTATGCACTAGTATGCAGTACACTTGAAAAGAAATACTAGAGGGAAGAGCAGAGCATCTGGCTTGGATCATCAGAGAATTTGAGGGACAATCATTTAAAATTAGAGATGAGCGAACGTACTCGTCCGAGCTTGATGCTCGTTCGAGTATTAGGGTACTCGAGATGCTCGTTACTCGAGATGAGCACCACGCGGTGTTCGAGTCACTTCCATTTTCTTCCCAGATAAGTTTGTGCCGTTTTCTGGCCAATAGAAACGCAGGGAAGGCATTACAACTTCCTCCTGTGAAGTTCCAGCCCTATCCCACCCCCTGCAGTGAGTGGCTGGGGAGATCAGGTGACACCCGAGTATGTAAACTGGGGCCGGCCACGGCTCGCCACAGATGGACGCTGAGAGACATTAGGGAAAGTGCCGTCCTGCTGTAGCTGCTATAGGGAGAGTGTTAGGCTGTTATCTTCGTCTTTAGGAACCGCAACGGTCCTTCTTAGGGCCACATCTGACCGTGTGCAGTACTGTTGAGGCTGCTTTTAGCAGTTTTGCACAATTTTTTTATTTTTGTATATCGGGCGTGCAGACCATAGCGTCCTCAGTCTGCAGTCATTTTACTGAGTATAGGGGCAGTACTGCTGAGGCAGGGACAGTGGTACAGGGAAAGAGAAATACTGGCTATATAGGCAGTGGGCTTTTTAAAAAAATTGGAAAAAAAAATCTTTGGGCTGCCTGTGACCGTGTTCAGTTTACTGCGTGTCTGCTGGGGGTAGTAGTTGCTCACTATTACCCAGCTAGGTGTTACTGCAGCCTTGCGCATAATTTTTTCTGGCTGCACTGTGCTTTCAATAACCACAGTCATCCTCCAACAGGGAAATCCATATACAGGCTATATAGGCAGTGGGCTTTTTCCCAAAAATGGGAAAAAAATACTATATTTGGGCTGCCTGTGACCGTCTTTAGTTTACTGCGTGTGTGCTGAGGGTAGTAGTCGCTCATTAATACCCAGCCTTGCGCATAATTTTTTCTGGCTGCACTGTGCTTTCAATAACCACAGTCATCCTCCAACAGGGAAATCCATATACAGGCTATATAGGCAGTGGGCTTTTTCCCAAAAATTGGAAAAAAATACTATATTTGGGATGCCTGTGATAGGCTTCAGTTTACTGCGTGTGTGCTGGCGGTAGTAGTCGCTCATTATTACCCAGCCAAGACTGTGACCGTGTACAGTTTACTGCATGTCTGCTGGGGATAGTAGTCGCTCATTATTACCCAGCTAAGCGTTACGGCAGGCTTGTGCATAATTGTTTCCTGGCTCTGCTGTGTCCGTTACATGATCACCGTCATCCCGCCAGAGGGAAAGAGTATACATATATACGCTGCATACGGTGTCTGTCTGGTTTTTCACCTCACCATTTTAAAAAATTGAAGCAAAATACTTAAGGCCTACCACTGGCCTTTGGCCACTTGACTGGTTCTGCCCTGTGAATTCCAGTAGCTCAGTCATACGCACCTAGGTCTGACTACAGGCTTGCGCATAATTGTTTCCTGGCTCTGCTGTGCGTTCCGTAAGCGAAGTCAGCCTCCAACCACAGGTCAATAAGCGGCACGTTTAATTACAGCGTTCTGTTTCTGCTCTACTCATAATACACCATGCTGAGGGGTAGGGGTAGGCCTAGAGGACGTGGACGCGGGAGAGGACGCGGAGGCCCAAGTCAGGGTGTGGGCACAGGCCGAGCTCCTGATCCAGGTGTATTGCAGCCGACTGCTGTAGGATTAGGAGAGAGGCAAGTTTCTGGGGTCCCCAGATTCATCGCACAATTAATGGGTCCACGCGGTAGACCTTTATTAGAAACTGAGCAGTGTGAGCAGGTCCTGTCGTGGATGGCAGAAAGTGCATCCAGCAATCTATCGACCACCCAGTCTTCTATGCCGTCCACTGCTGCAACTCTGAATCCTCTGGCTGCTGCTCCTCCTTCCTCCCAGCCTCCTCACTCCATGAAAATGACACTGAGGAGCAGGCAGACTCCCAGGAACTGTTCTCGGGCCCCTGCCCAGATTGGGCAGCAATGGTTCCTCTCCCACCGGAGGAGTTTGTCGTGACCGATGCCCAACCTTTGGAAAGTTCCCGGGGTCCGGGGGATGAGGCTGGGGACTTCCGGCAACTGTCTTAAGACCTTTCAGTGGGTGAGGAGGACGATGACGATGAGACACAGTTGTCTATCAGTGAGGTAGTAGTAAGGGCAGTAAGTCTGAGGGAGGAGCGCACAGAAGATTCACAGGAAGAGCAGCTGGACGATGAGGTGACTGACCCCACCTGGTTTGCTAAGCCTACTGAGGACAGGTCTTCAGAGGGGGAGGTAAGTGCAGCAGCAGGGCAGGTTGGAAGAGGCAGTGCGGTGTCCAGGGGTAGAGGCAGGGCCAGACCGAATAATCCACCAACTGTTTCCCAAAGCGCCCCCTCGCGGCATGCCACCATGCAGAGGCCGAGGTGCTCAAAGGTGTGGCAGTTTTTCACTGAGAGTGCAGACGACTGACGAACTGTGGTGTGCAAGGTTTGTCGCGCCAAGATCAGCCGGGGAGCCACCACCACCAGCCTTACCACCACCAGCATGCGCAGGCATATGATGGCCAAGCACCCCACAAGGTGGGACGAAGGCCGTTCACCGCCTCCGGTTTGCACCACTGCCTCTCCCCCTGTGCCCCAACCTGCCACTGAGATACAACCCCCCTCTCAGGACACAGGCAAGACCGTCTCCCGGCCTGCACCCACACCCTCACCTTTGCTGTCCTCGGGCCAATGCAGCAATGTCTCTCAGCACAGCGTCCAGCTGTCGCTAGCGCATCTCTTTGAGCGTGAGCGCAAGTACGCCGCCACGCACCCGCACGCTCAAGCGTTAAACATGCTCATAGCCAAATTCATCAGCCTGGAGATGCTGCCGTATAGGGTTGTGGAAACGGAGGCTTTCAAAAACATGATGGCGGCGGTGGCTGTGCGCTACTCGGTTCCCAGTCGCCACTACTTTTCCCAATGTGCCGTCCCAGCCCTGCACGACCACGTCTCCCGCAACATTGTACGCGCCCTCACCAACGCGGTTACTGGCAAGGTCCACTTAACAACGGACACGTGGACAAGCACAGGCGGGCAGGGCCACTATATCTCCCTGACGGCACATTGGGTGAATTTAGTGGAGGCTGGGACCGAGTCAGAGCCTGGGACCGCTCACGTCCTACCCACCTCCAGAATTGCGGGCCCCAGCTCGGTGCTGGTATCTGCGGCGGTGTATGCTTCCTCCACTAAACCACCCTCCTCCTCCTACGCAACCTCTGTCTCGCAATCAAGATGTGTCAGCAGCAGCACGTCGCCAGCAGTCGGTGTCGCGCGGTGTGGCAGCACAGCAGTGGGCAAGCGTCAGCAGGCAGTGCTGAAACTACTCAGCTTAGGAGAGAAGAGGCACATGGCCCACGAACTGCTGCAGGGTCTGACAGAGCAGACCGACCACTGGCTTGCGCCGATGAGCCTCCAACCGGGCATGGTCGTGTGTGACAACGGCCGTAACCTGGTGGCGGCTCTGCAGCTCGGTAGCCTCACGCACGTGCCATGCCTGGCCCACGTCTTTAATTTGGTGGTTCAGTGGTTTCTGAAAAGCTACCTACACTTGTCAGACCTGCTCGGAAAGGTGCGCCGGGTCAGCGCACATTTCCGCAAGTCCAACACGGACGCTGCCACCCTGCGGACCCTGCAACATCGGTTTCATCTGCCAGTGCACCGACTGCTGTGCAACGTGCCCACACGGTGGAACTCTACGCTCCACATGTTGGCCAGGCTCCATGAGCAGCGTAGAGCTATAGTGGAATACCAACTCCAACATGGGCGGCGTAGTGGGAGTCAGCCTCCTCAATTCGTTACAGAAGATTGGGCCTGCCTGGCAAACATCTGCCACGTCCTTGGAAACTTTGAGGAGTGTACCCAGATGGTGAGCGGCGATGCTGCAATCATTAGCATCACCATTCCTCTGCTATGCCTCTTGAGAAGTTCCCTGCAAAGCATAAAGGCAGACGCTTTGCGCTCGGAAACGGAGGCGGGGGAAGACAGTATGTCGCTGGATAGTCAGAGCAACCTCATGTCTATATCTCAGCGCATTGAGGAGGAAGAGGAGGTGGAGGGGGGAGGAGCCTGAGGAGGAGCAGGGGGAAGAGACAGCCGGGCTCACTACTGAGGGTACCCATGCTGCTTGCCTGTCATCCTTTCAGCATGTATGGCCTGAGGAGGAGGAGGATCCTGAAAGTGATCTTCCTAGTGAGCACAGCCATGTGTTGCGTACAGGTACCCTGGCACACATGGCTGACTTCATGTTAGGATGCCTTTCTCATGACCCTCGCGTTAGACGCATTCTGGCCACTACGGATTACTGAGTGTACACACTGCTCGACCCACGGTATAAGGAGAACCTTTCCACTCTCATACCCGAAGAGGAAAGGGGTTCGAGAGTGATGCTATACAACAGGACCCTGGCGGACAAACTGATGGTAAAATTCCCATCCGACAGCGCTAGTGGCAGAAGGCGCAGTTCCGAGGGCCTGGTAGCAGGGGAGCTGCGGAGATCAGCCAGCATGTACAGCGCTGGCAGAGGAACACTCTCTAAGGCCTTTGCCAGCTTTCTGGCTCCCCAGCAAGACTGTGTCACCGCTCCCCAGTCAAGGCTGAGTCGGCGGGAGCACTATAAAAGGATGGTGAGGGAGTACGTAGCTGATCGCACGACCGTCCTCCGTGACGCCTCTGCCCCCTACAACTACTGGGTGTCGAAGCTGGACACATGGCCTGAACTCGCGCTGTATGCCCTG
This sequence comes from Eleutherodactylus coqui, assembly GCF_035609145.1. Classification (NCBI taxonomy): domain Eukaryota; kingdom Metazoa; phylum Chordata; class Amphibia; order Anura; family Eleutherodactylidae; genus Eleutherodactylus; species Eleutherodactylus coqui. The sequence continues at coordinate 134,202,319 of NC_089837.1, read as the reverse complement.
GAGGTGCTTGCTTGCCCTGCGGCTAGCATCTTGTCAGAGAGGGTGTTTAGTGCGGCTGGGGGAATCATCACGGATAAGCGTGCCCGCCTGTCAACTAACAGTGCCGACAGGCTTACACTCATAAAGATGAACAAAGCCTGGATTTCCCCAGACTTCTCTTCCCCACCAGCGGACAGCAGCGGTACCTAAACAATACGTAGTCTGCACCCGCGGATGGAAGCATTGTTCTCTATCACCATAAAAAACGGGGACCTTTTAGCTTCATCAATCTGTGTATTATATTCATACTCCTCCTCCTGCTCCTCCTCCTGAAATCTCACGTAATCATGCCTAACAGGCAATTTTTCTTAGGCCCACAAGGCTCAGTCATATTACTTTTGTAAACAATGTTTATACGTTTCATTTGTCATTAAAGCGTTGAAACTTACACCTGAACCAATTTTTATTTTAACTGGGCTGCCTCCAGGCCTAGTTACAAATTAAGCCACATTAACCAAAGCGATTAATGGGTTTCCCCTGCCCTCTTGGTTGGGCATGGGCAATTTTTCTGAGGTACATTAGTACTGTTGGTACACCAATTTTTTTGGGCTCTCGCCTACAGTGTAATCCTAGTAATTTTTATGGGCTTCGCCTGCACTCATGGTACAGCAAGGTGTGTGGGGTTGGCCTACACTTTTGCTACATAAATGTAACTGGGGCCTTGTCTATACTGCAACTACTGAAATGTGAAAGAGACTGTTATCTCCCTAAACTGCTGCAACGGGAATGTTACTGTGGCCTGTCTTGACTGCTACTACTACTGAAATGGAACTAATACTGTGCTCCCCCTATACTGCTGCTAGTGATATGGTACTGGGGCCTGTCCAGACTGCTACTACTACTCAAATGGAACTAATACTGTGCTCTCCCTATACTGCTGCTAGTGATATGTTACTGGGGCCTGTCTAGACTGCTACTACTACTGAAATGGAACTAATACTGTGCTCCCCCTTTACTGCTGCTTTGGAATTGTTACTGGGGCCTGTCTTGACTGCTACTATTACTGAAATGGGCGGTTGGGCAGCATGTTACCCAGGAGAAGTGGCAGCGGAGTGTCATGCAGGCAGTGATTGTGCTTTGTTGGAGGTATTGTGGTGCTTAGCTAAGGTATGCCTTGATAATGAGGGTTTTTCAGAAGTAAAAATTGTTGGGGGGGGGGGGCACTCTTGCCGCTATTGTGGCTTAATAGTGGGACCTGGGAACTTGAGATGCAGCCCAACATGTAGCCCCTCGCCTGCCCTATCCATTTCTGTGTCGTTCCCATCACTTTCTTGAATTTCCCAGATTTTCACAAATGAAAGCCTTAGCGGAGCATAGGTCCCATACAAAAATGCTCGAGTCGCCCATTGACTTCAATGGGGTTCGTTACTCGAAACGAACCCTCGAGCATCGCGGAAAGTTCGACTCGAGTAGCGAGCACCCGAGCATTTTGGTGCTCGCTCATCTCTATTTAAAATGTATTTCTATTATTACAATTGCTGGTGTTTTTAACATTCAAAGTCGAGTAAATAGTTAAATATTTATTATATTCATTTTTAGATACAAACATGTACAGAACACAAGGATGTTTAATGGTAATGCATTCCAAAAAGAGAGTAGACTCCTTGGCCTCCTTCAGTAAAGCTACATCAACCTCTTTACATAAACATTTTTGAAGCATTAAACCCAACTGAAAAAAGAGATTTAGGTTACCTTCATATTTGACAGATATGCTGTAGATTTTCTGTCATGATTTTCAGACTAAAAATGCATTACACATGATAGTAGTTGCAATGCACATGAGACTACAATGGAACATTCACATCGCGTTTTAAGTCTGAATGAATCTCAAAAAACGAGATTCGGAAGAAAAATCTTGACAAAATCATAGACTTTTATTAGTCAAACGGAGGCCAGTAAGGTCTGATGCTTTACTAGGTTTCCATTTGTGGCAAACAGAATAGTTTAGTTGACTATATTATTCTGTCTGGCACTAATGCATCGTAAGTCTATGACTGACTACTAAAAACTTATAGTTCCATCCCAAGGTTCTGTCTGAATCTCATTTTTCATTGAATTCAGATGAACTGATGAGTACAGAACCTCTGGAACATAGTGTCAACAGATTCTAACAAATCTCAGCCACAAGCTGCATTCAAATATACACAGAATGCAAACTGAAATCTACATTTGTTATGCAACTGAAATTCACAATCTGTAAATTTAGTTGATTTAGGTAATTTTCAATGAGGGCCTTGCCCTTTGCAATGAAAGACTATACAGGGTGAGGAAAAGTCTGGACAACCCCATTTAATTGGTGTAATAATGAGAAAATTGACTTCCAGTGTTTAAAAACATTAATTGGGAGGAATGCTGCATTTTTTGATGGAGGATAAGTTTTTAGCAGCTATTTTGAGCTCCACTATATTGAATGCAACTCAAATGGGAAGGGGGGTCATGTGTTGCATCAATTTTGGCTAGAATTTACTCAAATGCATGGTTGAAGTTTCAGTTTTGCCTTATCTTTACTTGTTGAGGACTTAAGTTAGAGCAAAGCTTTTCAAAGTGCTTTACATGACATGTTCAATGTGCCCACATTCTGCCAAATTCACATGGTTAAATATTTAATCCAATTTTTGTGAAAATACTACAGGTAATATTTCTTCACAGCAGTATGAGATTTGCCATTTTAGGTGAATTATATTGTGTATTTTTTTTAAGCATACTCAAGTAACTTTAAATGGTGCCAGAGATAAAAGCCAAAGGCATTAAGTCCCCCAGCCCTGGTGGCCATTCCACCGGACCCCTACATCCAATTCAGTACCCAAGCTATTGCACATCCAGCCATCTGCATGTATCCACAGCAAAGTGTAGAGATGTGCTATCCTGCAGAAAGTAACATAAAAACTCACTGTTCTCACTGAGCACAGATGGAATATATTATCCTGTAACATCTGGAGGTACTTCTCAACATTAAGTTATCTTTCAATGCAAAAAGGCTCTGGATGTCAATTTATCAACTTTTCTCTTGCGCAACTCCTAAAAAAGTAAAGAGAAGACAAAACTGATTATTCCAGTGTATTAGTGAGTAAAAATTAATATATCATATTACCCTGTTCCTATTTCAAAAACCTGGTCTGAATTCAGTATGGGGAAGTTCAATATGGCCACCAAAAACTACTCTTCTAGCAAAAAAATGCATAATTCCTCCCAATTAATGCTTTCACACATTGGAAGTAAATGTTTTAATTTTTATACCAGTTAATTGGATGTTTCCAGACTTTTGCCTTACCTTGTATTTGTATGATTTTTTTTCAAAAGGAATACATCCCATAAGCTGTTGAGGCTGTTAAATTTGAGATCATGTCCGACAGCAAGTCTATGGGTGGCCGCTAATAAGAAAAGAGTGACCTTTTAAGTTATTTTTTCTTATAGGAAGGAAGAAACCACACAAATTGAAGCTGCTAAATCCTTCCACCATATATGCAAGACATTGAAATAATAGAACACAGAATGCACTCAGGACTCTAGTATTGGTAGAACAGTATATAACAATAAGTAACTTGTTTGTTACTGATTAATTTTTACTACTGAGGAAGGGCATGTATTAAGATATAACCCCACAAAATGTGTTGGGCACCTGCATCTATCTACATTCTATAGTAAATATATATTTCTTCACTAGAGAAATTGGTCAAGCTGTTGCCTAAGGAAGGACATGTTTGTGGCTTCCCCTATAAAATAGGCAGTAAGTGATTGAGATACTTCTTGCTAGCCACTTCCAAGTTATTTACTCTAATATACTCTACAGTCAACTGTATATATGGTAAGACTAAAGTCTGGATGGTCTTCTGAGTACCATTATTTATATAAGTCTGTGATGCTTAACAGGAGATTTGGAGGTTGGTGACATGGTGGGTTGAGGTTATACAGAAAATGACTATAGTCTACTGAATTGTTTTCTGAGGTTTTTAGCTTGGCCTGTCTGGGTTCTATGTGCCACATGCCCAGTGGGTACCTGTCTCTATATTATTGGAAGCAAGTTCCATTCCATACCTGACACCGTAGGCAAATTAATGTTTGATTGAACCATATAAACAAGGGATCTTTGAGTAAAAAATTGAAATTGCATGAAATTTCATGGAGGCAAAATTGGATTCAATACCCAGTATGTTATTAATATAAAAATGATTTAGAGAAATATTACAACCATAACTGCATAGAATAGTGTGATGTGAATCCTTTAAATACCAATAAATATAGTATCCATAAATAAAGTTTTATTAAGAGTTTCTTTCATCTCTATGCCCTCTTACCTTAACACGAGTTCAAGTGAGAGCAATTATGTAGAAATCCTCCCTAATTTAAATGATATGCTATGATTAGAAATAAGTGTGTTCCAGGAAATCGAGCAAGGTCGGTAATATGTTTGAAACTGTTGATTTCTGGGAAATCAGTATATGTTTTTTTTATAGTAAGGTTAGGAATATAGTATAAAGGTTATGAAATAAACAAGATGCAGTCATAGAAAATAGAGTTATGATTAAATTGCAACCAAAGAATTTACTGCTTAGGAACAGAAGTTTGAAATTGAATCCATTTATTAGTTCTACATCCATAAAACCATAAAACATAGATATTAAGCAATGTTCATTAAGGCATGCAGTTAATGTTGTCAGTAAGAGCCAATATATACAATATACGTCAGGCAAGGGAAATATAATGGATTCCTCACTCTTGTTTATGATAAATGTCTTACTTTATATGTATAAGCTCACCATTTTATTGAAAACCACTACTTATAAAACTTTATTTTTATTGATCTCCCAAATATTAAATAAAATATTGTATTAATTGGACTGCTTTTGCTGGATTTATGTTTGCAAAGAGGAACTTGTGCATTAATCATTTACGTGCACATAAGACGTAAATACAGATGGTCAATATTGCCATCAACTTGCTCTTTATTGTATCTATCATCTGAACATTTTCACTAAAATAACTAAGAGAAGCACTCTTAATATAGAGGTTCCAATATGGAATCTCACTCTATTAGCATTTTATAAAAAATAGTGTCCTTCATAATCATAACAACCAACCACAGCACAGCTTTCATTTCATATTATGCTCTTGAAAATGAAAGTTGTTCTGTGATTGGTTGCTATGAGAAAGAAAGACAGTTTTTCTTTATGATAGTTGTCATATATCTGTCCCATTAAATTGTAAACAGGGTGTAAATGTTAGCCTTGTAAAAGTAAGAAGGTTTAGAAAATGCTGAAATTGCCAGTTTTTAATTAGAGAGTTGACATAGGATTCTGATCTTTATTAAGAAATCTGCTATAGCAACTGATGATTATTGTACAACTGCTGATGATCATGTGCAATTTTCAGCTTGTTTATTGCAATAGATGCTGTGGTGGCCCCAAAGGGACATTATGTGAGTGGTCCTAATTCTGGTCATGGTCTATTCTGAATGTTTACATTACCAATCACTGTCTCGGGCATCTGATGGACAAATAGTAGGGCACAGCTCACCCTACAGGGGGTAGATAGTGTTAGGTATAGATAGCAAAATGTGGCATACAAGTGAGTTTCTGTTGTTGCTGTGGTGGTAGATTGTGCAAGCAAGTATAAGACGTCTGTGCAGGATGGGGTGCAGGCTGATTTGCAAGCCGCAAGAGAAGCCCTAGAGCTTGTTGAGGAAAGCTTGAGTGAAGCCTGAAGGTATGGGCTGTAACAGAGCCATGGATCTTGCTATTTGGAGCTCAAAATGCCAAGGCAGTCTGGACCTGCTGTATTGCTGAGAGAGAAAGCCCATAATAGAGACTGTGAGAGCGTGACATTGTGAACTGTAAAGTGTGTTCACATGCTGGGCCTGTTGAGTAGCTGTAGGACTGATAAGCCGAGACAATGTTGCCAAGTTCAAGAGCCAAATTTGCCAAGCATTAAAACTGTGTTGCAAAATTCTGAAACTCTTCCAAGTTAGAGACTGTACAGTAAATTCTGATACTAAGTAAAGACTGTTACTATTTATCGCAATTTGTGCTCCATCTCTTAATCTAAGTGCCTGTTGGGTCACTATAAACTGCAGGAAATAGAGAATTATCATAGTGTTGATCATATAATACGGAAGCCAGAAGATAACTGCAAAATTCACAGCCTGGAAGGTATAACTACAAAACTGGATTGTTCACAGCAAAGGTCAGTGATATTGTGATGGATTTATCAAAGGAAAAAAAAGTGTGCTTCTTTAACCATTTTAGATACACTTATCAATCATCTGCTGCAATATATTAACATAGATTCCAATGGAGCATTTCAAGTAGTATAGATCCTATCTAGAGATGAGCGAACGTAGTCGTCCGAGCTTGATGCTCGGGCGAATATTAGGGTGTTCGGGATGTTCGTTATTCGTAACGAACACCACACGATGTTCGGATGTTCGGGTTACTTTAACTTTCTTCCCTGAGAAATCTTTTCTATATGCGCTCAATGGGGCCGGCGGCAGCAGCGCCAGCCCCATTGAGAACATATAGAAGACAAATCCTTCTTCTCTGCCACAGCTGTAACAGCTGTGACAGAGAAGAACGATGTTTGCCCATTGAATTCAATGGAACCGGCAATACAGCCGACTCCACTGAATGCAATGGGCTGCCGGCGATCGCGGGATGAATTGTCGGAAAGGGGTTAAATATATAAGCCCTTTCCTGCAATTCATCCAGAAATGTGTAAAAATAAAAAATATATATATACTCACCTGGTGCCTGCAGACGGAGTTCAGCGCGGCAGGCTGCAGTTCTCCTGAACTGCTCTGAACAGCTGTGAGTAGTATTCAGCAGCCGGGGATTTAAAATCCCCGCCTGCTGAATAAGATGCCTCTGAATGGTCACAGCCTGACCAATCAAAGGCCAGCCCTCACTCACACCCATTCATGAATTCATGAATGGGTGTGAGTGAGGGCTGGCCTCTGATTGGTCAGGCTGTGACCAATCAGAGGCATCTTATTCAGCAGGCGGGGATTTTAAATCCCCGGCTGCTGAATACTACTCACAGCTGTTCAGAGCAGTTCAGGAGAACTGCAGCCTGCCGCGCTGAACTCCGTCTGCCGGCACCAGGTGAGTATATATATATTTTTTATTTTTACACATTTCTGGATGAATTGCAGGGAAGGGCTAATATATTTAACCCCTTTCCGACAATTCATCCCGCGATCGCCGGCAGCCCATTGCATTCAGTGGAGTCGGCTGTATTGCCGGTTCCATTGAATTCAATGGGCAAACATCGTTCTTCTCTGCCACAGCTGTTACAGCTGTGGCAGAGGAGAACGATCGATCGTTATGCTGACAGTGCGGGGGGGGGGGGGGGGTGTCTCACTCTTGCCGCTATTGTGGCTTAATAGTGGGACCTGTGAACTTGAGATGCAGCCCAACATGTAGCCCCTTGCCTGCCCTATCCGTTGCTGTGTCGTTCCCATCATTTTCTTGAATTGCCAAGATTTTCACACATGAAAACCTTAGCGAGCATCGGCGAAATACAAAAATGTTCCGGTCGCCCATTGACTTCAATGGGGTTCGTTATTCGAAACGAACACCCGAACATCGCGGGAAGTTCGTTTCGAATAACGCGAACCCGAACATTTTGGTGTTCGCTCATCTTTAATCAGGACCTAATTGCTAGGCAGGTGCAACAGGTAGCAGAACACTCCCATAGACACTCCCACTAGTGCTAGAGAAAGCTGAGAGAAAAAATCCAAAACAGCCCTAGTATAAACCAGACCTCTGTGAACAAAAAACAAAACCTGCTGCAACACCAATAAAGCAGCATGTGGTATGATCGCCCTTAAAAGAGCGGCTCTGTGGACACCCTGAGAACTAGAAAGTCCTGTAATAGTCCTATTTAAAGCCGAGAAAAAAAATTGTAAGAAAATGTCATAAAAATAATATTGCTTATGGGATATATGCAATATGATCATATATTAAACATAATTAATGCACAGCATCTCACTAAGACAATGCCAAAAAATGCAATCACGCAGCATTTGATAAATAACCACACTAAACTGATGAACAGTCATGCAGCAAACAACACTGCAAAGCTGAAAATATGTGGAAGTAGTAAGCACATTGCATATGGCATTAGTGCTACGTAGAAAAGACACCATAAATACAGTGCATGGTCAGCATGAGTTGCATATGACAGCAATGACCGCAGATAGCAGTAAAAAGAAAAAAGCATCCCCTGTATGACAGCTGAGCGCTGCCTCTGATTGGTCACAGCTTTTCAATTCCTGGCCAACAGAATACAGAAGCAGACTGCCGGGGATGGGGAGAAGAGTCGGACAGCGCTTCTAGGTGAGTTAACTTTTTTTTTATTTTTATTTCTACACCTAGGGATAATTTTCAGGGTAGTGCTTATATTTCAAGCCCCCCTACCCCTTACCCCATCCAAAAATCATCATTGCCTTCATCCCATTGCTTTCAATGGGGCAGCAGTAGTGCCAGCCCCATCGAAAGCAATAGAATAGCATCGTGGTCCTCTGTGACAGCTGTGGCAGGGGATTCTTTCATCCCCGCGGGGAATCACATCTGTCACAGTGTTGTCACAGTGTTCAGTGATGAGGGAACTCCCCACGGGGATTAATGGAACCCCTCATCCCCGTGGGTACTAATGGGTCAACAGCGGGGTATTTAAAAGGTGCTTCTGGTCAGAAGCACCTATTAAATGCCCTACTGTAAGCAGCGGGAAAGCTATTGGCAGCACAGGAGTTTCCTTAACTCCTGTTCCCATAGAAGTCAATGGAAACTCCTGCAAAACGCGCCTGTCCTATGCTGTTTTGCGCTTCAAATTCTCTGCATATGAACCTTTCTATGGGAACCCATTGGTTCTTTTAGAAGCGTGCATTATGAGCGTGTAAAACACTCGCTCGTCTGACCGAGCCCTAAAGAGGAAACTCCTATGGACAGTCAGCAGTGTTCAAGGAAGATTGTACTTGGGTATACGGACAGGTCTATCAAAGCGGTAAGATCCATCTTTGTTATCATCACTAGTATCATATTTATCGCTACTGAAGTTTGTTTTGCCATAGGCTATCTTCATATGGCTGTGCTTTGATTACCATTTCTATACATGTACTATGGTGTTATACATGTGATAATTATCAAAGTCCAGTTTTGCCATGCTGACCATTAATTTTGCATTATTAAGGCATCCTATATTTTAGCGATATCCTAGTAAAAATATATTAACAAACAAAACACAAAGATGGACATAAAAATATAGAAAATCGTATCTTGTAGAGTATCGGTCACATATCCCTTTACCTGTCTACTCCTTTTTGCAAACTTGGCTCAAGTCATAGCTCTTGGGAACAAAACACATATAGTATATAGAAAAGCATTTCAATTTCTAATCGCACAATGCATTTTATTTGTAGCATTTGTCATGCATTTTGAGCAAGTAGCAGCATGCTCTATGTGGGAATTTTTTTTTCTACCTTAGGCCTTAGTCACACGGGCGTAAATACGCATGTATATACGCGCTTAAAAACCCACAGGCATTTTTACGGGCGTTTTTACGCGCGTATATACGCGCGTAAAAACGCACCTACAAAAGATAGCACATATTGGTGGCAATGGACATGGTCACGCGTTTTTTTTACGCGCGTATATACGCGAGTTTATACACGCGTATTTACGCCCGTGTGACTAAGGCCTTAGATTCACATTTTGCAAATATAGCTGGAAAATATCACAAATGTTATGTTTTCAGTATTATACATTTCAGGAATTTTATTCTTGTTCTAAAAGTCACACAAAAACTCTGTTTGAAAAAGGCCCAAAAGCTAAGAAATATTTCAAATCCACAACTCCTGATCCAAAGAATTATAATCCAGCTCATGAACTACAGCCCAATAAATCAATCATAGCATAATACACACATTTTAAGCTGTAATCGAGTTCCAGCACTATTTTCTTTATGGACAGATTCTAGTGTTGCACACATTTTCTAGCATTAGTTTGTGGAATGGCCATGTTAACTTGGTTATGTATCAGCAGAAAAGATGTTCCTGGAGATATAATTAAGAAGCAAGTTCATTATTTCACACCAATGAAAACCATAAAGGTGTCCCAGGTTTATATACCCCTTGACATCTGCTTGTTCCAGGTACCTCTAATTACAGTCCATTAGCAAGTAAGATTAAATTTAGCAGAATTAAGATGGTAAGCCTCTGTTTCACTTGTGTATGCATTTGCAATAGGAAATGATCTGTTACTGTCTATAAATAAGTAATACTATGTAAACAAATGATAAGAACAATTTGCAGTACAGTAATGAGAGGCAACATGTATTATGTCATTTACTAGACTTATACAGGTCTTTTTCAGTGTATTTAATATTTAATGCTGATTCAAGCATACAACCTCAAAAGTACCTAAGGGCTTAAAAGTGCATTAGGCATCAAGCACCAAGAATCATAGCAGTAGCTTGTCTAATCATGCTGTTATGTGGCTCTAAAACTGTTTATGAACCAGCACTGCAGTGCATGTAAGTAATGCTTTAACAGTATTAGTTAAACAGGGTATTGAAACAAGGATGATTCCCTGAAAAGAAGAGTTATATAAAATATTCATAAAGGGAGAAATAGAGTTTCTAGTAAATAAAAGTTAAAAAATTAAAGAGGTTTTCTGAGAAACGTGTTATCTAGTAAAAATGTATTAAAATATGGAGACTCAAAACACTGTCCATTATGTAGTTGCTTGGTATGGTAGTGCATCTCTCTCGCATTCACTTCAATAAGAGGAAGCTGCAGTACCATACCAAGCCACTACACAGTAGACAGTGTTTTGAGTCTTCAGGTCAACCACAGCTCCTTCACATCAGATGATCAGTGGGGGTGCTGGCTGTCGGACCCCTGATGATCTACTATTAAAGACGTATCCTAAGGATAGGTCATCATATTGGAACAGAAAACTCCTTTAACCCCTTAGTGACGGCCCCATTGCCTTTTTACGTCCTGGCCTGCTGGGCTTAATTCCTAGAGGACGTAAAAACATGCCTCCTCTGGGAATGAAAGCCCTGCAGGCTCAGGACGTGATAGCTCCATGCTGCCGGTTAGCAGAGGTAGCCGACAGCATGGAGCTGTCATCCATGGCCGCGGGACTCCACCCCCGGTCACGCTTTCTGCCGGTATGCCGGATACCGGCGATTGCGTTAAAGTTAACAAGAAGTTGTAAAAAGTTAAGATTTCAGCTCCCCTTACGGATCGGATCCGTAAGGGGAGCTAAGAGTACTCGCCCCCTGTCCTCCACGCCGTCCTGCATCTTCTTCTTTCTCCCTGGCCCTGCCGCCGGCATCTGCGCATGCGCGCCACACGCATTAAGTCACACGCATGCGCAGAGAGGCGGGAGGCCCGGGAAATTTAAGAACTCCATGCTCCCGGCTAGTATGAGTAGACGAGAGCAGGGAGCTGTCACCGTAAGCCGCTGTATGCGGTTCCCGGTCACATGATTGCTGCTATCCAATGGATAGCAGCGATCATGTAAAAGTTAAAAAAAAGTTTTAAAAGGGTAAAAAAAAAAGAAAAAAACATATGTTTCATCTCCCCTCATGGATCATATCCATGAGGGGAGATGAAATTAGGTACCTAAAGCCCCCAGATTTTTTCAGATGTTGCCCGGCTTCTGTGCACGCGTCCTTCGCCAAAATGGCGGACACAGGTGAAAAGCCGCAGATTGGCGGGGTAATTTAAAATCTCCCCGCACCTGGCTACTAAATGTAGCCAAGAGCCTGGAGATTTAATGGGGTGCCATGGTACGCGTTTCCCAGTCACATGATCGCCGTTATCCAATGGATAACGGCGATCACGTAAAAGTAAAAAAAAGCTTAATTTTCGCCTCCGGTCACAGATTGGATCCGTGAGGGGAGGTGAAATTACTTAAATAAGGCCACCGGTGATGTCCCCTGATGGGATCCTTATCTGCGGACCTTTCCCCAGTTTTTGCGCATGCGCCTGGCGCCAAAATGGCGGACGCAAGCGCAGAAGCTGGGGAGGGCAAGAGGAAATTTAAAATCTCCTTGCTACTAAAGGTAGTCAAGAGCTTGGAGATGTCACGGGGGGCCGCGGTGAGCGGTCTCCGGTCACGTGATCACCATTATCCAATTGATAATGGCGATCACGTAAAAGTTAAAAGACAGGTAAAAGTTTGACTCTCCGTTCAGTTTGGGCCCCGTTGTGCATCCAGACAAAAGATTAGGGCTGCAATGGGTATGTTTCTGAACACGGGACAAATGGGGGTATACATTTTGGGGTGAAAGTCTTTATTCCTATGTATGCTGTACAAAAAAACCTATTTTTAAAATGACATAATTGACAAAAACACTTTTCCTTCTACTTTGCTTCAATTCATTTAAAAATGGTGCAGTCAAAATACGCAGTACACCGCTAGATGAATGCTTTAAGGGGTCAAGTTTTTAAAATGGGGTCATTTGTGGGGGGTTCGCTATCATTTTGGCTACTCAAGGGGTCTACAAGTGGGCAATGGGGCCTAAATCACCTTCAAGCAAAATGTCTGTTCTGAAAACCACCCGCTGCTCCTTTCGGTTAGGGCCCCGTTGTGCATACGGACAGAAGATTAGGGCCACAATGGGTATGTTTCTGAACACGGGACAAGCGGGGGTATCCATTTTTGGGTGAAAGCCTCCATTCATATTTCTTCTGTCCAAAAAAAATCTGTTTTTAAAATCGCATAATTGATAAAAATAAAAAAAAATCGTAATTTTTTTACTTCTGCTTTGCTTCGATTACTTCACTGAAAAGGACCTACTAAAGAATTTGTTTTATATTCATATATTACAAATTAACCTTTATTAGGAATTATTAAAATATAGAGCCCACTCTTAAACAACACAAATAGACAAAAATTGGGCTATCTCTACAGTTCTCATACACTTTTAGATTATCAAACAATAGACTACAGAAATTTTTTTTCTTGGGGATATGAATGCCCCGTGATTCAAAATCCCCACTTGGTGGACTGGGGGAGATAAATCTAATCAGGATTATGAAGCAATATGATTAGAGATGAGCGAACGTACTCGTCCGAGCTTGATACTCGTTCGAGTATTAGCGTGTTCGAGATGCTCGTTACTAGAGGCGAGTACCACGCGATGTTCGAGTTACTTTCACTTTCATCTCTGAGACGTTAGCGCGCTTTTCTGGCCAATAGAAAGACAGGGAAGATATTACAACTTCCCCCTGCGTCGTTCAAGCCCTATACCACCCCCCTGCAGTGAGTGGCTGGCGAGATCAGGTGTCACCCGAGTATATAAATCGGCCCCTCCTGCGGCTCGCCACTGATGCATTCTGACAGAGATCAGGGAAAGTGCTGCTGGTGGGAGAGTGTTAGGAGTTATTTTAGGCTTCAAGAACCCCAACGGTCCTTCTTAGGGCCACATCTGACCGTCTGCAGTACTGTTGAGGCTGCTTTTAGCAGTGTTGCACAATTTTTCTTTTTGTATATCGGCCGTGCAGAGCATTGCGTCCGCAGTCTGCAGTCATTGTACAGAGTATAGGGCCAGTACTGGTGAGGCAGGGAAAGAGATATTCAGGCTATATAGACAGTGGGCTTTTTCCAAAAAATTGATCGCCGTCATCCCGCCAGAGGTAAACAGTATACATAATATTATACGCTGCCTACAGTATCTATCTGCTGGGGGTAGTAGTCGTAATTAATACGCAGCTAAGCGTTACAGCAGGCTTGCGCAAAATTGTTTCCTGGATCTGCTGTCTCTGTTACATGATCGCCGTCATCCCGCCAGAGGGAAACAGTATACATAATATTATACGCTGCCTACAGTATCTATCTGCTGGGGGTAGTAGTCGTAATTAATACGCAGCTAAGCGTTACAGCAGGCTTGCGCAAAATTGTTTCCTGGATCTGCTGTCTCTGTTACATGATCGCCGTCATCCCGCCAGAGGGAAACAGTATACATAATATTATACGCTGCCTACAGTATCTATCTGCCGGGGGTAGTAGTCGTAATTAATACGCAGCTAAGCGTTACAGCAGGCTTGCGCAAAATTGTTTCCTGGATCTGCTGTCTCTGTTACATGATCGCCGTCATCCCGCCAGAGGGAAACAGTATACATAATATTATACGCTGCCTACAGTATCTATCTGCCGGGGGTAGTAGTCGTAATTAATACGCAGCTAAGCGTTACAGCAGGCTTGCGCAAAATTGTTTCCTGGATCTGCTGTCTCTGTTACATGATCGCCATCATCCTGCCAGAGGGAAACAGTATACATAATATTATACGCTGCCTACAGTATCTATCTGCTGGGGGTAGTAGTCGTAAATAATACGCAGCTAAGCGTTACAGCAGGCTTGCGCAAAATTGTTTCCTGGATCTGCTGTCTCTGTTACATGATCGCCGTCATCCCGCCAGAGGGAAACAGTATACATAATATTATACGCTGCATACAGTATCTGTCTGCTGTATCAGCTCAGCATTTTAAAAAAATAGAAGCAAAATACTTAAGGCCTACTACTGGCCTTTGGCCACTTGACTGCTTCTGCGCTGTGAATTCCACTAGCTCAGTCATACGCACCTACGTCTCACTACAGGCGTGCGCAAAATTGTTTCCTGGCTCTGCTGTGCGTTCCGTAAGGGAAGTCAGCCTCCAATCACAGGCCAATAAGCGGCACATTTAATTACAGCGTTCTGTTTCTGCACTACTGGTAATACACCATGCTGAGGGGTAGGGGTAGGCCTAGAGGACGTGGACGCGGGCGAGGACGCGGAGACCCAAGTCAGGGTGTGGGCACAGGCCGAGCTCCTGATCCAGGTGTATCGCAGCCAACTGCTGCGGGATTAGGAGAGAGGCACGTTTCTGGCATCCCCACATTCATCTCACAATTAATGGGTCCACGCAGTAGACCTTTATTAGAAACTGAGCAGTGTGAGCAGGTCCTGTCGTGGATGGCAGAAAGTGCATCCAGCAATCGACCACCCAGAGTTCTGCGCCGTCCACTGCTGCAACTCTGAATCCTCTGGCTGCTGCTCCTCCTTCCTCCCAGACTCCTCACTTCATTACAATGACACATTCTGAGGAGCAGGCAGACTCCCAGGAACTGTTCCCGGGCCCCTGCCCAGAATGGCCAGCAATGGTTCCTCTCCCACCGGAGGAGTTTGTCGTGACCGATGCCCAACATTTGGAAAGTTCCCGGGGTCCGGGGGATGAGGCTGGGGACTTCCGGCAACTGTCTCAAGAGCTTTCAGTGAGTGAGGAGGACGATGACGATGAGACACAGTTGTCTATCACTCAGGTAGTAGTAATTTGAGTAAGTCCGAGGGAGGAGCGCACAGAGGATTCGGAGGAAGAGCAGCAGGACGATGAGGTGACTGACCCCACCTGGTTTGCTACGCCTGCTGAGGACAGGTCTTCAGAGGGGGAGGCAAGTGCAGCAGCAGGGCAGGTTGGAAGAGGCAGTGTGGTGGCCAGGGGTAGAGGCAGGGCCAGACCGAATAATCCACCAACTGTTTCCCAAAGCGCCCCCTCGCACCATGCCACCCTGCAGAGGCCGAGGTGCTCAATGGTCTGGCAGTTTTTCACTGAGAGTGCAGACGACCGACGAACAGTGGTGTGCAACCTTTGCCGCGCCAAGATCAGCCGGGGAGCCACCACCACCAGCCTCACCACCACCAGCATGCGCAGACATATGATGGCCAAGCAACCCACAAGGTGGGACGAAGGCCGTTCACCGCCTCCGGTTTGCACCGCTGCCTCTCCCCCTGTGCCCCAACCTGCCACTGAGATCCAACCCCCCTCTCAGGACACAGGCACTACCGTCTCCTGGCCTGCACCCACACCCTCACCTCCGCTGTGCTCGGCCCCATCCACCAATGTCTCTCAGCGCACCGTCCAGCCGTCGCTAGCGCAAGTGTTGGAGCGCAAGCGCAAGTACGCCGCCACGCACCCGCACGCTCAAGCGTTAAACGTGCACATAGCCAAATTTATCAGCCTGGAGATGCTGCCGTATAGGGTTGTGGAAACGGAGGCTTTCAAAGGTATGATGGCGGCGGCGGCCCCGCGCTACTCAGTTCCCAGTCACCACTACTTTTCCCGATGTGCCGTCCCAGCCCTGCACGACCACGTCTCCCGCAACATTGTACGCGCCCTCACCAACGCGGTTACTGCCAAGGTCCACTTAACAACGGACACGTGGACAAGCACAGGCGGGCAGGGTCACTTTATCTCCTTGACGGCACATTGGGTGAATTTAGTGGAGGCTGGGACAGAGTCAGAGCTTGGGACCTCTCACGTCCTACCCACCCCCAGAATTGCGGGCCACAGCTCGGTGGTGGTATCTGCGGGGGTGTATGCTTCCTCCACTAAACCACCCTCCTCCTCCTCCTCCTACGCAACCTCCGTCTCGCAATCAAGATGTGTCAGCAGCAGCACGTCACCAGCAGTCGGTGTCGCACGGCGTGGCAGCACAGCGGTGGGCAAGCGTAAGCAGGCCGTGCTGAAACTACTCAGCTTAGGAGAGAAGAGGCACACGGCCCACGAACTGCTGCAGGATCTGACAGAGCAGACCGACCGCTGGCTTGCGCCGCTGAGCCTCCAACCAGGCATGGTCGTGTGTGACAACGGTCGTAAGCTGGTGGCGGCTCTGCAGCTCGGCAGCCTCACGCACGTGCCATGCCTGGCCCACGTCTTTAATTTGGTGGTTCAGCGCTTTCTGAAAAGCTACCCACGCTTGTCAGACCTGCTCGGAAAGGTGCGCCGGCTCTGCGCACATTTCCGCAAGTCCCGCATGGACGCTGCCACCCTGTGCACCCTGCAACATCGGTTTCATCTGCCAGTGCACCGACTGCTGTGCGACGTGCCCACACGGTGGAACTCTACGCTCCACATGTTGGCCAGGCTCTATGAGCAGTGTAGAGCTATAGTGGAATACCAACTCCAACATGGGCGGCGCAGTGGGAGTCAGCCTCCTCAATTCTTTACAGAAGAGTGGGCCTGGTTGGCAGACATCTGCCAGGTCCTTGGAAACTTTGAGGAGTCTACCCAGATGGTGAGCGGCGATGCTGCAATCATTAGCGTCACCATTCCTCTGCTATGCCTCTTGAGAAGTTCCCTGCAAAGCATAAAGGCAGACGCTTTGCGCTCGGAAACAGATGCGGGGGAAGACAGTATGTTGCTGGATAGTCAGAGCACCCTCCTGTCTATATCTCAGCGCGTTGAGGAGGAGGAGGAGCATGAGGAGGATGAGGAGGAGGGGAAGAGACAGCTTGGCCCAATGCTGAGGGTACCCATGCTGCTTGCCTGTCATCCTTTCAGCGTGTATGGCCTGAGGAGGAGGAGGAGGAGGAGGAGGATCCTGAAAGTGATCTTCCTAGTGAGGACAGCCATGTGTTGCGTACAGGTACCCTGGCACACATGGCTGACTTCATGTTAGGATGCCGTTCTCGTGACCCTCGCGTTACACGCATTCTGGCCACTACGGATTACTGGGTGTACACACTGCTCGACCCACGGTATAAGGAGAACCTTTCCACTCTCATACCCGAAGAGGAAAGGGGTTCGAGAGTGATGCTATACCACAGGACCCTGGCGGACAAACTGATGGTAAAATTCCCATCCGACAGCGCTAGTGGCCGAAGGCGCAGTTCCGAGGGCCAGGTAGCAGGGGAGGCGCAGAGATCAGGCAGCATGTACAGCACAGGCAGGGGAACACTCTCTAAGGCCTTTGACAGCTTTCTGGCTCCCCAGCAAGACTGTGTCACCGCTCCCCAGTCAAGGCTGAGTCGGCGGGAGCACTGTAAAAGGATGGTGAGGGAGTACGTAGCCGATCGCACGACCGTCCTCCGTGACGCCTCTGCCCCCTACAACTACTGGGTGTCGAAGCTGGACACGTGGCCTGAACTCGCGCTGTATGCCCTGTAGGTGCTTGCTTGTCCTGCAGCTAGCGTCTTGTCAGAGAGGGTGTTTAGTGTGGCTGGGGGAATCATCACAGATAAGCGTACCCGCCTGTCAACCGACAGTGCCGATAGGCTTACACTCATCAAGATGAACAAAGCCTGGATTTCCCCAGACTTCTCTTCTCCACCAGCGGACAGCAGAGATACCTAAACAATACGTAGGCTGCACCCGCAGGTGGAAGCATTGTTCTCTTTCACCATCAAAAACGTGGACCTTTTAGCTTCATCAATCTGTGTATAATATTCATCCTCTTCCTCCTGCTCCTCCTCCTGAAACCTGACGTAATCACGCCGAACAGGCAATTTTTCTTAGGCCCACAAGGCTCAGTCATATAATTTTTGTAAACAATTTTTATACGTTTCAATGCTCATTAAAGCGTTGAAACTTTCACCTGAACCAATTTTTATTTTAACTGGGCTGCCTCCAGGCCTAGTTACAAATTAAGCCACATTAACCAAAGCGATTAATGGGTTTCACCTGCCCTCTTGGTTGGGCATGGGCAATTTTTCTGACGTACATTAGTACTGTTGGTATACCAATTTTCTGGGGCCCTCGCCTACAGTGTAATCCAATTAATGTTTTGCCCACCTGCATTAAAGCTGACGTTACATCAGCTGTGTTGGGCACTGCAATGGGATATATTTATGTACCGCCGGTGGGTTCCAGGGAGCCACCCATGCTGTGGGTCCACAGGGAGTTGTAACTGCATGTGTCCACTTCTAAAGAACCCCAGTCTGACTGGGCCATGCAGTGTGGGCCGAAGCCCACCTACATTAAACATGACATTACCTCAGCTGTGATGGGCAATGCAATGGGATATATTTATGTACCGCCGGTGGCTTCCTGGCACCTACCCATGCTGTGGGTCCACACGGACTTCAAAATAGGGAGTTGTACCTGCCTGTGTCTATGAATTAAAAACCCCGGTCAGGTTGGGGCATGCAGTGTGGGCCGAAGCCCACCTGCATTTAATCGGACGTTACCTCAGCTGTGATGGGCACTGCAATGGGATACATTAATGTACAGCCGGTGGGTTCCAGGGAGCCACCCATGCTGTGGGTGCACACGGAATTCCCATTGCGGAGTTGTACCTGCCTGTGACTATTTATAAAAAAACGCGGTCTGACTGGGGCATGCAGACACCTTGACAGAATGAATAGTGTGTGGCACATAGGTTCCCCATTGCTATGCCCACGTGTGCAGCTCCTGATGGCGGTGGCACAGGATTATATTTCTCATTGCTTCTGTACAGCATTGTGGCCTATCGCCCCGCCCCTTTTAAAGAGGGTCGCTGCCTAGCCGTGCCAACCCTCTGCAGTGTGTGCCTGCGGTTCCTCCTCATGGCAGACGCACTTATAAATAGACATGAGGGTGGTGTGGCATGAGTGCAGCTGAAGGCTGCGTAGGGACACTTTGATGTGCGCTGTGGGCACTGCGTCGTGCGCGGGGGGGGGGGGAGGTTGGGCAGCATGTAACCCAGGAGAAGTGGCAGTGGAGTGTCATGCAGGCAGTGATTGTGCTTTGTTGGAGGTAGTGTGGTGCTTAGCTAAGGTATGCATTGCTAATGAGGGCTTTTCAGAAGTAAAAATTGTTGGGAGGGGGGGGCACTCTTGCCGCTATTGTGGCTTAATAGTGGGACCTGGGAACTTGAGATGCAGCCCAACATGTAGCCCCTCGCCTGCCCTATCCGTTGCTGTGTCGTTCCCATCACTTTCTTGAATTGCCCAGATTTTCACAAATGGAAGCCTTAGCGAGCATCGGCGATATACAAAAATGCTCGAGTCGTCCATTGACTTCAATGGGGTTCGTTACTCGAAACGAACCATCGAGCATCGCGATAATTTCGTCCCGAGTAACGAGCACCCGAGCATTTTGGTGCTCGCTCATCTCTAATATAGAGCATTGCATCATCTGGTGCTATAAAACACAACATACTAAAAATGTGTGCTTATTTTCAGCTGGGCTAAAAGAGTTAAATTTTGTCCAAGGCATTGACCTTCCTGAGGAACTCAATTACATTGTGACTTTGTACTTACTTCACCTTTCCACAAAGAATGTTCCTTAGTAAGCAATTTTATGTATCCAGCACCCTCTAACTACGTGTTGTACTTCATTTATTGTGTAGCAGTGAAATGATATTCTTTATCATTTATTCTTTCTACTACATAAGTATAAAATATATACTTTTGTATTGTTATGAGGCTTTTTCCATATATTTAATAGATGTTATTGCTAAACTGAATGTCACCATTTAATCTTTGTTTTTCAAGATTACATAATTAATGCTCAAGTGTTATTGCCTTTGTGAGTTGAAATGAACAAATGGCAGCAGTGTAATATAAAGATAGCTGCTGCATAGATGTAATAATCATAGAATTTCCTGGACTGCATTGTTAGTAAAAGGACATTTACATTTCATAGCTGCATTCATTAGACAATTGCCATCCTGCAATCAAGCAGGAGCAGGTTGGGTTCTCGGCTGTTAGCCGTAAAAAAACGACGGCCGGCATACGCTCGTGGGAAAGAAGCCTTAGAGTGAATGTTTAAAGTAATGCAGGGTATTTTGCACTTTCCCCAAGTAGGAGGGAAGGAAATTTAGGGGAGTTATGGGGGAGATGTATCTAGTGGGATAAAGGTTTAAATAATGTTTCCACTCTCCCTTCCTTCCTCCAGGCCATACAGAATAAGTTTTTTTTGTCTTCCCTACTAAGTTTTGTTTGAGACCCTCTACTATTTTTATAGCCTGTCTTTGGACTTGTTCTATTTTAGCAATGTCAATCTGTGGGTGATGTTTCCAAAAGCTTAGCACAGTATTCTAGATGTGGTCTTACAAGAGCTCTATACAGCAGGATCACAATCTCCCTGTTTCTACTGGTTAGGCCAGACTCACATGAATGGGTCAGATTCCGCACGTGGGAGGCCAGTAGCAGATTCCGCCTGTAAGCCTAGCCAGTCACCCTGCATACCTGATTTAGCTGTATTTCAGATGATCGTGGTGGCTCGCCGTCGACCATGTGAAGCACAGGTTATTTTTTTACTGCGCTGTTGCTAAGCAAAGATGTGGGTACCCGCTGCTCATACACAATGTTAATTGTGTATATGGCCTGTGGGTCGGACCGCCTCCATTGACTTCAATGGAAGTCGTCCGTGCGGAGTCCATGGCAAATTAGAGTATGCTGCGATTTTTCTTCAGTTTGCGGAATATGAAATTCATATCCACGAGTGTGAAGGAAAAAAGGAAAGTTCATGTCTTTTAATGCCTGCTTTTTTGCGGTGGAATCTCCATGCGGACTGCGATTGTGGATTCCGCATTTAGAATCCATCCCTGTGAGACTCCCATTATACCTTTAGCTATGCAGATAAGCCTTCTACTTGCTTCCTTTGCTGACTGACTGCTCTGTTGACTCACTGTTAACTCTAAAGCTGTCAAAAATCAGAACTCCTCTACGGAAGTTCTGGTGTCCTCAAGTGCACTATTTAATATTTGGAAACATTAAAATACAATTTCCATTGTTTTGACCATTTATCCAGTAAAGCTACTGTAAATCGTTTTTCATGTTCAAGAAACCACTAAGAGTATAAACCCTATTGCCTACTTTTGTGTAATCAGTAAACAGATAAATCTTACCAATCTGACTTTCTCCTATGTCACTTACATGACATATTACAAAGAATAGGACTCAAGACAGCCTTTTGTGGTCACCACTTGTAACTCATCCCTGTTCAGAATACACTCTGTTAAAAACACTCTGATATCTATCTTTTAACCAACTGTTATTCCACTGGAATATTAAAAGATTAAATTTAATTTCTAATAACGTATATGAATTTAAATCTTTACTGAAATTTAGATTGGCAATATCAACGACACCAGCTTCATCCACCAGTTGTGGCACATAGTAAAAAAAATCAATGAAATTAGTTTGACATGACTTGCCCTCAATACAGGAATGCTGTTTAGTGTCCAACAGGTTGCTAGTTTTTAAGTGGTCAAATATCCTCTTTTTTAGGTGAGTTTCCATTAATTTAACTACTGTAGATGTAAAACTAACTGATCTGTAGTGCACAGCTGCTTCTCTACTACTCTTTTAGGTAAAACAAGAAAAGTTTAGTACCGTGTCAGCCAGTAAAGCAAAATGTGATTGTTCTCAGTAATAGAAACCAAGTAATCTTGTAGATATGATACCTTTTAATGGCTAACAAAAATACATGATATTATAGTGAGCTTTTGAACCTACTTAGGGTTTTTCTTCAGGTTTAATGAAATAGGTCCACATATACACACATACATATGAAAAGGCACAGGCATGGTGTGATTGATTTGCACTCGGGTGATCCCCTAACACAAGTTTGAAGACCATAAAACTTTCACATCCCTTATCAGTGGACTAATTAACTATTTACTTCTCTGCTCATCCTGTTCTGGTATTGCTTTAAGTGCAAATTAATCACACCTTATGGAGGCATGTTTTTTGCGTTGCAAGCTGTAGTTTTTAGTTTCAACGGGTTTTATTAAAACACAAAGATTGATACATTTGTCATTCATGCTTTCCATTACCCCACTCAGGGGGCGGAAGGATGAGTAAAAGGAATAACAGTAATCTATCCTCTTGCATTTTGAATATTTCTTTCAGATATTTTCTTACATTAAACAGAATTCCGTAATATCAAATGATCCTGAATATAAAATAAAATTCTAACCAACCAAATAAACTAAACCATAGGTCTTTGCACTTATCAGTAAGTCAATAGTCACAGTAGGTAGCAATTAAGGATGAGCGAGTATACTCGTTAAGGCACTACTCGTTCGAGTAATGTGCCTTAGACGAGTATCTCCCTGCTCGTCCTTAAAGATTCGGGGGCTGCCGCGGGGCGGGGAACTGCGGGGGAGAGCAGGGAGAAATGGAGTGGAGATCTCTCTCTCCCTCTCTCCCACCCGCTCTCCCCTGCTCCCCGCCGCGACTCACCGCGAATCTTTATGGACGAGCACGGAGATACTCGTCTAAGGCACACTACTCGAATGAGTAGTGCCTTAGCGAGTATACTCACTCATCCTTAGTAGCAATTCAACATAAGCCCTATTTTTTTTGTAATACTTAAATGATCATCGGGATAATTCTAGGTCGAAAGTAGGTTATGTCTAAGACCTGGAACATCAATCATCTCCAGCCAGGGTCGCCACACTTCACCATATCTCACTAGAGTGTCTGTTTGTATAGCGTGTAACCTCTCGTATAAGGCAATTTGTGAGACCCGATTCTGTACTTCATTAAATGACAGGATGGGTTGCTTCCACCTGGCCGCTATATGGATCCTGGTTGCCATGCATATATGCTGGATCAGTTTATGTGCTTGGTATTTAACTCCTGGAGGGCGGTCTCCTAATAGATACACCATAGGGGATTTTGGAAGTGGACCTACAAACAATCTATGCAATAATCTGTGAACCTGGGACCATAGTCTGGCTACCACCGGACATCTCCACCATGTATGCGCTTGAGACCCCATCTCTGTACATCCTCTGAAACATAGGGGCGAAACTGAGGGTAAAATTTATTTATCCTGACTGGTACTAGATGTGTTCGATGCAGGATCTTGAAGGATGTCTCCATTAGGGTGACCTGATGACTACCTTTAGTAATAGTATCGCAGCAGTGGTACCATCTTTCTTCTGACATGTGGATTTGTAACTCTGTTTCCCATTTTCGCATGAACGGGTGCTTGCCTTCTGTATTGGGGTTATTCAATAAATTATAGAGTAAGGACAAGGTTCCCTTTCTCAGAGAGTCAATTTTACATAATCTTTCAAGCATTGTCATCTCGGGAATTATCCGTGGCAAACTCAGTGAATGCAGAAAATGGAAAACCTGATTTGTTCGGTAAATTTCCGCTTCCGGGGGCGAGCTGTAGTTTTTATTGGTACAATTGTTTGGGTACATATAATGTATTGTATAATGTTTTGGGGGGCAAGGTGAAAAAACACATGAATTCTGCAATTTTTTTAGTGTGAGACATGCAGCATAAATGAAATGATACATTTTTTCTGCCAAATACCATAATTATTTTTTTTAAGGTTTTTTGCACAATAAAAACCCTTTTCATGGAAATTATTTTTTTTTCCATTGCTGCATTCAAAGTCCCATAACTTTTTTATTTTTCCATGGGAGCTCTGTGAGGGCTTGTTGTTTTGTGTTATCAGCTGTGGTTTTTATTGGTACCATTTTGGGGTACATACAGCTTTTTTAATCACGTTTATTGCTTTTTTTGGGAGACATAATTACTAGAGATGAGCGAACACCAAAATGCTCGGGTGCTCGTTACTTGGCACGAAATTTTCGCAATGCTCGAGGGTTCGTTTCGAGTAACGAACCCCATTGAAGTCAATGGGCGACCGGAGCATTTTTGTATTTCGCCGATGCTCGCTAAGGTTTTCATGTGTGAAAATCTGGGCAATTCAAGAAAGTGATGGGAACGACACAGAAACGGATAGGGCAGGCGAGGGGCTACATGTTGGGCTGCATCTCAAGTTCCCAGGTCCCAGTAGTAAGCCACAATAGTGGCAAGAGTGCCCCCCCCCCCGCACTGTCAGCGTAAAGATCGTTCTCCTCTGGCACAGCTGTAACAGCTGTAGCAGAGAAGAACGATGTTAGCCCATTGAATTCAAAGGAACCAGCAATACAGCAGGTTCCACTGAATGCAATGGGCTGCCGGCGATCGCAGGATGAATGGTCGGGAAGGGGTTAAATATATAACCCCTTCCCTGCAATTCATCCAGAAATGTGATACACTAAAAATATATACCGGCGTATAAGGCGACGGGGCGTATAAGACGACCCCCCAACTGTCACCTTATACGCCGGCAATACAGTGGAGCAAAGAATAAAAAGCATTACTTACTTCTTCAGACGATCTGCGCCGCTCCTGCAGACTGTCACTCCTTCCTGGTCCACGGACTAAAGCTTTCTCTATGAAAGGCTTGAAATCCCCGCCTCCAGAAACACAGCCAATCACAGCAATTCAATGACATCACTGTCATTGGCTGTGATTGGCTGAAGGCACGTGTGTTTCTGGAGGCGTGGATTTAAAGCCTTTCATAGAGAAAGCAATGCTCTGCCGGGAACCAGGAGGGAGCGACAGCCTGCAGGAGTACCGCAGAACACCAGGAAGGAGTGACAGTCTACAGGAACGGCGCAGATCGTCTGAAGAAGTGAGTAATGCTTTTTATTCTTTGCTCCACTGTATTGCCGGCGTATAAGGTGACAGTTGAGGGGTCGTCTTATACGCCCCGTCGCCTTATACGCCGGTATATATTTTTAATGTATCACATTTCTGGATGAATTGCAGGGAAGGGGTTATATATTTAACCCCTTCCCGACCATTCATCCTGCGATCGCCGGCAGCCCATTGCATTCAGTGGAACCTGCTGTATTGCTGGTTCCATTGAATTCAATGGGCAAACATCGTTCTTCTCTGCTACAGCTGTTACAGCTGTGGCAGAAAAGAAGGATTTGTCTTCTATATGTTCTCAATGGGGTCGGCGCTGATGCCGCCGGCCCCACTGAGCGCATATAGAGACGATTTATGGCCTTTAGAAGGACCGTTGGGGTTCTTGAAGCCTACAATACACCTAACGCTCTCCCTATAGCAGCTCCAACACGATACCACTTTCCCTGAACTAATGTCAGAATACATCCGTAGCGAGCCGCGGGAAGGGCAGATTTCAATACTCGGGTGACACCTTATCTCCCCAGCCACTCACAGCAGGGGGGTGGTATAGGGCTTAAACGTTGCAGGGGGAAGTTGTAATGCCTTCCCTGTCTTTCAATTGGCCAGAAAAGCGCGCTAACGTCTCAGAGATGAAAGTGAAAGTAACCCGAACACCGCGTGGTGCTCGTTAAGAGTAACGAGCATCCCGAACACCCTAATATTCGCACGAATATCAAGCTCGGACGAGTACGTTCGCTCATCTCTAATAATTACCGAAATAAGCCTTTTGGTTCCGTTTTGTACTTTTGTCTCTGTTGGAGACTTGAACCCATGAAGCTATGATTGCTATGATAACACATTGCAGTACTTCTGTACTAATGTCTTACAGAATTACCCCCCTTGAAAAAACAGGACGTAAACGTTCATCCTGCAGCAGGAATGGGTTAATAGATTTAGCGATTTCATCCTCCTTTTGTGCTTTAGCAGCTTTGCTAAGATGTTTTGCCTCCTTTTGTCTAATTTTATACAAGTCTTAATCAGCTGCACTTCCAGTTTCTTCTAACCCCTGGTAGGCAGACTTCTTTTACTATATGACTAACTTATTTAGAGAATCATAGTGGCTTTTTTTCCCTTTTGCTAGTTTAGTTGCCTTTAACTAATTCCTGCCCCAGGACGTAAATGTACAGAAGCTGCAACCCTGATCCTTGCTGTTACCCCCTCACATGCCACAACCAATGTTAATTGCAACATGTAAAGATCTCACAGAAGGTGGCCTCTCCCTCTGTGATTTTAGTGGCCCTCAAACATGTGATTGAAAAGGACCAATGAGTTGCTATGGTAACCAGATGCCAGACATATAGGTTAGGGCCTGTGGTCACGATGAGAAGTGATAATGCATTACAGTACAGAAGTACTGTAATGTTGCATCATTGCAATGATAGCATTGCAGTTTAGGTCCTATACAGTGTCAAAAAGGATGTAAAAAAATAGGAAAAATAAAAGGTTTCTGCACAGTATCCCCTTGAAGTTTTTTTGTTTTTTTTAATGATAAAAAACAAGTTTGGAGTCTTCACATCCATACGACCCATACAAAAATTAAAATGAACACATTTTTTATCCTGCACTGGAAACGCTATATAAAAAAGTAAATAAAAATGAGCCAATGATCTTTTTGTTAATTTATTCCACCCCCAAAACGCAATAAGTGAGCAAAAAACAACAACATCTATACCCCTTACAGAGTTAAGGGGTATATATGTTTATATGATAAAAAAAAGTTATGGGATTGCAGTGATATATATATATATATATATATATATATATATATATGAATGTCTTTTGGTATTGTAATCATAGTAAGCCACACGATTAATACTGTAGGCTTGGCTAAAATAGCAGGAGGACATTCACCACTGGGCTCCACCACCCTGTAACATCCAGCTACTGGACACCCCACTGTAGAAATCCTCACCTGCTTCAAAGAAGCATTTTTGAAATCTCCTGTGCCCAACATCGACAGTGATCAGGCCGTGGACGAGTCTAATCTACTACAAACTTTGCATCCCCGGGCTGGATATAAGTGTCCACTTCCCAGCGGTCCCCGGAATAACACTCCTGCTGATGTGACTGATATGGCAGCAGCTATAGGTATTCTCCTTAACCATCAGGGGAGGACCGTGGGTCTCTGTGGACCACTGCTCCCGCTAAACTCACCTGCTGGCAGCAGCCTGCTATTGCTCTGGTGGGAGTGCTTCGCTGCTGCCCTCACTGCCTCCAATCCACAGGCCTGTTGGACATACTTGGTGAAGTCAGAAGACCACAGCTACCAGTTGGGCTCTTGCAACTGCACAGCCGACATTCTCCTTGGCCTGTTATGCGTTGGCTCCTCAAGCCCTTGGGATCATCCAAGAGGCACTCCGGTGACATGAGGAGGTAGACTTTGCGGTCCTGAGGCAGTTTTGGGTGTCCCGAGACACCGAGGCCTTTGCAGCCTACTGAAACGTATGAAGCTGGGACCTAAATTGATAACCAGACCCGTGCAAGTTACCGGGACTTCGCAACCACATCAGCGAGAGAAGATCCACCGCGTGAGTCTGTTAGATTCTGCAAGGGGACCTGAAGAACAAGGTGAGGGGGCTACTTTGGGAGGTCTGGAACTCCACTCTGTTCTTAAACCTGCGGCTGAGAGGCAGGAAGGACAGTGTTGGTAGAGAAGCCCTGAGCGGGAGCTGAAGGCCTGCATTTCCACCCTAGTCAGCAGGAACAAGGGCCTTGGACAAATATCTAAAAAAGAAACACAGCTCTCCTGCTGCAATAAGATACAAATCTTCACACGAAAGCCTCCCTGAACAGGACTTGGAAATCTCATAATGTGACTCGGTCACCTCCAAACAAAATGAAGACTTAGACAGGGGCCCAATTTCATTCTCATTAATTAAAAAATATTGGTCCAATCCTTCACACTGATATTGAAATAACTGGCAGATATTAAGACAGATAACAAACATATTGGACGCAGACTTGAAGATCTTGAAAACTCTCATCAGGAACTCCTACAACACAGCACAGCTATCCAGACCAATTTACTGGCACAACAGAACCATCTAAACCAAGCTCTTTTAACATTGGAAGACCAAGTAAACAGAAGGAGATGGAAAAATATCCGCTTTAGAGGTCTTCCAGAAAAAACAGCAACTGAAGCTCTTAAATCGGCTGCCTCACAATTTTTTCAATCCTTACTGGAAAAGGAGAGAGCCGACAAAATAATAATAAAGTGTATGCTCGGAGCCCTCTGGCTCAAACCCTCGCAATCAGACCCACCCCGAGATGTCATCTGCAGCCTGCTAAGCTACGTAGACACTTCAACTATCCTACAATAGATGAGAGTATCCCAGGACAACCTCTTTGAAAACAACAAGATATTACTATTCCAGGAAATCGCTCTAAACACACTTGCCAACAGGTGTATACTCAAACCCCTCACAGAAGCTCTGCAATCAAGGAGGCTTCCCGTGAAAAGTCCACATTTAAGGACGGTCAACAGATATCCATTATATGTCTGGAAGACTTTAAAAATAGTTGGAGGAAACTGGGTACATTTCTAATTGATATTCCTTCGTGGATGCCAGTGCAAGTTCAATACCAGATTCCAATATTATAGAAGCCAGAGAATTGGAAACTTAACATTAAGTCCAAGAACCTGAAAAAAATAAATAGACTGCTAACTGGCATGTTTTTTTCTTTCTAGCTGATACACTGTTTTCCCTTGGTTGCGGCCTCCTCCTGACCGGTCTTCCCCCATAGATCTCAGAGAGGACTTCAGATCTTCTTCGGTGACATACCCATGAACTCAGAGAGAAAGGAGACCTCAGCTGACAGGACAACACTGGGGTATGTAAGTTAGAAAACTTCTCTACAGTGTATTCCTGTTGCATCCTGCTGGGTGGGCAATGAGTGGTTCCAGGATTACTGGGCTGTCAGGCCTCCCATCCACAGTGTACTCACACTCTCAGACCATCCTTACACAGTGGAACTCAGAGGTGGACGAGTTTCCAGATGCAGCCATACCTTCAGGACTACAGTCCTTTACGTAAATGTGATTTAAACCTTTAGCCCTATAGATTTTGCCATAGGTATCTATGGTCTGTTTGAATATGTTAGAAAATGTTTACTAAGTTGTTCAAAATTTACACAAATTGATATACCAAACACTCTTAAAGTGTCAGGGGGCTTGCTCACTCACAATAGTGCGCATCCATCCAGCCTGAACATACACAAGTAGGAGGAGGAGCTCTGAGGACTCTTTCCCAGTCTCTGGCCCATTTGAGGTGCTGGTTCAGGGACCTTCCCTGGTCTGTTTGGCCTCCTGTCTGGATATTCCCAACTTCCTCACTCCATCACAAGTGGCATTTATTGTAAACAAGTTTTTACAAAGCGAGAGAGACTACTTTAGACTCAGGACTACACTGATAGAGAGAGGCATAACTAGAAGCTCTTGAGCCCTAATTTAAAATCATAGGAGACACACAAAGCCTTCATTAGAGACGAACTAATAGCCTTGGGCACTAGGATTAAAAAACAAAGAGACGAAGAAGTTAACTCCCTACCAGCCCAGATATCTAGCTCAGAAACTCTACTTAAAAATACACTTAGTAGTGAAACCCAAGAAGAATTGAAAACGCTTAGAGTCCAACCTAAAAACACCCTTAACATAAAAGCAGCAACAACTCTCTTCACATCCAAATATAAAATTTACATGCCTGGAGACAAAAATTATGTCAAAACTTATTACAAAACAAAAAGAAAAACCTTTTTCTCTAAGATAAAGGACGCATCAGGAAAAATAGCAATGTCTACTGACAACATAGCCAGGGAATATGAGAAATTCTATAAGTCTCTATACAACGTATCTGGTAACACTGCACCAAAACCCCACACCACTACTCATGCAGTCTCTCGGGCATTCCTAGAGGCTCTTTCACTACCTATCAGAGAAAGACTTATCCAACTTAATACACCCAATCTTCATTTCTGAGGTGGCTGGAAATCTTGGTTTCATTCCCAATGGGAAGAGCCCAGACAGTCTATCTATACTATAATATAAAAAATTCTCTGAGCTACTGTTTCTGATTTTTATGAAACCCTGCAACTCTCTCCTTATGGGGACAACTCCCCCTAAACAGACCTTAGAAGCCTTTATAACCCTAACCCCACAAAAAAGGAAATGACTCCAAACTTTGCAGCAACTATCACCCTATCTCTCTGTTGAATATGGACCTCAAACTTTGGGCAAAACTCATTGCCTAATGTATCTCTCCACTGCTCAAAAAACATTCACCCAGATCAGGTGGGTTTCATTCCAGGCAGGGAGGGTAAATTTAACACATCCTGCATAATTCATGCTATAAATTATACCAAAGCAAATAAAACACCACTTGTACTACTCGGTACAGATGCTGAGAAGGCCTTTTACAGAGTTAGCTGGGAATATATGGAATGCTTACTAGTGAAATTTGGCTTTCCTAACCAGTTCATTAGGGCTATTTTTACCCTCTACTCAGCCCCCTAAGCCAGAATACATATCAATGGGGCCTTGTTGGATTCCTTCCACATTAAAAACAGCGCTAGACAGGGTTGCCCATTATTTCCTACGCTCTTTATCTTGATGATGGAAACCTTGGGTATTAGACAGAGCGATGACATAGAGGAT
Source organism: Eleutherodactylus coqui (assembly GCF_035609145.1). NCBI lineage: Eukaryota > Metazoa > Chordata > Amphibia > Anura > Eleutherodactylidae > Eleutherodactylus > Eleutherodactylus coqui. The sequence continues at coordinate 134,171,398 of NC_089837.1, read as the reverse complement.
TTGAAAATAGGGAAAACTACTCATACCACAGTTGCTTTTGCTTCTCATTCTCACAACAAATCCAAAAAAAAATCCTTATATTATATTCACCCTACAAATGGTGCAAATAGAGGTGCCTGGCTTCTTCTTCTCCCAGATACATCAGCTCTTTAGGACGTTCATCTGGGACATACACAAGCCACTCTTAGCATTTTCATATATAACCCTAAAAAGGCCTCCCAAACTTATTCTTATATTATAAAGCGATTCATATATCCAGATGGGTATCTTTGGTAGACCTTAACTCATACTTACCCACTATCAATTTAGAGAAATCTTTACTAAAACCAGATATATGTTTCCTTTTATGGTCTAATGGTTCCTTCCTGAGTAAATCTCAAGCACTTAGCCCAATTACCAAAGGCATGATTAAAGTCCTGAGGTCACTACTTCTGAAGTCATCATACTGCCTTACACTCCCAACTCCTGCTTGTTTTATTCCCATCTTTCAAGCTAATAGACCACTAAGTACATCTTGTCCCTGGTCAGACTCAGTGCTTTAACTATTGACTATAACGACATAATTAAAAGGGTTCTTTCATTAGAAAAAAGAAACAAAACACAATACTTATCTATTCCTCCCTAGGCAGCCTTCTTATTGCATCTTCTCCTCACCGATTTTCCCCTGGCTCCTTTAGTCCCCCTGGTCACCTCACCGCAAGCTGGCTGGATCCTCAACTTCATGTGACATTACATACATTTCCACCCTTGTCCTTCCTGCGGGGCAATGTACACTATGTCACTAGTGACGTAGCATTCACTGTCTAGCAGGGAATGCTGAGCTATTTCTGAGACTTTGCATGCATGTTGTCTCGCTGCAATAAGATATAAACACTCGTGACGAGACAATGCACATGTGCAATCTCGGCAATAACTCGGCATTTCCTACTAGGCAGTGAACGCTACTAGGCAGTGAACGCTAGTGACATAACGTACACTGACCTGCAGGAAGGAGAATGCTGAGAGTGGATGCTGCATAACAGAAAGAAGAGGATCTGGCTGGCTTGCGGTAAGGTGACCCGGGGGACTGTAGGAGCCAGGAGAATATCGGCTGGGAGAAGATGCAGTAGGAAGACTGCCTGGAGAGGAACAGGTAAGTATTAGAGATGAGCGAACGTACTCGTCCGAGCTTGATATTCGTGGGAATATTAGGGTGTTTGGGATGCTCGTTACTCGTAACGAGTACCACGCGGTGTTCCGGTTACTTTCAGTTTCCTCTCTGAGACGTTAGCGCGCTTTTCTGGCCAATTGAAAGACAGGGAAGGCATTACAACTTCCCCCTGTGACGTTCAAGCCCTATACCACCCCCCTGCTGTGAGTGGCTGGGGCGATCAGATGTCACCCGAGTATAAAAATCGGCCCCTCCCGCGGCTCGCCACACATGCCTTGTGAGTTAGCTGAGGGACAGTGGTATCGTGCTGGAGCTGCTGTAGGGAGAGCGTTAGGAGTTAGTGTAGGCTTCAAGAACCCCAACGGTCCTTCTTAGGGCCACATCTACGTGTGTGCAGGCTGCTGCTAGCAGTGGAGAAAATTTTTTTTTTTCTCAAAATCGGCAGTGCAGAGCATTGCACCCGGCATTAGGGACAGAAGTGGTGCTTAGGCAGGGAGAGTGTTAGGTGTGAGTGTAGCCTTCAAGAACCTCAACGGTCCTTTCTAGGGCCACATTTAACCGTCTGCAGTACTGTGCTGGCTACTGTTAGCTGTGTTCCTTTTTTTTTTCTCTCAAAATCGGCGGTGCAGAGCATTGCACCCTGCATTGATACTACAGGCACAGAATTGTGTAGGCAGGGCCACAACACAGTTATCAGTCATTGAATAGGCACAGTGGGCCTATCCTTTTAAACAAAAGGGAAAAAAGTATATTTGCCCTGCCTCTGACAGCCGTCAGGGCTCTGGGTACGTGTGTGCTGCGTGGAGAACGTAAAAAAATCAGACGCAACCAGCTACGGTTGAGTGCAGCCTTGCGCCAATTTCTTTCCTGCCTGGGAAATACCTGCTCTGCCACAGTTAGTAACTCTGCAACAGTAAAATTCTGTGACAGTTTTGCAGGGCCGCAACACAGTTATTAAAATTATTATTCAGTGAATAGACGCAGTGGGCCTATCCTTTTAAACAAAAGGGAAAAAAGTATATTTGCCCTGCCTCTGACAGCCGTCAGGGCTCTGGGTACGTGTGTGCTGCGTGGAGAACGTAAAAAAATCAGACGCAACCAGCTACGGTTGAGTGCAGCCTTGCGCCAATTTCTTTCCTGCCTGGGAAATACCTGCTCTGCCACAGTTAGTAACTCTGCAACAGTAAAGTTCTGTGACAGTTTTGCAGGGCCGCAACACAGTTATTAAAATTATTATTCAGTGAATAGACGCAGTGGGCCTATCCTTTTAAACAAAAGGGAAAAAAGTATATTTGCCCTGCCTCTGACAGCCGTCAGGGCTCTGGGTACGTGTGTGCTGCGTGGAGAACGTAAAAAAATCAGACGCAACCAGCTACGGTTGAGTGCAGCCTTGCGCCAATTTCTTTCCTGCCTGGGAAATACCTGCTCTGCCACAGTTAGTAACTCTGCAACAGTAAAGTTCTGTGACAGTTTTGCAGGGCCGCAACACAGTTATTAAAATTATTATTCAGTGAATAGACGCAGTGGGCCTATCCTTTTAAACAAAAGGGAAAAAAGTATATTTGCCCTGCCTCTGACAGCCGTCAGGGCTCTGGGTACGTGTGTGCTGCGTGGAGAACGTAAAAAAATCAGACGCAACCAGCTACGGTTGAGTGCAGCCTTGCGCCAATTTCTTTCCTGCCTGGGAAATACCTGCTCTGCCACAGTTAGTAACTCTGCAACAGTAAAGTTCTGTGACAGTTTTGCAGGGCCGCAACACATTTATTAAAATTATTATTCAGTGAATAGACGCAGTGGGCCTATCCTTTTAAACAAAAGGGAAAAAAGTATATTTGCCCTGCCTCTGACAGCCGTCAGGGCTCTGGGTACGTGTGTGCTGCGTGGAGAACGTAAAAAAATCAGACGCAACCAGCTACGGTTGAGTGCAGCCTTGCGCCAATTTCTTTCCTCCCTGGGAAATACCTGCTCTGCCACAGTTAGTAACTCTGCAACAGTAAAGTTCTGTGACAGTTTTGCAGGGCCGCAACACAGTTATTAAACTTAGTAGTATTCATTGAATGCACGCAGTGTGGCTTGTCCTTTGAAAAACAAGGGAAGAAATTGTATTTTGGCTGCAGGCTTGCGCCACTTTCTTTCCTGCCTGGGAAATCAAATCACTGGTAATACACCATGCTGAGGGGTAGGGGTAGGCCTATAGGACGTGGACGCGGGCGAGGACGCGGAGGCCCAAGTCAGGGTGTGGGCACAGGCCGAGCCAGTGTGGTGGCCAGGGGTAGAGGCAGGGCCAGACCGAATAATCCACCAACTGTTTCCCAAAGCGCCCCCTCGCGCCATGCCACCCTGCACAGATCAAGGTGCTCTACGGTGTGGCAGTTTTTCACAGAGACGCCTGACGACCGACGAACAGTGGTGTGCAACCTTTGTCGCGCCAAGATCAGCTGGGGAGGCACCACCAATAGCATGCGCAGGCATATGATGGCCAAGCACCCCACAAGGTGGGACGATGCCCGTTCACCGCCTCCGGTTTGCACCACTGCCTCTCCCCCTGTGCCCCAACCTGCCACTGAGATCCAACCCCCCTCTGAGGACACAGGCACTACCGTCTCCTGGCCTGCACCCACACCCTCACCTCCGCTGTCCTCGGCCCCATCCAGCAATGTCTCTCAGCGTAGCGTCCAGACGTCGCTAGCGCCACAGTTTGAGCGCAAGCGCAAGTACGACACCACGCACCCGCACGCTCAAGCGTTAAACGTGCACATTGCAAAATTGATCAGCCTAGAGATGCTGCCGTATAGGCTTGTGGAAACGGAGGCTTTCAAAAGCATGATGGCGGCGGCGGCCCCGCGCTACTCGGTTCCCAGTCGCCACTACTTTTCCCGATGTGCCGTCCCAGGCCTGCACGACCACGTCTCCCGCAACATTGTACGCGCCCTCACCAACGCGGTTACTGCCAAGGTCCACTTAACAACAGACACGTGGACAAGCACAGGCGGGCAGGGCCACTATATCTCCCTGACGGCACATTGGGTGAATTTAGTGGAGGCTGGGACAGAGTCAGAGCCTGCGACCGCTCACGTCCTACTCACCCCCAGAATTGCGAGCCACAGCTCGGTGGTGGTATCTGCGGCGGTGTATGCTTCCTTCACTAAAGCACCTTCCTCCTCCTCCTCCTCCAACGCAACCTCTGTCTCGCAATCAAGATGTGTCAGCAGCACGTCGCCAGCAGTCGGTGTAACGTGGCGAGGCAGCACAGCGGTGGGCAAGCGTCAGCAGGCCGTGCTGAAACTACTCAGCTTAGGAGAGAAGAGGCACACGGCCCACGAACTGCTGCAGGGTCTGACAGAGCAGACCGACCGCTGGCTTGCGCCGCTGAGCCTCCAACCGGGCATGGTCGTGTGTGACAACGGCCGTAAGCTGGTGGCGGCTCTGCAGCTCGGCAGCCTCACGCACGTGCCATGCCTGGCCCATGTGTTTAATTTGGTGGTTCAGCGCTTTCTGAAAAGCTACCCCCACTTGTCATACCTGCTCGGAAAGGTGCGCCAGCTCTGCGCACATTTCCGCAAATCCCACACGCACGCTGCCACCCTGCGGACACTGCAACATCGGTTTAATCTGCCAGTGCACCGACTGCTGTGCAACGTGCCCACACAGTGGAACTCTACGCTCCACATGTTGGCCAGACTCTATGAGCAGCGTAGAGCTATAGTGGAATACCAACTCCAACTTGCGCGGCGCAGTGTGAGTCAGCCTCCTCAATTATTTACAGAAGAGTGGCCCTGGTTGGCAGCCATCTGCCAGGTCCTTGGAAAATTTGAGGAGTCTACCCAGGTGGTGAGCGGCGATGCTGCAATCATTAGCGTCACCATTCCTCTGCTATGCATCTTGAGAAGTTCCCTGCAAAGCATAAAGGCAGACGCTTTGCGCTCGAAAACAGAGCCGGGGGAAGACAGTATGTCGCTGGATAGTCAGAGCACCCTCCTGTCTATATCTCAGCGCGTTCAGGAGGAGGAGGAGGAGCATGAGGAGGATGAGGAGGAGGGGGAAGAGACAGCTTGGCCCACTGCTGATGGTACCCATGCTGCTTGCCTGTCATCATTTCAGCCTGTATGGCCTGAGGAGGAGGAGGAGGAGGAGGAGGAGGATCCTGAAAGTGATCTTCCTAGTGAGGACAGCCATGTGTTGCGTACAGGTACCCTGGCACACATGGCTGACTTCATGTTAGGATGCCTTTCTCGTGACCCTCGCGTTACACGCATTCTGGCAACTACGGATTACTGGGTGTACACACTGCTCGACCCACGGTATAAGGACAGCCTTTGCACTCTCATTCCCGAAGAGGAAAGGGGTTCGAGAATGATGCTATACCACAGGGCGCTGGTGGACAAACTGATGGTAAACTTCCCATCCGACAGCGCTAGTGGCAGAAGGCGCAGTTCCGAGGGCCAGGTAGCAGGGGAGGCGCAGAGATCAGGCAGCATGTACAGCACAGGCAGGGGAACATTCTCCAAGGCCTTTGCCAGCTTTATGGCTCCCCAGCAAGACTGTGTCACCGCTCCCCAGTCACGGCTGAGTCGGTGGGAGCACTGTAAAAGGATGGTGAGGGAGTACGTAGCCGATAGCACGACCGTCCTCCGTGACGCCTCTGCCCCCTACAACTACTGGGTGTCGAAGCTGGACACGTGGCCTGAACTCGCGCTGTATGCCCTGGAGGTGCTTGCTTGTCCTGCGGCTAGCGTCTTGTCAGAGAGTGTGTTTAGTGTGGCTGGGGGAATCATCATGGATAAGCGTACCCACCTGTCAACCGACAGTGCCGACAGGCTTACACTCATCAAGATGAACAAAGCCTGGATTTCCCCAGACTTCTCTTCTCCACCAGCGGACAGCAGCGATACCTAAGCAATACATAGGCTGCACCCGTGGATGGAAGCATCGTTCTCTCTCACCATCCAAAACAGGGACATTTCTGCTTCATCAATCTGTGTATAATATTCCTCCTCCTCCTCCTCCTGCTCCTCCTCCTGAAACCTCACGTAATCACGCCGAACGGGCAATTTTTCTTAGGGCCACAAGGCTCACTCATATAATTTTTCTAAACAATTTTTATACGTTTCAATGCTCTTAAAAGCGTTGAAAGTTGAAGTTGAACCAATTTTTCGTTAAACTGGGCTGCCTCCAGGCCTAGTTACCACTTAAGCCACATTAACCAAAGCGATTAATAGGTTTCACCTGCCCTCTTGGTTGGGCATGGGCAATTTTTCTGAGGTACATTAGTACTGTTGGTACACCAATTTTTGTGGGCCCTCGCCTACAGTGTAATCCAATTAATTTTTTGCCCACCTGCATTACAGCTGACGTTACATCAGCTGTGCTGGGCACTGCAATGGGATATATTTATGTACCGCCGGTGGGTTCCAGGGAGCCACCCATGCCGTGGGTCCACACGGAGTTGTAACTACATGTGTCCACTTCTAAAGAGCCCCAGTCTGACTGGGGCATGCAGTGTGGGCCGAAGCCCACTTGCATTAAACATGACATTACCTCAGCTGTGATGGGCAATGCAATGGGATATATTTATGTACCGCCGGTGGCTTCCTGGTACCCACCCATGCTGTGGGTCCACAGGGAATTATAAATGCATCTGTTTCCACTTGTAAAGAACCCCAGTCTGACTGGGGCATGCAGTGTGGGCCGAAGCCCACCTGCATTAAGCACGACATTACTACCTCAGCTGTGTTGGGCAATGCAATGGGATATTTTAGTGTATCGCCGGTGGGTTCCAGGGAGCCACCCATGCTGTAGGTGCACACGGAGTTTAACCTACATCTGTCCACTTGTAAAGAACCCCAGTCAGACTGGGGCATGCAGTGTGGGCCGAAGCCCACCTGCATTAAGCACGACATTACTACCTCAGCTGTGTTGGGCACTGCAATGGGATATTTCTATGTACCGCCGGTGGCTTCCTGGCACCCACCCATGCTGTGGGTCCACAGGGAATTATAAATGCATCTGTTTCCACTTGTAAAGAACCCCGGTCTGACTGGGGCATGCAGTGTGGGCCGAAGCCCACCTGCATTAAGCACGACATTACTACCTCAGCTGTGTTGGGCAATGCAATGGGATATTTTTGTGTATCGCCGGTGGGTTCCAGGGAGCCACCCATGCTGTCGGTCGACAGGGACTTCACAATAGGGAGTTGTACCTGCCTGTGTCTATGAATTAAAAAGCCCGGTCTGACTGGGGCATGCAGAGACACCTTGACAGAATGAATAGTGTGTGGCACATAGGTTCCCCATTGCTATGCCCACGTGTGCAGCTCCTGATGGCGGTGGCACAGGATTCTATTTCTCATTGCTTCTGTACAGCATTGTGGGCTATCGTCCCGCCCCTTTTAAAGAGGGTCGCTGCCTAGCCGTGCCAACCTCTGCAGTGTGTGCCTGCGGTTCCTCCTCATGGCAGACGCACTTCTAAATAGACATGAGGGTGGTGTGGCATTAGGGCAGCTGAAGGCTGCGCAGGGACACTTTGGTGTGCGCTGTGGGGGGGAGGGGGGGCGGTTGGGCAGCATGTAACCCAGGAGAAGTGGCAGTGGAGTGTCATGCAGGCAGTGATTGTGCTTTGTTGGAGGTAGTGTGGTGCTTAGCTAAGGTATGCCATGCTAATGAGGGCTTTTCAGAAGTAAAAGTTTTTGGGAGGGGGGGGGCACTCTTGCCGCTATTGTGGCTTAATAGTGGGACCTGTGAACTTGAGATGCAGCCCAACATGTAGCCCCTCGCCTGCCCTATCCGTTGCTGTGTCGTTCCCATCACTTTCTTGAATTGCCCAGATTTTCACACCAGGAAACCTTAGCGAGCATCGGCGAAATACAAAAATGCTCGGGTCGCCCATTGACTTCAATGGGGTTCGTTACTCGAAATGAACCCTCGAGCATCGCGAAAAGTTCGTCCCGAGTAACGAGCAGCCGAGCATTTTGGTGCTCGCTCATCTCTAGTAAGTATTGATTTTTTTTTCAAATGACAGAACCTCTTTAAAGGCACCAAAGACAGCCTGGTAACTACAGGCCGGTAAGCTTCACTTCAGTAATTGGAAAAATATTCGAGGGGTTTCTGAGAGATGCCATACTGGAATATCTCAAGGAAAATAATGGTATGACTGCTCATCAGCATGGACTCATGAGGGGTCAATCATGTCAAACCAACTTTATCAACGTGTGTAGCTCAGTAAAGAACTGGCTTGGAGATAGCAAGCAGAGGGTGGTAATAAATAGCTCATACTCTGATTGGGCCCCCATTGCCAGTGGGGTGCCACTGGGTTCAGTGTATTATATATTTATCAATGAACTTATAGAAGGACTGTGCAGTAAAATATTGATATTTGCAGACAATACGATATTATACAATATAATTAAGACAACAGAGAACAATGCACAACTACAAGTGGACCTAGATAAATTGTCAGCTTGAATAGAAAAATGGCAAATAAAGTTCAACATTGATAAACGTAAGGTTATGCACAAGGACAGGAGAAACAGATGTCACCAATATACACTAAATGGGGTACTGCTTGGGAAAAGTGGTATGAAAAAGACTTGGGGGTACTAGTTGACTGTAGACTTAACTGGAGCAATCAATGCTAGTCAGCTGCTGCAAAGGCAAATAAAGTTTTGGGATGCATTAACCCTTTTTAAATCCAATTTGTATCCTGGTTTTCCTAGGGGATGTACTTTTTTTCTGCCATTATACAATGGCGCTATATGCTGGCTAAAGCCAGTACTGCATGAGGTGACACATTGGATAGGCTCCGACAGCAGAGAGGCTAGCAATATACAGTAAGAGAACCCTGATGGATGTCTTCCAACATCGGAGCTGTACAGCCTTAAATCATAATGTCTTCAGAGGTCAGACAGTGGATTGGAGATGGTTAAAAGAGGTATAGGGGCAAGGGACGAGAACATTATTCTTCCACTATATAAGGCACTTGACAGGCCTCACATGGAATACTGTGTACAGTTCTGGTCACCAGTACTCAGTAAAGACATTGCAGTGCTTGAGGGGGTTCAAAGACAGGCAAGTAAATTAATAAACTGAATGGGAGGACTGGAACATGTAGATAGTTAGGCGTCGCCCTGCTCTTCCTGTATAAATGTGGATTTTTTCCTTCCAGCACTCTGGGAGTTAATTCTTCCCAGTGCCTAGAGCCAGCTGCAAACTAATGAGCCATTACCCTTCTATTTAACTGGGCCAGAGACACTTCCTTGCCTGTGCTTTGGTGTTGTTAGTTTTTTGTTTCCAGCCAGCTATTCTGACCTTGATCTACCATGTACTGACCCTTGGACCTGTTTACAGGACTTGCGTGAACTCTGCCTGCCCCGACCCTTAGACTTGCAACCTGGATTTCATTTATATAAAGCCTGCTCTGACATAAGGACCGTATTCAGACTTTGCACTTTTGCCTGTCTCGTGGTGCTTTGCACCAGTGTTTCTGACCCCCTGTAAGTCAGCCGCCAACTATACTGGGACTATCCCAGAAGGTAGCGGCCTGTTTGGTTCCTCACAGCAAAGGCCAAATCCCTGTACAGGGGTTAAAGGGTGAATACCAGGGAAACATCAGGATAACGCCCTTAGGGTTTAGCCCGACAACAAACCAGTTAGTTGGCACAGTCAGTGCACACTTGCTAGTCAAAACAGATAGGTTATCAAAATTGGGATTATTCCCCCTAGAAAAAATACAGTTAAGGGGCGACCAAATAACCATGTATAAATACATTAGGGGATAATACAAGGTTCTCTCCCATGATCTGTTTATACCCAGGACTATAACAGTATAAGAGGGCATCCTCTGCGTTTAGAGTAAAGAAGGTTTCATCACTAACATAGAAGGGGGTTCTTTATGGTAGGAGCAGTGAGACTATGCAACTCTCCTGAGGACATGGTGATGGCAAAATCGATAGAGGAGTTCAAGAGGGGGCACATAAGTCTTCTCTTCTCCATATAGGGAGCCCAGTATTATGAATAAAGAATTATAGTTTAGGGCCCTATTACAGATTTTGCATTGTGGGCCCCGAAACTTCAAGTTATGCCTCTGGTGGCAATGCCCAAGCCTTAAAACCTTTTGGCAAATGATTACCAAACATATTCATAAAATTTGTGGAATATTTCACTCCTTTTCACCCAAGGAAAATCTGCTTCAGAAACCCTCTACTCACTTAAGACCCTCAAATAATTTCTTGCCTACCATCTTAATTTCTGCTTCAAAATTCCTCATTCCCCTCTATTGAAAAGAAAAAGAGGTTTCCACAGTATCTCAATTGAGAGAGAGAGTATCACAGATCCAGCGTTTTGAAGAAATAGCTGGCTCGGAGTCAGGCACAAGAGCCAACTTCCTGACTCTGTGGTCCCCATGGTTAAAATACCTTGAGAAACAAGATATACATAATTGCTGAATTAAAAATGATCAAGTGTCAATCCCAATTTGTCCCAACTTGTTTCATTCTTGATTTTAGTCGCGTATGTCGTCTCGCTGTTTGTTAACCCCTTCCTTTTACTGTTTTATCCTCAAGCTGGGTGACATTTATGTATACTGTTGCAGGAAAAAAAAAAGCAACTTAACTTGCTAAAAACCTAATTACATCCCAAGGGTCATGCTTGGTCTCAAAATCACTTGTTTCTAACTGTTCTAAAGAGGATTAGCGAGTCCATTCTGCTTGTTGGTTACCGGGGTTAGAAGTTTCTGATCCTTTTTGTATGTATGCTCTCAATAAAAATAGATTGTTTAAAAACACTATAAGAAAAATAGCAGAAGAAAATAATGACAGAATTAGGCTACACTCACATGGGCAAGCGCAAGTTTCTTGGCCTGATATCGCGCTTGCCGATATGTGTTTTTCATGCTGATGTGAGGTGCATTTTCTTCACAAATGCCTGGCATCGCATTTGTGAAATTGCAATCCCCAGTCACATGTTTCATACACACCAGAGGATCACAAGTGATTCCCATTGTTTTCAATGCATGCACTCGCATGCTCATCGAGAAAGATAGGGTAAGTCCTATCTTTTCTCACCCGTACTATTAGTGGACAAGAATACCGCTAATGAAAATAAAAACATTGAAATCAATGGTTTTGTTTTTTCCCGTCATGCAGCCATGATTCCACATAACAGAACTAAAATATACCCATGTGAATAAGCCCTAATATGGATGCCTATTATGGATGTGTTACAATATGCTCATCTGAAACTGGTCGAAGAAAAAGATTTCATGCTTCTGGAGTAGAACTAATTTTCATCCACTTAAAACAGTGTACTAGAACTCATTTTTAACCTAGCTATAGCTGGGGAGATCCTAACTAAGATTTACTGTATAGATTAAATTACAGTCAAACTAGTGATAACATCTGTGCAAAAAAAGACGTGCTCAAACAATGGTCCCAAGTGCACGAATTACTGATGTCACCTATGTAACTATAATTAGGTTTGTCCTCCATTCTAGAACAAATGACAAGTATATTGTGTTACATGAAAAATGCTGTCAGAACACCATGCTGATTTAAGAGATTCCGGATGTTCTTTACTTTGAATGATGCGGTTTATCACTTTACAATAAAGAGGATCACACTTAAAGCGACAGAACGTCTTCATCAACATATGCTTATTTTTTTCTAAATTTTACTAAAGCCATCTGTCCTTACAGAACTCACATTTAGCTCAGAAAAAAAAAGGAATAGATATGCGCTTTAATTCATCCTGCTGCCTGGATGGAAATGATAGAGTATTCACTAAATGTACTTAAATACAAAAAAATAAATAAAGATGCAGGGTATTTTCTGATGACAGTTTGCATTCATGCCCTCAGATGTTTTCCAGTTTAAGCCTCTTATCTCCATGGTAAATAATTAGAGATTGAGTTGATTGATTGAAAACTCTCCAATATCCATCAGCATTAGATGAATTCAACAAGCTGAAACCTCGGATTTAGCAAAGCATAGGAAACTAGTCTGCACTTCCAATAGCAGACTACATATATATGCATCATAACATCCCAATGAGCAGCCAAGAATCCTAAACTGTGTTTCAAAACATCATGTGAAACAAAAACCTGAATGGTTGTCATTATTTCTGTAGGAGTGTGATAATAGTTATGTATATGTAGATAATATTACTAGATAGTATATGCTTCCGGTTATATGATTATTATTTTTATATGCAAATGTGTTAATAAATCGAATGCATTTGTAAAACATATTCATATTTTATGAAGTTTGCCACTTCTTAAATTGTAGATTAATCTCTATTAAAAGGGTTGTACCAGAATTTCATGTTATTTCCTATCCACTAGATAAGGATAACTGCTGATCTGTGGGGGTCTCACTGATGACATTCTGTGGGCTTACTGCACCCACTACAGAAAGGAGGAGACTGAATGAAGCACAGGTGGTGACATACAACAATGCTGTATTCACTTTCAATGGGACTGCATAGATACCCGAGCTGCACCCACTGAGGTATTTCCGTCAGCCCCATTGCAATGAATGGAGCGCTGACCGCACATGTACATCCAGCACTACATTTAGCTTGAGAAAGACTCCTAGAGAGTCGAAACGTTGTTGCTTGTCTGCTTGTTATGGAGGAATAAAAGTGCATCTACGGATGTTTAATTGCACCAACTTTGCTGCCCTCTCTTCAAAGATTTTCTGGATCTAACTTGGATTGTTGGTTTGTAATCCAAGGGGCCTGCATACCTATCGCCTTACTGAGTTCAGTAAAAAGGCTTAAACCAGTTTGTGAGCAGTACATTCAGAGTGACACCACTGCTGGGGGAGACGACAATCCCACTGTGTCAGAAGAGCGAGACACAGGAGTCTTGTTCTCAAGATCGGCAGAGGTCTCTATAATGATGCTCCCACAATAACTTGCAGTTCTGGTACAATCCCTTTAAAGTCAGAAACATGAATTGAAGCTCCAGGGTAGAGATAAGAGAACTCTTGAGGAGAAGGTGCCGTGGCTCAGCAATTACCACTGTTGCTTTGCAGCACAGGGGTTCTAGTTTTAAAGTTGACAGCATCTGCATGGAGTTTGTATCTTCTCCCTGTGTTTAATACTAAGCACCTTAACTTATATAGCACAATATGCAGCACTTTTTATTTTCTGTCCCCATTGGCACTCACAGTCTATATTCACCTATTAATATGTTATTGGAGTATAGGAAGAAACCCATATGGACACAGGAAGAACATAAAAACTCCATGTAGATGTTGTCTTTTGTCAGGTTTGAACCTAGGGCCCCAGTGTAAAGTTTGACCTGAGCAGAATTCAATTGGCTCAGTTTGCTCAACACCACCTCTGAGCCCCAATTGTGTAAGAAGACATCCATCTACCATCTGCCATCTATGTACAGCTGCTAGCTCTGCTCCCCTTATAGCTATACCCCTGATAAAACCTACATTTATTTATGCAGTAAATATATTATCAAAACTATCTTTATGATTAAAGATAGTTCAATGATACTGCAGTGCCTGTAAAGGAAATTCAAATTCCTAATTGCTTCACCGACGGTCTGCTGTACATTCTTCTGATGAAACTGCAAGGTAAATGTATTTCTCAATGACCTGCAAGTCAGTAATCAGAACACACTCACCCCTAATGGGCATGAAGGCTGAATGGAGAAATCCAGATGTCCCTGCAGCTCTGCCACGTGGAGGTGTAGGCATTCTGTGTGCCACCATATGCAGCACAACATTTTGGATGTATCCTCCACTAGAAGCAATAATTGTAGAGGAGAATAGCTCCATAATACTACATCCAATGGAATATGTCACAATTTCTTTCTATAATCAAACAGAAAAAAAATGTTATATATCTCCATATGCAAATATGGTTTCAAGAAGTCTATTGAAACCATATTACGTCCCCATAGGTATTGGATGTTATACTTGTATACATGAGGCCTCTTCCTCATAATTTATAGTCAATTGACTACTTGCTGCATTTTTTGTAGAGACAACCATTATGTAGCACAAAGTGTCCTATAGATACAATTTTATTTAATGTGCTTTCTTTTAACAGTAGAACATTTTCTCAAATGCTGCTTTATAAAACAGTGGTATGATTAATTGAAAGCAGAACATTTGTAATGAAGTAAATGCATTTAAGAAAGGCTAAAAATAAAGAAGCCCCTGAAAGACTGCTAGCTGGACTTTCATACCTAGACATGTATAAATCATATGCTTTGTATACAACAACTGTAGACTATTTACTCATATCTCTCTTCAATGTTGTACTGTATACTGGAACAAGAAATTGTAATGACTTTTTCTTCAAGTATGTCTTCCAATATTATACAATAAGTGAAGCAGGATCCCAGACGGTAAGTGAAATTCTTCAAATGATCTATGACTAAAATGAAGATAGCTTAGAAATAAGTCATGTGAATGTGGCTGCCTGGTATTTGCTTCTGTACTATACTAGATATAATATGAAATGTATTGCTTTCTTTTTAATGACATACTACTACACCCAGGCAGTCAAAAGCTGGACACATATATTTCACTTTTAGTTAGGACAATTCAATACAGCAAGGAAATATAAAATCTATATAAAATTTGGTACTGTTTTTTTCTTAAGTATATAAATGTGTAGAATAAAAGAAAAAAAAGATGATTATTGCAATAATTGGGCCACTTAACTTATAGTATTTTTTAAATATCACATGAAGTACAACTCTACGTCTTTCTTGTACAACACAGAAAAACCACTTGAACTTTTATAATTGTATATTCATCCTTTTATATATATATATATATATATATATATATATATATATATATATATATATATATATATATACACAAACATATACACTTGTGGTAAAAAAAATATAAAGCACCTAGGAGTTGTCAGAATCGAATGAAACATTATATGTGTGATTGTAACGTTGATGTAGGTAAGTGATTACAATATCAGAGCAAAAGGATACTTTATTGTGGAAAACTGAAAACATGAAGAGAGGATCTAGTACCCCGTTTTGCCACCTCTTGCTTGGAAGCAAGATGTAATATGGGCAGGTTGAGGTATACAGGTTCTATATGGTATTCTCTTCCATATCAGTCCACATTTGCTGTAAGTGATCCTCTAGATTGTGCAAACCTGAGGCTGTCAAAGTTGGTGTCCCAGATGGCCCCATACATGTTCTATTGGCAATAGATCTGGTGACTGGGCAGGCCAGGGAAGTGTAGCAATGTTGTGACACCCTTGCTGTGTGCGGCCGAGCATTATCTTTCTGGAAACTGCCTCTTGGAAGCTGCCCTTAAAAGACACACATCTGGCTGTAGGATGTCCTGAACATATCGCTGAGCTGTCATTGTCCCTTGTACCACTACAAGGCATGACCGGCTGTCATATGCAATAGCCCCCAGACCATCACACCAGCAATGGGGACACTGTGCCAATCCCCAACAAAAACAGGACTGAGACGTTCAAGCCTAGGTCTCCAGGCATGAACACAACCATTATCAGTGCCCAAACTAAATCTTAATTCTTTGCTGAGCAAAGGTTGGTGGGTGTCAATGTCAGTACATGTAATGGGAGCTGTGAGACCAAATGTCATTGAGCCAAGTGCCTGGAAATAGTTCTGACAGACACAGGGGTCTTTAATGATGGTGCCGCTTGTCTCTGGATGGCGGACAATCAAACCTGTTGGAATTGATTGTGCTTGTTACATGATCAGACAATCCTCTCTACTAGGGGTCTGTCGAGGGTGTCCAGAGCCAGGTCACATTGTGTGCATGCCTTAACCTATCCAATACCTTCTAACAGCCTGAGCAGAACAGCCCAGGTCGCGGGCAATTTGTCTTTCAATCTTCGTTAACTGGGCAAAATATCTTCAATTGCATTATAGTGGTCAACAAGCTTTACAGAAGAAGAAAAAGAGGTCTACTACGCACAAGTAGCCTCTGAGTACCTTTTTATAGGCCATGAGTGGAATCACTTTTAGGGTCCCAGGTGGCAAGACCGGTCATCTACTCATGCCATAACTCTAATCATTTACATATCTGCCTGAAATGTAACTGCATGCTGAGTTTTGCAGCAAGACGGCAACTCATCTTAGTTGCTTGATTTTATTTTACAAAGAGTGCAAGTATATGTATGTATATGTGTGTGTATATATATATATATATATATATATATATATATATATATATACATGGTTGTATATTGAATATTGCTGGAACCCATACCAAAATTCTGAATGTGAAGCCCCCCCCCCCCCTCCTCTCTTTGAGAATAAACATTTAG
Organism: Eleutherodactylus coqui; assembly: GCF_035609145.1. Lineage (NCBI taxonomy): Eukaryota > Metazoa > Chordata > Amphibia > Anura > Eleutherodactylidae > Eleutherodactylus > Eleutherodactylus coqui. The sequence continues at coordinate 134,154,961 of NC_089837.1, read as the reverse complement.
CAGCCCAATGTAAAAGTTAAGGTAATAACTCACTTTCCTGCCTACCCATGCTTAAAACACACACACAAAAAACAGCCAGTAGTGTGCTCTTACCCTTAGGAATAGTGTAATATATATGTAAGATGCAAATACTATCACCATACAAATTGCCTCCATACTGTCACTGAACAAAATACACTATACCATGATCAGTATTATCAATAATAATACTATATAGACCTCCTTCACACGTGCGACACGGCATCGCTGCGAGAAAATCGCATGCTGGTCCGTGCGATATTATTGCGTCTTCTCGCTACAATACCGCGAATTTGGAGCGCTACAAAGTCACATATGACGCTACAAAGTTGCGCGACTTTGTAGCATCACATGCAAGGATTTTTTTGGGGAGGTTTAAAATACAAGCCCTACCCCCTAAAATAAGCTGTAGCTGAAGGAAAAAAAAAAAGTGCAACCACAGCTTCTCACTGGGTCCCGGCACTGTTTCTCTTCTTCATCTTGAACCAATCACAGCCATTCATCGAGCACTGGCTGTGATTCGCTAAGCGTCAGCCAATCACAACCAGCACTTCCAGGCTTGAAAAATGCCCTCTTGGGGCCGAAACATAGCCTGCCTTTATTAAGAATAACTTTGGAGAAATAAAGATTATGGTGTTTTTATGAAAACCCTGATGTGCTGCCACCTTTCTTATTTGTATCTGGATGGTTGATTGAGTCTGGAGGTTGAGGCTCTTACTTTGGTGGCTGGCATCTTTTTCAACCTCCCCCTGTTGGGGTATTTTTTTGAGTGCTGCTGTATCCTGTTGGTTTTGGAACCCATGGGCTTCACATACATGCAATTTGTAGCATTGTAGCAACGCAACTTTGTCGCCCGTGTGAAGCAGGCCTTAAGGCAAAACAATATTACTTGACCACAATCAAATATTACTACCACATAGTGATGGAATACAACCATACTTTTGCAGAAAAAAACACTATATGAAGACCAATATTACCTCCATACAGTCACCGTATATACCATAGAGCTTTGTTGGGATACTCTGCAGACCATATAAGTGATTACAGTGGAATCAATTCCTGTCTGATTTGAGTTATTCAATTTCCCCTTCTCCATCTGGTCCAGACCTCTAAGATAACTTCTCCAAGTCGCAACCTGTCTCTACAGAATGACAGAGACATTTTTGGCTTCTTACTTTCCTAGCATCCTCCCAATTTTTTCCACACTTCTATACAATCTCCCCATCTGCAGTGCCCCAGATAGCAATAATGCCACCTATGATGCCTCACACAGTAATAGTAACCCCTTTTTGTGTCCCCATCTAGAGGTCACACAGTAAGCGCCGCTTATTGTGACTCCTATACAGTAAAAGTCTCCCATTGGGAATAATGCCTTCTTTATGCCCACACTCAGAAATAATACCCCATTTTGCCCCATTAATTAATAATGCCCCCTTTTTTCTCCCACTCAGTAATAATACCCTTTTTGTCCACATTCACTACTAATACTTCCTTCTGCTTCCAATCAGTAATACTGCCCCTTATGTTTCAGTCAGTAATAATAGTCCTTTTTTGCCCATTGAGAAAAATGCTTCCTCTTGCTGTCTATTATAAATAATGCTTCCTTAAAGAAATAATGTCCCCTTTTCTCCCTTTTAGATATAATGCCACCTTTTGCCCTTTTTATACATGACATCTTTTGCTCCCTTTAGATATATTACACACTTTTGCCCCTTTTAGATATAATGCCATCTTTTGCCACTTTTACATATAATGCTACCTCTTTCCCCCTTTTAAAAATTATGTCACCTTTTGACACTTTAGAAATAATGCCACCTTTTGTTCCTTTTAGATATGCTAACTCTTGCCATCTTTTTGATAAAATGCATCTTTCACCCCCTTTTAGATATAATGCCACCCTTTTCATCTCTAAATATAATGCTACATCTTGCCCCCCTTTCGCTTCTTTCGGTGTAGCCTTTAAAAATAGTACTCCCTGATAAATATATAATAAAATAAGAAAAAAGCCATGATCATCTGCTCTGTTGCTCCCTGGCCGTTTTCCCTCGCTGACTTCCAAGTTGTGTGACAAACACATGATTGCTGCAGTCAGTCCCTGGCTTCAGTGTTAGTGATGCCGGGGAATATCTGTAGTAATCATGTGTTTTTGTCACATGATCACACAACCCAGGAGTTAGCGGAGTACAGAGGTGCTGACTATAGCAGCCCGGGGGGGGGGGGGGGGGGGGGGTGGAGGCTGGGGCAAAGCAGGTGAATATGGCTAGATTTTTTATTTATTATTATTTATTTCATTAAGCAGACTTAAAAAAATATTAGAATCAGAGAGGCCCAACTGCTAAGCCAGACCTAGTAGCCGGGGTTCTTTTCACCTCTGGGTCCCTGTGCGGCTGAATCAGTCTGCCCCATAGCTGAAAATTATTTACTAACAATATCTTTCAATGATTTGGTGAAGTCATGTCTCCCATTCTTCCTGTTTCCATTTTTAAGTGATTGTAGTAATACTTATTTACAATACATTGCTATTGATGTTGTACTTTACATTACTATTAGGGCTCTTCACACAGAAGTATTTGCATACACAATATGCAGAGAATTTAACCCATTGACTTCAGGACCTGCTCTATTTTTGTGTGCAATTCTGCACGAAGGGTCCCCATAGACGTTTTTCTGGAGGTGCACAAATGCACCCTCAATTTGTGCGCAAATGAGCAATGCGTTGCACAATTCAGTGAAAATAATAACACATTTGGACTTCATTGACTAAATAACTATGTAAACTTGAATGGGGTGTGAGGGGGGTGAGTCCTGCACCCATGTCAACATGCCCTGCATGTGTAACAAGTACAGTAAAATGTGCCGATACACACTCAAAAATGCCTCATTCATTGTACAAATGTGTTGTGCTGAAGCATGCACAATTTGCGCATACATCCCTGTGATGCCACCCATGGGGCGTATGGATTATTTAGATGGGTTAGTTTATCCTTGGTGTGCTGTTCGTGTAATAAACGGACAGCAAATTGACCCACAGTGGCCAATTAAGCTATTCACATGGGAGTTTTTCACATAGACTCATGCATGCTCTATTTTCAGGGACGAAGGCAAGGCATTCAGTGTATGAGGCTCTGTGTACATAAGAAAGCACACAGATGGTGTCTGTCTGCTTTACAATGTTCTTTGTGCATGTATTTGTCTGCGTATATGCACTATGTACTGTACTTTCTGCACTGCCTGGGGCTCACCTGCATAGACTTCAATGGTGCCTTTGGTAAGCAAATGTGCACAAAAAGAGAGCATGTTGTGCTCATGTGATTAAGCTCTCAGGGTGGACTCATATGAGCATAAGTGCAAGCACGCACGCAACATTGTGACTTTTTGCGCAGTAAAGGTCATGCTATCACGCGCGTATCTGTGTATCTTACTGTATGTTTTCGACTGCCAGGGACCGTTCACATCCTGTGCCATGAATTTAAATCTGTGCAACCTAATTAGTCCAAGTGCAAATGTTTTTGGAGAAAAAAATCATATCATAGTTAAAACACTAGTACAATAACTAAGAATTTTCCTGCTGTAGGGTTTTACGTGTCACCAGCTGTAAGCAGCATACTCCAAGTTATAAAAAAAAAAAAGAAAATCAGAAGGACAGCAAATTGTGCGAAAAAACACATAGAATGGAAATTCTGGAAAAAGACTCTCTGGTGTGGGCGACTAGCCTAATCAAAGGGGAGCCGCCACACCTTGAGTCCTGGACAACCGGAAGTCAAATACACTTCTTATGCACCCAGTGCATCCAAGCTGAAGAAGGGCATCAGGGTGAGATCCAAAATAGACAATTTCGGAAAACAAAAAGAATATAGTGGTAAATAAAACATTCCTGTGCTCATAAGAGAAGTGTAAATACAGATGCAGTACTTACTGAGAAGGAGGGGGATCTATTGCCAATAGAAACCCCCTCCAAAATAGCATAAAAACAATGCAAAAATGGTAGGATATAGATGATGAGAGAATTATTCTTTAAAACACAGATAGATATCCAAAGGGTTCATTGCAACGTGTTTCGGTGAAGGGCAATCACCTTTATTAAGTGTATTCTACACTTTTCTTCTTGCCTCCAGATCACATGACCAGCATTCCGACAATGCTCTGTGTCCTGATCTTATTTGGGAATATTTATGTAAACTGTCACCAAAAAGAACTGTCTTTCTTGCCAACAGCAACCAATCACAGAACAGCTTTCATTTAGAAGAGGAAAATACTAAATGAAAGCTGCTCTATGATTGGTTGCTATGAGCAAGATAGTTTTTCTTTATGACAGTTGTCATACTGACCTATTAAAGGGGTTGTCCCGCGGCAGCAAGTGAGTCTATACACTTCTGTATGGCCATATTAATGCACTTTGTAATGTACATTGTGCATTAATTATGAGCCATACAGAAGTTATAAGAAGTTTTTCACTTACCTGCTCCGTTGCTAGCGTCCTCGTTCCCATGGAGCCGTCTAATTTTCGGCGTCTAATGGCCAAATTAGACGCGCTTGCGCAGTCCGGGTCTTCTTCTTTTCTCAATGGGGCCGCTCGTGCAGGATGCCGGCTCCATGTAGCTCCGCCCCGTCACGTGCCGATTCCAGCCAATCAGGAGGCTGGAATCGGCAATGGACCGCACAGAAGCCCTGCGGTCCACCGAGGGAGAAGATCCCGGTGGCCATCTTCAGCAGGTAAGTAAGAAGTCACCGGAGCGCGGGGATTCAGGTAAGCGCTGTGCGGTGTTCTTTTTTAACCCCTGCATCGGGGTTGTCTCACGCCGAACGGGGGGGGGGTTGAAAAAAAACAAAACCTGTTTCGGCGCGGGACAACCCCTTTAACTGCAAGGCACTGAGTGTAAGGCGAGGTTCACACGAACAGGTCGGATTCCGCATGCGGATATCCACAGCGGAACACCTGCAATACATCACGTAAAGTAAAACTGCGAATAATCATGTAAGATCACGGATACAATCTTTTTTTTTTCTGTGCGAATGTACGCAATGTACAGCATATTGTCTACATGGAAGGAAGATATCTCTGGCTAATCTCTAGCCAGCATTCCGAAATTTCTATCTATTTTCCTATGAAGTAGCAAGCATTTCTGCCGCTCATACACAATGCTAAATGTGTATAGGCGACGGAACACTCACAAACATTAACTTCAATGGTGGCCGTCCGCGTGGAATTCACACTAAAATAGAGCATGCTGTGAATTTTCTTCCGCTCACAGAATCTGCAATTCCTACCCGCATTTCTGAGCCAACCCCGCAAAAGTTTATGCTTTTCAACGCCAATGTATTACCGCGTTTCGTCCGTGCTGACGACAATCGCAGAATCCGCAGTTCACATCTGCCCGTGTGAGCCCAGCCTTAGTCATGTGACCTGAAGGCTGGAGGAAAAGTGCAAAATACACAGCCTGGAGAAGTCAGCTACAGAACCGGATTCTTCACAACTAAGGTCCATAATATTGTGATGCCTTCCGCCCCTTCCCAAAAAAGAAAAGAGAGTGCTTCTTTAATTCACAGCTTCCCTGTAATATATGCTGACGTATTATCGTACAGCACTCTAAAGATAGCTAATGTTATCTCTATAGTTATAGAAGACACCGCACCTCCTAATCAAAGATCCTGTCCACTTCTATATGTTACATATATGTTGCTGTGTGCCTGTATCCTAATGCCAGATACTTCTGCTGGTTTGTTCTATCTGTATTGCCCCAAAGCAATATAGGAAGACACAAAATGTGTTGAGTTGGAAGTATAATATCTTACTGAAGCCAGAGCATGCAGCAAACCATTACTAAAAGTTATTATTTATAATTATGATATTAGGGAATTCTTAAATTACTATATCCTGCTGATATTCATTGCTATGCAATTTGGCCTGAACTTTATATCTGCAGCCCTTTCTGAATAAATCTTCTGGGTCAAGGCTAGAGGTTCCGCTACCTTTGAATAATTGTGTGGGGTCATTCTCTAGTTTATAATATGTATAAACAGCATCTGTACATATCAGCTTTGGAGCTAATTATTATATCTCTGTTGCCTGGCCAGGCTTACACAGTGGAGTCGCAGTGTGGTTGTCAAACACTTTTTAAATAGCCAAATCCAGGATCAGATCCAAGAGACAGAAGATGTGTAAATCTTTTATCTCTGATTCTCTTCTCGTTAGTATCCTATCCGGGTTTTAATTTACAAAAAAATAAAAATTCTTTCAACTTCTGGAAATTGAATATACTGTAATTATAAATGCTGTAATTTCTACCTTACAGCAATTATATGTAGAAAAGACAAAACAAAAACTTACAATGCCATCCTGTGAGTATTGGTGGCTGCACTATTACAATTTAAAGGGGTTTTCCATTTTGGAAAATCCCAATCTCTTAAACTGTCTTCACACAGGATGACTGTTTGGCATATAAGCACCCAACACATAAAAACATACTACTGTAGCAATACGTCATGCTGACATCATGGACCCAGCCTCTGTAATCACACTAAAAAAATTGCTGAGGTTGGAGATATGTCTTCTGATGATGAGGATGTTCTTTTGCCTTGGTTGCTATTCTGCAGATTTGGGCAATCACGGGAGATGGTGCAGATTGTTCGTAGAAAGAGGAGGTTTGGGTTCAGCCTCTGGTGTCCCAAAGCCCCGGTCTCTGCTCAGCTGAAGTGATGAGCATTTCAATCACCACTCAGTTGAGCTTCTAAAATGAGATGACCCTAAGCAATCTCCAAAATGTCTGCTTTGCCCTCCCTGCAATTAATTGCAAACTCTATACGGTCCTGACAGGTGCCTGTGAAATGATGCAGTTTTTCACGCATGTCCGTGTGTAGTTCGTGCGCATTTGCACACTCCCATAGACTCCTATGCAGACCTTTGCAGCGCAAATGTGCACAAAAATATAGCATGTTGCGTATTTTTTCACACTAAGGAAATGTCCAGGAAAAAAACGAGCAGTGAGACTCATAGAAATCAATGGGTTGAATTGTTTGCAATTTGCGCAAACGTATTTCCGCACGCAGAAACGTATGCAAATACGCCAATGGTAAGAGGCTCTTAGGGCAGCCTCACAGAGGTGCATTTGTGACCTCAAAAACTGCGTGCCGAATGCGCAGCAAACAGAACCTATTGAACTAAATGGGTTCCTTCACATGTGTTTTTTTTTCTACGTGTATTTTAAAAACATGGAAAAAACATAACAGGATCTATTTTGGTGTGCAATTGCGCACAGAATGCCCCCGTCTAAACAAAATTGTGCAATGAACTGTGTAATTTTGCGAACTTAAACAAAACACCTAGGCCTACTGAGTCAGCTGACCTCCTTACTAAGTAATCTGATCCGCATACTCTAACATGGCGCTGTATACAAGTACAGTAAAAACCGCCGTGCACAATAACCCACGATCGTGCACCCTGCATAGCATATACATACGTTTCACGATAGCAAGCATGTAAGCGCTAACCACCCTAAAACAGAGATATTCTCTCTTTCTCCTAGGAGCTAATAGCTCCACACACATGGAAATGGAAGGAGCAAATCCCAGTTTTCTCTTTTTTGTCAATATAGCACGGTATCTTACAGAAACTACTTCTGCCTGCTTCCATATGAAACTGGATCTCTATGAGTGCAGTAGGGGCCTCTATGTCCGTCCTATTAGTGCTCCATATGGCTGTGTGTATGAGCTCTTAGCTTGCAGACACTTGAATAAAGTCTGGTGTAGTTAAAAATAGAGATGTGTCTTAAAATTACTATTTACTTCTACTACTTTCATCATTCCTTGTTTGATCATAAAAAAATCATAAAATCAGAATGAAATGAAGCAGACTTTTTGGAAATCTGAATACTAAACTATGCAAAGCACTTCTAAGTAGTTTATTGTCATACCCAAACAACACCTGTTAAAGATAATCAGAATTAATTTACTTTTCATTTTAATCTTTTCCAGCTGTCCTTTCAAACTATAAATCAAAAATCTTGGAGAAAATCCCATTATGTTTTTGGTAAGCAATGATTTGGATGAGCATTGACTGCTCCAGAATCATAAACAGATACAAGACACAGTCAGTGTTTAACTTGTGAATACCCAATTACAGAAAACAGCAACCAGGATGAAGTTAATCTGATTTATGTGTTTTATTCTATTTTTGTAAAATTCTTTTCCTTTTCCACTATACAATTACAAATGCTGCGGGGAGCACTCACTATGCGTGACTGTCATATTCAATCAAGTGAAGTCATTAATTACCCAATGACATAAGAGCATTGCATTGTAAATACTTCAATTGAGTGTTGATTTTTTGACAGGCAGAAGACCAAATGAGGTATTTGGGTGCTATTACACAAGTTCTGCCAACACTCAAGTGTTAGCTCAAATTACTGTGTTGCACATGGAGTTGCAAATTCAGCCAGACAAATATTGGCAAATTGCGAGCACTAGTAGAGGCTGCTGGTAGTCGTGTACTAGTGCCCAAACCCAGCAGGGCAGAGGCACAAGTGGATCTGCTTGTTTTTTTTACTGGTGATGTCTGTTGTTTTGTTGGCACATAGCTGGTATATCTTAACACCTAATATATTCAGCTTAGAATGGTACTTAAGGGCTTCGACAAACATATTTGCACATAAACAAGGGTTGTCCGCAGAGTCACACCCTTCCCCTTGCTTTTTTTAACCTATCATGGCAGCTTTCTGCGTAAAATGCTGAAATCAGTGGGTTTGCTTCGTCAAGTTTTATGGACGTGAGTTTGATTAGCGCAAACACATTTGTCTGTTTAAATCCTAATAGTGCAGCGCTATTTGTTTAAAAACACAGAAGCATTATAGAACAGAAGCAAACAAAATGCTTTCGGCTTGTTTGAAAACCCACATTGAAATCAATGGGGAAAAAGGGGATATGTTTAATTCAGTTTTATTTCCATTGTTCTGTTCCAAAAATTGAACAGAAGACTGAAAGTCCAAATGCGGATATGAATGAGCCCTAAATCTGTCAGAGAGCCTATTCATACATGGCAGGCTTGAAGACTACTCTTAGACCACTTTCTGCCAGGGAAATCCATCAGCCACATGTGATCATGGCATGGAAGGTATGTTGTGATGGCCAATCCTGACTATTAGAGTGAGGTGTCAGCTATATAATATACCTAGCACTTGCAAGGAATGGCACAGACACAGCTCCCGACCCTGTGAGATCACTGTGCCATAACAATATACATTATTATAACAAAAACAAGTTGAATAGGTTCAACCAATGCCCATTATGTCAGCTATATCAGTTAGTTGCTGGGGAAATTAAATAGCAAGACCAGAGGTGTAACTTGAAGCTCCTGGGCCCCAATGCAAAACCTGTAACAGGGCCCCCAACTATAATGCTTTTTTCATAGTACTGGGCCTTATGGGCCCCCTAAGGCCTCATGTCCACGGGAAAAATCAGGCCCGCTACGGATTCTCCATGGAGAATCTGCAGCGGGTCCCTCCTGCCCCGCGGACATGAGCGCTGAAAATCGGAATTTAAAAGAATTAACTCACCCGCAGTGGACCGGGAAGGTCTTCTCTTCCTCACGGCCGGATCTTCTTTTTCGGCCGGCGGATGAACTCGTCACGCCGGCGGCACGTCGCCGACGTGCCGTGCGCATGCGCCGGGCACATCCGCCGAGCCGAAGCAAGAAAGATGCGGCCGTGAGGAAGAGAAGACTTTCCCGGTCCACTGCGGGTGAGTTAATTCTTTTAAATTCCTATTTTAGGTCTCCCGCGGATCCGGACGGCTTCCATAGGCTTCAATAGAAGCCCGCGGGAGCCGTCCCCGCGGGAGACCCGCATGAAAATAGAGCATGGTCCAGATTTTTTCATGCTCCATTTTTTTTTAAATCCCTTTTATTGACCATCCGCGGGTATTTATCTACCCGCGGGTGGTCAATGCATCCCTATGGGATGCGGATCCACGTGCGGGAGAAGAGTTAAAATCCGCTGCAGATTTTAATTCTTCTTTTGCCCGTGGACATTAGGCCTAAGGCTCCTGGGCCTGGGTGCAACTGCATCCCCTGCATCCTCTATAGTTACGCCAGTGAGCAAGACCCATGGATTTGTTTTATGATCAAGTTGAGTAGTTGGAATAGTCTCTTTAATATCTGCATTTATGATATCTGCTTCAGACAAGCATCCATTTAAAGGGCCACTCCTGTGATTTTTTTTTGTTGCGTTCACTATGCAACACTATCCCCCAGTATATCTAAGTGCACTAGTGTTACCTTAGTTAGTTATTCCTTTCTAGCTGAAACTCCTTTTTTCTCAGATCATGTGATTTCAATTTTGACCAACTCAGATTTACTGTGGGTTATGCTGTCTGAAATTTCTTAGTTTTCCTGTCTGTGCATGGATCTTCCCACAGAAATTGCCTAGAGGAGGATACAGCCACTCCTATCACATTTCAATTAGTGGCTCCTGGTACACGGTTATATTAGAGGAGATCACAGCTCATCTTCCTGACTCTATACCTATGGTCTGCAGCTTATTTAAAAGAGTATAGAAGGTAATTATAATTAAACTGTCTACCCAGCATACAGAATTTGTATAGCCTTTAGCTAATGCTGTGCTGATGTATCATGGGATTGAAATGAAAATGAATCTAAAAAATCCAACCATAAAGATGGTGCCTGATAAACATCAGATAGGGGGTCGCACTGCATGAAAGTGACTGCAATATACATAGGAGACTATCAGAGTGACAGACAATCAGATGAGAGCACAGGGATGCAAAATGAGTTTTCACCAACGAGGCTCTTTAAGTGATTCTCTAGGTTGATAGAAATCATGTCTGGTGAAATCTTTGTCAAATCTTCTTATAAATAACCCATGATTGACAGCTTGCTGTAACATTGTACAGCTTGTCTGGAATCTTCAGTTCTGATACCAAAATACTATTAAGTAATGCATCTTATAATCATGGTTAAGATAGCAAAATGAAAAATTCCAAATATAGCAAACCATGTCAAAATAAACAATTGCAACCATTATCTGCATTGTGCTTGAATGCACCTATGAGAAAGAAATACTTATAATTTAGTTAGCTAACTTAAGCTGAACTCTCAAAAATATTTGATTTCTTTTCAAATCAAACTTGTCATCTGTGTTCTGTATTCAAATCAAAATTGATGTCAGAAAAATCCAGTCTCAGCTCAACATTAATCATCTTCAGATAGTTTTATGATACTTTCAATAGACAGTATATGTGCACAGCCTCTAAGTATAACAATGCATTGAAGGCTGATCTCTTGTCACAGGCACCTAGCAGGAGTAGGGTATATTTGATTACCCTGTCAATCCCCCAGAACTCATATGTTCATGTATGAATGATATGTTAGGATGGTAGATACAATGAGTGCATACTGTGTTGCCATTGTTCTCTTAAACATCCCAAGTGATTCTCTTCCATTCAGACATCGTGCATATTATCAGAGAGGAATAATTCCTCTTTGGTTGTATTCACATATTTAGAATCATATGATAGTTGGTCTCCTGTAGTTACCTGACAAATGGCAAAGGAAAAGAAATGTCTCATGCATATACAGTCTACATCTTTTCTGTTGTATTATTTAATAAATGTTATCAGAGTCCTCTAATAGGAGAACATTTTGACCTAAAATTAAAGAAATCATAAATTAAAGAACAAATTTGAAATATTTGAAGAACTAAGTAATAATATCTACATTATACTGTCTAAACATAAGACTTTGAATTGCTCTCTTGTTTCAAGTTTTTTTTTTTTTTATTGTCTTCAGTCATTTTTTAGTTATTACTCTTGTATCTTTTAGTATTTTCCAAAATAACAAGAGGATATATCAGAAAGAGAAAATGCACAATCAGCATCCAAGAGAAATGGCTTCTTATGTGGTGCACATAACCAACAGAGTGGGGTGGTTTACGTTTAAAAGAGAAAATGCTGAAATTTCAGCTCTCGACTAATGGATAAAAAGCATTGTTATTTATTGGAATACAGTATATACTAAAACCGAAAATAAAGATTAAAAGAGAAATATTACAAACAAGGGGACAGGGTTGGATTGGCTGACCAGAGTACCCTTCAGTGTGCCGCGTCACAGACACAGTAATGAGCCACAGCAGTCAATAACCCAATTAGGAGCTGATTTTAAAGCCAATACATATTACAATGGAATTAAAACTGATTACAAACATGTTCTGTATGGAAGCAAAAACCTTATCCTTGTTCCGGCCGGTAGACCCAAGGAACTCTAGTCCAACAACTTTAAAGAGTTTACAATATTTAAATAGGTGATGAATATTACTGATTATTTATTTCTTTTAAATGCCATTGACAACAAAATTTATATTTGTTAGCTAATATACTATGTCAAACTATTCTGACCCACATCTTAGGCCTCTCATCCAGCCAAGCTAGCAACCTACTGCAGTCTGAGGAGTGGCAAAACTCCAGAAACAGACTGTCTGTGCCTATCTATTTTGTCCTTCTGGAGAAGACTGTAGCTTTGGCTTATATTTCCAGTCATTGTTACAAAGCCACTCAAAATGTCTGACATTGACCAACAGGAATGATGCCTTTTAATAGGTGGTGCTTTGCTCCATCTTACCATTTGCAAAAATTTCTCAGAGAAGCATGCATGCCCTTATAAGTCTCATAAGTCTCCTCACACCTATTAGGTGCTGTTACGGATAGTGCGTGGGAACCCACTGTACCAACACACCGGTTTGGCTTTGGGCTAATCCTAAGAGTGTTATCCTGATGGTTTCCCAGTTAGTTTTCACCCTTTAACACCTATACAAGGATCTTCACTGGAGCAGAAAGATCTATCACTGGCGAATCATGCTGTCTGAAGCTTTCCATAGCGTTACTATGGAAAGCACAGGGCCAGCATCCACGAGCAGAGAATAATAGCGATTCTGCACTCGTGGGATCTAAATCGTGGCATGCCACGATTCTCCGTGGTGAGCCTATCTCTCAGATAGGCTCAGCGCAGAGAGCTGTCAGCTCTCACCTGCCCCCGGGCGGCGGTTCCTGCGACGGAGACAGGCAGCCTCAGTCAAATTGTAATGCCCTTCACACTATAGGCACTATAATCAACTTTATGAGACATCCATTAAAACATACAGGGCTAAGACTGATACACAAGCATACAACAATTAGTTTCCCTCAATTTTGGATGGATATTGCAGGATGGGAAAGGCCTGCTTAATCAAGAATAGACAAGAAGTAAGAAGGGTACAATTCAGAGATTTGATCCCTATAATAAGATACCAATCACAGTAGGGGCAGATATAGGTAATAAACGACTAGTCACCAGTCAAGTAGATCTGTCCTCATACATAATGTATACTTTTGGTTTAATTTCAAGAGTCAAGAACCCCTAGATGTTCCTAAAATGTGACTAGCTAAAGGCTACAAATGACGGGATCGTGAAGGCTAGAAAAATATAGACCATCTTAAATTAGTATGATAGTGTCCCTTACAATAGCTCCACTATAGCTAGTATAGACAAAGAGCACGGAATACAGACTAGATGTTTCTATCTAGTACAAAATTCTGGTTAATGTTTCAACGTGTTTCCCTATTTGTATAGTTCTTCGGGAACCAGATATTAATGTCTAAATAAATTCTAACTCGTAGAAGGCAACAAATGTTTCCCCACTGGGAGTTGAAGGATTGTGGAGTGTCTGTCAATCTTAACTGTCAATGATGATAGACAACTGAAAAGATACACTTTCTAAACTAGTGGTGGGTACAATGACCCTACTCAACTAGCAGCTATATAACTCAGATATGCATTAGCCTGTAGCAGGCCAGATAGTCTTCCACCTACTTAGGAGCTAAGAGATTGTAAACCGACTATCGATCCTAACTGCCAGCGGCAGTAAGTCATAAAAGTGTTTTAGGTTAGAGACACAATGTCTACAATCGTTATAGATGCAAAAGCCCTACTAAGCTGACAGCTAAAAGAAAGATATCTAAGGTAGTTGCGGGCACAATGACCCTGCTTAGCTAGCAGTTAGGTCCTACCTAAATAGGAACTTAGAGAATGAGAACTGTCTGTCAATCCTAACTGCCAGCGGCAGTAAGTCGTAAAAACAACTTAGGTCAGAGACACAATGTCTAAAACACAATACCCCTGCCTAGCTGAAAGCTGAGTAGATATAGTAGAGAGAGCGTAACCAACAAGCCTGATGGTGAGTTGCGGAATATGCTGTCCCTGAATTCCACATCAACATCTGCACTGCTAATAGACTTGTATGAATGCTACCTTCTAATAGGTGCTGCTGTAGAGGTATTGCTCCATCTTTGATTTGCATAAACCCCATAAAGTGCATGTTCATTTGTCTTCTTCAATGCATAATATATTAGGGCTTCTTCACATCTGCATTTGGAAAAAAAATGTTTTTTCCCCATTGGTTTCAATGGGTTTTCAAAAGAGCAATATACTTTCTATTTGATTCCATTCTATCATGGTTCCATTTTTTAAACAGAACAGATGGTGCAGTCTGCAGCATTCTTTGTTCTATTTGAAAAGCAGAATCATAACAGAATGGAATGAAATTGAAAGCATTCCATTTTTTTGAAAATCCAGTAAATAAATGAGGTAAAAACAGAAATGCTTATTTCCATTTGAATTTTGTATTTCTGTTCCAAAAATGGTACAGCCATATGGAATTTCAAATGTAAATTGCAAATGCAGGTGTGAATGAGCCCTAAAGGTAAAAGGAAAAAAGTTTGGTACCAGGTTAGGTAGTAGAGCAAAATGTGATTGTGCTTAGAAACAAAGTAATTTGTAGACTTGATACCTTTTAATGGCTAACAAAAAGACAAGATGATATAGCAAGCTTTCAAATCTATAGTAACTTTCATATGTTCTATGTTGTGTCTGTTATTCAGTCTTTCTTTATTTAATTGTGTGGCAATGAGACCTCATCCTCGCTTTTAGTTTTGTCCTGTTTCTCCAACATAAAGCCCCCCAACAGGACATTTACTGCACAGGATCAGGTACACAACATTGGACGTGGAACATGTGAATGTGCCTGAGATCTTGTAGTCCTGTTGTGTATTGGGGATCCATCAGCGGTCAGTACATGTAAGCAGGTATTGCAGCTTCATAAATTGCAGGGATAAGGGTTTTTTGTGTGTTGAAGGGTAATGCACTACTGATTATAAAGTTCCTCAAATTTGAAGGTTGCCTGTAACACAGAAGAAGAGGGTACGGCAATATGGTTTTCAGACGGTCATCCTTGTGTAGGGTACGATGGAGTTTCTGTGTGTTTTTCTAGCTGCGAATTGTAGATTGCTGCTAGAGGTACATGATCATTTTCTTCCTTCTCTGTGTATTGGAGTAGTTGATTTCTGGGTATCCTGGTATTTCTGTTGATTTGATCATCAATTGAGGTGGGATGGTAGCCCTGATTTAAAAATATCCTTTAAGGTGGTATAAATGTTCATCTCTATCTGCTGGGTTAGAACAAATCTGGTTGTATCTGATGGCCTGGCTGTAGACAATGGACTTTTTGATGTGTATGGGATGGAAACTGTCCCATCTGAGATATATGGTCTATCGATAGGTTTTTGGTTCAGAGATGTCTGTATTGAGCTGTTTAATATTTTTATGGTGGTGTCCATAAAGTTGATTTCTGTATACAAGTAGCTTAATGTAAGGTTTATTTTGAGGTGAAATGCATTGAATCTCTCATGAAATTTTCATGGTTATTGTTTATAGTTGGTCAAGATGATTATAATGTCATTACTGTAGCAGAAGTAGGCTAATGGTTTGATGGATTAGGGGTCCAGAAAGTCCCTCTCCAGTTTTGCCATGAAAAGGTTGGCATATTGCAGTGCCTTTCTACTGCCCATGGCGGTTCCTGTGAGATGAAGGTATATTTCTTTGCTACAGGAGAAATAGTTGCATGTGAGGAAAGATCTTGTGAGTTGTAACACAGATTCAGAGACAATCCCATTGGTTTCAAGGCATACCTGGCAGGCGGTCAGTCCATCTTCATGCGCGATGTTGGAATATAAGGATTCCACATCAATAGGGGCCAGAATGCTGCCATCAAGGAGGTAACATATGGTTGGCAGATTGTTCAGTAGGTCAGTGGTGTCCTGCAAGTAGCTGGTTGTATTTCTCACCAGTGGTGTGAGAACACCTTCTACCCATTCTACCCATTCTGAGATTCTTTCAGTAAGGGTTCTTACACCTGAGATAATTGCCCTCCCTGGATTGCCAGCTTTGCGTAGTTTTGAAAGCATGTAGAAAATTTCAACCCCGCAGTTCTCTGGTTTCAAGCCCAAAGGCTATGTGGAATTCACAGACACACTTCAGATGACCCTTCTCAATTCCCTCATATAGTTTTGAGTCATGTCTTAATATTTAGTGCCAGTCAGCTGTCTGATTCTGTCATGTTGTCCGATATATTCATAAGGACTATAAGACCACCTTTATCTGATTGCTTAATGGTGATCTCCTTATTGTTTTTGAGTACACAGATGGCCCTTCTTTCCTGCATATTAATATTAAATGCTTTCTTTTTCTGCTTATCTAGTAAAGTAGACTAAACCACATGTCTAAAGGAGTCTATATGTTTGTACAAGTGGAATTACGAGTAGGTTTAGGTGTCCAATCAAAGTACTTTAGAGATTAAATGTTCCTTCTTACATCTGGTTAAAAGTGAGGGTTCCGGGGCGTGGCCTAACCACCAGAGTGAGAAGTCGCACCGAGAGAGAGACCGCTGGAGAATCCCTAAAAACCAGGGTTTTTTGGCACCCTCTCCACCCACCCAAGGCTCCTCAAGTTAAAAGAAGACCTCCCGGAGACGTTGGGAGCGACGGGACCGGTACGGAGACCCCGCAGAAGCTGCATTGAGCTGCGGCAGCTGAGGCCTAGCTGACAGGCCGGAGCCGGGGGCTAGATTTCCGGCCGCAAGAGACCGCGGCCTGCGCGCTGACGGGCGGAGGTGACCGGAGCACACCGCAAGATAAAGGAAGCCTCCTTGCCCTGCCACATACACCGGTGGAGCCGGAGCTGACATATAAAAGACCCGAGGAGCTCCGTGACGGCGGCGAGCGCGGGAATCGTAACAGTAAGCCGGCATCTATAAAATACTTACAAGGCTGACATGAGCTCCCAAAGAGACAGGAGCCCCCGCTCACCTCTCCGCTTCCAGCAAAGGAAGCCGGTGCCTTCCCCAGGAGGAGACAGTGCTCACCCATAAGCACAGCAGGCTTCCAGCCCAGAACTGAGACAGACACTCAGCCGACAGCCACATCTAGAGAGCACATTGTAAAACTCTCGTAGTGCTTCTCATAGGCAGTGTTGACCTGCACAGACTCTCCTAACCTGCAGTGGTGGCCCACGTCCCCTACCTTTAAAAACCACTTACCCCCACCGTACTCTCCACTTCTACTAAAGGAACAACAGTGCGACCCAAGTACTCTCCTCCCTTTCAAAAAAAGAAAGGGGGAAGGCAGTAGAACGACCATGTTCTAAAAAATTCACACTAAATTGTGCCCTACGCAGGAGCCTTAGCTCTTGGCTATCTTCAAAATGGTAAAGACAACAAAAGATAAAGCAGTTCCTACGCCTGGACAGCAGATGAATTCCAAAAGCCAACCCGACCTGCAGCGTTTTCTAAAGAAACGTAGCGCCCACTCCCCAGCAGGTCCTTCCAAGAAAAATCCACCGCCGGCTACAGAAGACGATAACATGTCGGCATCTGATATTGACAGCGACAATGATACAGAAATTAGCAGTGCACATAGATCGAGTATAACCAAGAACTTTCTCAAAAAAGAGCTAGCGCAGGCGCTACACCCTATACTGAAAGAACTGACAGAAATAAAAACATAAATTCACCAAATAGGTAACAGAGTTGAAGATCTGGAGAATACGTGCACTGATCTTATCGCACAAACAAACGATCTAACCGACCATGTAGACACACAAAGAGATCAAATCGATAGAACCCTGGTCCTAATTGAGGACCAAGAAAATAGAAGCCGCAGACGAAACATTAGACTTAAAGGCCTTCCAGAGTCTATCCCAACTGAAGCTTTGAGAAGTACGGCCACAACCATATTCACCGATCTCTTAGGCGAAGAATGAGCCAGTCAGATTGTCATCGAAAGAATTCACAGAGCCCTCAGAGCCAAACCAAAAACCGGAGATCCTCCGAGAGACATAATTTGCGGTCTACTCTCTTTCAATGACACACATGCAATATTAACAGCCTCTAGAGACAGAAACCAAATAAAATATCAGGACGTCGGCATCCAACTATACCAAGATCTGGCTCCCTCCACCCTTGCAAAGAGAAGGCAATTAAAACCCCTCCTTGAGGCACTTAGAGCCAAGAACTTACAGTACGCATGGCTTTTTCCTTTCGGTCTGGCGATTCAAAAAGATGGTAAACGGGTTACCATACACACCCCGGCTGATCTGGAGAAAGCTTGGAGTGTGTTGGGAATCTCGCCAATACAGATCACTTCATGGATGCCTCTGGGAGAGAGGGGTGGAGCCAGGAAACCAGAGAGGCAGACCCCTTGGAAGGACGTCTCACGCTCCAAATCCCCAAAAAACAGGAGATCCAGAGCCAGACTCGACTTCCAGCAGGCACGGCTCTCTGAGACCCCCATACCGCAAGATGGGTAAGAGATCGCATGGTGACTGAGCTGAAGTAAAAGATGCAACTTCCCTGACTGGTATCAACCCATCGACCTTCGGAACTACCATCTGCAAAATGTGAACGGCTCAAACTAACTTTGATTTCTCTCTAGTTCTCCGGTCCTCTGTGTTTTTCTCCTCTCTCTTTGCTTCCAATTCCTCCATGTACAGCAGAGGACCCGTCCGAGTTGCACCTGCAGCGAGGCCGAATTCACCCTGGAGTGAAGACACAACTGGGACAAGGGACTCGATCTACTGCCGATAAGTACCGCCATGCAACATCACTTGTTTATCTACTCTACTTTTTGTAACACCCACTCAGAGACTAAACATCACAAGACTACGTTGTGGCTTGTGGGCGACGGTGTTGTTGGGTCTCCGAAATGTGACACTCTCTGATTGGTTTTTCGGGACGGGCCGCGGCTCGGGCCTGCGTTGGAATTTTTTCACCTTCCGTGGCGACGCTGGCGCGCCGGGGCCCCTCCGGTGACCCCTCGGAAGAGTCGATTTGTTGGTATCTTGTGTGCGTTGACGGGGTGCGTCTGGCCTCCTCTCTGCCCCCCCCCCACCTTGTACGTCTGGGGGGGGCCGGGTGGTGGTCACGCGCACACCTATAATGTTAGTTGGTAATTTGGAAATGCTTGACACGATGCTTTTGTGCACAGATATAGTTACACAAGAATTTAGCATGCTAAGAAAAATTACATATTGTTTATTAATACTTCTATGCGTTCAGTAGGGCACGTTCCACCTACAACACTCAATACACTCAGTTTTACGATCCTTTTCGTCGTTTTGAGAAGGGTTGTTTTCAACTCCCGGACTTCACCGGGAACACTCTCATAGAACTCCTTATTATTTTCTTACCTCTTCTTTCCCTCCCCCCTTCTATTGCCAATCCCGAAACCCACACCTAACCCATCCAAAATAATACGTCTAATTGCCTTTGGTGATCGTAGCATTAGCGTACACACCTGCACCTCAACCCCCAATGGCGGAAGAATACACAATTACCACCCTAAACGTAAAGGGTATGAATTCACCTCAAAAGAGAAGCAGAATAGCGTGGCTTCTTAAAAAACTAAAATCTTCAATAGTCTTCTTACAGGAGACTCACATCAAGGGTGAGAACACCCCAAAATTTCCCAAAAAAGAATTTGATAAATGGCACTTTAACAATCACCCCTCAAGTGCATCCAAAGGAGTTGCTATTGCACTCCACTCCTCGGTACCGTTCATCCTTGAGAAAAAATTAACAGACACAGAAGGGAGAATGCTCTTCCTAAAGGGTAAAATACACTCAGAAACATATACTTTGGTAAACCTCTATACCCCTAATCAAAACCAGATTACATGGCTGCTGGAAGCTTTAAACAAACTCAAATTATTTGCAGAGGGCAAGATAATAATAGGAGCCGATCTTAACCTAGCTATAAATCCCCTCCTAGATTCATCTTCAGGAAAATCCCAGATACCTCAGAAAACGCGGAAAAAATTAATTAGCTCACTCCAAAACCTTCAAGTCATAGATGTTTGGAGAACCCTTAACCCGACAGTTAAAGATTACTCATTCTACTCCAAGTACACAAATCGCATCAAAGAATTGATTATATTTTTATCTCCTCAGCCTCAATACACCAAATAAAAAATCCGAATATAGGAAACATAACAATCTCTGATCACGCACCTGTAACAGTCTCCCTTGCCAAACCGAGTTCAGTGAGCAAAAATTGGTCATGGAGACTAAATGAATCTCTATTGGAGAACCAGGAAATAGCGGAAAAAATAGCTAAAAATTTGGACCTTTTCTTTAAGGAGAACGCTCAAACCCAAGATAAACAACCGCTGGTTTGGGAGACTCGCAAAGTGGTGATCAGAGGTATATTCATAGCCCTAGGAGCGACTCAGAAAAAGCGTAATCAGAAGGAGATCGACGACATACTCTTACAGATCTCTACGCTAGAACGGATAGCAAAACAAAAAAAAGCCCAAGAAGCCCAACCTAAATTAACAGCACTCAGAGAAAAACTCAAAGACATTTTAAATAATAAATTCGCAAAATCCCTACTTTTCTTTAAGCACCAGCTGTATGCACATGGCAATACGGGAGGTAGACTCATGACCTCATTCATTAAGAAAGCGAGGAGTAAAACATATATCCCCACAATTGCAGACGGAGCGGGAAATTTGTTCCATAAAAATAGCCCAGGCTTTCCGAGAGTTCTACACAGACCTATATAATTTAAACAAACCAGACAACACGGAACTAGAGGATAAAAAGAAAAAAATTGAAGACCTTCTTGCCCCATTAGCTCTCCCAAACCTGGATGAGGAAGAGGCCTTCGACTTAACAAAACCAGTAACTCTAGAGGAACTCACATCTGTTTTAAACAGCTTCACACAACATAAAAGTCCTGGGCCGGACGGCCTCCCACTGGCCTATTATAAAAAATATCAAGGAATTATCCTACCTCAATTGGCTTCCTCCTTCAACGCCCTGCTAGAGGGAGCACAACTACCAAAACAAGCCCAAGAAGCCTACGTTACCCTTATACATAAGGAGGGTAAAGACCCCCTTTTATATAGTAACTATCGACCTATCTCGCTCCTAAATTTAGACGTCAAAATATGGGCCAAATTAATTTCCAGAAGAATTAATAAAATAATACCGAGGCTAATTAACGAAGAACAATCTGGGTTTGTGGCTGGTCGAGAGGGGAAAGACAATTCTGCGCGCCTTCTTCACATTATAAGATACGCTAAGAACAAAAAAATACCCCTAGCCCTGCTAGGTATTGATGCTGAAAAAACATTTGATAGAGTAAATTGGACCTTTATGCGAGCTGTATTAGATAAATTAAATTTCCCTCCCGCCCTCACACAAGCCATTTTCTCATTATGCTCGAACACGCACGCAAAAATAAAAGTCAATGACACATTCTCCCTACCTTTTTCAATCTCAAATGGAACAAGGCAAGGCTGCCCCTTATCCCCCACTCTTTTCATTCTTTTAATAGAAATCTTGCTGCAGATGGTAAGACAAAGCAATGATGTACAAGGACTAAAATTAAACCAACACCAAATAAAAACTCTAGCTTTCGCAGACGACATACTATTTATTCTAACTAATCCCGAAAAGAGCCTGAACAAAATCAACGAAATACTACAAATGTACGGTACAGTCTCAAATTTCAAAATAAACGCCGCTAAATCTACCGTATTAAATATCACACTCCCTGCAACATCTGTAAAAACTCTACAGGCATCCTCACCCTTCAGCTGGGCCAAAACTAACATTGATTATTTAGGGATACAAATCACAAAAAACCTAGAGAATCTGTATAATAAAAATTTTGCTCCCCTTCTAGAAGAGGTGATAACATTACTTAAAACATACAATTTGCCATTCTTAACTTGGTTCGGCAGGAAAAACCTGATTCAAACATATATTGTACCGAAAATTTTGTATAAACTTCAAATGATCCCAATCCGCCTACCAAACTCATTCTTTAAATGCATTAAGTCAAATTTCTCTAAATTCCTCTGGAACAATAAGCGCCCTCGCTTATCACACAAATTACTAACGCAGAAAAGGGAGAGAGGAGGAATAAACCTCCCAGATATTGAAAAATACTATAAAGCCATTCAGCTCAACAGATGGCTCGAATTAGTGAATCCCTCTAAAAACCCAGTAGTAAGCTCTCTAGCACATGCCTCTTATGGGACAACTTTCCCAAAGGACCTATGGTGCCCCTCAAGCAAAATTTACAAAAAAGCTTCAAACGACCCACTTATAAGCGGCGCCTGTGAGACCTGGGACCTTCTGCAAGGAGAATTGGCTCCTTACCCCTCCCCCATGGCACCCTTGACCCTTGTTCCGGAGTTTCTAAATATAAAGCTAGATAAACATACAGAAAAACTATGGGCCCTTTTAGACAAACTTACCATAAATGACTTGTGGTTTCATCGGACATCTAAAGATACACAGCTCATTGAAAAGCTACTAGCTTTGGTCCCGCACCCCCCTCTCGACCATCTACAAACCTTACATCTATCAAAAACCCTCGATAAGTTCAATAGAACATTTACATCTTCCCGCCCGTTAACGAATTATGAGAGAGTAGCCACAGCCAGACAGACACACAACAGGAAACTTTCAACTCTCAAAAAGAAATTCATTGACCAGCAGGATATTACCAGACCCACATTTATTAGATCCTGGGATGCAGAGCTCAAGATTAACTTGTCGGACAAGGAGGTTAAATCTATTCTAGAAAACGCCCATGGACACTCCAGGTGCATCAGATTGCAAGAAAATCATTATAAGCTCTTAACACGCTGGTACAAAACTCCAGAATGGCTCTTTGCCTACAAACTTGCGAATTCTAATACATGCTGGCGGTGTAGCAAACATATCGGCTCTCTGGTGCACATCTGGTGGTCCTGCCCACGAATAAAACCCTTCTGGGACCAAGTTGAATCTAAGATACGAGACATAACTAATAGCGATTTCAGCCTCCTCCCGGAACATGTTTTTCTTGCTAAACCGTCAGCAAACTTCAGGCCCTCCCAAAATAAACCTGATCACGCACCTTCTAGCAGCAGCAAAAACTCTTATCCCCTTACACTGGCTCCAACCCCAAGCTCCCACCTTCTCGCAGTGGCTGACAAAAGTCAACGAAATCCGTAGATTTGAGGAGTTGTCGAGCTGGGCAAACAGAACACATATACAATTCGAGGAAACTTGGGGTCCCTGGACTAACTCTTAGACACCGCCGAAGCATTTGGAAAAGCCTAATATACTATGCTGACATAGCCGATTAAGATGTAAGCTAACTACTGACACGTTTCATACCTTCTTCTCATAAATGTTACACCGCCGGAGACGCAAGAGGTGCCTACCCCTCCCCCCCCTCCCTATTCGTCTATATATATATATATACATACTTCTTCAGATCTATTTCATTAAGCCTGAGGAAGAGCTCTAAGTAGGTTTGAAAGCTTGCTATAACATCATGCCTTTTTGTTAGCTATTAAAAGGTATCATATATACAAGATTATCTGGTTTCTCTTACTGATAACAACCGTATGAATGAGCACTGACTTGTATTCAGCTTTACAGTTCTCATTTTTTAATAAACACAAAGATTTAGAAGAAAAAAGTCTCTATTATCCCTAGAATTGTCCCATCCTTATGTGGCCTCATATAAATCTTGTATTTATAAAGATTTCATACAACAGATAACCATTCCCAACTATTTCAACGCTTTTTTTTTTTTACATTTTATAACAATAACAGCTAATTATATTCTAAAAAATCAAACATAGAAAAGCAAAGATACTTCAAA
The DNA here is from genome assembly GCF_035609145.1 of Eleutherodactylus coqui. NCBI lineage: Eukaryota > Metazoa > Chordata > Amphibia > Anura > Eleutherodactylidae > Eleutherodactylus > Eleutherodactylus coqui. Next base: position 134,130,904 of record NC_089837.1, on the reverse strand, counting down.
CCAAAAGGCCCCTGGAATAATGCTCTGTCAGATCTAGTTTTGTCAGACATATCATATCTAAATATAACAGTTTCTGAGCCCCAGTGGAGATAGAGTATTGATATGGATGATGGCAATCTTTGTACAGCGCTGCAGAATATATTGCTATAAAATAATTATAAAATAATATTGTTAAATCACAAAATTATCCACCTCCTATTATGAAAAAGGAGAAGCTCATCAAGACTTCCTCTAAAAGGTTTTTTTTTTTGTTTCAATCAGACTCAATTTTGCAGATTATTTTCCTGTAAAACAAATGTTTTTTTCATGCTAGATATTGTACAATAAACACACAATAAGAATATAGTTCCACTTATTATTTCAGGGTTGTAATGCTCCATAGAAGAGGAACCCTACATATCAATTTATCCTAGCTTCATATGAGCTGATTGTACTATTCGCCCAATAAATAATCCAGGAACAATTCTTGCATTAGTCTTAAAGGGGTTGTCTCGCGCCGAAACGGGGTTTTTTTTTCCCCCCATAGGCCCCCTGTTCGGCGCAGGACAACCTCAATGGATGTGTTAAAAAAAACCAAAAAAAAACAAACATATTACTTACCCGAATCCCCGCTCTGCGACGTCTTCCTTCTTCCTACTTCTTCCTTCACCAAGATGGCCACCGGGATCTTCACCCACGATGCACCGCGGGTCCTTTCCCATGGTGCACCGTGGGCTCTGTGCGGTCCATTGCCGATTCCAGCCTCCTGATTGGCTGGAATCGGCACACGTGACGGGGCGGAGCTACGATGACCAGCTCTCCGGCACGAGCGGCCCCATTCACCAGGAAGAAGACCGCACAGTGCAAGCGCGTCTAAAAACGCCAGAAGACATCAGAATTAGACGGAGCCATGGCGACGGGGACGCTAGCAACGGAGCAGGTAAGTGAATAACTTCTGTATGGCTCATATTTAATGCAGGATGTATATTACAAAGTTCATTAATATGGCCATACAGAACTGTATAACCCCACTTGCTTTCATGAGACAACCCCTTTAAATCCATTGATTGCAGCTGTTATCATCAGAAGGATCAACAATGGCCATTTCTCATTTTCATGAATACACAAGAAATAATAATATTTAATAATACAAAGGAATCTGCCAGGAGATGTTTACCCAGCTGGGTGTGTGTTTAAACACAAGCCCAGCTTAGCAAACAACTCCTAGAGGAAAAACAAGATAATTAAATGTCCTTTTACATGCAAATGAAGATGATTAAAGTGTTAATGGCATTAAAGCCATCAACACTTTATGAAAATACATCGCTAAATTTTTCAATCTTTCAGCCATTTGAAAGAATATTTTTGCATGTAAAAGAACCTTAAGGGATTTACTAACCTGGTTACCAGAATGAACCAATAACATGATTAACCTTAACTAGTATGAAAGGTCAAAGACAATGCTCTGTAAGTGAAATAGTCTGGACTAGTGCTGAGTTAACATAAGTTTGGTTTGATCCAAATTAGTTTGAACCGAACTTGCAGTTCAACAGAATCTCTAAAACTAGTTTATAACACTGTCTAAGAGCCATACGGTACCTAAGTGCTATGCAGGGCTTTTATGGCTCTTAGACAGTGTTATTCACCAGTGTTCAGAACTAGTGTTGGGTGAACCGAACCAGCAGAACATTGTTTCGAGTACAATTTTGCTAAAAGCTAAGTTTGGATTTGTGCCAAACTGAACTTTTAGCAAAGTTTGACCTGACACAGGGTTCTATTAGTTTAAACTGATGGATTTCACCAACAGTGGAGCTGTCACCAACTACTTCAGGAGCTCATAGTTAAATGGTCAGGACTCCTGTTGGCTTTTTCTACCTTTCTAGCTGAAGACAGTTAATAGATTCTCTATCAGTCTGTCTTTTGCTGGCTTTTACATGAGAGACATAAAAGGCTAACAGCAACATGATTATCTAGCAGGCAGATCTTTTGTCTAAATGGGTCCTTCCTGACAACATCTTCTGTACTGCCCTGATGCCAGCCCTGCATACACTAATACACTAACACATAGTAGCAAACTGACAGAGCAAAGGACAAGTTTACTCTGATCATGGATTTAGCTCACATTGTCTAGACTCAATACATTTTTGTCCACCTCTTGGCTGCAAGTAGTACTAGGTTTGCACAGGCATTTACTCTCTGTTTTCTTGTAGGTCGCATCGACACAGGTGATTTTCTCATGCGATTGTGTCGCAATGCGACAGGGCTATAAATCACATGCATGTAGAGCCTATGCTTTCCTATGGGTTCCTCCACACGAGCGATGTTTTGTAGCCTGCAACATTGCAAGAGTACAAAATTGCGGCATGTTCTAAACAGCTGCGATTTGCGATTATTTGTAGCCCATGTATCCCTATGTAACCTTCCTATGTGTTGCATCGCATTGCACGAAAACAGGGTTTTCGTGTGATGCGATGCAACTTTTACAGTAGGAAATCCTACTGTAAAAGTTCTAAACTAAGCCCTAGCTGCAGAAAAAAAATTGGAAAAGGAATACATCACCTAAGAGGCGCTGTCATCTCCTCACACGTCTCCCCTGAAGCTACCCGGCAGTTGCTTGAAGTTCTCCTGCAGAGTTTCCTGGTCAGGACTTTGAAAATCCCTGCCTCCACGAAGCTATGCCTTTGATTGGTTCCCAAGCATGATGCTCAGCCAATGAGAGCCAGCGCTCGAAGAATGAATCACAGCCATTCAATGAATCAATGAATGGCTGGGATTGGTTCATCAAGTGCCAGCTCTGATTGGCTGAGCCATGGCGCTCATGAACTAATCACAGCCAGCCTTTTCTGATGGCAGGGGTTTTGATCCTTCAATCCCGGAAGGGCTGGCAGAAGACTGAAGACGAGCGTTGGGGAGCTTCAGTGAAGAATATGCGCCGGAGATGACAGCACCTCTTAGGTGATGTATTATTTTTGTTTGTTTTTTTACTGCAGCTTGGGCTTATTTTCAGGGTAGGGCTTATATTTCGTGCCCCCCTCTCCGAAAATCCTTGAACGTGGTGCTACAAAATCATGCGACTTTGCAGCACCACATGAGAGTTTCTTGTGACACAAAATTGCATTATCACTGTGTGATTTTCTCGTGGCCATATCGTGTTGCCCGTGTGGATGTGGCCTTATTGTCATCAAACAGAGATTTAAAAAATTTCCAAAATCTAAAATAATGAAGGTTTATTAAAGAGGTTGCACTCAGTATAGGTTATGAATAGTTTACTGTTCAAGACCCCGCTAATTAACTGATTGCTGGGCAACTGCATCAATATACGTAGTTGCTGTGTTGCCAGAAACACAAAGCTACATTTTATCTGTATTGGCCTGGACTGCTACTGCAGGTAAAATTCCCATTTACATCAATAGGCAGTGGACCCTCACTGAACTACTGTATTGATTAACTATACTGAGGATAGACAACCTCTGAGTTGGGCAACCCCTTTAACATTAAAAGGGTATTGTTATTTACATGGTAATCAAACTACAATATGAACAAAAAAAAAGTTGGTGAAAAAGAAGGAAACAACCTGATATATTTCAAACATGAGTATATATTCAGGCATGTGAAGACTTTCCAATAATGTTATGTTACCAATTTGCATATAAATTATAGTAATCTCCCCTATCCTTTCCAAATGTGTGCATCTCTCTCTATAGTTAATGTAAAGTAGATAACTTTCAATATTACTGCATTCTTGAATGGGCTGAGAGAACAAGGAACAAAGAGGAAAGAGTTTTGTAGAGCTCTCAACAGGTCACATTGTCATCAGACTCAATTAGATAATGTAGGCTGCTTGGTTTTCAAGTGTTAAGAAATTGCATCCTATAAACTGGCCCAAAACACGGAAATGTAGGGAAAGGGGTTTCATTAAAAACTAATTACATTTCTTTTCCTTATTATGTTTCATTTGTAGTAGATATGATTTTAAATGGTGTCTGCTTTATTATCTGCATTGCTTTCAGGAAGTCGGTTAAAGTAACAAAGGAAGAAATTATTTGAGCATTTGATGTATGCACTGCTTTTGTAATTTGCCTTTACAAGGCATCCTGAAGAAAAGTATATACATTAGCTGCTTCTGTCTACCCAGTGATAACAAAATAAAAATTGAACAAGTTTTCTTTGTACATGAAAACACATTCACCATAGCTGCTTGTTGCGGGAAACCTTTGGTCTACTTTTACTGTCAATGTTAATTTCTCAATATACAGTCTGCAATAATACACACTTTGTTTTATGCTATAGTGTAGCCTAATGTTTAATTAGTTTTTAATTAGCTATTTCGAAACCTTTGTTACTAAACTGTATGGTAGAACCTTTTATCCATCATTCATTGGATTAGACATTAAAAAGTAAAAGCACTTTTACAAAACTTTTGACATGTTAGTGATATGTCAAATGTTTTGATCAGCGGGGTCTGGGAAATGAGATTCCGGCTAATCACTGAACTGAAGGGAAGGCAATGCTCACCCAAGTACTGTACCCCTTTGGCTGTCATCATTGCCTGTTGTCTCAGCTGAAAACAGATGTATAAAGTTCTGTAGACATCTATGCATCCGTTTTCAGCAGTCGAGGGGAGCTGACAAACAAAGATGGCATCTTAAGGGGCACAGTACTTGGGTAGCCGGCTATCAGTAGGAGACTCAACGCCCAGACTGCCACTGTTCAAAACTTTTAACAAATTACACTAAAATGTCAAAGGTTATTTAAAAGGGCAGTTGTAGAGATGAGCGAGCATACTCGTCCGAGCTTGATGCTCGTTCGAGTATTAGGGTGCTCGAGATGCTCGTTACTCGAGACGAGCACCACGCGGTACTCGTTTCGATTAAACGAGCACTGACCATTGAATTCAATGGAGCCGGCAATACAGCCGGCTCCATTGAAAGCAATGGGCTGCCGGCGAGCGCGGGATGAATTTTCGGGAAGGGCTTAAAAATATAAGCCCTTCCCTGAAATTCATCCAGAAATGTGTAAAAAGTAAAAAAAAAAATATACTCACCTAGTCCCGACAGACGGAGTTCAGCCGCGGCCGGCCGGCAGTTCTCCTGAACTGCTGTGAGTAGTATTCAGCAGCCGGGGATTTAAAATCCCCGCCTGCTGAATGAGCTGCCTCTGATTAGTCACAGCCTCACCAATCAGAGGCAGCTCTCACCCATTCATGAATTCATGAATGGGTGTGGGTGAGAGCTGCCTCTGATTGGTGAGGCTGTGACCAATCAGAGGCAGCTCATTCAGCAGCCGGGGATTTTAAATCCCCACCTGCTGAATACTATGGAAAGCAGTTCAGGAGAACTGCCGGCCAGACGCGGCTGAACTCCGGCTGCAGCGGAAAGGTGAGTATACATTTTTTTTTAATTTTTACACATTTTAGGATGATTTTTCAGGTAAGGGCTTATATTTTAAGCCCTTCCCGAAAATTCATCCCGCGCTCGTCGGCAGCCCATTGCTTTCAATGGAGCCGGCTGTATTGCCGGCTCCATTGAATTCAATGGGCTAACATCGTTCTTCTCTGCAGAGGAGAAGGATCTTTATGCTGACAGTGCGGGCGGGGGGGGGGGGGGGTCTCACACTTGCCACTATTGTGGCTTAATAGTGAGACCTCGGAGCCCGAAATGCAGCTCTGCATGTTGCTCCTCACCTGCCCTATCCATTTCTGTGTTTTTTACATGACTTTGGTGATTTGCTAAGATTTTCACAAATGAAAACCTTAGCGGAGCACCAGTCATATACAAAAATGCTCGAGTCGCCCATTGACTTCAATGGGGTTCGTTACTCGAAACGAACTCTCGAGCATCACTGAAAGTTCGACTCAAGTAACGAGCACTCGAGCATTTTGGTGCTCGCTCATCTCTAGGCAGTTGCTATTTAAAGTTTACACAACTCTTCAATCTAGAGCAATACATCTAACAAAGCCTATTCATGTAGCGGTAGTGATGATCAATACATATCATTAGCATAAATTATTATAAAGCAACATAAATGTTATATATTTCATACTGCATAATAGTAACTGTAACAATAAATAATAAAGCATTTAACCCCTTAATGACATGGCCTATTTTGAGCTTAAGGACCAAGCCTTATTTTCACTTTCTGTGCTAATAACTTTTGAATGCTTTTACTTATCAAGGTGATTCTGAGATTGTTTTTTCGTGACATATTGTACTTTATGTTAGTGTAAAAATTTCATCAATAAATTTTGTCCTTATTAGGAAAAAAAATCCAAATTTACTGAAAATTTGGAAAAATTCACAATTTTCAAACTTTGAATTGTTTTCTTTGTAAGATAGAAAGTCAAACACCACAACATAGTTATTAATTAACATTTCCCATAGGCCTACTTTACACAGCAATCATTTTTTAAGTGTTATTTTACTTTTTGCAGACTCCACAAAGTATATAAATTTAGCAGTAATTTTTCACATTTACTAGCAAATTTCAAAATCTAAATTTTTTAAGGACCAATGCAGTTCAGACATAGTTTTGCCGAGCCTGTATATCAGAATTCCCCATGAATTGCCCCATTTTAAAATCAGCACCCTTCAAAGTATTCAAAATGGCATTTAGAAAGTTTATTAACCCTTTAGATATTTTACAGGAATTAAAGGAAAGTGCATCAAAAATTAGAACAGTTCCTTTTTTCTACTGATTTTCAATATAAAACCTTTTTTTATATATAAAACAGTAGGAGTTAGCAAAGAAACAAAACTTGGAATGTATTACCCAGATTCCGCAGTTTTTAGAAATGCCCCATATGTGGACGTAGCCTGTTGTATGGGCACATGGTAGGTCTCAGAAGGAAAGGAGCGCTTCTTGTCTTTTTGAATGCAGATTTGGCAGAAATAATTTTCAGACCCCATGTAGTGTTTGCAGTGCCCCTGAGGTAGCAGTACATTTGAAACCCCCAATAACTGACACCATTTTGGCAACTATACCCCTCAGGGAATTTATTAAGGGGTGTAGTGAGCGGTTTGAACCCACAGATGTTTGAGGAAGTTTTTTTAACAGTTTGAGTTAAATACGAAAAAATCACATTTTTCACATAATGTTTAGCTTTAGGCCCAGATTTTCATTTTTCACCAGTGGCAGAAGGAAAAACGTACCCCATGATGCGTTACCCAGTTGCTCTCGAACACGGAAATGCCCCATATATGGACGTAGCCTGTTGTATGGGCACATGGCAGGACTCAGAAGGATAGGAGCGCTTCTTGGCTTTTTGAATGCAGGTTTTGCTAGAATAATTTTCAGACCCCATGTAGTGTTTACAGTGCCCCTGAGGTACCAGTGCATTTGAAACCCCCAACAACTGACCCCATTTTGGAAACTACACCCCTCAGGGAATTTTTTAAGGGGTGTAGTGAGCGGTTTGAACCCACAGGTATTTGAGGAATTTTTTAAACAGTTTGAGTTCAATACAAAAAAATCACATTTTTCACATAATGTTCAGCTTTAGGCCCAGATTTATATTTTTTACCAGTGGCAGAAGGAAAAAACATACCCCATGATGCGTTACCCAGTTACTCTCGAACACGGAAATGCCCCATATGTGGACGTAGCCTGTTGTATGGGCACATGGCAGGACTCAGAAGGATAGGAGCGCTTCTTGGCTTTTTGAATGCAGATTTTGCTGGAATAATTTTCAGACCCCATGTAGTGTTTGCAGTGCCCCTGAGGTACCAGTGCATTTGAAACCCCCAACAACTGACCCCATTTTGGAAACTACACCCCTCAGTGAATTTTTTAAGGGGTGTAGTGAGCGGTTTGAACCTACAGGTATTTGAGGAATTTTTTTAACAATTTGAGTTCAATACAAAAAAATCACATTTTTCACATAATGTTCAGCTTTAGGCCCAGATTTATATTTTTTACCAGTGGCAGAAGGAAAAAACGTACCCCATGATGCGTTACCCAGTTGCTCTCGAACACGGAAATGCCCCATATGTGGACGTAGCCTGTTGTATAGGCACATGGCAGGACTCAGAAGGATAGGAGCGCTTCTTGGCTTTTTGAATGCAGATTTTGCTGGAATAATTTTCAGACCCCATGTAATGTTTACAGTGCCCCTGAGGTACCAGTGCATTTGAAACCCCCAACAACTGACCCCATTTTGGAAACTACACCCCTCAGGGAATTTTTTAAGGGGTGTAGTGAGCGGTTTGAACCCACAGGTATTTGAGGAATTTTTTTTTTTTTAAATCACATTTTATTAAGATTTTAACATAACAAGAATGATCTCCCTCAAGGGGAGGTCTCATATTATCAAGAAATAAACAATCTTTACAGAGCAGTGTAAGTGTAAGTGGAAAGAGGAAAGACGTCTTGGGTGGCTGTAAAAGTCATCTTTCCGATAAACATTGTTACCTCAGTCAACCAAAACTTGATTTCAACAAAATAAACATCTCCATGAATTAGGGGGGGGGGGGGGGAGGGGGCTGGTAAGATGGAGGGGAAAGCGGGGGGGGGGGAAGGGGAGGTGGGGTAAATTAGTCTCCGACTGCTCACCGAGTCGATGCTTCTCTCAGCGCGCCCGCCGAGCGTTGCGTTGCCAGGGACGACCTCGACGCTGCCCATGTCAATGTCCGGTGGGACAATCCAGCCGTTTGTTGGGTAAATTGGTCTCCATCCAGGTGGAGTTCTCCTGTTAGCTAGAGGATCAATGTTTAAGTCTCCTCCAGGGATCCCACGTAATGATAAAGTTTTCCTGAGTGCCATTACTCCAGCTAGACAATTCCTCTAGATTGTATATAGAATCAACCTTTGCTCTCCATTGCGCGAGCGTGGGGGGTTCTTTTTGCAGCCACCTAGAGGTTATTAGAGCTTTTGCCGCGTCAAGTAGGAAGGCTATGAGTTTATCCCTGCGGGGATGGAAGTCTTGAGATGGCTTCCAAAGGAAGATTATCTCTGCCGAAACAGTAAAGCCTGCTTTGAGTTGACGTATTACTCCCTCAATATCTCTCCAGAAGGCTCTTATTACCGGACAGTCCCACCATATATGTTTATAAGAGCCTATACCGGAGTTGCATCTCCAGCACCTATCGTGTGGGGCCAGCTTATAAGCATGCAGCCATTGTGGTGTTTTGTACCACCGTACAAGGAGCTTATAATGACTCTCTTGCAGGAGGATACAAGGCGAGATACCGAAGGATGTTTTTAGGATTATTTTTATATCTGAAGGGGATAGAGAGATATCCAGTTCCTTCTCCCACGAATGTAAGAAATTTGGTTTGTATTCTTTGGGGGCTGAGATGAAATGTTTACGAATGTGGGAGATTGTCTTGGTTTTGGTTGAATTCCCAATTAGGGCTTGTTCAAACGAGGTGGAAGGCCTGGTTGATCTATACTTTTCCTGAAACCCCGCGATGACTCTAGCAATGTGAGCTCTTTGTAAGAAGGATAGGGTTGTCTGTGGGATTAGGTCCTGTATGATATCTGGTGCTGTCTTATGCTTCAGCCCCTGTAGGTCAGCTATCCGGAGGTCTTTGAATCTTGACCATATACTCCTAGTAGAGGAGTCCAGGGGGATGTTTAGAAGTTTGTATAGTAACTTAAGCGGTGTGATTGGGGAGGGGTCTGGGGCTAAGTTTAATTTTAGTTTGTCCCAAGTTTCACAAGGCCCCTTGATAAGAGGATTGAAATTTTTTGATCTGTAAGAGAGCTTGCTAGGGAACCACAGATTCTCCAGAAAAGTATCACCGTGGGAGTACATTGCAAGGGATACCAACGTTCTATCTCTTATGGGGTGCGCCAGATCCATCCAGTATTGGATCTGATTTGCTTGGTAGAAGTCGTGGACGCATGGCAGTCCGATCCCCCCCTCCTCCCGTCTTTTAGTCATCAGGCTATAAGCCAGACGAGGTCTTTTTTGTTTCCATACAAATCTTGAAAAGGTCGCTCTTAGTGTTTTGAAGATGGATTGGGGAAGAGTTATTGGGAGCATGCGAATTTTATATAGTATTTTGGGGAGGATGTATGATTTGATTATATTTTTCCTTCCAAACCAGGAAATGAATGGGATATCGAATGAATGCAAGAGGTTTCTCATAGAGGTTAGTAACGGTGGAAAATTGGCGCTATAAAGGTCCTCCGCTCTCCTAGTGATTTTGACCCCCAGGTAGTCTATTTGGGTGTCTGACCATTTGAAGGGTGAGCTGGCTCTCAGGGATTTGCATTTTGAAGATGGGACCGAGATATTAAGGATGGTTGACTTTGAAAAGTTAATCTTAAAGTTGGATATTTCTCCAAAGGATTTTAAGACTGAAACCAGGTTGGGAACTCCCTTTCCGGGTCCGAGACTATGAACATAATGTCATCTGCAAATGCAGCTGTTGAGAGCGTGTCGGAGCCGAGTTTAAGGCCGTTTATTCCTGTGTTCAGTCTTATTTCCTGTAATAATGGTTCAAGGGCTAAAATAAAAAGGGTAGGCGATAATGGGCATCCCTGACGTGTACCATTTCAGATATTGAATGGGGGGGAAAGGATATTATTGATTTTAAGCCTGGCGTGAGGCTCCTGATATAATGTGAAAATTGCTGAGATAAATTGGGAGGGGAAATTAAACTGTGATAGGACCCTTTCCATGTAGAGCCAGCTCACCCTGTCAAACGCCTTTTCGGCGTCAGTGCCAACCAATGCGATGGGAATGTTATGGACTTGGGCACACCGTATAGCATGTAATAATCTATAACAGTTGTCTTTCCCCTCTCTTCCTTTTATGAAGCCCACTTGTTCCTTATTTATCAAGGACGGGACCAGATTTGCCATTCTATTTGCCAAGAGCTTTGCCCAAAGCTTAACGTCAACGTTAATGAGAGATATGGGCCTGTAACTGCCACATATCTCCGGGTTTTTCCCCTCTTTATGCAGTAGTGTGATGTGGGCCTCTTGCGATTGTTTGGGGAGTCTATCACCAGATAAGAGAGCATTAAATAGGTCCTTTAGTTCCGGAATTAGGATCGCTTTGAAGGCTCTATAATAGTCTATTGATAGCCCATCAGGGCCTGGACTTTTCCCCGTTGGGCTGGCCATTATGATATCCTCCACTTCTTGGGGTGTTACTGGTTCCAACAGACGATGGGCGGCGTTTTCGTCTAATTTTGGTAAGTTGGTGTTTTTTAGAAATAAGTCAATTCTGTCTCTATTATTGATATGTGGCACGGCAGGGTGTTGGTCTTTAAGGTTGTAAAGATTTGCATAGAATTGTTGAAAGGCGTCGGCTGTTTCCAGCGACGAGGTATGCTTATTACCCGCCTGGTCTTTAATAACTTTAATAGTATTTCTGCTACGTGCCTTTTTAAGGAGTGCAGACATGTATTTTCCGCCTTTATTACCGTGAGCATAGGCAGCGTGTTTTAAGTAGAGGAGCTTTTTGTTGTACCTTGCTTCTAAAAGGTTTTTTAATGAGTGTCTCAAATCGATCAGCTCATCCATTTTGTTGGTTATTTGTGAGAGTTTAACCTCTCTTTCTATCTGTGCTATCTGTGCTAAAAGCTCGTCTATTTTTGCTTGTTTCTGTTTCTTGGTTCTTGATCCCAAAGAGATCAGAAGACCACGTACGAAGGCCTTATGGGCCTCCCATGTCACCGGTAATTTCACAGTTCCGTTGTTATTGAGCTGGAAGTATTCTTCAATCGACTTTGAAAGATCCACTCTATCGATTTCCGACTCCAACAGAAATGGGTTGAGACGCCATCTCCATTCCCTGGGGCCATCTCTTACGAAGAGAATGTCCGCATGAACGGGGGCGTGGTCGGAAAACGTTATGGGGTCAATGATAGTCTTTTTAATGTACAATCATTTTTTTATTTACTTCAGAAACAGCGGAAGACAAAAATGCAATTATAAACAGGAACGCAATTGGCTCAATAACAAGTTATGTTAGTCACGTGTTACGACGCAGTCTTCCAAAACTAAAGTCTTATCTTTTATACTTCTTAATTGTAGAACATATAATTTGTTAGTAGGAAGGGTTGGGGAAGGGGGAAAGGAGGGTTGTGGGGAAGTGGGGTAAGGAGCGGAGGGGGGGGAGGTTTGGGGAAAGGATTTTGGGAGAACGATGGTGTTCACTTAAGCAAGAGGTAAGTGGAGATGTGAAGTCTTTTCTTCTATGGAGTTCGTGGAGGGAGTTCCATATCTTGATTGCTTAGAGGATTAAACTGATTTGGTTTTGGTTTGGGTCTAAGTGTCTCATCCAGGGATTCCAGTCTGTCTTGAATTTGTTGGTCCTATTTTGTCTTAGGGCGAAAATTTTTTCCATTTCTATGTGGTCTGATATTGTTTGAATGATGGTGTCTAGAGTAAGATCCGTGTTTGTTTTCCAACGCCTAGCTAGTAATAGCTTGATAGTCAAAAGACCATGTGAGATTAGTTTCCTGTATTTTTGTGGAATGTTGTCTATTCCTACAAGCAGTATGGCCAGTTCCGGTGAAGGGAATATTTTTAGTCCTGTCATGTTGTTTATGAGTGTGATGAAATCTTTCCATACATGGTTGATTATAGGACAGCTCCAGAAAATATGTATCAAAGATCCTTTCTGACCACAACCTCTCCAACATCTGTCCGAGACGTCTGGAAAGAAATCTGCAAGCCTGACCGGCGATCTGTACCATCGTGTAAGTGTTTTGATATGAACTTCTAGGAGCGAAGCACAAAGAGTTGCTTTGTTTGCTGATTTATGTGCTGCTGTCCAGGAGTGGCTTGTGAAGGATTTGCCCAAATCTTTCTCCCAGTTTAGAAGGTGAGTTCTTTTCCTTTGATCCCCATTGGTAGGTTTCTCTCCACACATTATCTCATATATCTCCCTCAATGGGAGTTTATTAGAGTTTGGTTTGAATACGAAGTTGTATATGAAGGTTGGTAATGAGATAGAGTTTGGTCCGATGTTTGGCCAATAGCTCTTGATTTGGGAATAAAGAAGGAAATCTCCTTCATGTAGGTTGAACTCCTTTTGGAGCTGGAGGAAAGGTTTTATTTTTGAGTTCATCGCTAAGTCCGAGATAAGCTTGATTCCTTTCATTTTCCATCTTTTAATGTTGATTTCTTTTATCCAAAATTCGATAATGTCTACTGGGATGGGGATCTCCAATCTGGGTTTAAAGTAAATTGTGTTGTTGAGTAGGTCTATCCAAGTCTCCACAGTGTTGTTGACAATCGGGTTTAGCGTAGGAATTGTTTTCGGATTGGATGCTGTAGCTATAAGTAGGTTCCCTAGAGTTTTATTCCCCAGAGTTTCTTGTTCAATCGTTGGCCAACTGATTTTTCCCTGAGGGGTCCCCCATGGTTTTAAGTGTGATATAGTTATTGCCTTGTGATAGGCTGTCAAGTTAGGGACTCCCAGGCCCCCTCTGTTCCTGGGGCTGTAGAGAAATGAAGCGGCCACTCTTGGTTTTTTGTTCTTCCAAATGAAGGACATTAATTGTTTTTGTAGTTTTTTGATCAGGTTGTTGTTGCATTTTAGGGCTATTGTCCTGAATATATATAATATTTTTGGAAGGACCATCATTTTATAAACGACGATCCTTCCGAGCCAGGAAAGTTCATTTTTTTCGAAATTAGATAAGTCTTTTTGTATGTTATCTACAAGTATGGATATGTTTTGTTCCATTATTCTCTCTATTGGTAGGGATATTTTAGTTCCCAAGTACTGGATGCCCGATGGCTCCCATTCGTATGGAAATTCTTTTTTCAGGATGTCTTGAACATCTTTTTTGAGATTTATTGGTAAGATATTGGATTTAGATGGGTTAACTTTATAGTATGACACTGAACCAAATAGGTTTAGGAGGTTTGTGGATGCTCTAAGCGATTCTAGGGGGGCGGTGAGTGCTAGGACTATATCGTCCGCAAATAAGCCTATTTTGTGTTGCCTTTTTGCTATGGGAATACCTTTGATGTTCAGCTGCATCCGGAACGCTTCTGCGAGAGGTTCTATGGTTAGTATGAATATTGTGGGTGACAGGGGGCAGCCCTGTCTAGTACCGTTTGTTATTTCAAAGGGTCTAGACATTATGCCGTTAATTAATACTTGTGCTGAGGGTTCTCCGTATAGGGCTTGTATGGCTCTTAGAATGTTGTCTTTAAATCCCATCTTTTCAAGGACGGAAAAGGCAAATCCCCAGTGTATCCTGTCGAATGCCTTCTCTGCGTCCAGAGTTAGGAGCAGAGAAGGCATTCCGGATCTCTCCGCCTCATGCAAAATGTCGAGGAGGCGTCTAGTAGCATCCGAAGCCTGTCTACCTTTCACAAAACCGACCTGGTCACTATGTACCAGGTCTGGGACAATTTCTATTAGTCTAAGGGAGATAATTTTAGCATATATCTTTGTGTCATTATTGAGCAAAGAGATTGGCCTAAAGTTTGCTGGGTTTGTTGTGTCCTTTCCTAGTTTCGGTATGGTCACTATATTGGCACGAAGCATTTCAGGTGGTAGTGATCCGTTGGTAATTGCTTTGTTGAAGAAGTTTTGCATGTGAGTATTCAGGAGGTCTTTGTATAACTTAAAATATTCGTAAGAAAACCCATCGGGGCCGGGTGCTTTATCGTTTTTCGCTTTCTCTATTACTTTATTTATTTCCTGAATTGTTATGGGTGAGTTTAGTTTTTCTAAGTTAGAGTTTGAAAGCTGTGGGAGGTCAATTGAGGAGAGGAACTTGTTTATGTCTTCTTTCGAAGGTTGGTGGGTTTCTGGGTTTTCTCTAAGATTATACAACTTGCGATAGAATTTTCTAAATTCCTCCGCAATGTCCGTGGGGTTTGAGATCTTAGTTTTGTTAGTTGGGTCAAGTACGAATGGGATATTTGTTTTAACTCTTTTTTGTTTTACTTTATTAGCCATCCATTTGGTGTTTTTGTTATGGTCTGTATAGTATGAAGTTTTTAGGGCTTTTAGTTGTTTTTCATGCTCGTCTATTAAGATGTTGCGGACATTTAGTCTGGCTATTCTGAGTTTGTTTGAAAGGCTTGGGGAGGGATTTGTTTGAAGGGATTGCTCTAGGGCCGATAGTACTTTCAAGTTGTCTTGGAGTAGTTGGAGTTTCTCTCTTTTATAGATGGCTCCTTGCTTAATCATTGCGCCTCTGATTACAGATTTGTGGGCGTTCCATAGTGTAAAGCGGCAGGTCTCTGGTGTGTCATTCAGTTGGAAGTATTCCGTAATTGCTTCTTTTATTTCTTTCTGGTATTTTGGCAACTTCATTAAGAAAGTATTATTTCTCCATCCATTGTACGAGGGGATTTGTGTTCCTGATTTTATTTTTAGTGAGATCGGGGCGTGATCTGACCAGGAAGTCACACCTATTTTCGCTTCTGAAATTCTGTTGAGGGTGTGGAAGTCCACTAGAAACAGATCTATTCTTGAAAACGATTTGTGCCTAAATGAATAAAAGGTGTATTCCTTGGAGTTGGCATTAAAGGCTCTGAAGGGGTCAAAGAGTTGGGAATCTTGTATCCAGGGGAATAATGTGAAACCTCTGCTTCTATTAGTGTTGGTTGAGTCTAGGTCTTCATCTACTATCGCGTTAAAGTCACCGCATATCACTAGAGCGCCCCTCTGGACTCTCTTTATTTTCTTTGTTACTTTTTTCAAGAATCTTATTTGTCTCGAATTTGGTGTGTATAAGTTGACTAATGTTGTTAGCAGTCCGTTTATTTTACAGATTAGGATCAGGTATCTACCCTCTTCATCCCCGATTTCTTCCATCAGGTGGAAATCTACTGAGTCGTGTATCGCTATCAATACTCCAGATTTTTTTTTGGGAGCATTTGCTGTGTATATTTTAGAGTACCTCGGATGTGTTAGTCTGGGAGGGTTAAGACGGTCCAGGTGAGTTTCCTGCGCGCAGAAAATGTCCGCTTTAGATGATATCGCCTCTTTCCATAATGCCGATCTTTTATAGGGGGAGTTGAGTCCTTTGACGTTTAAGGATATTATGTTAATGTCCATGGATATAAGTGAATTTTACGCAGGTAGTTGGGTTGTGGTTTGTTTTATTCCTCGTAGGTGGCGGGAATTGTTTGCTCTGTTTTTTTCCTCTTTGTCTGACACTTTTGTTTTGTTGGTTGTCATTTTTGTGTGAACGTCCTCTCAGGATTGTTGGTAAAATGTGGGTGGGAAAGGGGGTTGGTGTCATAGTTTCTTTCTTGTGATTTAATGATGTTTCAACTTGGTGCACTATGTGCAATCAACTTTGTTAACTAAAGTAGGACCTTTTCAAACTTCAAATTTGGGTCTGCGATAAGGTCTTAACTGGGGGTTGGTATACAGCCTACATTTGACTCCTTGCTCTGAATTGCGAGGAACGCCTTGTAGTTATAAGTCACCGAACTGGTTCAGTGGTCCGGTGTTCTGCTGCTTCCGTGTTTGCTAGATTGTTTGTGGGACCAATCTTTAAGGATCGGGTTTGGTCTTTGTGGGTCGGGAGCAGGGATGTTCCACCTTTTTAGAAGGTTTAATCCTTCTTCTTGATTAAGGATAGTGGTTGTGACGCCATCTCTGTTTACATACAATTTGGTAGGGAAGCCCCATCTGTATGCGATTTTATTGCTTCTTAAAGCCGATGTTATTTGTACGAATTTTTTCCTTGCGGACATAGTGGCTTGAGAAAAGTCGGCAAATAATTTGATGTTCCCGTAGGGAGGAGGGAGATCTCGAATGTTTCTGGCAGCGTACATTATTTTTTCTTTTATATGAAAGAAATGCACTCTCGTGATGACGTCTCGAGGCGCATTGTCTGGGACCCCTTTAGGCTTTGGGAGTCTGTATGTTCTATCCAAAAGCCTTTCCTCTTTTTTGGAGTCTGGTAGGAGAATTTTGATCAGGTCCTGGATATATGTATTTAGGTCCTCTGGTTTGACTGTTTCCGCAATGCCTCTGAACTTAATGTTATTGCGGCGGTTGTGGTCTTCTATGTCCGCCATTTTGTTTTTTAGATATTGGACCTCCTCTTCTAATCTATAGTGAGCGTCTATCAGCTCATTGTGTGAATTAGTTATTTCGCCGGATTTATTTTCAAGGTGGTTCACCCTGTCTCCCAGCTCATCTATATTCTTATTAAGCTTGGTATTTAGCTTAGACAGGTCTTTTTTGATAGATCCTTTTAATGCAAGCACCATGTCACGGATGAAGCACTCTGATGCTGCTTGGTTAGAACATTCTATGCTGAGGATGGGATCGTCTAATTCCTCCTCCTCTGAGCCTGTTATCCCTGCTATGTCAGCATTTTGTGAATGGGGATCTTTTCTTGGGCGCCTCTTTTCAGGGCTTTCTCTAGGGGAAGTTATAATCCTTTTTTCTGCTCCCATTGTAAAGTGCATGTGAGGAGAGACTGTCAGATCTCCTCCAGCTTCCCCCTCTCCCCCCCCCTCTCCTTGTCGGCTCTCTGAGGGTGAGTTCTCCCTTTCCTGCTCACTTGTGGGGGGTTGGGAACGTGAGGGAGACTGAGTGAGAGGCTGTTCAGGAGTTAACTGCAGTGTGTGGGGTTCTGTTTCCTTACCGCTTCTCTTTCCTCCTGCGGTCCCCGTAGCTGCAGCAGCTGACACTCCTCTCCTTCCCGAACTGTGCATGGTCGGCTCCATCTTGTTTTTCTCCTCCCGGCCGCGCGCTGTGTAAAAGTCAGTCAGCCTCTTTGGAGTGGGCTTCCCTGTTCTTCTGCGGGCCGACATCGGGTGGAGGAAGGTATCCCACGTCTTTAAATGTGTTTTGCACGATCCTCGCTTGCTTAATGTAGCTTGTAGGCTGTAGTTGCTGGGAGAGCCGTTCAGTACATGTCTGCCATCGGCTGCTCCAGGCCACGCCCCCCAATGATAGTCTTTTTAACTTTAGTTAGTAGGTCCCCTGAGACGAAGATAAAGTCTATTCTTTGAAATGAGGAGTGTATGTGGGAATAATGGGAGTAATCTCTTGAAGAGGGATTGAGGGAGCGCCATGCGTCCACGACCCCCAAATCGTTCAAAACGCGGACTAGTCTACTTATTTGTTTTTGGGGGACACCTGATTTGTTCGAGGAGGAATCCAGCTTGGGGTTCAAGGTGACATTCCAGTCCCCTCCCAGAATAATGTGGCCCTCCGCAAACTCTCTCAAGATCTCCAATTGGGACAGCAGCCATCCTACCTGATTCGTGTTTGGGGCATATAAATTTGCTATCGTTATTTTGGTATTGTTGATGGTGCCTTTTAGGAATAGGGCTCTTCCCATTTCATCAGAGTATGTAGCTCCGAGTGAAAAGGGTAAGGATTTATGTAGATAAATAGATACCCCCTTGGAGGCTGAGGTAGGGTGGGAGTTATGGAAGTTTGATGTGAAGAGTTTCCCTGGAAGAGACATGCATCTACCCCCCTTAAAGTGTGTCTCCTGTATGAGAGCAATTTTAGTATTGTACCTTTTCAGGAGTTGTGACACCGCCGACCTCTTCTGTGGTAGATTGAGACCCCGGACATTGAATGTAGTGAGTCTTATCGTTTCCATGGGCTAAGCTCACCGCAGTCGTCCCTCTGGCAAGTTACCTAGACCGAAGAACAGGAGACAAAAACAGCAGATAGAAAATTCACTGTACTTCTAGAAGGTATATAAAGATAGGAGTGATACCCGGCGCTCGGTCGGAGCTCCCCGAGAGTTAAATCTGTAATAGTCGGGAGGGCAAAGGAGAGGAAGGAGGGGGGGGGTGGAAGAGCGTTATGAGGTTAAGTCAGGAGAACAAGGGGAGGGAGGGTGAAGGTAGGGGTGAGGTTTGGACAAGTGCTGAAGATATAAAGTGTCTCGTACGAGACTAAACTGTAGAGCAAGAAATTATTGTCCAAAAATAAGTACGGCTGGTCAGACCCTGCGGTCAGGAACCAGACGAGACTGTGGGGCGAGTTGTAACCACTGAAGTGATTCCAAAAAGTAACGCCTAGCCGGATAGGCACAAAACAGGCACTCTCTTAACGGAAGAGTTAGTTTAGTAACAAAAAAAAAAAAAAAAGACAAAAACTTTTAGAAAATTTTTAGGACTCCAAGGGAATGTTCCAAGTCCTGGCGAGGGGACCATAAAGAGGCCTCCAAGGAAGCTCGGGTCTGGGAAACTCTCGGGTCCTTGAGAATCTGTTGGTCACCTTTGAGCAACGGCCTGAACTTCACCGTTTCTCTCGACAGGAGGTTCAAGTGTCTCTCGCAAGGTCCTCCTCTCTATTCTTTTTCTTTAGTTTGCTCTTGGGAGATTTACTATGACTCACTGTGCGCCAATTTTCTGATGTTGGGAGTTGGGGCAAGGATGGGAGGGCCGGCAGAGGGAGCCAATTGGGTAGTTCTATGGGCTCTAACCCCAGAAGGGGCCAGCACTCACTTAGGTCTTCAGGCGAGCGGATATTCAGTCTTTTGCCTTTATGGTTTATGCCTAGGCCAAAAGGGTAAAGCCATGCATATTTAATATTTTTTGATCTTAGACCCTCAAGCAATGGCCTCAGGAGTCTGCGCTTGGCGAGGGTTGCTGGGGAGAGGTCCTGAAATATTTGTATGGGAGAGTTCTCGTACTGCAAATTCCTTTGGTTGCGGGCTGCTTCCAAAATGGTTGCCGTATCAGGAAAAGCAAGTAACTTGCACACTATATCCCTGGGAGGTTCTGCAGCAGTTGGTTGGGGTCTCAGTGCTCTGTGCACCCTTTCTATGGACATGGTATTAGCTTTTTCAGAGCCCACCAGACCGGAAAAAATTTCAATCATGACTTTTTTCAGTGTGTCAGGAGCCCATGATTCTGGAAGACCTTTGATGCACAGGTTGTTCCGCCGATTGCGATTTTCCAGATCCTCCTGCATCAAAAGCATTTTGTTTAACTGTGTGTGCTGTTCCTTTAAAATGTCGGCCATGACAGTAGCATGTGTGGTTACTATTTCTGTGGATCCCTCCAGCTCCTTCACCCTCCTCCCCATGTGCCTCACCTCCTCTTTTATCACGGTAAGATCAGCAATGATCGAGCTCATTGTTTTGGCCAGCAGACCTTTCATAAAACTGCTAGAAAGAGGCTCTTCTTCTCTCTCCGTGTCGGACTCTTCCTCCCGCTCTATGCACGGAACGGCTGCAGCAGCCGGCGCCATCTTACTTACAGCGCGCGGTGACCGGGCTCCCTTCTCCTTCAGGAATCTCTGCAGATCCGATTGTCCCCGGGCTGGACGAGGGGTCCCCGAGTGTTCACCTCCCTTGTCCTTGCTGATTCTTCCTACTTTAGACATTATTGCGATAGGTAAGTGCCTGTACGGAGTGCCGGTGTGTGGGAGCTATCACTCTAAGCAGCCATCACACTCTACGGCTAGGCTCCGCCCCTGAGGAATTTTTTTAACAGTTTGAGTTCAATACAAAAAAATCACATTTTTCACATAATGTTCAGCTTTAGGCCCAGATTTATATTTTTTACCAGTGGCAGAAGGAAAAAACGTACCCCATGATGCGTTACCCAGTTGCTCTCGAACACGGAAATGCCCCATATGTGGACGTAGCCTGTTGTATGGGCACATGGCAGGACTCAGAAGGATAAGAGCGCTTCTTGGCTTTTTGAATGCAGATTTTGCTGGAATAATTTTCAGACCCCATGTAGTGTTTACAGTGCCCCTGAGGTACCAGTGCATTTGAAACCCCCAACAACTGACCCCATTTTGGAAACTACACCCCTCAGGGAATTTTTTAAGGGGTGTAGTGAGCGGTTTGAACCCACAGGTATTTGAGGAATTTTTCTTAACAATTTGAGTTGAGAACGAAAAATTCACATTTTTCCAATAATGTTCAGCTTTAGGCCCAGATTTTCATTTTTCACCAGGGGCAGAAGGAGAAAACATAGTCCATAATGCATTACCCAATTACTCTCGAGCACGGAAATGCCCCATATGTGGATGTAAACTGTTGTTTGGGCACATGGCAGGGCTCAGAAAGAAAGGAGCGCTTTTTTTGAATGCAGATTTTACTGGAATAATTTTCAGACACCGTGTAGTGTTTGCAGTGCCCCTGAGGTACCAGTGCATTTGAGACCCCCAACAACTGACCCTATTTTGGAAACTACACCCCTCAGGGAATTTTTTAAGGGGTGTAGTGAGCGGTTTGAACCCACAGGTATTTGAGGAATTTTTTTTAACAATTTGAGTTGAGAACGAAAAATTCACATTTTTCCAATAATGCTCAGTTTAGGCCCAGATTTTTATTTTTTACCAGGGGCAGAAGGAGAAAACGTAACCCATGATGTTACCCAACAGGGTAATGCCCCATATGTGAATCTAAACTGTTTTTAGGGCGCAGGGCTCAGAAGGGAAGGACTTAGCAGGTGGCTTTATGTACAAGCTGTGCGAAGTACATCAGGGTAAAACGTCAGGGCAATAAAAAAATTAAAATTTCAGGGACGTGTGGTAGATCTTAAAACACTCATTTATACAGAGGCCGGGTTGTGTGGGGCACATTTCACACTGGTATATGATGTCTTTTCTTATCCCCTGTTTGTAGCACACTCTGCACCTCTTTTGGGTCCTTCCCTTCGTCGCAGTGGAGGGAATTTCACTGAGAAAATGCTGCCCTGGTACAATTCTTGTGGCCTCGCTTCCAGAAGTACTGGGCCTCTCCCCCACCTCCTGGTCCCCAAATATTAGGTCCTTGATAACTTCCTCTTGAAATTCAAGGAATGTCCCCCTGTGGCCTGCACCTCGGAACAGCACGTAGGCATTATACAGTGCCATCTGTACGAGGTGCACGGCCAGTTTTTTGTACCACACCCGTGTTTTCCGCATGGCTCTATAGGGCTCCAGTACCTGGTCTGATAGATCGACCCCTCCCATGTACTTATTATAGTCGAGGACGCAGTCTGGTTTGGGGGTCTCTGCACTGGTACCTCGTACTGGGCAGGGGGTACTGCTGTGGCCGTGTATTGTCGTCAACATAAGGACATCCCTCTTGTCCTTATATTTAACGCACAATACATTGTCGCTGCATTGGGCCCGGCTCTCACCCCTTCTGAGCAGTTGCCCAAGCAGCGTCTTAGGGAGGCTTTTTTGATTTTTCCGAACAGTGCCACATGCCACTGTTCCTCTGGAAGCGAGGCACTGAAACAGGGGGACACTGGTATAAAAGTTATCCAGGTACAGATGGTAACCCTGGTCTAATAGTGGGTGCACCAGTTCCCACACTATTTTCCCTGTTACTCCCAGCACGGGGGGGGGGGGGGGGGCATTCTGGGGGCTCAATTTTAGTGTCCTTCCCCTCGTAAATACGGAACTTGTGGGTGTACCCTGATGTACTTTCGCACAGCTTGTACAACTTCACACCATACCGTGCCCGCTTACTGGGCAGGTACTGGCGGAATTTTAGCCTCCCCTTGAAGTGTACCAGGGACTCGTCTACTGCAATGTTTATCTGTGGGGCATACGCCTGGGCAAACTTGGCGTTAAAATGGTCTATTACGGGCCTGATCTTATACAACCGATCGTAATTGGGGTGATCGCTGGGGGGGCACAGCTGGTTGTCATTGTAGTGCAGAAATTTTAAAATACACTCAAAGCGCGTCCTCGACATCGCCATGCGGAACATTGGGGTGTGGTACAAAATATCGGTAGACCAGTACGCCCTGATTGTTGGCTTCTTTATTAGCCCCATGGTTAGTATAAGCCCCCCAAATTTTTTTATCTCTGGTGCATCCACAGGGGTCCACTTATCGGGTCTGGTATAGCTGGAGGTGGGATTTTCTTCTATAAAATTCTGGGCGTACAAATTCGTCTGGGTAACAATATGGGCAATGAACTCTTCAGAAAAAAAAAACTTGAAGAAGTCCTTCCCTCTGAGCCCTTCCGTGTCAAATTGAATCCCTGGGTTCCCAATAAAATCAGGGATCTGGGGTCTGTAATCTTCCGGGGTACTCCAGTGAGCATCTGATGCATTGGGGTCAGTGGCGGTCCTTGGACGCCTTCTCGGGGGTGCAGGGAGCTCAGACTCGCTGGATGAGGATGAGGATGAGGAGTCGGAGAATGCCAAAAAAGTGGGGTCGTCATCACCACTACCTGAGTCCGAGTCTGATGCAATGATTGCATACAGTTCCTCTGAAGTGTACCTCCTGCGGGCCATATTTATATAAAATGGGGCACACGGGGAAAAAGTTTTATTAGATGGGACACTGCGGGATGGGGTGACCACGGGACGGGGGTCGGAAAGAACGCGGAAACTTATGTGGTGTATTCACGTAAGTGTTTTTTTTCTTTTTTTTTTTTTTTACACAGACGAATACACTGACACAACACGGACTAACGACACACTACACACTAGACGGACTAACGACACGCTACACTAACTAATGACGGGTGACGGGACAGGTAACGAAATGGGAACAACAGGAACTTTTTTTGTTTTTTTGGTTTTTTTTTTACACAGACGAATACACTGACAGTACACGGACTAACGACACGCTACACACTAGACGGACTAACTAAACGCTACACTAACTAATAACGGGTGACGGGACAGGTAACGAAATGGGAACAACAGGAACTTTTTTTTTTTTTTTACACAGACGAATACACTGACAGTACACGGACTAACGACACGCTACACACTAGACGGACTAAACGCTACACTAACTAATAACGGGTGACGGGACAGGTAACGAAATGGGAACAACAGGAACTTTTTTTTTTTTTTTTTTTTACACCAAGGGATACACTGACTACACGCTGCGCTACACTACACTGCTGATCGCACGCTACAGCTCACTCACCACTTCTGATCACACACTACAGATCCCTCACTCACTACACTACACTGCACTTCTGATCACTCACTCCACTCTGCTACACTACACTGCCTGATCAATCACTCACTACACTCACTCCACTACACTGCCTGATCAATCACTCACTACACTCACTACACTACACCACACTGATCACTAACACTCACTCCACTACACCACACTGATGACTAACTCCACTCCACTACACTGATCACTAACTCCACTCCACTCCACTCACTCCCTGCCTAATCTACACACTAATCGCTCATTTTTTCACACAGATATGACAGTAGGTGCTCTATCTACAAGCACCGGAAACACACTGCGGTGCTTGCCCATGGAGCCCCTACTGTAAACAGCGCAAAGTCCGCTGCTGCGCTGTGATTGGTCAGGGAGTTTTTCCCTGACCAATCACAGCGATCGTGGGGGAGGGACCGCTCTGATTGGTCCCCAGCCCGGACGCAGCACTTGTCTGCTGACTATGTCAGCAGACATCACTGCTGTGTCGCCGCGATTGTCACCGCGGCGACACTTTAATGACATGACGTACCAGGTACGTCATGTTGCGGGAAGTATCCTGCTACCATGACGTACCAGGTACGTCCAGGAGCGGGAAGGGGTTAATGAACATTCATTTCTCATGGTCTAAATATTTTTTTGCCTAGATAGATAGCCCTTGTATAATACAACATCAACTTTTCAAAATGAGTATACCTTATTGTCTATTTGGAAAGAGCATCATGCATAAAGGTATATAATTTAAAGGGGTTATCCAGGGAAAAATTATTTTTGGAAAGATGCTTGCAAGGCTGCACTGACATAAAAGAAACTACATTCACCTCACCCAATCAGCGTTTCCCATTCCGATAATGTCTGGTCCTCCCTTGCACTCCATTTCCAGCTGCAGCAATGATGTCACCAACATAAGGGACATACTGATTTGGTGTTAGGATATCATCGCAGAAAAAAGTAGAGAGAGCATCTGGAAAACTGGCACTGTTCAAGCAGGAGTAGCAGGAGATTGGGTTTGTGCCGCTCAGTGAGCAGCTTCCAAGAAATGGCTTTTTTCTCCTGGATAACCCTTTTAATAACTTTGGTAATATATACTAGAGATGAGCGAGTGTACTCGTCCGAGCTTGATGCTCGTTCGAGTATTAGGGTGTTCGAGATGCTCGTTACTCGAGACGAGCACCACACGGTACTCGACTCCATTACATTTCCTTCCCTGAGAAATTTGCACGCTTTTCTGGCCAATAGAAACATAGGGAAGGCATTACAACTTCCTCCTGTGAAGTTCCAGCCCTATCCCACCCCCCTGCAGTGAGTGGCTGGGGAGATCAGGTGACACCCGAGTATTTAAATCTGCCCCGCCCGCTGCTCGCCACAGATGCATGCTGTGAGACATTAGGGAAAGTGCCCTCCTGCTGTAGCTGCTATAGGGACAGTGTTAGGCTGTTATCTTCGTCTTCAAGAACCCCAACGGTCCTTCTTAGGGCCACATCTGACCGTGTGCAGTACTGTTGAGGCTGCTTTTAGCAGTTTTGCACAAATTCTTTTTTTGGTATATCGGGTGTGCAGACCATAGCGTCCTCAGTCTGCAGTCATTTTACTGAGTATAGGGGCAGTACTGGTGAGGCAGGGACAGTGGTACAGGGAAAGAGATATACTGTCTATATAGGCAGTGGGCTTTTTCAAAAAAATTGGAAAAAAAAATCTTTGGGCTGCCTGTGACCGTGCTCAGTTTACTGCGTGTCTGCTGGGGGTAGTAGTCGCTAACTATTACCCAGCTAGGTGTTACTGCAGCCTTGCACATAATTTTTTGTGCCTGCACTGTGCTTTCAATAACCACAGTCATCTTCCAACAGGGAAATCCATATACAGGCTATATCACAGGCAGTGGGCTTTTTTCCAAAAATTGCAAAAAAATACTATATTTAGCCTGCCTGTGACCATCTTCAGTTTACTGCGTGTGTGCTGGGGGTACTAGTCGCTCATTAATACCCAGCCTTGCGCATAATTTTTTGTGGCTGCACTGTGCTTTCAATAACCACAGTCATCCTCCAACAGGGAAATCCATATACAGGCTATATCACAGGCAGTGGGCTTTTTCCCAACAATTGTAAAAAAAATATTATATTTGGCCTGCCTGTGACCGGCTTCAGTTTACTGCGAGTGTGCTGGGGATACTAGTCGCTCATTAATACCCAGCCTTGCGCATAATTGTTTCCTGGCTCTGCTGTGTCCGTTACATGATCACCGTCATCCCGCCAGAAGGAAAGAGTATACATATATACGCGGCATACGGTGTCTGTCTGGTTTTTCACCTCACCATTTTAAAAAATTGAAGCAAAATACCTAAGGCCTACCACTGGCCTTTGGCCACTTGACTGGTTCTGCCCTGTGAATTCCAGCAGCTCAGTCATACGCACCTAGGTCTGACTACAGGTTTGCACATAATTGTTTCCTGGCTCTGCTGTGCGCTCCGTAAGCGGAGTCAGCCTCCAACCACAGGCCAATAAGCGGCACATTTAATTACAGCGTTCTGTTTCTGCTCTACTCGTAATACACCATGCTGAGGGGTAGGGGTAGGCCTAGAGGACGTGGACGGGGGCGAGGAAGCGGAGGCCCAAGTCAGGGTGTGGGCACAGGTCGAGCTCCTGGTCCAGGTGCATCACAGCCGACTGCTGCGGGATTAGGAGAGAGGCAAGTTTTTGGGGTCCCCAGATTCATCTCACAATTAATGGGTCCACGCGGTAGACCTTTATTAGAAACTGAGCAGTGTGAGCAGGTCCTGTTGTGGATGGCAAAAAGTGCATCCAGCAATCTATCGACCACCCAGTCTTCTACGCCGTCCACTGCTGCAACTCTGAATCCTCTGGCTGCTGCTCCTCCTTCCTCCCAGCCTCCTCACTCCATGAAAATCACACATTCTAAGGAGCAGGCAGACTCCCAGGAACTGTTCTCGGGCCCCTGCCGAGATTGGGCAGCAATGGTTCCTGTCCCACCGGAGGAGTTTATCGTGACCGATGCCCAACCTTTGGAAAGTTCTCGGGGTCCGGGGAATGAGGCTGGGGACTTCCGGCAACTGTCTCAAAAGCTTTCAGTGGGTGACGAGGACGATGACGATGAGACACTGTTGTTTATCAGTGAGGTAGTAGTAAGGGCAGTAAGTCCGAGGGAGGAGCGCACAGAGGATTTGGAGGAAGAGCCGCTGGACGATGAGGTGACTGACCCCACCAGGTGTGATAAGCCAACTGAGGACCGGTCTTCAGAGGGGGAGGCAATTGCAGCCGCAGGACATGTTGGAAGAGGCAGTGGGGTGGCCAGGGGTAGAGGCAGGGCAAGAGCGAATAATCCACCAGCTGTTTCCCAAAGCACCCCCTCGCGCCAAGCCACTGTACAGAGGCCAAGGTGCTCTAAGGTGTGGCAGTTTTTCATTGAGAGTGCAGACGACCGACAAACTGTGGTGTGCAAGGTTTATCGCGCCAAGATTAGCCGGTGAGCCACCAACACCAGCCTCACCACCACCAGCATGCGCAGGCATATGATGGCCAAGCACCCCACAAGGTGGGACGAAGGCCGTTCACCGACTCCGGTTTGCACCACTGCCTCTCCCTCTGTGCCCCAACCTGCCACTGAGATCCAACCCCCCTCTCAGGACACAGGCTCGACCGTCTCCCGGCCTGCACCCACACCCTCACCTCCGCTGTCCTCGGCCCCATCCAGCAATGTCTCTCAGCGCAGCGTCCAGCCGTCGCTAGCGCAACTGTTTGAGCGCAAGCGCAAGTACGCCGCCACGCACCCGCACTCTCAAGCGTTAAACATGCACATAGCCAAATTGATCAGCCTGGAGATGCTGCCATATAGGCTTGTGGAAATGGAGGCTTTCAAAAACATGATGGCGGCGGCCCCGCGCTACTCGGTCCCCAGTCGCCACTACTTTTCCCCATGTGCCATCCAAGCCCTGCACGACCACGTCTCCCGCAACATTGTACGCGCCCTCACCAACGTGGTTACTGGCAAGGTCCACTTAACAACGGACACGTGGACAAGCACAGGCGGGCAGGGCCACTATATCTCCCTGACAGCACATTGGGTAAATTTAGTGGAGGCTGGGACCGAGTCAGAGCCTGGGACTGCTCACGTCCTACCCACCCCCAGAATTGCGGGCCCCAGCTCGGTGCTGGTATTTGCGGCGCTGTATGCTTCCTCCATTAAACCACCCTCCTCCTCCTCCTCCTCCTCCTTCTCCTCCTATGAAACCTCTGTTTCCCAATCAAGATGTGTCAGCAGCAGCAGGTCGCCAGCAGTCGGTGTCGCGCAGCGTGGCAGCACAGCGGTGGGCAAGCGTCAGCAGGCCGTGCTGAAACTACTCAGCTTAGGAGAGAAGAGGCACATGGCCCACGAACTGCTGCAGGGTCTGACAGAGCAGACAGACCGCTGGCTTTCGCCGCTGAGCCTCCAATTGGGCATGGTCGTGTGTGACAACGGCCATAACCTGGTAGCGGCTCTGCAGCTTGGCAGCCTCACGCACGTGCCATGCCTGGCCCATGTCTTTAATTTGGTGGTTCAGCGCTTTCTGAAAAGCTACCCATGCTTGTCAGACCTGCTCGGAAAGGTGCGCCGGGTCAGCGCACATTTCCGCAAGTCCAACACGGACGCTGCCACCCTGCGGACCCTGCAACATCGGTTTAATCTGCCAGTGCACCGACTGCTGTGCGACGTGCCCACACGGTGAAATTCTACGCTCCACATGATGGCAAGGCTCTAAGAGCAGCGTAGAGCTATAGTGGAATACAAACTCCAACATGGGCGGCGCAGTGGGAGTCAGCCTCCTCAATTCTTTACAGAAGAGTGGGCCTGGTTGGCAGACATCTGCCAGGTCCTTGGAAACTTTGAGGAGTCTACCCAGATGGTGAGCGGCGATGCTGCAATCATTAGCGTCACCATTCCTCTGCTATGCCTCTTGAGAAGTTCCCTGCAAAGCATAAAGGCAGACGCTTTGCGCTCGGAAACGGAGGCGGGGGAAGACAGTATGTCGTTGGATAGTCAGAGCACCCTCATGTCTATATCTCAGCGCGTTTTGGAGGAGGAGGAGGGGGAGGAGCATGAGGAGGAGGGGGAATAGACAGCTTGGCCCACTGCTGAGGGTACCCATGCTGCTTGCCTGTCATCCTTTCAGCGTGTATGGCCTGAGGAGGAGGAGGAGGATCCTGAAAGTGATCTTCCTAGTGAGGACAGCCATGTGTTGCGTACAGGTACCCTGGCACACATGGCTGACTTCATGTTAGGATGCCTTTCTCGTGACCCTCGCGTTACACGCATTCTGGCCACTACGGATTACTGGGTGTACACACTGCTCGACCCACGGTATAAGGAGAACCTTTCCACTCTCATACCCGAAGAGGAAAAGGGTTCGAGAGTGATGCTATACCACAGGACCATGGTGGACAAACTGATGGTAAAATTCCCATCCGACAGCGCTAGTGGCAGAAGGCGCAGTTCCGAGGGCCAGGTAGCAGGGGAGGCGCGGAGATCAGGCAGCATGTACAGCGCAGGCAGGGGAACACTCTCCAAGGCCTTTGACAGCTTTATGGCTCCGCAGCAAGACTGTGTCACCGCTCCCCAGTCAAGGCTGAGTCGGCGGGAGCACTGTAAAAGGATGGTGAGGGAGTACGTAGCCGATCGCATGCCCGTCTTCCGTGACGCCTCTGCTCCGTACAACTACTGGGTGTCGAAGCTGGACACGTGGACTGAACTCGCGCTGTATGCCCTGGAGGTGATTGCTTGCCCTGCGGCTAGCGTCTTGTCAGAGAGGGTGTTTAGTGCGGCTGGGGGAATCATCACAGATAAGCATACCCGCCTGTCAACTGACAGTGCCGACAGGCTTACACTCATAAAGATGAATAAAGCCTGGATTTCCCCAGACTTCTCTTCTTCACCAGCGGACAGCAGCGATACCTAAGCAATACGTAGGCTGCACCGGCGGATGGAAGCATCGTTCTCTATCACCATAAAAAACGGGGACCTTTTAGCTTCATCAATCTGTGTATTATATTCATCCTCCTCCTCCTGAAACCTCACGTAATCACGCCAAACGGGCAATTTTTCTTACGCCCACAAGGCTCAGTCATATTACTTTTGTAAACAATGTTTATACGTTTCAATTCTCATTAAAGCGTTGAAACTTGCACCTGAACCAATTTTTATTTTAACTGGGCTGCCTCCAGGCCTAGTTACAAATTAAGCCACAGTAACCAAAGCGATTAACCCCTTAGTGACCAAGCCTGTTTACGCCTTAATGACCAGGCCAAATTTTGCAAATCTGACACGTGTCACTTTAGCATGGAAAAAGACCTGAAAGGTTTTGCATATCCAAGCGATTCTGACATTGTTTTTTCGCCACATGTTGTACTTCATTTAGGTGGAAAAAAAAGACCGATAGAATTTGTGTTTATTTATTAAAAGCGCCAAAATTGGGAAAATTTTGAAAAAAATCGCCATTTTTTCACATTTCCAACTGCAATATCTCAAATATGTGCAAACATAATATAGAAATTTTTGCTAAGATTTATATTTCCATCCGTTTACTTTATTTTGGGCGCACATTGGAAAAACTTTCGTTTTTTTTTAACTATTTAGGAGACGTACAAATGTAACATTACTTTTCAGCATTTTGAGGAGCACTTTGTTTTCCTACACAAATCCAAGATTGGAAAGGCTCATAGGAGTCAAAATGATAGATACCCCCACAAGTGACCCCATTTTAAAAACTACACCCTTTAACGTATTCACTGAGTGGTGTCATGAGTATTTTAACCCCACAGTTTTTTTTCAGGAGTCAATGCAATTTAGAAGAGAAAAACAAAAATTTCATATTTTTGCAAATATGTCATTTTAAAGACAGGACTTTTTTCTATAGTACACATGAAAATTAGGATTTGCACCCCAGAATGGATACCCCTGTTTGTCCCGTGCTTAGAAACATACCCATTGTGGCCCTAATCTTACGTTTGGATGCACAATGGGGCCCAAAATGAAAGGAGCAATCGGTGGCTTTCGGAACAGAAATTTTGCTTGAAGGAGATTTAGGCCCCATTGCCCACTTGTAGAGCCCTTGAGTGACCAAAACTATGGAGAACGCCCACAAGTGACCCCATTTTGAAAAGTAGACCCCTTAACGAATTTATCTAGGGGTACGATGACTTTTTTGACTTCACAGTTTTTGAATGAATCTAAGCCAAGCCGAAGGAAAAAAAATTACAATTTTCATTTTTTTGGTAATTCTGTCATTTTAAAAGCAGTTTTTTTGTACAGCATATATATGAATGAAGACTTGCACCCCAAAATGGATACCCCTGTTTGTCCTGTGCTCAGAAACATACCCATTGTGGCCCTAGTATTACGTCTATATGCACAATGGGGCCAAAAATTAAAGGAGCAACGGGTGGCTTTCGGAACAGAAATTTTGCTTGAAGGAGATTTAGTCCCCATTGCCCACTTGTAGAGCCATTGAGTGACCAAAACGATGGAGAACCCCCACAAGTGACCCTATTTTGAAAAGTAGACCCCCTAACGAATTTATCTAGGGGTATGATGACTTTTTTGACTTCACAGTTTTTGAATGAATCTAAGCCAAGCAGAAGGAAAAAATTATGATTTTCACTTTTTTGGCAATTGTGTCAATTTAAAAACTGTTTTTTTTGGAAAGTGTACATAGGAATGAAGACTTTAACCCAAAATGCATACCCCCATTTGTCCCGTGTTCAGAAACATACCCATTGTGGCCCTAATCTACTTAAAGGAAACATAGCTAGGCCTATAATGGAAGGAGCACGCGTTGGATTTCAGGGTACAACGGAATAAATTCCAGTCCCCATTGCCCACATGTAGAGCCATTGAGTGTCCAAAACAATAGAGAACCCCCACAAATGACCCCATTTTTAAACTAGACCCCTTAACAAATTCATCTAGGGGTGTACTGCATATTTTGACCCCAAAGTATTTGAATGAATCTAAGCAAAGCAAAAAAAAAAAAATTACGATTTTCATTTGTTTGGCAATTTTGTCAATTTAAAAACTGTTTTTTTTGTACAGTGTACATAGGAATGAAGACTTTCACCCCAAAATGGATACCCCTGTTTGTCCCGTGTTCAGAAACATACCCATTGTGGCCCTAATCTACTTACAGGACACATGGCTAGGCCCATAATGGAGGGAATGCCCGCTGGATTTCAGGGCATAACTGAATAAATTCCAGGCCCATTGCCCACTTATACGGAAAAAAATTTGACTTCCTAAAAATAATCCCCCCCCCCCCCCCCGACATCCCCATTTTTTGGCATTCCCTAAATATTAGATAAAGGTAATAATATAAACTGCGTTTTATGTCCGAAGACAGGGGTAATTACGGAGGCTGGTTGGGTTGGGCACATGGGGTAAGAAAACCGTGTATCCCCCCCCCCTCCTCTCATGTATTTTGGGGGGTATTTTGTAACCTCAGCGGCCAGGATGGGGTGTAGAAAGTGGCGCTGTGAGGCTTTGTAATCTTGCTGCGGTGCAGCGGTCTCACAGAGAAGGCGCTCAACAAGCTGCTCCTGGAACTGCAGGAAGACGAACGTTCCCGGGGCTTCTTGTAAATTACGGGTTACAGGTAGCGGACTGAATAACGCCGGGCTCACGTAGCCGTAGGCGGAATCCGCTTGCCGAGGCCTGCAGCGGATTCCAGCTGTGAGCCCGGCTGTGACCCTGCGTACGGTTGCGTAATGTACTGCGCATAACTGCCTACTCACACAGGCGGTTTTTTGTTTGCATTTCCCGTGTCGTCGCTTAGAGATGACTTGGGTACCCGCAGCCCGTACACAATGTGTTTGCATATGGGGTGCGAGTATATCCGCGGTCATAGAGCACAAAGGGCTCTAGGTCGCAGATATTCGTGGTAAAATATAGCATGCTGTGTTCTGTTTCTGCGAGTGGATTACGTAATTCCGACCCGCTAATTGGGGGGAATTGTGTAATCCAATGCATGCGATTGATCCGTGGATTACTGCTGATAAAGCTCATGCAGAACCTGTAATTCCTCTCCGGTCATGCGTGACCGGCCTAATGTTAGATCGCTACTTTATCACGTGACCGGGGACCGCTCAGCGAGGCCGCCGGTCACTGCTCCAAGCACTCAGCGACCATTGGTCGCTGGGAGCAAGGAGATTTAAAATTTCGTGGGCTTCCCGGCTCCTGCGAATGTGTCCGGCATTTTGCCGGCGGGCGCATGCGCAGCAGCCGGAAGGGTCCATGGAGGATAATCGCATCTGGATTCAAATGCGGAAGCCTTCGAGAAGATGTTTCATCTCCCCCAACCGATCGCATCGGTGAGGGGAAATGAAACTGCCACTTTTTAAAGAACTTTTACGTGATCGCCATTATGCATTGGATAACGGCGATCACGTGACCAGTAACCGCATACTGCGGCTCCCCGTGACATCTCCAGGCTCTTGTTTACCTTTTGTAGCCAGCAGCAGGGAGATTTTATATTTCTTGGGCAATATTTCACTTTTGCGTATGCGTCCGCCATCATGCTGACGGGCGCATGCGCCGAAGCTGGGGTAAGATCCGCGGATCAACATCCCACCAGGGAACAAATCCGGGACCTTGGGTACGTAATTTAATCCCCCCTTACGGATACGATCCATAAGGGGAGATGAAACTTTAACTTTTTAAACTTTTTTTACTTTTAACTTTTTTTTTTTTTTTTACTTTTTAACTTTATATGATCACCGTTATCTGATGGATAACGGTGATCATATGACTGGAAACCGCATACTGTGGTCCCCAGTCATATCTCCCTGCACTCGGCTATCTGTGACAGCCGGGTGCAGGGAGATTTTGAATTTGCCGGGCTCGCCGCATCGGCACATCGCAGAAGCCAGCGGGGGGTCCCGACACCGGCCGGAGGACATCGGCGGACCTGAGGTGAGTATTTTCACCTCCCCTCATGGATCCGATCCATGAGGGGAGGTGAAACTTTTCTTTTTTTACACTTTTTTTCACTTTTCCACGATCGTCGTTATCCATTGTATAACGGCGATCGCGGTACCGGGGACCGCCCACCGCAGTCCCCGCTGACATCTCCTACCTCCCGGCTACCTACAGGAGCCGGGAGCCAGGAGATTTTAAGTCTCCCGCGCCGCCGGGCCTTCTGCGCATGCAGCTGACGTAATGCCGCCTGGCGCACATGCGCAGAAGGACGGCTACGGCGCCCGGAGCATCGGGACAGCGGGGAGTCGTGCGGCGAACCTCGGTGAGTAATTTCAGCTGCTCCGATGGATCTGATCCATCAGAGCAGGTGAATCTTTAACTTTTATTGCACTTTTATTTACTTTTTTGCGATCGGCGCTATCTATTGCATAGCGCCGATCGCAATACCGGGGGGGGGGGGGGCTCCGAACAGCCCGGGATGACAGCTCCTTGCTGTCAGCTACTTGCGGACACCGACAGCATGGAGCTGTCACGTCCACAGCCCGAGGGGCATTATTCTCTGCAGGACACATGTTTTTACGTCCTCAGAGAATAAAGCCCACTTCGGGAGGACGTAAAAACACTATGGCCCAGTCGTTAAGGGGTTAATGGGTTTCACCTGCCCTCTTGGTTGGGCATGGGCAATTTTTCTGAGGTACATTAGTACTGTTGGTACACCAATTTTTTTGGGCCCTCGCCTACAGTGTAATCCTAGAAATTTTTATGGGCTTCGCCTGCACTCATGGTACAGCAAGGTGTGTGGGGTTGGCCTACACTTTTGCTACATAAATGCAACTGGGGCCTTGTCTATACTGCAACTACTGAAATGTGAAAGAGACTGTTATCTCCCTAAACTGCTGCAATGGGAATGTTACTGTGGCCTGTCTTGACTGCTACTATTACTGAAATGGAACCAAGACTGTGCTCCCCGTATACTGCTGCAAGTGATATGTTACTGGGGCCTTACGAGATATGTTGAATTAGCACTCCAGGGGTTAATTATGAATAAAAGAGCACTTTATTCCTCAATGGTAAAAACATAGCTGCAACGTTTCGATCCTACACACACAGGATCTTTGTCAAGCAACATGCTTGACAAAGATCCTGTGTGTGTAGGATCAAAAAGGTTGCAGCTATGTTTTTACCATTGAGGAATAAAGTGCTGTTTTATTCATAATTAACCCCTGGAGTGCTTATTCAACATATCTTGTAAGGATTTCCTGCTTCTTCCGGTCTTTGGGTCCAGACCTTGGCTGTGGATAGTGCACCCTGCAAGCCTGTAAGTGCTACAGTATATTGATAGGAAGTGTTGTTCCCCTTCTCATCTCATGTTACTGGGGCCTGTCTAGACTGCTACTACTACTGAAATGGAACTAATACTGTGCTCCCCCTATACTGCTGCTTTGGAATTGTTACTGGGGCCTGTCCAGACTGCTACTACTACTGAAATGGAACTAATACTGTGCTACCCCTATACTGCTGCTAGTGATATGTTACTAGGGGCCTGTCCAGACTGCTACTACTACTGAAATTGAACTAATACTGTGCTTCCCCTATACTGCTGCTAGTGATATGTTACTGGGGCCTGTCCAGACTGCTACTACTACTGAAATGGAACTAATACTGTGCTTCCCCTATACTGCTGCTAGTGATATGTTACTGGGGCCTGTCTAGACTGCAACTACTACTGAAATGGAACTAATACTGTGCTCCCCCTATACTGCTGCTTTGGAATTGTTACTGGGGCCTGTCTAGACTGCTACTACTACTGAAATGGAACTAATACTGTGCTCCCCCTATACTGCTGCTAGTGATATGTTACTAGGGGCCTGTCCAGACTGCTACTACTACTGAAATTGAACTAATACTGTGCTCCCCCTATACTGCTGCTAGTGATATGTTACTGGGGCCTGTCGACTGCAACTACTACTGAAATAGAACTAATACTGTGCTCCCCCTATACTGCTGCTTTGGAATTGTTACTGGGGCCTGTCTTGACTGCTACTATTACTGAAATGGGCAGTTGGGCAGCATGTTACCCGGGAGAAGTGGCAGCGGAGTGTCATGCAGGCAGTGATTGTGCTTTGTTGGAGGTAGTGTGGTGCTTAGCTAAGGTATGCCTTGCTAATGAGGGTTTTTCAGAAGTAAAAATTGTTGGGGGGGTGGTGGCCCACTCTTGCCGCTATTGTGGCTTAAGAGTGGGACCTTGGAACTTGAGATGCAGCCCAACATGTAGCCCTCGCCTGCCCTATTCGTTTCTGTGTCGTTCCCATCACTTTCTTGAATTTCCCAGATTTTCACAAATGAAAACCTTAGCCAGCATCGGCGATATACAAAAATGCTCGAGTCGCCCATTGACTTCAATGGGGTTGGTTACTCGAAACGAACCCTCGAGCATCGCGGCAAGTTCGACTCGAGTAACGAGCACCCGAGCATTTTGGTGCTCGCTCATCTCTAATGTATACTCATTAATCTATCTGTATAATTTACTAGCACCAAATTATTGAGATGAAATTAATATGACCTCCAAATGTCATCTCTTTTATAAAAGACTATCTATATTTATATATGCTCCAAAATCTGTAAAGTGTGTGACATTTTTTCTCCAATGTTTGGTATATTTTACATTGTATATTTCAATGTATAATGATTCAAGATCAGGAAATGTGTATAAAAACTGTTGTCTCATAGGGCTACAGCCTGGGTCCCTTTTTCAAAATCTGCAGTTGTTGGAGTACATCTGCATGCTCCATGTGGTCTCGTTCTGTATTCCGATCCATGATCTTACAATTGTCAAACCCTTTCTGATGCATATTTGGTAGAGAGCAACCTTTGACTTGTACTTGTAGGATACAGTGATCGTGGAAGATCATGATAGAAAAAAAAACCACTTATTTAAAAGAAAAAAACTAAATTAATATTGTATGGGGCTTCATTGTGTTTGTTGGGCTGTTTTTTTGCACACTAGCAGGTAAAAATAAAAAAAACAGCTTTTCATAGCCAAGATGGGAAAATCCAGCACTCTGTTCCAACCATCTGTCTAAAAGGGCCGAACGCTTTAGCTGAATGCTGTTTCCATAGCTCTCATTGAAGTGAGTGGGAGTTATGGAAATGCTGTGCTAGGGCTGAACTCTTGGTTCTTTTCGTAGGCTTTTGTGGGTGGTCAACAACCATGGCAGTGGTTTCCCCTCTTAGCTATGAAAAGCTGAGATGGGAATATCCCTTTAAGGTGCCACCTATTTTTAAACCATTAAAGGGGTTGTCCCGCGCCGAAACTGTTTTTTTTTTTTTTTCAACCCCCCCCCCCCCCCCCCCGTTCGGCGCGAGACAACCCCGATGCAGGGGTCAAAAAAGATCACCGGACAGCGCTTACCTGAATCCCCGCGCTCCGGTGACTTCTTACTTACCCGGTGAAGATGGCCGCCGGCATCTTCTCCCTCGGTGGACCGCAGGGCTTCTGTGCGGTCCATTGCCAATTCCAGCCTCCTGATTGGCTGGAATCGGCACGTGACGGGGCGGAGCTACACAGAGCTACACGGAGCCCCATTGAGAAAAGCAGAAGACCCGGACTGCGCAAGCACGTCTAATTTGGCCATTAGACGGCGAAAATTAGACGGCAACCATGGAGACGAGGACGCCAGCAACGGAGCAGGTAAGTGAATAACTTTTGATAACTTCTGTATGGCTCATAATTAATGCACAATGTACATTACAAAGTGCATTAATATGGCCATACAGAAGTGTATAGACCCACTTGCTGCCGCAGGACAACCCCTTTAAGCTTCCATGACATAAATGAACATCATAGACTGGATTGTCTTAAGCCTTTATGACAGTCATTTATGTCATGTGTCCTGCACCTGCATGATCACGGTGGGAGCTTTGTGCTTACTGACAGCTGTGCCTCTTGCTGTAATGGCCAGTATCAGAGAAAAATTTGATTCCAGTCATTGAACTCCTTAGATGCTGTGGTCAATAGTAACCATGTATGTCATCTATGTGGTTAGACAGAGGAAAGGGGCTCCTTTTCTCTCCATCAGGCCCCTGCAAATGCAATCCTAGGATGCCAATGAGTGACCATGGCAGGGACTAAGAAACCAATAGCTGTATGCCTATCAGACTTTGCTTACGACATAGTCAAATAGATTGCCTTGTAGTTGTAGATTCACAGAAAATAATTCTTTGCTATACTGAGTATAGCAAAGCATTACAAAAGGAATCAAACAATCATATTGTGACAGCGTGGTGGGAATAAATAAATAACAGGTCAATTATTAGTAAAGATTATTAAAAAAGCAACTATTTTTGTTTTAGTTTTGTAAAAGTGGGGAAAAAATCTGCACACTATATAAGTGCAGTCCCCATGATCTGTATACCTCCCTACTGGCAATTTACAAAACTCGCTATACCAAGACCAATATTACCAACGATATTATATACAAGCCAGTTAATACAGCCACGCCATTATCACATACAACTATCACTTCAATAGTATTAGATATTTACTAGAGATGAGCGAGCACCAAAATGCTCGGGTGCTCGTTACTCGGGACGAACTTTTCGCGATGCTCGAGGGTTTGTTTCGAGTAACGAACCCCATTGAAGTCAATGGGCGACCTGAGCATTTTTGTATATCGCCGATGCTCGCTAAGGTTTTCATTTGTGAAAATCTGGGCAATTCAAGAAAGTGATGGGAACGACACAGAAACGGATAGGGCAGGCGAGGGGCTACATGTTGGGCTGCATCTCAAGTTCCCAGGTCCCACTGTTAAGCCACAATAGCGGCAAGAGTGGGGCCCCCCCACTGTCAGCATAAAGATCGTTCTCCTCTGCCATAGCTGTAACAGCTGTGGCAGAGAAGAACGATGTTAGCCCATTGAATTCAATGGAGCCGGCAATACAGCAGGTTCCACTGAAAGCAATGGGCTGCCGGCGATCGCAGGATGAATTGTCGGGAAGGGCTTAAATATATAAGCCCTTCCCTGCAATTCATCCAGAAATGTGTTACGCCCCGTCGCCTTATACGCCGGTATATACGGTATATATTTTTATTGTAACACATTTCTGGATGAATTGCAGGGAAGGGCTTATATATTTAAGCCCTTCCCGACAATTCATCCCGCGATTGCCGGCAACCCATTGCTTTCAGTGGAACCTGCTGTATTGCCGGCTCCATTGAATTCAATGGGCAAACATCGTTCTTCTCTGCCACAGCTGTTACAGCTGTGGCAGAGAAGAATGATTTATCTTCTATATGTTCTCAATGGGGTCGGCGCTGCTGCCGCTGGCCCCATTGAGCGCATATAGAGAAGAGAACAGGAATTGCAGATCGCACATAGGTGCGATCTGCGATTTCTATGACCTAAGAAGGACCGTTGGGGTTCTTGAAGCCTAAAATAACTCCTAACGCTCTCCCTATAGCAGCAGCACTTTCCCTGATTTATGTCAGAAGGCATCTGTGGCGAGCCGCGGGAGGGGCAGATTTTAATACTCGGGTGACACCTAATCTCGCCAGCCACTCACTGCAGGGGGGTGGTATAGGGCTTGAACGTTGCAGGGGGAAGTTGTAATGCCTTCCCTGTCTTTCTATTGGCCAGAAAAGCGGGCAAATTTCTCAGGGAAGAAAATGAAAGTAACCCGAACACCGCGTGGTACTCGTTACGAGTAACGAGCATCTCGAACTCCCTAATACTCGAACGAGTATCAAGCTCGGACGAGTATGCTCGCCTATCTCTAATATTTACCAATTACCATTTACCAATATCCAATATCAACATTATATGAGGGAAAAATAATATCCCCAGACCATGACCACTTAATAGCACCGTACAAAGACCCATATTACCCCCATACAGTGACCATATACCCTTAACATACCATTTCTAAACAGGTGCTCTGAAGACTGAAAAAGTGATTTTCATACCATTATATCCAGTCATCATAGATAACATCCTTACTGACTGGAGTGGTTCGCTTTCCCTTCTTCTTCTCTATCCAGCCCAGATGCTATGACGTCTACAACTTGTTTGCAGAATTTGTTGGCGAGGGAGGGAAGGTTCCTGTCCTGTGTGTTATTTTTGATACAGATTTCTTATATAGTCCGCTCTGCCATGAACCTGTTTGAGATATTTAGGCCTGTGTTTAGAATGTTAGAGATGGTTATAGAGCTGTACTCCCAAATTTATCTCTGGCATTGAGATTTAAAGTTGCCATTTAATATAGTGACCTTCGTATGTTCTGTGTTGTTTCTCTGGCTGAAAAAATGCTCAGTCACAGGTAATTTAGTTTTTCTTTCTTTAATTATACAACAGTGAGCCTTCATCCTTGCTTTAGGCCGCCTGTAGATGGGCGGAAATTCCGTGGCGGGATTTCCTGCGGAATTTCCGCCCTTGGAAGCTGCCATAGGATTGTGTTAGCAAACGCAATCCTAGGCAGACGGCCGCGGTTTGTCTGTGCGAAATCTCACGCGGCGAACAAACCGCAGCATGTTCTATTTCTTTGCGGGTCTCACAGAGAATCCCGCAGTAGGACATTTGCTGCACAGGACCAGGTACACAACATTGTACATGGAACATGTAAATGCCCAGGAATCTTATAGTCCTGTTGTGTGTTGAGCAGTTTTTTCAGCTCCTTACATTTCAGGGATAAGTACGTTTTTGTGTGTCAGAGAGCAATGAACTTGTATCATGAAGTTCTTCAAATTTGGAGGTTGCCTGTGTCATAGGAGGGGAGAGGGGGTCCAGGAATATGGTTTTCCTTTCAGTTTTCCTAAATACCTCTAGTGGCAGATTGTAGGTCGCTACTAGAAGTACATGATCGTTTTCTTCCTTCTCTGTGTATCAAAGTAGTTGACCTCTGGGTATCCTGGTGGCTCTGGTGATCTGATCTTAAATTGAGATAGGCTGGTAGCCCTGATATAAAAATGTCCTTATAATATTATTAGTGCAGATCCAGTTGTATCTGATGGCCTGGCTGTAAATGATGAACTTTTTGATGTGTATGGGGTGGAAACTGTTCCATCTGAGCTATATGGGCCGATTAATGAGTTATCAGTACAGCGATGTCTGTATTGAGCTGCTTAAAATTATTATCTTGGTATCCATGAAGTTGTTTTCTGTATACGCATAGCTCAATGTCAGTTTTATGGTGGGGAAAATGCATTGAATCTCTTATGGAATATTATTAGTTGTTGTTTGGAGTTGGTACTGTTCTGGTGAGTTAAAGGTATATCTCTTTGCCAAAGGAGAAATAATTGTGCATGAGGATGATTGGTCTCAAGGTGTATCTGGCAGGTGGGCAGCCCATCTTTGTGTGGGATGTTAGAATATAAGGATTCCACATCCATAGTGGCCAGGATGGCGCCATCAGGGAGGGGACCTATGGTTGACATTTTGTTTAGCAGGTCAGTTGTGTCCTGCAAGTAGCTGGTTGTATTTCTCACCAGTGGTATAAGGGCACTTTCCACACATCCTGAGATTCTTTCTGTGAGGGTTTCCACACCTGAAATAATTGGCCTCTCTGGATTGTCAGCTTTGTGTATTTTGAGAAGCATGTAGAATATTCCAACACTGGGATTCTCAGATATCAAGTCCAAAACTTTTGTGGAATCCACAAACAGACTTCTGATAATGCTTCTCAATGCCCTCATATATTTTTGAGTCAAGTCTTGATGCTGTTATAGTGTGTGCGTTTTTTTTCCACTTTCACAAAATTAAAACGAAAATAGCTTTTTTTTTTTTTTAACTGGATTCTGGCTTTTCAATAAACTTTACAAATAATTGTCCTATTACTTTAGTTCCACCAGGGCAGTCACAATATGATTGTTTCATTCCTTTTATAATGCTTTGGTATACTCAATATAGCAAAGAATTATTTTCTGTGAATCTAAAACTGCAAGGCAATCTATTAAGCTATATTGAAATCTATCTGTAGCCTGAACTGGGTAGACATTTGTTTTTTTTTTCAGCCTAACATACAATGTTACTATGATTTATTTATACTGAGGACTGTAACTGTACTTAAGGGGGAACTCTCTATGTTTAGAAGAAAGAATGTTTCTATACCAACATAGTAGGGGATTCTGTACTTTAAGATCAGTGAGACTATGAAACTCTCTGACTGAGGACGTGGTGGTACGGAGCTCGATAAAAGAGTTTAAGAGGGGCTTGGATGCCTTTCTTGAGTGTTACGTAATTACAGGATTCTACCTCATTGTTTTTTTTTTACTTAGCCCCTGGTGGGCTCCAGTTATTAAAAATGTTACTCAGAGTCTGCAATTGGTAATAATGCCTGTAGTGGCCAATGTTAGCAGTAGACTCCTGTTAGTAAAAAAAAAACCCTTGTGGCCTCCAATTTGTAATAATGCCCCCTCTGACCTCATATTAGTAATAATGTTGCTGGTGGCCTCCAGTTATTAAAAATATCTCTGATGGTCTGTTTTTAGTAATAATGCCCCGAGCAGCATCCTATTAGCATTAATTCAACCTTTGGTCTTCTATTAGTAACAATGCCCTTGGTAACCTCTTGCTAATGATAGTGCCTCCTGTAGCCACCTATTGGTAATAATTCCCCCTGTGGACTCCAATTAGTGATAATGCACCTGGTGGTCTCCTATTTGATAATGCCCCTGATAGTCTCCTTTTAGTAACAATCTCCCCTAAAGCCTCCTATTAGTAATAAATCCCCCTGTAGCTTCCAATTAGTAATAATGCCACTGTGGCCTCCTATTAATGATAATGCCCTTTGTGGTATCCTATAAGCAATAATGTTCCCAGTGGACTCCAAGTTGTAATAATGCCCCTGGTGTCCTCTGATTAGTAATAATGCTCCATCCTTTTGTTGACTGCATTCTATGAGGGTTTACGGTGATGGCACCTGCCCTATGGCGATTGTGCCTGCTTTATGGTGATTATGACTGCCTTATGGTGATTGTGCCCATCGGTATTGCATTTTTTGGCTCTTTCAGTGAATTTCTTTGTTGTTTTTCTCTCAGCTCTGTGATTTTAATTTAGTTAATAGTGAGTTAGTATATGTACTGACGGACGCGTAGGGGCCTTGACGTGGCCCGTCAGCCTATGCGTTTTGGCCAAAATGAAAAACTAACACCCACATTTATTAGTATACATCAGTATTCTTTGTATGCAGTTTGCTAGAGATTTTGGGGAGCCCAAGATGTCAGCCAATGTGGCCCACTTTGGAGAAACAGGGCAACTTACTGCTATGTCAGTGAGAGTTGCTATCCTGTATGGTGGGGCACACCCATCTTTGGCTGGCTTCTTAGGTATTGTTCACATCTGCAGACTATGTTTGTTTGCAGATGCTCCTCCCGAATCATGGCTGGGTTGAGTGGATGACTGCATAATAGTCTGCACTGAACAAGTAGCTCCTCTTTATCATAGTCTGGCAGACTGCATTCTATGAGGGTTTACGGCGATGGCACCTGCCCTATGACGATTGTGCCTACTTTATGATGATTGTGCCTGCCTTTCGGCGATTGTGCCTATCAGGTATTGCATTTTTTGGCCAATGTTAACAGTAGACTCCTGTTAGTAAAAAAAAGCCATTTGTGGCCTCCAATTTGTAGTAATTCCCATGGTTGCCTACTATTTCTAATAATGTTCCCTGTGGCCTTTGTGACAGTGCAGTAGCAAGAGTGGCTTGTAGACGGCTTCTGAGCACAGTCACCGTGTTTGATTTAGTTAACCTGCACCTGCAAGGGTGCGGCTACACAGTTTTAATTTCCCCTGACAAACTCGGGGTCCTTGAAGCTGCTGCAGCTTAGGTCCTTGAACCCTGTGGAGCTTAGGTCCATTGAGGCCTGTGGCGCCTGAGGTCTATGTAGACCTGGTGCTGGTCTGTGAGGGACTCAGAAGCACTGAGCGGACAAGGGGTAGTTAGCCCCTCGCTCATCAACTGTTGGGGCGAAGTCACCTTCCTGGAAGGTCCGCTGAAGGAAGCGGTAGCGTTGCTGTGTGCACTGTGACAGACAACAGTGTGAAGTTGTATATGACATGCTGGACTGTATGTATGCTAAAAACCCTGCTATGCTTAAATAAACGCTGGAGGAACCGGCATTTGGACTTTACCTTGTGTTTCTGGACATCATTGCGGTGCTGCCACCCATGGGCAGGGGAAAGTAAGCAGGAGATCCCGGGCAAGTAGCCCCAACTTGCCACACCTTCTATTAGTATTTAAAATACCCTTGCAGCCTCAAATTAGTAATAATGCCCCTGGTGCCTTCCAGTTATTAAAAATTTCATTCAGAGCCTCCAATTAGTAATAATGCCCTTGGTGATCTCCTGTGAGTAATAATGGCCCTGGCAGCCTCCTACTAATAATAACCCCGCCTATAACCTCTGAATTGAAATAATGCCCCTGGTAACTTGCAGTTTGTAATAGTGTTCATTAAACATTAAAATCAGACTAGCTTTTTGGTAGAACGATCACATGATTACTGTGGCCAGTCTCCAGCCTCACTATAGCTGAGCTAGAAGACTGGCCTTAGCAATCAAGTGAACGTGTGCTTGTCTCATGATCCCTCTATTAGGTGGTACTCTGGTGAGCATCACTACACAAATTTAAGAGGTCAGGAGCAAGAGGAGCGCTATGGCTAAGTATAGCCTTTGTTTTTACTTTAGTGCACTCCGTGGTTATTTTTTTTGTTAAGTTGGGATCTGCACCGGCCTGATGGGTTAAATGGCCGGTCCGCCTCTGCTAGCTGGTATAACTAGCAAAGTGATATGGAAATTATATGGCTATGAAACATTTGGAAGTTAATGGCTAAGCTTCTCAGCTCCATGGAGTTCTCAATCCATACTAAAAAGTCACTAGAACACTAATACACTGACTTATATATGGAGTTTATCTTGTGGCATATGATTGGGCTCAAAATTTCAGGTTGACTA
Source organism: Eleutherodactylus coqui (assembly GCF_035609145.1). Lineage (NCBI taxonomy): Eukaryota > Metazoa > Chordata > Amphibia > Anura > Eleutherodactylidae > Eleutherodactylus > Eleutherodactylus coqui. The sequence goes on along the minus strand of NC_089837.1, from coordinate 134,086,241 downwards.
ATTTGAAATGATATGAAAATATTCTACTTTTGCTAAGCTCTGAAAAAATCTGATTTTGATGCAAATATCAGATGTTGCTCATCTATTCACACCACCTACTTACAACACTCAGATTTATAACGAGTAACGTATCTTAAAAAAAGGGACACAGTTATTTATTCAAACTGTATTGTTCCTCCTGGCGCATTGGATTCTAATAAGCAGAAATTAAAATGGAAATACCATGCAAATATTTGCAATTATTTTCTAATAGGTCATAATTTGCATTCCATAGACAAGAAGTGCTCTTTCTTGTTGCATGTAAATAAGTAGTCAAATAAAATATTCAGCTGGGAATTATAAAGATAACAAAAAATCAGACATAGGCCGCCTGCAGACGCCGAGTCGGATCCCACTGTGAGAATTCTCGCAGCAGGATCCGACCCGTGCCCCTGCAGTGACCAGTGCGGCTCACTTGCTCCCGTGTCTCCTCCACTCTTCTATGTGCCGGCTGCCACCCAGCCGTGGCATGCGTAGAGCTGAGCCGGCGCGTCACTAGTGACGTTTCTGTGCGGGCCTCTGCGAGACCCGCACAGAAATAGAACATGCCGTAATTTGTTTTCCGCGCGTATTTTCACGCAGATAAATCGCGGCTGTGTGCATAGGATTGCATTATGTAATGCAATCCTGTGGCAGCGGGCACGGGCGGAAATTCTGCGGAAAATGCCGCCGCAGAATTTCCGCCCATCTGCAGGAGGCCATAGGCAGAGGTGAGCCAGGGAAGAGCACAGACATGTTTACTTAGTATACAGGTGAGTGGCGAGGTGCCCAGAAAACTCAAGAACATTGATTATGTCAAAACGTCAGGTCTTCAGTTAGGGCTTATTCATACGCATTTGCACATGAACATGGTTGCAAGAGGTTGATTTGCAACCATGTCTGTGCATTGTACTGTAGTTTTTGTGCACGCAGGGCCAGTTCACGCACGAACACAACACACCCTTTCTGTGTAATGACAGGGTATTTAGCCTAATGAGGTCCAGATGTGTTATTTTCCCACGTTTTGTGCAGTATTTCACACTTCCACTTGTGTATTTGTGCACTTTTATAGGGGCCTTTGCTGCGGGAAACACAGAAAGATAGAGCAGGTCCTACTTTTTTGGCGCGCATTGTGAGCACAAAAGACGCTCATGTGAGTGAGCCCATTGAAATGAATAGGTTCTATTTTGTGTTTTACGAGTACAGATTTAGCGTACGGAAATACCCATACAAACACGGTCATGTGAAGAAGCCCATAGAGTAAGATAAATAGATCTGGGGAACAAGCTGTCAAATACCATGCAGAAATGGAAAGTCTCATTCACACAAGCCTTGTGACCTTACAACAGCCGCATGGCGGCTGAAAATCGCATGAACGAGTAAAAGCTGTGACCAAGGGGTGGCCAAATCTTGAGTTTTCTCGCCCATTCACACGGCTGGGTGCAGCATATATACATCACAGCCCAGAATTACTTCGGCCAGCATAAATGCTCAGCATGGCTTCTGTTATAAATAGAGCCTGCTGACATAGTTTAGCAGTGCTAGCTGCTGCTAAACTTCCTCCCCCTTCCTTTGCCAGCAGCTCCCATAGAAGCATATGGGAGCCACCAGCTGATTCCACCCGCATCAAAACCTCGACTGGCGTATCTGGCTGCCAATATCCTATGTTTACTGGACGTTTTTAAGTGGCTAATAATCACCCATGTGAATGAATGCATTGGAATCCAATGCTTCACATGGTCGTGGTTTTTAAAAATGCTCGTCTGAATGAGGTCTTGGCGTGGCTTCAAATGGGCGTGTTTGCATGCGTCATACGCTGAAAATAAAATCCATCGTTCACATGCTACATTTCGGCCGTGCAAAAAAAGATAAACATGCTTTATCTTTCTACATATTTGCACACCAAAGGTCCCCATAGAAGTCAATGGACGCTGCACAAATGCAAGGAGAAGCACTGAGCAATTGTGTTGGAAATACAACACATTTGGAACTCATTAGACTAATTAAGTATTTCAAAAAAACATGCTCTGTGGGCAGAAAAAGCGCAGTAAAATACGCCAACAAGGACGTGAAAAAGCCTCGTTCATAGAACAAACGAGTTGCGATAAGTTATATGCAATTGTGCTTACGTTTTTTTTTGTGAAGCCAGTCTTAGTCATATAATATAAAGGCATAGTATGACCAAATATAAAACTTAGGTGATTTTCAGTAATCTTCAAATATGTGATCACCACATGTGTGTATGCTTTTTGACTAATCAATGTTGCAAAAAAAGTGGAATACACATATGAGATTTACTCTATCTGCGTCACCTATGCTATGTTAAAACTTCTTAGCAGGTCTATTTTTACCCCCTCACATCCAGTGGCATATATTATGGCGAGGGCAGGTGGGCTTTAATGTGTTACCATGCAGTGCGGCGCGGGGTCCCGCGGTCAGCACGTGCCGATCCGGCACCCTGGAGCTGTGGCATCTGGGCTCTCCCGGTGACGTGGGACGGCCGGTGTGCGGCGGCGTGGGCGGGTCCGCCCGTAAGGCGCCACCCGCATCCCTTCCTCTCTCTTGTGCTTGAGTGGGGTAGTTGGCTCCTCCCACTCTCCGCCCCTGGGCGGAGTCTTTCGTTTATAAGGCTGGCAGTGACCTAAGCTCACTGCCAGTTATTGGTTCTGTCAGCTACTAGTCAGTCCTGTCTGCATTTCTGCTCAGTCAGTTCCCTAGCTTGCTTGTCAGTTTCCTTCCCAGCTTTGCTTTGCTCAGTGTTTCCTGTTTGGTTCTGTTAGCCTCTAGTCTGTTCTGTCTGCAGCCTGTCTCAGCCAGTACTAGTTGCTAGTCAGTCTCCTTCTAGTTTGCCTTTAGCTCATTCTGTTTCTGTTTGATCATTTCCATCTGCCTTTTCTGTCGGCACTCTGTCCCTGGTTAGTTAGTTGTACCCTTGTAGTCGCCAGGTCCCTAGCCAGGATAGGGACCACCGTCCAGTTGTCCGCCTGGGGTTAGCCAGGGTCGAGGCAAGTAGGCAGGGACAGTGGTGTGCGGGAAGTTAAGGGCACCCCACCTGGGTCGAGGCAAGTAGGCAGGGACAGTGGTGTGCGGGAAGTTAAGGGCACCCCACCTGGCACCCGAGGGGGTCAGAGTGCCGTAACAGTGAGCTGCTGTTCATTTGCAGAGCAGGTATGGTGCTTTGGTATATCAGCCAAGTAAGGTAAAACATAACAAAAGTATGACATTTCGAAGAATATTATTTATGAATGACTGGAAGAAACAAGCACATCAGTCAACCAAAAATACATTACAAATTCTTAAAATGTCCTTCTGGAGTGCTAAATGTGGTTTTCCACTCATTCCCAAATGCCTATGAAATTATAAACCCCTCATAAGGCAAGCTTGGAAAACCAACAACATCCTACCAACTGATTTATCAAATAAAGTATAAGAGGAAAAGAATAAGGATTTCATACCTATTTTACCCTCTAGTCCAGACATGGATGTAAACCACCATCTTTCATGTTTGCAAAAAAGAAGCCAGCTGCAATAGGAGAGTTTGATGGTCAACTATGACCCTTTCTTAAGCGGTCTGAAATATAAATCTTTAATGCCTATTGCTCAAGTCCTCAAATATTATACAATTTACTTTTCTGTAATTTACTACCTATATGGGATAGTTTCTTGGACCCTCTCTTCATCGGAAAGACTGGCAACATTAAGAGCGGCTATGTTAATAGAGATACATCAAATCGATCTGATTTTGCTTGTGAATTTTAAGATTTTTCTGCATGATTTCATCTTTTTTTTGCATGCATTTTTCACATGTGTATAAAAATATTGAGTCACATGGAGACCACAGGCATAACGAGGTTAAAATAGTAATTGGCTATGCTATTCTGTCTTTCAGAAATAAATGGATTAGAATAGAAACCATGTCAAATAGAGACACCCTTGGACGAATTAAAATCTATTATTCCATCCAGGGTACTGCATGCAATTTTCGGCGATTTGAGATGGAAAGGATGGGCGCACAGTAAATCACAGCCCTATATAGGTTGCATTCGGATTCTGTGCCCCAGGCAGCACCACTTGTGAATACAGCCCCACATATAATTATGCATCTGAGTGCACAAAAAAAATCTATCTAGTTGGTTTAATAATCATAACTATTATTCAAAAATTGTAGTGCGTGAATTTACCATCTTTGTACTTGTACTAGAAAACAGCTATCTATACTGAAAATGAATTTTATTCAAGTTCGGCCTAGTTTATGCTTTATTGAAACATCAATACCGAAAAATGAATGACAAATATTAAAGTCAACAAAGTAAATGGGAATATATCCTATTATAAAAAGAAGACAAGGGAAGAGGATTATAGAAAATATCACCCAGCTTGATATGATTCATTGTGAAATCAACCACACATAAAAAACTTAGCTCAACTATTTGATCTGCCAAGAGGAGCACACCCACGCATGCTCACAGGATATTCCTAGACTGCAGGCTGCCAAAATGTACCCACAAGCACTCAACCCTGGACTTACTGTACGTGACCAATCTGGTAGTTCATTTTATGATTTTTCAGCTGGAGAATCTCTTTGAAGGGACCCAAGGATAAAGACAAACTGCAGCTTAGAAGTTAAGGAGGGATAAACATGAACTTTTTACTTTGTAGATAAATCAGAGGCAAACATCAAGAGCCATAGTAATCTGCAGCATGGGAAAGGAGAACTGTTAAATTTCCCATTTGCTATTTTTCACGTCTTTTTTGAAGCATTCTCGGATTCTGCATGCTTCCTTCAATCCATTTTGAGATGCTTTCTTGGTTCTTTACTGATAGGCATTTTGTATAGCTAGGTTCTGGCAAGCTAATTTTTTCACTTTTTACCTTATTTCTAAATATGTTGAGTCTGTTTATATAGTAATCCACTATACATTGGACTCTAAACTACAGTAAAACATATCTGTGCTAAGTACAGCTGCTTCATTATTTTTTTCCATTTCTTTAAGTATATTGATAAATACGCTTAATGATTCATGAGTGGAATACTCTTTTTAGCTCATTTGGATGTTCTTTGGTACCTTTATATCATTATTAACCTCCTAGGTTCTTTCACACTAGTCAATATATTCTGCACATACAGCATCCACAGTTGAATCTGCATGTGTAACATGTTGATTAGCGTATTTGCGGTGGAATCAACAGAAATGCACAAGACATGCAGAGTTTGGTAATAAATCTTTTAGTCTCATGCACACAGGCAGATTTTTGCAGCGGAATCCGGGCCAGGCACCCGCTTCTAGATTCCGCAGCAATAACCCTCCACAGCATGCTATGGAAAAGTGATTCTTCATGTAGATGAGCGGAAACCAATTGTGGTTTCCGCTCACGGATGAAGAAATGCTGCATGTTCCATTTTACTGCAGTTCCCGTACAGACTGTTTCAATTGAAGTCAATGGAAGGTGTCCAACCCGGACGGTCCGCGGATTCCATGGGAGAAGCAGGAGTGCGCATGTACGACGGTGAGCTGTCCGGACCATCCGCAGTAGAGGAAAAGAAAAGGAGCTACAGGCACGCATGGATGCTACTGCTGCCAGGGTTGTATTCCACTGCGGGCTCCCGCATGCGGAATCTGACCCGCCCGTGTTCATGCGGCCTTTTATGCTAAACATTGTGGCTCATGTGAATGGATCCTTAGCCAACTTCACAAGGGTGTGCATGCATTGGCGTTGTGTATTTGCACAATGGGTGTTGCGTATTTGTGAGTGAAAAAAATCTTTAAAAGGGACAATTAATGAAATTAGTTCAATACGTGCTCTTTCCCTGCGAAAATACATAGGAAAATAGAGGATGTTGCATATTTATTTGTGCAAACAAAATGTGCATGCAAAATACGCTTATGTGAATGAACCCAGGGTTCTATTCACTGCATATTCCCGCCTGCTGAAAGAACTTCATTACAGTGCCAGGAGATCAAGCGGCTAGACACTCCTAAGCCCCGGCAGCGGCGGAGAGGTAAGTATATATTTTTTTTTACTACAGTTAGGAATGATTTTCAGGAAAGGGCTTATATTTAAAGCCCTTCCCCGAAAATCAATGCGGGGGTGCAGGCATCATATTGCTTTCAAAATCCTATTGCTTTGAAATCAATGGGCAAGCTTTGCGATCGTCTTCCACAGCTGTCACAGCTGTGGCAGGGGATTCTTTACTCCCCACGGCGAGTCCCCTTGTCACTGAACACTTTGACAGTGCTGTCACAGTGTTCAGTGACAAAGGGACTCCCACAGGGAATATTGATGCTCAGCATGGACCTATGGTGCATGCATAGAATTTGGCATATATTCAGTGGATAGATCAGCACTCACGGGTTTTCATTCTTTAAAAACGAATAATCTTTATTCCTCAGTGTAAGAACTGCATTGCTGCAACGTTTCGATCCTATATGGATCTTTTTCAAGCATCACATGTGATTTCTCTATCACATGTGATTGTCCAATTAAAATTGGGGAATTATCAGGTTTGCACATCAATTGGTCCAAATCAGCCATCATGCCCATCTCGAAAGACCATGCCCTTCTAGCTAATGATTCATTCTGTGGCCTCCAGATAACACCTAAATTCAAGTACCTGGGAATTCAGATCTCCAATGATTGCAAATTTTTCTTGGATCTTAATATATTCTGTCTGGTAGACCACTTTAGATCTAAATTCAACATATAGAGCTTGTTGCCACTCAGTTGCTGGTTGCATAAGTATTTTTTAAATGATTGTTGGTTTCCCTTATGGCCTCACGTCATAAATTGCGAATTTCTACTCTCCAATGCCTGAAACAGGCTGCAGGTGTGGAACTTCTGGACCCATTTCTGCATTACATTGCGAGTTAGCTTCTGCATATTAGATATTAGGTGCAAGATGATCCCTTCCCTAATTCAGAGGTGCATCTAGTGAAGTTAATTCTTCCTACTTTGTGGTGAATACTCGGCTATATTTTGGGAGACTTTTGCCTATTCACCGCTTAGCTTCACAGGTGTGGAGGTATTCTAAATAGAGATGAGCGAGCACCAAAATGCTCGGGTGCTCGTTACTCGGGACGAACTTTTCGCGATGCTCGAGGGTTCGTTTCGAGTAACAAACCCCATTGAAGTCAATGGGCGACCCGAGCATTTTTGTATATCGCCGATGCTCGCTAAGGTTTTCATTTGTGAAAATCTGGGAAATTCAAGAAAGTGATGGGAACGACACAGAAACGGATAGGGCAGGTGAGGGGCTACATGTTGGGCTGCATCTCAAGTTCCCAGGTCCCACTATTAAGCCACAATAGCGACAAGAGTGCCCCCCCCTCCCAACAACTTTTACTTCTGAAAAGCCCTCATTAGCAATGCATACCTTAGCTAAGCACCACACTACCTCCAACAAAGCACAATCACTGCCTGCATGACACTCCGCTGCCACTTCTCCTGGGTTACATGCTGCCCAACCCCCCCCCCCACGACCCAGTGTCCACAGCGCACACCAAACTGTCCCTGCCCAGCCTTCAGCTGCCCTCATGCCACGCCACCCTCATGTCTATTTATAAGTGCGTCCGCCATGAGGAGGAACCGCAGGCACACACTGCAGAGGGTTGGCACGGCTAGGCAGCGACCCTCTTTAAAAGGGGCGGGGCAATAGCCCACAATGCTGTACAGAAGCAATAAGAAAACCAATCCTGTGCCACCTCCATCAGGAGCTGCACACGTGGGCATAGCAATGGGGAACCTATGTGCCACACACTTATCATTCTGTCAAGGTGTCTGCATGCCCCAGTCAGACCGCGTTTTTTTATAAATAGTCACAGGCAGGTACAACTCCGCAATGGGAATTCCGTGTGCACCCACAGCATGGGTGGCTCCCTGGAACCCACTGGCTGTACATTAATGTATCCCATTGCAGTGCCCATCACAGCTGAGGTAACGTCCGATTAAATGCAGGTGGGCTTCGGCCCACACTGCATGCCCCAGTCAGACTGGGGTTCTTTAGAAGTAGACATATGCAGTTACAACTCCCTGTGGACCGACAGCATGGGTGGATGTCAGGAAGCCACCGGCGGTACATAAATATATCCCATTGCAGTGCCCAACACAGCTGAGGTAATGTCGTGCTTAATGCAGGTGGGCTTCGGCCCGCACTGCATGCCCCAGTCAGACTGGGGTTCTTTAGATGTGGACACATGCAGTTACCACTCCCTGTGGACCCACAGCATGGGTGGCTCCCTGGAACCCACCGGCGGTACATAAATATATCCCATTGCATTGCCCATCACAGCTGAGGTAATGTCGTGCTTAATGCAGGTGGGCTTCGGCCCACACTGCATGTCCCAGTCAGACTGGGGTTCTTTAGAAGTGGACACATGCAGTTACAACTCCCTGTGGACCCACAGCATGGGTGGATGCCAGGAAGCTACCGGCGGTACATAAATATATCCCATTGCAGTGCCCAACACAGCTGATGTAACATCAGCTGTAATGCAGGTGGGCGAAAAATTCATTTGATTACACTGTAGGCGAGGGCCCCCCAAAATTGGTGTACCAACAGTACTAATGTACCTGAGAAAAATTGCCCATGCCCAACCAAGAGGGCAGGTGAAATCCATTAATCGCTTTGGTTAATGTGGCTTAATTGGTAACTAGGCCTGGAGCAGCCCAGTTAAAATAAAAATTGGTTGAGGTGAAAGTTTCAACGCTTTAATGAGCATTGAAACGTATAAAAATTATATGACTGAGCCTTGTGGGCCTAAGAAAAATTGCCCGTTCGGCGTGATTATGTGAGGTTTCAGGAGGAGGAGCAGAAGGAGGAGGAGGAATATTATACACATTGATGAAGCAAAAAGGTCCCCGTTTTTGATGGTGATAGAGAACGATGCTTCCATCCGCGGGTGCAGCCTACGTATTGCTTAGGTATCGCTGCTGTCCGCTGGTGCAGAAGAGAAGTCTGGGGAAATCCAGGCTTTGTTCATCTTGATGAGTGTAAGCCTGTCGGCACTGTCGGTTGACAGGTGGGTACGCTTATCTGTGATGATTCCCCCAGCCACACTAAACACACTCTCTGACAAGACGCTAGCCAAAGGACAAGCAAGCACCTCCAGGGCATACAGCGCGAGTTCAGGCCACGTGTCCAGCTTCGACACCCAGTAGTTGTAGGGGGCAGAGGCGTCACGGAGGACGGTCGTGCGATCGGCTACGTACTCCCTCACCATCCTTTTACAGTGCTCCCGCCAACTCAGCCTTGACTGGGGACCGGTGACACAGTATTGCTGGGGAGCCATAAAGCTGGCAAAGGCCTTGGAGAATGGTCCCCTGCCTGCGCTGTACATGCTGCCTGATCTCTGCGCCTCCCCTGCTACCTGGCCCACGGAAATGCGCCTTTGGCCACTAGCGCTGTCAGATGGGAAGTTTACCATCAGTTTGTCCACCAGCGCCCTGTGGTATAGCATCATTCTCGAACCCCTTTCCTCTTCGGGAATGAGAGTGGAAAGGTTCTCCTTATACCGTGGGTCGAGCAGTGTGTACACCCAGTAATCCGTAGTGGCCAGAATGCGTGTAACGCGAGGGTCACGAGAAAGGCATCCTAACATGAAGTCAGCCATGTGTGCCAGGGTACCTGTATGCAACACATGGCTGTCCTCACTCGGAAGATCACTTTCAGGATCCTCCTCCTCCTCCGGCCATACACGCTGAAAGGATGACAGGCAAGCAGCATGTGTACCCTCAGCAGTGGGCCAAGCTGTCTCTTCCCCCTCCTCCTCATGCTCCTCCCCCTCCTCATCAACGCGCTGAGATATAGACATGAGGGTGCTCTGACTATCCAGCGACATACTGTCTTCCCCCGCCTCCGTTTCTGAGCGCAAAGCGTCTGCCTTTATGCTTTGCAGGCAACTTCTCAAGAGGCATAGCAGAGGAATGGTGACGCTAATGATTGCAGCATCCCCGCTCAGCATCTGGGTAGACTCCTCAAACTTTCCAAGGACCTGGCAGATGGCTGCCAACCAGGCCCACTCTTCTGTAAATAATTGAGGAGGCTGACTCCCACTACGCCGCCCATGTTGGAGTTGATATTCCGCAATAGCTCTACGCTGCTCATAGAGCCTGGCCAACATGTGGAGCGTAGAGTTCCACCGTGTGGGCATGTCGCACAGCAGTCGGTGCACTGGCAGATTAAACCGATGTTGCAGTGTCCACAGGGTGGCAGCGTCCGTGTGGGACTTGCGGAAATGTGCGCAGAGCCGGCGCACCTTTACGAGCAGGTCTGACAAGCGTGGGTAGCTTTTCAGAAAGCGCTGAACCATCAAATTAAAGACGTGGGCCAGGCATGGCACGTGCGTGAGGCTGCCGAGCTGCAAAGCCGCCACCAGGTTACTGCCGTTGTCACACACGACCATGCCCGGTTGGAGGCTCAGCGGCGCAAGCCAGCGGTCGGTCTGCTCTGTCAGACCCTGCAGCAGTTCGTGGGCCGTCTGACTCTTCTCTCCTAAGCTGAGTAGTTTCAGCACGGCCTGCTGACGCTTGCCCACCGCTGTGCTGCCATGCCGCGCGACACCGACTGCTGGCGATGTGCTGCTGCTGACACATCTTGATTGTGAGACAGAGGTTGCGTAGGAGGAGGAGGAGGGTGGTTTAGTGGAGGAAGCATACACCGCCGCAGATACCACCACCGAGCTGGGGCACGCAATTCGGGGGGTGGGTAGGACGTGAGCGATCCCAGGCTCAGACTCTGTCCCAGCCTGCACTAAATTCACCCAATGTGCCGTCAGGGAGATATAGTGGCCCTGCCCGCCTGTGCTTGTCCACGTGTCTGTTGTTAAGTGGACCTTGGCAGTAACCGCGTTGGTGAGGGCGCGTACAATGTTGCGGGAGACGTGGTCGTGCAGGGCTGGGACGGCACATCGGGAAAAGTAGTGGCGACTGGGAACCGAGTAGCGCGGGGCCGCCGCCGCCATCATGCTTTTGAAAGCCTCTGTTTCCACAAGCCTATACGGCAGCATCTCCAGGCTGATCAATTTGCCAATGTGCACATTTAACGCTTGAGCGTGCGGGTGCGTGGCAGCGTACTTGCGCTCGTGCTCAAACAGTGGCGCTAGCGACGTCTGGACGCTGCGCTGAGAGACATTGCTGGATGGGGCCGAGGACAGCGGAGGTGAGGGTGTGGGTGCAGGCCAGGAGACGGTAGTGCCTGTGTCCTCAGAGGGGGGTTGGATCTCAGTGGCAGGTTGGGGCACAGGGGGAGAGGCAGCGGTGCAAACCGGAGGCGGTGAACGGCCTTCGTCCCACCTTGTGGGGTGCTTGGCCATCATATGCCTGCGCATGCTGGTGGTGGTGCCTCCCCAGCTGATCTTGGCGCGACAAAGGTTGCACACCACTGTTCGTCGGTCGTCAGGCGTCTCTGTGAAAAACTGCCACACCGTAGAGCACCTTGACCTCTGCAGGGTGGCATGGCGCAAGGGGGCGCTTTGGGAAACAGTTGGTGGATTATTCGGTCTGGCCCTGCCTCTACCCCGGGCCACCGCACTGGCTCGGCCTGTGCCCACACCCTGACTTCGGCCTCCGCGTCCTCGCCCGCGTCCACGTCCTCTAGGCCTACCCCTACCCCTCAGCATGGTGTATTACCAGTAGTGCAGAAACAGAACGCTGTAATTAAATGTGCCGCTTATTGGCCTGTGGTTGGAGGCTGACTTCGCTTACTGAACGCGAGGAAATAATTTTGCGCAAGCCTGCTGTAACACTTAGCTGGCTGCGTATGAATTTGGAGAACTACTACACCCAGCAGAGACCCAGAACACTGAGGACATTCACAGGCAGCCCAAATAGATTTTTTTCCCCAAATGTTTTTGCAAAGGCCCACTGCCTATATTCAATCAATATGTCTTCTGTCCCTGCCTAAGCGCTTCTGGCCCTAGGGTATGTCAAAGAACTGCAGAGTGTTGCACTGTGGACTGCAATACAGCGGTGATTTAACAGCCCAGAAAGAGCCAGGAAATAATTTTGCGCAAGCCTGCTGTAACACTTAGCTGGCTGCGTATGAATTAGGAGGACTACTACACCCAGCAGAGACCCAGAACACTGAGGACACTCACAGGCAGCCCAAATAGATTTTTTTCCCCCAATGTTTTTGCAAAGGCCCACTGCCTATATTCAATCAATATGTCTTCTGTCCCTGCCTAAGCGCTTCTGGCCCTGGAGTATGTCAAAGAACTGCAGAGTGTTGCACTGTGGACTGCAATACAGCGGTGATTTAACAGCCCAGAAAGAGCCAGGAAATAATTTTGCGCAAGCCTGCTGTAACACTTACCTGGCTGCGTATGAATTAGGAGGACTACTACACCCAGCAGAGACCCAGAACACTGAGGACACTCACAGGCAGCCCAAATAGATTTTTTTCCCCAAATGTTTTTGCAAAGGCCCACTGCATATATTCAATCAATATGTCTTCTGTCCCTGCCTAAGCGCTTCTGGCCCTGGAGTATTACTGCAGGGCGCAATGCTCTGCACGGCCGATATACCAAAAAAAAAAATTGTGCAACACTGCAAAAAGCAGCCTCCACAGTACTGCATACGGTTAGATGTGGCCCTAAGAAGGACTGTTGGGGTTCTTGAAGCCTAAAATACTCCTAACACTCTCCCTATAGCAGCTCCACCAAGATAGCACTTTCTCTAAAGTATGTCAGAACGCATCTGTGGCGAGCCGCGGGAGGGGCCGATTTTTATACTCGGGTGACACCTGATCTCGCCAGCCACTCACTGCAGGGGGGTGGTATAGGGCTTGAACGTCGCAGGGGGAAGTTGTAATGCCTTCCTTGTCTTTCTATTGGCCAGAAAAGCGCGCTAACGTCTCAGAGATGAAAGTGAAAGTAACCCGAACATCGCGTGGTACTCGTCACGAGTAACGAGCATCTCGAACACGCTAATACTCGAACGAGTATCAAGCTCGGACGAGTACGTTCGCTCATCTCTAATTCTAAACTAATTACTCAATTCCAGGATATAGTGGCTGATATGCTTCTTTCACACAACCCTAGCCTTCTAGAATTGTATTCCTTGCTGGAGGCTTTGATGAAATACAATCACAGCTTCTGTTCCTCACTCCCAATGTTTTAGATACTTGCAAATCAGACATGCCTTAAGTGCACAATTTCCACCCTCTAAGCCAAATATATCTCACTATCCCTTAATAGATAATATGTTTTCAGGGCCCTCAATTTGTACTCCCATGTGATAATGTCTAAAACTGCCCACGTGGTGCCCCTAACAATACTACTGTGGAAAATGTTTATTTCCTAACTTAACTGCTGACACTTTTCAGGACATTTTTGAACTACCTTTTTTGTATCACCTGCAGTAAACAACAAGCTTATATAATTGTATATTGTATATCAATGCTATTTTATACCAGTATTGCTATACAAAATCAGCCGACTACAGTCTGACAATTCTATTAAGTGTGCATGTGCTGGTGCAGAGTTTTGAGACATGATTTGGGAATGTCCATATATTCAAGACTTTTGGAGGGAAATTACGGGTCTCCTATATGAGAATGTGTCCATCCCCATTCTCCATATTCCTGAAGTATAAGTATTTGGTGTTATTGGTGGCAAATCCTGGCAACATCACATCTGCATATTTTTTAAGGAACATTATTTCCGGCCAGGAAGGCAATTGCCACTAAATGGATAGACAGTAAGCATCTGTATCAATGTGGAGGAAACTGGTTAACTCCATAATTCCCTTCAATAATATTGTCTACAAAAACAGACATTGGCCAGAATATTTTGATAAAGTGTGGGGTATATGGTGTAAATCATCTTTTACCCTGCATTCTATTTCTGTGCTTAGGAGCAAAGACAGAGAAGCAACACTATAGGCTGCTGGGCAGAAACAACATCTCAATGTATCCGTATATCATCCCGTCTTCATATTGTGCATAATAATAAAGCCATCTTCTTATATTGGCTTTGTACAGATAATTCCCTGGTAGGGTCTCGGCAGGGAACTTGTTCTCCCCTACTGACATATTTTTCTATTAGTATTGGGGCATATGCTAGCATGAATAATATCTGCATGTGAATTGGTTTTCCAAACAAACATTTCTGCAAAGATGTGGTGCTGCTTGTTTAGTTGTTGTGGCCCACATGATGTATCTGAATTTGCCATTTAGTTGATGTCCTGTATGTTAAGATAAACTTGTGCTGTGTTTTTTTTCTTTTTAAATAAAATGAGTTTTAAAAAATTGAGGGAAAAAATGTGAATGAAAAAAATGCCACAAAAAACACCAGTAAAAAGATGCATGCCAAAATAAGGCCTCAGTCACACGGGCGCATCGGCACCCGTACACCGGCGCCGATGCGCCCGTGTGACTGCAGGAAGGAGACGGACGTACCTGCAGACGGCCGTCTCTCTGCAGCGCCGGAGGAAAAAACACATGACCGGCAATGAAGCCGGTCACATGTTCTTTCCTCCAGCGCTGCAGAGAGACGGCCGTCTGCAGGTACGTATGTCTGCTGGTGTCAGTCACACGGGCCCATCGGCGCCGGTGTACGGGTGCCGATGCGCCCGTGTGACTGAGGCCTTAATCATGATGACTTTAAAATAAAAACTATATGAGCCACCAGTCTTACGCCGGCTTTACATGGGCGAGAAAATCGTGCAAGATTTGTGACTTTTGAGACGCAGAAATCTTGCATGACTATGAACCCCATTATTTTGATTGGGGTCATACACATGAGCAATATTTTCCCACATCCCATGACACAGCGATGCGGTGCGGGAAACAAAACGCGGCACGTTTATCTTTTAGCGTACTCTCGCATTACCCATTGCTTTCAATGGAGCTGATGGCTGCATTGCTCAATGGGCTAGGTGCACGTGGTGCGATGCAAGGTTTCCCAATTGAAAGCAATGAGAAAAACTCTATAATCTTCTGCCATGTCTGTCAGCTATTTCCCCAAAGTTATGCAGGGTGGTTTTGAGTTAAAAACACCTCGCATCCACGGAGGTAATCGAATGTTGGCAAGCTTAATATTGGGCCATGAATCACAGTGCTATTTCGGAGACGGTTTTGACATAAAAAATACCTTGCATCCGCAAGACAGTCACATGCACTGCTTTTTAGCATTCGCACCAGAGGCTGTTAGTTACATACTGTACATAACTGAAACTTCCCTGAAGTTGGAAGCCAGCTATGGTTGGGTAGAAGGACCAACAATATGTCAGTTGCCGCATATTAAAGTGAGGCAGTCAGGAAGGGGGTCTAAAGGAAGAGAAAAAATGTCTAAGGCCTCATTCACAAGGGCATATGAGGTCCATGAAATATGAAGCATTTTTATTGCATGTATATAGGTGTATTTGGTACATATTTTGTGTGTATGAATTGTTTTTGCACACATATTCACTGCGTTTCACACACACCAAAAAATGTAAGAAGGCCCAATTGATATCAATATTTTTTTAACTGCGTAAAATACGCACATTTGCATAAACCAATTTACATCAATAGGGTATATGCTGTCCGTATCACGTGTGTAAAATATGCACGCAATGCGGACTGAAAATACGACCATGAGAATGTGCCCCATGTCTTAGATATTTTTATTTTTAATTATGAGGAATATTGTATGTTTTTTTCTTCATCTTCTGTTATTCCTTCTACAATATTTTCTTGTGCTGCTGCTAATCTGGTGGAACTAAATATGTAAAATAATACATGGAATCTTAATTCTCCAGTATCATTTTGGAAGCTATATCATTATATACAATTAGCACTGTATGATACTCCAAATTTACCAAAGTGAAGGGGTTGACAGGGAAGTTCCAAGAATTTTCAAGATGCGCATTGTGTTACTAGTATGCTGCTGCTGCAGAAGGAAGCAAATCTGATCATGGTAATATCCCAGAGCATACCATGCCATAATATAACACAATTATTAAAAAAAAGTAATTTTCATACATTTTAGTAATATGTGCCACATGCAAACAGAAAACATTGCATTAGAGATGAGCGAGCACCAAAATGCTCGGGTGCTCGTTACTCGAGACGAACTTTTCGCGATGCTCGATGGTTCGTTTCGAGTAACGAACCCCATTGAAGTCAATGGGCGACCCGAGCATTTTTGTATATCGCCGATGCTTGCTAAGGTTTTCATTTGTGAAAATCTGGGAAATTCAAGAAAGTGATGTGAACGACACAGAAACGGATAGGGCAGGCGAGGGGCTCCATGTTGCGCTGCATCTCAAGTTCCCAGGTCCCACTATTAAGCCACAATAGCGGCAAGAGTGGGCCCCCCCCCCCCCTCCCCAACAATTTTTACTTCTGAAAAACCCTCATTAGCAAGGCATACCTTAGCAAAGCACCACACTACCTCCAACAAAGCACAATCACTGCCTGCATGATACTCCGCTGCCACTTCTCCTGGGTTACATGCTGCCCAACCCCCCCCCCGCACGACCCAGTGTCCACAGCGCACACCAAAGTGTCCCTGCACAGCCTTCAGCTGCACTCATGCCACACGCTGGCCTCATAGCCACACCACCCTCATGTCTATTTATAAGTGCGTCTGACATGAGGAGGAACCGCAGGCACACACTGCAGAGGGTTGGCACGGCCAGGCAGCGACCCTCTTTAAAAGGGGCGGGGCGATAGCCCACAATGCTGTGCAGAAGCAATGAGAAATCCAATCCTGTGCCAACTCCATCAGGAGCTGCACACGTGGGCATAGCAATGGGGAACCCATGTGCCACACACTATTCATTCTGGCCCACACTGCATGCCCCAGTCAGACTGGGGTTCTTTAGAAGTGGACACATGCAGTTACAACTCCGTGTGGACCGACAGCATGGGTGGGTCCCAGGAAGCCACCGGCGGTACATAAATATATCCCATTGCAGTGCCCATCACAGCTGAGGTAACGTCCGATTAAATGCAGGTGGTCTTCGGCCCACACTGTATGCCCCAGTCTGACCGGGGTTTTTAATACATAGACACTGGCAGGTACAACTCCCTAATGTGAAGTTCCTGTGGACCCATGGCGTGGGTGGCTCCCTGGAACCCACCGGCGGTACATTAATATATCCCATTGCATTGCCCATCACAGCTGAGGTAACGTCCGATTAAATGCTGGTGGTCTTCGGCCCAAACTGCATGCCCCAGTCAGACTGGGGTTTTTAATACATAGACACTGGCAGGTACAAATCACTATTGTGAAGTCCCTGTGGACCCACGGCATGGGTGGCTCCCTGGAACCCACCGGCGGTACATAAATATATCCCATTGCAGTGCCCATCACAGCTGAGGTAACGTCTGATTAAATGCAGGTGGTCTTCGGCCCACACTGCATGCCCCAGTCTGACCGGGGTTTTTAATACATAGACACTGGCAGGTACAACTCCCTAATGTGAAGTCCCTGTGGACCCACGGCATGGGTGGCTCCCTGGAACCCACCGACGGTACATAAATATATCCCATTGCATTGCCCATCACAGCTGAGGTAATGTCAGGTTTAATGCAGGTGGGCTTCGGCTCACACTGCATGCCCCAGTCAGACTGGGGTTCTTTAGAAGTGGACACATGCAGTTACAACTCCGTGTGGACCGACAGCATGGGTGGGTTCCAGGAAGCCACCGGCAGTACATAAATATATCCCATTGCATTGCCCATCACAGCTGAGGTAACGTCCGATTAAATGCAGGTGGTCTTCGGCCCACACTGCATGCCCTAGTCTGACCGAGGTTTTTAATACATAGACACTGGCAGGTACAACTCCCTAATGTGAAGTCCCTGTGGACCCACGGCATGGGTGGCTCCCTGGAACCCACCGGCGGTACATAAATAAATCCCATTGCAGTGCCCAGCACAGCTGAGGTAACGTCATGTCTAATGCAGGTGGGCTTCGCCCCACACTGCATGCCCCAGTCAGACTGGGGTTTTTTATAAGTAGACACAGGCAGGTACAATTCGCTATTGTGAAGTCCGTGTGGACCCACAGCATGGGTGGCTCCCAGGAAGCCACCGGCGGTACATAAATATATCCCATTGCAGTGCCCTGGACAGCAAAGCTAACATCAAATTAAATGCAGGTGGGCTTCGGCGGTACATTAATGTATCCCATTGCAGTGCCCTGCTCAGCAGAGCTAACGTCACATACAATACAGGTGTGCTTCGGCCCACAGTGCATGCCCCAGTCAGAGTGGTAATATGTAGCTTAACAGTAACCGCATTGGTGGGAATGTGGTGGCGACTGCGGACCTAGTAGCGAGGTTTTATTTAGTTGGTTTTCGGAATGTGGCCAGGATAAGTGGGCCGTGGCAGGGGGATGGTGGGGGGGCTCTCTTGTTGTGTCGGTAAAGGTGAAATTCTTGGACTGCCACCAGACGGACCAATGCAAAGGTATTTGCCAAGAATGTTTTCATTGTTGGAGGAGGAGGGGGATGTTTTTGAGGCACTACGTGTCCTCTCCACGTGTCCGTGGTTATATGCACCTTAACAGTAACCGCTTTGGTGGGAAATGGCCTCGCCGCCATCATGTCTTTGGGAAGCCTCCGTTTCCACACCCCAGTGACATAGCATTAGCAGTGGTATAGGTAGAGCCCAGAATTAGTCACATTTCAGCGGAAGCATTAGGGACAGGCCCCAGTAACATATCACTAGCAGCATTATAGGGGGAGCACAGTATTAGTTCCATTTCAGTAGTAGTAGCAGTGCAGACAGGCCCCAGTAACAATTCCGAAGCAGCAGTATAGGGGGAGCACAGTCTTAGTTCCATTTCAGTAATAGTAGCACTCAAGACAGGCCCTGGTAACAATTCCGAAGCAGCAGTATAGGGGGAGGGCAGTCTTAGTTCCATTTCAGTAGTAGTAGCAGTCTGGACAAGCCCCAGTAACATATCACTAGCAGCAGTATAGGGGGAGCACAGTATTAGTTCCATTTCAGTAGTAGTAGCAGTCTGGACAGGCCCCAGTAACATATCACCAGCAGCAGTATAGGGGGAGCACAGTATTAGTTCCATTTCAGTAGTAGTAGCAGTCTAGACAGGCCCCGGTAACATATCACTAGCAGTAGTATAGGGGGAGCACAGTCTTAGTTCCATTTCAGTAATAGTAGCAGTCAAAACAGGCCCCAGTAACAATTCTGAAGCAGCAGTATAGGGGGAGCACAGTATTAGTTCCATTTCAGTAGTAGTAGCACTCAAGACAGGCCCCAGTAACAATTCCGAAGCAGCAGTATAGGGGGAGCACAGTCTTAGTTCCATTGCAGTAATAGTAGCAGTCAAGACAGGCCCCAGTAACAATTCCGAAGCAGCAGTATAGGGGGAGCACA
This sequence comes from Eleutherodactylus coqui, assembly GCF_035609145.1. Classification (NCBI taxonomy): domain Eukaryota; kingdom Metazoa; phylum Chordata; class Amphibia; order Anura; family Eleutherodactylidae; genus Eleutherodactylus; species Eleutherodactylus coqui. Next base: position 134,066,899 of record NC_089837.1, on the reverse strand, counting down.
GTATTAGTTCCATTTCAGTAGTAGTAGCAGTCAAGACAGGCCCCAGTAACATTTCCGTTGCAGCAGTTTAGGGAGATAACAGTCTCTTGCACATTTCAGTAGTTGCAGTATAGACAAGGCCTCAGTTACATTTATGTAGCAAAAGTGTAGGCCAACCCCACACACCTTGCTGTACCATGAGTGCAGGTGAAGCCCATAAAAATTACTAGGATTACACTGCAGGCGAGGGCCCAAAAAAATTGGTGTACCAACAGTACTAATGTACCTCAGAAAAATTGCCCATGCCCAACCAAGAGGGCAGGTGAAACCCATTAATCGCTTTGGTTAATGTGGCTTAATTTGTAACTAGGCCTGTAGGCAGCCCAGTTAAAATAAAAATTGGTTCAGGTGCAAGTTTCAATGCTTTAATGAGAATTGAAACGTATAAACATTGTTTACAAAAGTAATATGACTGAGCCTTGAGGGCCTAAGAAAAATTGCCCGGCGTGATTACGTGAGGTTTCAGGAGGAGGAGGAGGAGGAGGAGGAGGAGGAATATAATACTCAGATTGATGAAACTAAAATGTCCCCGTTTTGGATGGTGAGAGAGAACGTAGCTTCCATCCGCGGGTGCAGCCTACGTATTGCTTACGTATCGCTGCTGTCCGCTGGTGGAGAACAGAAGTCTGGGGAAATCCAGCCTTTGTTCATCTTGATGAGTGTAAGCCTGTCGGCACTGTCAGTTGACAGACGGGTACGCTTATCCGTGATGATTCCCCCGGCCGCACTAAACACCCTCTCTGACAAGACGCTAGCCGCAGGACAAGCAAGCACCTCCAGGGCATACAGCGCGAGTTCAGGCCATGTGTCCAGCTTCGACACCCAGTAGTTGTAGGTGGCAGAGGCGTCACGGAGGACGGTCGTGCGATCGGCTACGTACTCCCTCACCATCCTTTTACAGTGCTCCCGCCGACTCAGCCTTGACTGGGGAGCGGTGACACAGTCTTGCTGGGGAGCCATAAAGCTGTTAAAGGCCTTGGAGAGTGTTCCCCTGCCTGCGCTGTACATGCTGCCTGATCTCTGCGCCTCCCGTACTACCTGGCCCTCGGAACTGCGCCTTCTGCCACTAGCGCTGTCGGATGGGAATTTTACCATCAGTTTGTCCGCCAGGGTCCGGTGGTATAGCATCACTCTCGAACCCCTTTCCTCTTCGGGTATGAGAGTGGAAAGGTTTTCCTTATACCGTGGGTCGAGCAGTGTGTACACCCAGTAATCCGTAGTGGCCAGAATGCGTGTAACGCGAGGGTCACGAGAAAGGCATCCTAACATGAAGTCAGCCATGTGTGCCAGGGTCCCTGTACGCAACACATGGCTGTCCTCACCAGGAAGATCACTTTCAGGATCCTCCTCCTCCTCCTCCTTAGGCCATACACGCTGAAAGGATGACAGGCAAGCAGCATGGGTACCCTCAGCAGTGGACCAAGCTGTCTCTTCCCCCTCCTCCTCATGCTCCTCCCCCTCCTCCTCCTCCTCCTCAATGCACTGAGATATAGACATGAGGGTGCTCTGACTATCCAGCGACATTCTGTCTTCCCCCGCCTCTGTTTCCGAGCGCAAAGCGTCTGCCTTTATGCTTTGCCGGGAACCTCTCAAGAGGCATAGCAGAGGAATGGTGACGCTAATGATTGCAGCATCGCCGCTCACCATCTGGGTAGACTTCTCAAAGTTTCCAAGGACCTGGCAGATGTCTGCCAACCAGGCCCACTCTTCTGTAAAGAATTGAGGAGGCTGACTCCCACTACGCCGCCCATGTTGGAGTTGGTATTCCACTATAGCTCTACGCTGCTCATAGAGCCTGGCCAACATGTGGAGCGTAGAGTTCCACCGAGTGGGCACATCGCACAGCAGTCGGTGCACAGGCAGATTAAACCAATGTTGCAGGGTCCGCAGGGTGGCAGCGTCCATCTTGAACATGCGGAAATGTGCGATGAGCCGGCGTACCTTTCCGAGCAGGTCTGACAAGCGTGGGTAGCTTTTCAGAAAGCGCTGAACCACCAAATTAAAGATGTGGGCCAGGCATGGCACGTGCGTGAGGCTGCCGAGCTGCAGAGCCGCCACCAGGTTACGGCCGTTGTCACACACGACCATGCCCGGTTGGAGGCTCAGCGGCGAAAGCCAGCGGTCGGTCTGCTCTGTCAGACCCTGCAGCAGTTCGTGGGCCGTGTGCTTCTTCTCTCCTAAGCTGAGTAGTTTCAGCATGGCCTGCTGGTGTTTGCCCACCGCTGTGCTGCCACCCCGCGCGACACCGACTGCTGGCGACGTGCTGCTGCTGACACATCTTGATTGCGAGACAGAGGTTGCGTAGGAGGAGGAGGAGGAGGGTGGTTTAGTGGAGGAAGCATACACCGCCGCAGATACCAGTACCGAGCTGGGGCCTGCAATTCTGGGGGTGGGTAGGACGTGAGCGGTCCCAGGCTCTGACTCGGTCCCAGCCTCCACTAAATTCACCCAATGTGCCTTCAGGGAGATATAGTGGCCCTGCCCGCCTGTGCTTGTCCAAGTGTCAATTGTTAAGTGGACCTTGGCAGTAACCGCGTTGGTGAGGGCGCGTACAATGTTGCGGGAGACGTGGTCGTGCAGGGCTGGGACGGCACATCGGGAAAAGTAGTGGCGACTGGGAATCGAGTAGTGCGGAGCCGCAGCCGCCATCATGTTTTTGGAAGCTTCCGTTTCCACAAGCCTATACGGCAGCATCTCCAGGCTGATCAATTTGGCTATGTGAACGTTTAACGCTTGAGCGTGCGGGTGCGTGGCGGCGTACTTGCGCTTGCGCTCAAACAGTTGCGCTAGCGATGGCTGGACGTTGCGCTGAGAGACATTGCTGGATGGGGCCGAGGACAGCGGAGGTGAGGGTGTGGGTGCAGGCCGGGAGACGGTAGTGCCTGTGTCCTGAGAGGGGGGTTGGATCTCAGTGGCAGGTTGGGGCACAGGGGGAGAGGCAGTGGTGCAAACCGGAGGCGGTGAACGTCCTTCGTCCCACCTTGTGGGGTGCTTGGCCATCATATGTCTGCGCATGCTGGTGGTGGTGAGGCTGGTGGTGGTGGCTCCACGGCTGATCTTGGCGTGACAAAGCTTGCACACCACAGTTCGTCGGTCTTCTGCACTCTCAGTGAAAAACTGCCAGACCTTTGAGCACCTTGGCCTCTGCAGGGTGGCATGGCGCGAGGGGGCACTTTGGGAAACAGTTGGTGGATTATTCGGTCTGGCCCTGCCTCTACCCCTGGCCACCGCACTGCCTCTTCCAACCTGCCCTGCTGCTGCACTTGCCTCCCCCTCTGAAGACCTGTCCTCAGTAGGCTTAGCAAACCGGGTGGGGTCAGTCACCTCATCGTCCAGCTGCTCTTCCTCCGAATCCTCTGTGCGCTCCTCCCTCGGACTTACTGCCCTTACTACTACCTCACTGATAAACAACTGTGTCTCATCGTCTTCGTCCTCCTCACCCACTGAAAGCTCTTGAGACAGTTGCCGGAAGTCACTAGCCTCATCCCCCGGACCCCGGGAACTTTCCAAAGGTTGGGCATCGGTCACGACAAGCTCCTCCAGTGGGAGAGGAACCATTGCTGCCCATTCTGGGCAGGGGCCCGAGAACAGTTCCTGGGAGTCTGCCTGCTCCTCAGAATGTGTCATTGTAATGGAGTGACGAGGCTGGGAGGAAGGAGGAGCAGCAGCCAGAGGATTCGGAGTTGCAGCTGTGGATGGCGTCAAAGACTGGGTGGTCGATAGATTGCTGGATCCACTTTCTGCCATCCACGACAGGACCTGCTCACACTGCTCATTTTCTAATAAAGGTCTACCGCGTGGACCCATTAATTGTGAGATGAATCTGGGGACCCCTGAAATTTGCCTCTCTCCTATCCCGCAGCAGTCGGCTGCGATACACCTGGATCAGGAGCTCGGCCTGTGCCCACACCCTGACTTGGGCCTCAGCGTCCTTGCTCGCGTCCACGTCCTCTAGGCCTACCCCTACCCCTCAGCATGGTGTATTACGAGTAGAGCAGAAACAGAACGCTGTAATTAAATGTGCCGCTTATTGGCCTGTGGTTGGAGGCTGACTTCACTTACGGAACGCACAGCAGAGCCAGGAAACAATTTTGCGCACGCCTGCACTGTGACGTAGGTGCGTATGACTCAGCTAGTGGAATTCACAGCGCAGAAGCAGTCAAGTGGCCAAAGGCCAGTAGTAGGCCTTAAGTATGTTGCTTCAATTTTTTAAAATGCTGAGCTGATACAGCAGACAGATACTATAGGCAGCGTATATTATGTATACTGTTTCCCTCTGGCGGGATGACGGCGGTGATGTAACAGAGACAGCAGAGCCAGGAAACAATTTTATGCACGCCTGCACTGTGACGTAGGTGCGTATGACTCAGCTAGTGGATTTTACAGCGCAGAAGCAGTCAAGTGGCCAAAGGCCACTAGTAGGCCTTAAAGTGCTTGTCCCGCGAAAGCAAGTGGGGTTATACACTTCTGTATGGCCATATTAATGCACTTTGTAATGTACATTGTGCATTAAATATGAGCCAAACAGAAGTTATTCACTTACCTGTTCCGTTGCTAGCGTCCCCGTCTCCATGGTGCCGTCTAATTTTCAGCGTCTAATCGCCCGATTAGACGCGCTTGCGCAGTCCGGTCTTCTTCTTTTCTGAATGGGGCCGCTCGTGCCAGAGAGCGGCTCCTCGTAGCTCCGCCCCGTCACGTGCCGATTCCAGCCAATCAGGAGGCTGGAATCGGCAATGGACCGCACAGAAGACCTGCGGTCCACCGAGGGAGAAGATCCCGGCGGCCATCTTCACAAGGTAAGTAAGAGGTCACCGGAGCGCGGAGATTCAGGTAAGCACTGTCCGTTTTTTTTTTTTAACCCCTGCATCGGGTTTGTCTCGCGCCGAACGGGGGGGCTATTGAAAAAAAAAAAAAACGTTTCGGCGCGGGACAACCCCTTTAAGTATTTTGCTTAAATTTTTTTAAATGCTGAGCTGATACAGCAGACAGATACTGTAGGCAGCGTATATTATGTATACTGTTTCCCTCTGGCGGGATGACGGCGGTGATGTAACGGAGACAGCAGAGCCAGGAAACAATTTTGCGCACGCCTGCACTGTGACGTAGGTGCGTATGACTCAGCTAGTGGAATTCACAGCGTAGAAGCAGTCAAGTGGCCAAAGGCCACCAGTAGGCCTTAAGTATTTTGCTTCAATTTTTTTAAATGCTGAGCTGATACAGCAGACAGATACTGTAGGCAGTGTATATTATGTATACTGTTTCCCTCTGTCGGGATGACGGCGGTGATGTAGTGGAGACAGCAGAGCCAGGAAACAATTTTGCGCACGCCTGCACTGTGACGTAGGTGCATATGACTCAGCTAGTGGAATTCACAGCGCAGAAGCAGTCAAGTGGCCAAAGGCCACTAGTAGGCCTTAAGTATTTTGCTTCAATTTTTTTAAATGCTAAGCTGATACAGCAGACAGATACTGTAGGCAGCGTATATTATGTATACTGTTTCCCTCTGGCGGGATTGACGGCGGTGATGTAACGGAGACAGCAGAGCCAGGAAACAATTTTGCGCAAGCCTGCTGTAACGCTTAGCTGCGTATTAATTAGGACTACTACCCCCAGCAGACACGCAGTACACTGAAGACGGTCACAGGCAGCACAAATACAGTATTTTTCCCCAATTTTTTTTAAAAAGCCCACTGCCTATATAGCCTGTATATCTCTTTCCCTGTACCACTGTCCCTGCCTCACCAGTACTGGCCATATACTCTGTACAATGACTGCAGACTGAGGACGCAATGCTCTGCACGCCCAATATACAAAAAAAAAAAAAGTGCAACACTGCTCACAGCAGCCTCAACAGTACTGCACATGGTCAGATGTGGCCCTAAGAAGGACCGTTGGGGTTCTTGAAGCCTAACATAACTCCTAACGCTCTCCCTATAGCAGCATCAGCAGCACTGTCCCTGATCTATGTCAGCATGTATCTGTGGCGAGCCGCGGGCGGGGAAGATTTTAATACTTGGGTGTCACCTGATCTCCCCAGCCACTCACTGCAGGGGGGTGGGATAGGGCTGGAACATCACAGGAGGAAGTTGTAATGCCTTCCATGTCTTTCTATTGGCCAGAAAAGCGCGCAAATTTCTCAGAGATGAAAGTGAAAGTAACTTGAACATCGCGTGGTGCTCGTCTCGAGTAACGAGCATCTCAAACACCCTAATACTCGAACGAGTATCAAGCTCGGACGAGTACGCTCGCTCATCTCTACATTGCATATAAAAATAAGCTATCTGAATATTTGACTACCTGTTTTGTAATTATATAATACAGGCATTGGATACATCACACGTCATATATCTTCTGTTACCGTAGTTACTTATATTTTCATGAGTAAAAACTAGAATATTTATTTTTTGTTATTTAGTAAGGTCATAGACAGTCCTGTACATAATGGTTGCAGCAGTAAAGTCACATTGTGACAACGAAAAGGGGTTTGGTCCTGTGTTAGCCAGTAGAGCAGAGTGTGATTGCAAGAGAAACCAAGTAATCTTGTAGATAGGATGCCTGAGTAAGGACCCTGTGAGGTTTGCAAGCTCGCTATAACATCATGTATTTGTTAGCCATTAAAAGGTATCATATCTACAAGATTACTTGGTTTCTCTGGCTGAGAACAATCACACGTCACATTGTACATTCACACAATAATGAACTTGAATGAAAGCTTATTTAAGGTCCCTTCACATAGGTATATTTGTAAGTGTTTTGGCACACGTAAAATTTACGTGCATAATACAGATAGGATAGAATCCATTGCTTTCAATAGGTTTCCTCTTACCTCCCTTTTTGCACAGGCAATTTGCGCACTCGGAATGAAACGCAGCATGCACTATTTTTATGCGCATTTGTGCACCAAGGATCCCCATAGAAGTCCAAGGTCCAAGGATCCCCATTGAAGTAAATCGAAGCTGTCCGACCCGTGGCCCTTCCGCAATTGACATTGCGGAAAGGTTGCAGATTCCATGTCATCACCTAATGACAGCGCAGGAAAAGTAAGCTTTTAAAAAAGAAATCTCTGCTGCACATCTCTGATGGTCATTACGGATAAAATAAGAAAAAAACATCAGGAACGCTCGGATGCCGGCTGCTGTCAGGGTCGGATTCGGCTGCGGGTTCTCGCATGTGGAATCTGACACTTTCGTGTGCAAGCAGCCTAGTCTCATAAAATCTGCAGTGAGACAGAATAATCTATCTACAAAAGTATTATAGCAGTGATATCATTATTGGCCAACCAGCCTTGCAGATTTTCAGAAACTATATAGTGTTACCCCATGTATAATATATATTAGTGTAGCATCTACTAAGTGCTGTGCTTTTCTCTCAGTTCTTCATTTGTTAGTCTTCCTGATAAAGGAGCGTCTAAACTCTGAAAGCCTGTGAATATAATTTTTCTGGTTAGCCAATAAAGGTATCATTTCTATAATACTTTTTTTTTTTTTTGCAGAAAAGTATTTAACATCACTCAGACAATTGTGGTACAGAGATAATGGAAAAATAAATATCCTCCTATGATCTTAGTGAAGCTTAGAAATTCGTAGAGTAGTCTCTAATCTCAGAAACTCCTTAACTGCTTAAAAAAAAAAAAAAATCTGTGAGTTTAAATGAATATATGGAACATTTTCTTTTAGTTTTAATGACCCCATTCTGGCTGTGATTGGTCAAAGTGCTCAGCCAATCAGAGGCAGCGCTTCCAGGAGGTGGGGATTTTTTAATCCCCGTCCAGAAGTAAATGAAGAAGAACAGTGCCGCGGAAAAAAAAGGAAAAGACACTTCGGAGCTGACAGCACTTCTAGGAGATGTACTATTTATTTAATTTTTCCAGCATCTAGATCTTAGTTTAGGGCTTTTAAAGTAGGATTTTTTACTGTCAAAGTTGCATTGATTTGCACGAAAACCGTGTTTTTGTGCAAATTAAAAAACACTGTCCTATTTTTTGCAGGTGCAAATTTTATTTGCTTGTAAACCCCACACATGTGGCCGCTTGCATTGGAAAGCATTGGTTCTAATAGAGCCTTTTTTTCACACTTCTGTCATGACCTAATAGACAAATGCCTCTATAAAGGGCCATTTACATTGGCTGATTATTGCTCAAACTTCATTTGAATGAACAAATTTAAGTGATAATCGTTCCGTTTTATGCAGACTTCAGTCAGCATAAAAAACATTGCTGGATTGCAGTATTCTCGCTCAGTGTAAACGCTCCCCAGCTCAGCGATTCACATAGAACATGAAGTGATGAGCGAGAAGCCAGCAAGAACCTAGTGATCCAGCGGTGACCTGCCTGTCTAAATGCTGTGCACGAGCGCTAACGATCTCAGTGGTGACATGACAACAGTGGTGACGCTCTTGTAGTTTGTTAGATGACTCTCGTCCCATCTAAATGGGACATAAGACCTGGGGGCAATAGATTGGCCTCAGGCTAGCTTAGTAATGCATCAGATTGCAGAGTGCCAATGACTGTACAGAGGGAGCTATCTGCTTCTGTCAAAATCTTTAGTTACTGTGCCATCTAAGGACATAGCCAAGTGCTGCACGAACTATGCTTGCTCCCTGATTCTGTCTGTACTGGAGACGGAGAGAGAACAGAGTGAGAGATGGGTAGAAATGACACTGTTGTCCTTGGGGAATACATACTAATTGAAAGTGACACATCCATTAGGATGGGAAAAGGCAGTGATGTGATAGGAATCAGTTAATGAGTATATTTAGAAAAGTTTTAAAACTTTTACAAAGAGCAGAGCCCAAAATAACCTCTTCTTTAAAATAGTTTTTTTCTTGCTGTAAAATCATAAATTGCATTGTTATATAATGAAATACTATTTCATTACAAGGAATTTAAATGACTTCGATGCTCCTTTTTTCTGTGATATGTACATTAAAGTGATAGGTAGGCACATTGAAAACTTTTTTTTACTTGACAGACCCGCAATTGCAACTACAGGATCTATTCAAATAATTTGCCTTAGGCTGCCAACCACAAGGAAACTTTCCATTCAGAGACTCTATGTATGTTAACTTCTAACCAAGTTAACTGTCATCTCAATTTATGTCTATACGCTAATTAAACCTTCCTGTAGGTATATTGCCTACTGTTATCTGGCTTCCTGATAGACAATTCTCTTTACTGAAATGAATTGGATACTCATATATATCTTAAAAGATTCTGTTCTAATTTTGTGTTTAAGTTGTACATTCTTTTCTAGTCAACGAGCCTTAAGCATGTTCGAAAGTAAAATGTGAGCCTGAATATCTCCAATTTTTGCAGTTTGCTTTGATTGTCAGCTGTTTAACAGTGTCTCTTTGACACTCACTACATTATGTCTTTGACAAATGCCCCTGTAAAGTATAAAGTATGAAACTATGTTCTATACAGGGAGGTAGGACAACCCAAACAACAACCTCATTCAAAATGAACAATGCTTTTTATTAAATACACTTTCCCCTAGCAAGTATAACACTAGAACAAGAATATAAAGGTGGTCCATGGTGCAAGGGACTACAGGTAGAAGATTAACAGATGGCTAGTGGGCATAAGGAATAGTGCTCAACTGCCAGTTGTGCAGGCAAGCACGACACATTGAAGAACATATGTCAACTGCTTCCTCGTCTGAGACAGATCAATGAAAACACCTCTGCAACTGTAGAGAGAAAATAGGAACCTAGACAGCAGATTTGCAGTGATGCTGACAGAAGAGGACCAGGAATCTAAAAAAGATAAGCTTGTTCCCGTGTCAGATGGACACGTTTTTCAGGCTCAATGAAGGTGTCCCTCTCACATCAATGCGATGCAGAAGAAGGTTTATCTTCTTTACATGCCTAGCTTTGTGGTCCACTTCTCCTGCCAGCAGTCCTAATATTCTTATATACTCCTAATATTTTTCCAATAAATGTTTAGTTAGCCATACTTAATGCATGTAAATATAAATTATTCCAACATACCCATATCCATTGCTCTTTTCTTCTACAATTAGTGTAATCTATACTGTTCTCTTCTTCCTACTTTCAGGTCACATTTCTGGAAATAATATAAGTAAGAGGGGGGTAAAAAAAACTAAACGGAACCTGTTACATTGAGCATATCAAAAAGGTTTGGTACCGTGTTAGCCAGTAGATCAAAGAGTGATTGTTCTCAGTGAGAGAAACCAAGTAATCTTGTAGATGGGATACATTTTAATGGCTAACAAAAATATATGATGTTACAGCAAGCTTTTGGGTCTTCTATCGATTCTTCATCAGGCCAGAACTAACCTGATGAAGGTTCGATAGAAGACCTGAAAGCTTGCTTTAACATCATGTATTTTTATTAGCCATTAAAAGGTATCCTATTTACAAGATTACTTGGTTTTTCTCACTAAGAACAGTCACACATTGAACATGTCGACCTATCTGAAGATAACAGCTTGTAGAGGAGGAGCTGAACAGATTGATATATAGTTTTGTAGGAAAAAATTCTGTATAGCTAAAAACATTTTGATCTAAATCCTTGTTCTTTATGAGTTTGGTAGGTGGTTCTACTAAAGGATTAAAAGCTATGTCTACATGTACATTCATAGAATGTAGGAAATCAATTGCTGAGTAGAGGTGCATTCACACCACATTTCACACTACGTCCCTGGTTTTGTCCTTGTTTCTGTCTGAGTCCCTGAAAATGGAAATGCAACCCCAAAGGAACCATAGGCTATCATTACCAAAACAGAAACCTAATCAAACAGTGTTCTTATTTGTCTTTGTTTGATGAATACAGTAGTTCAATTCAGGATTCTATGTGAATACTATTTTTGGGATGTAGAGTGAAAGGCGATGTGAGTGGCCCCTGTGAGAGATATCCTATATGTATTTTCTGTATTTTTGTCAACTGTGAAGATGCTATGTTGTGTTTCCGGTCTAAACCTCTGGGGGAAGGGAACATCACCCCCCCCCACCTCCACAAGAATTGGAGGAGCAGTGCTCTGCGTCCATAAACTGGTCAAACCGGTTCTAACTGGCCAAAACCTATCTAGGAATGTCTGTCTTGGACAAGACAAGACAGGAGAAACAGGATGAACTGAGTGTGCTCACCGAAGTTCCTCCCAGATGGATGACCTCACAAGCTACCTCACAAATACCTCCCTCTGAGAATGACCTATCAGCTCACTAAATAATGTAACTGTATCCTAAATTACTTCACTTCCTGTGTTGAGATTTTATTTAAACTTTACGCGCGTGAATAAAGATTCAGACTCTTTTGGGGACACATGATGGTCACACATGTGGTCTTTGAAAGGCTCTCCAGGCCTGTACATATTATCTAATTTGAAACACACAGTATATCTGAAATAGCGAAAATTGCGCTAACACCCCTTAGACTCATAAACACAGTGTTAGCAGGAATTCAAATCAACAAATTCCAAGTTGTACTGAATGCTTTCCTTCAAAGCTGTACATCAATCTGCTCAGCGCTCACTACTTTTTGAAGGAACAATCAACAGTTAGGTGTCTGTGGGGGGCCATTTCATTACTTCCAGGACTCAAAGTTCTCCTTAACACTGAAAATATTTGTCTTTGGCTGTAAGTTTTTGGGGTTGTTGTCTTGCTGCAATAAAAAAGTGAAGTCCATCGGACACTTCCTTTTTAAAAAATAAATTCCTGCTTTGCAGCATTTTTTCCTCACCTGCCTAAAACTTTTGTACAGTAGTGTAGCTATAAATGGCCACCTCTCCTATAAGTGTTTCATGTAAGATCCCAGAGATGGGATGGGGACCCCACCAAATTTTTTACCCATGAGCTTCCAACTATCTTTGCTCTTAAACTTACAACTAAATACTTAGAGATCTGTTTTGCTTTCTTCTCTAAATTATAGGGAACTTACATTTATATCAATCCACAGAATAGGTTATAAAAGTATGATTGTTGGAGAGCTCAACTCCTGGGATGTTGCCAATCACCGGAATGGGGGTCCTAAGCCTTCCCATTCCTGCTTACTGCATGATGACATTGAGAAGGAGTTTGAATAGAGTGGCGGCTGAACATGTATCCTGCCACTCCATTCAACTTCTAAAGGGCTAAGGGAAACAGAAGAACACTGTACTCAACGGATAAATGTTGAGTGTGGGATAACTATTTTAAAAGCTAAGGCATACATAACGATTAGAGATGAGCGAACGTACTCGTCCGAGCTTGATACTCATTCGAGTATTAGCGTGTTCGAGATGCTCGTTACTCGTAACGAGTACCACGCGATGTTCGGGTTACTTTCAGTTTCCTCTCTGAGACGTTAGCGCGCTTTTCTGGCCAATTGAAAGACAGGGAAGGCATTACAACTTCCCCCTGCGACGTTCAAGCCCTATACCACCCCCCTGCAGTGAGTGGCTGGGGAGATCAGGTGTCACCCGAGTATAAAAATCGGCCCCTCCCGCGGCTCGCCTCAGATGCGTTGTGAGATAGCTGAGGGACAGTGCTGTTGGTGCCGGAGCTGCTATAGGGAGAGTGTTAGGAGTTAGTGTAGGCTTCAAGAACCCCAACGGTCCTTCTTAGGGCCACATCTAACCGTGTGCAGTAGTGTGGAGGCTGCTTTTAGCAGTGTTGCACTTTTTTTTTTTTTTGGTATATCGGCCGTGCAGAGCATTGCGCCCTGCAGTAATACTACAGGGACAGAAGTGGTGGTTAGGCAGGGAGAGTGTTAGGAGTGATTGTAGGCTTCAAGAACCCCAACGGTCCTTCTTAGGGCCACATCTAACCGTGTGCAGTAGTGTGGAGGCTGCTTTTAGCAGTGTTGCACTTTTTTTTTTTTTTGGTATATCGGCCGTGCAGAGCATTGCGCCCTGCAGTAATACTCCAGGGATAGAATTGTGTAGGCAGGGCCAGAAGACATATATTATAGCTTGAATATACGCAGTGGTCCTTTAGAAAAAAAAATATTTGAAAAAAAAAACTATTTGGCCTGCCTGTCACTCTGCTCAGTGTTCTGGGTCTGTGTCTGCTGGGGGTAGTAGTTCTCCAAATAAATACGCAGCCAGCTAAGTGTTACAGCAGGCTTGCGCCAAATTATTTCCTGGCTCTGAAATCACCGGTCTGTTGCAGTTAATAACAGTGCAACACTGCGGTTCCGTCACACAGTCCAGGGACAGAATTGTGTAGGCAGGGACAGAAGACATATATAGATTGAATATACGCAGTGGTCCTTTTGAAAAAAATATTTGAAAAAAATCTATTTGGCCTGCCTGTCACTCTGCTCAGTGTTCTGGGTCTGTGTCTGCTGGGGGTAGTAGTTCTCCAAATAAATACGCAGCCAGCTAAGTGTTACAGCAGGCTTGCGCCAAATTATTTCCTGGCTCTGAAATCACCGGTCTGTTGCAGTTAATAAAAGTGCAACACTGCGGTTCCGTCACACAGTCCAGGGACAGAATTGTGTAGGCAGGGACAGAAGACATATATAGATTGAATATACGCAGTGGTCCTTTTAAAAAATTTTTTTTGAAAAAAAACTATTTGGCCTGCCTGTCACTCTGCTCAGTATTCTTGGTCTGTGTCTGCTGGGGGTAGTAGTTCTCCAAATAAATACGCAGCCAGCTAAGTGTTACAGCAGGCTTGCGCCAAATTAATTCCTGGCTCTGAAATCACCGGTCTGTTGCAGTTAATAACAGACAGTGCAACACTGCAGTTCCGTCACACACATCAGGGACAGAATTGCGTAGGCAGGGCCAGAAGACATCTTATAGATTGAATATACGCAGTGGTCCTTTTGAAAAAAATATTTGAAATAAATCTATTTGGCCTGCCTGTCACTCTGCTCAGTGTTCTGGGTCTGTGTCTGCTGGGGGTAGTAGTTCTCCAAATAAATATGCAGCCAGCTAAGTGTTACAGCAGGCTTGCGCAAAATTATTTCCTGGCTCTGAAATCACCGGTCTGTTGCAGTTAATAACAGTGCAACACTGCGGTTCCGTCACACACACATCAGGGACAGAATTGTGTAGGCAGGGACAGAAGACATATATAGATTGAATATACGCAGTGGTCCTTTTGAAAAAAATATTTGAAAAAAATCTATTTGGCCTGCCTGTCACTCTGCTCAGTGTTCTGGGTCTGTGTCTGCTGGGGGTAGTAGTTCTCCAAATAAATACGCAGCCAGCTAAGTGTTACAGCAGGCTTGCGCCAAATTATTTCCTGGCTCTGAAATCACCGGTCTGTTGCAGTTAATAACAGTGCAACACTGCGGTTCCGTCACACAGTCCAGGGACAGAATTGTGTAGGCAGGGACAGAAGACATATATAGATTGAATATACGCAGTGGTCCTTTTAACAAAAATTTTTTGAAAAAAAACTATTTGGCCTGCCTGTCACTCTGCTCAGTATTCTTGGTCTGTGTCTGCTGGGGGTAGTAGTTCTCCAAATAAATACGCAGCCAGCTAAGTGTTACAGCAGGCTTGCGCCAAATTAATTCCTGGCTCTGAAATCACCGGTCTGTTGCAGTTAATAACAGACAGTGCAACACTGCAGTTCCGTCACACACATCAGGGACAGAATTGCGTAGGCAGGGCCAGAAGACATCTTATAGATTGAATATACGCAGTGGTCCTTTTGAAAAAAATATTTGAAATAAATCTATTTGGCCTGCCTGTCACTCTGCTCAGTGTTCTGGGTCTGTGTCCGCTGGGGGTAGTAGTTCTCCAAATAAATATGCAGCCAGCTAAGTGTTACAGCAGGCTTGCGCAAAATTATTTCCTGGCTCTGAAATCACCGGTCTGTTGCAGTTAATAACAGTGCAACACTGCGGTTCCGTCACACACACATCAGGGACAGAATTGTGTAGGCAGGGACAGAAGACATATATAGATTGAATATACGCAGTGGTCCTTTTGAAAAAAATATTTGAAAAAAATCTATTTGGCCTGCCTGTCACTCTGCTCAGTGTTCTGGGTCTGTGTCTGCTGGGGGTAGTAGTTCTCCAAATAAATACGCAGCCAGCTAAGTGTTACAGCAGGCTTGCGCCAAATTATTTCCTGGCTCTGAAATCACCGGTCTGTTGCAGTTAATAACAGTGCAACACTGCAGTTCCGTCACACAGTCCAGGGCCAGAAGACATATATTATAGATTGAATATACGCAGTGGTCCTTTGGAAAAAAATCTTGAAAAAAAATCTATTTGGCCTGCCTGTCACTGTGCTCAGTGTTCTGGGTCCGTGTGTGCTGGGGGGTAGTAGTTCTCGAAATAAATACGCAGCCAGCTAAATGTTACAGCAGGCTTGCGCCAAATTATTTCCTGGCGTTCCGTAAGCGAACTCAGCCTCCAACCACAGGCCAATAAGCGGCACATTTCATTACAGTGTTGTGTTTCTGCATTCCTGGTAATACAGCATGCTGAGGGGTAGGGGTAGGCCTAGAGGACGTGGGCGCGGCCAAGGACGCGGAGGCCCTAGTCCGGGTGTGGGCACAGGCCGAGCTCCTGATCCTGGTGTATCGCAGCCGACTGCTGCGGGATTAGGAGAGAGGCACGTTTCTGGCGTCCCCACATTCATAGCACATTTAATGGGTCCACGCGGTAGACCCTTATTAGAAAATGAGCAGTGTGAGCAGGTCCTGTCGTGGATGGCAGAAAGTGCTTCCAGCAACCTATCGTCCACCCAGAGTTCTGCGCCGTCCACTGCTGCAACTCAGAATCCTCTGGCTGCTGCTCCTCCTTCCTCCCAGCCTCCTCACTCCATGAAAATGAGGCCGAGGTGCTCAAAGGTCTGGCAGTTTTTCACTGAGAGTGCAGACGACCGACGAACAGTGGTGTGCAACCTTTGTCGCGCCAAGATCAGCCGGGGAGCCACCACCACCAGCCTCACCACCACCAGCATGCGCAGACATATGATGGCCAAGCACCCCACAAGGTGGGACGAAGGCCGTTCACCGCCTCCGGTTTGCACCACTGCCTCTCCCCCTGTGTCCCAACCTGCCACTGAGATCCAACCTCCCTCTGAGGACACAGGCACTACCGTCTCCTGGCCTGCACCCACACCCTCACCTCCGCTGTCCTCGGCCCCATCCAGCAATGTCTGTCAGCGCAGCGTCCAGCCGTCGCTAGCGCAAGTGTTTGAGCGCAAGCGCAAGTACGCCGCCACGCATCCGCAAGCTCAAGCGTTAAACGTGCACGTAGCCAAATTTATCAGCCTGGAGATGCTGCCGTATAGGGTTGTGGAAACGGAGTCCTTCAAAAGTATGATGGCGGCGGCGGCCTCGCGCTACTCAGTTCCCAGTCGCCACTACTTTTCCCGATGTGCCGTCCCAGCCCTGCACGACCATGTCTCCCGCAACATTGTACGCGCCCTCACCAACGCGGTTACTGCCAAGGTCCACTTAACAACGGACACGTGGACAAGCACAGGCGGGCAGGGCCACTATATCTCCCTGACGGCACATTGGGTGAATTTAGTGGAGGCTGGGACAGAGTCAGAGCCTGGGACCGCTCACGTCCTACCCACCCCCAGAATTGCGGGCCCCAGCTCGGTGGTGGTATCTGCGGCGGTGTATGCTTCCTCCACTAAACCACCCTCCTCCTCCTCCTCCAACGCAACCTCTGTCTCGCAATCAAGATGTGTCAGCAGCAGCAGCACGTCGGCAGCAGTCGGTGTCGCGCGGCGTGGCAGCACAGCGGTGGGCAAGCGTCAGCAGGCCGTGCTGAAACTACTCAGCTTAGGAGATAGGAGGCACACGGCCCACGAACTGCTGCAGGGTCTGACAGAGCAGACCGACCGCTGGCTTGCGCCGCTGAGCCTCCAACCGGGCATGGTCGTGTGTGACAACGGCCGTAACCTGGTGGCGGCTCTGCAGCTCGGCAGCCTCATGCACGTGCCATGCCTGGCCCACGTCTTTAATTTGGTGGTTCAGCGCTTTCTGAAAAGCTACCCACGCTTGTCAGACCTGCTCGGAAAGGTGCGCCGGCTCTGCGCACATTTCCGCAAGTCCCACACGGATGCTGCCACCTTGCGCACCCTGCAACATCGGTTTAATCTGCCAGTGCACCGACTGCTGTGCGACGTGCCCACACGGTGGAACTCTACGCTCCACATGTTGGCCAGGCTCTATGAGCAGCGTAGAGCTATAGTGGAATACCAACTCCAACATGGGCGGCGCACTGGGAGTCAGCCTCCTCAATTATTTTCAGAAGAGTGGGCCTGGTTGGCAGACATCTGCCAGGTCCTTCGAAACTTTGAGGAGTCTACCCAGGTGGTGAGCGGCGATGCTGCAATCATTAGCGTCACCATTCCTCTTTTATGCCTCTTGAGAAGTTCCCTGCAAAGCATAAAGGCAGACGCTTTGCACTCGGAAACAGAGCCGGGGAAAGACAGTATGTCGCTGGATAGTCAGAGCACCCTCCTGTCTATATCTCAGCGCGATGAGGAGGAGGAGGAGGAGGAAGATGAGGAGGAGGGGGAAGACACAGCTTGGCCCACTGGTGAGGGTACACATGCTGCTGGCCTGTCATCCTTTCAGCGTGTATGGCCTGAGGAGGAGGATCCTGAAAGTGATCTTCCTAGTGAGGACAGCCATGTGTTGCGTACAGGTACCCTGGCACACATGGCTGACTTCATGTTAGGATGCCTTTCTTGTGACCCTCGCGTTACACGCATTCTGGCCACTACGGATTACTGGGTGTACACACTGCTCGACCCACGGTATAAGGAGAACCTTTCCACTCTCATACCCGAAGAGGAAAGGGGTTCGAGAGTGTTGCTATACCACAGGACCCTGGCGGACAAACTAATGGTAAAATTCCCATACGACAGCGCTAGTGGCCGAAGGCGCAGTTCCGAGGGCTAGATAGCAGGAGAGGCGCGGAGATCAGGCAGCATGTACAGCACAGGCAGGCCAACACTCTTTAAGGCCCTTGACAGCTTTATGGCTCCCCAGCAAGACTGTGTCACCGCTCCCCAGTCACGGCTGAGTCGGCGGGAGCACTGTAAAAGGATGGTGAGGGAGTACGTAGCCGATCGCACGACCGTCCTCCGTGACGCCTCTGCCCCCTACAACTACTGGGTGTCGAAGCTGGACACGTGGCCTGAACTCGCGCTGTATGCCCTGGAGGTGCTTGCTTGTCCTGCGGCTAGCGTCTTGTCAGAGAGGGTGTTTAGTGCGGCTGGGTGAATCATCACAGATAAGCGTACCCGCCTGTCAACCAACAGTGCCGACAGGCTAACACTCATCAAGATGAACAAAGCCTGGATTTCCCCAGACTTCTCTTCTCCACCAGCGGACAGCAGCGATACCTAAGCAATAGGTAGGCTGCACCCGCGGATGGAAGCATCGTTCTGTATCCCCATCAAAAACGGGGACCTTTTCGCTTCATCAATCTGTGTATAATATTCCTCCTCCTCCTCCTGAAACCTCACATAATCACGCCGAACGGGCAATTTTTCTTAGGCCCACAAGGCTCAGTCATATAATTTTTATAAACAATTTTTATACGTTTCAATGCTCATTAAAGCGTTGAAACTTTCACCTCCACCAATTTTTATTTTAACTGGGCTGCCTCCTGGCCTAGTTACCAATTAAGCCACATTAACCAAAGCGATTAATGGGTTTCACCTGCCCTCTTGGTTGGCCATGGCCAATTTTTCTGATGTACATTAGTACTGTTGATACAGCAATTTTTGTGGGCCCTCGCCTACAGTGTAATCAAATGAATTTTTAGCCCACCTGCATTACAGCTGACGTTACATCCGCTGTGTTGGGCAATGCAATGGGATATATTTATGTACCGCCGGTGGGTTCCAGGGAGCCACCCATGCTGTGGGTCCACAGGGAGTTGTAACTGCATCTGTCCACTTCTAAAGAACCCCAGTCTGACTGGGGCATGCAGTGTGGGCCGAAGCCCACCTGCATTAAACATGACATTACTACCTCAGCTGTGTTGGGCAATGCAATGGGATATATTTATGTACCGCCGGTGGCTTCCTGGCACCCACCCATGCTGTGGGTCCACAGGGAGTTGTAAATGCATCTGTTTCCACTTCTAAAGAACCCCACTCTGACTGGGGCATGCAGTGTGGGCCGAAGCCCACCTGCATTTAACATGACATTACTACCTCAGCTGTGATGGGCACTGCAATGGGATATTTTTATGTACCGCCGGTGGGTTCCAGGGAGCCACCCATGCTGTGGGTCCACAGGGAGTTGTAACTGCATCTGTCCACTTCTAAAGAACCCCAGTCTGACTGGGGCATGCAGTGTGGCCCGAAGCCCACCTGCATTAAACATGACATTACTACCTCAGCTGTGTTGGGCAATGCAATGGGATATATTTATGTACCGCCGGTGGGTTCCAGGGAGCCACCCATGCTGTGGGTCCACAGGGAGTTGTAACTGCATCTGTCCACTTCTAAAGAACCCCAGTCTGACTGGGGCATGCAGTGTGGGCCGAAGCCCACCTGCATTTAACATGACATTACTACCTCAGCTGTGATGGGCACTGCAATGGGATATTTTTATGTACCGCCGGTGGGTTCCAGGGAGCCACCCATGCTGTGGATCCACAGGGAGTTGTAACTGCATCTGTCCACTTCTAAAGAACCCCAGTCTGACTGGGGCATGCAGTGTGGGCCGAAGCTCACCTGCATTAAACATGACATTACTACCTCAGCTGTGTTGGGCAATGCAATGGGATATATTTATGTACCGCCGGTGGGTTCCAGGGAGCCACCCATGCTGTGGGTGCACACGGAATTCCCATTGCGGAGTTGTACCTGCCTGTGACTATTTATAAAAAACCGCGGTCTGACTGGGGCGTGCAGACACCTTGACAGAATGAATAGTGTGTGGCACATAGGTTCCCCATTGCTATGCCCACGTGTGCAGCTCCAGATGGAGGTGGCACAGGATTGGATTTCTCATTGCTTCTGTACAGCATTGTGGGCTATCGCCCTGTCCCTTTTAAAGAGGGTCGCTGCCTAGCCGTGCCAACCCTCTGCAGTGTGTGCCTGCTTTTCCTGTGGCAGACGCACTTATAAATAGACATGAGTGTGGCGTGGCATGAGGGCAGCTAAAGGCTGGGCAGGGACAGTTTGGTGTGCGCTGTGGACACTGGGTCGTGGGGGGGGGGGGAATTGGCAGCATGTAACCCAGGAGAAGTGGCAGCGGAGTGTCATGCAGGCAGTGATTGTGCTTTGTTGGAGGTAGTGTGGTGCTTAGCTAAGGTATGCATTGCTAATGAGGGCTTTTCAGAAGTAAAAATTGTTGGGAGGGGGGGGGCCCACTCTTGCCGCTATTGTGGCTTAATAGTGGGACCTGGGAACTTGAGATGCAGCCCAACATGTAGCCCCTCGCCTGCCCTATCCGTTTCTGTGTCGTTCCCATCACTTTCTTGAATTGCCCAGATTTTCACAAATGAAAACCTTAGCGAGCATCGGCGATATACAAAAATGCTCGAGTCGCCCATTGACTTCAATGGGGTTCGTTACTCGAAACGAACCCTCGAGCATCGCGAAAAATTCGTCTCGAGTAACGAGCACCCGAGCATTTTGGTGCTCGCTCATCTCTAATAACGATCCTACTCTACTTCATAAACCAATAATTGATCCTTCTGTTAACCACTGCCTTCAAGGCTCAGATAGCAAAGTTTTATACGTTTTTAAACATACCTCTAGATAATGCAACCAAATAAATTCCATCTCGAAATGGTCAAGTGGTACACCCACAATTAATACAACTCTATTGAAGACAATATATTTTATTTAGATAAGTGACGGACCCCAGCTGATCAACTATTGCTGATCTATCCTGAGGATGCATCATCAATAGTATTCTCTCTGGAAAATCCCTTTAACTTATTAAGAGGTTATAGATTTAGTATATATCCCTTCTTTAACAGCTACAAACATAACCCCCTGAGAGAGATGCATTTCACTGCATGTTAACTTATTTCAAAATGCATGTCTTCTGGTCCAAAATAAATCATAAGCCATTACTCAACAATGTTTTTGGCGTTACCTCACCAAAACTTTATTTGTATAATTGGAATCTGAGATTTACTATTGCATAATCCTACTAATTTGGCTACATCATTTCTGGAAAAGGATTATTCAGACAAACTCCATGGTTCTAGCACAGATTACTAGTGGGTGACCTCGTAATAATTTTGGCATGATGAGCTTCTGTGAGGCTCCTATTTCCATTTATTAATATTTTTAAAAAAATAAATGCAGTGTTACAAAAAGTTAAGAGTTTGTTCCCTTCCCAGACTTATACTTAGAGATGACTGATAACTATATTAGAAGGTAAGTATGCTGGACATGTGAAGCTCCCATGAAGATTGATTACGGAATCTGTTTCTCATTTATCTTTAAAAACACATTGCAACCTTTGCTTTACTTCAAAAACAGCATGCAGCATTTTACTATGATGTGTTTAGTTATAAAATGATTGTGACAATTTTATTGTATATTTATTAAAGACAATTGACTAACCCTGTTTTGCAATGGTCATGATAAGTCTTGCCCAAATTACATATATAGCCAAGCTACATTGTGTCTCTTTTGTGTACTGTGATAATTCACCAAATCAAAGATTGGTCCAGAAAACCCCTAAGTACATTATAAAATGCCACGTACAATGCAGTCATTATACTATATTATGCCCACCTTTACTCCAAATAATGTTTGCATCTGTTAATTAAAAGACATCACTTCTTGTGTAACTGACCATATAGTTTGGTGTCTTAACAGTCATGGATATAGGCAATAGATCAAAGTGAAGC
This sequence comes from Eleutherodactylus coqui, assembly GCF_035609145.1. Taxonomy (NCBI): domain Eukaryota; kingdom Metazoa; phylum Chordata; class Amphibia; order Anura; family Eleutherodactylidae; genus Eleutherodactylus; species Eleutherodactylus coqui. The sequence continues at coordinate 134,045,100 of NC_089837.1, read as the reverse complement.
CTGGAAAGGACCAGAGCAGGGAAATTACTCCTTTGAAGAAAATAAGGAGTTTTTGAACTTGGGAATGGGATTTTCAGTCTTCAGCTAATTTGAAAGAATGCATGTGTGTACTAGGAGTAAAACTTGGACAATTAGAAAAAAGCGCCAATGTGCATAGTGTACAATAGATTTGATTGATAGTTTTTGTAAGAGAAACCGGCTTTAACCCCTTAAAGCCACAGGATGTATGCTTACATTCTGACTGGCTGGTACTTAAGGTAACAAGATGTAAACGTACATCCTGTGCATGGCACTGGTCAGAATCTGTGACTGACAGCATGCCTTCTGCTGCACCAGTGGAGATCAGTGAGACCACCAATACCCACTACTGTGAACGCCTTACATGCCACAATCTATGTTGCTCATAACATGTAAAAGATTTACAGAGGGAGTGCACTCGCTCTGTGATATAAACAGCTTGCTGTCATGTCCTTGTGGTAGGCCAATGGGTTGCCATGGCAAGCAGTGCAATTGCTTGGCATCTGAGTCTGCCATGGCTTTTGATTGCTACTTATAGTGATAATGCAATAGAGTACAGACATACAGCAATGTATTATCATGGAAATCATATGATCGTGAGTTCAAGTCCCTTGCAGATACATAAAACGTGTTATAAAAAATAAAAATAGTAGTGGGGGGTGCTCAGAATTGCAAGCACAGCTCTCATTGAAATAAATGTGACCCCCAACCTGCGATTACAAGCACAGCTCGTATTGATTTCAATGAAAGCTGTGTTTGCAATTATGACGCCGGCCACTACACAGGGGTCGGAGAAGTGCTTCTACTCCCACCCTGGTGTATCTCAGGCCTCGGTCAGATGGGCGTTTTTTGCCGCGATTTGCGGATCGCATGGCAGATGCGCATCCGCAAATCGTGTGACCGGGGCCGAAAAATCGTCAGAAAAATCTGCTCCTAGCCGCGTTTCCTTTGAAACGGGCCTGATCACAGGAGCGCTGTCCAGCCCATTGAATTCAATGGAGCCGGCAATACAGCCGGCTCCATTGAAAGCAAAGGGCTGCCGGCAAGCGCAGGATGAATTTTTGGGAAGGGCTTAAAAATATAAGCCCTTCCCTGAAAATCATCCAAAAATGTGTAAAAATAAAAAAAATATATATACTCACCTTGTCCGTGCAGCCGGAGTTCAGCCGCGGTTGGCCGGCAGTTCTCCTGAACTGCTCTGAGTAGTATTCAGCAGGCGGGGATTTAAAATCCCCGCCTGCTGAATGAGCTGCCTCTGATTGGTCACAGCCCTCACCAATCAGAGGCAGTTCTCACTCACCCATTCATGAATTCATGAATGGGTGAGTGAGTGCTGCCTCTGATTAGCTCAGTGCAGGGACCAATCAGGGGCAGCTCTCAGCTATTGAATGACAGCTGAGAGCTGCCCCTGATTGGTCCCTGCGCTGAACCAATCAGAGGCAGCACTCACTCACCCATTCATGAATTCATGAATGGGTGAATGAGAGCTGCCTCTGATTGGTGAGGGCTGTGACCAATCAGAGGCAGCCCATTCAGCAGGCGGGGATTTTAAATCCCCGCCTGCTGAATACTACTCAGAGCACTTCAGGAGAACTGCCGGCTGGCCGTGGCTGAACTCCGGCTGCACGGACAAGGTGCGTATATATATTTTTTTTATTTTTACTTATTTTTGGATGATTTTCAGGGAAGGGCTTATATTTTTAAGCCCTTCCCGAAAATTCATCCCGCGCTCGCCGGCAGCCCATTGCTTTCAATGGAGCCGGCTGTATTGCCGGCTCCGTTGAATTCAATGGGCAACAATCATTCTTCTCTGCCACAGCTGTTACAGCTGTGGCAGAGGAGAATGATTTGTGTAGTATATGTTCTCAATGGGGTCGGCGCTGCTGCCGCCGGCCCCATTGAGCGCATATAGAGAACACAAGGAATCGCAGATCGCAGATAGGCGCGATCTGCGATTTCTTGTGTCCTATAATTTATCGGACAAGTGCATAAAAAGCGCCCATGTGTCCGATACCATTACAAAGCAATGGTTCTATAAAATCGCAGATCGCATGCGCAAATCGCGCGAAAAATCGCCCGTGTGACCGAGGCCTCAGAGGACACTGGCTGGATAGCCCCTTCAGTGAGTATCAAACTCCTCCTTTACCCACCTTTGCGCCTCTTAACATAACTCTTAACATAGTTTATGTGTCTCAACGTTGATGACAGGTTCCATTGAAGAGATTTAGAGGAGCTATATGGATGGCACATCAAGATATTATGCCCCAGAAATCCAAATAACAAACTAAGCTCTGCTGCATTTGAAATATGCTCACAGAATGTTTTTGTTTTATATTATATAGTATATTTGTTAATCATAATATATAAATAAAAATATATAGAAATCGTATACTCTTTATTTTAGCTGTATTACAAAATGCATATGCTATATGGTATATAAATTATAAAAGGGAAAAAAAACACAATAGACACTCTTGTTAGAACAATTTGTTTTAGTTTCACAATATCTGTAAACTCTATTACTGGCCTAAAATTTAATCTACCTCAATTTTTTTTCCTTTGGAATTTATACTAATTAAAGTCAATCTTCCAGAAATTGCTCAGCTCAGCAGTTTCATAGGCAATATTGAGAAATGTGCTTTTCCCCACAACTCTTCACTCAGATGATCAGGTTTGTACTTATTTAATTTATCTGAGTAAAATAGAGGCAGTGTTTATATGAGATTTTTATGGCTCACAGAAATAAACTCAGAAACAAATGACAAAAACTGCAACTGCACTATATGTAATTTACTCAGTAGCCAACCTTTACCCTGGAAAATGAACCATAGGCCACTATTTTCATTATTAATTCACATCCTTTTATTGCAGAACTGTTGCAGATATTTGTAGTGCTTTGTTTTTTGTTTAGTATTTTAGCTATATTACTGTACATAATTGTTACGATCTATAAATGGAATGTACATCTTGTGATCTTTTCATGTAACCACAGAAACATAGAGGCTTATTTATGAAGCTTTTTCCGCCTGATTTGTGGCATTATTTATGCCAGAATTTTGGCGTACTACAATTCTGACATCTTGACATCTGATTTAGGGCGCCCACCCACTGGCGATTTTTTTCCCTGCGAAATTCGCAGCATTTTTTTCTCTACAGGGGTCTATGGGACTTGTAATGTTAAAATCGCGATCGCGCAAAATCGCGATTTCGCGGTAAATTGCGATTTTGCGCGATCGCGATTTTAACATTACAAGTCCCATAGACCCCTGCAGAGAAAAAAATGCTGCGAATTTCGCAGGGAAAAAAAATCGCCAGTGGGTGGACGCCCTTATGCCAAAAAGAATGAAATTTATGAATGGCTCTGGCAATCTAACAAATGTGGGCATGGCCTCTGTGTGTGATGTTTCTGACACACTTATGAAGCTGAGGCTGCTTTTATATGGCTGAGGAAATCACGCAAATAGTTTCTATACTTACAGTTTCTGACTTCCAAAGTTGACTTTCAAAATGGTACCAACATACATTGCACATATGTTAAATTTTATTTATTATTACTATTTTGTGTGCAATGATTACAAGCAGAATAATTCAGTTTGAAAATTACAACTTTTTCAAAAATCTGTAAATGTAGGATTCTATTAATAAATGCAAAACATATTGACCAAAATTTGTGTCACAAAATGTGTCACAAAACACAATCTTAGAATCACTTTCAGATTTGAAAAAATGGGCCAAAACTGGCTTCAGGGGAAAGGCGTTGAGAGCAGAAATTAAGTGCATCAGTTATTATCCAATCAAAACGAGTGTGTAATCAAAAATTTGGGTCTGTATTGAGAAGGGAGAGCTATACCTAGTGGTTTCAGGTCACCTAATCATTGGTGGAAAAAATAGTTGCTAATGGAGGTAATTCTACACCTGACCCAAAAGGACATGCAACTAGTAAGCAACTTTGATTTACTGTCCAAGAAACGCACTAGCACTGTTTTCTGTGTGTGCAGGTTGTACTCAAGGCTTTTTGAGGTCATGTAGGCATGAAAAGAAACAAAACTGGTTGACATTTTGATATCATGCTATTTATGGAAGTGGTCATAAGCTTGTCTAGTAAATGAACCATTATCAGTAAATTACCACTTCAGATAATTTTTTTCTTATGCCTGAACTGCCTTTTGAACCAATGTAAATTGTACATTAGGGTTGACTGAAGCTATTCTACACCAGTAAATGACCATTTTCACATTCTGTCTAGTGAATGACCAGGATGTTTCAGTGGCATTCACTAGCATGGACCAGATTACAGCCAGAGAATGAACACCTTGTGAATAATGCATTGGTAAAGTGATTTATCATGTGTTGCTTAACCTAGGCTATATATAAATGAGAAAAAGTAGTAGCCTAGGCCTATTTCGTCTACAAGAAGAAAAAACATGGTACTGAGAGGCATTTTAATGCTTTCAGGAGAACACTAGGCATTTTGAAGCAGAAGATGGCAAGCCAGAAAAGCAGCAGCCCAGAACACATCAGTATTTTAGATGTACGGAAGAAGATTTACATGGTACCATCGAACTTCTATGCTCATGGGGGTTGAGTATAAACAAAGTAAGCAATCAAGTAGCCAATGACCTAGCAGAATTAGCTCTCTGTTGCAGCAGTGCTGGGATCGCTGCCGGGTTGACTGAGTCTGGTGCGGGTTTTAGACATGGTTCTGCACCTTCTAGCTTAGTAGGTGTGACGCAATGTGCTCACATCTGTGGATGATGAGCTGGATATTTAGCTCGGATGGATAGGAAGTTAAGGTGCTGAAAATTGTCAGTTGCTCACTGTCTTGAGCTGGCAGTTAGTAGGCTCCCGTGGACAGCGTGGTGTCCACTGTTCCATACTCCGGACGGCTCTGTGTGCTGCGGTTTATTCTACTAAAGCTAAGTGCTGTGTTTTATTTTGTTTTGTTCTTTATCAGTTTGGCCAAGTAGGGTTATTTAGGTCCCAGGTACGAGAACAGGCCCACATCTATCGTCGCTATCAGTCTGCCATGTCAGGCTGGTCCCTCTCCCTCATTCATTACATATTTGAGGAAAGACTTCCCATTTATCATTTGTTAGTTTGTTTTGGCCGCCGCACTGTGAGCAATTATTGTGCATGTCTGCAAGTGCAGGTCTACACTTCCTTTGCAGATGTAACACTCTCAACCCTGAAAGAGAAGTCTGGCCTGAATGGGCAAGAGCAATAGCTAGTCAAATCCATCTAGCCAAAGACTTTTTTGCCTCTGCTTTCCCTTTATTAGGACCCTGAAACATTGTGGAAAAAGTCCCTGACCTCTTCCATTCTGTAGTCTGTATATATAAAATTAAACATTGACGTGCATCTAATCTGTGTAGGTCTCATTCCTTCACATTTTTTGGATTGCTACAAAAGGAATTTAATTACATTTTTCTGGGATCTAAGGAAGGTAGAAGACACTTTAGCCAGGAAAGCTGGGTGAGGCCTAATAACTATTCTATCTTTCAGAATAGAGATAAAAGGAGAATGAACTGAAATGGCCTGAAATTCACTAATTCTTCTAGTTGATATGAGAACATTCAGAAGATTTGCTTTAAGGGTCAAATTACCAACAAATAGTGATTCAATTGATTCAAACAGAAATTTTGTTAGACTATTCAATTCTAGGTTCAGGTCCCAAAGAGGGACTCTACTTCTAACCACTGGCCTGGATTTTGAAGATGCCCTAGTGATTTTAAGAATCTAGGGATTTTCCATTAATTTGAAATCAAATAATGCTATTAATGCAGAATCTCTACCTTGAGAGTACTTGTAGACAGCCCTTTTTTAAGCCTTTTTTGTAAAAATTTTACATTATCCTTAATTAGTATGGACTTAAGTTTTTCCAAATTGCTATTACCAAGACTCAAGAATTTCTTCCACATTTTTGAATAGATTCTTGTTGTAACTAATTTGTGATATTTTTAGTAGCATGGATACAGGAGGCTATGAAAACCCTTTTCTAGCTAAAATTCTCTGATCAAAATCCAAACCGTTAAGTGTAACCTCCTCACTCATGGATACTGGATTAGGCCTTGGACTGACAGGTCTGTATCTCTGGTATCATCCAATACAGATAGGATTCTCAGTCAAATAAGCCAACCCTTTTTTTTTTTTTTTTTTTTTTTTTTATTAAATCCAGTTTTATTGAGATTTTAATTTTAACACAGATATAACAACATTTGACTCCGGTAAATGGAGACAGGCAGAGTGTATAAGGAAAATCAACATGTTAACCAAGACTACGAAATGTTATTAAAGAGAATAGTAGAGGATTTCTCTTCTTGAGGAGCACATTGACGGCGTCAACTAACCCTGTGCACCAAAAACCTAGAACTGAGATCCTCTTGTATATCTACACTCCGATCATTGATAATAACGAATGGAGACAAACACGACGAACAGGATACATGAGGAGAGGTAAATAATACTTCGTGACATTGGTGGTATCCTGGGTGAGGACGGGGGGTGACTAACAGTGGGGGTGGGGGGGAGGGGGCTGGGGGGTGAAAGGGGAAGGATGGGTCAGGGATGAAGAGGTACTCTTCCGGTCAGTTGTATGCAGAGCTTTACTATCATAGCAGTTATCCAGGATCTGCTCTAGTATGGTGTGCGCCTCAATTCTCTCCATGGCCCCCAAACTTGGAAGTACTCCTCCCTGGTGCCTCCAGACCAGCTGGAGAGTTCTTCTACGTTGCAAATATCGTCTACTCTCGCCAACCATTGAGATACTGAAGGCGCTGTTTTTTGGAGCCACAGGGTGGGTATTAGAGCTTTAGCAGCATCTATCAAGAAGGCCAAGAGCTTGTTCTTCCTTGGGTGAAACGCTGGAGACGGCCTCCATAAGAAGATCATCTCCGGAGACAAGAAGAGGGCAGGGGCGATTTTCTTCATGATCTCCTCCACCTCCCTCCAAAAGGGTGCCAACACCGAGCATTCCCACCAGATATGGAGGTAAGAACCCGGATCTCTATCACATCTCCAGCATCTCTCGTGTGGTGCCAATTTGTACGCGTAAAGCCATTGAGGTGTTTTATACCATCTAACGAGGAGTTTGTAATGGCTTTCTTGAGCAAGAACACACTGAGAGAGGCCGAAAGATGTGTTTAGGATTAAATGTGTGTCACTTGAAGAAAGAGTGATGCCCAACTCCTTTTCCCACGAAAGTAGGAAAGCGGGTTTGGATGGATACGTTTTAATGATAAATTGTTTACGGATCAGCGATAATTTCCTCCGTTTTGGGTTATGTTCCTTTAGCGCTTTTTCGAGATGCGTCTGGGGCCTAGTAGATGGGAATTTTTTGAAGAATTCCCCAAACATCCTCTCGACTGAAGCCAATTGCAGGAAGGAAAATTTATGTTGTGGCAATAAGGTTTTAAGTGCTTCAGCGGGACTTAAGTGCGCTAGCACTTGAAGGTCACTTATATTGAGCGAGTTGAATCTTTTCCATATTGACCTGGTAGCCGAGTCAAGAGGTATGTCTAGGAGCCTCGGGAGAAGACTAAGTGGGGCAAGTGTGGGCGGCTCAGGAATCAACTCCTCCTTCAGATCAGCCCAAGTCTCGCAAGGACCCTTAATCAGGGGGTTGAAGTTTTTGGCTCTGCATTTGGTTTTTGATGGAAACCAGAGATCCTCTATAAATGCATCGCCACCTGCGTATTTAGCCAGCGAAACGAAGAGCTGATCCTTTATTGGGTGGACCAGGTCCATCCAGTAGCCCACAAGTGATGCCTTGTAGAAATCCCGGATGTCCGGGAGGTCAATACCGCCCTCCATCCTCCTTCTCGTCATCAAGCTAAAGGCTAACCTCGGTCTCCTCTGCCTCCAGACGTACCCAGTAAACGCCCTACGAAGAGCTGTAAAGAAACTCACCGGCAGGAGGATAGGGAGCATCCTTATTTTATAGGTAATTATGGGTAAAATGTAAGTTTTTAGGATATTCTTTCTCCCAAACCATGAAATACGGGGGATATCATATAGTTTCAGAAGGTTTTTAATCTGTTCTAATAAGGGAGGAAAGTTAGCGGCGTATAGCTTATTGAGGTCCCTAGTGATCTTGACACCCAGAAAGTCTATTGAGGAATTCGCCCATGTGAAGGGTGAGTTTTCTTTTAATTTTCTAATTTGGTTCCACGGAGTAGACACATTAAGGACCGTAGACTTCCCGTAATTGATTTTAAAATTAGAAATTAAACCGAAGTTATTGAGCAGATCAGTCAACCTGGGGAGGCCCTCCTCTGGGTTTGACACCAAGAAAACTATATCGTCTGCAAAGGCGGTAGTATAGAGGGTATGATGTTCCCATGAGATACCTGTGATATCAGGGTCATGTCTAACTAGTTGGAGGAGGGGTTCTAGGGCTAGGACGAACAACGTGGGTGATAGGGGGCAGCCTTGGCGGGTTCCGTTCTTAATGTCGAAGGGGGCGGAAAGAATTTCATTAATTTTGAGTCTGGCGTAAGGGGCTGCGTACAAGGAGAAGATAGCAGAGACAAAGGCCGGAGGGAAATTAAAGCGGTCTAGGACCTCTTTCATGTAAGCCCAGTCGACGCGATCGAACGCCTTTTCGGCGTCTGTTCCCACCAGAACCAATGGGATGTGGTGCTTTTGGGCTAGGCGTATCGCATGGAGTAACCTGCGGCAATTGTCTCTGCCCTCCCTCCCACGCACAAAGCCTGCCTGCTCCTCATTGACTAGAAGGGGAATAAGACTATCCATTCTCTTTGCAAGGAGTTTCGCCCATAATTTAATATCAAAGTTAATCAAGGAGATTGGGCGATAATTACCGCATATCTCCGGATCCTTATCCTGTTTATGAATTAAGGTAATGTGTGCTTCGGCCGCTTGCTTGGGCAGGGTAGCTCCTTTTAATAAAGCGTTGAAGAGTTCAGTGAGTCTGGGGGTCAAGATAGAGCTAAAGGCTTTATAGTATGGGAGGTTAAGGCCATCTGGACCCGGGCTCTTGTTCTGAGGGCTAGAGGCAAGGAGCTGTTCTACTTCTGGTTGCGTTACAGGAGTCAGTAGTGAGGCTACTTGTGTGTCGTTTAGTTTCGGAAGTTGCGCGCTGCGGAGGGCGGATACAGTCAACTTTTTTATATCTAAACCCTCGGGGTGGGGGGTGTCATGTTTAATGTCATACAGGCGGGAATAGTATCCTTGGCACGCGTCGGCGATTTCCGCTGAGGAGGTCACCAGCGAGCCTGTGTGAGACTTAATGGATTTAATGAAGCTTTTTGCGCGCGCTTTCTTTATTAGGGCGGTCATAAGTTTACTCCCTTTATTGCCTTGAGCATATACCGCGTGTTTGAAGTAAAGTTGTTTTCTATTGAATTTTGACTCTAAAATTTGTTTAAGCTCCCTCCTCAGAGCGGTTAGATCATCCATAATAGTCTTAGTTTGGGACAATTTTGCCTGTAGTTCTAATTTCGAAATTCTATTTAGTTTGTCGTCTATAGCTTTTTGTTGGAGTTTTTTTGTTTTGGAACCTAATGCTATCAAAAGACCTCTTGTGAAGGCCTTGTGGGCCTCCCAAACCACCGGGACCTCCGGGCCATCCTCCCCGTTCAGGAGAAAATACTCTTCGATGAGTTTAGAGAGGCGTTCTCTTTCTTCAATCGGGTCTAGTAGTGAGGCGTTTAGGCGCCATCTCCACTCTTTAGGCTTGGGATGCGATAAGCGCAAATCAAGGTGGGTCGGGGCGTGGTCAGAGATAGTGATAATATCTATCTTGGCTCCCACTAAGGAGGTCAGGAGGTCAGAGGAGACGAAAATGTAGTCCAGCCTCTGATACGATTTATGGACGTGGGAATAGAAGGTATAATCCTTCGTAGAGGGATTCAGGATACGCCACCCGTCCACCAGGTTAAGGTCCTGGAGCACACGCGCGAGCCTCCTGAGTTTTAGCTGAGAGATATGTGATCGACCCGTTGAGGAGTCGATCAGAGGGTGGAGTGCTACATTCATGTCTCCTCCCAGGATCAGGTGGCCTTCCATGAAGTGACTCAGAGTTGTCAGTTGTTTGATTAGCCAAGGGATTTGGTCCGCGTTTGGGGCATAAAGATTTGCTATGGTCATTTTTGTATTGTTGACCAGCCCCTTCAAGAAGAGGACTCTGCCCTCTCCGTCTCTATATTCGGAGGTGCAGGAGAAGTTAAGGGACTTGTGGAAATATGTTGACACCCCCTTGGAGGACGAGGATGGGTGAGCGCAATGAAAGCTCTGCTCAAAGTGTCTGCCCGGAAGGGAGAGACACTTCGTTTTTTTGAAGTGCGTTTCCTGCAAAAGGAGAATTTTTGTGCCATACCTCTTGGCCAACAGAGAGATGTTATGCCTCTTCATCGGAGAATTAAGGCCCTTCACATTGAAGGATGTAACCCGTAGATCATCCATCGTGCGGTAGGTGGTTAGGCTTCACCAGGGAGAGAATCCCAGTCGGGACCTTCTGCTAGAATATAAGAGTAGAGTTACAATAAACCAGGACTAGAGTTCAGGCCCACAGTAGTGAATTGTGCCTTAGTTAGTTGTTGGGAGGAGGGCGTGGGTGTAAGGTGGGTGGTAGGTGGTTGGAAAAGACACCAGGAGTGGAGGGCGAGGGTAGACGGATTCAAACGAGAGGGTGGGGGTACACAACTGAATGCTCCTAAAAGGATGAGGACAATAATATACAGAAGGTTGGAGCGAGTCTTCTAAGTTTGATAAGAATAACGATAAGGATCCGGAAAACTCTTTCCAGTAAAAATTGTGAACGAGGAAAAGCGAGCACCGCACTAAGACAGTCAGCCGTAGGGCTTGAAGTAAACCGGCTCGGCGGGCTGCCCCTCGGGACCTAAAAAGTGGGGTATATAGACAGTAAGAACACAGAAGCATGAATACAGTTGAAAATAGGACACTTAGGAAACCTATTGCATGTAACCAGAAGAATAAACTTATAACAGGCGGCAGGATATCCAACAGGACCCTGTCGCTTATAAGGTACAGATATTAGCTCTGTGATGGACCACATAGGGGTGGCAGATACATTATCTGTCCCCTCCACTCAGCTATATGCTCGCTGAATGTTTAAGGTGGTACGACATGGTCAGATCACAGAGCCCCAAAACTTTAAGTGGACATTAAATAAATACGTGAAACCAGGAGAGTAGAGTCCTAATTCAGGTGCAGTCTCCTGAAGCTTCCTCTCGGGCCTTTTTCTTTTTCCCCCTTGGGGATTTCGTGTTTGCCACCGGTTGCCACTTATCTGGGGGGTCCAGACGAGGTAGGCTGGGGAAATCGGGAATCGGCAGCCAGCAAGGTAGATTTATAGGCTCCATTTCGAGGATCTGCCAGCAGCTCTGTAGGTCCTCCGGAGAGCGGATGTTTAGCTTACGCCCTTTGTGAGTGATACCGATGCCGAATGGAAAAAGCCACGCATATTTGATATTATTTGCCCTTAAAGCGTCCAGTAGGGGGCGTAGCAGGCGGCGTTTTGCGAGCGTGGATGGTGCCAAGTCCTGAAATAGTTGAATTGGGGAGTCTGCATAGGAGAGGTCTTTGTGGTTTCTTGCTGCTCTCAGGATTGCTATCGCATCTGGGAAGTTCAACAACTTACACACAATGTCTCTTGGGGGTTCAGAAGGTGAGGGCGGGGGCCTCAGGGCTCTATGGATGCGTTCTATGGAGATGCCATCTGCTCTATCAGCACCCAGGATCAGGGAGAAGATCTCCCCGGCGATTTTAGGGAGCGCCTCCGCGGCCCAGGATTCTAGGAGGCCCTTTATGCGTATGTTATTGCGTCTATTTCTGTTTTCGATATCCTCCTGCATAATAAGGGCTTTGTTGAGGTGGGCGTGATGCTCAATTAGGACTTTCTCCATGTCGAGAGCATGCGCTGAGATGGAGGCAGAGGAGGACTCTAAGTCATCTACCCTTCTGCCTAGGTGCTTCATTTCTTCTTTGATTTCTCCTAACTCCATAAGAACAGGTTTCATAGTAGAGGTCATGAGGTCCCTCATAAAGGTCTTTGAGATACTTTCACCCTCTTCCCCCTCTGAGTCCCCCTCGTCTTCTTTATCTGTGCTGGCTGCTCTGCTGGGTTCTTGAGAGGGTGTCAACTTAACTGTGTCGTGCAGAGACCTTGCGCTACGCTCTTTCAGATAGCGCTGCATATCGGCTTGTCCCTTGTTTGAACGGGGGGTACCTTGAGGGTCACTGCTTTTTTCTTTACTTATCTTCCCCATTTTGATATCAAGATTGCTGTTAGAGGTCCCGATAGGTGCCGCCGCGGCGGTACTATCTTTTAGCACATCGTTTCTCCGGTGGGGGGCTCCACCCCCTGAATAGACTGTGAGAAACCGTGGGTGTTTCTAGGAGAGAGGGTGTATTCGGCTATTTGCTGCTTGAGGACGAAAATAATGCGCTGCGAAGTGCATATGCGAGAAAGTGTGGGCGCACTTGTCAGGGTTAGGCCTTTGTGTGGTTTTCGTGTGATGAATCTCTGTTAGGACTTTCCTTCTGAGCCCCTATGAGCTCTTCTGGTACCACAGTCTTAAGTTGTAAGCGGGGGGAGGAGGGGGGGATGCCCACAGTAAGTGATGCTGCTTGTATCTTCTGGTCGGTTATTACCAGGGAAAAAATCTTATCTTGCCCCCAGTCTGGTAACTTTTGAGTAAATGTATGATAAGTTATATTCTGGGGAAGGGGGGAGGGGAGTCCACCTCCTTGAAAGCGCTGGGTACTGCACTTCAGGTCTGGTACCGGTTTTTATGCGACTAATATTCACATACACTTCCCATCTCAGGTGAGGGACCCCACAGACAGAGGAGAGGGGGAGGGATCTTCTTCTTAACTCTACAGGTGCCGGGGTGCTGTATAGTCAGGCCATTTCTAATTGAGGGTTATAGACTGTCCTCAGGTACCGCTCTTGGAGCCACAATGCTGGGGGGGGGGGGGGCCGCTGCAGTGCGGGATGCCCGGTGATGTTGGAGCTATCGGTTTGGTCCCTTCGGGTGGCGTCCTGCGTTCTCCCCGCACAGACTTGCGCTGCAAGGGCCACCGGGTACTTAAGCTCTGGGGAAGCTTATTCGAAGATGGCGCCGGGGAGCCGAACTTCCGGTCCGCTCCTTACCAAGAAGCGCACGCTGACTCTCTGACCGGAGCGCTCCGAGGCCGGGCTGTTCAGATGGGATCCCGCCCGGGCTTCCTCTCCCCGTCTAACCTTGTTCCAGCGCCGCGCTGTTGTAAAGGACCGGGATGATCTTATGGGCGAAGATGAAGGGAGCGCTCCACTTCCGGTCCGCGCTGACGATCTACTCCAGGGCCCGGCTTCAGCGCAGAAGGTAGGCCCCGCACCGCGACTCGGCTTAATCCGTCCCGGATCTCCTCCTGTTAGGCCTCAGCTTGCGAGGCAGCGTAGGCTGATGTTGAGTGGGATAGAAATGACCCAGAGGAGCCCGCAGGGGAGATAAATCGTCTCTCACTGCAGGAGCACTGATGCCATGCGACCACTCTCTCGGCAAGCTAGGCTCCGCCCCCAGCCAACCCTTTTTTTGTGGCTAATTGGGTGCTCACTATCAGAATGACTTTTGTTCTGTCTTTCCTCACTTTCTTCAGTACTGCTGGTAACAGGAATATTGGTGGGAATGCATATGCTAGATTGAAGCATTGTTTCTCAGCACATGCATCTGTGCCCATCAGACATTCTCTTGGGTTTAGACAGAAAAAACAACCTACTTTTTTGTTTGCTCTTGTTGGAAATAAGTCGATCTGAGGTCTTCCCCATAAATTAGTAATTTCTTGAAAGTCGATTGATTTAAAACCCATTCTCCTTGACTTAGACTGCAACGACTGAGGAAATCCATAGCTTTGTTCTCTTTTCCTCTGATGTACAGCAGATATGGAGAATAGGCTGCTCTCATGTCCAGCCACATGAAGTCCCATCAGAAGTGACAGGGCTAGGTGCCAAAAAGAAGCAGGGCCTCCTTTTCCTCCCCATGCTATGCAAATGATTACAAACAGGTTGTAAGTGACTTTCATGTCACTTCCAGATGCCCAGAGAGCTTTACCTGCCTCCTTTTCTATCTCCCAGTGGAACTAAGAGTGATTTCCTGAGATGGATAACCACCTGTCATTCAACTAGAGTCGGTTCATATGACAATGCAGGCCATGGAACACTTTGGAGGAAAGCACCCCTGTTACCAGGTATCCATGTTCTCTTCACCCTGACTAAGCAAGGACTACAAGTGCCCCCCCCCCCCCCCCAAAGACAGGAAACCACAGATGTGATAAGAGGTCTACCTTTAATGCAGGTTTCCTATCTTTGGGAGCAGATCCTCTCTCCTGGTGCCATTATGCGAGAGAAGAAGAAAGTGCTTGATGAATGAATACTTTGAAAAGTAAAAGTTGGCTTTCCAGTGCATCCCAATGAAGTCAAGGATGCTGTACAGAAAATTACAGAAGAGACTGCACATCAAATCATTTTACAGGCAACTGAAAGGGTAAACTCCCAACTCCCCAAGCATCACTTTGGAAATATAGACAATTAGGAAAGGTCAAGTGAAATGGCAATGACTAACCATTCAGGTAAGCCTATTGGTGCCAAATTCTTCATAATTGTGGAGCATGAAGACAAAGATTTTCCAGGGAGTCGTGACTGGAAAGACAGATGATGAGGTTGAAATTAGTACAATGATAATAAACTATCCACGATATTGGAAATGGCCAAAGAAGAAAAAAAAAGTTTGGTACTATGAAGATGCTGTTAAAGAAAAAGACACTTGACAATAGTGTGCTGTGCTGTCAACTTGAGGAAGGCTCTGTGCAGCCGATACGCGTCTGGTCCAGAGATGTGTATACCTGGCAAATTTTAAATATGTTTAAATAAAGGAAGATTATACATTTTATTCTGCAAGCAAGCGTGGATAACACTTTTTCCTGCATGGAATTTTCTGCTGTTAAAGAAAGCATATGTGCATCTGTATTAGTGAACAAGCATGGTTATTATAGTATCCCTGAAACAGAAATGCATAGAAAGTGGTAAGCTATACAAGGGGAAAAAATTAAACAAACTATGTCATAGTGGTTCTATCTAAATTGATGGTGGTCATTAACTAGACTTTAAAAGGATACTAACCTTATCAGGCAATGTATGCTCATCTAATAGCCTGTGTGTGTCTCATTGATCTTATAACGTGCTTTCATTAAAAAAAAACTTATTTCAAGCTTCTGCCACTATGGGTCTCCCCTCCAGTCCCTCCACAATCCACTCCCTATTGTTAGGCATTCAGTGTCTCTAGTAACTGGATCACAAAGATGTCTAGTTAGATGGGGGGAGGGGCTATCCTTACATGCCCTACTCTCCTGCACTCAAACTGCTCTGCCTGTTGTCAGATGCTCTCTAATCTGCAGTTGGTGTGTTGACAATATTTGCCTTTCCTTGATGTTATATTTATCTATCCTGGTACGTGCAGTTATCTTTATGTTGTAGACAGTATATGTTTTTCCAGTTTTCTGGGGGCAAAGCATTATAATTCTTATTGGACAGGTCTTTATTATCTCATTTACTGGATGTGTGTGTGTGCATGGTCACAGCATATATAGAGATATATGGAGAGCAAATATAGAGCATATATCTCTCTATATACACTGTGACCATGCATATGTATTCTTTATTTTTATTAGATCCACTTGGGGACCTAAATATGTAATCAATCGATTGCTTGCACGATATACTGCAATACTTCTGTATTGCAGTATATTTTACTCTTCATTATTGCTGGCAGCAGGCCTTGATAGGTTGAAATCCATGGTAGACCTTGGTACCTTCACTATACCCCTGGCTGACATGACAACTCATTGACACCCCATGATCATGTTGTGGGTTGATGGGGCAACACGATCATGGGGTGCCGATGAGTTGTCATGCTAGCTAATTGAAGCCATTAGCTAGAAATTTCATGTCTAGCTAATGGTTTCAATGGCATGATCAGTATTGACCATAGCATCTAAGTGTTTAAACAACTTTGAACTAAGCTAGCATAAATTGTGGGTGGGTGTCAGCTACTTCATTCAGTTGGCACCCACTAGGGATGGAACATGCTCGATGATTGAGCCCTTTCCTTAACTCCCTTGATAACTAATGACATACAGGTAAGTTGTTGGTTGTTAAGGGATTAAACTTCTGCAAAGAATATTCATAAAACTGCTTACTTTACCTGCTTTAAAAACTAAGCACACACATTATGATGAATAATAAACTCTGCTTCTGTGTAGTTAATGACATAGGGAAATTATAGAGAGATAAGGTAAATTGACAATTAAAATTGGTGATATATTATTAAAAAATACATATTTTTATTTAATGCAAATACTTTATTTCTGAACTAAAGTGATCCAAAATAACATATCCAATTAAGAATAATGCAGCTGCACAATTGAATATCGATCAACACACTTACCTCCAGTTCAAGTATTCATAGATAATTCTATAAAAATCCCGACCAGAGCCATGATTGATATTGCCATGCAGCTAGGATATATGTACACTACCCATTCTCATTTTGTCCAGTAACACAGTAAATCACAGTAGTTAAACTATCTCAATCTCAAATTTTCCACCTGACATCTTCCAAAATGCTCATGTTCAGGCAATATGTTGCTGTCTGCTTGTCTTTCGACTACGTACTGAATCTATCATAGTAGAGATTGATATGACTGATATGCGATACCAAGCAAACACATTACACCAGTTTAGGAACAAGCTGAGTACAAGAGTGTCATGATTCTAGAAGCAACATAAACTCCAGGACTTTTTAATGAAATCTCCTCCCCATGCTTTAAATGGAACAGGTTGGATAGAGCATCATATTACATATCTATGTATGAGTTTGTGACCACTTCCTGTAGGGTAGACTGCCACATATACAGTACAAGTACACACATATGCACTCAGTATAAACTTTACATTAATGTAATATAGTAATTCATTTTTGTGCTAAAACTTATAATGAGAGTAACAGTGAACTAACAATGGTTGTGTTTCTTGGAACCCTATAGTGTGTATTTTAAGTTAGGTCGATCTATACTACTTGCCAGCTGTTCGAGGAACTTAACTCCTGCTTTAAACCTCTAATAACAGAAAGATTAGACTAAATGTGTCTTGTAATTCCTACTTGTTAAAGCAATCTTTCATTTGATATTATTAAACAGAAGAGCAGCCTCTACTGGAAACAGGCACAGAACTACAAGTAGAGTGGATATGCTGAATCTAAGATATATATTTCTTTTTCACACAATAGTTATGCTTACCTTCTAATTATAACGAATTTTACTGTATATGTAGCAAATATACGGGAGATAAAAAGAATAACAAAATGGAATGAACAAACAGAATGAAAAATATTACCAATTAGTAAAAATCTACAGAAAGGTATAAAACTTATTCTGTGCAAGGTAGACATGGAATGAACAGGATATACATATGTGCAGTTTATAGTGCAATGAACAGATATTCGACAAAAGTAATATCCTAATAATTTTCCTATGCAGGAGATATGTAGAATGAACAGGGTAGTTGTGTAGTTTAGGGCAAAGTCAGACGAACGTTTTTTGCACACACCTATGTGCGCAAAAAAGCGCATTTGATAGAACCATTGGTTCCCTAAGTTGTGTTCACATGTCCGTCTTTAGGAAAGATAGGACTTCTGTGCACCAGGAAGGTCGGTCCTGTGTGGAAAGATTCCCCTCAGGGAGTCCCCTTATCAGCACTGTCACAGTGTTCAGTGACAAGGGGACTCCCCGTAAGGATGAAGGAATCTGCTGCCACAGCCGGCCCCATTAAAAGCAATGCAGGGATTTGGGGGGGAAGAGCTTGCAATATAAGCTTTTCCTGGAAAATAATCCCTAGCTGGGGTAAAACAAAATGCATCCCCTCTCCACCGCTGTTGGAGCTCCTGCGCGTCTTGTCGCTGGCTTAAATGGTACTCTTTTGCTCTTTTGCTGCTTTTTCTCCTGCCAGGGATTGAGAAAAATCTAAAAAAAATCCTAAAAACTATATTTGTTTTTTTTTATATATCAATTAAAAATTAGGGCACAACACATAGGACAGCGCCACTGTTAGCGACCCAATGACAAATAGACACACATAACATACATGAACTACAAACCCTACTCTGCCACCTAATCAATGCATGTACACAGGTAGAGAGTGAAGGTCTGTAATGGGGATGCTACAGTATCCTATTGATTAGATTATTGAATGCACACACACTCACCAACAAATTGGTTTAACCCATGCATACATAGCCATTGTCTAATGTTAGGGGTCTCAAAGGTAGCAGATCAATCAATGACCAACTGTCAACTTTGTTGGTCAACGAGTGCAACCACACGTGTGCAGTGTGTGTAAAGTCAGAGAATTCTAAGATCAAATGATATGGCTTATCACACTCAATGGGTAGGTATCTCTGTACCATCAACCACTGTAGTGTCTTGATACGCAGCCGGTGATACTCATAAATGCATGCATATGATTCCTAATGCATACTCATTGGTCATTTATTATTCATAATTAGGGATGAGCAAGTATACTCGCTAAAGGCAATTGCTCAAGCGAGTATTGCCTTTAGCGAGTATCTCCCCCTGCTCGAGACTGAAGGTTCAGGTGCCGGCGCGGGGGAGCGGTGAGTAGCGGCTGTCAGCAGGAGGGAGCGGGGGGGGGGGAGAGAGAGATCTCCCCTCCGTTCCGCCCCGCTCTCTCCCGCAGCTCCGTGCCCGCTGCCGGCACCCGAACCTTCAGTTTCGAGCGGGGGAGATACTCGCTAAAGGCAATGCTCGCTCAAGCAATTGCCTTTAGTGAGTATACTCGCTCATCTATATTCATAATGCATACTCATTGCTCATTCATTATTCTTGTTCATTCATTGTTCATAATGCATACTCATTATTCATTCAATATTCAACATGTTTCCCCACTGATACTGTGGTTCATCAGGAATGCTTAATGAGTTTTGGACAAGATGGTTTATATCCAAACTGTCCAAAAGAGCACCTATAGAGTGGATAGGGTGCCAAATCAAGACTAATCACCACAGTCAGTACATGAGGTTAGAGGATACTGTTTTTAGACAAGTCATATATGGAAAAACCTATATAGATCAGATAAGAATCTTGTATGAGGAGCATGGAAGTGTTTTTAGGATATAAGGGTTTTTTTTTTTTTTTGGGAGTATCAGTTCAGAGTCCGAACAGACCTTGGGTATCGACTATTATCAATGGCTATTATCCATCAGTAGCACTTTTAGAGTGTATCACTGGTCAAAAGTGCCAAAGTACCAGTAATACCAGAATGGTCATTATTCACTGAGAAGATGATAGTACTATGGGAATGACCCCGAGAGGAACACAATTGCAAACCTCCAAGATATAGGCCTCTGATTATTATCAACTAAATATATATGAGGAATTCCTGTAGCCTAACTATATATCACAAAGTAGTATCCCCAGTGCACCCAAGGTACACAATTTCTTATTCTATGTTGTAAGTTTTTGTTTTGGGTCTGTGCTCCTTGATTAATCCTTTTCCCCTCGTCACTCTTTCTTATTCTCCTCAATTCTATCTGGCACAATCGCCCACCTCAGGGTCTACTGGGTTAGTACAAAAAATAACAAACCAAGAGTATAGCCTCTAACCCTGATGGTGGAAATACGGGGAAAGAAGGTTGCCTCAGCAACATAGAAGGGGGTTCTTTGCTGTAAGAGCAGTAAGTCTGTGGAACTCTCTGCCTGAGGACGTGGTGATGGCAAACCTACTAAAACAGTTAAAGAGGTTTTTCTTTAGTTTAACAATATTACATGTGAAAGTCAGAAGGATTGTGGATCCAGGGAGTTATTCTGATTGCAAGACTTGGAGTTGGGAAAGATTTCTTTCATTTAAAAGGAGGAAAACTGGCTTCTAGTTCATGTTTTTTTTATTGCCTTTCTTTGGAACAACATTGCAGGAAAATAGGCTGATCTCGATTGACATTAGTTTTCTTTTAGCAAAAAATGACTACAACCATAGGTTACTCTGCCTATCTGTATATTCCACTATAAACTACATATGTATCCTGTTCGTTCTAGGTCTATTAGGCACAGGAAAATTATTACGGATCTATTTTATTGAACTATTTATTCCACTAAAAACCGCACATCTATCCTGTTCATTTTACATCTGTCTTGCACAGGAAAATTATTAAGCACCTACTTAAGTGGAATATATGTTCATTCCACTATAAACAGTATGTATATCCTGTTCATTGCATATCTATCAGGTACAAGAAAATTAATATGCATCTATCTATGTGAAATATATGTTCATCTAACTATGAAATACTCATCTATCCTGTTCATTCAACATTTATCAAGCAGGGGAAAATTAATATGTATCTACTTATGTGCTATATCTGTTCATTACACTATAAACAGTATATATATATCCTGTTCATGCCACATCTACTATGCATGAAAAAGTTCTTAGGCATCTACTTATGTGCCTACTTAATTGCTAATTTCACTGTAAACTACACATATTACCCGGTTCATTCCATGTCTATTCGGAAAATAAAAAGTAGTATTCATCTACATATGTGGAATATCTGTTTGCTCCCCTATAAACTACATATCTATCCTGCTCATCCCACATCTACTTTGCACAGGAAAAAATATTAGACATTTACTTTTATGGAATATTTATTAATTCCACTGTAAACTACACATTTATATGACGCCTATATTCCACTATAAATTACAGATATATCCTGCTCATTTCACATCTAGAAGGCAAATGGAAAATTACTAGGGATCTACTTATGGGGAATATATGTTCATTCAACTATGAAGTACACATCTATCTTGTTCATTCCACATCTATCTTGAAAAGGAAAATCATAAGTATCTACTTTTGCGGTATATATATTTATTGCACTGTTAACTACACCTATATCCTGTTCGTTCCACATCTATCTTGAAAAGGAAAATTATCAGGCACCTAGTTATGGGCTATTGGACACCTACTTCTGTGCAATATCTATTTGTTCCACTGTAAGGCTGTGGTCAGATGAGTGTGGTTTACACGCTGCTAAGCAACGTGTAAACCACGCTCCTAACATGCAGGGAATTCAGCGCGTGAATGGGCTGCCCCTAGCTCCGCGGAGCAGCTCAGTCACACGTCCATGGTGCGGGCAGCCTACTTTCATGGCTCCCATAGGAGCCTGTGGTAAGCACCCTGGACAGTGCGCACCATGGAGCTGACAGGCGAGTCAGATTCTGCGCTCCTAAAATGGGTCCACGTGAGCGCTTCCATATCAACCTATTAGTTGCTATAGAAGTGTGGTTTTACACGCTCTTCTGACCAAGCCCTAAACATTACATTTATCATGTTCATTCCACATATATCTTACACAGGAAAATTATTAGGCATCTGCTTATGTGGAAATTCTATTCATTCGACTGCAAAGTACAGATATATCATGTTCATTTCACATCAATCTTGAAAAGGAAAATTATTAGGCACCTACATCTGTGCAATATCTGTTTGTTCCAATATAAACAGTTTACATATTCTGCTCACTTCACATCTATTATGCACAGGAAAATTAGTAGGAATCTACTTATGTTGAATATCTGTTCATTCCTCTACAAACTACATGTATATCTATACTCAGCTCATTCAAGCTAAAATTTCACACGTAGAGCTGGGTGTTTTGGACAAATGGCATGAAATAATTCCCTTGCTTTCTGAAGAGGAGTGGAGTATCGCAATGTCCTCCTACACATCAGTCTCACCAGCAGCTAACAACAAGATGATTCAATTGCACATTATACATCACTGTTACTTGAGACCAAGCAAACTCTATAAGATAAATAGAACTATTAACACACAATGTCATCGCTGTCAGACACCCAAGCCTAACTTTACCATTGGGGGTGGAGTTGCCCGATGATATACTCCTTCTGGTCAAAGGTTACAGATTTCTTGGGATACCTATTGGGTAAGCCCTTAGGGGAACATCTGTGACTTACATGGTGATATAAGGACATGTTGGTCTTTACTATAATGCAGAATAAATGAAGATATAAAGACGGGGGTAAGGAGATGGGCATTTGTACCTTGAATATTATGCTGCTTGTCTCCTATCAGGGAATTTTGTGAGGGAAAAGATGGACAAATGTGGGACTGGTTATAGATTTACAACCTTCTGTGTATTACATTCCACGCCCCTGGAATCTTGGAGTGCTGAAAATATCTGAAGTAGGATTAAAAGATGACATAGTTTATTGAAACCAGGACAGAGAAACGAAGTGGCCAGTTTTCAGTGCAGAGGGAACCCTCCCTCCTCGGCCATCCAACTTACAGCAGCAAAGTAACAAAACTCTCGCTGAAGACTCCAATTAATCAGACCACAGAAGATCTGTCCTGCAGTGCATCTTCTTTCACTCCCCCGCCTCCACACTAATGCCCCATTTACACGGGACGACAGTCGGCTAAACGACTGCATGAGTGCTGATGGGGGTGGGGGGATTTTTACAGAATTGCTTTGATTATGCATTCTCCCAATCTAAAAGATTCATATACTGTAAAGTAAAACCGAACATCCTCCGCATATTTCTAAAATGATGACTAGAAATGTACTGTATGACTTGTTCAGTAAAAAAAAAAAAAAACAAGGCATGACATAACTAAGGATTCCTAAGCATAAAAAGTTATGGCTCACAGAATGCTAGTAGTTGAAAACGAAAAACTTATCTTGGCCCTCGAGGCCAAAATTGGTTCGGTTCTTAAGGCTTTATATAACAATAAATAAAAAGGTCCATATAAATAGCAAGGTCTTCAGCTTATTTCTACTGGCTCTATTGCTTCCAGTATAGAAAGATTTCATGCTATCAAGTACAGTAGTTCCAATAAAAAGAAATTGCTGACAGAATTTGGTGGATTATTGGGTGTTGTATTAAAGTGTACTAGTGTAAATGATTTAGAGCATTCTCCTATATACAGTACTTGATAAAGCTATAGCTCTCTGCTTTATCAGCACGCACCAACATTTTCATGTTCCCTTACGTACATACCTGTAGAAATTTCAATAACATTCATTTTTCTTGTTATTAAAGTAAAACTTTAAATTTCTCACAATTAGATTATTGTTTTTCTTCTGGAACATTTTGAAGCATGCCTGTGATAGATTAAAGGTTTTCCTAAGAAATAAAGTAATCCAAAACTAGAATGTAAGTAGAAAATACATAAATAAAAAACAGTAATAAACATTACAAATGGTAAAATACAAAATCTAAATAAATAAATGGTCAAACTGAATCTACTTTGTGGTCTGTGTCATCTATATTTCTGACAAATACTAGAATAGCCTTGTAAATTTAGATATTAAAAAAAAAATTAAAGACAGAAGTACATAAGAAAATGATAAGGAAAGAAAATGTGTACTTTTCGTTCTGCACAGAGACTGTGTAAAAAGTTTGCTTACTGTCACAGAATCATAGAATGGTAGAGTTGGAAGAGACCTCCAGGGTCATCTGGTCCAACCCCCTGCTCAATGCAGGATTCACTAAATCATCCCAGACAGATATTTGTCCAGTCTTTGTTTGAACACTTCCATTAAAGGAGAACTCACCACTTCCTGTGGTAACCTGTTCCACTCATTGATCACCCTCACTGTCAAGAAGTTTTTTCTAATATCTAATTTGTGTCTCCTCCCTTTCAGTTTCATCCCATTGCTTCTAGTCTTTCCTTCTGCAGATGAGAATAGGGCCGATCCCTCTGCACTGTGACAGCCCTCCACATATTTGTAGACAACTATTAAGTCTCCGCTCTGCCTTCTTTTTTGCAAGCTAAATATTCCCAGATCCTTTAACTGTTCCTCATAGGACATGATTTGCAGACCACTCCCCATCTTGGTATTCTAGATAAGGTCTGACTAAGGAAGAGGGGAATAATTACCTCTCATGATCTAGACTCTATGCTTCTCTTAATACATCCCAGAATTGTGTTTGCCTTTTTGGCTGCTGCATCACATTATTGACTTATGTTCAGTCTATGATCTATTAGTATACCAAAGTCTTTTTCACACGTGCTGCTTATCCCAATGGCTCCCATTCTGTATGTTCCTTTTTTCATTTTTCTTGCCCAGAAGTAGGGCTTTGCATTTCTTCTAAATCTCTTAAATACCACTCTGTTAGTCACCACCCACTGTTCAAGCTTTTCTAGATCTTTTTTTTTTTTTAATGAATAAAATTTTATTGAAGTCTTTAAGATTAACATACAAAGCATCCCAAGCGGGAAGCATATCATTATACATTTTCGCATTGTGGTATAGAATATTCAACAAGAATTACTTCATACCATAATACGATCATTACTAAACGCCCAAAACTTTGTTATGCCCTCCTATATGGGCTTCTGTCCATGCAAAATAGAATGAAACAAAGAAAGAAGGAAGAGGGGGGGAGGTAGTGTGTGGGAAAGGAAAGGGGGGAATGGGGATAGGGGAAGAGATGAGCCCTAGAGGTAGACCAACATCTTTTTCACCTTTATCAAGCAATTCCTTCTACGGTTACTGACATCCAAATCCATATCCCTGTCCATGTCCAAGGTCCCCTCAACTGCTATTAAATGTAGGTGAGGCTTTAGTCAGACGGGCGTTTTTTCGCGCGATTTGCGGATCGCATGACGGATGCGCATCCGCAAATCGCGTGACCGGTGCGCGCAAGTCGCCCGCAAATCGCCCGAAAATCTGCTCCTAGCCGCGTTTCATTAGAAACGGGCCGGAGCTGTCCAGCGCATTGCATTCAATGGAGACGGCAATACAGCCGTCTCCATTTAAAGCAATGCGCTGCGGGCGAGCCCAGGATGAATTGTCGGTAAGGGCTTAAATATATAAGCCCTTACCTGCAATTCATCCTAAAATGTGTAAAAATAAAAAAAAATTGTATACTCACCTTCTCCCGGCAGCCGGAGCTCCGTGCGGCCGTCCTGCAGTGGGTGTGAAGGGGGTGTGAGTCAGACCTGCCCCCTGATTGGCTCAGCGCTGAATAGTGCCGAGAAGCAGTTCAGGAGAACTGACAGCGGCCGCGGCTGGACTCCGGCTGCAGCGGAAAGGTGAGTATACAATTTTTTTAAAATTTTAACACATTTTAGGATGAATTGCAGGGAAGGGCTTATATATTTAACCCCTTCCCGACAATTCACCCCGCGCACGCCGGCAGCCCATTGCTTTCAATGGAGCGGCTGTATTGCCGGCTGCATTGAATTCAATGGGCAAACATCGTTCTTCTCTGCCACAGCTGTTACAGCTGTGGCAGAGAAGAATGATTTGTCTTCTATATGTTCTCAATGGGGTCGGCGCTGCTGCCGCCGGCCCCATTGAGCGCATATAGAGAAGAGAACAGGAATCGCAGATAGGTGCGATCTGCGATTTTTTGCTCTATAATTTATCGAACGAGCGCATAAAAAGCACTCATGTGTCCGATACCATTGCAAAGCAATGGTTTTATAAAATCACCGGACGCATGCGGATGCGAAAATCGCGGCTAAAAACGCCCGTCTGACTAAGGCCTAAGAGTGCCAAGGCCCAATGTGCTGGGAAGGACACCCTTCTCTAATTTTATCCCAACCTGATAAAGGTTCCCAGACCTGATTATGTAGTGCAAGCTTTTTGGTCAAGCTGCCCCCAAGGGGCCCCATGTCCACACAAATATATCATCATTTTCCCTTAGTCCAACTAGAGAGTTCCTCTAAGTTATAAATTAGATCTACCTTCTCTCTCCACTGGGTCACAGTGGTAGGGATTCTCTGGAGCCAAAGGAGAGGGATCAAGGCTTTTGCGGCATCTAGGAGGAAAGCAATCAGCCTATCCTTAAGAGGATGGAAATCTTCAGAGGGTCTCCATAGAAAGACCATTTTCACCGATATAGAAAAACCTGGCTTAAGGGACCTTAGAACTCCCTCCACATCCCTCCAGAAAGCAGCAATGACTGAACACTCCCACCAGATGTGCCGGAAGGAACTTTCAGCTGAATCACATCTCCAGCACCTACCATGTGGGGCAACTAAGAAAAGATGGTTTAAAAGACAGCAGAGATGTAATAAGTCTCTTATGAAGATGTGCAATCGTTCTGTGTCTAGGAGTCCCTTCATGTACCAATTTTTCAAACAAAGTTGCTGGTCTGGTGGTCTTATAAAGTCTAAGGAAGCTATTAAACACCCTAGTAACATGTGCCCTCTGCAGGAAAGAAAAGGAATGCTGAGGGATTAGTGTTTGTAAAATATCTGAAGCATTCTTATGAGCTTGCATTTGTAGGTCTCCTAATTTTAATTCAGTGAATTTCCCCCAAATACTTCTAACCGAAGAGTCCATGGGAATGCCTAAAAATTTAAATAAGACGCTGAATGGAGCCATTGGAGACGGCTCAGGGGCCAAGGAGACCCTAAACCTATCCCAGGTCTCACAAGGGCCTCAAGTTAGCAGACTAATTTTGAACTCCTGGAAGGGAACCACAGATCTTCCAGTAGGGTATCTCCATATGAACCCACTACCAGATGTTGTAAAAGCATGTTCTTTGTAGGACTTACCAGTTCCATCCAGTAGTCAAGCTGGACTGCCTGTAAATGTTGTGAGCACATGGCAGGTCAATCCCCCATTCCCATCACCTTCTGATCATAAGGCTATAGGCCAGACAGGGTCTCTTCTGTCTCCAGACAAAACTCAGAAACGCCGAACAAAGAGATCTAAAGAAAAACTTTGGTATAAAGATTGGAAGCATTCGGAGTTTATATAGAATCACTGGGAGTACATAAGATTTTAAGATATTCTTTCTACCAAACTAAGAAATGTAGGGCAAGTCATATGAGTGAAGTATGTGCTAATAGAGGTTGAAAATTATTGAAATACAGATCTTCAGCTTTTTTAGTGATCTTGATTCTTAAGTAATCTATTGAGGTTTCCATTAAGGTGAAGGGTGAGCTGGATTTCCGAGAATTGCTGTGTTTAGTGGGGATAGAAATATTTAATATTGTAGATTTAGAAAAATTTACTTTGAAACTCGAAATAGTACCAAAAAATTCTAAGAGCGTGACAAGACTCAGAATACCTATCTCCAGCTCCGAGATCACGAACATATTGTCGTCTGCAAACGCGGCTTTAGAAAGAATGTGGGAGCCGAATCTAAGTCCTCTTATATCAGGGTTCCGTCTCACCCCCTGAAGGAGAGGTTCCATAGCTAAGATAAAAAGAGTCTGGGAGAGCAGACATTCCTGCCAAGTACCATTTCGAATATCAAATGCAGAGGAAAGTATATTGTTAATTTTCAATCTAGCATGGGGTTCTTTATAGAGAGAGAATATTGCCGATACAAATGGGGGTGGAAAATTAAATTGCGTCAAGACTCTTTTCATATAAACCCAGTCCACCCGGTGGAATTATCTTTACCTTCCCTTCTGTTATGGAATTCAACGTTCCGTCAATATGCTGTGAGGCTCCAAATCAGAGGTGGTTATGGCGGCCGCCGTGAGAAAGCAATGAAACACAGAGATCAGGCCTGTGTCTAGAAGCAATCTGTGTTTATTCTGTACATTGTCATTTCTTATACAAAAAAATAGAAGGAGTATCAGTAGGCGTATCAGTAGGCGTATCAGTGCAAAGGCTAGTGTTACAAAGTTCAATTTGTTATACTGAGGTCAAAGTACTAAGGTGGTGAATAATTGCGTTTTCTCAATAAACATGGCTTCTTTTGTTGGAATGTAGACTGACTGTCTAGTACCTTGATTCTTTATCACAATCTAAATTTTAATCACATGCCCTAGACAGCAGTTAATGATCGAAGCATTCCATTATCCTTTGATCATTGTAACGAGATTAACAAGATCTTGGAGACATGATGGACATTTAAGATTACACCTCTACTTAATGTAATTAAGTACTAACCTAAATGTACAAGCATTTATCGGAGCTTTTCATAGGACACAGAATAGAGTGTACAATTTAGGCCTAAAGCCTCCGGAAACGTATATCAAAGATACATACATATATAAATTAATATGTTCATAACCCTCACAATCCCCCATTTGAAACAGTCCATCTTGAAAAGAGCCTTTGTTGTGGTACTATCAAGGGTGCTAAGCCACCCCTGCCGGTCTTTCTATCCTCTTCGCCGGATCCCCACTGTTGTTGCTCTTTTACTCTTTTGACTGTTTTAACGATATCGTAGAGGGAGCGATTCCAGATAATTTGCTTCTCTCCGTATCCCACAGAATGTCCATAAGTTGCAAACACTCAAAAGAATGAACAAAAGAAACAGTATTAGTAATGGGTGAAACATAAAATCCATCATCTTTCCTGCTGTAGGTGACCATCCAGTAAAAATATCATACCAGTTACATTCTGTGTCTATCTGGATCTTATTACCTATGCTGACCAACTTATCTCCTACCCATATAGTTTGTTTTTCTAATTCCATAAGGGAGAGGTTAGTAACATCCAAATGCTTTTGAAGGTGTTCAGTGTCTTTCATTAGTCTTACAATTCTACCCAAGGATATAGTCAGATTTGACATAGGGATAGCATCTGGGTGCCAGTAATACTTTATTACAGCTTCAGCATCTGGCAAAAAGGTGTAAGTTTCTGTAAACCAATGTATCACCGATATGTTCTGTAAACACCCAGAAAATGGAGTGGTGAGATTATACATACTGGTGGTTTTAGTTTGGTTGGTAACAAAGCATATATATTGGGGGCCAACTTCTATCAGCATATGGAAAGACGCAGGTAGCACCGTCCAATCACATATGCTGACTGAAGGCTGCAGGAAACATGGCTCATATGCGGCTGTACTCCGTCCGCATACTAGGCCATCCAGTGTTTCTTCACAGTTCTCTATGCCATGGGTTTTATTTTTACTATCAATCATAGTACCTGTGAACTTGGGCAACCAATATTGGAAAGCATATAGAGGCGGTCCGAACACCACAGGTAGTACTACAAACTTACACATCAGGCTTGTGTCCTTTACATCATAAAAAGTCATTTCTCCAGTGCAATATTCATCAGAGCATTCTACACCATCAGCCCCGGGCCGTATCCAAGATGCTACTGGAATTACATTCTTGAAAATATTTCTCCACAATTTTTCATTATTTGTCATCAAATCTGACTCTGCTTTATCCTTCTCGTGAATCATATATACATATTGCAGGCTACATTGTGTATAGTTTATGAATTTACTCATATTTACAAACAAATCATTTTGAACCCCAAAACTCAGATTAAAAAGCGTTAATACATCCTTATTATATCCTAATGCAAGATGTTGGGGGAGGAATATGGAGGGCATCCATTGTGCCTGAATATTGACCAGATTAGACACATCTCTTCCTTCCCCTGCCATCTTATTTTTCATTACTTCTAAATCTATTGAATTTAAAACCCCTGTGCCTGCTCCTATTCCTCCAAGAAGAGTATCGTACCATTCTCTCTTCATTCTAGAGCATGATTTCATTACAGGGAAAGATATATTAAACTGCACTACGGTCCTCTGTTGTTTGGTTGAGACATTTTTACATGTATGGGGGAGCCTAACTAAATTGTCAGTGTGTACCACAGGGGTTGTTTCCAGGACGGTCAAAAGGTTTAACCACATTAGAGAGTTAGCTATAGGAGTACCATTAATGCACAGGAGAGTATATGTATCTTTTAAAGATATTGTCTGGTTTGTGCCTCCTCTTCCAACTTCGTCACCCTTACACATTAACGTTTTTGAAAGATGCTCATATGTGAACTGCTTATCTATATGAGCCACACATCCTTGGGTTAGTTTATAGCATGAGATATTTACTCTACTGATAATGTTTATCCAAGGATGCTCTCCTTCCTGTATGACATATGAACGACCTTTAAATTTATTGGAGGGGACATATAAGCCACTGGTCTCTCCTAGTGTAAAATTGGCTATTATGCACCTATGATTGCCTTCACATATGAACTCGTCTTGCTGTCTGGCTTTAGTTTTATTTGCCCAACCCCAGTAGCTTCTAACAACACCTCCTTCCTTAGTTTGTGCCAATTTCAACTTTCCCGCTGGCGTCAGGGTCCAGGCCCTGGCGATAAGCAGGAGAATTCCAAGCACCAGGAATAGTCTCATTTCTCTCATATTGTGGTTTCTTAACCTTTTTGCAATGTGAGGCATGTACCCAATTGGTTTTACCCTCTAGTTTGACGGCAGTACTGGTTGTGAGCAGCACTTGATACGGGCCGTCAAACCTTGGTTCCAATGTCCTCCTCACGTGTCTCTTTGTCACTACCCAATCTCCGGGCTGCAGATCATGCGTTCCTTCAAGAGAATTTGGATCTGGAATTGAAGAAAACACTTGATTGTGTGTTGCCTTTAGGCGTGCATTTAAGGACATAACATAGTCAGTTAGAGTACCATACTGGGCCTGCAGTACCTGTGGAAAGTACAGACCCAACCTGGGTGCACACCCAAACAAGATTTCATATGGTGATAATCCTGTTTTTCTGTTAGGCACATATCTGACTGAGAAAAGGGCCAATGGGAGGCACTCAGTCCATGGTTTGCCTGTTTCTTTCATTGCTTTCTGTATTTTTAGTTTTAGGGTACCATTCATCCTTTCTACCTTCCCACTACTTTGTGGATGATAAGGGGTGTGAAATGCTTGGGAAATACCCAGGGCAGACATGATGTGTTGCATTATTTCACCTGTGAAATGTATACCCCTGTCTGACTCGATTACCTCTGGTACCCCATACCTGCAGACTACCTCATTCATGAGCTTCTTTGCTGTTGCCTGAGCAGTTGCCTTGGTGATGGTGTAGGCCTCAACCCAACCTGAGAAGATATCAACAACAACAAGCACATATTCATATTTCCCCACACGTGGGAGCTGAATATAGTCAATTTGCAATCTCTGAAATGGGTAGAGTGGCCTAGGCAAGTGTTTTTGCGGGACCTTTACTTTCTGTCCTGGGTTGCTCACGGCACAGATCATACAAGATTGGACAAATGATGCAGCAGTTACAGAGAACCCAGGGGCCACCCATTCTCTCTCAAGCGTCAGTAGCATAGCTGCCTTCGATAGGTGAGTCTTTCCATGGATCAGCTGGGCTATCATGGGGTACAGGGATCGTGGTAGGCAAGTTCTACTGACTGTTTGCCATACGCCACCCTGTTCTACTGCTCCCATATTAGTCCATTTATCTTTTTCTTCTTTGCTGGCTTGTGACTGTAATGTCTTTAGTACATCAATGTCCATATTTTTATCAAAGTCCAAATCATAATCTCTGACTTGTGCGGTCAGTATCTTCTTTTCTTCTTTCTTCCATGGTTTGAGGGCCGCTGCCTTTGCTGTGAAGTCTGCGAGGGCGTTGCCTTTTGCTTCTGCAGTGTCGGCTTTAGTATGAGCTTTCACCTTTAGGATTGCTACTTTATCTGGTAGGAGTAGGACTTTCATAAGGTTCTGTACTGCTGCACCATTCTTAATGGGTTGTCCTACAGAAGTTAAAAATTGTCTGGCCTTCCATATTGGGCCGTAATCATGAGCTATGCCAAATGCATACCTGGAATCAGTGTAAACGTTTGCTGTTTTACCTTCTGCCACTCTACACGCCTCAGTGAGGGCCTTCAATTCCGCTTCTTGTGCTGAGACATGCGGAGGCAGAGCTTCTGCTTTTAGGACATCATGTTGTGTGACTACTGCATACCCGGTATGGAATCGGCCATCCTCACCTTGGTACCGTGAACCATCTACAAAAAGCTCAAAATGTGCATTGTCAATAGGCGTTTCAGTAACTGATTCAAAACCTGCAGTTTCTTGCTGCATCAATTCTAGACAGTCATGCTGGTGTTTTGAATCAAATAAATCAGAATCATGCTGTACAGAATTTAAAAATAACTGATCTGCAGTACCCAAATCCCCCACCCCCCCATTTGAATCGGGATACTCGATTGGAAGAAGAGTAGCCGGGTTCAAGGTAGTGCACCGTTGGAAGGAGATGTTAGGAGGCATGAGCAAGGCACATTGTAACCTTATTTGACGAGCTAGAGACAGGTGTTTAGGTTGTACTTGAGTGAGTATACTCTGGATGTCATGAGGGGTGAGAACCACTAGGGGGTAGTCCAGGACCAACTCAGAAGATTTGTCAACCATTGCTTGTACTGCTGCTACCGCACGGACACAGGAGGGGGCTCCTCGGGCCACCGGATCCAATCTCATGGAGTAATACCCAAGTGGCCGTGGACGTCCTCCATGTTTTTGTGTCAACACTGCCGTCGCATGACCAGAAAGTTCAGTGCAGAAGAGAGTGAAAGGTAGAGTGTAATTAGGAATTCCCAGTGCTGGAGAACTGAGAATAGAGAGTTTTAGTGTATGGAAATTGTCAGTTGCTTCAGGAGTGAGAGAGAAAGGAACACTTGGAAGACAATCATAGAGTGGTTGCATCAGGGATGAGGCAGAACGGATCCAAGGACGGCAGTATGAGACAAGCCCCAAAAAGGTGCGGAGTTTGGCAGCAGAAGAAGGTACAGAAATGGCTTGAACTGCAGCTTTTCGTTCTTCTGTGAGATGTTTGGTTCCTTGAGCTAGGCAATGGCCTAGAAACACAACCTTTTGTTTACAAAGCTGTAATTTTTCCTTTGAAGCCTTGCAGCCATTTTCTGCTAAAAATTTTAGAAGAGAAATGGATGCAGATTGACATGTTTTCAGATCCTCAGCACAAAGCAGAAGGTCATCAACATATTGCAACAGCACAGTTCCATCAGGTGGAGTCCAGGCCTGCAAAACAGACTGGAGTGCCTGGGTGTACATGTTTGGAGAATTCTGCGCACCTTATTGTTTACCCTTGAAGGTAAAAGCAAAAAGGTACTGGCAATCCGGATGGATCGGTACACTGAAAAACGCATTTGCAAGATCTATCACTGTAAAAAATGTCGCAGTGGGCGGGACTTGTGCTAAAAGCGTATGTGGATTTGGCACTACTGGGGTGTCGAGTACAGTTACTTTATTAATTTCCCGAAGATCATGTACCATGCGATAAACATCTGGTTGTCCCTTTTGTGTTTTCTTTTTAACTGGGAAGAGGGGAGTATTGGCTGGTGATGTTATTTCCCGTAGTGCCCCCATTTGAATTAAGTCTGTAATTTGTGGGCCTATAGAATCCTCTTGGGCCCTACCCAATGGATATTGTTTTACTTGGGGGGGCTACGCATCCTGGTTTTAGTGTGACTACCATGGGTGTCACATTCATATGACCAATATCTGTTTTGGACTTGGCCCAGAGTTCCTGTGGAACTTCCTGTAATATTATTTCCTCTTCTGTAGTTAAGAGGAAAATTGGCTGTGGATCATCTAGAGAAGCCACCATCTGGCAAAATTGTTCTGCGTTTGTTTTTGCAAAATCAATCTGCACTGTTCCTTCTTCAGTAAACTGAATGGAAGCTGACAGGGCAGAGAGTATGTCTGTGCCCATAACTGACAGTGGAATATCATCACTCACCAAGAGTTTTGTTAAAACTGTCTGGTCTCTGAATTTTATGGGGAGAGGGTCTGTTTCCTGAAGTTTCTTAGGAACTCCTTCAAGACCTACAACAGTTTGAGCTGTATTTTGCCGGTATGCTGGAGGAATTAGGTGGCTTTGGATGACTGAGGTTGCTGCCCCTGTATCAACAAGGAAAGGAATTTCCTTATTGAGTACTTCCCCTTTAAGAAAAATGGCCACACCCTCTTTTACATTGCTCATGGGGAAGAAGGGCAGAGGGTCGCTGACTATTTAATCTTGGTTTTCTATTTCTCCCTTGGCGACTCGTGCTTTTGTGGGTTGTTCACTACCCCTCTGCTGGAGGAATTTTCTACATTCCCGTTTAAAGTGCCCAGGCTTACCACAGAAATGGCACTTAAGGTTATGTTTGGGATGGGTGCCCCGTTTTATTTTGTTCTCTCCTGTGCTGTATTGTGCTATCATAACAGAGCTATGTCCTTTTTTGATTTTTAATAGAGATGAGCGAGCATACTCGTCCGAGCTTGATGCTCGTTCGAGTATCCGGGTGCTCGAGATGCTCGTTACTCGAGACGAGCACCACGCGGTACTCGTCTCGATTAAACGAGCACTGACCATTGAATTCAATGGAGCCGGCAATACAGCCGACTCCATTGAAAGCAATGGGCTGCCGGCAATCGCGGGATGTATTGTCGGGAAGGGGTTAAATATATAAGCCCTTCCCTGCAATTCATCCAGAAATGTGTAAAAATAAAAAATATATATATACTTACCTGGTCCCGGCAGACGGAGTTCAACGCGGCAGGCTGCAGTTCTCCTGAACTGCTCTAAACAGCTGTGAGTAGTATTCAGCAGCCGGGGATTTAAAATCCCCGCCTGCTGAATGAGAAGCCTCTGATTGGTCACAGCCTGACCAATCAGAGGCATCCCTCACTCACACCCATTCATGAATTCATGAATGGGTGAGTGAGGGCTGCCTCTGATTGGCTCAGGGGCAGCTCTCAGCTGTCCCTGCGCTGAGCCAATATATATATTTTTACACATTTCTGGATGAATTGTAGGGAAGGGCTTATATATTTAACCCCTTCCCGACAATTCATCCCGCGTACGCCGGCAACCCATTGCTTTGAATAGAGCCGGCTGTATTGCTGGCTCCATTGAATTCAATGGGCTAACATCGTTCTTCTCTGCCACAGCTGTTACAGCTGTGGCAGAGGAGAACGATCTTTACGCTGACAGTGGGGGGGGGGGGTCTCACTCTTGCCGCTATTGTGGCTTAATAGTGGGACCTGGGAACTTGAGATGCAGCCCAAAATGTAGCTCCTCGCCTGCCCTATTCGTTTCTGTGTAGTTTCCATCACTTTCTTGTGTTTTACAGATTTTCACAAATGAAAACCTTAGCGAGCATCGGCGATATACAAAAATGCTCGAGTCACCCATTGACTTCAATGGGGCTCATTACTCGAAACGAACTCTCGAGCATCACTGAAAGTTCGACTCGAGTAATGAGCACCCGAGCATTTTGGTGCTCGCTCATCTCTAATTTTTAAATTTAGTTCAATGCCCTTGGCTGCTTGCACCAGGCCTGCTGCTTCATATTGTCTCCACTCAGGCTTGTTATCCATGAGTTTAGACCTCAAGGGTTCTCGCAACCCCTCTACAAAGGCCATGCTAAGTACATGGTCACCCAATTCTTGTATGCCCCGATACCCCAGATCTGACCAACGTTGTTGAAGGCGGGCATAAAAAAAGTGCTCTACACTTTCATCCTTCTCTTGTGTGACATTAGAAAGAGACAGGGAGGATTCTTTTAATTTTTCTTTTGCCCAACGTTCTAGGCCAATTAAAAATATCTTACCACTTTTTAATTCTCTATGTTTAATTTTATCCCAATCTGTGCCACAATAGTCTTTCACATAATTTAAAATTATAGTTCCCACTGCCTCCCCTGTTTTTAACGTAATCAAAGGACCCAGATCAGCTGATGTTGCAGAGTATGTGTCTTGTATTTGTGCTATCTGTCTAAAGGCATAGGTCTGGTCATGGGGTCTGGTAATTGCTGTATAAGTGACATATGCTCTTGAGGTGTCCATGGTCTATATTTAACTTTTTGTGAGGTCATATCATATTGGCTCCTTCTGCCTTCCCCCTGTGTTACATCAGCTCCTATACCACTCTCCGCTCCCTGCATCTCCTCCTTGTCCTCTTCCCCATGCTTCCACTCACTAGCCTTGGATCTAGTGAGCATAGGCATAACCGGTTTGTGCCGAGGAGCTCCGCAAGCAGGGCAGCTCTCTCTCCAATCCGGGTTTTGTTGTCCACAATGCCAGCAGGTCCATCCCTCCTGTCCAGTGTTTGACCTTGGAGTGTATGGCTTGGCATAGGGTGGGGGAGACTGTTGGAATTGAGATGAAGGAGGGGGTGGAGGTGGAAGAGGGAACTGACCTGGCAATGGGGGAGCATAATATATCTGTCCTTTGAATTCTTTTCTCTGATATCCTGCATCTTCTATATCTCTACTTGCCTTTTTCCAACTATTCAACATTTCCTGTAATCCATTATCTTTTGCCCACCCAGCATGACTGTCTGAAAACCTTTCCCACTGCTGGAGATCTAATACTCCTGTCCCTTTATATCCTATGTGCTTAAACAATTTATCACATCCTCTACCAACTGCAGCTCTGCCTTCTCTTTCTTGTACAATTTCTTTAGCTGTCTTCCATACCTTATCCTCTTTACCAGCAGTATTGCCCATGGCTGGCGGTTTATGTACACCAAGAGGCTTATTATTTTTATTCTTTTATACACATAAAACAATCCCCTGACCGTTGAAATATACAAACGGAACTGCAGGGGGCCCTGTCCAGAATCGTGGCCTTATTAGGGACTCCTTTCAGCGTCACTGATCAGGTTCCTGTTAACACGGGACACAGAGATTTATATTTGCACCCCGGAGGTCAGGTTCCGTCGATCAGGTCAACTCATCAATCACTCACTCGTGCATAAACAGGCACACATAAAGACAAAAACATTTGAATGTCAGTTACTACTTTTTTTTAAGTGTCAGTACTTCCTCACTTGTCTGTAAGTGTCGGTACCTCCCAACCCTGCTTATTTTCCCCCCGTCTCAACTACTTCTCTTATACCTATAAGAGGCTCCCATCAGGGATTTTATCCCCTGAAAATTTTTAGGCTTCCCTGGTACAATTTATATCATGCCTTCCAGAGATCGGCAAGAGGGTTTCATATTCTGTACACTGACCATGCAAAGTAACAAATAAAGACAATAACAGTTAAAGAACACCTGCACAGCATATTCAGCCCACCATATGAATTCTTAAAAAGCTTGAAGATTTATAAGAGACATGCACTTCTTACCCCTCGGACAGGAAAGGAGCAGCCAAGAAGCACGGATAGATTGTGGCAAGATAAAGCCTTACCTTACTGCGCAGTTTTTGTAAATCCGTGGTTCCGAGTGGCTCCTTATCCCATCTGGGTCCGGGGGGGTTTGAGGTGCAGGTGGTCCTCTTGTTCCTTCAAGCCCCACGTTCTGGGCACCAATTACTGTTATGGAATTCAATGTTCCGTCAATATGCTGTGAGGCTCCAAATCAGAGGTGGTTATGGCGGCCGCCGTGAGAAAGCAATGAAACACAGAGATCAGGCCTGTGTCTAGAAGCAATCTGTGTTTATTCTGTACATTGTCATTTCTTATACAAAAAAATAGGAGTATCAGTAGGCGTATCAGTAGGCGTATCAGTGCAAAGTCTAGTGTTACAAAGTTCAATTTGTTATACTGAGGTCAAAGTACTAAGGTGGTGAATAATTGCGTTTTCTCAATAAACATGGCTTCTTTTGTTGGAATGTAGACTGACTGTCTAGTACCTTGATTCTTTATCACAATCTACATTTTAATCACATGCCCTAGACAGCAGTTAATGATCGAAGCATTCCATTATCCTTTGATCATTGTAACGAGATTAACAAGATCTTGGAGACATGATGGACATTTAAGATTACACCTCTACTTAATGTAATTAAGTACTAACCTAAATGTACAAGCATTTATCAGAGCTTTTCATAGGACACAGAATAGAGTGTACAATTTAGGCCTAAAGCCTCCGGAAACGTATATCAAAGATACATACATATATAAATTAATATGTTCATAACCCTCACACTTCCTTTGATGAAACCAGCTTGTTTGCTATTAATCAGGGAGGAAATGAGGTCTTCCAGCCTTTTTGCAACCAATTTAAACCAAAGTTTAACGTGCAAATAATAAGGGAAATTGGTCTATAACTGCCGCATAACTCAGGATCCTTATTCTCTTTATGTATAAGCATGATATGAGCTTCTTGAGATTGCCTGGGCAAGGAACTGCCTTATAAAAGTGCGTTGAAGAGATCTTTCAACCTTGGGGCCA
Source organism: Eleutherodactylus coqui (assembly GCF_035609145.1). NCBI lineage: Eukaryota > Metazoa > Chordata > Amphibia > Anura > Eleutherodactylidae > Eleutherodactylus > Eleutherodactylus coqui. The sequence continues at coordinate 134,007,103 of NC_089837.1, read as the reverse complement.
AAGTTGGTTTGAAGGCTTTATAGTAAGTAATAGACAGACCATCTGGTCCTGGACTTTTCCCTGGGGAACAAGATGCTATTATGTCCTCGACCTTTTGGACAGTCACTGGATCCAACAAAAATTTAACTAAATTATCTTCTAATTTTGGGAGTTGTAAAGTTCTCAGGAATTAGTCTATTTGCTCCTTTGTTACAATCTGATCAGCAGAAGTAGCCTGATCTCTCGGGGATATAAATGCGCATAGAAATGAATGTCTCTGCATTTTCATGGGACAAGGGAACAGATCTTTCTGAATGATCTTTAATGGAATTGATAAAGTTTTTGGTATGGGACTTTTCGATCATAGCAGACATGAACTTACTGTGTGTTTTAGAAAGAGATGTTTCTTGTTAAATCTGAATTCGAGAAGGCGCTTAAGCACACGTCTCAAAGAGATCAATTCCTCTAGCATATTTTTTGTTTGGGAAAATTTAGCCAATTGTTCCAGTTTTGTTATCCTTCATAGGAGGTAATCTATCTCTTGTTGCTGCTTTTTAAACTCTAGATTCTAAAGAAATGAGTAGACCTTTTACATAAAACCTTGTGGGCTTCTCAGACCAAAGGGAAATTTCAGACCTCCAGTACTATTTAGTTGGAAATATTCCAAGATCAGTTTAGATAATCAGATTTTCTCAGCCTCAGAATCTAATAAGGAATTATTAAAATGCCATCTCTATTCTCTGGGACCTTCAGTTACGAGCCGAATGTATACATGTAGAGGGGCATGGTCTGAAATGGTACCTTGTCAGGAAGCCAGAGGAGACACAAATATAGTCCAGCCTCTGGAAAGAGGAATGGACCTTGGAAAAGTAGGTGTAGTCTTTTGTGGAGGGATGTAAAAGACGCCAAGCGTCCATAACACCCAATTCCTGGAGAGGAATCGCGATTTTACCATTACAAGTTCCATAGACCCTTGCAGAAAAAAAAATGCTGCGAATTTCACAGTGAAAAAAAAACTGTAGTGGGTAGTCACCCTTAAGGGTTACATTCCAATCACCCCCAATAATAATAGAACCCTAGGCAAATTCCCTTAGAATTCCCAACTGCTTGACAAGCTACTATACTTGGTCTGAGTTTGGAGCGTATAAATTAGCAATAGTTAATTTAATGTTATTAATTGAGTCTTTTAAAAAGAGGACCCTCCCCATCTCATCTGAATACTCTGCAGTGTGAATAAAATTGATGGATTTAAGGAACAGGATACTTCTTTGGATGTAGACGGAGTGAGAGTTGTGAAAACTCTGTGAGAAGAACCTTCCTGGCAGGGCCATGCACTTACTTCCTTTAAAGTGTGTTTCTTGTAGGAGTAAAACTTTGGTATTGTACCTTTTTAATAGTTGAGAGACACTGTACCTCTTCAAAGGAGAATTGAGACCTCGGACATTGAAGGATGTGAAATGCACAGCTTCCATGAATACAGTGCCAAAGGCAGGTTCAGCTGCTGGTCAAGAAAAGACAGAAACTCCTGTGGTAAAGGAAAACACAATAAGCATAAAGACTTTTCAATGACCTATATTATATATCAGGTGGTAGATCATGTTCCAAAGACCCCCTATTTCCTCTGAAGGGGAAAGGGTGGGAGATGAGGGAAGGGAAGGAAAGAATTAATTCAAAATATTAAATAACAATCACTCTATGGTGAGAGAGATGGATAGAGTCAATGTAAATTCTTGAACCTGTCCATAAGTATGAGGCGAGCAAAGAACAGTTGTAGTAAAAATTAAAACGAACTTCGCCTGATCAGCACAAACAGACACTTCATTCAGAAGGGGAGTCAAATATGTAACCCCCAGAAAGTGTAGAAGGAAAGTCATTCCCAAGAATGAATTAGAAAAACCAAACAGGATTTTCCCTAGCAAAATCTGCAAACTATTATGTGCTAGGTAGGCATCAAATATTGGAGAAACCTAACTCCAACCCAAGGCCCTGTATGGCGATTTGCTCAAACTCAGAACTTAGCCTAGGTTTCAAGTGTCCCCAAACGCACCTTCCTCTCTGTTCTTCTTCTGTTTGCTCCTGAGAGATTTCGAGTGTCCAGCCAGATGCCAATTTTCAGGAACAGGTAAGTGAGGAAAGACCGGAAACTCAGGTAAAGGGAACCAGTTAGAGAGATCAATAGGATCCAAGTCCAAGTGTTGCCCGCATCCCTGAAGGTCTTCTGGCGAGCGGATGTTGAATCTCTTTCCTTTGTAGGTTATACCTATCCTAAAAGGAAACAGCCAGGCATACCTAATGTTCTTTAATCTTAGGGCCTTTAATAATGGTTATGGCAGATGTTATTTTGCCAATGTTGTGGGCGTCAGGTCCTGGAACAGCTGTATTGTCAACCCCGCATATTGTAGGTCCCTCAGTTTCTGGCGGCCTCTAAGATGGCCGCTGCATCTGGAAAAGCGAGGAGTTTGCAAATAATGTCTCTAGGTGGATGTGACGGAGCTAGCTGTAGCCTCAGCACTCTGTGTATGGCTCAATGGAAATAACTGCTGCTCTGTAAGCTCCCACCAAGGTTATAAATATCTCCTTCACCACTTTAGTAAGAGGTTCCGTCGCACTGAATTCAGGAAGTGCCTTTATATGTATACTACTGCGACAGTTGCAGTTTTCTAAGTCTTCTTGCTTAAGAAGCATTTTTTATTCAGTTGAAAATGTTGCTCTTTGATCACCCGGGCCATCTCTAAAGAATATGTAGTGATAGCAGCTGACAATCCTTCCAGATCCTCTACCCATCTCCCCATGTGTCTCACATCTTCTTTTATCTCAGCCAGATCTGATAAAACTGGATGCATAGCCTTGGAGATTAGTTCCCGCATAAAGCTTTTTGAGATTTGCTCTCCTTCTTCTCCATCTGTGGAGATCTCTTACTTCCCCTCTATTACTAGGGCTGCTGCAGCCTCCAGCACAAGCGACATCTTGCCCGCCACATGGGGAGACCAATCGGTCCATTTGTTTAGGAATTTCTGGAGATCTCACTGACCTTGGGCTGGATGGGGAGTCCCCAAGTACACTGCTGACTTTTCTCTGTCTGATTTTCCCATTGTAGAGCAAAATAGCTGCTGTTAAGTGCCACTGTGACAGAGCTCTCACATCAAGCAGCCCTCACTCTCCGCAGTCAGGCTCCGCCCCCTTTCTAGATCTTTTTGAATACTCTCTCTTCTCTAGTGTTAGCTATTCCTCCTAGCTCTGTGTCATCTGCAAATTTGATCAGTTTCCCATCAATTCCCTCCTCCAGATCATTTATAAAAATAATGAAAACACTGTGACTAAGACAGTGCCTTGTGGTACCCCACTTGATACATTCTTCCACTTGGATGTGCAGCCATTCATGACCACTCTTTGAGTACAATCACTCAGCCAGTTGTTAATCCACCTAACAATTGCCTTGTCAATCCCATATTTGGTCATTTTATTCAATAAATATTGCTTTACTAAAGTCAAGATATACTATATCCACCATATTTCCCTGACCAACGCAGTCAGTGATTCTATCATAGAAAGAAATTAGATTTGTTTGGCATGACTTGTTTGTTACAAACCCATGTGGGCTCTGGTTAATTACTCCATTTCTATCCAAGTACTTGCACACATGCTGTTTAATAATTTGTTCAAAGATCTTTTCAGGTATAGAAGTCAGGCTCACAGGCCTGTAGTTTCCTGGATCCACCTTCTTCCCTTTTTTTGAAGATAGGGACAGCATTTGCCCTTTTCCAATCTTCTGGGACTTCTCCTGTTCTAAAGGAATTTTCAAAGATTATGGCGAGTGGTTCAGCAGTTACCTCCGCTGCTTCCTTTAGCATCCTAGGATGTAATTCATCTGGACTTTGAGACTTGAATTCATTTAAGTTAGCTAAGTGTTCCCTCACCATCTCTTATATGAAATCAAACATGTTCCTCTATGTTTGCTTCCATATAAAGTGCAAAGGCACAGTATGAACCCATAATACCATAAAGGGCTAGTAACCTTGTGTTATTTGGATCCATATAAGGGCTAGTACACACAGCTGTATATTTGCTCTGTGTGATATCCAAATCTGCAACCGACTAGACTCACACCCAGAGTAGCCAATTAGGCTAGTGAGACTTGCAATTTTTCATAAAAAAGCATGTGTCCTTGTGAAAAGAATTGTGAAATGTCCTATTCTTGTCCAATTTAGGCTCTACCTGCTGGACATTGACGCATTATGCTGTTAAAGATATGTTATGGCCTTTAGCATGTTTGCAGGACCACGTCTCCATGATCAGGTGCACCCTGCCACTAACAGTGTTCTTCGACATCAAGGACATGTTGTCATTCACATGGTAGTGCAGGGCAGGGACAGCTTTTTGGGCAGAGAAATGGTGGATTGGCATCTGCTACTGTAGGTTAGCATGGAGTATTATGTTGCAAATGGTGTTTGTATCCACTAGTTGTGCAATGCTTTCTTTCAAGCTCTGTGCTCGTGGATTGGTTGAGGTGGTATTTTTTTACATTCTCATAGCTGAGGGAAGGAGGCCTGGCTGTTGACCTAGAACACACTGGAATATAGGGTAAATGTCAATGTCAGTGAAGGTGGTGGTGACAGTGATGGCACAACTTCTGTTCTCTGTTTCTGACTACTGGCTTTGAAGTCTGTAGATTGATCATCAATTGCAGAGAAGGGTTCTGAAGTAGTTGTGCTAATGTCCCTAGACAAAACTGACTCTTTGTGCTCAGAACTTAAATAGAATAAATAAAAAACTCCTGCACTCAGGTCCATTCTATGTATTCAATATGCTTCTCTCAGCCTCTCCATGTTAGATCACGAAATTTAACCTCTTCCACCTCTTCTTCCTATTTGTCGTCCTTCTCCTTCAGAGTGGATTTATAGTCACAGTGAGCACTAGGAGCTGGCACCCCATTTACACATCCCAATGAGTACACATTGCCTGCGGCAGCTGATCTAGCACTGACCCACCCTCATGTTGCTCTTCAGAGGAAAAAAATAGTCGGGCATCACTTCATTCAATGTCTTAGTCTTTTCCCTCAGATTTTTTGGACTACCCCATTGACATCCATGATGCTATATAATCAAAAAGTTCCTAAGACTGATCCATGTGGCCTTTTTTGGAGGTGGCAGGGGATTTGGAACAGGGTCAAGTACAAAGGGGATGCTCATAGTTGACTGGTGCCGACTGACTGATGTGTTCCTGAAACTGAGAGGTAGTTGTACTTGAGGCATGATGTGTCATCCACTCTGTGACATGTTCTGTGCACTGTGGATGTAATGCACAACAGACGCACTTCTAAAGAATGGTAGTGGGCCTGCCTCTCCTAATGCAGAATGTGCAGCTGTTGCTTCAGTGGAAGCCATTTGAAGTGCTAACATGGCCCATCCTCTACCACCTCCACCACCACCTCAGACACTTCCCCTATCCCTTGATATCTTCATTTTTCTTTTTTATTTATTTACTGTATATACTCGAGTATAAGCCTAGTGTTTCAGCACATTTTTTTGTGCTGAGAAAGCCCCCCTTGGCTTATGCTCGAGTCAGGGAAGGCTTAAAAAAAACCCTACATAATCACCTCCAGCCAGCGTCTGTGTCTCCGGCGGCGGTGCAGCAAGCTGCTTGAATTCTCTCCACTGTCATCCCCCACCGTCAGCGCTGTGTAAGTAAGAGCTATGATTGAATCGAGCGCCGGCCAATTACAGCCAGTGCTCGATCATTCACAGCCAATCCAGCTGCTTTAGAATTCTCCCTGCTCGGCTTTCAAATCCCCTGCCGTTAGTGCTGTGTAAGTAAGCGCTGTGATTGGTTCGAGCGCCAGCTGTGATAGGCTGGCACTCAATCCATTCACAGCGCTTACTTAGACCGCACTGACAGAGCCAAGCAGAGAGGATGGTGGGGGATGATAGCAGAGAAGATTCAAGCAGCTTGTCGCACAGACACAGACACCAGCTGGAAGGTAACTATGGAGGTTTTTTTTTTTTACCTAGTATATACTTGAGTATAGCTGGGCTGATACTCGAGTCAATAAGTTTTCCCAGTTTTTCGTGGGGAAACTTATTGTCTCGGCTTATACTCGGGTCAGCAAATACTTGAGTATATACGGTAATTTTTTTTTGTTCACTTTTTATTGTAGTTACACTGTGCCTATGTTACATATGGCTAGGCCATGTGATGCAGGAATCCAAAATAACTGCTGCTCACATGCAAGATGGAGGACAGATCTAAATCTGACATCAGCAAGTCATACTGCCTGCTTATTGGCTGAACGCTGACCTCTGCAACAGGCCTTATGGGAAATTAGATTTTACTGTGATTTCCACCAAAAATCGGTTCGGACTAACCCGATTTTGATTTTGCGAATCAAGATGCACAACACTAACTAGCAGTATTACTACTGAATCTTTTCATGTTCTGCCGAAGAATGTTTGATGTGTATTGGTTTCTCACTTGCTAAAATGTATCACCCTGATCTCATCACCAGATTTTGTTCAATAAGCAGAGAAACATTTACCTGTGAATACATTTAAAATCTATAATTAGATCTTATGGATACAACGTAAATGAACTTACTTTATTTTTTTTATAAGGATTTAAAAATAAAAAATAAATACACAAAATATGTAACAAATTATTACTAACATCCATTAATTAAAAACCATCATTGCAGTGAATAATGCCAATCACTATTAAACACCTTTATGTTTTTAAAAACCAACGGGGAAATCAATAGCAGTGGACTTTTGGAATGAACTAAAAATATAGACAGATGAAATTTTTATGACATATCTGTCCTGCTTAGAGAATGTATCCTGCCAGCAACAGCAAGGTTTTAATTGGCTGGATTATGCACTTGTTCACAATTACCCCACAGCTGGTGTTAAAACATTGACGTGAGAGAAACATTTTCCTGTAATTATAAATACAAAAGTAAAACAAGAATGTTATGCATCGAAATAAAGGATATGCCTATTCTTGATCAAATCTGTTTTTTCTGCTTATGATGTGAACGGTTAAATATTACATTGACCATTACACTGTTAACCCCTTCTTGTCACAAACTGAAATCATCAGGCTAATACCATTGTCCTTGTGCTGTAAGCCTGTTATTTTATGTACTGACTTTGATGGCACTCTGTGCTCCTGCACACAGTCATATTGGCTGGAGCAGGCTATTACAATGACAGATCTATCCTATATTGTGACAGGGAACTGAAATAGTCAGGCCCCAAACATATTGCTGTGTTCATCAATGCAGAAGGCACTGCTTCTGCATTTTGTATTTGCTAGGAAACCTGTGATATCATTGATGATGTCAGGATTTCCTGTACAGAGGGAGGCTGGGAGCATGCTAAGAGGATAGAATCTGTATTTTAGTAGTATGTCTCTGTGTATTCTGTGAAAAAATGGTCTTACATGCTATTACCATTAAATGACTGTTATTAGTATCTGTGAATGGGAACAGCGGGGAACCCACAAATCTTGTTTCATATCAAATGAATGCTCCGCTCAAACTCACAAACTTCAGGTTTAACACAATGAATTTCAATCCCACTTTCCCACATGATATACTCACATTGGTGCAGTAAACTAAGATTTTAACAAACCGTAAGTAATAGAGATGAGCGAACACCAAAATGCTCGGGTGTTCGTTATTCGAAACGAACTTCCCGCGATGCTCGAGGGTTCGTTTCGAGTAACGAACCCCATTGAAGTCAATGGGCGACCCGAGCATTTTTGTATTTCGCCGATGCTCGCTAAGGTTTTCATGTGTGAAAATCTGGGCAATTCAAGAAAGTGATGGGAACGACACAGCAACGGATAGGGCAGGCGAGGGGCTACATGTTGGGCTGCATCTCAAGTTCACAGGTCCCACTATTAAGCCACAATACCGGCAAGAGTGGGCCCCCCCCCCCCTCCCAACAACTTTTACTTCTGAAAAGCCCTCATTAGCATGGCATACCTTTGCTAAGCACCACACCTCCAACAAAGCACAATCACTGCCTGCATGACACTCCGCTGCCACTTCTCCTGGGTTACATGCTGTCCAACCGCACCCCCTCCCCCCCACAGCGCACACCAAACTGTCCCTGCGCAGCCTTCAGCTGCCCTCATGCCACACCACCCTCATGTCTATTTAGAAGTGCGTCTGCCATGACGAGGGACCGCAGGCACACACTGCAGAGGTTGGCACGGCTAGGCAGCGACCCTCTTTAAAAGTGGCGGAGCGATAGCCCACAATGCTGTACAGAAGCAATGAGAAATAGAATCCTGTGCCACCGCCATCAGGAGCTGCACACGTGGGCATAGCAATGGGGAACCTATGTGCCACACACTATTCATTCTGTCAAGGTGTCTGCATGCCCCAGTCAGACCGCGGTTTTTAATTCATAGACACAGGCAGGTACAACTCCCTATTGTGAAGTCCCTGTGGACCTAGAGCATGGGTGGCTCCCTGGAACCCACCGGCGGTACACAAAAATATCCCATTGCAGTGCCCAACACAGCTGAGGTAGTAATGTCGTGCTTAATACAGGTGGGCTTCGGCCCACACTGCATGCCCCAGTCAGACTGGGGTTCTTTACAAGTAGAAACACATGCATTTATAATTCCCTGTGGACCCACAGCATGGGTGGGTGCCAGGAAGCCACCGGCGGTACATAGAAATATCCCATTGCATTGCCCAACACAGCTGAGGTAGTAATGTCGTGTGTAATACAGGTGGGCTTCGGCCCACACTGCATGCCCCAGTCAGACTGGGGTTCTTTACAAGTGGACACATGTAGGTTACACTCCGTGTGCACCTACAGCATGGGTGGCTCCCTGGAACCCACCGGCGGTACACAAAAATATCCCATTGCATTGCCCAACACAGCTGAGGTAGTAATGTTGTGCGTAATACAGGTGGGCTTCGGCCCACACTGCATGCCCCAGTCAGACTGGGGTTCTTTACAAGTGGAAACACATGCATTTATAATTCCCTGTGGACCCACAGCATGGGTGGGTGCCAGGAAGCCACCGGCGGTACATAGAAATATCCCATTGCATTGCCCAACACAGCTGAGGTAGTAATGTCGTGCGTAATACAGGTGGGCTTCGGCCCACACTGCATGCCCCAGTCAGACTGGGGTTCTTTACAAGTGGACACATGTAGGTTACACTCCGTGTGCACCTACAGCATGGGTGGCTCCCTGGAACCCACCGGCGGTACACAAAAATATCCCATTGCATTGCCCAACACAGCTGAGGTAGTAATGTTGTGCGTAATACAGGTGGGCTTCGGCCCACACTGCATGCCCCAGTCAGACTGGGGTTCTTTACAAGTGGAAACACATGCATTTATAATTCCCTGTGGACCCACAGCATGGGTGGGTGCCAGGAAGCCACCGGCGGTACACAAAAATATCCCATTGCATTGCCCAACACAGCTGAGGTAACGTCAGCTGTAATGCAGGTGGGCTAAAAATTAATTTGATTACACTGTAGGCGAGGGCCCACAAAAATTGCTGTATCAACAGTACTAATGTACATCCAAAAAATTGGCCATGGCCAGTCAAGAGGGCAGGTGAAACCCATTAATCGCTTTGGTTAATGTGGCTTAAGTGGTAACTAGGCCTGGAGGCAGCCCAGTGTAACGAAAAATTGGTTCAAGTTAAAGTTCCAACGCTTTTAAGCGCATTTAAACTTTTAAAAATTCTTCAGAAAAATTATTTTAGTGAGCCTTGTGGCCCTAAGAAAAATTGCCCGTTCAGCGTGATTACGTGAGGTTTCAGGAGGAGGAGGAGGAGGAATATTAGACACAGATTGATAAAGCAGAAATGTCCCCGTTTTGGATGGTGAGAGAGAACGTAGCTTCCATCCGCGGGTGCAGCCTACGTATTGCTTACGTATCGCTGCTGTCCGCTGGTGGAGAAGAGAAGTCTGGTGAAATCCAGGCTTTGTTCATCTTGATGAGTGTTAGCCTGTCGGCACTGTCGGTTGACAAGCGGGTACGCTTATCTGTGATGATTCCCCCAGCCGCACTAAACACCCTCTCCGACAAGACGCTAGCCGCAGGACAAGCAAGCACCTCCAGGGCATACAGCGCTAGTTCAGGCCACGTGTCCAGCTTCGACACCCAGTAGTTGTAGGTGGCAGAGGCGTCACGGAGGACGGTCGTGCGATCGGCTACGTACTCCCTCACCATCCTTTTACAGTGCTCCCGCCGACTCAGCCTTGACTGGGGAGCGGTGACACAGTCTTGGTGGGGAGCCATAAATCTGTCCAGGCCCTTAAAGACTGTTGCACTGCCTGGGATGTACATGCTGCTCGATCTCCGCACCTCCCCTGCTACCTTGCCCTCGGTACTGCGCCTTCTGCCACTAGCGCTGTCGGCTGGGAATTTTACCATCAGCTTGTCCGCAAGGGTCCTGTGGTATAGCAACACTCTCGAACCCCTTTCCTCTTCGGGTATGAGAGTGGGCAGGTTCTCCTTATAGCGTGGGTCGAGCAGTGTGTACACCCAGTAATCCGTTGTGGCCAGAATGCGTGCAACGCGAGGGTCACGAGAAAGGCATCCTAACATGAAGTCAGCCATGTGTGCCAGGGTACCTGTACGCAACACATGGCTGTCTTCACTAGGAAGATCACTTTCAGGATCCTCCTCCTCCTCCTCCTCCTCCTCCTCAGGCCATACACGCTGAAAGGATGACAGGCAATCAGCCGGTGTACCGTCAGCAGCGGGCCAAGCTGTCTCTTCCCCCTCCTCCTCATCCTCCTCATGCTCCTCCTCCTCCTCCTGTACGCGCTGAGAAATAGACAGGAGGGTGCCCTGACTATCCAGCGGCATACTGTCTTCCACCGCCCCCGTTTCCGAGCGCAAAGCAGCTGCCTTTATGCTTTGCAGGGAATTTCTCAAGATGCATAGCAGAGGAATGGTGACGCTAATGATTGCAGCATCGCCGCTCACCACCTGGGTAGACTCCTCAAAATTACCAAGGACATGGCAGATGTCTGCCAACCAGGCCCACTCTTCTGAAAAGAATTGAGGAGGCTGACTCCCACTGCGCCGCCCATGTTGGAGTTGGAATTCGACTATAGCTCTACGCTGTTCATAGAGCCTGGCCAACATGTGGAGCGTAGAGTTCCACCGTGTGGGCACGTCGCACAGCAGTCGGTGCACTGGCAGCTTAAACCGATGTTGCAGGGTGCACAGGGTGGCAGCGTCCGTGTGGGACTTGCGGAAATGTGCGCAGAGCCGGCGCGCCTTTACGAGCAGGTCTGACAAGCGTGGGTAGCTTTTCAGAAAGCGCTGAACCACCAAATTAAAGACGTGGGCCAGGCATGGCACGTGCGTGAGGCTGCCGAGCTGCAGAGCCGCCACCAGGTTACGGCCGTTGTCACACATGACCATGCCCGGTTGGAGGCTCAGCGGCGCAAGCCAGCGGTCGGTCTGCTGTGTCAGACCCTGCAGCAGTTCGTGGGCCGTGTGCCTCTTATCTCCTAAGCTGAGTAGTTTCAGCACGGCCTGCTGACGCTTGCCCACCGCTGTGCTGCCACACCACGCGACACCGACTGCTGGCGACGTGCTGCTGCTAACACATCTTGATTGCGAGACAGAGGTTGCGGAGGAGGAGGAGGAGGAGTGTGCTTTAGTGGAGGAAGCATACACCTCCGCAGATACCACCACCGAGCTGGGGCCCGCAATTCTGGGGGTGGGTAGGACGTGAGCGGTCCCAGGCTCTGACTCTGTCCCAGCCTCCACTAAATTCACCCAATGTGCCGTCAGGGAGATGTAGTGGCCCTGCCCGCCTGTGCTTGTCCACGTGTCCGTTGTTAAGTGGACCGTGGCAGTAACCGCGTTGGTGAGGGCGCGTACAATGTTGCGGGAGACGTGGTCATGCAGGGCTGGGACGGCACATTGGGAAAAGTAGTGGCGACTGGGAACTGAGTAGCGCGGGGCCGCCGCCTCCATGATACTTTTGAAGGACTCCGTTTCCACAACCCTATACGGCAGCATCTCAAGGCTGATGAATTTTGCTATGCGGACGGTTAACGTTTGAGCGTGCGGGTGCGTGGCGGCGTACTTGCGCTTGCGCTCCAACAGTTGCGCAAGCGACGGCTGGACGGTGCGCTGAACTACACTGGTGGATGGGGCCGAGGACAGCGGAGGTGAGGGTGTGGGTGCAGGCCATGAGGCGGTAGTGCCCGTGTCCTGAGAGGGGGGTTGCATCTCAGTGGCAGGTTGGGGCACAGGGGGAGAGGCAGGGGTGCAAACCGGAGGCGGTGAACGGCCTTCGTCCCACCTTGTGGGGTGCTTGGCCATCATATGTCTGCGCATGCTGGTGGTGGTGAGGCTGTTGGTGTTGGCTCCCCGGCTGAGCTTTGCGCGAAAAAGGTTGCACACCACTGTTCGTCGGTCGTCAGGCGTCTCTGTGAAAAACTGCCAGACCTTAGAGCACCTCGGCCTCTGCAGGGTGGCATGGCGCGAGGGTGCGCTTTGGGAAACAGTTGGTGGATTATTCGGTCTGGCCCTGCCTCTACCCCTGGACACCACACTGCCTCTTGCAACCTGCCCTGCTGCTGCCCCTGCCTCCCCCTCTGAAGACCTGTCCTGAGTACGCGTTGCAAACCAGGTGGGGTCAGTCACCTCATCGTCCTGCTGCTCTTCCTCCGAATCCTCTGTGCGCTGCTCCCTTGGACTTACTGCCCTCACTACTACCTGACTGCAAGACAACTGTGTCTCATCGTCATCGTCCTCCTCACCCACAGAAAGTTCTTGAGACAGTTGGCGGAATTCCCCAACCTCATCCCCCGGACCCCGGGAACTTTCCAATGGTTGGGCATCAGTGACGATAAACTCCTCTGGTGGGAGAGGAACCACTGCTGCCCAATCTGAGCAGGGGCCAGAGAACAGTTCCTGGGAGTCTTCACGCAGCTGAGCAGGTGTCATTGGAGTGGAGTGAGGAGGCTGTGAGGAAGGAGGAGCAGCAGACAGAGGATTCGGATTTGCAGCAGTGGACGGCGCAGAACTGCGGGTGGACGATAGGTTGCTCGAAGCACTTTCTGCCATCCAGGACAGGACCTGCTCACACTGCTCATTTTCTAATAACCGTCTCCCGCGTGGACCCATTAATTGGGCGATGAATGTGGGGACGCCAGAAACGTGCCTCTCTCCTAATCGCGCAGCAGTCGGCTGCGACACACCTGGATCAGGAGCTCGGCCTGTGCCCACACCCTGACTTGGCCCTCCGCGTCCTCGGCCGCGTCCACGTCCTCTAGGCCTACCCCTACCCCTCAGCATGCTGTATTACCAGTGATTTGATTTCACAGGCAGGAAATAAATTGGCGCAAGACTGCAGGCCAAATATAATTTTTTCCCTTTTTTGAAAACGAAAGGCCCCACTGCCTCTAGTGAATGAATAATCTAAGTTTAATAACTGTGCTGTGTCCCTGCTAATGTGTCACAGAACTTGAGGGTAGCAGAGTTATTAACTATGGCAGAGCAGGTATTTTTTTTCCCAATTAAGGAAAGCAAATGGCGAAGCCAGCAGTAAAGCGCAGCTGGGTGCGTCTGATTTTTAACGTTGTACACGCAGCTCACACGTGTCCACAGCCCTTAGGACGGACAGAGGCAGGACAAATAGATTTGTTTTCCCTTGTTTTTACACCAAAAGGACCCACTGCGTATATTCAATGAACATGAGAAGTTTAATAACTGTGCTGTGGCCCTGCTAATGTGTCACAGAACTTGAGGGTAGCAGAGTTATTAACTCTGGCAGAGCAGGTATTTTTTTTCCCAATTAAGGAAAGCAAATGGCGAAGCCAGCAGTAAAGCGTAGCTGGGTGCGTCTGATTTTTTAACGTTGTACACGCAGCTCACACGTGTCCACAGCCCTTAGGACGGACAGAGGCAGGACAAATAGATTTGTTTTCCCTTGTTTTTACACCAAAAGGACCCACTGCGTATATTCAATGAACATGAGAAGTTTAATAACTGTGTTGTGGCCCTGCTAATGTGTCACAGAACCTGAGGGTAGCAGAGTTATTAACTATGGCAGAGCAGGTATTTTTTTTCCCAATTAAGGAAAGCAAATGGCGAAGCCAGCAGTAAAGCGTAGCTGGGTGCGTCTGATTTTTTAACGTTGTACACGCAGCTCACACGTGTCCACAGCCCTTAGGACGGACAGAGGCAGGACAAATAGATTTGTTTTCCCTTGTTTTTACACCAAAAGGACCCACTGCGTATATTCAATGAACATGAGAAGTTTAATAACTGTGCTGTGGCCCTGCTAATGTGTCACAGAACTTGAGGGTAGCAGAGTTATTAACTCTGGCAGAGCAGGTATTTTTTTTCCCAATTAAGGAAAGCAAATGGCGAAGCCAGCAGTAAAGCGTAGCTGGGTGCGTCTGATTTTTTAACGTTGTACACGCAGCTCACACGTGTCCACAGCCCTTAGGACGGACAGAGGCAGGACAAATAGATTTGTTTTCCCTTGTTTTTACACCAAAAGGACCCACTGCGTCTATTCAATGAACATGAGAAATTTAATAACTGTGCTGTGGCCCTGCTAATGTGTCACAGAACTTGAGGGTAGCAGAGTTATTAACACTGTCAGAGCAGGTATTTTTTTCCCCAATTAAGGAAAGCAAATGGCGAAGCCAGCAGTAAAGCGTAGCTGGGCGCGTCTGATTTTTTAACGTTGTACACGCAGCTCACACGTGTCCACAGCCCTTAGGACGGACAGAGGCAGGACAAATAGATTTCGTTTCCCTTTTTTTACACCAAAAGGCCGCACTGCGTATATTCAATGAATAATAACTGTACTGTGGCCCTGCCTACACAATTCTTTCCCTGTAGTATTAATGCCGGGTGCAATGCTCTGCAGAGGCGATTTTGAGAAGAAAAAAAAATGCAGCACAGCTAACAGCAGCCAGCACAGTACTGCACACGGTTAAATATGGCCCTAGAAAGGACCGTTGAGGTTCTTGAAGGCTACACTCACTCCTAACACTCTCCCTGCCCATCCAACACTTCTGTCCCTAATGCCGGGTGCAACGCTCTGCAGAGGCGATTTTGAGGAAAAAAAAGTCACTGCTAACAGCAGCCAACACACAGGTATTACTGGCCCTAATAAGGACCTTTGGGGTTCTTGAAGCCTACACTAACTGCGATTTCTCTCCCTACAGCAGCTCCGGTACCAGCAGCACTGTCCCTCATCTAACTCACAAGGCATCTGAGGCGAGCCGCGGGAGGGGCCGACTTTTATATTCGGGTGACATCTGATCGCCCCAGCCACTCACAGCAGGGGGGTGGTATAGGGTTTGAACGTCGCAGGGGGAAGTTGTAATGCCTTTCCTGTCTTTCAATTGGCCAGAAAAGCGCGCTAACGTCTCAGAGAGGAAAGTGAAAGTAACTAGAACACCGCATGGTGTTCGTTACGAATAACGAACATCCCGAACACCCTAATATTCGCACGAATATCAAGCTCGGACGAATACGTTCGCTCATCTCTAGTAAGTAACCATTATCCTCCGCTGTACATAAAAGACTGTCGATATATTGTTTTGCTTTAAGAAGCAAGACTTAGGTTTGAACATCATTATATATACATCATTATATATATATACTAGCGTACCCGTCGCGCGTTGCTGCGAAGACAGACATACATACATACATTCGTTTTTATATATCTAGATGACGGCAGCAGCGACCACTGAGGTTTTGTAGGCCGCTGCTTCCCCCTTGCAGGCTGAATAAAATAGCCGTTGTGTGGAACATCCAATTTATCCGGCTGCTGTGGCTTCTTGGGAAGATAGCCTAGTACATGTTTGCCCACTTCCAACTCCAATGGAGACTGACTGTAAATGGCTGGCGTGCTCTAGTATTTATGGTTTCAAGCTGTACGTGTCATTGCATACAGTCTATCTATCTATCTATCTATCTATCTATCTATCTATCTATCTATCAGGGTTATTGCATACAGTCTATCTATCTATCTATGACATCAGGAAATGAGAGAATTAGATTCCGTACGTAAAATTTGAACGCTAATTCTTTGGCGCTTTGAATTGAATAATCGAGTTGGGACCCATTAACGTTTCCTATTTATGACATAATCAATGCTCGTGCCAAATTTTAAGTTTCTATGACATTGGGAAGTGAGAGAATTAAGTTGGGATGAGACATAAGGCCTTGCCCATAAGCATTCCCCAACCTCCAAGAACTGAACCTACCTACCTGAATGAGATTTTGTAGGCCGCTGCTTCCCCCTTGCGGGCTGAATAAAATAGCCGTTGGGTGGAACATACAATTTATCCGGCTGCTGTGGCTTCTTAGGAAGATATCCTAGTACTTGTTTACCCACTTCCAACTCCAATGGTAATTGGCTGGCGTGCTCTAGTGGTTCCAAGCTGTACGTGTCATAATACAGCCTTAATGACATCACAATGCAGCTTTATAGAACATGTTGGGGCATGTTCAAGGGCGTCCGATGTTGATGACATCAGTGATGACATCACAATAGCAGGTGGCTTACTTATTCGATCTACGTGGGGGGGGGGGGCGTAACTTTCGACGACGCTCGCGCGCCATTTATCGTAGGATATTTGTACTATGCCTATAATCTTCCCAGGAGTGTACTTAACAACTTCCCAAAGTTTCATGGCGATCGGATGAATGGTGTAGTAGCGCATAAAGGACAAACAGACACGCACGCAGACACGCACGCAGACAGACATACATTCAATTTTATATATATAGATGACTACGACATACAGCAAGCACATCACTAGGAGATAAGATCATCCGACTTGTATAGCAGCAACCAGAGAAGCCCACTTTCAAATGGTGCGAAAACAGAGAAATTCTCCAGGAACTGGACAAGTGGTGCGTTCCCTCACTTGTATGAATGACATCTTAGTTACGGATAGTAAAACTTTTATACTATCTTGGAAAAAAATGCCAAGATTATTTTTTCAGTTGTGAGGCCTTTCTCACGTTGCTGTCTCTGTGTGATGGGAGAATAAAGAGCATATTTTATACAGCACCTCTACATGTTGCCAGGATTTTCTTCTATATTACGTGGACTTCTATGGGAGTGAGGTTTGGTCTTTTATCTTGCTGTTGCATTTGGTGGTGTCCCTACACAAACTGGGGTTTTCTAGTGCTGCTGACACACTTCATTATTTTGCATTTGTGTTCCTCAGTGTACTGACAATGCAACAATAATTAAATATTTGGAAAAAGGGTGTGCTCATTCCTCCAGACTATAGCTAAGATGCTTATTACAAAGAAAAAGATGTGTGCTGAAATAAATGTTTGAATTAATGTTTCATTGCTCATATTATCAGAAAGCTGCAGAAGTTACATGATATAATTTGACATGATGTACAGAGAGCAGAGTACAGTTAATGAGAAAATCTAATGTCATTAAGCATGACCTTCGATTAAGCATTGTACTACTTGTAACCTTTCATTTACTACAGTATCTGTGAATAGTGAATAAATATAAAACTTGGCTATTAATTGTATTTGGCAACATGCAGATGTATAGCTACATGTGGAACCTATTCCATTCATTATCTAGAATCTTTTGAAATGAATATGTAAATAGCATACAGTACTTATTACATACACTCATAAAGGAGGTTATAATCAAATTATTTGCTAACTAACTCACTGCATGATTAAGGTATATATTATCAAGGTCTGTGGTGCTCTATGGGCAAATGTGTTTGAGATAGAGATTAGCGAGCATGCTCGTTCGAGCATTAGCATACTCGAAAGTGTTCGTTACTCAAGCGAGCACCAAGCGGTGCTCACGTGCTCCAGTAAATTGCACAGGACACTTGTTTTCAATGGAGCCACGGCTGCTGCTGGCAGCTCCATTGAAGACAATGGTCTGTCGGCGCCCTTAAATTGTTTTTCATGGAAGGGCTTTACATATAAGCCCTTCCCTGAAAAACAATAATTTTAGTGTAAAAAAAAAAAATAAAACAAAACGTACCCGCGGGGATGAAGAACACATCTGCGGTATCTGTGACAGATGCAGTAGAGGAATTCTTCAATTCACAGATACCAACATGAGGCGGTACATTTCCACTGAGGAGTGTTTGGTGGTCATATGTTTGTTCTGAGGGACAAATGTGTTCTAACTTTATGAGGGTTCATCTTTGCCTCATTTCACTTTGTGTTTCTGCTGGGTACTACCACGATTGCCACTCTTTTTTTAAAAGAAGCAAATGTATGTCCTTACTGGGGTGGTTCTTCCCTCTGAGTTTCCACAATTCATATCCCATTTCCGCCTCTATGGGGGTCTCCGTTCTGTTTCACAAATCCATCAATTTTATATGCAATGCACAATATGTTGATGAGGAGGGGAGGGTCCTTTTCTTTAAGGGTTCAATTAATAACATTAAAATGACTATTGCTAATTTGTATGTGCCCAACTCAAATCAAGTTGTTTGGCTGATCAAGCACTTGGAGGTCCCCAAGCAGTAAGCAGTGGGATATATTTTTCTCGATAGGGATTGGAATGTAACTGTAAACCCTTTACTCAATTTTTTGATGGGTCGTTCCCAGGTCTCGAAGGTGAAGCTAAGAAAGTTGGGTTTGTTCCGTAGGGACTGGGTGTTGTAGACGCCTGGCGTCAAATACACCCCTCTACAAAGGACTTAGCTTATTTCTCCCAGGTCCATTCCTGATGACTTGAAATTTCCTGCCATCTGCCAGCCTTCTGGTGTAGATACTTGTATCTTGGTACTAGAAACTTGGTAGCTCTGGCAGGGGTAACCAGCATGGGAGATCAATTGAATCAAGCTTCAAATGTTGCCAGAAGCTTTGCAGATCTTCTGGAGAGCAGATGTTGAATCTCCTGCCTTTATAGTTGACTCCTAAACTAAAGAACAACAACCAAGCATATTTTATATTTTTGGACCTCAGCAAATCTAGTAATGGTCTCAGCATATGGTACTTGACCAAGGTTGGCACAAGCCCTGAAACAGCTGCAAACGTGCGCCGCCATTTTGCAGATCCCTGTGATTTCTTGTGGCCTCTAAAATAGCAAGCGCATGCGGGGAAGACAGGAGTTGGCAAATAATGTCTCTTGGTGATTCTGGTCGTGTCACCCTATGAATGTGCTCAATGGAAATAGATGCTGCTCTATCTCGCCCAGTAGGTTCACAATAAGTTCCATCGCCCCTGTGTGCAAAGAGTCTGTCACTCATGACTCTTGCAGTCCTTTGATGTGCACATTGCTGCGCCTGTTACGATTCTCAAGATCCTCTTGCATGATAAGCGCTCTATTCAAATGGACGTGCTGATCTGTAATCAGACGTGCCATCCCCAGAGAGCAATTATTAATGACGGCTGATAAAGATTCAAAGCCTTCCACCCATCTCCCCATGTGTCTGATCTCATCTTTGTTTTCAGCTAAGTCCGACATGACAGGGCGCATTGCCTTTTAAAGTACTTTTGCATGTCTGACTAACCTCCAGCTGGGGGGTACCGAGGTGCTCTTCCCCCTTCTCTATGCTTCTTTTCCCCATCCTTCGCCTCTGTAATCAGATGCTGTGGTTCCGTATTAGTGCCGCTGTAACAGAGCTCTCTTTTCAAGCTGACATCATGCTCTGCGGTCAATCTCCGCCCCCCTGCCCCCTCCCCCCGAATCCAATTTTTTTTAACACCTCCATAGGAAATAATGGGCTACTTTTTTGGCAAAATCACTATAAAACATCACATTGTTTACTCGCAAAACACTGTGATGTACAAAAACACAAGTGTAAATTGAGAATAATGGTTTATCTCATAATGAACAGAAATCATGTGGGAAAATCGCCTGCATAAATGCACCTTTAGTATACCTTATTCAGTTGAATTGTACTTAAAAGGAAGCTTTCAGGTCCCTAATTGTCCATGGGCTGCAGGCAATACAGTATAGTGACAGACACTAATTTTAGCAGTCTGTCACTTATACTGATCAGTTCAGCTATTTTAGATAACTTATGTTTGAAAGTGTGCTGTGCAGGCAGAGCGGAGTCAGGGGCAGCTCTTGATAATCATATACTCACTGCTCTATCCTGCCTTCCTCAATACTCTGCTGCTTATTGATAGGTCTCTCCGTATGCACAGTGATACAGAGAGACCTGTCAGTCATCGGCGGGTAGGGTGGGAGCAATAAGTATATGAATATTAATGAGCTGCACCAGATTCCTCTCTGCTTGTTGCTACACACTTTCAAAGCTGAGTTAAAAAAACAGCTGAACTGATCAGTATAAGTGACACACCATTGGAATCAGCAGGTCTCTCTCTATACTGCCTGCAGCATAGGGATGATTAAGGACTTGACAGGTTCCCTTTAAATGTTTACAGCATGGGAATAAGGTTTTATAAAACCCTATTCACCTGCATTAAACTGTGCACTTATTATTTACAACAATTACATCATGTTTGATTCCAGCCTAAAGCTACTTTCCCACGGCAGTATTTGGAATCACTATTTTTAAGCCAAAACTCGGAACAATATAGGAGTCCATAACACGGAAGAGTTGCAAATCTTCTAATTATATTTTTTACCTTGGTATATTTCATTTCTGGTACTGACTTAGAAATACGGAAACTAAAGGAACCTTTCACATGGGACAGATTTGTGTGGTAGGGCACAGCCAAATCCGCAGCCACAAAATTTCACACCAAAATCTGCAGGTCCAACTATGGATTTTGATGCGGAACTGCAGGCAGGTTTTAGGACATTTTCAATTCTGGCGGATTTTGGTGAGGAATTAACTGCGGCTTGCAGTGGTGTAATTCTGTCTTGTGTGAAAGGTCTTGAATAGTGACCAAGATACTGTTGAATGAAAGTAGCTTTCATCTACATGTAAGGAGCTCCCCTAATAGCTACTGCAGACAGAAAAAAAAAATATTGTTTAAATCTTTGGCTATGAAGCATCTGGGGGAAGTTGTGCTTACTTGCGCTAAATGTATCCCTCATATTATTTGTCTTTGAAGGGGTTGTGCCAAGATGCCTCTCTCCCCATGCAAATGATCACCCTGGATCCTGCTCTAGACACTCCCAGTAATCAAAAGATTTTGCCGAGGTAAGCCATGGTAGGCATCTCCTCTGCAGCAAGGGAAATGGGGTATTACAGGACAGCCATTGCAAATATGGAATAATGGAACAATACTTCTACAGCGCCACCAATTGGATGGCGGCATTTCTTCAAATCAATGAACGACGTTTTAACAAGTCTATAAAACAATGATTGTGAATAGGAAACCAAGCCAGGAAACCATACACAGACAGCTGTTTCAGGATGTTTGCCCCTCATCAGTGTTCAGTAGGTTTCTGGTTTGGTTGGTGAGAGGCCTGTGACATGGGTCAAGAGGGGCAGAATGGCATAAGGACTGCTAGAACTGGAGCTATTACTGAGTGACTCTCTGTTCTGGGTAATAGAGGGGGATCCCGAATGAGAAACGCTACTCTGATGTTTATATGTTACTAATAGTGTATGGGAATGGGGGAAATCAAACTTGTCACATTGAACATGCTGTTTGATCTGCAGGCAACATGCTATAAAGTAGGAGAAGCTGGGAAGTTTTACTCTAGATTAACAACCTTCCCTGGTTGACTGTGCATATAGAAATAACTGTCAGTCACTGAAGACCGCCTTCTGGACTCCTAAACCCAGAATGAATAGAGATTTCATCAACAAATAACAAGTTATATTATTTCCCCAAAGGTATATATCAATCCTCCCAGCTTCTCCTGCTCTATAACAAGCTGTCGGCAGATCAGATACCATATTTAAAACGACGGGTTCCCTTTAAGTACAGATAACGATATTGCTGTTAGCGAGCATGCTTTGAGCCTTGTCATGATTTCCAATTGCAAATGGAGACAGATGTCAGGTGATTGTTTATTCCACAAAGACAGTCAATAGCTCATATAACCTTTAAGGCTGGTATCAATTTGTCACAATAACTAACAGAATATGTTACATAATCAACCAACTTTGTCTTAATTTGTTCAAATAATATATTACTATGTAGCATCTGTACAATGTCTTTTCATAAGCCATATTCACACATGACATGTTTCTAAGTTTAATTTAGCAGGCAATATTTGTATTAACACCTGCTGATAATTCAATGACCTTTTACCCTAATTGCACAAATGAATGCAACAATGCATATATTATTTTATTCGACACAATTACATGATTACACCGGCATATTCCGGTGCTCTACAAACAAAGCCTTTCATTCATCAAAACTACACAGAAGTGAGGGATATTACTGTACTGTCTCTAGCTGTAAATTACATAACGGCCATTCCTGAAGTCTCTCCTATAATGTATTAGAAAGAATGGCACATCTATCTTTGAAACAATGAAATATAGAGCAGTAAATCCATTGGAAATTATTTTTGCAGGATTTAAGAACAACTAGAACAAGCACTAGGGCTAAAATAGCTGAGCACTGAAACAGATACTTGTTTAATTCCAGCAAATATTCTTGATTTGAAAGGGCAGTTAATGGGTTCGCGAAATGCTGCAATCCTATTTTGTTATTGCTGCCAATTTAATTAATGAGGAAGTTTTAGTTTGAAAATCAGAAAACTATAAAGTGACTATAAATTAAACACATGCTAAACTAAATTATGATTCAACATGGGTAAACTACAGTACCCGCCAAAATAATAGCATCATTGTAAATTTTGTATCGATATACAGTAGGTCTCATTTATCAAGACTGTCAAAAGAAAAACTGTCTTCGTCATCCATAGCAACTAGAGATGAGCGAGCACGCTTGGATGAAGCAGTTACTCGAGCGAGCATTGCTCTTCTCGAGTGACTGCTTACTGGTCGAAGCAGGCTCGAGGGGGTGGGGTGAGCGTCGGACGGCGGAGGGTAGCAGGGGGGAGAGTGAGAGAGAGAGATCTCTCTCTCCCCCCCTGCTACCAGCCGCTGCCCCCTGCTCACCCCCGCCGCCCCCCCCAAGCCTGCTGTTGGCTGCTGTGTCTATTAGGGTGGCTTCAGATGAGCGTATTCCCGAATATATACACATTTCAGTGCAATGTATTTGCACAGTGAATGGGGTTGGTTTGCGTGTGTGTCTGCACATAGTCCTGTACTTTTTTGCGCATGCAGGGCCTGTTTATATGCACGCATGACACACTTCCGCCCTGATTTAGCCTAGTGTGGTCCAGGTGTGGTTTTTTTCTCACGTTTTTGCTCAGTGCTGCACACGTCCCCTTGCGTATTGAACGTTCATTTGTGCACCTCCCATAGACCTCTATGCACGCGACTGAAATGCAATTCAAAAAAATCATTAATGTGAAAGAACCCATTGACATCAATGGGTTGCATTCGCTCCGTATTGTGGGCATATATCTGGCGCACGAAGAACGCACACAAGTATGTCCATCTGAAGCCACCCTCAGACAGTTTTGATAAATGGGTCCTAGTATGTTTCAGTTGTATTTTAGTTGTAAAAATGTGTAATTGTTTGGAATTTTATGGGTACTACAGCAGAGACGTTTTTTTACTGTGTAATCTGCCCACAGAATCTTGGCAGTTAAACTCTATTGTACATGCACAGGACTTGCCTTTCTGCATTGTGGTTTCTCTGATTAGCTACTAAACAACATTGTGGCGAGTTGTTGGAGCTTTTGCAAAAATGGAAAGCAAGTGTCGTATTTCCCCTTGTAAATGTGGTAAAACTGAAATGTTGCTTCAAAGTACTTCAGTGACTTAAATAGGTAGTGAATTATTCGTAAATAAATTGATGGAGTCCGAAATAAAAAAGCAATTAGTTTTGAGTTCGGATTTGCTGGTGAACAGAAAGGGGCACTGTGGAAGGAAAAGAATCACCAGCAGTAGGGATGATTGATTACTTTTAAAACTCTGCTGGAAAAATCGGAAGGCATGTTACAAATTCTTTGAAGATGCAAATTGAATGAAGTGGTGTGAAGTTTAACTGTAGGACAGTGAGAAGGAAGCTGTGCCTTGCAGGTTACCAAGCTTATCGATCCAGGAAGAAGCAGCTTTTGTCTCCACAAATGAAAGCTAAAGCAATTTAGTAATTGAAGCTCTGAAGATTGTGAAAAAGCGTGCTCCTCTGATGAGTCAGCAACTTAAATGATGCCCGATTATTACTGGTATCTTAGGAGGAAGCTACGAAAAGAATTTCTAGAAGACTGTGTTGTCCAAGAAATCAAACATCCAGAAAAACTGATGGTCTGGGGTGTCACCTCAGGAAAGGGTCCATGTCATCTGCATGCAGTAAGGGGGGTGATGGATCAATTCTAGTATCAGAATGTGATTGAGAATTGCTTGTTTAATCAACTCAATGAGGCCTCGGTCAGACGAGCGTGCTTTTGCGTGCGCAAAATGAAGACTTCTAAAAGAACCAATAGGTTCCTATAGAAGTGTTCATATGCGCGGAATTAGGGGCGCAAAATACCACACACCTAAGAAAGATATCCCTCGGGATTTCCCCATAGCAGGGAGATTTAGCGGGGCTATGGGGGATCTCCCCAGAGCAGGGAGAGTGAGCAGACCTATGGAAGATTTCCCCATAGCAAGGGATAGAGAGCAGAGCAATGGGGGATTAATCCTTCACCCCACTCCATCTCTCCGTGCTATGGGGAAACGCCTCCATAGCTCCGCTCACTCTCCCTGCTTTAAGGAAATCCAGAAGCCCTGCAGGGCTTCTTCTCTCTCCTTCTGGAGCATCTCCGCTTTTCCAAGCACAGCAGCTTCAGTGAACGGGCAATGTTTCATGTGATGTGCATATGAAACATTGCCCGTTTCCGCGTTTTCTGTATATGTGAGCGGTACACTTTTTTGCGCGTCTATATATATAGGTGCGCAAAAAGCACGCCTGTCTGACTAAGGCTTGAGTGTGTTTTGAACTGCATTTTTATGCAGGATAGAGTTCTTTGCCACATGGGCAAAAGTGTGATATATGTGTTTTATGAATCTGGCCTTAATGTGCTTTCATGACTGAGCAATGGCATAGGCATAAACTCAATAGATAATGAATTCTTGAAAACAAAATTAATACAGAAGAATCTGTGAGGAACAAACAAATTATTTGAAAGACTATTGGAAGTCTGGTTTCAGGATACTGAAATAAAGGACATAATCATTAAATCCAACTAAGGAACACTGGTCAGGATAACGGACTATTAAAAGCCAAAGGTCATCCTGCGTATAAGGACCCTTAGAGGCCAATTTAACTCCCTTTAGGAAAATCTGGCAATCAGAATAAATCTGTGGATCAACAATTCTGCTACACTCAAGAATGGCATCCAAGCCCATCTTAAACTATTTTAGTGAATTCACTATCACCACATCCTCACCACAATGTTAACTTTATTTGGCAATGATGCTTTCTGATTTCATGTTTGCTGCTTTTATTTGCTTTTTACACAATTTATTTTTGTCTATTTTTTGTTTAGTGCTTCTTCATGCCTTCATGTTTTAGTAGTTTAGTGCTTTGTTTTTGTTGTTTATTGCCCCTTTATTAAACCACATTGCTTTTATTCCAGTAAAGTATGTACCTCTCAGAATGAATATGTAATATTTTTTTTTAAAATTCTCTCTATTGTGTGTACTTTTTTTAAGATCATTG
Organism: Eleutherodactylus coqui; assembly: GCF_035609145.1. Lineage (NCBI taxonomy): Eukaryota > Metazoa > Chordata > Amphibia > Anura > Eleutherodactylidae > Eleutherodactylus > Eleutherodactylus coqui. The sequence goes on along the minus strand of NC_089837.1, from coordinate 133,981,491 downwards.
TCCCAGCCAATAAGGTTACAGGATCCTCTAAGCTTTGACATGCTATGCCTTCCCGAAGTTCAAGGTTTTTGAGGCTCTCTGACAAAGCACATTTCTGAAAGAGAAGTATTAATTTATTATATTTGGTCACTATTTCCTAGGTGTATCCAGACCTGTACCTTTCTTATTCTGTCAGGTCTCATGGTTAATGTTAAGTGCAAGAGGACAATCCCTCTAATTGGGTCCTGCACCAGTTGGTAAAGGTAATTATCTTCAGTTATTGGGAGAAACTTGTTTTCTTTATGAAATCTATCTACAGCTTTCAATTTCACAGTTTAAATCTAGGTAGGTAAAGTCCCCCATAAAAAACACCACATTATTGTTTACCTAAGTATGATTCTGTTATATTTCATGGTTTACAGCAAACCCCTTTCAGAATGTTAATATTGTTGTTATCTCTGTGCATTTCTACCAATAGACTCCACATGTTCAGTTTCCTCACATATAACTTCCCATAGTGTAGGATTTAAACATAACTTTGCATAAAGACAAACCCATCCCCTTTTCTAATTTTTTACATAATAAACTATAACCCTGTTAGTAAATTACCTAGGTATAGCTATCATTTAGCCATATTTCAGTTATTTCCATTATGTTATCCCTTTCTGCAGACATTATTAATTCCATTCTGTGCTAGCTGAGCACTTGTTTATCCCCCCAATCTTATGTTGCCTCTTCATGTCCAACAGCAAGTCAAGGATAAAATACTTTTTACTCCTCCATATACAAATCACAAAAAGACATCAAAAGTGACAACATTTCAGCTCCAAACTAGGAGCTTTTCTCTAGTTTGGAGCTGAAACGTTGCCACTTTTCATGTGTTTTTGCAATTTGTATATAGAGGAATAAAAAGTATTTTATCCTTGACTCGCTGCCGGATACCCTCTATCTTGGATTTCTGCATTGTGGGTCCTGGATCTATCCCTTAGCCCAGCATGCAACCTTATATGCTCCAACCATATGGACTTGGTTCTAATTGTGAGTGCTGCTGACAACTTTGTATTTTGACTTTTGCTATTCATGTCAATGTGCACCATAACTGCTAGGTCCTCTGAGAAATCGGGCAACACGTAATATGTTGCATCCTGCATCTCCGTACTATCATCTACCCTACATATGCATAAGTGAGTGTCTGCTCAGTGAGCTACAAACTCCTTCCATGTTTTCAATGTATCTCAGTGCTGCAAATTGTTAATTCAGATCCAGGATAGGGGCTTTCAAAAGCGCAAAATGCACTGGTATTTCACAACAGTATGCACCTCAAATGACTGTCTAATAACTGTATATATTACACAAGATGTAAACTCAAGAGCATTGCCAATGGATGACAATTTAAACAGATGGATTACACCACAGCAAAGTCATTTAAACAATTTCAACCAAAGAGATCAACAGTGAATACATTAAAATAACTCCCTTCTAAACTTTCTGAATCTAAAGACACTTAATCCTAAATCACACACTTACAACAAACACACTTCAGATCATACATGCAAGCTCTCACATTTGCCTTTTCTGTTAGCTTTTACGGCTCTTAGCTGCAGTAACTGCTTCAAATGAATCCTCTGTTTGCAAAGGGTCCAAATAATGAACACATAAACAGATTTTGTTTTGCAGTTTGTAAAGTCTTCTGTGTGGTCTTTTGCTTTATCCTTGTGTTTTTTTTTCTCAGCATAACCCATTGTACTCTTAGGATCATCCTAATAGGCTGCCCACTCCTAGGTAGAGAAGCAACAGTTCGGAATTTCCTCTACCTGTAGAAAATTTCTCTAACTATGAATTGATGTACACATGGCTCTTTAGTATGGCTTTCTTGCCTTTTCCAGCTTCATGCCTCTCTATAACACATTTTCTATGGTCTTTTGAAAGTTTTTTTTCCATCAAGGCATGGTTCACACCAACCAATATTTCTTAAGAAAAATAGGGTTCTTAGTAATCAGACTTTGTGTTCCTTTACTTAATAGGCAAAGCAGCTGTGAAACCCACACTTCCAATCTTATCTCTTTAATTAAAGCACCGTTTTCTAATTAACACTAATTAACATGCAATGATCCAACTATTTGTGTGTTATTAGTTTAGTTAAATTGCGTTGGTCTATAATTGTACTGAGATAACAATGAGACCAAATTTTGTTAGTCATCAATCTACAAATCCAGGTAATTCCAAAGATTTCATGTACTTTTCCATGTATATAGTATGTATAGCTGGCAATTATACTTCTTCTACCTGATATCCTCCTACTCTCATGACCTAAGCAGCTATTTAATGCTTTAAATTTTCAGTTCAATCTTATCTATCGTCCATTTACCTCTTGTATCTTTTTAGATGACTTTGTCCCCTTCTTTAAAGATGAGAGAAAATGAGATGTAGCTACCATTTGCGGTCCACTGACCTATCATACATAACCTTTGGTACCGTATCTAATGTGCTTCTCCTCTGTACAAGAACATCAACGGTTTAATCTCCAGATGGCTCACCTCTTGCTGTCTTGATCCCATTTCTTCCTCTTATTACATCAATTCCTTTCAACAGGATTTTCATCTGTGTTTATGCTATTGCAATTCCCATACTCAGAATCCTACCCTACAGTTCATTCCCTGCCTTCTGCACCTTCTCTTTAAATGTTTTTGAACATCGTGAACCCTCTAGCTACAGTATCTTCCTTCTAATATCTAATTTACATATATTTAGTGGGAGGTTTTCCCCCTAAAAGCATTGTCTCTTTTGCCCATGGCATAGGGGCTTATCTAGAACAGTATAATAAATGTCTGTCTTAAGTTTTATTATATTTGGTTTGTCTTTAGTTTTATTATATTGATATATAGATTTCCCCTCCTTTAGTGAAATGTATTTTTATAACCCTCCTACAGCTGTCCCCCGACACTGCATAGAGAAGAAGCTGTACTGTGCTACAGAAGCTGTACTGTGCTACAGAAGCTGTACTGTGCTACTTCACAGTGTGCCTATTTCCTGTCAGACTCAATGCACTGTTGGCTTCTCAGTGCATTGGGTTGTGACATGCATTATGACACAATATGTCACAACCTGATGCACTGAGACACTGACAGCACATGGAGTCTGGCAGGGAATAGGCGCTCTATGGAAAGGAAAAGCTGTTTGTAACACAGTATGGCTTCTTCTCTTCACAGAGCTGTGGCACGTGAGCAGGACTGATATATAAAAAAGAAGTCAAGAGAGGAAAGGCCACTATTGCGGAAATATGTACTATAGCAGAGCAGTGTCAAACTGGCCTGCAGAGGGTGCTAGATAGGCAGTCTGGTACCCGGAGAAAGCAAAAAGTAAGCGTTAACACCTGATGGGTGTAGCAGGAAGTGGCTACAAAAGAGCCAATTACTGCCAGAAACAAGAGATGTTGGCTGAGAGAGCCAGAGGGGTGGTGAAGGAAGCCGCATCAGGGACTTGAAGCCTGAGGTCTGGTACGGACCAGTTGGGTCTGTCACCCTATCTGACGGATGAAGACGCCCTCCAGACGCTCCAGGCGGGTTTAGTGACAGGACCCTGTGGGTTGTGAACTCTAAAGCTATATGGATTGTTTATGATTTGTGATATGCTGTGAAAAAAGGCTGGCAGGGGCCAGATTTAAAGAAATTTCAGACTGCTGGAGCATAGTGTTGTGTGCGGTGTGTCACTTCTTAGCCATGTGGACAGTGATCCAGAGGTGAGTGAACTCTAACTTCACAGTACATAAATGTAATAAAACTAAAACAGACATTTATTATACTGTTCTATAGAAGCTTCTGTGCCTGCACTGGAGATAGCAGTGCAGGCGCAGCGCAGACAGGAGCTCCCTGTGCAGCTATGCAGATAACTAGTTGAAGACAGATTTCTCAGCAATGTCTTCTCCTAAATGCGTAGCAGAATATGGGTGTTTTCAACAAAAAATGTAAAGAATAAGCTGTTAAAAAAATGCAAAGATGTCTAGAACCACCTATTCTGTACATTTAAGGGCAGAAAATTAAAAGTGTGGGTATAGCCAGTGTTGGACTGGGGTGCCTAGGGGTCACCAGTAACATGAATCTTGGAGTCTCATTCTAAAAATAAATGCTAATATTGCCTAAACACTGTTGCCAATTCTGACCCGCAAGTGGACATTGGGTCTTATAGTCAAAAGATTCCAGGGACTCTGTAAGGAAGAGGCTCATGGGAGACAACTGTGGAAAGAGAAGGGGGGCACAGAATCTGAAAGGGTTACTGTAGAGGCAGGGGACAGAAGGTACTAAGACTATGAGGTGACTGTTCATGAAGGGACACAAAATTAGGTGGCAAGAGCTCTATGTAGGTGGTGGGATTTGAAGGTGCAAGCATCTCTGGGAAGGGGCTTTAGACATGAAAGACAAATTGTACAAATGTCTCTTTACGGAATGGAAGTACTGTGCAAAAGATGGTAGAGGTACTGTGGATGGCCGGGTATATAGAAAAAAAAGTGACAGGCGCTCTGTGGGGGCAGAGGATCAGAAAGTGCAAAGGGCTTTGTGAAGGGAAATAGGCACATAAATAACAAAAGATAGTAAGGGCTCTGTTAAAGTGTATTCAGACATAGCAGCTATGCCATTGTAGTTTTTTTACACAACTACCAGAAGATCACAGTTCTATGTTGTGTTTTTTTCTGAGAGTTTGCAAAGAATGTGCCATTTAGTCACAGTGCTATAGTAGTCATGGTAATAAACTGTGATGTGATCACAAGGTTTAAATATTCCCTTAGGGGAGGGGGTGCTTAGAGTAATATAGGACAAGGTAGGCATGAAGGTAGCCAGAGCTCTGTGGGGTTGCAGGGTACAGAGGAATAGAATGGTCATGGAACAAATAAAATGGTTGGTTCTTTGTATGGAACACATAATGCAGTAGAGACTCTGTCAGCAGTGCTGTGGGAGGGAAGGAGGGCACAAGATGAAAGGCAAGCTAAGTCTTCCCACTTGAGAATGCCGAAGAAGCTGCCCCACTTTTGGCTTAGTTGGTTCTGCTGCACTAGACTGCTGATAATATTCACAAGGCTGGCACTTTGGACTCCCACCGTTATGGCCTGCAAAGAGAGCTCTGCCTCTTCCCACAAATGAAAACACACATCTCATTACTGTGGTAAACAGGGGAGGGGAAGAGAAGATATGAAGGACCAGAAGGAGATGAAAGCAAATCCTACCTGGCTTGTTTTGTGGTGGCAGGCATCCACCCACAGTTAAGGGAGCACAATTTATTAGACTGTACGCTGCCTTTCCATATGCTGCTTACACAAGGTGGATGGGGACCACTTCAGATCCAGCAAGGAATTCACTGACTCCCAGTCAGTGATTTAGAGCTTAAATACATCCCATGGACAGGAGTAGAGAAAAAGTTGATCATTTTTAATATCATACCCTTCTTTAACCAATTCTTTTTCAGTGCTTTACATTCAGTCCATCATGACTTCTTCCATTTTTCTTTCATCTCCTGAAGTTCCTTCTTTTGGCTTCCCTTCCTCATCCCTTATAACTTAAATAAAAAAACAAATCTTGTCATTTGTATAGCGCCAACTTATTCTGCAGTGATTTCAGGTAGTTGATTTATTACCCCCTACCAAGCTGGGTACTCATTTTACTGACCTCAGAAAGATGGAAGGCTTAGTCAACCTTGAGCAGGCTACCTAAACCATGCAGGATTGAAACTGCAACCTTTAGGTTGTGAGCAAGAGCTGAGGATTGCATTTCTGCTGCCTTAACACTCTGCCCCACACAAGGCTCCTGTGTTAATCTGGAATATTAAAGAGTGTTTAGGGGCACATTTTTGTGGTATTTTGAGTGTTTTTTCAAACATTGTTTTTTTTAAACATTTTTGGTTTCATGGTGTTTTCTTCAAAACCCAAATTACTGTAGGTGTAGGGTCTTATTAGGATGTATTCCACTAACTGGCCTCAATTAAAGCAACAGAGTATGAAAAACGTCATGTGCTTTTTTATGTTCAAGTCATTTTATAAAGTTTAACTGGGTTAGGCAAATACTTGAAAGGTGTTAAATTAGTTAAATATGACATCCCAAAGTGTGAAGACAAGGATTGTGCCAGCACCATAACCACACTGCAAGCATGTGGGAGGGACTATTAAGTAGCAATAATGTAGCAGGGCTGGGATCTTGACCACCATAACATAATTTAAATGTTTGTTTCTTGTACTTTCAAATAAATTGACCCTATACATCAATAAGGTGTTTTTGTCCCATTTTTAAGCAGGAAAGATTTCCCCAATTTTGTTTCTGAAGCTGATCAATTTGATGGTGTGATCATCAATCTGTCCTCCATATGCAGTTCATAGAAGAAACATATAACATGATGAGGCAGGACCTTCTTGTTGAAAAACACTGTGGCCAGATTTTTCCCCTTAAAGTCATTGTTTCTTTAAAGCCTATATTAAAAATTGTCAAGACTGCATTCACAGTTTTGTTTTTGATGTTTTTGAATTCTTTTTGGGGTTTCCAAAACTTATCAAAATGCAGCATTCCCTAAGGGCTCCTTTACACAAGCTTTTTTCTATCAGTTTTTTTGCGAGCCAAACCCAAAATACGGAAGAAATGCAAATCTTTCCCTCATACTTTTTCTCTGTAAGTTCCATTCCTGGTTTTGGCTTACAAAAAACTGATACAAAAAAGCCTGCATGAAGGAGCCCTAAGTATGGAATTTCTTCCAGTGTTTTTCATCATAGGTTTCTCCACAAGATTTAAAAATGCCAGGAAAAATGTATTATCAAAAAGTTGAAAAGAATAAAAAAAACACCACCAAAAAACACATGAAAGTTAAAACAACATTAAAAGGTTTGAAGCACATTTTTATTGTGTTTTAAAGCTCAAAAAAAAACCTAGAAAAAATAAAAAGGAAGAGAATGAAACAGGGCAAAAAATAAGCAAGTAAACAAATATGATCGGGAGTCATGCCCAGTTTAGAGGCATAAAGTGTCCAACCAGAAATTTGGATCCTCAGACTCCATTTTACTTGATATATTACCTTTGAAGAATATTGTATCCTTGATCAATATTCATATATAGTAATAATATAAATTACCATTTAATTTAATTTAATTTAATGTTTTTATCAAATAGTTTTTATTTGGTTTTACAAGAATTATTTCCGTACAAAGCAGTTAACTACCAACTATTTTTGACATTGCACATTAACCATTGTTTTATCTGCACTCTATTTTGAAAAGACAAAATACTTTCTTTTTATCAGAACTGCTTTACTATTATCTATTAAATGGTATTTTCTTAGAGTTCACAAACTACACAAATTTCACATTTATACAAACCATGAAGAAAAAAACTCAAATTTGATTGGTACAGCTTGCAAATGCAATTGTGCAACATGAAAAAAGGGTGAAAGCAACTTGACAGCTATTAATGACCGCAGGAATGCTAACTGGTAAGAAAGTCAAAAACTAACAAAGAAATGACTTTTCACAGAAAATAGCTCTTATGAAGAATTTTTTACTGACATTCTCAAATGTGTTTTAAGAAAAGGAAGTAATTTTTTTTCTTGTATAATGATACAGTTCCTTTATCAGTTTTTTACTTGTATTCATAGTTTTATTGTGCAAGATCTCCTCGAAAAAAAATGGTACCTTTACATGTATTCATTATAGGCTCCAACATAAAAAAGTCATGGTATTTTGATGTTTTAGTTCGGCCAACAATGAATTTTAAAATAAAATAAGGAAACAAAGGATAGAAGAAAAAGTTGCTGGACATATTGATATCAGCGGATTAGTCATCCTTATAAATTATAATTGACATATATTTTAACTAGAATTGGTGCTGGATATATGATTGACCCATTCAGGGAAATGTAAGGATATTGGTACAATAAATATTTAACACAGAATTATATAGAATCAAGACAGCAATTTACAACATATATAGATTTAAAATTAGTTTAAAAAATGTATTTTATTAATTGACAAATTGTCAAATATCTAGGTGACAAAATGTAATATATAAATTGACAAATTGTCAAATACCTTGATGATATCATAGCAGCCATAGTCACTCAATGTATCACTGTACAGCACAGTATTGTGGTGCTATTCTCCATTGCAAATAATGCCAGAATATAAGTAATAGTTCTCTAATATCACATTTGATAGAGCATGCTGCATATTTTAAACTGTTGGACTCCACATGAATTGGACTATTGAAAGAACTCTATATGCCTTTAAATGAAATTGGAAGCTTATGCAAGTACAGTGTGGCCCCATAAACTTCTATAAGTGTAATATAGTGGTTCTGTGCAACTATACTGTATAGAGCCATAATATAGACTTTTATGTGGGTCCTAGTAGAGCTTTCCCTACTTAGATACACCCATGAACCCCTTCATATACATTTACAGTACTGGAAGCTGATATTAAATGACCAGTACTGTAAATGTACAGCATGATGATATTGCAGGCTCAAGAGTTGAATCTGTGCCATCAGCTGGAACATACTGCTGATCCTCTGTTGCAATGGCCAGGTCTGAAGCTAACTCTGATCCTGGCTGATTAACCTCTTAAGCCATATTCACACAGGCCGGAAATTTTGCAGCATTTACAGTACAAGCCATGTGGATGGGATTTTAATACTCTCCATAAAGTGTGGAAAATTTCCATAACGATTCCGCAGCATTTTTGAAAAATGCTATGGATTCTAAATCCACAACATGTGTATTCATGCCATGAATTTATGCTTCATAATTCAACTCTTGAAAGACAAAGGTTTAATTTCACAGCTGATTTGCAACTTAAAACACTACAGATTTCCAGCGGAATTGCTGCAAGTATTCTGTTGCAAAATGCCTACATCAATTTCACCCCTTGCAAAGGAACCGTTAGATTCTGTAGGAAACAGCAATCTTGGCATATAAACTGATATACAGCAGGAGGGAATCCATCTATCATCATTAATTAATGCTTATCAATCTATTACTGCTTTATTAAAACAGTAAATAGCTTGCAGGATTTGCATTCTGAGACTGTCTGCTACAACTGGGGATGCTGATAGTCCGCAATATGAAACATATGTGAATATATCCTAATTGATAGGTTACAAGAATATATTTTTCTTTCAAAACAAAGCAAAATGAAGTGGCTCTATAGAAATATTATTATTATCATTATTATTATCAACCCTTTCCAATCCAATTTGTATCCTGGTTTTCCTAGGAGGCTTATTCTTTTTCTGCCATTATACAACGGCGCTATCTGCTGGCTAAAGCCAGTACTGCATGAGGTTATACGTTGGATAGGCTCCAATAGCAGAGAGGCTGGCAATATACAGTAAGAGAACCCCGACGGGCGTCTTCCATTATCTAAGCTGTACAGCCTTAAGTCATAATGTCTTCAGACGTCAGACAGTGGATTGGAAAGGATTAATAATAATAATAATAATAATAATAAATAAACAGCAGAGTCTATAGGTTCCATAGGGGTTCCATGGATAGCTGACTTTACTACAAAAACAGTGCATTGATCCACCTGAAAGAGGTCACTCTGTTATGTAAAGTAAATTTATAAATCTGAATACCAAATATTTAAATTTACTACTTTAAGTCTAATTTAATGTGTTTTGTTTATGTTCTGCCATGGTTTATTCTTCAGATAGCAGCAGCTGTGCAGCACGATATTCTTGGTAAGGTTCTGCGGCAGATATACTGCACACACTACGTTTTAATTTATTTTGTTTTGGAAAAGTGCTTTTTGGCAGGATTTAACTGTCCCATGTCCAAGACAATAAGGGTTTTTGGCAGAAAACAACCTATAGAAAATATTGAATCTTCTTTTGCAGTCAGATAGCAAAACCAACAGTATGGCAGGCAATCTAGACAACAAAGAAACTTAATCACTATTATATTCAATAATTTCACAATGAGTGCTGAAGAGCTCATCAGTTTACTACTCCTTCTCAGGTTTACTAATAACTTTTCATACCACTATAACTTTGCTATTGTGTTACTTAAAAAAAATAAATAACCACAAATCTCTTTAAAAATAAAATTTCTTTACCAGATATTTAGCTTCTCTGGATAGACATCTACTTTCACTGCAAAGAAGCAAATGTATTGGTTCAAGAGTATATATAATAACTTACCTTCTATGTGTTTGCATAATCTTGGGTTCATATGAGACGGGACTATGCAAAATGCTTCAGACAAACTATTTTTCCTTGGCAGAATGGAAGTAATTCAGTATGTCCTCTTTAAGGGACAGAGACATGAGAGTTGTAGGTGAGATGAATATAAGACCATTTAAATACCAACTTTTGTTTCAGGTCCAAAACTTGTAGCTTTTTGTACATTGCTTTCCTAAGTTTATGTTTTTAAGACACATTTAAAAAGGAGTTCTGTCACCAGGTTATTGAAGTTTGTGTCATGATCTGGCGCAAAACTGGAGTCACTTATTGCAACCACTGCTGACGGAAAACGGGGTCAAGGAGGCAGCCGAGGTCTGGTATACGAGATGGTGGTGCAGCACAAAGAGTTCAAGCAGTAGCGAAGTCAGGAGGAAATAGCTGGTACAAGAAATGGATGATCTGTTTGTAGAGGGGCAGGTATGTGGGAAAATAGCTTGGTTAGAGGCACAAGGCACATTAAACATGCAAGAAAGGAAGGAACAGGGCCAGGTTTATAAAGGAGGCTAATTGGGGAAAGTACAAGACATGGGTGGGGCTAGACAGGGAAACATGGAGCCAGGACATGGAACAGGAAATAAGGGATGAGGAACACAGGACTAGGAATCAGGGGAGCATAGGAAAGGGCTACTTTTGGAATGCAGGAGTTTACAGGATTCCAACCCTGACAGTTTGACTCAGAACTGAGCTCTGAGTCACGGAGGAGGACTTTGCCAGCTTCTCCCTGGCTGCATCATGCAGACTGATAGCTTCCTTCCTTTTTGTGTATAGGGAGAGAGCTGTCACTCTGCATGCTGTGGGCAGCAATAAGCTGCCATGGCTCACCTTCTTGACTTAGAGCTCAGTTCTGAGTCAAACATCATGAACTTGATAATAGGATTCCTGTAATAGGTATTGCTTTCAATTGAAGAAACAAGTGCTGAAAATGCCGAAGCCAAAGCAGAGCTTTTTCTCTTTGCCTGTGTCCCATTGAATTGTCCCACTGCTCCCGGATGGTTGATGGTGAACTGAATAAATATATTACTTTTATATTCAAATCCATACAGAGGTATAACTTAATGCTCCTGGTCTACAATACTAAATCTGTAACTAGTCATTTACTGGTCTTTTCTTATGTGGCATAGGGATCCCCTCCAGCACCAGAAGCATAGTGCAAATGCAACTTCTTCACCTCTTATAGCTACACTCTTGGCCTTATACAGTAGGGTTGCTATTCAATATTGCCATAGTTACTGAAAAAAACTGGGACAGTTCAACAGAGTTATTACCCTATTATCATTAGAGGGCAGATGATTTAATGGCAGACACCAGTAGGAGACGTGGATAAAGCTGAATAGGGAGCTGCATAAAAATGGAAATACTAGCTTAAAGAGTCTATTACATTACAAGTGTGAAAACAATAAAATAAACTATCCGTCGCAAAAATTGGATTGAAATAATGTTATTCTCAAACTATATATTCCCTTTAAAAATAATCTTTTTTTTTTCTTCGAGATATCTTAGTTCTTTAGTTCTGGTTGAAAATATTAAAAGTTACAAGTACAAATTAAAAAAATTATATTGTACAATTTTCAAAACCAGGAACTATTAGCATATAATTGAAATGGAAAAGCAATGCAATTATGTTGGGCAATTTTACATCATCATACTTGAGTTATTATTATCAAGTGGCCAAAATCTTAATTTGGAAAAGATAATTCCCATTTCTTACTCCTGTAACAATCTGGTCTATTTTAAATCCACCTGTAAGTCATGTTTTATCTCCTTGTAAAGGCTGAGTCTGCTCTTGTCCAGAAATGTCATGTCTACTTAGGTCATATAATGTACCACTTTTTGCTGCAGGTAAGCAATTGACCTTTGCCATATAATTTGTTACAGTTACTATGGAAGAAGGACAAAATTGTTCAGAAATTGTCCCAATTTATCTGTCAATCATTATGGTTTCTTTGTATTTTCAACAATAGAATTGAAGCTTTACATTGTACAGCGCAACCAAAGGAAGAACATCTGACCACTGGCTGACTATATAGTCTGGAGCTTTATAATGACAGGCTGAAAAGTAATTGCTTTACAGAAATTATTCCGATATATCTAAGCTGAGTTTATCAAATTGCAAAATTGAGTTTGTCCTTACACACAATTGCAATATCCCAATGTATTCTCTGAACTGCAGCTGAACCTTCTAAATCATCTGAGTTCTCACCATGCACAAAAAGCAGAGATAATTGATAGCCTTAGTGTTTCCATATCAAAAGGTGTACATATTATAGAGGTATCTGCTATGAGGCCAAGATACAGGGGAAAGTCAACATATAGCCACTTTCTATGGTTTAATAGAAGTAATTAGCAAACTTTTCAATAGTTTGGTTCGGCTGGTTTGCTGAATTTGGCCAAAATGTTTTGATCTGAATTAGTTTGAACCGAACCAAAACTTCATAAAACACCCCTAAATCTGATGTACATCAGAAAAAGAAGTAATGACATTTTAGTGGGTTTGGCCAAAACAAACTGCTAAAGTTCGGCTTTGAGCCAAGCCAAACTTTTTCACCCTTTTTGAGGGATATGGTTTATATCCCTTTTTGAGGGATATGGTTTTTACTGCTATGATTCTCAGGTTATATAGCTGCCAATTGATGGCACAAAAAGCTGACAGATTTAAACAAGCAGGGGGTCAGAACCAGGCAATTAGAAGGTACAACAGAGCCAAAGTACAATGCAATATATCAACGTCAGGACAGTGCAAAGTCAAATACCAGGAGAACTACAGGACTTAGAAAAGCAGGCAAGTGGGTAATCAGGCAAATCCAAGGTCAGATTCTAGGTACACAAAAAATATAGGTAATCAGATCAGGTCAGATATTGGTAAACAGGAAAGATGAAGTAAGCAGGTTCAGCCTGGTTGTTGTTTCCCTTGAGGACCCCACAAGGTGAAACATGTCAGGGTGGCTATAGTTTAGATTTTAATAGGGTTTTGGTGGTGCTGAGATATTTACTTCCATACAGGCTTTTGAAAGTTGGGCATCCAGACCTATGTTTTAGTGTGTATATGCATAATTACACAAATAATACTAATTGATGACTGCTGGTCAGATTTCATTGCCACCACCATTTGCCCCTTTTTAAAAAAAATATGATTCAATGTTGTCTTTGTGTCTTTTGAACAATAATAAAGTATTTATATTATATTTTAGGGGATATTACCTATGGGTATTTTTTGCATTTGGCAATTCGAATTGTGTTTATATAACCCGGAGTATTCCTAGAGCAATTTCATAATATATTCCAGAATGTATTATACACACAACTAAGATAGCGCCAAAATTATGGGATGAGTTGAAAATCTGTGCAGGTTCAAATTGAATGTCAAGCAGATTTATTGACTGCTAGAGAAATACACTGATTGGTGTACTGGCAGAACCTGATTGAGAAATAAGAAGAAACAGGATCACACAGCTTAGAATTAAAGAGATGCATACACAGGAACAATATACAGAAATTCTTAAAACATAACACCAGGGTCAAAGTAATGGTGCCCAACACAAAGGACACATAGATAAATTACACTCTGTACCTTACTCTTAGGCCTTAGTCAGACGGGCATTTTTTTGCGCGATTTGCGGATCGCATGACGGATGCGCATCCGCAAATCGCGTGACCGGTGCCCGAAAATCGCCCGAAAATCTGCTCCTAGCCGCGTTTCATTAAAAACGGTCTGGAGCTGTCCAGCGCATTGCATTCAATGGAGCCGGCAATACAGCCGACTCTATTGAAAGCAATGGGCTGCGGGCGAGTGTTGGATGAATTGTCGGGAAGGGCTTAAATATATAAGCCCTTCCCTGCAATTCATCCAGAAAAGTGTTAAAATAAAAAATATATATATACTCACCTGCTCCCGGCAGCCGGAGTTCCGCGCAGCCGGCCTGCAGTGGGTGTGAAGGGGGTGTGAGTCAGACCTGCCCCCTGATTGGCTCAGCGCTGTTACAGCTGTGGCAGAGAAGAAGGATTTGTCTACTATATGTTCTCAATGGGGTCGGCGCTGCTGCCGCCGGCCCCATTGAGCGCATATAGAGAAGAGAACAGGAATCGCAGATCGCAGATAGGTGCGATCTGCGATTTCTGTTCTATAATTTATCGGACGAGTGCATAAAAAGCGCTCATGTGTCCGATACCATTGCAAAGCAATGGTTTAAAAAAATCGCCGGACGCATGCGCATGCACAAATCGCGCAAAAAAACGCCCGTCTGACTAAGGCCTTACTGTGTTTTTCCAAATCTTTATGATTTTTGTCTTAGACTTGGATTGATTAACTGTGCTGGTTCTTTGTGACCCCTCTGTACCTTAATTATATATTTTCTTTGCTTCCTGATCTTGGCAAATTTTAACTTTGACTATTCCCTTAAGGATGTAGCCAATTTTAGATTTCACTATGCAGCCTCATTTTTCAAATCTTTCCTGTGTCACTTTAGGTGGGAATATTTTTTTTTTTTTGAAACATTTGATCTTTATTATATTTTCAACAAAGTATGCAACAAGTACATATTGCTAAGCAAGGAAGAAAGAAAACTTTGTTACAATTCTAAGCAACAATCTAGTGTCTACAAGTTAGGTATATTTGGTCAAGAAAACATCCCGTCTTGTGTTTAAAAGAAACGGGAATAGCTTTTTCATGCTTTTCACCCAAGTGATTCTGAGGTTGTGTTTCCTGACACACGGCACCTTCTTTTGTTTGTAAAATTTAGTTGATACATCTTGTGATCACTTATTTAAAAAAAAATCCAAAATTTACAGAAAATTTGCAGTTTTCAGTCAGAATTGTTTGTAAGACAGATAGGGACACCACATACATTAGTTAACAAATCATATTTAGCAGTCTATGTTATATTGCCATCTTTTTTATTATTTCTTCATATATTTGAACCACATTACACTCAGATTTGTTACTGAGTAATAAAATGTAATGTTATTTTATTCCTCAATAAAACGAGTTTTAAAAAAACCACCTTAACTTAAAAACTGCAAATCTCAAACTATTCAAAACAAGCATTTAGGGAAATTGTTAACCCTTAGCTGATTCACAAGCAAGATAGAGGGCAGTTTTTTTGCTAATACCATATTCAATATTAAACTACTTTTTTTTGTAACAGAACATGATTAACAGAGACACACAGCTCAATATTTTAATTTTCCCGCCATTATTAGTACACATGACATGATATGATTTTACTGGTGTTCTTCTGATGCTGTTGATTGCATTTGTGCTTTCCCCCCAGTAGCACCTCTACTTACTTACACAGTCCCTGTGCTCCTCCAGCAGAAATTGTCATCTTATGTGGGGAGCCCAGCCAATCAATCAACATCCCTCGGCCATGTTCTGTTCAGCCACTGCAAAATTTGGCACAGATTTTGGCACATACAATAATTTCACAGTTATTTGGTGCATCTTACAGCCCATTGCTATAGCAACATTGTAAAATTTTACAGGAGCCCCTTACAATGGCATAAGGATATCATGGTGAACTACTAAGCACAAATATTTAGGAATATCTCATTGGAGGAAATCACAGAAACATGGTTTCAGCGACATGTCTCAATGAAGTAACTTTTATTGTTCGTGTTTTACGATTCTTGGGATTTATGTTAATACCTTCAGCTATTGATTGGCATTCATTACATGTTTAATACAATATTCAGACCTAATGGAGAAAAGCTAATGTCATTTTCAGAATCTATAACCCCAAAATACCTCAAAAAGGTTGTAATATCCAAGTCACCAAAAATCATGTTCCCCAGTGTAATTAGATAAAATAAAAGAATTTAAGTGGTCACACAAAATCAAATTTCTCCTATAGTATCTTGTCTATTCTGTGTACATTGTAACACTATTACCAGGATCATCTTATGCTACTTTGGTTGATGAAAAATGTTGTGATATCTAAAAAAAACATGAACATCAACACTCAATAGTAGAATACATGTAGCATACGTCATTATGTCTTAATACAATTTCACAGTGCACTGGATTAATTCAGAGTGCTTTAACCCCTTCAGTGGCAGGTTTAGGTAGTCTTCAGCACATTTCAACACTGATTTTTAGGAGATTTTCTGGGCGTGCCACTAAAGGGGTTAATAGACCGCTGTACTTTAAGCATTTTCATTTTTATGTTTACTGTCTTGACTAGTTTAACAGAAGCAAGATTTAGATGTTACCTTCTAATTTATCAAGTCATGTCATTTGGATCCACCCATATTGCAAAAAAACATTGTCATTAGAGATGAGCGAGTATACTCGCTAAGGCACATTACTCGAGCGAGTAGTGCCTTAGCAGAGTATCTCCCCGCTCGTCTCTAAATATTCGGGGGCCGGCGGGGGGCGAGGAGTGGCGGGGGAGAGCGGGGAGGAACGGAGGGGAGATCTCTCTCTCCCTCTCTCCCCCCGCTCCCCCCTGCTCCCCGCCGCAACTCATCTGTCACCCGCGCCGGCCTCCGAATCTTTAGAGATGAGCGGGGAGATACTTGGCTAAGGCACTATTCGCTCGAGTAATGTGCCTTAGCGAGTATACTCGCTCATCTCTAATTGTCATATGTTAACAATTGATCTAGGTCAGAAACAATTTAATTACATAGATAAATTATAATTTCAAACAGCCTTCTGCCTTTAGCAACTTCCTCCATTAACCTTTACAAGCGTAAATCCCTTGGTTGCCTGTTTCAAGAAAAAAAAAAAATAATAACGGTGTTGCCATTTCTTTTTATGCAATGCTATCTTTTTCAAATGACATTTCATTTTGTTTAAATTTGGATCATGAAACTCTATTTCAAGAGATACAATTGAAATGACCTCTGTTAACACGTATTGTGTTTCAATGAATGCTACATATACAGGCCACAAAATAAATGGGTACTGATCTCATGTCTGTTGATGGATAGACATGAGATAGATAGATAGATAGATAGATAGACATGAGATAGATAGATAAATATGTGATAGATAGATAGATATGTGATAGATAGATAGATAGACAGATATGAGATAGATAGATGGATAGATAGATAAATATGTGATAGATAGATAGATAGATAGATAAATATGTGATAGATAGATAGATATGAGATAGATAGATAGATATGAGATAGATAGATAGATATGAGACAGATATGAGATAGATAGATATGAGATAGATAGATACAACTACAGTAGTTTAATTCAATGAGAAATGCAAATTAGAAAATAAATTCCTAGCAGCAATTTCTAGACATTTAAGTCCTGAAATTACTAGCATAAAAATGCATATTGTTTTATTGTATTAACCCTTTCCAATCCAATTTTGTATTCAGGGTTTCCTAAAAGGCTTTCTTTTTTTGCTGTTATACAACGGTGCCCCTGCAGGCTAAAGCCAGTGTGTGTGCACCAGAGAGGCTCCAACAGCAGAGAGGCTGGCAATAGACGGTAAGAATACCCTGTCGGACGTCTTCTGACATTGGAGCTGTACAAGCTTCAATCAGAATGTAGGAAAACATCAGACAGTGGATTGGAAAGGGTTAAGGTTAATTTTTGTAAATCATATTTTAACCTCTTAATGCTTCAGGCCGTGCATTTATGTCATGAAGTTTCAGGGTTTGTGTGGAGGGTGATCGGGTCAATCTCACTCTATACAACGAGTGTGTTGGTTGTTTCTTACAGCCGACACATGCCTGCAACAGCTCCAATCTGCACCGCTGCTGATCGCAGCCATTAACCCTTCAAGTGCAGGATGGATCAGTACAGCCAGACAACAAAGGCTAGGAAGTAGAGTCCAGTGTAGAATCAAGGTTCCAGATGAGGTATCAGAAGAATTAGGGGGATGTAAAGTCAGCTACAGGCTCAAGTCATAATCCAGATAGAGCAATAGCACAGAAAAAAAAAAATCAGGAAGATAAGACAAAAGCTAGTTTCAGACTAGTGTATTATAACTAGAGATGAGCGGACGTGCTCATTTAGGACAATTACGCGCTCGAGCATCACTTTTTTCGAGTAACTGCCTACTCGGGCGAAAAGATTCGGGGGGCGACGGGGTGGAGCGGGTGGTAGCAGGGGGGAACAGGGGGGAGCTCTCTCTCTCTCTTCCCCCCCCCCTCCCACTCCCCACCGCAACCCACCGCTCACCCCCGGCGCCCCCCGAATCTTTTCGCCCGATTAGGCAGTTACTCAAAAAAAGCGATGCTCGATCGAGTAATTGCTCCAAAAACAAGCACGTTCACTCATCTCTGATTATAACCTGTCCGTAATATAGATCCTTAATATATATGTTACAGATGACATTGCACCTGTATGTTATCAGTATTTCATCAGTGTTTGATCTGTATTTGCTTCCGTATTTACTGTCATTGTTTTTATTTTCTACTGGGCAAATGCTGAACTGTATTTGTCCAATGGAAAATAATAGCAATATGGAGGCAAAAATGGACAAAAATAGTTCATGCTCAATTGTTACAAAACAGCTGGGAAAAATACGGCCATGTAAATTGATACATTTTTACATTAGCTCCATATTACGGTCTTCAAAAAAAAACCAAATACGAAGTCAAAATACGCTCATCTGAAAGCAGCAGACTTCAGAACCGGGTAATCAGAGTTCAGATCACCATCTAATAACAGGCACTGAGTTAAGAACACTGAGAATTTATATGGAATGCTCAATGACCTGATCGGCTTGAGCAGGAGAGCACTCTGATAGGTTGGATGATCATGTATGTTAAGTGTAGGCGGATGGTGTGTGAGGGTATAGCAGTGAAAGACAGAGATAGAGTCAGTTCAATGTAGCAAAAACTTTTTTAGTAAACAGAAATATTAATTACAGTTTGCATTATAGAACAGCACGATATCACTGGAAAGGCCTAAAACTAAAATATATAGAACAGCACAAAGCTTAAATGTTTCTTCATACAGTCCAAAACCTTCTAAAGCTAAAATTATACAACACATGACATAAGCCTAATGCTCACACTGGGACAATCTTGTACACCTGGGCTATGTTGCCAAACAGGATATGTCTTTAACTGGAACACCAACTCTGAAACTCGGTATTGCAGTCTTTAATGGAAATGGCTCCACTGCCCATATGGGATCAATTTACAGTCTCTGTCAATACACCTGGTGGGACTGGGTTAGTTCCAAATTCACATGGATTAACACAGTGTATTTTTGCTTCAGGTCTCCGCTTTCTTTAGGATACAAGAATCAACAGTCGAAACTCCCTCAACTCTTTGGTCTCACAATTTTCTCTTGTGTGACTCGGCCAATCTTCTCCTAAGCTACTTTCTTTTTCAGCACTTGTTAACTCTCCTGCTCTTGCACACACAAAATCTGACTTGCTTCTAGTTTTGCGCACAAGAATAATTATCATTTGAGTTCTGGCTCTCTGCATCTGACTTTGAGTCTCTCTTTCCTTCACAGCAGCTTGTATTTCATTTCTCACCATTCCCATTAGTCTATCTCTTTCTCAATTCTGTCTCAGTGGTCCACTCATTATCTCAGTCTCTCCACTTACCAATATTTTCCTTCTCTCGCTGTAATGGACTTCACATAGTCTTTCACTGATGTCTATGCCAGCTACACACACCAATCACCAGCTGTAACAACTCTCTTTCTCTTCCTAGAGTATTTGCCAATTTGCACGTTCCAAAATATCTCTTAAATTACAAGAGATCTTTGACTCCTCCACATATACTCTCCATCTACCTAGTCTCCATACATACAGACTTATCCTTGTTTTGTGCTCACCATGACTCACTCGCACCATTTCTTCATCTGTGTAGCACCTGTTGCGCAGAACTTTAAGCAAGCCTCGCTGTCTCTGGATCCCTTCAGGGCCTCTCATCATCTAACTAACCCCACTTCCAGTCTCTATGGCTGCTTCTCAGCAAAAGGGTATGGCTGCTGACACCACTTTATTTATTGTTGTGGCCTCCAAATTCCCCTTTTTGCTGTTTCACCAATGCATAAAGAAAATGGTGCCATTTGGCACTTATGTCTGGATCTCCTACTTTTTGACACATTGCTGCACCTGTTAGGCATAAAGCCTAACCATCCTTAACTTTCCTTACTGTTGGTTGGATCTTCAGGATAGTCACATGCTGATCACGTCACCACACACATCACAAAGGAGGCTGGGTCTCTTTATCCAAGCACTCAGATCACCTGTTATTGTCTCTCCCATGACAAATGCATGAGGATTAGTTCCAGCACACTGAGTAACAATCAGAGCAGTAGCGGGTGCTCAGATCTTCAATGGAAGAAGCAGCAGCGTCTGCAACTCCCTTAGAGAATGCATTCAGTTTTGTCATGGTAGCAGACTGAGTATGTTACATAGCAAAATTACAATTTAAAAAAATAAATAAATTAAAAAAAAAAATATATATATATATATATATATATAATATACAACATGCTTAGGAGTAAAATAAAGGCTCCATAAAGGCACTAATCATCATCATCATTATTAGCACTGGGCCATTTTATTCTTTTAGTGCTTACAAAAGCAAATTTCTACAGTTTCTTGAGCTTTGTCTGTTTGCCTTCTAGCTTGATTAAAACTAATCCAACTATAAAGCTTTTTTTCCATAAATCAGCAGTACATGTGAATAAATTAAACTTTGTAATGTTTTGCTTTGTAATAAAAGTATCATTCTTCTCACCATTCTGGAAACATTTAAAATTCTCATTGGCCACCAAAATAAATCCATGTAGTGTAAAGCAATAAGTAGAAAAAAAGACAGAAGGGATAGGAATGGTTGCATGCAGAGATGAGCGAGCACGCTCGGATAAGTCAGTTACTCGAGCGAGCCTCGCTCTTCTTGCGTAACTGCATTCTTGTCTGGGCGGGGGGGGGGGGGGGGTGAGCTGGGGGCAGCAGGGGTTAGTGGGGGGGGGGGATAGAGAGAGATCTCTCTCACTCTCTCCCCGGCTATCCCCTGACGCCCCCCCCCCCCCGAGCACGCTCGGACAAGAATGCAGTTACTCGAGAAGAGCGAGGCTTATCCAAGCGTGCTCACTCATCTCTAGTTGCATGCTCCTAGAGGGAAAAGTTAGAAGCAGAAGGTTTTAGATCTCATCAGGAAAAGTCCACTTGCTGAGCCGGCATGGCAAGAGAATTTTGGCATTTAGAGAAATCAGCAGACAGAAAATAAATTTGCAGGTTATACATATTATTTCTGGTACTACTACATGTAATATAAAACAAAAAAGTTTGGTAAGGTGTGAGTCAGTAGAGCAAAATGTGATTGTTCCCTGCAAGAGGAACCAAGTAATCTTGTAGATATGATGCCCGAGGAAGAACCCTGAGTAGGTTTGAAAGCTTGCTATAACATCATGTATTTTTGTAAGCCATTAAAAGGTATCATATCTACAAGATTACTTGCTTTCTCTTACTGAGAACAATAAAATGTTACATATAATATAGTCACAGAATGCATACACAGTGTTCAGGCTAAAACATAGCAATTTAAGCATGACGTATGACACGCGGTGGCTTTCACATTACCACGTTCTAGTTGGTGGTAGAAAGAAAGTGAGATAGATTGCTTTTACCAGTCCATTTCTATATGTCATTTGTTCCCAGGCTGCTGCCCAAATGGGCAATAGTAACTTAGTGTATATTTTATGACAATACACTGTACATTTACTGCTTTAAGAAAGCAAGACTCAGAAAAATTAAGTTTATTAGATTCTACTTTCAAAAAGTGAGATATTTTTGCAAAAGCTCTCAGTTTATGTCAGAAAAAAAGCATTTACCACAGGAGTACATTGACAGGTGTGTGAACATAAACTACAGCATATCATTTAGGTCTATGTTTTTCAGATACTCTGCTCTCTTAATAGCTTTCTAAACATTTCAAGACATTAT
Source organism: Eleutherodactylus coqui (assembly GCF_035609145.1). Lineage (NCBI taxonomy): Eukaryota > Metazoa > Chordata > Amphibia > Anura > Eleutherodactylidae > Eleutherodactylus > Eleutherodactylus coqui. The sequence goes on along the minus strand of NC_089837.1, from coordinate 133,959,428 downwards.
AGCGTATTATTCATCTGATGTGTTTTGATGTTGTTTCTTGAGTTTCAGGAATATCATGAGTATTCATTACTTCTGTCATCATTTTTCTATTGTAGAAGTATATTACTTCTTAAAGAAAAAGTTCAATGGATTATACATGTCAGCTATAGAATTATCTATTTCTAAGACTTCTATTTCGGCTATTGGTAGTCTGTTGGCCACAGGTGTAACTTAGATGGAGGTGTGAGGCTTATTCTTTAAATAACTTGAGGAATAGCAGTTGACTGTAACAATGCAAGTTGAATATCAATAGGCATACACGCCAGGTCATTAAAGGAAACCAGCCATCACCTATGAGCATTATAAACTAAGTTATGGTGCTCATAGGTTAGGTTCCAAGGAGTCCAGGTATGTAGTTTTTATACTCACCTGACTTCCTATTCCATCACTGTCACCCATGGAATTTGGCACCAGCAGACTCATCTTTGCAGCTATGTGTATACACTTCCCTGCACACACAACCTGCAGAAATGAGTCTTCTATGCGCACACACATATATTGTTCGCTATGTGAGTGTATGCACACAGCTGCAGAGATGAGTCTGCTGGTACCAACTTCCACAGGTGACAGCGCTGGAAGGAGAAGCCAGGTGAGTATAAAACTACAACCCTGGACTTCTCTGGACCAAAATTAGTTTAAGGTCAGCTGCAGCCTTGCAAAGCATTTACAGAACATGGCCAAATAAGATTATTATGAGAACTAAAGGAGTCTTAAGCAGAAGCACACACCTCAGCACTTATACATATTTATAATATCTGAATAAAAATACACAATTGTTGTTTATATTAACTGCATAAAAATGCAAGATTCTTAGCACAAATTTTGATCAAATTATGTGGGCCCATCTGCCACGTCTAATCAAACCTTATTGGATGAGTACCTAGGTGGCTTTAACAGTTATGCAGCCATTAAATCAGGTTCACCTGGATGTGGTGGATGGGCCCACATGCTGTCACCAAAATGTGATTTAAGAACACAGCATTTTTATGCAGTTAGTATAAACAAGAGTTGTGCAATTTACTTCAGATATTAAATATGTATGAGTACTAAGGCATGTGTTACTCTATTTGACGCAGTCATGCCTTATATGTAACTTCACATTTAATTTATTTAATGGAAGTTCTGACTTTTGTTTTCAAAAAAATCTTAAATAGTTCCAAATTTTGGGAGTACTGATTGCACAAAAATTATTGTTTTTTTTTTCATAAAAAGACTCTATGACACTTCCCCCTTGCAAGATAGAACAGAACTAGCTATGATGTATGAATGCCTGTAATGTAATACCACCTTCCCTTACATTAGATACTGCAGTGGAAAAATCTGTGATTTTCCAGGGATGCCAAAACTGAACTTGCATTGATGAGCTGATCACCATGCTGACTCTAATCTAAACAGTTGTTGTCTTTGATGAGTTAACCCATTTAAGATGTGAATGATCCTCACAGTACCATAGTTGATGAATATATACACTGGATTACTGGTAAGAAGTGTATTAAGGTATGTGGGGGATACAGGGAGAATACGAAGGTCAGGTTTCCAAGGAGTTTTGAAGCCAGGTAATTGGAGAAAAGTTAGATTAAGGATTATGGTAGACCTCCCTAAAAAGATGTGTTTTTGGGGAATTCTTAAAACTATGGGTATGGGGAATTAACCTGATGTTCTGTGGTTGTGCATTCCAAAGAACTTGTGCAGCTCAGGAAAAATCTTGGAGACAGAATTCGGAAGTTTGGATTAAAGGGAAACAGTCAATAGGGAAGCAGAGAGCATTTGGTATTGGGGTAGACAAGGACGAGGGAGGGGATATAGGATGGCACTGCACTATGGAGAGCTTTATGGATGAGAGTGATAAGTTTAAATTGTATTCTATATTTGATAGGCAACAAGCGCAGTGAGTGGCACATTGTAATGGCATCATTGTAGTGGCTGGATAAAAAGATGTCTCGTTTATGCATGCAGGGTAGATTGGAGAGGGGTAAGTTTAGTGAGAGGAAGACTGATCACCATTAATCAAGCTGAGAATGGATCAGGGTAACAATTAGAGTTTTTGATGTCTCAACAGTGAGGAAAGGACAGATTCTGTAGATGTTTTTGAGACACAGGTGACATGATTAAGTAAGTGACTAAATAGGAAGTGAAGAAAAGATTGAAGTCAATCTGACTCCAAGACTGTCAGCAGGCTGCCTAAGAGTTATAGTGATCTGGTTCTGAGAAGCCTTCCTCCTTTATTACAATGTTCTTCTCCATTGTCTGCAAAGTGCTACCATTCTAAACATGGCCACTGATTGAGGGGCACATGACCAGAATCAGTGATCTCTGTTCAATAACAAGGCATAATGCATTATGCATGTGCTATACTCCTATGCTGTATGCCATGTAATTCAATAGAGGCCATGATGTACATTCTATGTGTATTTCAATTAACTTTTGGGTTGGATTATGATATCTGTATTACCTTTGTTCCTTTCCTATTAATCTCTGTGGGCACATTTAGAGAGTATAGACATTGGTGTCAGCATATGATTGCTGTTATCAGGGCAATAGTTTTATTTTAGGTAGGGATTAAATACTAGGGTGAGACATACCATATTTTCTACTGTTTCAACTATCCCCTGACTATTAAAGTAAGCCTGTCAAGTCTTTTTTTAGCAATAAAAACCCTATGGACTGTAATATGTGACACTGTATAATTAATAAAACAGTACCTTTATTTTCTTCCTTGGAGGCTCCAATTTGGAGACACAGCCTTCTAAGTGCTTCTCGCTCTGTATACTGATTAATGGTAGACCGTCCAATTGGCAGCTTACCTTTTGCTGCTTCTGGGCTCTCTCCCTCCCTCTTGTTCCTGAAAATGCCCTGTTCATTGCTGATTGATGTCTCTAGCAATTGCTGATGAAGACTTCATGCGTTTCATTTAATGAATGCTTGAGCCATACTGAGGGAGCGGGCACATGCTCTGTGATTTCCGCTCATCTGGAATGATGTCACAGTCCACCATTAATTAGCATACAGCATGGAAAGCCTTTAGAAGATGGGAGCCTGTGAGAAAGAAAATAAAGGTACTGTTTTATTCATTATGCTGTCCCACATATTACAGTTTATAAGCTTTATATTGCTAAAAAAAACTGACAGACTTTATTTAAGTGCTTCTTTACGGTATATGTGACTATGTCACACTGGTAGTTAATTTTTAATGTATGTATTTATAAATATATTTTAATAGTAATCCTTTCTTTAAATTTCTTTGATAAGTGGGGCATCCATAAGATGTTGCCGCACTGCGGCTGCTTGAGTAGCATGTTTACACCTTAAAGGGTAAAATAACAGGAGTATGTTCAGCAGGGAAAGGGTTTTTCTTTAAATCTGAGCTGCTTATTGAGTTAATTGGAAGCAAGGTGGGAAATAGCTATTTGAGAGAGATAAGCCTGTTAGGACTGTGGATGTGAAACCACAGGATAAACCTACCCGGTAGGTGAAGGCCCGAACGAACAAGGCTGACAGCTGACCATCTGGTGAATGGAGGTAAAGATACCAGATGACAGTAACCCAGTCCGAGGAAGAGAACGTTGAAAGTTATTTTGCCCTAAGCTAGAATGGGCGAGAAGAGATAACCCTGCTTAGAAGCGGGGCTGGCATCCTGATAAGGACGCCCCTACAGTCTTCTCTAGGCGCTAGCTTACCCTTACAGGATAAAAACACCTATAAACCAAAAGACAGAACAGGACCAGGAGTAGTAAAGAAACAGAGGGATGGACAGGCGTACAAGGACAAGACAAGGGAACAGGCGATGAGACTACTGACAGGAAGAGTGCAAAGGAAGAACAACAACAAACAGAAGGACACTGGATAATAACAGAATAAATGCAGAGGGCAGGAGCTAAGCAGGGTGTCAGAGAACAAACTCACAACAACACTGAAGCACTGAGTGAAATTCCCAGCTCAGCTATATAGGGCGATAGTTGGCAAAAGTCCTACAGAAGCTGAAAGCCCTGAAGCAAGTAACCATTGTGGTGTTGGAAAAAAGTATGTAGAAACTCAGGTTACAAGCAATGCAGGATGACACCCATGTCTGCCAGAGACAGGAGAAAAGGAGCAAGTCTGAACAGCTAACCTAGCAGAGCCCTTCTCAGAATGCTTCCTGCCTGGGAAGAGAAAAAGGCTAATTGAAGGCCCATGGGAGAAGTGTGATGGTAGCTGTCAGAACCCAAAGTTTGCATTTTATTTTTGCAAATCTTTTTTTAGTAGAAAAGTTAACAAAAACATTGTATAGTTGAATAAATGGCATTTAAAGAAGTATTACTAAATCTACACATTGAGGGCTCAGTCACACGGGCGTTTATTGCCGCGATTTGCGCATGCGCATGCGTCCGGCGATTTTTTTAAACCATTGCTTTGCAATGGTATCGGACACATGAGCGCTTTTTATGCGCTCGTCCGATAAATTAGAGAACAGAAATCGCAGATCGCACCTATCTGCGATTCCTGTTCTCTTCTCTATATGCGCTCAATGGGGCCGGCGGCAGCAGCGCCGACCCCAATGAGAACATATAGAAGACAAATCATTCTTCTCTGCCACAGCTGGAACAGCTGTGGCAGAGAAGAACGATGTTTGCCCATTGAATTCAATGGAGCGGCAATACAGCCGCTCCATTGAAAGCAATGGGCTGCCGGCGTGCGCGGGGTGAATTGTCGGGAAGGGGTTAAATATATAACCCCTTTCCTGCAATGCATCCTGAAAAGTGAAAAAATAAAAAAAAAGGATGTACTCACCTGCTCCCGGCAGCCTGAGATCCCCGCGGCCGTCCTGCAGTGGGTGTGAAGGGGGTGTGACTCAGGCTTGCCCCTGATTGGCTCAGCCTGAGCCAATCAGAGGCTGATCTCAGTCACACCCATTCATGAATTCATGAATGGGTGTGACTGAGACTTGCTTCTGATTGGCTCAGCGCTGAGCCAATCAGGGGCAAGCCTGAGTCACACCCCCTTCACACCCACTGCAGGCCGGCCGCCGGGATCTCCAGCTGCCGGGAGCAGGTAAGTACATACATTTTTTTTATTTTTTCACTTTTCAGGATGCATTGCTGGGAAGGGGGTTATATATTTAACCCCTTCCCGACAATTCATCCCACACTCGCCCGCAGCGCTTGCATTCAATGGAGCCGCTGTATTGCCGTCTCCATTGAATGCAATGCGCTGGACAGCTCCGGCCCGTTTCTAATGAAATGCGGCTTGGAGCAGATTTTCGGGCGATTTTTGGGCCGATTTTTCGGCGCCGGTCACGCGATTTGCGCATGCGCATCCATCATGCGATGCGCAAATTGCGTGAAAAAACGCCCGTGTGACTAAGGCCTGAGTGACACATGGGTCACAACTCACGAGGTTGCCATAGTGTAAAGGTACAATGTTAGGTCATATTGTACAATTAAGAAAGCAGAAGAAAAGGAAAGGCAATAAAAAAAACTATATACAAAGTTCCCTATGTTATAGCACATTTGTATGTATGGATTTATTATGTGTGTAGTGGGGAGCAGGATACCAGTATGTTATTGTTGCGGACGAGCAGATAGCACACTGGATCAGGAGAAGAAAATAATTTAGGCCCTCTAGCTAAGAGCTATAGATCGTGGACAATTGCAAGATCTCCTGGAATTTTGTAAAACTAGCCACAGGTCCCAGATTTTCTTAGATTGAGTATTATTTCTGCTCTCCCAGCTGGCCAGTACTACCTTTCTACATATAATATTTAACTTGCTATTCAGCAGCTGTATAGAAGGGGGTTCGTGGCTTCTCCAGAACAATGGGACTAGCAGTTTGGCAGATAAAGTTTGTATTTTGAGGTACTAGGTAGTAGACCTAATCCCTGTTTTAGCAAGGGATGCTATTGGTGTAGCCAGTGGTCCCACTGGACTAGGATTTTATTTTGGTTTGCAAATTTTTATGCCACGTGAAGCAATAAAAGCTCGCATGTCCAATTAAAATCAAAAATATTATCATTGCAGGAAAGTAATGACCTCTTGTATGCTTATATAAGACAAATCTAATTGCCACTTTATGTTAACAAGTAATTAAACTTATAATTTCTGTTAGGGACTTGCGTGTCTCATTTTTTATTGCCTCTTCCAGGTATTTCAACCTGAATTATTGTAACCTGCATTTTCATTCTGTGATATACTTAATAAAATAAGATTGTTAAAAAAAACAAGAAATCCATTGTGTTGGAGTATGTTCATGAATTTCACCAACCATCTTACCCAGGCCATGGTAATCCCCTTAAATTGACATCCCCCAAGTGTCAAAATGTATGTGGGTCCTTTGACAGCCACTTTATCAATTCCGTGAATTCTATACTCTAACAATTGCAACTTGTTAGAAATGTCTTGGTAATAATAATACATAGTTAAAGCATACTTTAAATTTTAAGAGCATTGTTATAATAATCCCACATACTCTTGAAACATGCTGATAGTCAAATGGGAACTATAGCATAATCTTGATAATCCTAATACTTACTGTAATATATTCTTGTTGTATTATGTTAAATATTGATGCATTTTCCTATAGGTGCATTATAACAAAAAATATTCTTATACAGAGATCAATCATAACATTAAAACCACTGACAGATGAAGTGAATGACATTGATTATCTTGTGACAATGACACTTGTCAAAGAGTGACAAAAATGAGGCAGCAAGTGAACAGTTCTTGAAGTTGATGTTGGAAGAAAGAGAAATCTGAGCTACTGAAAGTATTTGTGTGACTTTGCCAAGGACAGTTTTTTATCAATATTTTTTATTGATTTTGAAGTTAATAGAAACAATAGATATTGACATATTTGTCAGGATAAATTATAGGTTGAGTACAATGACATACATATTGTTGAACATATAACGTATTGTTAAATAAGGTTAAGCTAGTGTTTAATTCTGACAAAAGAAAAAAAAAAGGATTTCTAGAGGATTTTGAGATACATAATTCGAGTACTAAATGATAACTAAGAACGAATAACTTGTGTGGACCACATAAAGAATAATTATTTTAGGTCATAAGGATCCATGGGGAGGTTTAGACATGGAGATATTTGAAGGGAAGGGGGGAGGGGTTGTAGAAGGAATTGTGTGCATTTGGATATAAAGGAATTAAGTTTTCTGTTTTGAATTGCCAACATTTTTTCATATGTATAGTTAGATAAGACTATAGAAATTATTTATTCTATGGAAGAAATCTTAGAGATTTTCTAGTTGTGTGCAATTGTGAGATGGGCTGTATGTAATATGTGGCAGATAAAGGTTCTGCATTCCATCGGGAAACTATCTTTTTGTCAGGTTGTCCTGCTGGAACCTTTTGTCCTATATGGGTTTCCAGCAGCACAGCTTCACAGGTGTGGTTTAACAGAGCTGGCTGGGTTTGGATTTCTCTAGCAAGCCAATCTCCCTGGTCTGCTGCTCATATATACCAGCCCTCTGGTTAGAGGATTCTGGTTTCCCATCACTCTAGGGTTTTGCTTTCTTGCATGCCTGTTCTGTGTTGTGTGTGTCTGTGCAGGTGGCAGGACATGTGTGTGAGCAGTGATATGTTCTGTGGCTCTGTTCAGGTGGCCAGACGTGGTATGAACAGTCCTGCTCTGTGTTGCATGCAATCCCTATTGTGTTGGTGTGAACTGCGTCCTATCATGCTTTGGATCATTTTCCATCTTGGATGAGTTAGATCCATAGGTTCCAGCATGGAGCCTTCCCTATTGGGACAATCGCCCTGCATGCAAGCAGGTTTCATGTGGAAATTATCTCGTTTTGAGCCCGCATACGAACTGGGTCGATCATATACTTTCCCAGATCTGTGGTTCTTGGGTTTCTGAGCATCCCTCAAAGATAGGAGTCCCTGCATCCTATTCATGGTGATGCAACTTTTAGCAAAATATCCTTGTCAGCGAGCTGCAATGTACAGGTAAGTCATGATTTCCAAATTAAATTTTTTCTTTGTTTAGAGCGAAATCCCTTTATTCAGATTTAGCTCTAAAAGTTAGCAAGTCCGGCTGTAACCAGCTTGGAGAATGGGGAGGAGAACTTACTGGCTCGTAAAGGCTTATTCCTGTCCTTATCTCCTAAGGTAAACATTTTCTAGCTCTGGTTTAGCAGGGGCCATAGTACATCACAGATTCCCCTGGTGGGATGTAACAGTCTTTCTGAAGCCTGCTTCAAAGCGCCCTTTCAGCACCCAGCTTTCCTTGATGCTGAAAAGCATTTAACCCTTCCACCTACAAATTACACAGTAGTATTGCAAAATCCCGTGGGACTAAGGTAGCAATGTCATACTGAATGGGCTCACATAAAAATGGATGCTGAGACACATGCAGAATGTCTAATAGCCTAAAGTCGCTTCATCACAATTTCTATCACATGTATTATCGCACCCTGTAAGGGGGAAATTCAAGGTGAAAGCTCAACTTTACTAGTGTTCTGAACAGCAGCTGATTGATACTGGACAGCTGGGGGGACACTTTATCAATCTCTTTATATTACACCTTCCCTTTTTATAGTGGGTCTAGTTAGTTGATCCCACAGATCACCTACGAGGCCCATCTCCAGTCCACTCTGACGGGACAGAGCAGCTTTTATTTGATTTTTGTCATCAGTATCTGTCAATACTCCTGACTCAGATCCATAATATTAATGGACTGGGTCCTGGCCAGCCAGCCCAACAGCTCATTGATGTGTGGCATTGGATAAACATTGGACACCGTGATAGCATTCAACCTCCTGTAGTCCACGCCGAACTTGGTTGTACAGTCCTCCTTTGGAACACTTTATCAATCTCTTTATATTACAGATAGTACAGATTGATTCCCTCTATCAAAAATGAATTGTGATAATTTTGGAGGTCAGGTAAGCTTAGGCCACAATGTTTTTTGTTTTTGATCATAATTGAGAAAGCAGCATGGGGTTTTGCTTTTTGACAAATGACCAAATTAATTTGGTTATGGAAGGAAGCAAAGGTTGTAGATGGGATGGGGATCGAGAGTGTCCCTAGATAGTAGATGATTCAAGGGAGTGTGTGCATTTAATATGGGATGATTGTCACGTCTCAGTCAGCACATAGTTAATTATTTGCCAGACACCTAGTTTCTGTAGGTTCTATCCAGACTAGTGAGGATTAACAGCTCCTGTGCTTTCTAGTCTAGGTTAATTAGTCCTGCAAGTGTCTGAAAGGTGTGGGTGGTGATTGACATGTCTGTCAGCCAATCGGCTTCTCCCTCCTCCCTATAAGATCCAGCTCTGGCTGCCTGGGAGTTACCGATTAATTTCCAGTGATCCCTGAGCAGTCATCCTGCTCAGAGCTGCTGTGTGTCTGGCTCTGGTGCTTTGGTTTGCTCCCTGTTTGTGTCTATTGTTTGTCTGTACTTGCTCAGTTTATTTCCGTGCACTGTACCTCGTGTGTTCAGGGCTCCCTAGTAGGGATTTGTAGTGTTGTAGGTACGAGTGTGGGTCCGCACTTGTCGGAAGCGATCGGCCTGCCAATTAGGCAGGGCTCCCTCCCTGGGTAGGGGTTTGCAGGGAAAGGATTTCCCTTAGTTTATTCTGCATTTATGTTGCACGGTCGACATATACAGGCCTTTACCCTCCTGCAGAGGTGCTCTCTCTCTGTTCTGCATCTAGCCACCTGTACCAGCGCTTTCCTGCGTCCATCTTGGCTGCCCCCCCCCCGTACCCTGTTCATGTTGGCAGTCCAGGACGAACATGACAATGATCTTGCTCATCCATTCTAATTCCAAGGAAGATTGACTATTTTATTATTTTTGGGTTGAATGTAACATGTGGGGAAAGTTGATTCTTACTAAATTTGAGGTGTCGTGGGTTAATAAGATACCTAGATAAGAGATCGAATGAGGCCTCCACTGGAATGGTAAATTGGATGACAAGTGTTGTGTTTTTTTTGTGACATTAATCCCCATCATTGTATTGCCAAGTTGAAAGGCAACAAGTTCGGATACAGCTTTAAAGAAGGAAAAGGGAGTTGATACAACACAATTTATTTAATAAAATAATAAATGAATAAAATTATATAAAATAGGTGATAGTTAAACTAAGTTACATGAAATAGGTGATATTACATGCAAATTTACAATATTTCTTAGGCAAAGGTTAAATACTGAAGTCACCAAGGGATATACATGAACACATTTACATTACAAAGGAACACACTTACATCACAAAAACAACATCTGTTCAGCTGAATGAACACTAATGCTGGACAGAGTTTCCTCACCCAGGAGTCTTGGGTCAACATCTGTCCAATTTGCCAACAGCTGGGAAAGCACCAACAATAGACAGAGTTTCTCCTGGGAAAATGCCACACTGCATTGGCATCCCACATGCAGGTCCAGTTTGCTCTAACCATCTTGGTTCTGCCCCAGCTTATATACACAGAAAGATGTATATGTCCAGGTTTTATTAACTTTGAATCCTACACACCAATTCCTCAGGCATCTATAAGTCAAAGGCGATAAGACCATTCAGATAATGATTGGCTCAGTGCCAGATAATTACAAGACTCCATTTGTTTAAATGATAAGAATTTACACAAGTAGCATAACTAACAAGTTTTAAGGTCCTTTTACACAAAAATAACCTTTCAAATGGCCAATTGATCGAAAGACTTAAGGCCCATTTAGACACAATGATAATCGCTCAAAAGATGTCGCTCAAGCAACTTTTGAGCGATTATCATTGTGTCATTTATAGCGCAAGATGATCGCTTAAGATGAGCGATCACCTTGCGCTACCAGCGGAGGATGCAGAAGACCAGTGGGGTGTCCCCGCTGGTCTTCTGCATCTGGCTATTTTCTGCTCCGAGCGCCCGGCTGTTATACAGCCGAGCGCTCGGAGTGGAGGATGCAGAAGTCAAGCAGGGTGTCCGTGCTTGTCTTCTGCATCGAGATGTTTTCTGCATGGAGAGCCTGGCTGTTATACAGCCGAGCATTCCGTGCAAGGTATGGAGAACAGAGCTGCACCGCTCTGTTTGTCATACTCAGCCTGTTATCAGGGACGTGATACAGCTGAAACAATAGTATCAGCTGTATCCCGCTGTGAATCCCTGATAAGGCTCATCATCATCTTTCTGCATGCTGAAAGACGACGATGAGCGATGGCATAATGAAAACTGCACAATGTCAGTGCTGTTACACACAATGATTATTACTCAAAAGACGGCTTTTGAGCGAATTTTGAGCGATAATCGTTGTTTCTAAATGGGCCTTTAGCAATGTATTTACATAAAGTTTTAATAGCTTTAATGGCCATTAAGACTTTATCATCTTCATTTGCATGTAAAAGGACCTCCAGGAGTTGTTTGCTGAGATGGGTGTGTGTTTAAACGTGCCCAGCTGTGCAAACAGCTGCCTTCACATTCCATCATTCTCCTCATGGCTGTCAGCAGATTGCATTGCTCTACTCACAGCTAGTATAAACATGTTGCGGGTAGAACATCCTGCAGTCTTTTGAAAGATGAGCGAAATGCATTAAAATGGAATGTACTTGCTCAGTCTTTCAGCTGCTGAACAATGGATTTTATGTGAAGTAATATCTATCGTTCAAATGAAAAGTGCATGATGCCTGTATTTACACGTAACGATTATCGTTCATTTTCAGCTGGTTGGACAAATTTTGAGCGATAATGTTGCCTGCAAAAGGGCCTTTACAGACTCAGGTCAATTACATTTCACATTAGTTTTATACTGACGATATAATAACTGACTTTATACAACTATCTATACAATCTCCCCAAATGTGGGATGCACCATGCATTCCACTGTATGTGCATGTGCCGGCCCCCAGGGGTATATAATAACTCTGACCATGGAGCGGATAGAATGCAATATGCCTCTCACTGACTGCAGCATATGCACATACAGTAGAACGCATGGTGCGTCCCACACTCGGGGAGACATTAGGCCAGCGTCATCTTGCTGTGCCGTTACCAGTGACGTCAGCAAGTGACCGGATGCAGCAGTGTTTGGATGTAGACATAAGTCCCCCTCTATATAAATTCCACACATTAATGCTGTAAGCACATGCTTGAAAAAGGTGTTTAAGCATGCCGAAATGCGTTACAATACCCGCCAGACCCTTTGTCCATTGGCTCTGCATTTATGTTTGTTTTTTTGTTTTGTGTGTTCTGATTTCCACGTGATTATACCATTAACCCTCCAATAATATGCAAAGTTGTCCTGACTGTTAGTTACTAGAGATGAGCGAGCACCAAAATGCTCGGGTGCTCGTTATTCGGGACGAACTTTTCGCGATGCTCGAGGGTTCGTTTCGAGTAACGAACCCCATTGAAGTCAATGGGCGACCCGAGCATTTTTGTATTTCGCCGATGCTCGCTAAGGTTTCCTTGTGTGAAAATCTGGGCAATTCAAGAAAGTGATGGGAACGACACAGCAACGGATAGGGCAGGCGAGGGGCTACATGTTGGGCTGCATCTCAAGTTCACAGGTCCCACTATTAAGCCACAATAGCGGCAAGAGTGGGGCCCCCCCCCCTCCCAAAAACTTTTACTTCTGAAAAGCCCTCATTAGCATGGCATACCTTAGCTAAGCACCACACTACCTCCAACAAAGCACAATCACTGCCTGCATGACACTCCACTGCCACTTCTCCTGGGTTACATGCTGCCCAACCGCCCCCCCTCCCCCCCACAGCGCACACCAAAGTGTCCCTGCGCAGCCTTCAGCTGCCCTAATGCCTCACCACCCTCATGTCTATTTAGAAGTGCGTCTGCCATGAGGAGGAACCGCAGGCACACACTGCAGAGGGTTGGCACGGCTAGGCAGCGACCTTCTTTAAAAGGGGCGGGGCGATAGCCCACAATGCTGTACAGAAGCAATGAGAAATAGAATCCTGTGCCACCGCCATCAGGAGCTGCACACGTGGGCATAGCAATGGGGAACCTATGTGTCACACACTATTCATTCTGTCAAGGTGTCTCTGCATGCCCCAGTCAGACCGGGCTTTTAAATTCATAGACACAGGCAGGTACAACTCCCTATTGTGAAGTCCCTGTCGACCAACAGCATGGGTGGCTTCCTGGAACCCACCGGCGGTACATAAAAATATCCCATTGCAGTGCCCAACACAGCTGAGGTAGTAATGTCGTGCTTAATGCAGGTAGGCTTCGGCCCACACTGCATGCCCCAGTCAGACTGGGGTTCTTTACAAGTGGAAACAGATGCATTTATAATTCCCTGTGGACCCACAGCAGGGGTGGGTGCCAGGAAGCCACCGGCGGTACATAGAAATATCCCATTGCATTGCCCAACACAGCTGAGGTAGTAATGTCGTGCTTAATGCAGGTGGGCTTCGGCCCACACTGCATGCCCCAGTCAGACTGGGGTTCTTTAGAAGTGGACACAGATGCATTTATAATTCCCTGTGGACCCACAGCAGGGGTGGGTGCCAGGAAGCCACCGGCGGTACATAGAAATATCCCATTGCATTGCCCAACACAGCTGAGGTAGTAATGTCGTGCTTAATGCAGGTGGGCTTCGGCCCACACTGCATGCTCCAGTCAGACTGGGGTTCTTTACAAGTGGAAACAGATGCATTTATAATTCCCTGTGGACCCACAGCAGGGGTGGGTGCCAGGAAGCCACCAGCGGTACATAGAAATATCCCATTGCATTGCCCAACACAGCTGAGGTAGTAATGTCGTGCTTAATGCAGGTGGGCTTCGGACCACACTGCATGCCCCAGTCAGACTGGGGTTCTTTTCAAGTGTACAGATGTAGTAAAAACTCCGTGTGCACCTACAGCATGGGTGGCTCCCTGGAACCCACCGGCGGTACATAGAAATATCCCATTGCATTGCCCAACACAGCTGAGGTAGTAATGTCGTGCTTAATGCAGGTGGGCTAAAAATTTATTTGATTACACTGTAGGCGAGGGCCCACAAAAATTGCTGTATCAACAGTACTAATGTACCTGAAAAAAATTGGCCATGGCCAACCAAGAGGGCAGGTGAAACCCATTAATCGCTTTGGTTAATGTGGCTTAAGTGGTAACTAGGCCTGGAGGCAGCCCAGTTTAACGAAAAATTGGTTCAAGTTAAAGTTCCAACGCTTTTCAGAGCATTGAAACATCTAAAAATTGTTTAGAAAAATTATGAGTGAGCCTTGTGGCCCTAAGAAAAATTGCCCGTTCAGCGTGATAACGTGAGGTTTCAGGAGGAGGAGCAGGAGGAGGAGGAGGAGGAATATTAGACACAGATTGATGAAGCAGAAATGTCCCCGTTTTGGATGGTGAGAGAGAATGTAGCTTCCATCCGCGGGTGCAGCCTACGTATTGCTTACGTATCGCTGCTGTCCGCTGGTGGAGAACAGAAGTCTGGCGAAATCCAGGCTTTGTTCATCTTGATGAGTGTTAGCCTGTCGGCACTGTCGGTTGACAGGCGGGTACACTTATCTGTGATGATTCCCCCAGCTGCACTAAACACCCTCTCCGACAAGACGCTAGCCGCAGGACAAGCAAGCACCTCCAGGGCATACAGCGCTAGTTCAGGCCACGTGTCCAGCTTCGACACCCAGTAGTTGTAGGGGGCAGAGGCGTCACCGAGGATGGTCGTGCGATCGGCTACGTACTCCCTCACCATCCTTTTACAGTGCTCCCGCCGACTCAGCCTTGACTGGGGAGCGGTGACACAGTCTTGCTGGGGAGCCATAAAGCTGGCCAGGCCCTTAAAGACTGTTGCACTGTCTGGGCTGTACATGCTGCTCGATCTACGCACCTCCCCTGCTACATGGCCCTCGGAACTGCGCCTTCTGCCACTAGCGCTGTCGGATGGGAATTTTACCATCAGCTTGTCCGCCAGGGTCCTGTGGTATAGCAACACTCTCGAACCCCTTTCCTCTTCGGGAATGAGACTGGGAAGGTTCTTCTTATAGCGTGGGTCGAGCAGTGTGTACACCCAGTAATCCGTAGTGGCCAGAATGAGTTGAATGCGAGGGTCACGAGAAAGGCATCCTAACATGAAGTCAGCCATGTGTGCCAGGGTACCTGTACGCAACACATGGCTGTCCGCACTAGGAAGATCACTTTCAGGATCCTCCTCCTCCTCCTCCTCAGGCCATACACGCTGAAAGGATGACAGGCAAGCAGCATGGGTACCCTCAGCAGTGGGCCAAGCTGTCTCTTCCCCCTCCTCCTCATGCTCCTCCACCTCCTCCTCCTCAACATGGTGAGATATAGACAGGAGGGTGCTCTGACTATCCAGCGACATACTGTCTTCCCCCGCTTCCGTTTCCGAGCGCAAAGCGTCTGCCTTTATGCTTTGCAGGGAACTTCTCAAGAGGCGTAGCAGAGGAATGGTGACGCTAATGATTGCAGCATCGCCGCTCACCACCTGGGTAGACTGATCAAAGTTTCGAAGGACCTGGCAGATGTCTGCCAACCAGGCCCACTCTTCTGAAAAGAATTGAGGAGGCTGACTCCCACTGCGCCGCCCATGTTGGAGTTGGTATTCCACTATAGCTCTACGCTGCTCATAGAGCCTAGCCAACATGTGGAGCGTAGAGTTCCACCGTGTGGGCACGTCGCACAGCAGTCGGTGCACTGGCAGATTAAAGCGATGTTGCAGGGTGCGCAGGGTGGCAGCGTCCGTGTGGGACTTGCGGAAATGTGCGCAGAGCCGGCGCACCTTTACGAGCAGGTCTGACAAGCGTGGGTAGTTTTTCAGAAAGCGCTGAACCACCAAATTAAAGACGTGGGCCAGGCATGGCACGTGCGTGAGGCTGCCGAGCTGCAGAGCCGCCACCAGGTTACGGCCGTTGTCACACACGACCATGCCTGGTTGGAGGCTCAGCAGCGCAAGCCAACGGTCCGTCTGCTCTGTCAGACCCTGCAGCAGTTCGTGGGCCGTGTGCCTCCTATCTCCTAAGCTGAGTAGTTTCAGCACGGCCTGCTGACGCTTGCCCACCGCTGTGCTGCCACGCCGCGCGACACCGACTGCTGGCAACGTCCTGCTGCTGCTGACACATCTAGATTGCGAGACAGAGGTTGAGGAGGAGGAGGAGGGTGCTTTAGTGGAAGAAGCATACACCGCCGCAGATACCACCACCGAGCTGGGGCCCGCAATTCTGGGGGTGGGTAGGACGTGAGCGGTCCCAGGCTCTGACTCTGTCCCAGCCTCCACTAAATTCACCCAATGTGCCGTCAGGGAGATGTAGTGGCCCTGCCCGCCTGTGCTTGTCCACGTGTCCGTAGTTAAGTGGACCTTGCCACTAACCGCATTGGTGAGGGCGCGTACAATGTTGCGGGAGATGTGGTCGTGCAGGGCTGGGACGGCACATCGGGAAAAGTAGTGGCGACTGGGAACTGAGTAGCGCGGGGCCGCCGCCGCCATCATAGCTTTGAAGGACTCCGTTTCCACAACCCTATACGGCAGCATCTCAAGGCTGATAAATTTGGCTATGTGGACGGTTAACGATTGAGCGTGCGGGTGCGTGGTGGCGTACTTGCGCTTGCGCTCCAACACTTGCGCTAGCGACGGCTGGACTGTGCGGTGCGAGACATTGGTGGATGGGGCCGAGGACAGCGGAGGTGAGGCTGTGGGTGCAGGCCATGAGACGGTTGTGCCTGTGTCCTGAGAGGGAGGTTGGATCTCAGTGGCAGGTTGGGGCACAGGGGGAGAGGCAGCGGTGCAAACCGGAGGCGGTGAACGGCCTTCGTCCCACCTTGTGGGGTGCTTGGCCATCATATGTCTGCGCATGCTGGTGGTGGTCAGGCTGTTGGTGGTGGCTCCCCGGCTGATCTTGGCGCGACAAAGGTGCACACCACTGTTCGTCGGTCGTCATGCGTCTCTGTGAAAAACTGCCAGACCTTAGAGCACCTCGGCCTCTGCAGGGTGGCATGGCGCGAGGGTGTGCTTTGGGAAACACTTGGTGGATTATTCGGTCTGGCCCTGCCTCTACCCCTGGCCACCGCACTGCCTCTTGCAACCTGCCCTGCTGATGCCCTTGCCTCCCCCTCTGAAGACCTGTCCTGAGTAGGCGTTGCACACCAGTTGGGGTCAGTCACCTCATCGTCCTGCTGCTCTTCCTCCGAATCCTCTGTGCGCTGCTCCCTTGGACTTACTGCCCTTACTACTACCTCACTGCAAGACAACTGTGTCTCATCGTCATCGTCCTCCTCACCCACAGAAAGTTCTTGAGACAGTTGGCGGAAGTCCCCGGCCTCTTCCCCCGGACCCCGGGAACTTTCGAATGGTTGGGCATCAGTGATGATAAACTCCTCTGGTGGGAGAGGAACCGCTGCTGCCCAATCTAAGCAGGGGCCCGAGAACAGTTCCTGGGAGTGTTCCCGCTCCTGGGCAGGTGTCATTGTAGTGGAGTGAGGAGGCTGGGAGGAAGGAGGAGCAGCAGACAGAGGATTCGGATTTGCAGCACTGGACGGCGCAGAACTGTGGGTGGATGATAGCTTGCTCAAAGCACTTTCTGCCATCCAGGACAGGACCTGCTCACACTGCTCATTTTCTAATAAAGGTCTCCCACGTGGACCCATTAATTGGGCGATGAATGTGGGGACGCCAGAAACGTGCCTCTCTCCTAATCGCGCAGCAGTCGGCTGCGACACACATGGATCAGGAGCTCGGCCTGTGCCCACACCCTCACTTGGCCCTCCGCGTCCTCGGCCACGTCCACGTCCACGTCCTCTAGGCTTACCCCTACCCCTCAGCATGCTGTATTACCAGTGATTTGATTTCCCAGGCAGGAAATAAATTGGCGCAAGCCTGCAGGCCAAATATAATGTTGCAAAGGGAAGACCCCACTGCGTGTATTCAATGAAAAACAAGAAGTTTAATATCTGTGGTGTGGCCCTCAAAAAGTGTCACACAACTATAGTGTAGCAGAGTTATTAACTCTAGCAGAGCAGGTATTTGCCAGTCAGGAAAGACAATGGCGCTAGGCTGCAGTAAAGCGTAGCTGGTTGCGTCTGATTTTTGTACGTTGTACACGCAGCACACACGTACACGCAGACCTTAGGACTGACACAGGCAGGCCAAATATAATTTATTTTCCTTTTTAGCTTAGGGAAGCACCCACTGCGTATATTCAATGAACAAGAAGTTTAATATCTGTGGTGTGGCCCTCAAAAAGTGTCACACAACTATAGTGTAGCAGAGTTATTAACTCTAGCAGAGCAGGTATTTGCCAGTCAGGAAAGACAATGGCGCTAGGCTGCAGTAAAGCGTAGCTGGTTGCGTCTGATTTTTGTACGTTGTACACGCAGCACACACGTACACGGAGACCTTAGGACTGACACAGGCTGGCCAAATATAATTTTTTTCCTTTTTAGCAAAGGGAAGACCCCACTGCATGTATTCAATGAATAATAAATGTCTTCTGGCCCTGCCTACACAATTCTATCCCTGTAGTATTAATGCCGGGTGCAATGCTCTGCACAGCCGGTTTTGAGAAGAAAAAAAAATATGCAACACTGCTAACAGCAGCCTGGACAGTACTGCACATGGATAGAAGTGGCCCTAGAAAGGACCGTTGGGGTTCTTGAAGCCTACACTAACTCCTAACACTCTCCCTGCCTAACCCCCACTTCTGTCCCTATTGCAGGGCGCAATGCTCTGCAGATCCCATTTTGGACAAAAAAAAAAAAAAATACTGTGCTAACACAGTACTGCACACTAGTAGATGTGGCCCTGAAAAGGGCCGTTGGGGTTCTTGAAGCCTACACTGACTCCTAACGCTCTCCCTACAGCAGCACCAGCAGCAGCACTTTCCCTCAGCTAAGTCACAAGGCATGTGTGGCGAGCCGCGGGAGGGGCCGATTTTTATACTCGGGTGACATCTGATCGCCCCAGCCACTCACAGCTGGGGGGGTGGTATAGGGCTTGAACGTCACAGGGGGAAGTTGTAATGCCTTCCCTGTCTTTCAATTGGCCAGAAAAGCGCGCTAACGTCTCAGAGAGGAAACTGAAAGTAACCGGAACACCGCGTGGTGCTCGTTACGAGTAACGAGCATCCCGAACACCCTAATATTCGCACGAATATCAAGCTCGGACAAGTACGTTCGCTCATCTCTATTAGTTACCCGTGAGTAATCAACCTCAGCAGAATACCCGTCTGGTGGCATTTTACTTACGGGCACATTACATCCTTGAGGGGTCTCCATACTGGGAGATCCCTCCTCAAGTAAGCGGCTTTCTCGAAATTAAATTTTTTTCTGCATTTGTCATTTTACTGTGGATACATCGAAGGAGCGCAGACTCCATTTTTGTTTGTCCCCATATTTATTTTTGGGGTATAGTATACAGGTTCTTGCTCCTAGGGCACCTCTTTGAAGTGTCTGGTAATCATATTGGGGGCTGCAGATCTCCACTTGTCAGAGTGGATATCTCTAGAGGCTTCGGTAGTAGGGATGAGCGAACGTGTCCGTTACGGACACATCCGCACCCGGACACCGGCTTTGCCGAACACTGCAGTGTTCGCGCGTAAGTGTCCGGGTGCCGCCGGGGGGCGGGGAGATGCGCGGCGGCGCGGGCGGCAGTAGCGGGGAACAGGGGGGAGCCCTCTCTCTCTCCCTCTCCCCCCCACTCCCCGCCGCACCCCCCCGCGCTGCCACGGCGGCCCCCGAACTTTTTCGCCCGAACACTGAAGTGTTCGCAAAGTTCGGTGTTCGGGCGAAAAAGGGACGGAGCCGAACGTGTTCGCTCATCTCTATTCAGTAGATATCTGTTATATTTCTTCAAATTAACCATCTGCCTTGACGCGCTCTCCTACCTACCTGTTTTCTTTTTTCACTTGGGAAAACAATAGCAGAAGGGTGGCATATATGAAGAAGACAAGCAAGCAGAGGCAGTGTTATGTTTTGGGAAATGCTCTACTGGGAAACCTTGGGTCCTTACATTATCGTGGATGTAAATTTTACATATGTCTCCTACTTAAACATTGTTGCTGAACAAGCACATCCCTTCATGGAAACAGTATTTCCTAATGACTGTGGCTTCTTTCAGCATGATAATACATCCTGTCACTCTGTAAAAAATGTTTAGGAATTATCTGAGAAACATGGCAAATGGTTTGATGTGCTGACTTAGCTTTCAAACTCCCCAGATGTCAAACCAATAGAAAATCTGTGAGATCTGCTGGAAATACAAGTCGAATTTATGGAGGCCTTACCTCGTAACACACAGAACTCAAATTATCTGCTGCTAACATCTTGGTGTTAGATACCACAGGACACTTTCCAAGGTCTTATAAAGTCCATTCCTCAATGGGTCAAGGCTGTTCTGGTGGCATTAGTGGGATCTTTAGCCCGTTGTTACAATTTAAGCCATAGGTTATATTTATATGGACACAGAGAGGAAATATATCTTTATAGTGCTATAGAGTTTATATAAGCCATTCAAGTACTAATACAGTTATAGCATAGTAGAAAATAGTACA
This sequence comes from Eleutherodactylus coqui, assembly GCF_035609145.1. Classification (NCBI taxonomy): domain Eukaryota; kingdom Metazoa; phylum Chordata; class Amphibia; order Anura; family Eleutherodactylidae; genus Eleutherodactylus; species Eleutherodactylus coqui. The sequence goes on along the minus strand of NC_089837.1, from coordinate 133,938,947 downwards.
AAAATGGCTATGTGTATGTTTGAAACCTATATATATATATATATATATATATATATATATATATATAAATTTAATATATGTTTGATTAAAAATACCATAACGTATTGTATATATGTATAAGATCTGATATATACTTAGGTGTCTGCATAACTTCTGATTACAATAACACTTTGCGTATAGTCCGATCTTGAAGTCAGGTGATATTCTTTTCAAACTAGGGCTTGCAGTATATTTAATATTCCATATAGCGTGCTGAAATCCAGTTGGATTTGAATATGATGACAACTGTTGTGAACGGTATTTTGAAAATTCCACTTGAATTGAAGGTATTTTTGTGCATTTTTTTAGTGTAAAAAATCTGAATCACAAATATGTGATTTGTATGAACTTGCCCTTTTATACTTATTTCTTTTATAAATGTCTAAAGAGTCTGAATATATTATAAAAATACATTTTGCACAATACACTGTAGATACAGAAAAAAGTAAATAAATCAGGTTTGGGGCTTTGTGAGAAGAGTGCATGCTACTTAATTAACCAGGCTCTTAGATTAATGAGAATTAAATTTACTTCAATAGAAACATCTACTGAATTGAAATACACTGGACCTCTCACACCAAAATCCAATATACACACAGTAATAGCCCATTTAATTGCTCTGTACTGCCATTTTGCAGATGGGGCCAATTAACAAACAATTTTGAGAAAACCCTAATATTTTTCTCTACCTCATCATCAGAATTGGATCATACAGGTAGAAACTGTCTCTTGTTAATATGCAGGCAATAAAGAATGCATCTTGCATAATTTGGTGTGAGGCAGTTAAATACATTTGCGGTGCCTTTGCTGTGTCTTTTGTCAAGGTGTAATCTGCCATTTGATTTTGAAGCATCTGTTCAGGGAAGGTTTAACTTTCAGGTAGGTTCTTCTTAATAAGAGATCAAAGACTATATTAATGAGATTTCCTCTTGCAATTTATTTTGAATTTCATTATTTAATTTCTACCAGGGTGAATTTCAGCTTGGTAAATGCCTTATTAGAATGTTAAAGGCAAATTATACCCTTGTTATCATGCAAAATGAAAATGCAATTCCATAAAAAAAGGGCAAAAGAGTTCCTAATTATTCACTCATTACAAAGAAAGTACCTACTTGTACTTGTAAAAAATGTACAGACTACATCTGAGTAGTACATTTAGCATATGTGCCAGAGAAAGCTCCTGGCGTACATGCCAAAAGTATCATTTGGGGTCTATTCACTCAATGGAAGGACTCGTTCATCTTTTACATGCAAAGATAATTGCTCAAACTGCATGATTAAATGAACATCAAGTGAGCTGCTGACATTTTAAATACATTAATTGCTGTAATTATCTGTGTTTACCTCTGCAAGTTGCTTGCTCAGCTGGGCGTATATTTCGGTGATTCTTATTGCATAAACACATTGCCCAGCTGAGCAAACATTTGGCCTACACATTCCATTGCTCTCCTGGAGGCTGAGTAAACATGCAAAGCAAAACAAAGCCATCACTTAGGGCTCATGTCCACGGGCAAAATGAGATTTAAAATCCGCAGCGGATCTCCCGCGCGCGGATCCGCACCCCATAGGGATGCATTGACCACCCGCGGGTAGATAAATACCCGCGGATCGTCAATAAAAGTGATTTTAAAAAAAATGGAGCATGAAAAAATCTGGACCATGCTCCATTTTCATGCGGGTCTCCAGCGGGGACGGCTCCCGCGGGCTTTTATTGAAGCCTATGGAAGCCGTCCGGATCCGCGGGAGACCTAAAATAGGAATTTAAAGCATTTACTCACCCGCAGCGGGCCGCGAAGCTCTGCTCTTCCTCACGGCCGCATCTCCCTTGCTTCGGCTCGGCGGATGTGCCCGGCGCATGCGCGCGGCACGTCGACGACGTGCCGGCGACGTGCCGCCGGCGTCAGGAATTCATCCGCCGGCCGAAAATGAAGATCCGGCCGTGAGGAAGAGCAGAGCTTCGCCGCCCGCTACGGATAGGTAAATGCTTTTAAATTGCTATTTTGAGCGCTCATGTCTGCGGGGCAGGAGGGCCCCGCTGCAGATTCTACATGTAGAATCTGCAGCGGATCTGACTTTCCCCGTGGACATGAGGCCTTAAGGCCTACTTAGACACAAGAATTATCACTCAAAATTCACTCAAAGGCAATCTTTTGAGCGGAAATCGTTGTGTGCATTTACACTCAAGATGATTGCTCAAAATTCACTCAAACAGCAGTTTGAGTCATAGTTTTGACCGTTCACTTTGCATAAGCTCTTAAGTAGCTAATTAGCTACCTAAGAGCTTATTAGTGTGTAAATGAAGGCCCCCACTGTATACTGAAGTCAGCTGGAGCACTGTCTTCTGTATACAGTTGCTATGTTCTCAGAGCGTTTAGCCGGTATCCTGCTGAGCGCTCTGAGTGGTGTATGCAGAACACACCTGGAGCGCAGTCTTCTGCATACTCCTGCTGTGTTTATGGAACGCTCAACTGGTATACAGCTGAGTGCTCTGAACGGGGTATGCAGAACACAGCTGGAGCACTGTCTTCTGCTTGCTCCTGCCGTGTTCTCCGAGCAGGATACAACCTGAAACAATAGTATCAGTGGTATTCCACTGAGAAGTCAAAACACAGTGCTGATAAGACTCGTTGTCTTTCAGCAAGCTTAAAGAAAACTGCATGATAGCCCCGCATTTAGACACAACGATTATTGCTCAAAATATGGCTTTTGAGTGAATTTTGAGCAATATTTTTTGTGTCTAAATGGCACTTTAGCTGCTGGAAACACTCAACGAACTACTTTCAAACTGAAAGAATTTCCAGCAGTCAAACAATTGATTTTATGCCAGCTTAAAAGCCTTGGCTAACCATAATTCAATGAATAGTGTACGACTGCCCGCATTTACATGTAACAATTACTGCTCATTTTCGGCTGTTTGAACAAATTTTGAGCAATAATCGTAGCGTGTAAAAGGGCCTTACACAGCTTTAATTTTACTTTATAACAAACCTATCTTAAATATCCTCTTAAAGAGGTTGTCTGAAGAAAATGATTTTCTAAAAATAGGTCCCCCATGGCAAGAAATAGCAAAAAAGTTAAAACTCACCTCTCCCGACTCCATGCACATCTTGCTCTGAGGATCCCGGTTCTCCCCTGTGGTGCACAGTTTACCGACTGTACCAGACTGTGCACGGGACATAATAGGTTCCTGCAGCCAACCACAGAGCTCAGCGATCGATCAGCTACAAAAATGGTTACAAAATCACAACAATAGAGCAGGATTTATTAGTCTTTTTCTGATAGGTCTTACCAGTCAGGACATGATAATGTCTGGGGCTCATCATTGCTCATAGTTGAGACTAAAATATTTAAAAGTAACTACAATGTATCTTAAAATTTGTCTTTTTAACCCAGTATAACATTAAAATAAGCACAAAAGGAGTCAGTTATTGCATACTGCTAAATCAGGAATTAGCACAAACATAAAAGTCCTGTACGCCATGTAATGTCTACTGTCAAAACTGCTAAAAATACTATTCAATAAATAGATACAATTCTAAACATTTTTAAAAACATTGCATACCATCTGTAACGCCTAATTCCCCCGGGCGGATTTCTGCCACATATCACACGGTGGAAATCCCCGGCGTTGCCCCGCAGCTATTAGGCTCTATTGAACCTAATAGCGCAATGCTCACGGTGTGGAATTCCACCCTGTGAAATCACCCGTAATCACCCACGGCATGTTCTATTTGCCACGGGCATACGCGCGGACGGCTTCCACTGCAGTCAATGGAAGCCGTCCGTCACACTATCTTCCACTGTAGCACAGCGGTAGATAGTGTGAAAACGTTTCACCACCCACCGACAGGGCCGGCGCGTGATGTGACGCTGTGGGCGTGTCATATGACGCTGTCGGCGCGTCATGCATTGTACTGCGCATGCACGCCGGCACAGGATGCGTGACATTGGGCAGCAGATCCGGAGATGAGTATGGGGTCTCTGGGGGGGTGGGGGGGCCGTGACGGACTCCGCTGTGGAATTCCGCTTGCGGAGCCCGTCACAGCCGTGGGCACTAGGCCTAAATCCTATTTAAGTTGATACTAACACTGCTATTTGTTATAAAAATAAATAAAAACAGAAGCTGTACAGGGTATTTTTTAAGTGCTCTGAAAGGTAGAGCTTCACTTTATTAATGGATGAATGTTTCCACCCAATATTACTAATAAATGAAAGTCATCTGTTAACCTGCAGGACGTTATGGTAATGATAATTAGTGCCATAGTTCACATGTACATATTTGGTTTTCTTTTATCCCTAACAATAAAATCATAATAGCATTGCTTATTTCCATTCTATAACATGACTCAGAAAATTGTGGAGAGAAGCCAGAGCGTTATTTCCAAATATACAGTAGCCTTAGAAAGTGACAAGCAAACATTGAAGTTTAAAATGGAAGTAGTGCTTTAGTATTACTGCTTACTCCGCTAGAATGATTTAGAAATCCATTTCAGACTGCTGTGGATGTAGTCTTATTGTACTCCTACTCAACAATGATAATCCAGTCTGTAATGTTTCTTAATTATCTGGGATGTTATCATCTTCTAAAGCTGTTCCATAAATCAACTTTGTGGTCATTTCCTTGAACAAAGAAAAAAGAGCTGAGAAATTGAAATCTGAGAGCATGTGATATCTGCTGCCTGCGTAAGAAGCTACAAACTTTGTGTGACCCAAGTACAAGTACTTATACTGAGCACAGTTACAACTGCTTCTTAATATTTTTATAAATAGAAATTGAATTCACTGTACGGTTTATTAATTGATGTAATGACAACTTTGGTAGCTTCTATACCAAAATGTACTTTTAGAAAATCTGATTTATAATGTAGGACAAGATAGACTTTATTCCTTTTCCATCACCAACACTTCAAATTTAGCTTTAAATGCAACCTGCCATGTTGTACATGCAGTCTAATCTGTAGGTAGCATTTTATAGAGCAGGATGAGCCAAACGGTTGATATATAGGTCTGTGGGAAAAGATTGAGTATAACTTTTAATTTATATTGAAATCCCTGCTTATCCTGAGTTTGGGAGCCCAGTGGGTGGTACTATCAGTGATGGACAACAATCTCTCTGTGTTCGCTGATACAGGGAAGGCTTTCAATTGCCACCCACTGGACTCCTAAATCCTAAGAAAGAGCAGGGATTTCAATAAATAAAACACAAGTTGAACTGAATCTTTTTCCACAGGCTAGATTGACGCAATTTTCGCTGCATGATCATAAAATGGGTTCATTAACATTTGCGATGTTTCCCTGCATGGCACCGTGTTGCGATGCTATGCAGAATAAAAATCACAGCATGTCCTTTCTTTTTGTGATATTGCCCATTGTTTTCAATGGGGCCGTCGGCAACATTGAAAACAATGGGAGAACATTGCGATGCCCTCCTGCGGCTCCGACAGTCTCGCCACAGGACTCCTGCAGCCCTGCAGGGATGCAAGGCTGTTTCCATTTGAACATGCCTCACATCCAGGGGTTTCCACATGTGATTCACATCCCGATATCACCCTGTCCAGTGTGAAAGAGCCCTGACCCTGCGACTGAAGCACAACAGCGCCACTCGACTTAACATAGGAACTTTGACCTGACCTAACAGGTTACTCAATGTATCAAACTCAATTGTTATGATTTTACGGCAGTGGTGAGGATGTAACAAATCTAATGACACCAAAATCATCCACCAAAGGTCATGCAAAGGGGTCAAAGTGTGGTGCACTGTAGGCTTTTTTGTATTAGCTACATTTATCTATCTCTCTCTCTCTCTCTCTCTCTCTCTCTCTCTCTCTCTCTCTCTCTCTCTCTCTCTCTCTCTCTCTCTCTCTCTCTCTCTCTCTATATATATATATATATATATATATATATATATATATATATCCAACTGCTTTATAACAACTTGCCTGTAGATTGCACATAATTTACTAAGTGATAGGGTCCCTTTAAGGGGGTTGTCCATTTATACACAATTGATGGCCTATCCACAGAATGCACCATCAACAGACATTTGGTGGGGATCCACTGCCTGTGATCCCTTCTGCACAGCTGTTTGCTGGACCAGTATACTCATATACTGAGCTGATTTATGCAGGAAACAGAAAGCTGTGTCCCCAGTGCAGTGGGCAGGCTTGGTATTACAGGCAAGGTTTCAAATAAAGTCAATGAGAACTTTGCCCACAATACCAAGCTTAGCCACTGCAGTAAGAATAAAGCTGTCTGATTTCTGCAGAAATTAGCTTAGTATATGAGCGAACTGGCAAAAAAAAACCCAGCTGATCAGAGGGGGTCCTGAGCAGTTAAACCCTGTCAAGCTACTATTGATGGCCTAACCAGGGGCAACTTACAATGGTTGTCCCAGATCCAACTAATTTTGTAACTTTTGGGACCACTGTATATACAAGGTCTGTTTTTCTGACTTGATACATATTAAAATTCTGGCAAAAAAACACAACTAGGGGGAGGTAACTGCATATACAAAGTTATCCTTACCTTTAATCCTTGCTCAACATATCTTGCGATATGTGCGTCAGATGACTGGCTTTAAAAAAACATGATTTTGTGATAAATTGTCTTGAGATCTCTATTGTGACTCACTGGTTACGATGTGAATTGCACCCTTTCAGAGGTTTTTCGAGCATGTGGCCATTTCTTGGTTTCATAAGAAATTGGAATCCGTAGAAAAATTTAAGCTAAGGTAAGAGTGGGCACATCTTTAGATTTATACAAATAGTATTAACCCCTTAGTGACGAAGCCTGTTTGCGCCTTAGTGACAGAGCCAAATTTTGGAAATCTGACATGTGTCGTTCAACATAGCATAACTCCGTAAAGGTTTTGCATATCCAAGTGATTCTGACATTGTTTTTTTTTGCCACATGTTGTACTAAATTTAGGTTGTAAAAATAGACCGATATAATTTGTGTATATTTAATAAAAATTACCAATATTGGGAAAATTTTTAAAAAATTGTCATTTTTTCACATTTGTAACTGTAATATCTCAAATATGTGCAAACATACTGTACAAATTTTTGATAGGATATATATTTCCATCTGTTTACTTTATTCTGAATGCACATTTGAAAAACCTTTGTGTTTTTTTTAACCATTTAGATGACGTACAAATTTAACATTACTTTTCAGCATTTTGAGGAACACTTTTTTTACAGCAAGCCAAGTTTGCAAAGGCTCATGAGTGTCAGAATGATAGATACCCCCCCAAATGACCCCATTTTAAAAACAACACCCCTTAATGTATCCACTGAGGGGTGTCATGCGTATTTTGACTCCACAGTTTTTTTTCAGGAATTAATTCAATTTAGAGGAGAAAAAATAAAATTTCATATTTTTGCAAATATGTCATTTTAAAGACATATTTTTTCCCTATAGTGCACATAAAAATGAAGATTGGCACACCAAAATGGATACCCCTGTTTCTCCCGTGTTCAGAAATATACCCATCGTGGCCCAAATTTTATGTCTGGATGCACAACGGGGCCCAAAACGAAAGGAGTAGTCAGTGTCTTTCAGAACATAAATTTTGCTTGAAGGCGTTTTAGGCCCCATAGTACACTTGTAGAGCTCTTGAACGGCCAAAACCATAGAGAAGCCCCACAAATGACCCCATTTTAAAAACTAGACCCCTTAAAGAAATTATTTAGGGGTGTACTGCCCATTTTGACCCCACAGTTTTTGAATGAATTATAGCCAAGCAAAAGGAAAAAAATTGTGATTTTCGTTTTTTTGGCAATTCTGTCATTTTAAAAACATCTTTTTTTGTACAGCACACACATGAATGAAGACTTGCACCCCAAAATGGATACCCCTATTTGTCCCGTGTTCAGACACATGCCCATTGTGGCCATAATCTTATGTCTGGATGCACAACCGGGCCCAAAATGAAAGTAGTAGTCAGTGGGTTTCAGAACATAAATTTTGCTTGAAGGCCTTTTATGCCCAATAGCACACTTGTAGAGCTCTTGAGCATCCAAAATCATAGAGAACCCCACAAGTAACCCCATTTTGAAAACTAGACCCCTTAACGAATTTATCTAGGGGTGTACAGCCGATCTTGACCCCACAGTTTTTGAATGAAATCAAGCAAAGCAGAAGGAAACAATTGTGATTTTCATTTTTTCGGCAATTCTGTCATTTTAAAAACAGCTTTTTTTGCACAGCACACACAAGAATGAAGACTTGCAACCCAAATGACCCCATTTTAAAACCGACACCTTAATGTATCTACTGAGGGGTGTCATGCGTATTTTGACCCCACAGTTTTTTTCAGGAATTAATTCAATTTAGAGGAGAAAAAATAAAATTTCATATTTTTGCAAATATGTCATTTTAAAGACATATTTCTTTCCTATAGTGCACATAAAAATGAAGATTGACACCCCAAAATGGATACCCCTGTTTGTCCCGTGTTCAGAGATATGCCCATTGTGGCCCTAATCTTATGTCTGGATGCACAACAATGTAAGGAGTAGTCGGTGACTTTCAGAACAGAAATTTAGCATGAAGGTGATTTAGGCCCCATTGCCCACTTGTAGAGCCCTTGAGCGGCCAAAACGACAGAGAACCCCAACAAATGATCCCAAAACTAGACCCCTTAACAAAGTCATCTAGGGGTGTACTGTGTATTTTTACCCTACAATTTTTGAATAAATCTAAGCAAAGCAGTAGGAAAAAATTACAATTTTCATTTTTTTTGGCAGTTGCATCAATTTAAAAACTGTTTTGTTTTTGTACAGCACACAAATGAATAAAGACTTTCACCCCATAATGGATACCCCTGTTTGTCCCGTGTTCAGAAACATACCCCTTGTGGCCATAATCTATTTAAAGGACACATGCCTAGGCCTATAATGGAAGGAGCACCCGTTGGATTTCAGGGTACAATGGTAGCAGGCAGTCATGCGTAGTACACCTTTTTTTTGTTTGTATTTTCCCCGCCATCGCTTAGTGATGAAACGGGTACCTGCAGCCTGTACACAATGTAGTTGTGTATGGGCTGCAGGTATATCCGTGACCATGGAGCACAATGGGCTCTATGTTGCGGATATCCGCAGTAAAATAGAATCTGCTGTGTTCTCTTTTCTGCGAGTGGATTACGCAATTCTGCCCCACTAAGGTGAGCGGAATTGTGTAATCCAATGCGATTGTTCTGTGTATTACCGCGGATCAGACGCATGTGGAATCCGTATTTCCTATCTGGTCATGTGAGACCAGCCTAAGGTAGATCGCTACCTTTTTATCACGCGACCGCTCAACAAGGTCACTGCTCCAGGCTCTCGCTGACCATTGGTCGCTGGGAGCAAGGAGATTTTAAATTTCCTGGGCTCCCCGCCTCCTGCACATCTGTCCGGTGTTTTGCCGGTGGTCGCATTTGCAGAATCCCGGAAATTTCACGGAAAAGATCGCATCGGGGTGCAAATATGGAGGCCTCCGGTAAAAAGTTTCATCTCCTCTCACTGATCGCATCAGTGAGGAGAGATGAAGCTTCACCTTTCTTTAACTTTTACGTGATCGCCATTATCCATTGGATAACGGCGAACATGTGATCAGGAACCGCTCACCGCGCCCCCCACGTGAAATCTCCAGGCTCTCGACTAAGTTTTGTAGCCAGGAGCAGGGAGATTTTAAATTACCCTGGCAACCCACGGCTTTTGCGCATGCGTCTGCCATTTTCGCGACGGGCGTGTGCGCAGAAGCTGGGGTAAGGTCTGCGGATAAATCTTTTTTTTACTTTTACTTTTTTTACTTTAAATGATCACTGTTATCCCATGGATAACAGTGATCACATCCTGGGTGACATCCCTCTGCTCTTGGCTACACATGGCAGCCAGGAGCAGCGGTATTTTGAGTTTCCCGGAGCTCGAGCCCCTCCGTGCACGGGCCCGATGATTGACATTGGGCGCGCATGCGCGGAGGGGGACTTCAGGTCCCCAAAGACCAGGACATCACGGAGGACCCTAGGTGAGTATTTTCACTTCCCCTCATGGATCGGATCCATGAGGGGAGGTGAAACTGGCAGTTTTTAAAACTTTTTTTAACTTTTTCGCGATCGGGGCTATCCACTGGATAGCTGCGATTGCGGGCCTGGGGACCGCTCACCGCAGTCTTCGATGATATCTCCTGGTTCCTGGCTACCTTCAGGAGCCGGGAGCCAGGAGATTTAGAATTTGTCGGGGCTCCCAGAAGAGCCCCGACTAATTCGGGGCATGCGCAGAAGAAGGACCCTTTCACCTCGGCACACATCGGGGAAGGCGGGTGAGTACTTTCAGCTGCTCTTATGGATCCCAACCATCAGGGAAGCTGAATATTTAACTTTATCTAATTTTTTTTACTTTATTGCGATCGGCGGTATCCATTGGATAGCGCCGATCGAATTGTCAGGGGGGGGGGGACTGCCCGCTGCCCAGGATGACAGCTCCATGCTGTCGGCTACCTGTGGGCGCCGACAGCATGGAGCTGTCACGTACTCAGTTAAGAGGGCTTTAATCCAAAGAGGATGTATGTTTTTACGTACTCTAGGATTAAAGCCCACTTAGTGAGGGCGTAAAAAGGCAATAGGGCCGTCACTAAGGGGTTAAACTCATAGAGTGCTTCCCATAGTGCCATCTACAGTTCAGTGACAGGCCTCTCCCTTCATGAGCTTAATACAAATGATCTTTCCTGTCTCTATAACATGAATGCCACTACCAAACCCCGTGTATTAATAGCAAAGAGCCATAGGAACCGCAGTGCTATCAATGAAACCTATAACAACACAAATACAAAAAAATTGTAAAAGTAAAATGTAATGTATTGAAATTGTACCAGAACAATATCTCCACAATAAGTAGACAAATAGACTGTACAAATTTGGCGCTGAATGGTTATATACAGTTAATCTAAAATAACATCTAGGTGTATGGTACATCCAGCAATCTCACTAAAAGCAAAGATATAGAAAGTTCATCATTCTATTCTTGTTTATAATCTGTGATGAGAACAGGCAGTGTGATAACATTTAGGAGATGTGGAAGCTCAGTTGGCAACAGATTCGGCAGAGACACAGTCAGCTTCTTCATGTCAGCAAGCTACTTTATCTTATAGTGCCTCGGGCTCTGCAGGGCAGGGACCCACACTGCAACTCCAAATAAGAATAATTGCACAAATATCAACTATGTCCCATTTTTTATTTTTACAAGAAAAAGTATTGCAAGTTACTTTTTGGAAGTCATTTTGTCTGATATCTGTCCAAGAGTTTGAATTATATAGTTTATGCATTTTGAAGAGCTATGCTTGTATTTAATAAATTGCAATTTTGCTTAAAACACTTATTGCAATGCAAAATCTGTGACCAAAGGGAAAATACTTTTTTTTTTTAATTTTGGATCACTTCAGGGATAAAGAGTAAAACACCTTCTATGTTATAGCTCCATATGCCTATTCCAACACATGAATCATTGCTTAGGACCTGTGTGTGCATAGTCTGTATATAAGGTTCTCACCCCAATGAGTTAATGTTATCATAAAGACAGACTGAGAAAATGCACCAAATATTTGGTGCAACAGAACTAAGCATGCTCACTAGGCTTTATCTAATTGGAGAATGCTCCGAGATAAAAAGGCAAATTTTTGCTGCATAATAGGTGAAGACAGCACAGGGATAGCAATAAGGGCGAAGAGAGCTGTGCTTGTGAAAACTGAAAAAGCTGGCGACAGTTCTGCCTTGGACAGAAAGGAGCAAGACTCAATTGCAGCAGCAAGGATATAGAGAAAGGAGTGGAAAGTAGCACCCCCAATGCTACTATTTAAAAAAAATCCCCGCGCTCACGGATCCCGACAGGTTTAATCTTTAAACAACTTTCTTTATTGTTCGGATGCGAACAATAAAGAAAGTTGTTTAAAGATTAAACCTGTCGGGATCTGTGAGTATGGGGATTTTTTTCATTTTCCTCTGCCTACTGAACTGCAGTCCCTGTGAGGGCTGAATCCCCTAGACGACTCTCCGGTCAGCCGGATCTGGAACCCAGGGTGGTCATTTAGGAGATTCTGGATATCGAGTGCCAGTGGGTCCCCAAGTTTGTGAGTCCCACTGTGCACCAGGTGAGTTGGCATATTATTCACCTATGGTTAATTGTGTAAAAAAATATAAGGCACTGAAACCAAAAATGTGTACAATTCAAATCCAGTTAATAACATGAAGGGGTTCTAAGGTTGAAAAGTAAGCTAAAAGCATAAGAATATTATAAAATGTTAACCTGAAACACAGCCATAGTCTGAATTATTAATTGCTATCCACAGTATACACCATCGACAGAAGTTTGGTGGGGTTCCATTGCCCAGGTCCCCTTTTAATCAGCTGTTTGCTGGTTTGCTGGGCCAGGAAACTTATATAATGAGCTTATTTATGCAGGATGTAGACAGTTCTGTTCCCAGTGCAGTGGGCAGGCTTGGTATTACAATCAAAGTTCCAAATGAAGTGAATAAGAATTTTGCCCACAATGGTGAGCGCTCTGCAAATCATGTCCTATGAGTAACGTTTAAAGGATCTGGGAATGTTAAGCTTGCAAAAAAGAAGGCTGAGAAGAGACTTAATAGCTGTCTACAAATATCTGAAAGGCTGCCAGGCAACACCTCCAGTGGACTACTGAAGAGTGAAAGAAAGTATTATAGACAGAATAATCAAAATTTAACATCTTTAGTACATCATGCAGGGTTTTTGTATGCTATCGAGTAAGTTGAAGAATGGTTCCTGAGTGTGTTACATTAAGTGTCAAACATGGAAGAGGAAGCATGATGGTTTGGTGCTCTTTGGCAACTTGCACAGGTTGACTAACACACTGGACAAAAGGGTTGCCAAATCATTTTGATACACTATGCTCTGGTGTATGCCAAGTTGGTTAGGGGTTCCTATAATAGCAAAACAATGATCTAAAACATATTTCTAGGTTATGTCAGAACTACTGAAGAAGGCAAGAAGACGCCAGTAGGCTACAAAGAAAGCAAAGTAACCTATAAGTGCAGCACATTTGTGGGAACTTCTGTAACAATGTTGGGAAGAAATTTCTGAAAAATATCTGAATGCAATTGTGGATAGAATGTCTCGATTGTGTAAAAGCTGTTATATCAGCTAGAGGTGGCTACTTTGAAGAGTCAAAAATCTAGATTTAATATGGTAAAGCAAAATAATCTGTTATTTTTATTCATTTTAATTTGTTTATTTATTCTATGCTTTCATTTCGAAGTACTTTTGAGAAATTCAACCATAAATATCAATAAAAACTAGAAAAATCGAGGGATTCTAAAACTTTTGTTTGGTATTGTATTATACACTTTGAATACTCCATCTGCTACATCGGATCCTGAATCCTGTGTCACTACACATCCACCTGGGGCATGTACATGTTATTTTACTGTGTGCATGTGCTGTTACTCACTGCAAGCTGCTAGTTGTGAACTTGAAAGTTATAATTGACTTTCAAACATTAGGCATGCTAGATGCTTCACAAATTAAAGAAAAAAGAAAAGACTATGATGTTTAATATACAGTACTTACAGCAGACAAACTGTCTTTCTTGTCTTATTCTGTGAGACAATAAGACAAGTAAGACAAAAGATAACATTGTGTATTGCAGACAAGATAAGTAATATTCAGTTATATCTGTCATGCTGGTTTCTATGTCGTAATTAGGACTGTGCAATTTTGGTGAATCTGACCATTAGACAATGTTGGTCTATAGATTGTTGTAATATAAATGTGTGGAGGGATAACAGGGAATACGTCTAATAAATGAATGTAGCAGTAATTTTCAAATGCTGATTATCACTGTCATCTATGATAAAATGAATCTGACATGTTACAAATTTGTGGCATCGAACAAGCTTGAAAATTCACTATAAATGTCCTCCCAAGATCAGATTGCTATCATTGTTAAGAAGGAATTTCTTGAATTACAGGTTACTTTTTCACAGAATTGTAGCATATAAGCCTAGCCTTAAAATGAAGATCCACTTTAAAGCTATTTTAGACAAAGTGCTCTACAAATTTTCCTTTATAGCCCCATTACGTCAGTCAAAAAGTTGGTATCATGTATGAAGAGGAAAATTCTAGGAACAGATATATATTTAGGGAGATAATAACAATACAGTAAGAAAAGAAATAACAAAGCGTTTAAACCAAAAAGTAACTGAGCTGCAATATCAGGGACTACCCATGGATAAGAGTGGGTCTGATCCTAGGAAAAAAAAAACAGACATACAGTATAGCTGTTGTAGTAGTCTTATGCTTTTTGCCTGGTCAGCAACAGGATACACATTATTTGATTATGGTATTCTGGTCATCCATTGTACCATATAAAACACATTTTGATTGTTTTGTTTTTAGCCGCTAACATCAAACTGCAAGAATAGTTAACTGCAAAAGTGAATGTGCCCATATTTTAGAGTATGATATACTGATTCCGCCTATGATCAAGCAGTGTGTGAGAATATACTGTATAATTGGTTAGAATATCTCAGAATAACTAGGTAAAGGTTGTGTTGACCATCCAGTAGGCCTAAAAGCAGGCACATGTCTTAGTAAACCTTATTTTAGTAATTAATGCTTTAAAAGTAAGCACTCCACCTTGAGGATTACACTTAAACTGTATGCATGATATTTGTAAAAGGAGCTAAAAGGAGTTGCACAATCAGGCACCACCCATTTCAGAATATGGCGCCCAGGAATGCCAACTGATCATTCTGGGTCCTGCGTCTCGCAACCCTGGCAAACTGCTGATACTGCTATAGGAAACCACAGCCAGCCAGGCATTTTCCATTCAGATGAATAGTCTTTTTGTAATAAAAGGGTGGTTCAAAGTCTGCCGAGTGGGAGACACTCTTACAGAGTAGCTCTTTGGTCCGAATCATAGAGCGGAGTCTCAAGTGGGGAAACCATCTCTCTAATAGGGCACTTGAGAAATGGTTGTATTCTTGAGACAGCCATTTAAATATGCATGCATATAAGTAATGTATTACAGCAGTACAGTGCTGAAAAATGGCATATTTATGGCTAAAAACAGTATGGAACTGTTTCATATAGGATGATTTCTCTTAGATTGTGTACATAAAAATTGTGGCATTCTCTATTGGGCAGTGTTTTACTGATCCATTATTATATTTCATATGGAGACAGCACATCAAGTGCTTTTGGCTCTGTATGCCTTCACATATTTACATAGTGTGTATGTATGTATATCTATCTATCTACAAACTCATGTAGCAGCAGACCTATAACATCTTTTTATCTTAAGCCCAAGGATATTTGATCGTTTTCAGATGAGAATGAGTTACAAGAGGAGATGAGAGATAGCCTCGTGCTGCTCTTAGCTTTCCCATACTGCATACCATATATGCCTAATTTTCAATATTAGATTCAGACAGAAGGAAATGCACCTGGAAATAGAACTTGAAATGGAATTTGCATCACCTACAAATCATTCCCCTTTTATGCCCTGTCAGTAAAATCCCTGTGAGTGCTATCAAATTTGCTAAGTCTTTATGCAATTCTCCCGTGATGTTGTTGGTAAGTCATAATGCAGTCTTCATCGATCTAACTTCTTCACAAATTACACTACATTTTTTCCAGTGGTTGAGATTCATAGGAATGAAGGATGTAATGTCTAGTATTCTCTAGACTTATCTCTAGAAGTTTGCAAGAAATGTAATGTACAGTATATAAACTGCATACTTTTAATAATAGAAGTGTAAAATATGTAAATATATTGTTTATTGTGATTGATAATGAAGTTATAACTTTATCATGCAAATGTACTTAGGAAAGTCTGTGATTAGGAAGACAGAAAGATCTGATTACATTCAACAGACATGTAAAACTATACTGTTAATAATGCCACTGTTTGAGACGGTATCCTGAGGCCTCGGTCACACGGGCGGTTTTTCCCGCGCTTTGCGGATCGCATGACGGATGCGCATCCGCAAATCGCGTGACTGGGGCCGAAAAATCACCCGAAAAATCTGCTCCTAGCCGCGTTTCATTAGAAACGGGCCGGAGCAGTGCAGTGCTGTCCAGCACATTGAATTCAATGGAGCCCGCAATACAGCCGGCTCCATTGAAAGCAATGGGCTGCGGGCGATCTCACGATGAATTTTCGGGAAGGGCTTAAAAATATAAGCCCTTCCCTGAAATTCATCCAGAAATGTGTAAAAAGTAAAAAAAAAAAATATACTCACCTTGTCCCGGCAGACGCAGTTCAGCCGCAGCCGGCCGGCAGTTCTCCTGAACTGCTGTGAGTACTATTCAGCAGCCGGGGATTTAAAATCCCCGCCTGCTGAATGAGCTGCCTCTGATTGGTCACAGCCTCACCAATCAGAGGCAGCTCTCACTCACCCATTCATGAATTCATGAATGGGTGAGCGCTGCCTCTGATTGGCTCAGCGCAGGGACCAATCAGGGGCAGCTCTCAGATGTCATAACTATAAGGAATGCAGAGGATGCGGTTGCACCCGGGCCCAGGAGCCTTAAGAAGCCCATAAGGCCACTTTTCTCCATATAGGGAGCACATTACTATGAATAAATCATTATATTTAGGGGCTCTGTTACAGATTTTGCATGGGGCCCAGAAGCCTCAAGCTCCGCCCATGTGTCTAAAGGATAGAAACCAGAAAACCCGAGGTGCGGTTGCTGAATCTAGCCCTAAGTCAAATTAGTTTTGAAGCGCAGTGGATCCAGATCTGCTTTTTTGACAGAAATGTCTATGTATTGCCCTGCCAGGACCTTACTCCTCAATTACGTTACTAAAGAGCTACAATTTTCTGTGCAAATTGGTGTTGGGGTTTGGTCTTTGCTGCATTGTGGGCTCCTCTTTTCTTTATCATGTACAGATATACACTACACAAGCTCCACTGCTCCTATTGGAAAGCAGAATGGGTGGAGCAATGTTTAAAAGGATGTGGTGGAGTCGGGAGAAAAGCTCAAAGATTATGCAGACATACAGTAATTGTGCAGGCTTGTAATCTGACAAAAGAGACCAGACTGCAGCCCCATGCTACATTAAAATTTGCAGACACTGCTCTTCCTTGTTTTAAAGAGAACCTGTCGCCTGCCTAAAGTACTATAAACTAACTTATAGTGCTGTTATAGGAAGTGACAGGGACCCGGGTGCTAAATTTTTTATACTCACCCACTCCCTGGATCCCATGGTGCTTGCCGCTTAAGTCCATGCTGTGGACAAAAATCTGACTTGTATGGGAAAGCACACGCACCGGACTCTGAAAAGAGTCAGCTTTTCGAGCACTGCATGATCTTCAGAGGGGAACACCACAGGATTCAGGGAGCAGGTAAGTAAGAAAAATACATCACCCGTCTTCCTGGCACCTCAGCTAACAGCACCATAAGTTTGTTTATGGTGATTTAGACAAGTGACAGGTTCTCTTTACTTTTATGGATTATGGATACAGAAGCTGAATGCAGGTTTTCTGGCTGCAGGTTCAATTTAAAGGGGTTGTCCCGCGCCGAAACGTTTTTTTTTTTTTTCAACAGCCCCCCCGTTCAGCGCGAGACAAACCCGATGCAGGGACTTTAAAAAAAAACCGCACAGCGCTTACCTGAATCCCCGCGCTCCGGTGACTTCTTACTTACCCGGTGAAGATGGCCGCCGGGATCTTCTCCCTTGGTGGACCGCAGGGCTTCTGTGCGGTCCATTGCCGATTCCAGCCTCCTGATTGGCTGGAATCGGCACGTGATGGGGCGGAGCTACACGGAGCCGCTCTCCGGCACGAGCGGCCCCATTGAGAAAAGAAGAAGACCGGACTGCGCAAGCGCGTCTAATCCGGCGATTAGACGCTGAAAATTAGACGGCACCATGGAGACGAGGACGCCAGCAACGGAACAGGTAAGTGAATAATTTCTGATAACTTCTGTATGGCTCATAATTAATGCACAATGTACATTACAAAGTGCATTAATATGGCCATACAGAAGTGTATAGACCCACTTGCTTTCGCGGGACAACCCCTTTAAGGGCCCATTAACACAGCCATATTTGGCCATGTACTGCTTGTGTATTCCATGAACAGTATACAGCCCCATAATAGCATACAAGGCTATTCACTTTGGTGTAAAAAGTCACTGCATGGCCAATTCACTTCTGGTTTCATGGATGAGAACAGTAAATGCAATTTGCGGGATTCGTGAATATAATACAGCACAAAAATAGGTGTGCTGTGTGATGGGAGTTATGCCTAAATATCTCAGAATATGATGTATAGTGTTTCTATTTCCAGGGCTGTTTTTCTATGTGTTTGAGTCAATCTTTTAGAATAATATAATACATTTATTATTTTTTTCAGCTAACTAATGTCATCTGTGTATCTTAATCAAAATGCTGATTATTTGTAAGGGCTCTACCTTTGTTCTGCCCTCATAAAATACACACTTTGATAGTTTTCTATGCGTCCTAATAACTGACGCGCCACATCATCTCACTTCCAGTAACATTGAGTAAATAAAGATCTCACTGAAGCCTCAGCCTTCAGACGTATTTACGAGGCAGCAAACCCCATTCACTACTAATTACATTTTCTTAAAAGCAGATTTTTAAAAAGTATTTATTATTCTTAGTTTTCAATAGATTATTTAATCTGCTAACATTAATAACAACTCTTTTAATGGATTGGCAACAACTACCCAGCGCTATGTACTGGATGCCATATAGCTTTCCCTGGCACTCAGAACTGGAAGCACTGAATGTTAGTCATTTCATCTCATTTCAATCGGAATTACAAAGCTGGACCTACATAAAACCCCACGGTTCCAGCTCTGCCACCCAGTGGACATATCACCATTACTAAGCATATTCACGCCATTACTTAGTTGGCAATTTATTCATTAGGATGTCTTTCAGGATCCCTAATAAAAATTATTATTAGAAACAGAGGCGTAACTTGAAGCTACTGGGCCCCGGTACAAAACCTGTAACGTGGCCTCCAACTATAATGCTTTATTCATAGTACTGAGCTCCCTATATAGAGAAGAGGGGCCTTATGGGCCCCCTAAGGCTCCTGGGTCCAGGTGCAACTGCATCCCCTGCATCGCCTATAGTTACACCCTTGATTGGAAACCTTTACCAGTTCTCCCAATGCAATTACCCTACAACTACTGTACTTTATGTCATATGTATTATTTGTCCCACTTCCAGCACATTAAATATGTTGCTGATCTGCTCATCTTAATTACTATACCGTGACCTGGTGACTACATGCTGGATGCACCTTCAAATTGTAGGCAAAGTAAATGTTGTCATATTAGATATGATATTGGAGCACAAAAGGTATCGAAGCAAGAATCAAGCATTTAATTGACATATATTTTACCCTGACTGTATATCTGTGATATAGCTGCTGATAGTTCTAGATAGGGGCACAGGAGAGTGGCGTAATTGTACTTATAACCTTATTTAAAATGGGATCAAGAAAATAATTTTTTTAATTGCAGTGGCACAACTGCAGCAAGTGCCATAAGGGCAGGATGAATTCATGAATGGGTGAGTGCTGCCTCTGATTGGCTGAGCGCAGGGACCAATCAGAGGCAGCTATCAGCTGTCATTCAATATCTGAGAGCTGCCTCTGATTGGTCACAATGCTCAGCCAATCAGAGGCAGCCCATTTAGGAGAAGAGCTGCCTGGACGCGGCTGAGCCCTGGCAGCTGAAGAAAGCTGAGTACAGATTTTTTTTATTTTAATCACCATTTTTTCTTGTTTTCCAGGGAATTGCTTATATTTAAAGCCCTTTCCTGAAAAACAATTACAGGATGCCGGCAGCTGGATCCCCTACCGTAGCTGTCATCTGTGACAGCTGTGGTAGTGAATTCTTTATTCTCCTCAGGGATGAAGAATTCCTTTGCTGCATCTGTCACAGATTTGGCAGATGCAGCAGGGAATTATTTTTCCTCACGGGGATGAAGGAAACATCTGCCACATGTGGCAGATGTTTTCTTAACCCCCGCGGGGACATGCCAGCATGGACAAGTGTTTTTTTTATTCATATTTTTTTTACACTAATGTTCTTGTTTTTCAGGAAAGAGCTTATATGTAAATTATTTTCCCTGAAAAATAATTTGGGGGTGCCGGCAAACCATTGTCTTCAATGGAGCTGCTGGCAGCAGCCGCGGCTCCATTGAAGACAATGCGTGCATTATTTATATTTTTTTTTACACTAAAATTCTGGTTTTTCAGGGTAGAGCTTATATGTAAAGGCCTTCCCTGAAAAACAATTCAGGGTTGCTGGCAGACCATTGCCTTCAATGGAGCCGCCGGAAGCTGCCGCGGCTCCATTGAAGGCAATGCACGGACCTGCATTCATGCGTGTTTTTGCTCGTACATGGGTGTGCACTTATGTACGCACCTATGTACGCACAAAATCACGCTCGTGTGAAGCCCCCCTAAACCTTACCTAGCACTGTTAGTAGTTTTGCATCATTTAGGGAGTGGGGTGTAATTATATCTGTGATTAGGATTTTATCTGAGAAAATTAACTTTTAATCATCAAGTTACTGACAGACTTCCTTTTAAACCTAGTAATAGAAGCACATGTGTCTCTCATACAAATTTAATTTGTGAATAAAATTGTACAACTGTTGCCTATACTTATCGCACAAAAAATGCAAGGCTTTTGCTACATCCAAATAAAAGTTATTGGATTGGTTTTTAACTCTATAAACACCTCTTTTTGGGCAAAAAGCCTCAGAATTAGTGGGAAAGGTGGACTTCTGACTATATATTCTCACTGAAGTACCTGGGACAGATAAGTGAATGGAGTGCCTGACAAAGTGATGCACCACTCCCATAAAAATGCACATGCAACAGAATACAAAAGTCAGCAGTTCCAACAAATAAATTAAATGCAATGGTGCATGCAAGTCATGGTTGCAACAAATCCAGTAACAGAAACATGTGCTACAGCACTCAGACACATGTAATAGCTGAATAAAATTGCACAACTGTTTTTTTTATACTAAACTAGTCCGAGAGTTTGAAAGAACCCAAAAACCTCTTTTTTTCATTAGAGAACAACAGTACTATCAACAGCATATTATGGTTAATACTAGAGATGAGCGAGCACGCTCAGATAAGGCAGATCTCTCTCTCTCTCCCCACTGCTACCCCCCGCCCCCTCCCCCGAGCCTGCTCGGACGAGAATGCAGTTACTCGAGAAGAGCGATGCTCGCTAGAGTAACTGCCTTATCCGAGCGTGCTCGCTCATCTCTAGTTAATACCTTCCCAGCGTGCGCCATACATGTACAGATCACCGCTGATCCACTACATATACTCTAGCTGTCAGCTGTCTTTGACAGCTGCCACCCACCGGCTAATCACTGGTAATAAACCTTTAAATGCCCCAATTAGCATACAAGAATCTCAAAAACATTCCCCTTTTCCCTGGGCCTTCTGAAGCTGCCCATGAATTATTGCTTGTCAGAACTCAGTAAAATGCAATACAATGGTATTGCATTATACAGTATGAGTGATCAAACGATTGCAAATTCAAGTCCTCAATGGGGACTAGAAAAAAGGAAAACGTTTGTTTTAAAAATTTATATTAAATATTAGAAACAGACATATCATTAAAAAATAGGAAAAATAGACAACAAAAAAATTGGTATCACTCTGTCTGCAAAAGTCCAGATTGGTAAAATATCACATTATTAATCCAGCATGGTGAACACCAGCAGAAAAAAAATATACACAATGCCGAAACTTTGATTTTTTTTGGTTACCCTGCATGCAAGAAAACATTGAATGAAAAGTGATTCAATAGTTGTATACACTCCAAAATGGTAATATTAAAAATTATAGGTCACCATTCAAAAAATTAGACACCCGATCAGTGCAAAAATAATAAAGTTACAAGGGTCAAAAGAAAGCAAACTTTTGTTTATTAAAATGATTTTTTTTTAATTCATAATACATTTTTTAAAAAACTAAGTGTACATACTTATGGAATAAAGATAACATACCCTATTTACTGCATTGTAAACATCGTAAAAGCAAACACTCACCAAAATTTGTAAAGTTGCTTTTTTATCCATTTCTCCCCACTTAGACATTTTTAAAAGTTTTCTAGTACATTATATAGTATCTTAAATAATACCATTGAACAATACCACTTGTCTTGCAAGAAACAAGCCCTTATGTAGCTATGTAACCAGAAAAATAAAAGTGTTAATATTTATTGAAAGTGGGGATGTTAAAAAATGAGAAAATGAAAAAGGGCTGCAGTTGGAAGGGGCTGAAGAGGCCTTACTACAGCTATATGAAGGCTATTGAAATTCAATCTATGCTGCTTATCCATTAATTCAAAACCAGATACATAAATGACAATTTATTTTTCTTGGTACACTTTCCCTGTAATGAAAATGCCCCTTGTTTACTTGGGGAACGCGTACTGTACCCAACAATTGGTAGATACTAGAGATGAGCGAACGTACTCGTCCGAGCTTGATACTCGTTCGAGTATTAGCGTGTTCGAGATGCTCGTTACTCGAGACGAGTACCACGTGATGTTCGAGTTACTTTCACTTTCATCTCTGAGACGTTAGCGCACTTTTCTAGCCAATAGAAAGACAGGGAAGGCATTACAACTTCCCCCTGCGACGTTCAAGCCCTATACCACCCCCCTGCAGTGAGTGGCTGGCGAGATCAGGTGTCACCCGAGTATAAAAATCGGCCCCTCCCGCGGCTCGCCACAGATTTATTCTGACATAGAGGAGGGAAAGTGCTGTTGGCGCCGAAGCTGCTATAGGGAGAGTGTTAGGAGTATTTTAGGCTTCAAGAACCCCAACGGTCCTTCTTAGGGCCACATCTAACCGTGTGCAGTAGTGTGGAGGCTGCTTTTTGCAGTGTTGCACATTTTTTTTTTTTGTATATCGGCCGTGCAGAGCATTGCGCCCTGCAGTAATTATACATAATCCAGGGCCAGTAGTGGTGAGGCAGGGACAGAAGACATATATTTATTGAATATAGGCAGTGGGCCTTTCCAAAAACATTTGGGAAAAAAAATCTATTTGGGCTGCCTGTGACTGGCTCAGTGTACTGGGTCTGTGCTGGGTGTAGTTGTCCTCATAATTCATACGCAGCCAGCTAAGTGTTACAGCAGGCTTGCGCAAAATTATTTCCTGGCTCTGCTGTGCGTTCGGTAAGCAAAGTCAGCCTCCAACCACAGGCCAATAAACGGCACATTTAATTACAGCGTTCTGTTTCTGCACTACTGGTAATACACCATGCTGAGGGGTAGGGGTAGGCCTAGAGGACGTGGACGCGGGTGAGGACGCGGAGGCCCAAGTCAGGGTGTGGGCACAGGCCGAGCCAGTGCGGTGGCCAGGGGTAGAGGCAGGGCCAGACCGAATAATCCACCAACTCTTTCCCAAAGCGCCCCCTCGTGCCATGCCACCCTGCAGAGGTCAAGGTGCTCTACGGTGTGGCAGTTTTTCACACAGACGCCTGACGACCGACGAACAGTGGTGTGCAACCTTTGTCGCGCCAAGATCAGCTGGGGAGCCACCACCACCAGCATGCGCAGGCATATGATGGCCAAGCACCCCACAAGGTGGGACGAAGGCCGTTCACCGCCTCCGGTTTGCACCACTGCCTCTCCCCCTGTGCCCCAACCTGCCACTGAGATCCAACCCCCCTCTGAGGACACAGACACTACCGTCTCCTGGCCTGCACCCACACCCTCACCTCCGCTGTCCTCGGCCCCATCCAGCAATGTCTCTCAGCGCAGCGTCCAGACGTCGCTAGCGCCACTGTTTGAGCGCAAGCGCAAGTACGACGCCACGCACCCGCACGCTCAAGCGTTAAACATTCACATTGCCAAATTGATCAGCCTGGAGATGCTGCCGTATAGGCTTGTGGAAACGGAGGCTTTCAAAAGCATGATGGTGGCGGCGGCCCCGCGTTACTCGGTTCCCATTTGCCACTACTTTTCTCGATGTGCCGTCCCAGCCCTGCACGACCACGTCTCCCGCAACATTGTACGCGCCCTCACCAACGCGGTTACTGCCAAGGTCCACTTAACAACGGACACGTGGACAAGCACAGGCGGGCAGGGCCACTATATCTCCCTGACGGCACATTGGGAGAATTTAGTGGAGGCTGGGACCGAGTCAGAGCCTGGGACCGCTCACGTCCTACCCACCCCCAGAATTGCGGGCCCCAGCTCGGTGCTGGTATCTGCAGCGGTGTATGCTTCCTCCACTAAACCACCCTCCTCCTCCTCCAACGCAACCTCTGTCTCGCAATCAAGATGTGTCAGCAGCAGCACGTCGCCAGCGGTCGGTGTCGCGCGGCGTGGCAGCACAGCGGTGGGCAAGCGTCAGCAGGCCATGCTGAAACTACTCCGCTTAGGAGAGAAGAGGCACACGGCCCACGAACTGCTGCAGAGTCTGACAGAGCAGACCGACCGCTGGCTTGCGCCGCTGAGCCTCCAACCGGGCATGGTCGTGTGTGACAACGGCCGTAACCTGGTGGCGGCTCTGCAGCTCGGCAGCCTCACGCACGTGCCATGGCCCATGTCTTTAATTTGGTGGTTCAGCGCTTTCTGAAAAGCTACCCACACTTGTCATACCTGCTCGGAAAGGTGCGCCGGGTCAGCGCACATTTCCGCAACTCGAAGACGGACACTGCCACCCTGCGGACCCTGCAACATCGGTTTAATCTGCCAGTGCACCGACTGCTGTGCGACGTGCCCACACGGTGGAACTCTACGCTCCACATGTTGGCCAGGCTCTATGAGCAGCGTAGAGCTATAGTGGAATACCAACTCCAACATGGGCGGCGTAGTGGGAGTCAGCCTCCTCAATTCTTTACAGAAGAGTGGGCCTGGTTGGCAGACATCTGCCAGGTCCTTGGAAACTTTGAGGAGTCTACCCAGATGGTGAGCGGAGATGCTGCAATCATTAGTGTCACCATTCTTCTGCTATGCCTCTTGAGAAGTTCCCTGCAAAGCATAAAGGCAGACGCTTTGCACTCGGAAACCGAGGCGTGGGAAGACAGTATGTCGCTGGATAGTCAGAGCACCCTCATGTCTATATCTCAGCGCGTTGAGGAGGAGGAGGAGGGGGAGGAGCATAAGGAGGAGGGGGAAGAGACAGCTTGGCCCACTGCTGAGGGTACACATGCTGCTTGCCTGTCATCCTTTCAGCGTGTATGGCCTGAGGAGGAGGAGGAGGATCCTGAAAGTGATCTTCCTAGTGAGGACAGCCATGTGTTGCGTACAGGTACCCTGGCACACATGGCTGACTTCATGTTAGGATGCCTTTCTCGTGACCCTCGCGTTACACGCATTCTGGCCACTACGGATTACTGGGTGTACACACTGCTCGATCCACGGTATAAGGAGAACCTTTCCACTCTCATTCCCGAAGAGGAAAGGGGTTCGAGAATGATGCTATACCACAGGGCGCTGGTGGACAAACTGATGGTAAACTTCCCATCCGACAGCGCTAGTGGCAGAAGGTGCAGTTCCGAGAGCCAGGTAGCAGGGGAGGCGCAGAGATCAGGCAGCATGTAGAGCGCAGGCAGGGGAACATTCTCCAAGGCCTTTGCCAGTTTTATGGCTCCCCAGCAAGACTGTGTCACCGCTCCCCAGTCAAGGCTGAGTTGGCGGGAGCACTGTAAAAGGATGGTGAGGAGTACATAGCCGATCGCACAACCGTCCTCCGTGACGCCTCTGCCCCCTACAACTACTGGGTGTCGAAGCTGGACACGTGACCTGAACTCACGCTGTATGCCCTGGAGGTGCTTGCTTGTCCTGCGGCTAGCGTCTTGTCAGAGAGGGTGTTTAGTGCGGCTGGGGGAATCATCACGGATAAGCGTACCCGCCTGTCAACCGACAGTGCCGACAGGCTTACACTCATCAAGATGAACAAAGCCTGGATTTCCCCAGACTTCTCTTCTTCACCAGCGGACAGCAGCGATACCTAAGCAATACGTAGGCTGCACCCACGAATAGAAGCATTGTTCTCTATCACCATCAAAATCGGGGACATTTTTGCTTCATCAATCTGTGTATAATATTCCTCCTCCTCCTCCTCCTGCTCCTCCTCCTGAAACCTCACATAATCACGCCGAACAGGCAATTTTTTTTAGGCCCACAAGGCTCAGTCATATAATTTTTCTAAACAATTTTTATACGTTTCAATGCTCATTAAAGCGTTGAAACTTGCACCTGAACCAATTTTTATTTTAACTGGGCTGCCTCCAGGCCTAGTTACCAATTAAGCCACATTAACCAAAGCGATTAATGGGTTTCACCTGCCCTCTTGGTTGGGCATGGGCAATTTTTCTGAGGTACATTAGTACTGTTGGTACACCAATTTTTTGGGGTCCTCGCCTACAGTGTAATCCAATTAATTTTTTGCCCACCTGCATTACAGCTGATGTTACATCAGCTGTGTTGGGCACTGCAATGGGATATATTTATGTACCGCCGGTGGGTTCCAGGGAGCCACCCATGCCGTGGGTCCACACGGAGTTGTAACTACATGTGTCCACTTCTAAAGAGCCCCAGTCTGACTGGGGCATGCAGTGTGGGCCGAAGCCCACTTGCATTAAACATGACATTACCTCAGCTGTGATGGGCAATGCAATGGGATATATTTATGTACCGCCGGTGGCTTCCTGGCACCCACCCATGCTGTCGGTCCACACGGAGTTGTAACTACATGTGTCCACTTCTAAAGAACCCCAGTCTGACTGGGGCATGCAGTGTGGGCCGAAGCCCACCTGCATTTAATCGGACGTTACCTCAGCTGTGATGGGCACTGCAATGGGATACATTAATGTACAGCCGGTGGGTTCCAGGGAGCCACCCATGCTGTGGGTGCACACGGAATTCCCATTGCGGAGTTGTACCTGCCTGTGACTATTTATAAAAAAACCGCGGTCTGACTGGGGCATGCAGACACCTTGACAGAATGAATAGTGTGTGGCACATAGGTTCCCCATTGCTATGCCCACGTGTGCAGCTCCTGATGGCGGTGACACAGGATTATATTTCTCATTGCTTCTGTACAGCATTGTGGGCTATCGCCCCGCCCCTTTTAAAGAGGGTCGCTGCCTAGCCGTGCCAACCCTCTGCAGTGTGTGCCTGCGGTTCCTCTGGCAGACGCACTTATAAATAGACATGAGGGTGGTGTGGCATGAGTGCAGCTGAAGGCTGCGCAGGGACACTTTGGTGTGCGCTGTGGACACTGCGTTGTGCGGGGGGGGGTTGGGCAGCATGTAACCCAGGAGAATTGGCAGCGGAGTGTCATGCAGGCAGTGATTGTGCTTTGTTGGAGGTAGTGTGGTGCTTAGCTAAGGTATGCATTGCTAATGAGGGCTTTTCAGAAGTAAAAGTTGTTGGGGGGGGGCCCACTCTTGCCGCTATTGTGGCTTAATAGTGGGACCTGGGAACTTGAGATGCAGCCCAACATGTAGCCCCTCGCCTGCCCTATCCGTTGCTGTGTCGTTCCCATCACTTTCTTGAATTGCCCCGATTTTCACAAATGGAAACCTTAGTGAGCATCGGTGATATACAAAAATGCTCGAGTCGCCCATTGACTTCAATGGGGTTCGTTACTCGAAACGAACCCTCGAGCATCGCGATAATTTCGGCCTGAGTAACGAGCACCCGAGCATTTTGGTGCTCGCTCATCTCTAGTAGATACAAATGTAGAAAAGTTTAATTGGCACTGAACATGTTAAATAAACTGTGACATAGACATTTTCAATGTCTTTTGTTGTGCTAAAGAGATTTTTTGGGATTGCAATATTGATGACCTATCCTCAGGGTCGGTCGTCAACAGTTGATTAGTTGCTCGGCATTCACTTTAGTCCATACCAGGAACATACTGTATTTGCTGTGGCCTCTTCAGTCAGCTGATCAATGGAGATCCTCAGCAGTCGATCCCCATCAATTAAGTATGGATGAGGAAAGATCATCAATAGTCTAGTTGCAGAAAACCCCTTAAGGATAACTTGTTGCAGCAAGTTATCAGTGTTGAGTTAAACTTTGCTATAACTGCATGTTCCTTCTATCTGCTGGGGAGATTACTTTTTCTTATGCTTTCTCTGTGTGTTTTCCTTGTTGATACTGGACATCTCCTTTTTAGACTAAAGCAATATTCATGTTAGACTCGACTCTAATGAGTTCTGCCTGTATGACATATTTGCCGTACTTCACAGATTTTCTAACGGCTGGCAACTTTAGTAGATGAATAGAACTAACATGCTTCTGGGCATAAATATCCCA
The DNA here is from genome assembly GCF_035609145.1 of Eleutherodactylus coqui. Taxonomy (NCBI): domain Eukaryota; kingdom Metazoa; phylum Chordata; class Amphibia; order Anura; family Eleutherodactylidae; genus Eleutherodactylus; species Eleutherodactylus coqui. The sequence continues at coordinate 133,910,590 of NC_089837.1, read as the reverse complement.
CACTTCTTTTAAAAGGCAAGCATGAATACCATATGTGCAGAAAATGTCTGAATATGTATTGTCTATGATATAGTAAAGCTGTGTATCTCATTTATCTCTTATATTGCACAGCATTTTGCATCTTGACAAATTACAAATTAAAGCGCCACAGGCTTCACAACTGCAGCAGGCAATTTGCAAAGCTTTGTCTAATAACTCAGCCTGAACCTCTGAAACAGGTAAATCAGATATGCTAAGCTGCATATTGCATTGTAATCATTTCTGAAATTATATTTATGGTTAAATTGTCTACATTAGATAAAAGAAAACATAAAGCGCCACATGTGTGAACTTGCAGAGATGAATTGACAGTTAGTGAACGCTGCTAACTGCTCACCTGCGACAGCGTACAAAGAATCCTCCTGGCGGCTGCTGACTCCGATCTAACAGACTAGCAGTATCAGAAGGATAAGGAGTTTCAATCTGGTACACATCCAGGAATCTAGGCAAGGTAAATTTAAAAAAAGTGTTGGTACAAATACAGGCAATGTGTTTCACTATCTACAACTAACAGCTTCATCAGGCCATACCCTCTGAAGCAAATATAATATATACGTATATAAGTATACCACATCTCCTCCCACTTAAGGAGATCAATGGTCACAGCTAAACAAGTCAGTGTTCTCATGAAATACAAACTGCAAAGATACAATCTAATAAGCAACAAAGCTGAAATACTTTCGAAGACATAGTAAAATAGGAAAATAACAAATACATATCCTAAAATAAATAAGTTCATTTGCATAACCACACCCCTCTGCATTTGAATGAAAATTACAAATATAATAATTGATATAATAATACCTGTACGTTCATAATTATAAATTCATTGTTAAGAGATACTACTCAGATCTAGCCATCAAGTTGTATTACAATATCAAAAAATGCAAAAAAAAGTACATATAAAAGGATATTGTCTGCAGCTGACATTCACTAGGTGTCCTCAGAGTTTCTTCATAAAAACAAATAAATAAGTATTCATACTAAATATGTTCATCATGTAAAATCCACAAGAGTAAATATATATGCACATTAAATATTTATAGATCAATAAATACATCAAACTAATCCACATGGTGCCGCACACAATTACATTATCAGGATTCTGTATCAGTAAAAAATAAATCAATCTGAAAAACTATATCAAACATTGTTTTCCCATTACACCCATCTGACTGCAATGTTTGTAGCTTATGGATACCAATAAGATTCCCTTTTTTCTTAATATCTGGAATCTATGTGTATAGGATTCTGGGATAAAATCAATAGGGAGGATAGAAAATAGTCTTTCTTTAATTTTATGAAACAAGTTGCAAAGTCGAAATACGCTCTGTTCTAAGAAACCCTTACAGGGGTGTAACTATAAGGGATGCAGGGGATGCGGTTGCACCCGGGCTCAGGAGCTTTATGGGGCAGCACCGATCCTCTGGAACACTCTACCCCAAGGCATCTGGACAATCCCTAATGCACTTAACTTCAGATGCACCTTAAAAATGCACCTCTTCAGGGAGGCATACCAAATCTTCTGACCTAGTCCCCTTGCCCCTCCCTATGGCTCCCCACACCTTTCACCCTGCCTATCACGTACGACCTCTACCCCTTCACCTCATTACTCCCCCCACCCCGTTTGCTTCCTAATAATTGATTTCAATTCACATGTAATTCAAGTACTGCCTGTGTTCCCTAATGCCTTATCTCCCACCCCTTGTACCTCCTGTATCACCCCCACCCTGTTTGTTTCAAACCGACTGTATATCGCATGTAATTGTTGTATTGTCTGTGTTCTCCGATGGTTGAAAGTGTTGCAGAAAGTTTGCGCTATACAAATAAAGATTATTATTATTAGATTCCTAAGTTGCAGGTACCAATGTTTATTTAAAACCCCTCTAATTATTCCCACCTCAGAGTTAAATGAAATTTTAAAAAACTCTATGCAGTGGTGCTTTTCTAACTCTTACTACTCCCCTTATATCATTCTTCTTGATGCAACTGCTTAGCCAAGTCTACTGAAGCCTGAATTAAATGTTTAGGATAACCCTTATTCTTAAACCTATTAGTCAAAATTTCAGCCTGAGCCTCATAGATCTTATCCTTCATACAGTTCTTCCTAATTCTACAATATTGAGTATACAGGATATTCTGCAACCATTTATGGTAGTGGATACTACAAAATGGCAGATAACTATTTGTATCAACAAAAATTGAGATATAATAATAATCATCCTCTCATGATACACACTTAAACCCAAAACAAGATTTTTGTTGTGGATTAAAACTAATATTTTAATAATTCCAATTAAAATTCTCCCAATAGATTTTAAGAGAATTTTCATCTCCTTTCCATATCATAAAGAGATCGTCAATGTATTGCTTATAAAATAATAATTTTCCACCATGTGAATGGGTTACACAAATAAAAAATTCTTTAAAAAAGGCCTATAAAAAGCTTTGCATAGGCTGGGGCTACCTTTATCCCCATCGCAGTTCTGATTTTATAGTGGATTATGATTTTATTATATAAGCGCTGCGGAATAAGTTGGCGCTATACAAATGAAGATTATTATTATTATACCTAATATAATTATTATATTAAAGTATTCCCAGACAATCCAGAAGAAATACTTCTAGATCTGTGGGAACAGTTTGATCTTTGGCTAGAAAATATTTGATGCAAGCCAGACTGAGTTCATGTTAGATATTAGAATAAAGAGCAAATGGACGTGCGCCGGGCAGACATTCCTTATCTTTCTAAAGTGTCTACATATTAAATTTATCGATGAGAAATCCTAAAATTAAACCCCCAAAGTAAACTTTGAGATCTTAAAAAATAGGAGAAAAGCAGACAATAATTCTGCCACTATAGAGGCTAAACAAAACCTGGATATATAACAAGTAGTAGAAAATATGGAGACACATGCTGAAATAAATATTAATATAAAATGTGAGTTATGTGATAATTAATGCAACCCTCTGGTTTTGTTACAAAATTCTGTCCTGGGACAGGAAGTACAGGTGGGTATATTACCAGCAGTTGTTCTTTTCTACCATCCCTCCAATCCACCGGTCGCAGGCCCTGTTTTAAGTTGCCCAAGATGGCTGCAGCATTTTTTTGACTTGCTATTGTACACTTTGCACTGCTCTCAGTTCTGAGAACGTAAGAAACTCTGGCATTGGTGCACTGGTAGCCTAACATTGCCAATGCACCGTGGGAGATTAGATAGTCTGAAGATTTTATCAGCCATCTTGGATGGCCGAAAACAGGACCTTTAACCAGTGGATCAGTGGGATGGCAAAGCAGAAAGACCACAGGCAATATAGACTCTTCTCTTCCTCTGGTCCTGAAACAGAATTTTTCCTGAAACCGGAGGGACACTTTAATGTTTCAGATGTTTAATACTATCAGGGATCTCTGCCAAAAATGGAACTTTCCCATTGAACTCCTTTCAATGATATCCATGCACCATTATATGGCAGGGCTGTCTTGATGAGAAAACACATTGAGATTGTTATCTAATCTATTTCTAATGGACATATCAAGTATTAAAATAGGCTTATAATTAAAGGATGTAGCATATAACATACCAACTCAACCTGTCAAAAACCGTTTTGCCATCTTTTTCTAGTAGGGCCACTGATGTGTTGCTATATTTAGTGTAATGAATAGCAATAATAATGCGAGATGCGTTGAGCTTTCCCTCTCTGCTTGTCACAAATCCAACTTGGTCTGAGTGAATTAAAAGGTGATATGCGCTGGGCTAGAAATTTTGCCCAAATTTTAGGATCTACATTTACAAGAGAGATACGTCTGTATTGGTACACTGTTCTGAATCTTTCCCTTGTTTCGGAATCAGAGTGATAAATGCTTCAAGAGCTTGTTTGGGGAGATTTGTGCCTGCCTGTAGCTAAATCTGTTATGAATATTCAAATTTCTGAACTTATATTCTATGTTTTACAACTGCAGTGGATTCTTAATCACACTGCACACTGATTTTACATGTTCATCTTATACATAACAACTCTGAAATGTGATGTAAAGCAGGAAACTTCAATTGTTTATTTGTACAATGTTTATTCCCATTTTTGTAAAAAAAAAAAAAAAGGATCTAGCACATCACAGAGATTCATGAAATATCACAAAGCTATGCTATAAATGTCCTATCAGTAGATGTCTGACTATTGTACACCTTTCTATAATAAAGTGGCCATGGTGCTAGAAAAGAATAATGTCCCTTCACCTACTTTTGGCTTCACTTGGCTTTTTCTGTACAGCGGCATGGATGGCGTGGCAGCCTAGTCAATAGCTGTACTGTACATCAAAAAGCCCAGAAAGAGCAGTGTAGAGATAAAGGAGAAGTAGTATGGTTCTCTATTAGCATTTCTGCAACCTCCAATTAGCAATCGTACAGTCATAGTGATTGGACTCCTGCCAATTAGATATTCGATACATGTCCTGGCAATATACCACAAATGTCGGAATATAACCCATTTAAAGGTTGTAAGATGGGCTCTTAATTGTGACTCCAAATATGTTAGTTTCCCAAATCTACATAGTTCACATGAAGAACATTCTGCCATTCTGTAGATGCAATAACATCTAATGATGTTATTCCATATTTATGATCGGAATGAAAAGGGATTTTCCTAAGCTAAATTATACTAAGGGAACACAACTGTTTTATTTCCTCTATCTCTGCAGCTTGCTAGAGCTGATTACTATGGAGGCAAGCTGTTAACATCAAACTATTGCCCTCTCAGCAGTATTTTTTGTTAAGCATTCATTCAATACAATGCAGGATTTCACTCCTGTTTTTCTGAGCCACAAGCACTGGCGTTTTATCACATACAAAATTAAAATATTAAGAAAATGGCAATAATGATGCAATCTGCCCAAACAACACATTCTCAGTTAATGCACAGAAAGAGAAAATTGCTTATTGCTGAACATTTCCATTTGAAGACATCAAAAATTGTTATATCGAAGACTTAACCCACGTTGTCCTCTACTATATTTATATTTTCAATGTGCATTGCAGTCTCTGTAATAACTTTACAGCTAATAAGGGTGTTCCAGGACTCAAAAAAAATTACAGCCGTGGAATAGTTCTTAAGAAAGAAAAGTCACCTCTTACAGTGAGAAGTCAAAAATGATCTGCACACTGTCTGTAGAATTTATTTTAATCAACTTTCAGAAAAGACAAATACGTTATTTTTTGTCATAATTTCCTCGCTTTGCACTTTGTCGATCTGTCAAACAGCTTTCATGTTCCACCCTTAAAAAAAACTGAGCTGCAAGCCACAAATGCACCACTGTCTTCACCTGTTCATCAGACTAGAATCTTCATCCTCTTAGTATTTTTTTCAGGGGATCAAATATAATTCACTGTCACGCGCGCGCTCAGTATTGGCATCAGTCAAGGACATGAACTGGCATCCAGCTCCTTCTTCATGGCTGACACATGTGTTACCCTTCCTTGAATTTCTCTACCCAGATATACACACTTCTTCGCAACAAAACACTTTCTCCATACCGTACACAAAGTCTTTGATAAATATCGGCACCAGACACCCCCTCAGACCACAAAATAGAATTCCTGCACAATGCTCTTATTTTGTGCAAATCATAAGTGGGGCAGCCATTTTTTCTTGCACTGCAGTCACAAATTGACTGACAAATAAGTGAGATACCTCCACAGTGCCACCTCTTTGAAGGCAACATTCCTTCAAGCCAAAGTTAGACTCTTTATACAAGCCTTGTAACAATGATTGGGAATTAAAAGCAAAGCCAGACTTCATGTACAGATGGCTGTTTCAGGGTATTTGCCCTTCATCGATGTACAGTAGGAGTCTGGCTACTGTATTAAATTACCTGATGTAACAAGTTCAAACCTGCAGTGACTGGGGAGACAGCAACCTATATACATACTAGTAATTAGTATTATTTATAGAATGAGTGTTTCTAGTGGTGCAATGCACCAATTATAATATAATATTGTGAATAACATCATCACATGTAACTCACCAAAGGGCCTGTGATGACGGTTGGAGTTGGTCAAAAGATTGAAGGACATGTGATGACGTCACTATCATGTGATCGGGGCATATAACTCACCCACTCAATGAAGGGCTTGTGATGACGTCACTGTCATGTGATCAGGGGCAGAGCATGTACCTCACTCACTAGCACTGGTCATTAGTACTTTGATGCATATAAGCACTTGTCATTTAAGATATATAAATAAACTGTGGGGCCGTTATTATCAGGACGCGTACCTGGCTTATAGGTATTCCCCCATCTCTCTTACTAATAAAGGCCTAAATTTCCCATCCGACCACCAGGGGTCAACTGCCAGCCACAACGGCAGTAGTCAAAAAGCCAAACCTGTTGGTTGGTTCAGTGGGTCCACACTCATTATCTGAAACAAAAAATTTGATTATTAACAAAAGTTGACCTATAAATTTATTTAAAAAAGGCACATATTTTGGCAATTTGGATAAGCCTCTCATATACCTAGGACATTTCCCCTCTTCAGTTTCTGAATAGCCTCTTGCATAGCTATTGTATTTGAAGTAATTGTGAAATATTACAACTGAAATACTCTATATTACTTCACATGTAGAAGAGTCGCATGCTAAAGGTCCTTTTATATGGATCGTTTATCTTTCTTGCTCACCTAAATCGGACCATTTAAAAGGAACAAAACTCAGCTGAGAAATTGTTCAAATGCTCACTGATTGGCTGTACATCTCCTTATATGAGATGTACAGTCAGCCTATGGGGATGAACAATCATACTTACGATTGTTCATCCCTATAAGCTGATTCTTGACCACATAAAGAAAAATGAAATGAGTGTCAATCAGCATGTGTCTCAATCAGTGATCATTAGATGGGACTGAGAACTCATCCAATCTAAAAGGACCTTAAGGGAGCAGTTTAGCCACTTGCCTTGACATCTACCATTAACTATTTCTATTTTATTTTCATTAATATTAGAATTCCTCATACTACCGCTCTCTTGTCTTGACAGTACCTCAATGACTCCAGCTGCCTCATATTTTTAATTATTCATGTACAAACAGGGATAACAAGAATGTCTGTTGCTCACTAATTGAAGTTAGGAAGTTCCGAATAATGAGTACATCAGTTCATCAGTTTCACCAGTACATCTCAATAAAGATGTACAGTAAGTGCCAGTCATTCTAGAAAAAAAGTACTGCACATTATAGTAGGAGAATCAATAATTTATCTACAGCTTCAATCTTTATTTTCAGTCTAGTAACTTATTAGAAATAATGCAAAACAAGGTTCTGCATTGTCCTGTTTTTATAATATAATAATGTTACACTAATTTATTATGTCATTTTTAAATAAGCCTATGCCATGTTCCTGAGATCACATGTTGGGGCATGGGGTGATAGTGTGCTACATAACGAAGAACTGCTTGGTAAAACCACACTTGGTTCACTGCAAATTGCCATGAATTCATCGCAATTGCACGTTAAGCACACAGTGGAGGGAATTTATCATTGTATCAATGGCATTAAATAGTAACTAATTTGGGGACAAGCCTTACTTGCATAAAAATTTTGTGACTTTTTTAATGTTATGCCCCTCCCGCTAGTTTGGAATAAAAAAGGAGCTCAAAGTCCTGGTTGATGTGGCACGTATTGGCCAGCTTGTCAAGGACAGGGCCATCACCCTGATGAAGAAAAAAATTTATCTCCAAACCATTTCAGCAGACTAGTCCATTGAAGCTATTGCATTTGGAATGTGACATCACACACACGTTTCCTGCTGTTTGACACTTGGAAATAGGCATGCTACCAGTCAATGTGTGTCCCTATCAACTAGAATGTTGAACTTTATTCAGCCTGGCTGGAATAACAAGACTTTGGAATAGGAGACGCATTTACTCAGAACTTTTAATATCTAACAGAAATGTAATGCATCACCGATCCAGTGGACTTTCAGGAGAGATTACCAGTAACATCGGAGTGTGTTTGAGGAAGAGGCACTAAGCCTTGAAAAACACATTACGTGCTAGTTAAAATAAAGCTTTTACTATCATTCTCCATTAGACTTTTCATTTCTACCCTAAGGTTGTTTCAAACTTTAGTTTTCCTTCAACTAGCCACTTCATCTGAATCATGGTAGAAGGGTCCTAGATTCCATGCAGTAATACTCTGCATTATTGTAATGCTATATTCTCATTGGGCCATTGAGCTATTAGCTTTAAAGGTGGTTAGGTTATAAAATTCTGTTTTACCAGTGATTTATATTATTGTCTTATTGCATCCCATAATGTCTCTTCGGCTTGAGATCATGTCATTAATTTTTTCTATCAAATGTTTTGACACACCTTAGAATTCCCAACTGCAAATATGGCAATCAGAATTTTTTTCTGGATCATCATTCCATCTCCAATAATTTAGTACCAATGTAGAAACTCTAACACATCTTGTGTAAGCGTGCTACAATATTTTTGTGGCGTGACTACGCAATTTGTGTAGCACAACCAGTCATTCAAAGTGAAGGCCAACAGTTACATAGTAACATAGTATGCTAGACTGAAAAAAGTCAAATGTCCGACCAGTTCAGTCTTTTTCCATTACCCCATGATGATACAGAGGAAAGCAAAAAAAACTAGTGAAGCAGAAGCCAATTTACCCCATTTTGGGGGACAAAATTACTTCCTGACTCCATAATGGCAGTCAGAATAAACCCTGGATCAACATTTAAAGAGTTACCACCTGACTCCAAGTCAGGCAGTCGGAAGATCCACGGATCAGCAACCCTTCGGTTATTTAATGTCTGTATCCTGTAATGTTATAGTGCTCTAAAAAGACATCTAGTCCCCTCTTAAACTCCTCTATCGATTTTGCCATCACCACGTCCTCAGGCATAGAGTTCCACAGTCTCACTGTTCTTATGGTAAAGAACCCCCTTCTGTGTTGGTGATGAAAACTTCTTTCCTCTAAATTTAGAGGATGCCCTCTTGTTACCGTCGCAGCCCTGATCATAAACAGATCATGGTAGAGATCCTTGTATTGTCCCTTAATGTATTTATACATAGTTATTTGGTCGCCCTTAGCCATCTTTTGTCTAGATTGAATAATTCCAGTTTTGATAGCCTCTCTGGGTATTCTAGTCCTCCCATTTCATTTAGTCACCCTTCTTTGAACCCCCTCAAGCACTGCAATGTCTTTCCTGAGTACTGGTGTCCAGAACTGTACACAGTATTCTATGTGAGGACTGACAAATGTCTTATATAGTGGAAGAATAATGTTCTCGTCCCTCACCCCTATACCTCTTTCAATGCACCCCAAAACCTTTTTTGCCTTTTCCGTAGCTGACTGGCATTGATTGCTCCAGTTAAGTCTACAGTCAACTAGTACCCCCAGGTCTTTTCCCATATCACTTTTCCCTAGCAATACTCCTTTTTGTGTATATTGGTGATGTCCGTTTCTCCTGCCCATGAGCATAACCTTATATTTACCAATGTTAAACTTCATTTGCCATTTCTCCACTCGAGCCCCCAGTTTATTAAGGTTCATTTGCAGCCGTACATTGTCCTCTGTTGTATTAATTATCGTGTATAATTTTGTATCATCTGCTAATATTGATATTTTACTGTGCAGTCTCTCTATCAGGCCATTGATAAATATATTGAACAGAATAGGGCCGAATACTGAAACCTGTGGCACTCCACTAGCAGCGGTGGCCCAATCAGAGTACAAACTATTAACTACCACCCTCTGCTTTCTATCTCTGAGCGAGTTCTTTACTCAGCTACACACGTTTTCACCCAGACCGAGCTGTCTCATTTTATATATTAACCTATTATGCATCATGGTGTCAAATGCTATAAAAAATCCAGATATACGAGATCAATAAACTCTCCCAGGTCCAGTCTAGAACTTACTTCATTATAGAAGCTGATCAAGTTGGTTTAACATGATCGTCCACTGCTGATCATGAACCCATGCTGATGAGGAGTTATACCATTGTTTTTCTTGAGGTATTGCATGATGACATCTTAAATATTTTTCCAATTATTGAAGTGTGACTTACTGGCCTGTAGTTACCAGGCCTTGTTGTATATTGGAACCACAATGGCAATACGCCAATACAGTGATACAACCCCGGTCTCCAAGAAATGACGGCCTGCTATCATGTCACTAAATTCCCTTAGATCCCTTGGGTGTATTCAATCAGTGCTCAGCGATTTGTTGTTTTTAATCTTTGATAACTGGCTCTGCACTTCCTCCTCCATTAGGAAGGTGAAATTTAGTGGGGGGTTCATTTTATCCCCTTGCATCTCGTGTGACATTTCTTTTTTCTCATTTTTTATGGTTTCTCCTGCATTTTTTGTTAAAGGGATGGTGCTCTAACTGAAAATCCTTTAATTGTTCATATAATTGAAAAAGAGTTAAAGAGTATTTTTGCACTCTTTGGCAAACATACCATGACTGGATATATCGCGATACAGTGACTGTTTTTTACTGCTATACTTTAACTAAATTATACCATCAAACTGTGACTGGCTAATACTAGCATACAGTAACTGGATGACATCACCATATAAAGACTGGATAACACCACCATACCATTAGCACATAACCCCACTATATATTGACTTAATAATGCTACCATTTTGTGAGTGAATAATGCCATTATTTGAATAAAAACACCACAAGAATACCAAAAATACCACCATACTGTAAGTGAATATTAACACCATAATGAGGCTGACTACAGTGATCCCATAGTGGTCAGAAACTACACAAGCGATTGCAGAGTATCATCACACTACACACTGGATGCATTAATATAACACTAATAAGATGTAGTCATAGGCAGAACAATAAAATAAAGTGACATACAGGATACGCTTTTCACGTGTTCGCTTTACCCATGTTTTCCATCTGGTATAGACTGCCATGAGAACAGCTTCCGGCTACAATTTCCATCTCTGCAGACTTTAACACAAATACATCTTTAGCTGATACTATGCAGTTGTCTATATTACGGTCACAAAAATGCAATATGCTTGTCCAAAAGTGGCCTGATAGTAATTATGTAGTAACTTCCAGTGATCAAAGATGACATATTTGATTGATGATGTTTCCGTTCTTGTTCTCTATAAAGTCCCAGACCGCCATGAAGACTTCTATACACAACTCGTCTCTACACACTTTTCTCATGCGGGTGTTACCACAATGTACCTCTCTGTGATTCCCCATATTATTTAAGCCCCCTTCATGGTCAGCAAAGTGTCCCCCACTGTAGCATCTCTATAGTAACAGTGCCCCCCTGTGGCTCCATGAAATAATGGTACTCTATCTTGACCCACAAAATATTAGTGACCTAACAGTAATAGTCCCTAATATGACCCCTTATAGTAACCACCCCACCCACTGTGGTCCCTTATAGTAAAAGTGCTCCCACTGTAGCCAATATAATAACAGTGCCCCCACTGCAGTCTTGTACAGTATTAGTACAAGGCTGCAGTGGGGGCAATGCCCCTTATGGCAATAGTGTCTCTAACTTGGCCACTTATGGTAGTAGTGTCCCCAGCCCCTACAATAATAGAGTCCCTGGCTGCAGGTCAATCATAGGAAACCTCAGTCACCCTACTCAGGTAGCAATATCATAGCCTGACTCCTCATTGGTGTCTGCAGCACTCTATACAGTATGTTGTTCTGAGTGCTGGAAACACAGTTGGCGTTCTGATTCTGCCAGTGCCACTTGATATGACAGAGTAGGGTGATGGAAGTTTCAGAAATTGCTGCGCCATGTGGCTGTGTATGTAGGGCAGCAGCTACTGTAGTAAGAGTAGGCGCACCCCCACCCAAATGTGATGTACGTGCTGGTGCTACAGTGATCCCTCTCACTGGATTGCTGCCTGCAGATGCCTGGTAATACAATAAAAGGCATAGTGTGGCAAAGGGAAGCCATAGCTAACGGGCCTGGTTGCAATTGCGACCCCTGTGACCCTATAGCTACAGCAACTGCACTTGTGAAAAGGCTAAAGCCCACGTTCATTGTATAGTTTAATCAACATCCTGCATAGGACACAACTGGCATCTCTACTACATGCTGTAGAAAACCTGGGCAACATCTCCATATAAATACTCTTGACAAAACAGTCCTATAAGATCGAAACATTGCAAATATTATCTGTTATCAAATGTTCGAATAATCTCACACCATCTGAAGCATCACTCGACTTGTGTCCTTTTCAATGAGTTTACCATGACATGAATCTTTTAATAATTCTGTTCTTCATTGGTTCTCCAAAATATGAATCACTCTGATTTACTGCAAATTTCAAACCAGGCAAATCAATTCTACCATCTCTACTCATAACATTCAAATAAAGAGCCCACTGGGAGGGAATATTATGAAAAATGAATGCATTATTTTCTCAATCAGCCAACTGTTATGCCAAAAAAATGTTGTAGGAACTCAAATGTAAGTGGAATTTGGTTTTGATTGTCATTCTGAAATAAAACTGCGAATGAAAATATCTTCCTGTGGATAGTTCAGAATGCATTGCATTGAAACGTAAAAGCTCTTTTTAATCAACCTATTGTGATTTGATTTATTAGGAACCAAAATTAGGATTGAAAAACAGCAGCGTAGTCAACAAACTGAAGTAACCCAATGATTGCACTCTGCAGTTACATAATATTTTCTGGCCTGGATCAATCATTTCTACATGGGCAATTGTTTGCTTTATGTAAGAAAATAATAATAGATTTTCTGACATGAAGTATTTTATTTCACATTATTTTCATGGATATTTCTTTATGAAAAACTTCTATTTCAGCAATGTGCTGATTGTTCATGGAAATTATCACAGGATTTGTGGCTGCCAGCTGTTTTGTTGGAAATATTAAAGAAAATCTGACTTCAAGCAGTTAAATCACTGAAAACTTACTGTATATGGAATATATTGTGTCAGTAATAGGAGGAAATATAGTGTATAGTAAAAAGTGACATTGAAGTCCATGATCAGAAAAATGGGAAAGACTGAAAAACTCACTTTTATATTACATATTTTTGGGATATTAAATCAAAAGTGACTTACAATTCAGACTTAAAGGGATATTCCGAGACTTTTTGATGACTGTACAATGAACAATTAGAGGTTGCTCTCAAAAAGGTTATACAGGTTACAGTCAGCACAGGGAACAGAATGCACTGACCAAACAGCACATTGGCCTGTGTTGGTATTGTTAATGTGAACATGCACTGAATTCAAATAGAGCTGCGCCTGCAGAACCAACCCAGGCTGCTGCACTATGGGCAGCACATTCTATTTCCTGCACTGACCGCAGCAGTGACAGTAGCCCTAAGAATTAGGTGATTAGCTCTGATCCAAGCGGCAGGTCTCCAACGATCATCTATTGATGAGCTTTCGGTCATCAAGAGAAAAAAAAACTCATAGACTGGTAGAGTTGGAAGGGACCTCCAGGGTCATCGGGTCCAACCCCCTGCTCAGTGCAGGATTCACTAAATCATCCCAGAGAGATATCTGTCCAGCCTCTGTTTGAACACTTCCATTGAAGGAGAACTCACTACCTCCTGAGGTAACCTGTTTAACTCATTGATCACCCTCAATGGAAAGTTTTAATATAGGGGGCATTTTCAATGTCAATATCATAAATTTTCTTTAGTGAAAGCCTCTTTATGCATTAACCAGAACCTCTGTGTGCCTACACAGAAATATACACCAAGTCTGACTTGGTGTACATTTCTGGCATAATTTAGTCCAGCTTCTGGGGTAAATTATATGCAATTCTGTCAATTTGGGGCAGCTGTGTCCCCTCCCATTAAGCCCTGCCGGCTTTTCGTGTAAGGGGTGAAGCTGGGGCAAAAAGCGAAGAAGTTTCAAATTCTTGCATAGGTGGGACTTGCACAAATATTTGAGACTTTTTTACATCAGGATTCTGGCATAAAGGCTCTTTTATATATGTCCCTGATAGTCTACTATTAAAAAGTCATTCTGGAAGGCAGCAACAGTTAGGATTTTTTTCCTTTAGTCGGAAAATGAACATCATATCTATTTCACAGTCTAAGTAACATAGGCAGTGTTCCACTGGAAATAATTTGGGCCCACTCAAGGCAATCATTCTCAAAGCTCACCCGCATTAAATATTGGCGGATTATAAGAGGGGTAATAGGGATGACCGCCTTGGTCCGAGGCTTCAGGGGGGCCCACTGCCATCCAAATTGCCCCTATTATTGTACTCACCTCACCTGAGTCACTACTTCTGCTCCTGGCCTTTGCAGATGATGCTGCTATGGTAGTCCTCACCTGGCATCTGGGTAGGCTTCACATGATCGCTGAAGGCAATCATTGAAATCAGTTATTATGCACCATTCATACAGAAATGATCGCTGAGGCCAGTGATTGGCTACAATGGTCATGAAAGTTATGAACTGGCCCGTGAACAATACAGAAGCTCCTGGGACAGACAATATTCTTGTTACGGCACTCTGCCCCCCGAGCGCCAAGTGGGATGCCCTGATCTTCCCGCACCCCACTGTCCCTGCCTACTTGCCTCGGCCCTGGCTAACCCCAGGCGGACAACTGGACGGCGGTCCCTGCTCTGGCTGGGGACCTGGCGGCTGACAAGCAGGAAACTACCTAATGGGGGGAACAGAGTGCCGACAAAGGAGGCAGAGGCATCAGACCAACAAAACTGACAAGGCTGGAGATGGAACTCACAGGCAAACTGGCAGGGTGCTGGATAGCAACTAGTGCTGACTGGGCCAGACTAGATTAGAGGCAAACAGAACCAACAAAAACAGACAGAGAGATAGGGGACCAGAGGGAGCTGACCGACAACTAGGGACTGACTGAGGGGAACCACAGACAGACTGGCTAGGTGCATGCAGAACCAATAACTGGCAATGAGCTCAGTTCACTGCCAGTCTTTTAACCACAAGGTTCCGCCCAGGGGCGGAGAGTGGGAGGAGGCAACTCCACCCACTGCTGTATAAGAAGCACAGAGGAGTGCGGGCGGCACCCTACGGGCGGGCACGCCCACGCCGCCGCCCACTGGCCAACCCAAGCTGCTGGGATGACCTCGACACAGGGCTCCAGGCTGCTGGAGCCGACGCCGGAGCGACGCGCGCCGACCGCGGGACCCCATGCCGCACTGTATGGTAACAATTCTACTTGGGGAATAGTACATGTTGTGTGTGAGGGGGCCCAAGTTGTGTAAAGAGCCCCGGGCCTTTGATCCTCATAATCCACCATTGCTTTCACATCTACTGTCCAATCCTTGTTTTCAAAACATACTTTATAGAATCATTCGGATGACTGTAAAGAGCTATGTAATATGTATTTGCTATATATTGTGTTTCTGTTCTTCAACAATAAAATGTTTTATGTTGTAGAAAGGTTACATCCAGTGCATTGTTAATATACGTCGACTCCATAATACCATCAGAAGTGCAGTCAGCTCTCTTTCCTCTTCCAAGACCGGGTCATGATGTCAGTGCATAGCTCACCTGGCAGTAGAAATCTTGCATACTTCAAAGATAAGGAAGTTCACTTCTGTGCAGCCTTGAACATTGTGAAAAACATTATACCTAACCAAGGTTTACAGCTACTGAAATTGTGCTGGTACAACATTTTTGTTCTTGTTTTTTATTTTAAGATATTTAGTGATTCTGTATAGATAAACTGCATTTGCTGCAAAAGCTATGTAAAAACTTTTAATATAATTTTTTAGATGAATTGATCACAAATTTCAAAATCTACTTGCTCACACAAACAAAAAAAAATTGTGTGCGTGTGTATATATATATATATATATATATATATATATATATATATATATATATATATATATATATATATATATATTAAGGAGCTGAAAACCTAATTTCCTCATCATCCAATTGACACAGGTGTACGACCTGTAACTAGTGATGCTTATCTTGATTGGTTGGGTGATAAAATTGTGCCGATTTTGCTAAATCGAATAGGGTAAATCTAAATTGATCTTTGGGAAAATATTGATAGGGACAGATATTTTGCAGAGGATATATTACTGCTGGAGTTAAATCTTGTATACAGGGGTTATATTGGAGGGAACAGAGAAAGAAGCTGAACTATTTGCTGACCTTATGCTGCTAGCAGTGGTTTTCTGTTAACTAAAAAGATAGCTAATAGGTTACATAAAACTACGCTAAAAAGTAATATACCTTATCCCCCCCCACCCCCAACCCCACTCCCCCCCCCCCCAAAAAAAAGGAAAACTAAATAAAAAATGAAGTAAAAAGGATACATAAAGAAAGTAAGGGGACATGTCGGTAGTGATAGTGGTAGTGGATGGGCCAAGTTGGCACTTCAAGCAGCTCCCACTGAAGCAACAGCTCCACATTCTGCAGGTGGTTAAAAAAGCCTACTGCGATTCCTTAGAAGTGATTCTGCTCATGTGTTACATCTGAAGCACGCAAAACAGTTATTCTTTGAAACCACATGTGATGAAAGAAGAGTGGTCATCTGAAAGATCTATAGTAAGTGTTTAAAATACAGAAATAATGTAAACAACCTCAACACAATGTATATGAGCACTCACATGGACTCCAACCACCCGCTGCCTTGGAAAACCCACCTGGTCCAGATATCAAAAAGTCAGGCTCATCCTGCTCCCTCTTCCGCTGCTTCAGCTGTCTCTTCCTCCATTCCCCTCCCTGTTCAGTAGCCTCTTAGCACAGAGAGGCAGTTTTGTGTGAGAGCAGTAGCACAAATACTTCAGGCCTTTACTCCACAATTGAAAATTAGGCTGCAGGCTGTAGAGCCAGGAGTGGGAAATAGAAAGCAGAAGATGAGCCACCACAATCACCACTAACTTCACCACATTGACATCTACCCTATATTAGAGTATGTCCAAGGTCATCAGTCAGGTCTTCTACCTCCATCTATGGGAGCGTAAAATAAAAACCACCCCAACCATCCATGAGTACTAAACCTCAATGCAAGCATTGCACAGCTGCTTGCAATGCAAATGCTGCCTTTCAAGCTAGTAGACATAGACACCTTTTGCAATGAGATGCTCCATGCTAACCCATAGTACCAGATGCCCAGCTGCCACTTCTTTGCCCAATAATCTGCCCGTGTTCTACACTGTTAGTGATAAGGAGTCCTTGGAATTGAAAAATGCTGTTAGTGGCAGGGTGCACCTCACCACGAACAAGTGGTTCAGCAAGCATGGCTAAGGCCATTAAATATTGTTAACAGCATGCTGGGTCTATGTCCTGCAGGCAGGCCAAGATGGCAAAAGTAGTGGTCCATGTTTCATGGTACCCGGGAGAGTTGTGGGACATTCATCCTTCTCTGTCCCCTATTCAACCTCCCCACCCTTTCTTCTCTTTTTCCACCTATTCATACCCCCTTTCAACACTCTCCACATCGGCACAGATATCCGTATTTGATCATAAATTTAAATCAAAGATCAAGGTGCTGCTGTTGTTGTTGGTACTCCTGCTCTCCTTCTCCTGCTTCCGCCATGTTAACTTCTCCTATTTTCCCCCATATGAAGAATAAGTCAATATTCAAATACACAGCTACAGTTCTCATTTTTCCATGAGGAGTGCACTCTACCCTCCAGGTGCTGTTGCTGGTTGTAGAGCCACATGTTTCCTCTTCCTTCTTCTTCCAAAACAAACATATTCTAAAGCACAAGAAACAGTTGTAGTTCTACAGCTTTTCCTTGCAGCAGGCCCATGCTTGGCTGTTCTGTTCACCTGGTATAATTTCTCGTTTGCAAACTTTATAACGTTGCTTATAAAATAAGTAGCACACCTGCTGTTCTTGAGTAGAAACATTTTTGGTAGCTCTACATTTGTTCCTTGGAGAAGGCCCGTTTTTCAGCGTCGTTTGCACCTGCCTGAATTTCTCCTTGTAAAATGTATGACATTGCTTTTAATATAAACAGCACACCTGCTGTCTTCCTTGGTACAATTTTTGTGGTCTAGAAGATCACATGTGAGCTTTCTCTTCTTTTCAATGAAACCCCTGTGCTACGATTGACCCCCTACTCCACTGTACGATATTTTGACCAAGTTTTGGAAGGAGCGCAGTGTTCCCTAGATGTGTGGTTGTATTGTCATGCAATTTAGGGGGCTTTGGCTGCATTGGGGACCTTCTGGAGTGCAAATTAGTGAATTTGATTTTTATTCGTATTGACTTTAATGGAAGTCATAATCGACTGTCTCGAATCACAATGATTTTCATGAAATCATCGTGGTACTGAAACAAATCGATTATTCTGCTAATCACTCATCACTACGTGTAGTTATGTATCACAGCTCTCTTGTAAGGAACTCTACACATGCAACAGTAATATGATCCTGATATCTACCCTTTGAATCTATTGCCTGCTCAGACAATGTGAATTTTAAGTTTCCTTTTAAGGCTATAAGGACCCCTGCATGTATTTTTTTGTGTGCAAGACATAAAGATCATAGAAAACTTTTTATTGGAGAATTTAGAACATGACTCTGCTGAGAAATGTGTCTCTTGCAGACACAAAATATCTGCATTAGCCCTACTAGCATCCTTTTAAACCTGAGCCCTTTTGGTCACATTCAGCTGAGAGCTGCCCCTGATTGGTCCCTGCGCTGAGCCAATTAAAAGCAGCACTCACTCATCCATTCATGAATTCATGAATAGGTGAGTGAGAGCTGCCTCTGATTGGTGAGGGCTGTGACCAATCATAGGCAGCTCATTCAGCAGGCGGGGATTTTAAATCCCCGGCTGCTGAATACTACTCATAGCAGTTCAGGAGAACTGCCGGCCGGCTGCGGCTGAACACTGTCTGCCAGGACAAGGTGAGTATATATTTTTTTTACTTTTTACACATTTCTGGATGAATTTCAGGGAACGACTTATATATTTAAGCCCTTCCCGAAAATTCATTGTGCGATCACCAGCAGCCCATTGTTTTCAATGGAGTCGGCTGTATTGCCGGCTTCATTGAATTCAATGTGCTGGACAGCGCTGCACTGCTCCGACCCGTTTCTAATGAAACGCGGCTAGGAGCAGTTTTTTCGGACGATTTTTCGGCCCCGGTCACGCGATTTGCGGATGCACATCCGTCATGCGGTCCGCAAATCGCGTGAAAAAACGCCCATGTGACCGAGGCCTTAGTCAGTAAGTATATGGCCATTTTCTGTGATTGTTTTTATATTTCCCCTTCTGTGACATAGTGCAGACATTAGTTTCATTAGAAAGTCATTCCAACTAGCTTGGGGTATATTCTCAGGAATGCCCCTGAATTTAACATTTTTCCTCCTACTCCTATCTTCCAAGTCAGCCATCTTGCTCCTCATAAATGTGACTTGCTCTTCCAGGGCATAATGTGCATCTATCAGGTTGTTATGGAAAGTACTTCTATTTTATTTTCTATCCGATCCGTGCGGGACCCCAAATCTTGTAGGATGGCATTAAACATTGGTAAAATGTGACTTATGTCATTCTGTATGGATCCTCTCAGTGCCACTACCATGTTTTTAATAAAGTTATCTGTTGCTAGCTGACTGGAAGAAGGGACACAAGCTAGGAGATCTTCTTCAACAGAGGCACATCCCTGTTGGCACACTTGATCTGAGAGTTTGGGCCTCTGCTTCTCTGGGCTTGCAGAGGGGGGGGGGGAGTTAGAAGCATGGACCTTCTTGGTGTGTGTTATATGTCTGGAGAGTATCTCTCCCTCAGCTCCACTCACCCTCTCCTGGATGAGGACTCCTGCAGCAGGGCTTTGGTGTGGTCCGCCGATCACTGCGCCGGATTCTGTGATCAAAAGAGCTGAAAAGAACCGCATACAGCAGCTCCCAGTGATATCTCTCCGCTCTCGGCTACACATGGTGTCCAGGAGCAGAGGGATTTTAAATTTCCCAGGCCGTGAGCCCTTCTGTGCACGTATGACGTAGGGCACGCATGCGCAGATGGTGACGTCAGGTCTTGGAAGGACCAGAACATCTCGGGACATCACAGAGGACGTAGGTGAGTATTTTCAGCTCCCCTCATGGATTGGATCCATGAGGGAATCTGAATCTTTAACTTTTATTTACTTTTTTTTAACACTTTTATGCAATCGCGTGAACAGATTGGCTTCCCACGGCCCCCCATTACAGCTCCAGATTGTCGGCTACCTCCGGTAGCTGACAGCATGACGCTGTCACATCCTCAGCCCACGTGGCCTTAATCCCCAGAGCGAGTGTGTTTTTATGGCCCTGGGGATTAAAGCTCACTAAACCAGGACATAAAAAGTCTATGGGGTGGTCACTAAGGGTTATAACAGTACAGTGATTAAGCTGCGATTCCATAAAACCATTAAAATGAATAACATTAATATGTGTATTAGAAGAGGTTACTTTTTTCATGGCAAATCTTATGGAATTTTGTGCTTTATTGTATTTGCTAATAAATTGAGCACAGCATAATTGATTAACTGGAGACCGGCATATAATTTTGCAAATCAACGAGCAAAGTGAAAAGTAAATTAGTGAGTTAAGAATTACCTTTTTAATTTTGGCCTTTCAAAATTCATATGAACTTTTTGACTGATACATGCTGACATTTTGGAGATGTTTTGTTAAATAAAATTTGTTTAATTATGTATTTTTCATTTGGCACATAAGCTCCATAGCCAGAATTAACCTTATTGAAAAGAGTGCCTAATAGTCAAGATAAGGGTTGGATTACATTTCATATAGCAGGAGGTGATACGGAAGTATTCAGTCAGCTCTCTTGAAATTTCTGTTTTAGCATGTATTTCCTCATGAAATAAGAATTTTGTAGCATATTTTCTCAGAACTGCTGTTCTGTTGCTATTCCTCCTGGAAAGGTTTCAAAAAGTGATAACTCACAATTCATGGTTGTGCAAGCTCATCTAGAGAAAGGATGATATTCTTGTCTGGGAGACCACTCTGTTTTATGTCTAGATCTCTTAGGTCAGCTTCACACACAGTGCAATTGTTGTGGGCTTTCCTCAATCCACAACAATTATGCTGGAAAACCAAATGGGCCAATTCTGCACCCAAATTGTACGGATTTGGCGGCGTTTTTTGAATTTGATCTGCTGTGGTATTTACATACCTCCTCACTTTTGAACAACAAAAAAGGACAACTATAGTGGTGTGGCAAGCTTTTATGACATGCCATGTCCCTTTTACATGAAACCACACTTTCTGTATCCGTAATAGTGGCCTTCATTGACCCCCTCACAGTAATAATATTCCTCTGTGACCTGCTAACAGTAATTGTGCCTCTCGGTGACCCCCTCACAGTAATAATTCTGGCTGAGCTTCATAGCCAATATAATATACTATGTACACAATATATTACACAATGTATTATAAGAATGATCAAAAGTGGTGAAATTCAAGTCCCCTAATGGAACAAGAGTAAAGAAATTGTAAAAAATACCAAAAAATAAAAACAAAACGTCAAAACAAAATCTTTCCCTTTAGTATGTAAAAAAAACCACAAAAGCACAACAAATTTGGTTAATAATAACTCTTGTAAGAAAGTTGGTGCATTTAACCCCTTCCCGCACAAGGGTGTAAGTTTACTTTCTGGCAGCGGGTTACTTCCTGCAACAGGGCGTAAACTAACGTCCTGGGGATAGCGCGAGATCATAAGTCATAGCCGGCCTCCCGATGCAACAGTGGCATGTAGATCGCGGCATGGGAAGGGTTCACAGAAAGAGTGCGCTCCTTCTTTAAAGTTGCCGGACTCTTGCGATATAATCAGATATCGGCGTCCTGTATTGTCATAGCCTGTGATTGCTGTATAAGCGATAAGGCATGGCAGGGCAGTATCCCTGCCATGCCTTAACACAGAAATCATCAGTGCTGTGCTGTAAGTCCCCCAGAGGGACACAAATGGTGTAAAACAAATAATAAAAATGTACAAAAAAGAAAAATGTAAAAAAAAACCTTTCTTTGTGCTTTTTGTCATATTAGCATAAAAAAAGATTAAAATACCACATATCTGGTATTGTCGCGTCCGTAACGATGCGTACAATACGTTGCACATGCTTTTGATTCCGCATGTGAAAAAGCATTAAAAAAAATGCTAAAAAACAGAGGCAAAATGCTAATTTTTAACGTTTTGCCTCCCTAAAAACGCAATAAAAGTGATCAAAAAAGCCGTATGTACCCCAAAATAGGCCATGTCCTTAAGGGGTTAAACTGCATGGTGTGTAATGTGGAAAAACATACAAAAAAAATACTGTTACTTAAAAATACACTAAGACCAGTATTACCAAATTACAGTGACCATATAGTGGTAGATACCAGCTCTACATAGGTGCTCTGCAGATAGTGTAAAAACTGATTGGTAGAGATCTATTGCTTGGTATGCCTGATTATCAGCTAATTGGAGGCGCCATGTACACTCCTACAAGCGCTATGGCCACTTCAATGTTTATAGCACCAGTTCTAAATTCTGCAGGCTTGTCTCACTGAAGTGAAAGGGACAAGGCTGCGGTAGTGAGAACGTCTGCTATAAGTAATATGGTGTTCTGCAGTACAAGAACAATCGTTCTCAGATGTAGACACAGAAGAAGCTATAGCACTTGTACGAGTGCTGTAACACCTTTAATCTGCTATTCAGCAAGGATTCCGAGTGGCAGATCTCAAGCAATCAGATATTGATGGCCTACCGTGAGTGTAGGCCATCAGTTTTACAAGATTGCATCTCCTCTGTGCCTTCAGGCCTCCTGATTTCTTTCCATCTTGCGCCCCACCCCCATTTCCTATCCTGCTGCCCCAGCTGCTCTTCACTATACTATTATGCTTACTTTCTCTCTGCCTCTTCTTCTAATACTCACGCTTCTTCATCCCTTCTCTTGCTCCTGGAGGGCTGATGCTCAGTTCAGTCAGCCGCTCCCAACATCACCACCAAATCAGAATCCTCAGCTCTCGCCCAACAGCCGCTCACAATGCTTTGGATGATTCCTAGCACCGTCACATCAGCTAGAATTACAGATTTTGCATGAGGCTGGTGGCCCAAAATTGCCCTGAGTGACCCACCAGGAATCTGTGATCCAGACCTGCATGTATGACTGAACAATAGGTGATAATAGAGGGCGGGACATGCTTCCTGCGGCTTGAGACTGCGGGACAGCATCTCAAATTCAGAACTGTCCCGTAGAATTTGGAAAGGTTGGAAGGCATGAATTTAACTCTTGCATTACAAGTGTTGAATTTCGCAGCAAAAGTCTGCAGCATAAATAGACATGCTGCGGATTTAGAATCTACAGCATTTTTCAAAAAAACTGCAGATTAGTTGCAGAAATTTTATTTCTAAAATCCCCTCCACATGGCTTGTACTTTAAATGCTGTGGAATTTCTGCAGCGTTTCCACCAATAGTAATTCTGCAGCATTTCCGCCACATGTGAAGATGGCCTTAAGGTGATTCTACTACAATGGACTTTTACCAATTAGCTGATAGGTGATAAAAGTCTCATCAGTGGGGGTCACACCATTGAGAACTGTGCCCCTCTTTTCATCACTGTCAGTTCTCCGCACCCACCCTCACTGACATGTAGATTGAATAGTCCTGCATGTGTAGCATTGCTCCATTCCTTTCAAAGCTGGGTACAAGAACTTGATTATCTCCGAAAGTACCATTCAGAATAAATGAAGTGGTACCATGGATGCATAACTGCTGCTCCACAAAAAGTTTTTTAGTCCTGCTGCCTGCTTTGGCCCCAGGCCCTGTGTAAGGAGACCCCGTTCTGTACTGCAGATAACTTCTCTTCACATCGCTTCTGCTCCCCACCGCGTATGTTGTTTATAGATTCCTAAAAGGTCCCTTTATTAATATATCTAAAATGATTTGAAATCACACATTTAACATATGGCAATAGCAAAAAATATGGTGTTCCCATTTAACAATGTCATCTTTACCAGCAAGGAAACGCTAAAAGTTACATGTAACCATTTTATATTTTTTATCACATTGTTAGCCAGACAGCCAGCTGTTGACACTGACCTCTTAAGTGACTCGGGGCACGTTGCTCAGGCACTGATGAAGATTAAAACACTGTTTGTTTTGTTCATCATCTGTAACTTTCTTTTTTTTATTTTGCATCAGCACCAGGGAACAGATGGGCCTTAAAATCATTGTTCTACTAATGAAGAAGATAAATTATTTTAATGTATGAATGAAACATCAGACGCTGTACACCTCTGTGACTTCACCTTTAAAAACTAAAAAAAAAAGTAAAACGTTGTCAGAAGGCATCTGGGAACGGTGGATATGCATGGCATTCTCATAGGTATAGGATCAAACATTCTCGGCAATGATTTGAATGGACGATATAGAGAGAAGAAAGTCTGTATCTGTTTGAAATATTGTTGACATTGGAAACACGAATTTTTCAATCTCCTGGGAAATCTTTATGCAAGTGCATATTTTTACCAGAAAAGAGAAATCTTGGTTCAGAATAAAAAATCCTACTAAATTTTTATTTCATGAAAAAGAATCATTTTATTGTAATATTAAACTCCTACGTCAGAGGGAAATCACACACTTGCACAGAATAGTAAATCAGGTTTCATTTGTTTTTTCGCAGTTTATCTTACTGGAAGTGGCACAACAATAGATGCTGAAATTGTAACTTCATCCCAGTGCTAACATGACTACTATCCAGTAAAGGCTGCATTTACCGCAATTAAAAACTGTGTAAAAAACGCATTTATCGTTAAAAAATGCATGCATCTTTTAGAAACCGCATGCAATGTTTGAAAAATGCATACCGTTTCTTGATGCGGTTTCTTGATGATGGTTTTTAATTGTGGTTTAAAACCGCAGCAAGAAAAAAGAAACCCCTGTGTGAACGCAGCCTAAGAAAATGATGGCACTAATGACCTGATAGTGGCCGCTGTTTTGTTGTGATGACATGCTAAGGGCTCAATTAGACGAGCGTGTATTTGTGTGCATCTGTGCTGCCCAAAAAATGCTGAGACTGATTGGCTGAGTTTTCAGCCAATAACAGGCCATTCATTGAATGACAGCTGAGCGCTGCCTGTGATTGGTCACAGCGCTCAGCCAATCAGAGACAGCGCTCAGCCATTCATTGAATTCAATGAATGGCTGAGTGCTGTGGCAGGAGATTCCCAGCTATGGCAGGGGATTCCTTCCTCCCTACAGTGAGTTTCCTTGCCACTGAACACTGCTGTTACAGTGTTTAGTGATGAGGGGACTCGCTGCAGGGATATTTTATGCACAGTATGTAACTTCCTAGCACACGGATGTCTTATCTTTTGCAGGTGCGAGTATTTTGCACCTGTAAAAGACGGACATCTGAACACTACATAGTGAACCAATGGTTGTATCAGATGCACTTTTTTTGTGCACATAGGTGCGCGCAAAAAAACCCCTCCTCTGACTTTGCCCTAAGGCCTCGTTCACACAAGCATGCATTTGCATGTGCATGGGTGTGCACAAATCCATGTGTCGACACACATGCCAAAACACATGTGAACGAAGCTCCGTGCAGCATTGAATTCAATGAATGGCAGAGCACTGCCAGTGATTGGCTCAGCACTGTGACCAATCACAGGCAGCACTCAGCTGTCATTCAATGAATGGCTGAGCGCTGCCTGTTATTGGCTGAGCAATCAGCTAATCAGACACAGCCCTTTAAGCAGGCGGAGATTTTAAATCATTACAGTGCCGAGGACAAAGGGGCTACACACGCCGAGCCCCGACAGCGGTGGAAGGTGAGTATACATTTTTTTTATTTTTTACTATAGCTAGGGATGATTTTCAGGGAAGGGCTTATATTTAAAGCCCTTCCCCGAAAATCACTGCGGGGGTGTCGGCATCTTATTGCTTTTAAAGGGGCCGCCAGCAGCTGCATCTCCATTGAAATCAATGGGAGAGCTTTGCAATCCTCTGCCACAGCTCTTGGAGCAGTGACAACTGTGGCAGGGGATTCCTTACTCAGTGCTGTCACGGTGTTTAGTGATGAAGGGGCTCTCTGCAGAGATGAAGAAATCCTCTGCCACAGCTGTGGTAGAAAATTCTTTACTTTCCATGGGTAGTCCCCTTGTCACTGAACACTGTGACAGCACTGTCACAGTGTTCAGTGACAAGGAGACTCCCTGCAGGTCACCTCACAAAAAACAAGCCACCCATACAGCCGCATCAACAGAAAAATAAGTTATGTGAAAATATGGTGAAAAACATTTTTTAAAAGATGCTTTTATTTTTTTTTAAGTAATAAAACATACAAAGACTGTTTACATTTGGTATTGGCACATTTGCACTGACCTGCAGAATAAAGCGAACATCAATTTTGCTGCATCAGGAACACTGTAACGTCCTACCCTTTATGGCAAATGTCTTATATTCTGTTCCTTTGCTTTTCTATGTTTGGTATATTTATGAAAACTTACAAATAAAGAATTTAAAAAAATCCCACAAATCCTAAACAACAGTGGTGCAATTTTGCGTGTTTTCCATTTTACCCCACTATTTAAAAAAGGTAAACTTTTTTCAATATTTTATATGGTTTATTAAATATTACTATTAAAAAAATACAACTGGTCAGGCAAAAAAAACAAGGCCCACATGTGGATATGCTGACAGAAAAATAAATAAGTTATGACTCTTTGGTAATGAAAAAAAAACTAAAAGAAAAATGTGAAAAAACTGCTGATCTTTAAAGAGTTAAAGAGTAAACATGTTTATAATCATGGTCTGCATTTAACTATAAGAAACAGTTTTTTTGTGGGAGAATCCCTTTAACAATGCATTTCATATCTAAATGCTTTGAGTGTTATATAAATGATTATACTGTATGTTGTCTCCACTGCGAGTGTACTGAGCATCTGAACAAGGAGCATTCCGAAATAGCTATTAACAAGTAGATGATGTTAAAATCAATACTTTCACAAAATAAAGAAAGTACAAGTGCTGGAAGCGCTGCTGTCTTGTATTCATAAAATAATCTGATGTTACCATCTTAACTGCACATGAGTAAACGGACATGAAGAGCATTAGAGGGGTTTTCTAGGGAAAATACTATTGAAGACCTATCTTTAGGATAGGACATTAATAGTGGATGTGGCAGAGTCTGCCTCTCAGGACCTCGACCAACAAGTTGATTGGGTGCTGCAAACACATCGGGTTCGGAGCAGAAGCTGCACCAACCCCTGTGTAGTAATTGGGGCTTGTAATTGCTGGCATGGCCCCCTATGAATTCCAATGGGATTTTCTTGAGGATAGGTTATCAATAGTATTTTCCCTGGAAAACCCCTTTAGCATGCAGCAGGAGCACTTTACATTGTGCAGTGGCCTGGGTTGGTACTGCAGGCAGAGTCCCATTCACTTCAATAGGACTGCACCTACAATACCAAACTGGGTCAATGCATAATGTAATGAGCTATCTGCTTCCTGCAGCAAAACAGCTAGAATGCATTTCTGAAACAATCACTATTGTCTGCCCCTGAGTGCCATATATCACAGGTTGATTACTGTTGGACTCATTTAACCTCGTTACTGTGATAATGAAAATAACTTTTTATTTTTAGTTTTACTATAAATGGCACTACTACTGAGTGGGAGGCTTGGGCCTATATGGAGCATCTTACTGAATGGGGGCCTGCGAAGGGGGATTATCACAGATTGGGAGACTATATGGAGCATTATTACTGAGTGGGACCTGGGAAGGGTATTATTGCTGTATGGCATCTGTGAGTGGGATTATTACTGAGTGGGGGCCTGTGAGGGGGACTATTACTGTCTGGGGGCCTACATGTTACATTATTTCTTGGTAGGGGTCTGTGGGAAGAATTATCACTGAGTAGGGGCATTGTTATCGAGTGGGGGGGGGCTCTATTGGGACATTATCACTGAGAGGGGCACGATTATTGTGTGTGTGGGGCATGAAAAGTGGCACTTACTATGTGATGCCTACAGGGAGCACAAAAAGGGGGATATTATTACTGTGTGGATCACCACACGTGTGATTACTACTATCTGGGATGCTATGGTTTGGGAGATTATGTAGAAGTTTGGAAAACGAAGCAAGGTTCATTGGAAATTGATGTCTGTTTGTCAAATTCTGCAGAGACAAGTTGTGACAGTGAGAAGACATCATGAAGCTCTGGGCCAAATGAAGAAAAAGGGAAAGTGAATGATCACAGTCAGAGGAGATGTCATCACTTATTAATTTATATAATGGTTCTGTAATAGTTTATTTGGCCTTTAAAATGCCTGTGTATATCTAGTCTACACTGCTGTATGCCCACTCTATGGGGAAGAAGGGGGGGGGGGGGGCAGGATAATACTGGTTTTTATATAGTGTATAGTGCTTTTTCAGCAACGCTATGGTGGTATTAAGTGGTAATAGTCGGGCTGTTTTATTTGACCCTCATATAGTATTTATATTTGTAATATAGATCTTTGTAGTGCTCTTTATTATGGTATTACTCACTATGCGGTGGCCATGATGATTGCAATGATACTGTAAAATAAAACAAAATGTTTTGTTTAAACTGTGTACATTTTTTTATAAGCTTTATTAACATTTATTCCAATTTTTATTTAGACCCACTAGGGACATCACAAGATACCATGGTTGCTATTGATGATGGCATCTAGGGACTTAAATCACAGGGCCTGGTCATTACAGTGAGAGGTCAACTACCAGTCAATATGGGGATCATATGGACGCAGGATACTTGACATAAATGTCCGTCAGAGAAGCTAAAGACAAGGCAGTCTATAATGTTCATTTACGTCATGGAGGCTTAATGGGTTAGAAATGGTTGGCACCATAGTAAATTTGTTGCAGTGAACTATGCATGCTGTAAAGGCTTCACCCCTCCTACCACCTGCGGCAGGCGATTTGATGCCTCCTATCTACTTGCATTTACCCCACTTGCTGCTGGTTTGGAGCCCACCTACAACAATGAGCCACTTTGTAATTGTTTTCCAGAGTCACTTTGATTTCCCAATCTCGCCCCTAGATACTATGTTCATTATACAGTATGAATCAAGAGATTCTCCAGAAGTATATGTCTAATATGTTCAGCAACATCTACTAGCCACATATATGCCAAAAGTGTCATTTTGGCATACATTTGGCCAGTACACATTTATAATACCTTTTTCTTCATTTTCCCTCAGAATCAATTCCCTACATCCATTAGTATCCCCTACACTCCATTGACCCTCATGCAGTTCGTATCTGTACATACACAAATACCTGCTGGTGACCGACTCATACCCTATTTAGTCAGGATGATTCTCTTGCTAGGAAACCCAAAATTATTGAAAAACTTTTTAATTTCTGTAAGGTTTCCTATGAATATTGATATTCATGTATATTTACCTTGTATGTTGTAAAACAAACTCTGCATAGAGCTTGTGCTGAAAATGGCCCCTTCAGCATCCAAGCACTTTCATATGTAAGTCTGTATATTGGTGTGGACATCTGCTAATATGACATCAGTAGTGGCAGTAAACTTCTGCTATATCGCATCTTTAAGGGAAGCAATTGTTAGTGGCATACTACTGTATACACAGCTTTTCAGTAAACCCCACAAGAAGAGTCCAGGTGGTGTCAGGTCTGGTACTCTTGGAAGCCACATATTTTAATAAACTCTTCATTTCCCCAAATAGTTTTCAATTTTTAATTGATTAAATGAACCCTTATGCTAGTATTCAGAAACCATTAACACATGCTGTTCAACTGAGTACATGTTTGTGGCACACTGAGTCAAACGCCTGTTTGGTAATTACATCTCGGAGTCATGGGTATAGCCCACTTTGTCGAGAGCTGTAATAGTTGTAATGGTTTATGAAAACTATCTAAACCTCTGCTGCCCATAGCAACTAGTCACAGAGCAGCTATCATTTTTCAAAAGCAGGAATTAAAGCTGAGCTGTGATTGGTTGCTATAGGCAACAAAAGACAGTTTTTGTGTTAGACAGCTTCATAAATTATAGGGAACTTAAAACCATACTAAAATTACAAAGTTATTGGGTTTTCTATTGAGAAAATCGATAAAAGAGGAGTGAACCATTATACAGAATAAGCACTTTTTTCTGCTTCGTCACCCCTATTTCTTCATAAATTGCAAGTTCCTGTGAATAGAGCCTTCATTTCTATTGTTCATATTATTTATTGTTTTTATACAGTTTGTAATGTCTGATTTTCTCTATACAAGCATCTTCTGATTTGTAAAATGCTGTGGTGTGCATTAGTGCTACATAAATAAAGATTATTATTTCTCAATAGCAGGGCATAGCTAGGGGTGGGGCTTGTGCCCCGGGCACTGGGTTAGCTAGTGTAGGGGCACGGAATTCAGCCTTATGTCTCTTCCATGCACTTGCCCTCCTTTTTCCTCCGCATATATGCACATGTGTAAGTGTAGGAGTGGGCGGCACAGTAAATACTAGCAATTGGTACAGGAAAGCTTGGGTATAGTTCTATTTTATAAAACTGAACAGCATATCTAACATGATTTTCATCATTTTTGTAATGACAAGTCCATAAAGACAGAAGGACCTTTCAGAACCATTTTTTAAAGTATGGATAAAGTGACATAGCTATAGGGGTTATAGCAGTTGTTGATGTGCCCAGGACTCAAACCAGGTGGCCCCTGCATCATATCTGTGTAAGGTGACTCTCACAAAGATGCTGCGCAGCCAGCAAAAAATAGCAGCTCTATTCCAGCGAGAAAGCTTCCTCACCAGTTAAAGCGCGTTCAACCTCGTAAACTAGGTTATGCTCCCCCCTCATCCTCCTTTATATCTCTTTCTTTACCCCTCTGGTAGAATGTGCTAAAGTTTTCCTTTTACTTCCTCATGTTTTTTTCACTCTGACCAATCAGAGGCAGCTCTCAGCTATTGAATCAATCAGAGGCAGCCCTTTCATTTTAAATCCCCGCCTGCTGAAAGCTCTTCACAGCAGTTCAGGAGAAGACTCAGCTAGATTCCGCTGAGCTCTGGAAGCTGCAGAGAGCTGAGTATATATATATTTTTTTAATTTTTACAGATTTTAGGGATGATTTCTGCAGGGAGTCCCATTGTCATTGGACACTGTGACAATGCTGTCACAGTGTTCAGTGACAAGGGGACTCCCCGCGGAGATGAAGAAATCCTCTGCCACAGCTGTCACAGCTGCAGCAGAGGATCGCAATGTTTTCTGTATGTCAATGGGGCTGCCGCCGACACACAGAATCGACCAAAGGTGAAACTGCTGGATGTGACAGCATCCAGGGGTTTCACATCCAAGGAATCCCCTGCTGCAGCTCTCAGAGCCGCAGCAGGGGATAGCGTGCAGTGCACTTTTTGTGCAGAAAAATGCGGCTAAATGTGATTTCTTTTTCTGTGTGCCGCCGCCTTGGTCACGCAAATTTTTGAACGCATGCGTTTTGTGCACAAAAATTCACACGTTAAAACGCCCGTGTGACTGAGCCCTTAGACGATTTAAAATGTCATCATGGAGATGGACTGCGACTTGCAGCAAAATCACCGTTCTCACCAAAATTTGCATCAGATTTCAGTACACTAAAACTGAGCATGCTTAGTAGGAACTTTTTAGAGACTGGAGCCTTGGTTACAAAAGGGGTCTATATGTGCTCAGTCACAGTGGAGAGACAGTGCTGAGCATAATGAGCTGGAGGTGCTGTTGAAGCTTGACCTGAGAAGGCTGAGCAACTATAAAGGGAAAGTTTTGAGAAAGGACTGCCTGGTGTCTGGAGCCAAGAGAGATCCAGTGTTGTATCTCCAGACCAGTTGGACACTTGGATAGCTGTCATTCAATAGCTGCAGGCTGCCTCTGATTGGTCACAAGGCTCAGCCAATCAGAGGCAGCACTCACCCATTCATGAATTCATGAATGGGTGAGTGAGTGTCGCCTCTGATTGGCTAAGCGCTGTGACCAATCAGAGGTAGCCCATTCAGCAGGTGGGAATTTTAAATCCTCGCCTGCTGAATACTACTGAAAGCAGTTCAGGACAAGAGCCGGGTGGACGCAGCTGAGCCCCGGCAGCTGCAAAAAGGTGAGTATATATATATATTTTTTAATTTTTTTACACTTTTTTTGGATGGTTTTCAGGGAAGGGCTTATATTTGAAGCTCTTCCTCGAAAATTAATACAGCGATTGACGGCAGCCCATGCTTTTAATGGAGCTGGCTTTATTGCTGGCTCCATTGAATTCAATAGGAAAACTTTGTTCTCCTGCCACAGCTGTGGCACAGCTGTGGCAGAGGATAGCATGCAGAGCTCTTTTTGAACATTAAAACGCCCGTGTGACCGAGCCCTTTGGGCTGATAAATGCTGCTAGCAGCATTTTTCTCAGCAGTGACGTTGGCTTCAGTTACGCGATTTTTTGTGCGCATCAGTTTTGCGCACAAAAAATTGTGCTTAAAAACGCCCGTGCGACTAAGCCCTCATATTGCGGACACTTACATCGTAGAAGTTTCTGATTCTTGAACTTGAGTAATGGATTGTGCTATTTAAAGGGACATTATACATTAATATAGGAACCAGCTTTTCTAAGATACTGTATTGTAGTGCTAACCTCTAAGGGGAAGCTGTGTCACTGTGCCATATATTCCATTTGTGTGAAATGCTTCTGATGATAGTCAAGTGTTATTGATTTTGTTCTTCTGGAATTATTTCCTATTGTGCATAAAGTATTATCCTTAGGATCTAGTTAGCTATAAGTCATTCTAAGTTAAAAGGCTTAATTGCATAACCACTATTGCTTTAATATTATTGTTCATGTTTTATTTCTGTGTTTATCAATCAATATTGTAAACTTTGGCTTCTCCATCTGTTAGGGCTCAGTCAGGCAGGCGTTTTGATGCCTGAATTTTTTTGCGCATAACTGATGCATTCAAAAATTTGCATGACCGAAGCGGGTAGCACGCCTGAAAAACCGGACCTAGTCGCTCAAAACGTGTGGTGCCTGCTATCCCCTGCTGCGGCCGTGACAGCTGCAGCAAGAGATTCCTTGGATGTGAAACCCCTGGATGCTGTCACATCCAGGGGTTTCACCTTTGGTCAATGGGGCCGGCGGCAGCCCCATTGACATACAGAGAACATTGCGATCCTCTGCCACAGCTGTGACAGCTGTGGCAGAGGATTTCTTCATCTCCGCGGGGAGTTCCCTTGTCACTCAACACTGTGACAGCACAATGTTCTGCCATTGAAAGCAATGGGCTATGGGCAAGCCCTGCAGTGATTTTTGGGGAAGGGCTTTAAATGTAAGCCCAAATTATAGACAAAAATTCACTAAGGCAGAAGGAACTTAATAATTAGACTTGTAAGAAGCCATCTACCCCCGTCGGCATTCCAACAAAATGTGGCTGGGTAAAAAAGAAATTAAAGGCACCATTGCATGCTCGGACTGTTTGATTTGCGAATTCATCTTGAATAGCCCGTCCTTTCTGAATGCAGTCACAAATACCACCCTCCATATCAGGGACTATATTAATTGTAAGACAAACAACGTAATTTACATGGACACCTGCACTTGTCCAATAAATTATGTGGGGAAGACTATCCAACAATTGCAGAGACGCATACAAGGCCTTCTGGGTAATATAAATAGGAAAGAAGCCACCCCACTTTCCAACCACATGTGGCAGATGCATGGAGGCAACACAAAATAACTGAAGTTTTAGGGCCTAGAACGAATAAGGACCCATGGGAGACGAGGAGATATAGACAAAAGGCTTCTACAGAAAGGAGTGGATTTTTAGACTTAAATCCATGCACCCTCAAGGCCTAAATTAAGTTTTGTCTTTTACTAGTTTTATTAACTAAGTATCATCTCTCATTTTTTCACCCCTCTCCTTTGTCTTAATTGTGATCTTACGGTCCATTCAGTCCTGATGGTGCATATATATATATATATATATATATATATATATATATATATATATATTTACCTTGACTCTGTCCCTGTGATGACTATGTGACATTTAATCACACAAAAAACAACTGCGATGTATGATGTGTTTGGTTTTTGTTTATTCCCTGTTCTAGGATGGTACACTGTTATCCATTTTTCAAATTAATTATAAATTGGGTCGGGATTGTTAGTTCCTGCACCTAGTTATCACCATTCTCTATCAGTGTACAGTTATGAATAAACAGTGATTGTGATTCAGCCACGCTGTGCTCTTTATTTTGATCAGTGATATCCTCCACTCCTGCTTCATCCTTACCATAATTCAAGTAGACCATGTCCCCATATGCGGTACCGTACACTGATTGCACTCTAGACATTATTTGCATATTAGGCATTTCCTTCTTTCCACCTTAATATATACCTGAGTCATTCAAAACTATTGGCTCCTCTGAGTGAATGTACATTTGAAAAGCATGTGTGATCATTATCAACATTCAACCTATTGGGTGTTTGGTACAGCCTAGATCTGGGTCATTTGAAACTACCTGGCTGAGCAGTTTAGATTTGGTCCTATTTAAGCTGCCTTTACCCTATCTTTTGGTTTTTTGGAGCTAGCTGTTTAATAGTGCAAGGGATATAGGAGCTCTGTTTAACTCTAACAACAGAGCTCTCCTTTATATTCATTCTTAAGGGCCTTATCATCTGGACCCTTAGGCATTTATCCTTGCTACAGCATTAGGACCTCATCTAGACCTATTTTCTAATTTATATTAACCAAGCATTTATCCTGATGCTTGATAGTGTATCCTTACTGGTAGTCACTACTGCCATATTCAGACTTTATATCTCTGTCTGAAATTAAGGGGAGCGACTCAGGCCCCTATTCAGTCATTTTTCTTATATCCTTGACCACCTGGTTCCTGAAAAGTTGCAGGTCCAACTAAAATGCATTGGACCATACAAACCACATCTGAATTTTTCTATACAGTTCAGTGGATCTTCCACATATAGGAGGTTTTTCACTGAACTGTACGTACACTTCCGAACATCAGGATATGACCTTTACGTTTAGGCTAAAATTATAAATATTCTGTCCAGTTAACCAGTCCACAAGACTCTACACATACAGTTGGTCTGAGTATCATCATCTCCCTACAACTGGGACTGAGTTTAGATACTACTGGAAGTTGATGACTTTTTCTATGGGATCTCCATTCAAAAATTAAAAATAAATTGAGTCTGATACTCGAGACTAATTTATATAGTCCCATACAGAACCTTCTTATTGGATTATTGTGACATATATAAGTATATCCGTAATTTTGTCTTTTTTCCTTATTTTTGGTTTGTCTAAATATATACCAATAAAAAATGATTTTAGGGATCTTCTGTGATTAGGGGTTTAAATATAAGCCCTTCCCTGAAAAACATACCTAAAATGTGTGAAAAAAAAACAATAATGGGTGAGTGCTGCCTTTGATTGGCTGAGCACAGGCACCAATCAGAGGCAGCTCTCAGCTGTCATTCAATAGCTGAGAGCTGCCTCTGATTGGTCACTTCACAGCAGTGCAGGAGAAGAACCGGCTGGATGCGCCTGAGCCCCAGCAGCTGCTGAGAGGTGAGTATATGTATTTTGTTAATGTGTTTCACACATTTTAGGGATGTTTTTCAGGGAAGGGCTTATATTTAAAGCTGTACTGCCAGCTCCATTGAATTCAATACATCGTGCTCCTCTGCCACAGCTGTCACAGGTGTGCCAGAGGTTTGAAATTTTCACTATATGTTCTCAATGGGGTTGACGCTGCTGCTGCTGCTGGCTCCATTGAGCACAAGGTGAAAGGGGGGTTTCACAATCAAAAAACACCAATGCTGCATTTACCTGTGACTTCAGAAACATGTGACAGCTGCCATTGAAAAGTATTGGTTCTATCTAGTGCGATTTTTTTTACACACTGAAAAACGCACATTAAAACGCCAGTGTGACTGAGCCCTTACATTGTATTCTGAATCCTGCGTTGCAGCACCACCCTCGACAATCACAGCGAAAACGGCATGGTTTTGCTGTGATTTTTATAATCAGCAGCACAGCTATTATATTGAAGAATTGTTGTTCATTTCCCCAGCAAAGTTTATTTTTTAACTCCTCCTAAGTGCTCCTTAGGTCCCCTTCACACTAGCTTATGAATAAAAACACTCCCCTCAGCACAATGTATTTGCACAGTTCACAGGTGCGCACCGCACACCCCTTCCATGGTTTAAAATGCTATTTAGCATAATGTGGTTCAGATGCTCTTTATCCCGTGGTTTTGTGCAGCAAATTGAACATTTGCACATGCATTGAGTGTGCATTTGTGCACTTACCATAGACTTCTATGGGGTCTTTGGTGAACAAATGCACACAAAAATAGAGCACGGGACGTTTTGTTTTTGCACATGTGAAATGTGCATGCAAAAAATAAATCAATGGGTTCTATCCTCTGCATATTGCGCATGCAAATTTTGTGTCTGCTTCACCCTCTCTTTATGCTCTTACATGCTTTAATATGTAAATTTCAGAAGATGCCGCAAGCATTAGGCTTCACACAAGCATGTTTTTGTGTGTACATAGGTGCGTACATAAGTGCGCACCCATGTATGTGCAAAAACACGCGTGAATGCAGGTCCGTGCATTTTCCATGGAGCTGTGGCTGTGTGATGTGTGATAGCTGCGGTAGACAATTGAAGAATTCCTCTGCTGCATCTGTCACAGATGACGCAGATGTAGCAGCAGGGAATTCTTTTTACTAGCGGGGATGAAGGAAACATCTGCTGCATGTGGTAGATGTGTTCTTCATCCCCGCAGGGGACACAGCAGCGGCAGAGGGTAAGTTTATTTTTTATTTCATTTTTTTTTACACTAAAATTTTTGCTTCCCTGATAAACAATGCAGGGGTGCCGGTAGACCATTGCTTTCAATGGAGCTGCAGCTGCTGCCGCGGCTCCATTGGAAGCAATGTGTGCATTCCCTATGGGGCATGCATGTAGTATCTTTGCAGGCACACGCCTGTAAAGCATGGACATGTGCACACACCATAGGGAATGCATTGGGGCTAATAGACACGTGTTTTTGTGCATGCGTATGCACGCACAAAATACACGCTCATCTGAAGCCACCTTTAGGGCTAAAACAGACAGATGCATGCACTAATACACTTGCCCCTACAGAGCGCATTAGTGCATGAACCAGTGTTTTTTTTTTGACTATTCAAATTCCATGCTACTGCATGCTATTGTCAGTTTTTAACAATAATAAAGATACCAAATATACTTTTTAGGGTATTACTGACTTGCGACTTAGGGACTTTTTAGGGACCCCCAACAAGTAGTGCCCTATTTTTTCTGCTTTCATCATTTTTTATGACTGATATCCTCTATAATGGATTGATTGATCTCACAGGAGCGCAGAAGAACTATTTTTGTGCATCCTGATCTTATGGTGTCTATGGAGGAGTTGCTATATATTTTTGTTTTTTATTCCATGAGCGTCCAGAAGCCCCCTTTTTTTAAAGGGGGTGGGGGTACAGTCACATTGTGCTCCATAATATCTGTAGTACTATGAGTTTCCAGGAGCACATTGCTGCAGTTGTGGTTGATTTAGCTGGCTGATGGTGGGGAGTTGTCCAGCCAGCCAATCATGACTGGTCTGCTGCATATAAATACCAGCCACTATTTAAAGAGGGTGCTGGTCTTTTGTCCATTTGTCATTTATCTCATTCTCCCTCAGAACCCTAGCCCTTGATGTCATGCATGTTCTGCTTTGGTTTGAAACATGAGGTTCTGTGTGGGATTCCCTGTTTGTTGGTGTGAACAGTTACGTTTTCAGGGTGTATGTCCTTTGTCTGTCTGTGTGTGTGAATGCTGTCCTGTTCAGCATGTATGTTGTGTTCCATCTATGGCGAGCCAGGCACGTTAGTTTTAGCGTGGGGCCCTTCCTATTGAGACATTCGCCCCACTTGTAGGCCAGATTCCTAGGGCTTATGTTTTCCTGTTAGAGTAGTAACTCATGATACAACAAGGACCCTTTTCATGAGGTTTTGGGCATATGCATTGTGGCCAAATTACTAACTAATGCCTTGTACTTTAGCTGTTCTGTCTGCTTATGCGTATTGGTATAATTGGTAAGTGTTTTGGCGTTTGCCTGTTGTTGGTTGTTTACGCACGTTCAGTTTATCTGTTGTAACATTTCAGTACAGATTGTTACCTGGTGTTTGTTGTTGTGTATGCCCGTTCTCTCTCTCTGTGTGAACACAACCTTACAATTGTCCTAGACATGGTGCATGTTGCACTCATGGTGACGTAATTGTATGTCCCTCCAATGTTTGGCTTGCATCCAAAAAAGTCGTTGTTTCAGAGAAGTATACTATAGGTGAGTAAGGTTTTTACAAACCCCACTAAAATACTGTGCAGGGTAAAAAAGAGGTTTCTAGACAGTGGATCTGTTGCAGAAATGCTCATATTGTCACCATGAATTTCAATCATTATGATATAGTAAGTGGAATAGGGAGCAGACAGCAGAGAAGATATTTGATTCTTTTGTATATTTCCCCTGCCATCGAAGGAGGTGGTGGTGGTGGTGGTGGTGGGGTGTTATAAATTTTTGTTCATGTTAGCATGTTTACTCTCTGATTGTCACATATGGTGTTTTCTCCAGAAAATCAGTGAAATGAAGACTTGCTCATCTTATCACGCTACACCAATTAACAATGCAGAATCTGCAGTCATGGCTGATCTACACATTTTTACTGAAATAAAAATGTAAAAACTTTTTTCCCTTACACAAGGTTTTAAATATTGAAAAATTAAAAGAGAACAAAAACAACCTACACATATTTGGTATCATCACATCCATAACAACCTGTTTTATAAAACATTATAATATTTATCCAGCACGGTAAATTCTGTAAATAAAAAAAAAAGAAAAAGCTAAATTAACAATTTTCTAAACATCTTGCTTCCCCAAAACAAGAATAAAAAATAATTAAAAGATGTATAAACCTCAAAATGGTAACAATAAAAACTACAAGGCCCACAAAAAAACAGACCTAATGCAGCTCTGTTGACTGAAAAATAAAAATAAATAAATAAAAATAATGTCGTCCTAGAAAGCAGCAGCACACAAAGTATTTTCGATAAAAAAAACAAGTGTTTATATTGTGCAAAAGTGCTAAAACGTAATAAAATATCTATAAATTTAGTGTTGTCATAATTGTAGTTACTAGAGATGAGCGAGCATACTCGTCCGAGCTTGATGCTCGTTCGAGTATTAGGGTGCTCGAGATGCTCGTCTCGATTAAACGAGCACTGACCATTTCATTCAGCTGAGAGCTGCCCCTGATTGGTCCCTGCGCTGAGCCAATCAGAGGCAGCACTCACTCACCCATTCATGAATTCACTCTTGCCACTATTGTGGCTCAATAGTGAGACCTCGGAGCCCGAAATGCAGGCCTGCATGTTGCTCCTCGCCTGTCCTATCCATTTCTGTGTTTTTTACATGACTTTGGTGATTTGCTAAGATTTTCACAAATGAAAACCTTAGCGGAGCACCAGTCATATACAAAAATGCTCGAGTCGCCCATTGACTTCAATGGGGTTCGCTACTCGAAACGAACTCTCGAGCATCACTGAAAGTTCGACTCGAGTAACGAGCACTCAAGCATTTTGGTGCTCGCTCATCTCTAGTAATTACCCATAGAATAAAGGTAACTTAATATTTATACCACACTATTAAAGGGTGCATTCACACGAGCTTGTATGTGTGCCCTACATAGGTGTGCACAAAACCGCACACCCACGTACGTGCACAAACATGCGTTAATGCAGCTCCGTGCCCATTGCCTTTAATGGGTCTGCGGCTGTAGTTATGACACCTGTAAACACAGAAGGGGAAACAATTTAATGGCTCTTAATGCTAAAATTAGCTAAGGGGTTAAAAATGCACTTAAGACGACTTACTTTTGCTTCAAGTATATTTACATAAGATATAAGTTTAAAATTTACAATTAAAAATTTGTAATTTTGTTTCTCCAATTTTAGGGCTCCCACCCACTGGCGATTTTTTTTCCTTTGCGTTTTGCGTTTTTTCTCAAGAGCAATTAGAATTGAATGTGTTCCTGTCCACTTGCGTTTTTTTTTTCAGTCCGTTGCAATTTTTAACATAGGAACTGTCAGTTGCATATGTGTCCTTATTTTTCTCTTAAAGGAGATGTCCCGCGCCGAAACGGGTTTTTTTTTTTTTAAACCCCCCCCCCGTTCGGCGCGAGACAACCCCGATGCAGGGGTTAAAAAAACCACCCGCACAGCGCTTACCTGAATCCCGGCGGTCCGGTGACTTCAATACTTACCGCTGAAGATGGCCGCCGGGATCTTCTACCTTCGTGGACCGCAGCTCTTCTGTGCGGTCCACTGCCGATTCCAGCCTCCTGATTGGCTGGAATCGGCACGTGACGGGGCGGAGCTACACGGAGCCGCTCTCTGGCACGAGCGGCTCCATAGAAGAAAGCTGAAGACCCGGACTGCGCAAGCGCGGCTAATTTGGCCATCGGAGGCCAAAAATTAGTCGGCTCCATGGAGACGAGGACGCTAGCAACGGAGCAGGTAAGTATAAAACTTTTTATAACTTCTGTATGGCTCATAATTAATGCACAATGTACATTACAAAGTGCATTATTATGGCCATACAGAAGTGTATAGACCCACTTGCTGCCTCGGGACATCTCCTTTAATGCACCCATGAATGTCAATGGAAATTAACGGAAAAGGCGCGAAAAAGCCGCGAAAATGCCGCGAAAAACGGTGCGGAAAACGCGCCAAAAACGCTGCGTTTTTCACGCACGAAAATCGCAAACGCCAGTGGGTGGGCGCCCTTAATGTGACTGTTGAGGGTGCCCACCCACTAGCGTTTTTTTACTGCGAAATTCGCAGCGTTTTTTTTTTTCTGCAGGGGTCTTTGGGCTGTGGGACATGCAAAGCTAAAATCGCGATCGCGCAAAATCGCAATATCGCGGTAAATCGCGATTTTGCGCGATCGCGATTTTTACATTACAAGTCCCATAGACCCCCTGCAGAAAAAAAAAACCTGCGAATTTCACAGTGAAAAAAAACGCCAGTGGGTGGGCGCCCTGAGGGTTAAATAAGCATCAAATATTCAATATGGTCCTACTGAAACATCTTGTTTCAGTACTTCACCTTTAAGACAGTCATAGTTTTCTACTCTTCTATGTTATTTTTAGTCAGCAGTCCTGCACAAATGCCATTACTTCATTCCATGAGTAAGAATATTTCAGTTCAAAATGCTTATGTGTCATGCTGGATGCTTAATTCCTTTTTGTGCATCTTTGTCTGTTTTCATGGATTTGCTACACTATACAGAACTTTTGATTTTTAAGCAGATCATGGCATACCAGCTCCTTTTCCTGTCTATCCAACTCATTTGTATTTCACGTCCATGTTTAAAATGGAAAAAAGGTTTAGTACCATGTAAGCCAGTAGAGCAAAATGTGATTGTTCCCAGCAAGAAAAACCAAGTAATCTTGTAGATATGATACCTTTTAATGGCTAACAAAAATACATGATGTTATTGTAAGCTTTTGGACCTTTTAGGGTCATATTTACGCAGCGTCACAGAAGAATTTGGGATTTAATATATAAATTTAGGATTTAATATATAAATTATGGCCATTTTTGATACCCTCAAGAATAAAATGAACCTCGGAGTGGGGTTCTTGCATCAGTGGAGAATATGAGAGGTCTGAAGAAGGTCAAGAGGATTGACCTTAAGGAAAGAACCCAGGGGAAGGTGGAGACACCTGGGGGGTGAGTGGGTCGGGGATAACATCATTTCTCCCCAAGAAGAGCACCCAGAAGGGGTGCTATTCCCAATCATTGTTTTACAGACTCCGTAAAAGTCATACATTAATTTGATGAAGTGCTCCAATAGGTGGCGCTGCAGAAGTATTGTTCGATCTACTTTATTTGCACGTCTGAAGGAGAGATAACACACCCGCCAGGACCCTCCAATACCAATTTACAGATCATAAAACTGTCACATTCCTTTCCAGTGGACTAATTAAGCATTTACTTCTCTGCTCATCTTGTCTGGTATTGTTTTAAGTGCAAATTAGCTTTGCTATGTCTGCGCCTTTTTATGTGTGCACATTTGTATTTATTTATGCCCCATCCAGATCTGTTTCATTATACCTGAGGAAGGATCCTGAGAGGTCCGAAAGCTTGCAGCAACATTAACCCTTTGCAATCCAATTTTGGATTCAGGGTTTCCTAAGGGGCTTTCTCTTTCTACCATTACACAATGGCGCCATCTGCTGGTTAGAGCCAGTACTGTGATATGTGACATGCTGGAGAGGCTCCCCGACAACAGAGCCACCAGTAATCTACAGTAAGAATATCATACCGGATGTCTTCTGACATCGGAGCTGTACAGCCTTGAATCAGAATGTCTTTAGACGTCAGACAGTGGATTGGAAAGGGTTATACATTAACCATTAAAAGGTATCATATCTACAAGGTTACTTGGTTTCTCTTACTGAGAACAATCACACATCCATGTTTATCACTGGATATGGTTATTAACAAATATCTGAAAAAAAGCATATACAATACGTATTGCATGATTCAGCCATATAACTTGACATCTCCTAGGAGGTCAATATTGCCTTAACTACTTATACGCCTTCAGAAATGGCAAAGGCACAGTGTCATGATTTCAATTGCACTTTCACACATATACTGCACATTATTCTTGTAATAAGCCCATTGTAATAAGCCCATTGGGGCTTTCAAGCAGATTACTTGATGAGTATTTTATTCAAAAGTTTTTTTTATTTAGGCATTTTCAATAATCAATAAAAGTTTGAAACATACATTCACACATTGTCAGGTCCAAATAGAGCAT
The DNA here is from genome assembly GCF_035609145.1 of Eleutherodactylus coqui. Lineage (NCBI taxonomy): Eukaryota > Metazoa > Chordata > Amphibia > Anura > Eleutherodactylidae > Eleutherodactylus > Eleutherodactylus coqui. Next base: position 133,867,689 of record NC_089837.1, on the reverse strand, counting down.
GTCAATGTACGTGTCCTGCAGAGCAGTAATATTATCAATCCTGTACTGAACATTGTACGGGTGCACATTCACACAAGTTGGAACATGTGTTATCATGGCTGTTTGGGCATTGAGCCACGGTGTCAAATAAATTCGGTGGCGCTATTTAACCCCTATAAGCTGTTCTGTAATCACATATAGGGAAATGGCATTGATAACAAATGGTCTCCCTGTATACCATTATGTAGAAATCCAAGGTTAGCAGAATTGATCCACTTGCCTAAATAAGAGTTCTGGATGCAGAAAGACATTAAATACCTTACCCAACTATACCAAGAAGGCACTCTGACCTTTGCTGATGCAAGCAGTTCAATTTACTATCGACTAACTTTTACTGATATCTGTGGTTGAGATGTGTACACTGAGAAATTTGGTGCATTTTGATAACTTAATTTACAGTATTGCAGTTAAGTTATCATAACACGTAAAAGGGTATTCCGGGCACAGATAACCATTTTAAAATCTAATGTACACCACCAAAATAAGTTATTTAGTAATAGGTTCACTGTACCTGGTCTAGCTGCTATTTTATTTTTCTATCTATGTTATATGACTCTTCGTGCTGAAAAATATTTGCTCTTCCTTTGACATGTTGTGCGCATTTGCTACTTTCTTCCCTATCCATAGCCTCCAACAGTTCATGATGGGAGGACAGGAAGCACTGGGCTGTATTGCTCATGTGCAGTTCAAAGTGCCGGACGTTCCTGTCTGTCTGTCTTCTTCAGAAACTTTCTCTGGCTTTCACAGTGAGAGGAAGGTCGGTGCTGGTAAGTTATAGGACCTGTGAGCTGGGGGCGGAGCTACAGTGCTGGCCAGTAAACAAGCTCTATTCATGCTGGGAGTTGTAGGTAACAGTCTGTTGTTGTATTTACTGCGGAAGTGATATATGTAGCAGATCGTCGACTGCATGGGAAGAGGCTCCAAAGATAAAAGGAACAGGTTGCCACTGCTTAACTATACCTCCTAGATTTCAGCATTTTCAGAATTTCCATTTTGCGCATAGAAAACCCCTTTAAAGTGTTTCATTGGAATCAGTGACTAAAGTAGAAACTATCAAAGCCTGCATCTTCCTATAAAATTCTACATTCTGAGTAGGTATTAGACATGGGTGCATCATGTTTGAGCCTACTTACAAGAATGAGAAGTGGCAATGCATTAGAGTTTTAAAGTGAATCTCAATATTTTAACACCATAACATTTTTATGTCTAAATTCTGTGCTGATAAATGCTTTATTATATCTCTATAGTAGTTTGAGTTTTTGTGATACATATCTACAAATCCCTTGTATAAGCAGTGTTAAAATAGGACATGCTGGCTAACTGCAGTCACCTCTAGAAAGAACATCGAAGCTTACTGCATACTGTCTTATCATTAATTTTACTATGTAATATGCAGTATGCAAAAAGCTGCTGGTGGTTGCCGGTGTCACTGATATGTCGCTCCTTCCCCCAGTGTGGCTTTCAGCTGTAAACTGTAAGTATGATAGTGCATTGATTATTATTGTAGTGTAATTCTAAAAGTGGCCACTGGATAACATTGTAATTGCAGAGTCTGTTCCTAAAGAAGGGTTTCCAGCCCAATTATTGGCTAAGCAGTAGGTCCCTCGGAGAAACTAGTGTGTGCACAACAGAAAGAGTAAGATCCATGAAGGCTGGCGTTGAGAGGAGGGGGCGTGGGGGTGGGATTAGCAATACTGCTCTTCAGCTATGGCGCTATTTATCATTGATAGATAATGACTTGGGAGTGGCAATGCTGCAATTGAAGAGCAATCATAGTGACTGCGGAAGCGAAGCATGGATCGGCAGAGATGAGGGACTCGCCAGTAACAGGACTGGGCCTCCCTTTGAGTCCACATTAATTTTAGCTCCACGTCCAGACTCCAGCTGAGTCAAATGTTCCAGCCCCCACCTGACCAGCGTCAGGACACAGACTGTTTGTTGAAGGGAGCACACCCAAAGTTAGGGCTTCTACCCACTAGCGTTTCTTTATAACGCTGCAACATCGCTGCGTTTTTTTCTATGGGAATTTCTAATGTTAAAATCGCATCGCACAAAAATCGCAAAAGCACAAACTTGTGATTTTTGTGCGATTTTAACATTAGAAAGTCCCATTGAAAAAACACAGTGGTATCGTAGCGTTAAAAAAAATGCTAGTGGGTACAAGCCCTTACATGGGATTTTTTTTCTGTGTCACAGATTTAAAACCCAGGTGTAGGAAAATCTACAATGTGGATTCTCATGCAAATGAATAGGACTCATTAAAACACAGATTTTTCTGCAGGCCCGGGGTGAAAACAGATGGCCGTAGGCGCAACTACTCTTGCCGGTACAGAGCGTAGTTGCGTACTCAACGATCCAACTCCACGTCAAAGCACAGAAGTTTGAAAAAAAACGCAGGAAGATTGGTGCTACCCCATCTTTCCTACCTATAGTATTTACTACGTGCGGAAAAGATAGAATATCTGAAATCTATTGAAATTAGTTGTTTTGTTTTGTCCCGTTATGCGGCTGTGATTATCAGGGCCGCATAAGGGGAGAAAAACACGCCTATGTGTTTTGCCATTAGCACTTAAAAAGAATTTAAAGTAATGGCTTACTTGACAGGCGTATCCATGTGATCATAAAAATCAGACGCAAAAACATGGGGAGCACTCATGCACTGTCTGTGTGCTGTCCAATGTACACTGGTGCCCAACATTGCATCTGCGATTGCTGTTCATGAACATGGTTGAGAATGGGACATACTGCAATTTTTTTTACACCTGAACCACTGATCTGTGTGACATTTTCCCTGTATGAATAATCTCATTGGCTACTATGTGCATTTTGCACCAATCAGACAGCAGCACCAGAGCTGTGTCACCAGCAAGGTGCCCAGAGTAGTCGCAACACTGAGCAATACCATAGACAGTGATCTGGCCTGATCCTGGAGGCACCAATGTGGGTATAGCACAAAAGCAAAAACAAAGTGGAGCGCATCCCCAAAGCCACTTTGTGATATGATTATTGACCCAAAGAGATACAGAGAGTCTGCCTTATCCAAGCTGACCAGAAGCTTTTCCACCCCCTCATCCTCATTTCTTACCAGGCATGTGCCACCTGGATGTTTATAACCCATGGACAGTCAGGAACTGGTTAATCTTCTACTGTAGAGCTGAGAGGGTTAAGTGTTGACTTGTCACAGCAGCCCTTATCAGGCTCTGGTCCCTGAGGAGTAACACATAGCCAAGGCCAGAGCAGGATTGCAGGCCACCTTTGAAACCCGTAGGATAGGGAATGCCAATAAACGGGTTGATGCGGGGTAATAGTAGTTATTACTCATGATGCCACCTTTCCCACACACCGGTATGCTATGCGGTGGAGAAAATAACACGCAGACTTATTTATAGTACCTTGGATCCCCAGGAACGGTTAGGCCCTGGTATAACTTTACTTGAAGAAATAACTTTCACAATTATTCAAGGCAATGCAGGTACAATTCTCTTAAGTGCAATTAGACTAGAGGTCAGAGTTCAGGGAGGATACACAGGATGAAACCAGTCCTACAGTCCACGTTATCTGTAAGGCACCGTTCCTGGACTGGGAGCACTCCAGAGGAGGAAAGGGGTAGGGGTCACTCCACAGACACTCCAGCAATTATTTACATGAAGGCTTAAACAATAACTCCCCGCACTGCAGGCGCCTGGGTGTGTCTCAGTAGCCTACCTCTGTGTGGTGATCCTGACTCTGGACGGCCGCACAGGAAAAGCCTGTAGTGTGAATTGGTACCTGTACAGTGGGTTCCTCTATACAAAACTATTGGGAATTGGTCTCGCTCTCTTGGATCTTGGGACTCACTCCATTCATATCCAGACTCCAATCGCTACAGGATAGCTCTCCTCTTCCTCCATCTTCACCTACGTGGAAGCTGAAGGTGCTTCCTGTGTTAGCACTCTCTGAAGATGCACCTGAACTGGAACTCCTTTCCCGCTCTCAATCACTCCTATTTATACCCTCACTCACACCACATGACATGACAAACTGTTAGATTTACATGCATGCAATGATTTTATTAAAGTTAACCTCTCAAGCGCCACAGCTGTGCAACTCACACTGGATATGACAAGACAAGCTTTGCACAGTGCATCCACATAGGACAACATGTATGACATTTATGGAGGGGACCAGGATGGTGTTCTGGGCCGCTACAAATTAATAAACTGTCCTGAAATCCACAATACATAAAGTTGCTGTTAATTGTTTAACTGCGTTATTGAAGGAACAATACAAATTTGCATGCCGATCCGCACTAAAACCCACAATGCAACAAACCCTCGTCAAAACATTTGGGAATTTGGCTTTTATATTTCCTCCATGTTAAATTCTGCTGCTTATGCGCTGCTTTTTTACATTAAAATCTGCTCTGCAAGCACAATTACACAGCAGATATTTTCCACCCCAAGTAAACAAAAAATCACTAAAACTAAATAATTTTAAAACACTACAGATTTTATGCTGGACAATCTGCAGTTGACATTTGGCATCGTATCTGTTCTGTGTGAACATCGCCTCATACCCCAACCATTCTGACTACATAACATGCTACAGGGCCAAAAGGTGAGTGTCATTATGCTAATATGTGCAATAAACCTCTTGTTTTGAGATTAGTGATGCTGTACTCCAAAAGGAGTGTGTCCTAGGGAAATAACCTATTCTTTAAATCAAGCATTTATGCTAGCCCCATTTTTTGGGAATTTTTTGATATTTTTTCATATTCCATATAACTATCTATATTTTTAAAAATCTGAAATTCTGCAGTTTTCCCACTGACCACTGAGCCTCATATTAGACACTTCCTGTTGTGTAGAGAAAACTTTTCAGTAGTCATTTTATTTTATTATCATAGACAAGGCTACATTGAAAGGTAACACCTATATATAGCTCATGCAATAACAAAAGGGGGAAGAACTGTCCGAAAAGAAATACCGAGGTCTTATGTCCTGGGTGGACTATAATTGGGACCTAGGCTGACCTTTGCTATGAGGTCCGAACTCTTCTGTGTGCACTACCGTTCATTGGCTAACATATAAAGTTGCTGTTCTGTTATGTAGTATCTAGGACACAGATACAATCCAGGAGTACCTTGCTGCAATTGTTACTTTTTTCATAGCCTTTACCTACACCATTACTTGGCCTACCATATTTTGCTAATATATAACACATGCTAACTATAATAAATAGAGATGAGCGAACGTACTCGTCCGAGCTTGATGCTCGGGCGAATATTAGGGTGTTTGGGATGCTCGTTACTCGTAACGAGTACCATGCGATGTTCGGGTTACTTTCACTTTCATCTCTGAGACGTTAGCGCGCTTTTCTGGCCAATTGAAAGACAGGGAAGGCATTACAACTTCCCCCTGTGATGTTCCAGACCTATACCACCCTCCTGCTGTGAGTGGCTGGGGAGATCAGGTGTCACCCGAGTATAAAAGTCGGCCCCTCCCGCGGCTCGCCTCAGATGCGTTGTGACAGAGATCAGGGACAGTGGTATCGTGTTGGAGCTGCTGTAGGGAGAGTGTTAGGAGTTAGTGTAGGCTTCAAGAACCCCAACGGTCCTTCTTAGGGCCACATCTAACCGTGTGCAGTACTGTGGAGGCTGCCTTTTGCAGTGGTGCACATTTTTTTTTTTTTCCAAATCGGCCGTGCAGAGCATTGCGCCCTGCAGTAATACTCCAGGGACAGAAGTGGTGGTTAGGCAGGGAGAGTGTTAGGAGTTAGTGTAGGCTTCAAGAACCCCAATAGTCCTTCTTAGGGCCACATCTAACCGTGTGCAGTACTGTGGAGGCTGCTGTTAGCAGTGTTGCACTTTTTTTTTTTTTCCAAATCGGCTGTGCAGAGCATTGCACCCTGCAGTAATACTCCAGGGACAGGATTGTGTAGGCAGGGCCAGAAGACATATTTTATTGATTGAATATAGTCAGTGGGCCTTTCCTTTAAAAAAAAAGGGCAAAAATTCTATTTGGCCTGCCTCTGACAATCCTCAGCGTTCTGGGTACGTGTGTGCTGGGTGGAGAACGTAAAAAAAATCATACGCAGCCAGCTAAGTTTAACAGCAGGCTTGCGCCAATTTATTTCCTGGCTGGGAAATCACCGCTCTGCTGCAGTTAATAACAGTGCAACACTGCAGTTCTGTGACACACAGCAGGGCCACACAACACATTTATTATTGATTGAATATAGTCAGTGGGCCTTTCCTTTAAAAAAAAGGGCAAAAATTCTATTTGGCCTGCAGGCTTGCGCCAATTTATTTCCTGGCTGGGAAATCAAATCACTGGTAATACAGCATGCTGAGGGGTAGGGGTAGGCCTAGAGGACGTGGACGCGGCCGAGGACGCGTAGGCCCAAGTGAGGGTGTGGGCACAGGCCGAACTCCTGATCCAGGTGTATCGCAGCCGACTGCTGCGCGATTAGGAGAGAGGCACGTTTCTGGCGTCCCCACAGTCATCGCACAATTAATGGGTCCACGTGGGAGACCTTTATTAGAAAATGAGCAGTGTGAGCAGGTCCTGTCATGGATGGCAGAAAGTGCTTCGAGCAACCTATCGTCCACCCACAGTTCTGCGCCGTCCACTGCTGCAAATCTGAATCCTCTGGCTGCTGCTCCTCCTTCCTCCCAGCCTCCTCACTCCACTACAATGACACATGCTCAGGGGCGGGAAGACTCCCAGGAACTGTTCTTGGGCCCCTGCTCAGATTGGGCAGCAGTGGTTCCTCTCCCACCAGAGGAGTTTATCGTCACTGATGCCCAACCATTGGAAAGTTCCCGGGGTCCGGGGGATGAGGCTGGGGACTTCCAGCAACTGTCTCAAGACCTTTCAGTGGGTGAGGAGGACGATGACGATGAGACACAGTTGTCTATCGGTGAGGTAGTAGTAAGGACAGTAAGTCCGAGGGAGGAGCGCACAGAGGATTCTGAGGAAGAGCAGCAGGACGATGAGGTGACTGACCCCACCTGGTTTGCAACGCCTACTCAGGACAGGTCTTCAGAGGGGGAGGCAAGGGCAGCAGCAGGGCAGGTTGCAAGAGGAAGTGCGGTGTCCAGGGGTAGAGGTAGGGCCAGACCGAATAATCCACCAACTGTTTTCCAAAGCGCACCCTCGTGCCATGCCACCCTGCAGAGGCCAAGGTGCTCTAAGGTCTGGCAGTTTTTCACAGAGACGCCTGACGACCGACGAACAGTGGTGTGCAACCTTTGTCGTGCCAAGATCAGCCGGGGAGCCACCACCAACAGCCTCACCACCACCAGCATGCGCAGACATATGATGGCCAAGCACCCCACAAGGTGGGACGAAGGCCGTTCACCGCCTCCGGTTTGCACCGCTGCCTCTCCCCCTGTGCCCCAACCTGCCACTGAGATCCAACCCCCCTCTGAGGACACAGGCACTACCGTCTCCTGGCCTGCACCCACACTCTCACCTCCGCTGTCCTCGGCCCCATCCAGCAATGTCTCGCACCGCACCGTCCAGCCGTCGCTAGCGCAAGTGTTTGAGCGCAAGCGCAAGTACGCCGCCACGCACCCGCACGCTCAAGCGTTAACCATCCACATAGCCAAATTTATCAGCCTTGAGATGCTGCCGTATAGGGTTGTGGAAACGGAGTCCTTCAAAAGCATGATGGCGGCGGCGGCCCCGCGCTACTCAGTTCCCAGTCGCCACTACTTTTCCCGATGTGCCGTCCCAGCCCTGCACGACCACGTCTCCCGCAACATTGTACGCGCCCTCACCAACACGGTTACTGCCAAGGTCCACTTAACAACGGACACGTGGACAAGCACAGGCGGGCAGGGCCACTACATCTCCCTGATGGCACATTGGGTGAATTTAGTGGAGGCTGGGACAGAGTACACTTTATTATTAATAAACCAAAAATTTCAAATACAGGTTAGGGTTATACTCGTATTAACATTTGAACCATATGCCACAACTGCCATGACGCAACATTGAATCTAGGTGGCAGTACAGCCATAGCCAGTTCCAACATCTACCATAAGAATGCAAGTGTTGTCCCAGGGACACTTAAAGAGATATTCTCATCTCACAGGATTGCCATAAGCATTGAATATATGTGGGTCCCTCTTCCCCATCCAGATTTCCCTATGCAGCTCCAGCGGCTGGGATTTGACTGATTTGGCCGTAATTGGATTGATTACAACAACAACTGATTTGGCTGTTCTACACTATTTCCGCAATGTAAGACATCCTTGATCTAGAATTTAATAACCTTCCATATTCACATGGATGACCACTTAAAAGTAGACCTTCACTTGTAAGTACAATCATTGAAAATATAACCTGCTTAATTTCCTGCCTGTATAAAGGACAGAGGGGACAGAGATTAACTAACAAAAACATAACTCCCTGCTGTGCTTTGACTTTGGATGAGATAACTCACTATATTCTAGTCTTCTATAGCAAAATATTCAAACACTCCTCTGTGAATGTAAATGGGAATCTTCAAACGGCACATTCACCTAGACTCCTGTGCTGATCTCATTCTTATTACCATTCGATTACTCATCTTGGTACCAAAAATCTGAAAACCTGTGAATAGTCCATTTCTACATCCTAACATAATGAATGATCATGAAGCACTGCAGAGACATCGGGGCACATCCCTATTAAACTTGGGGTACACTTTACTTACATAGAACAAGTCAACAGATCCTGGGAAATGTAAAGAACAGTTCTAACTTACATGCACACAAAGAAATATATCATAATACCCCATCCCCAGAGCTTTTTTTTTCATTAAGGCTAAAATCTGACATTCAGCATGATACTATTATAATGCTATACATGAACTGTAATATAAGACATCACTTAAGGCCTTCAGTGTGAAAACAGCAAAATAAGTTATTTTTATATCTATATAATTCTGACGTGACTTTGTAAAGAGATTAGAGATAACCTTGGACATCGTTTTGCCCTTGTATTATGCTATTAACATCAAGTAAGAGAAGAAAATGTATTCAGAAACCTTTATAGAGCAACCTTGATGCTTCCTAGACAAATAGCAGAGATTGCAATTTTATACTGTACGTACACGGAGGGCACAAGCCAGTAATGATATATTGACATGCATACATCTTTTTTTATTATTATCAGAAGTTCCTGTAAAGTAATATTACCCAGTATCGTGATGCGCACCGTTTCAGAGCCATACAATTTTTACTCTAAGATTGAGTTGATGATTATTGACAGAATTGAGATCTTTGGATCTTGGAACTAATATATTCTAGACATAAATGGGATTTAAAGTAAACCAGTCATTTCAGATGACTTTTGAATATAAATGCCATGTGTTTGTACATGAGGTATAATACTATTTCTGTCCTTTATGATACTCATCACCACTTTTTCCTTCTGCGGGCTCCATCTCTAATTGTCACTTTCCTCTGAGCTTGTTGGTGGAGACGAGCGCTATGATGGCTTCTATACACTGCACATATGGAGAAGAGGACACCCTACTCCCCTATCTCTTTGCAGCACGTGTTAAAAACAGCTGCAGTACTAATGACATTATACAGCAGTACTGAGCAGTGTAACTGTGAATCCAGCACTGAGAACTAACTTGCGCTGGAAAACTTTAGTTTAGAAGCTTTAGAAGCAATCAGTTTTAGCACTATCTCTGTGTATCTCTTTGCTTCTATCTCACTCAACTCTTGCTCCCCTGCCCCCTCTTTTCTCCATAGACTGCTATGGGTAGCATGTAATATAATCCCGCAGTGAGCACACAGGCTATATTCTCTCTTGAGATGGATTTTAGCATTTTATCAGTGTGAGTGAACAGTTTAGGAAATAGAGAAGGGGGAAAAGGAGCCTGATAAATATTTGTAGAGATCGTTTTTCTTAGTAAGATATATTACAAAGTATTACAAAGTTTCTTACATGCTTCCGTAGATTGATTTATGAAAAGTTTGCTGAGCATACAGTGACAATTTAAATGCTTATGCACATTACAGTGATTTTCTCACCATACTATGTATTAGGAGATTCCTAGCATGTCAATCTCTGGGGTTTGCGCTGATGCATAGGATAAAGGCGCAGTAGATGTATGTAAAATACAGAGGCTTATTCATATTTTTCTCTGCAATGTGCCAATGCCGATATATCCTAGCTTTATGCCATCACTAAGCATGGCGAGAAAACCCCTGACAAATTTACAGCTGTGCACATTAGCTCAGAAATTTTGAACTTTTTTTAATGCCTGCAGAACATGACGAAAAAAACATGTTTATCAGTTTAAGCGCTAAATCTCAGAATCCATAGTCTGAAACTTCATGGGGTTCAACTTTGTAATTGTCATATAAGAAGTCTCCTGTCCAGAGATGTCTTGAAAGAATAGAAATGGCTGCTGCAAAGCACAAAACAACGATTTCTATCTTTTAAAAATGTTCTCACATCCAGGGTACCACTTACACGGCTGTAGGCATTTTATGTGCACCTGCCCGCGCTGTAAAAACGCCTGAACGGGAAAGGGCTCGGCGCATATACACTGAGGCCGCAATGCCGTGGGGTCTGGGGAGACATTCCCCCTTCCCTTCCCCTCGCCGACTCACCTCCTCTCTTCTCCCCTCCGGCCATTTGCAATGGGAGTGGGTGGGGCTAAGGCCCATCCCCGCCCCTTGCCTGCAGCCAGCAATGGGAGGGTGCGGACCATAGCCCCTGCCCCCATCCCACCCCATTCTACTTCAAGCAGTGGCAAGGGGCGGAGAGGAGAAGAGGAGGGGGAGGGAGTTTAGCAGTCATGTTGCTAAACTCCCTCCCACTTCCCTTCTCCAGCAGCCAGCATAGGCTTCCACTGGAGTCTATACAGCTGCTGCTGCCGGCGTAGAGCGCCCGCTCGAGCGCTTTTACACAGCGGAAATACACCCCTACTGATACATTGTAAGCTAATGCATCAGAGGGGCAGCGTGTATCGGCCGGGTGTGAAAACCCGAACCATATACACCCTTGTGAATAAGCCCTTAAGTCGCATGCAGATGCACGTGCAAAAAAAAAAATAGGACCTGCTCTATGATTCTGCGTATTTGTGCAGCAAAGGCCCCCATAGAAGTCTATGGGAGGTATGCAAATGTGTAATATGCTGCGCAATCCTGTGGAAGAGACCTCATTAGGCTAAACAGCCTTTTAAATCATCCAGGGAGTGTGCTGCCCACGCATATGAACATGCGTGCGCAAAAAGCATACAGTACTATGCACAGATACGCGTGCGAATCAGCCTTGTTCACTGTGCAAGTATGATGCACTGAGGCAAGCTTATTTGTCCATATGCTCGTCTGAAGAAGCCCTTAGGATTTATTCACACATGGCAGGGTTGTATGAATATACCCTAAGCGCAGCCTCACATGAGCATTTACGCAAAAACACAAGTGGTACAGTGACACTTTTGCACAATGAAGGAGTGTATCACATGGCTGGGGGAATCAACACACCCTGATATAAATGGCCATTAAGCCAAACGAGGTGCTGGTGCCAGTGTTTGCGGGTATGCACAGCATTTTGTGCACCCCCATAGATTCCTATGGGCACCTTTGGTGCCCAAATGCACACTAAAATAGAGCCTGCTGTATTTTTTTGCATGCGCACAATGAAAAATGAGAATGAACCCATTGAAAACAATAGGTTCTATTCTCTGCATATTGCACACGCAAATATGTTCCTGTAAAGCCGCCCTTATGCTTTTTTAATGTTTTATACTGCATTCACAATACATGCCTTATTTAACAGCTGCCAAAATATCAGATGACTTTGCAAATCCCTGTCCATCAACAATGCAAATAAATGCATTTTAGTGTCTCTTACTGTTCCATCTATTTCAGATTCATCCATAATAATAATCTCTATATACTGTAGCATCAACAAATTCTGCAGCACTTTACAAATGGGGAAACAGCAAACAAGCAAAATGACAAATTCTCATAAGACCCATACATACAAGGCGTTCCATGTTCATTTGGAAACTGACAGGACTATTTTTTCAAACATACATAGTGAGAAGCTAGAAGTTAGAACCAGGGGTACCCTGTCTGAGAGGCAAGATGAGCACTCAGCACCTTTTCTCTATAGCAGGGGGGCAGCAATTTATCCACAGTCTGTTTCGGCTTAGCAGGCAGCCAGCACGACCCAGTGATCCTCTATGGCAGAATGTGAAGTTTAAGATGCGGATACAATTAACAGTGGCAGCATCAGTGCTAGAGGCCGAGGCCAGAGACTGCCGCCCTGCTGTTTCTATGTGACGTAGGCAACACAATGATGTCATCATGTCACTGGTGTCGTTCTTCGAAACATCACGCAGAAGAGGACCAGCGGTGGATAGAAGGCACTGTGAGACCATGGAGGAGGTGAGAGACTTTTTTTTTTACTATGGTGGACATTGTTGCTATTACCACTACAGGAGGACATTGTGGCATTTTATTACTACTACAGAGAAACATTGTGGCTATTATTATTACTACAGGGGGACATTGCGGCTGTTTTAGTACTGCAGGGGTCATTCTGATTATTACTACTACAGGGGAATATTGTGGCTATGTATTACTATTACAGGGGGGCACTGTGGCTATTATTGCTACATGCGGACATTATGGCTATTTATTACTACAGGGGGGCTATTATGACTATTCATTACTACAGGGGACATTATGGCTCCTCAGATACTGCAGGAGACATTATGGCTTCTTATTTATTACAGGAGGACAGTGTGGATCATTGTTCAGTACAGTGAGGCTTGTTGTTCATTGATCAGGGGTTGCTGTGAGGTGCCCTGTTATGTAGTATTTAGGGAAATCATTTGTGGCACTATTAAAAGTTACTGACATGAAAAAGCAAAGAACTAAAGACATCTGTGTGATAACTTCTGAAGAGACAAATTGTGTACAGGAGAGGTTGTCATGTCGATCTGGACTGGATGGAAATGAAAATGGCGGTGCTAATTAGAGATGATGTCATGTGGGAGTCACAGTGTTTATTCTGCCACTGACTGCCTTTGACCAGTCAGATAGTCATTCTATGGGCGGTAGAGTATGACAACTCCCATCATACTTTACCATTGTTCAGGTCATACTATGAAGTACAAACTTAAATAGCAGGGGCTGACTTGACTTTGCAGTTTATCATTTTATTGATCTTGGTTCTGGTGCTCTATTTATGCACTGAGTTTGATTCTGAGTCTACATTTCTGAACTGAGCTTGGTTCTGGCGCTGTATTTATGTAATGAACTGTTCTAGTATTAATGACTACAATAATATATATATTTAGATTATTGTAATTGTTTTATTAATTATTATTTGTTTAGAAATAATTGCGTATACTTTTTGTTTCTTTGTCATGAGTAAAATAATGTTTTTGTTTTTTTTGGGGGGGGGAGGTGGTAAAAGTGGGGGGTCGCACCATTTTGTTATTTGCCTCAGGTAGCAGAAAAGGCTAGAAGTGCCCCTGGTTAGAACTATAATAGCTGAAGACATAAAAATAAAGATGCAAGAAAGAAAACAGCCTGGCTGTGCATTCTGAGTCACATTCCACATTTGTGCATACTGTAAATCCCAATCACGGCATTGTATATAGAGGGTCTGCACACTGACACCTGGTGATCATACAACATACTGCAGATTTTCTGCACGTTAAATCTGTTACTGTACTTTCAGTTATTTGTATTTATGTTGCATTTTGTCATTTAGCTTTTTCCACATCTATTAACAAACTACGTTTGAGCATATACTGTGCACACAATGAAATGGCATATATGAAATTCTACTTTTTTATTTTGAGCCATCTATAACACTACTGACTTTAATTCTAGGTATTTGAAGCCAACATATATGTCCTTCCAAACATATACAAGAGAACGTGCTGTATGACATACTTTCTCTAAATGCAATTAACTTTATTCACATTTATTTTATAGTAGTTCAATTATTCTTAAAGTAAAACTCAATATTAGAGTATTTTAAAGGGGCTTTCTGGGCCTTTACTATTGATGACCTATCTTCAGGATAGGTTATCAATAGTTAATGGTCCAGGATCTGCTGCTCTGGATCCCCACCAATCAGCTAATCCTCCAGCTGCTGTCAGTGCAGCCAAGCCAGACATCTGTATTGGTGGTTAGAGCTGGAAGTGTAATAGAAAGGCTTCACTCCCTTTGAAATCAATGTAAGCGATGCCTCCCCTTACACTTTCAACTTCTCACTGTGATCAGAGCTAGAAGTGTAATAGAAGGCATCGCTCTCATTGATTTCAATGGCAGTAAAGATTTTTTTTTACGCTTCCGGGTCTGACTACCAATGCAGACAATGAAATATGTAATGAAAGAAATATACAAGAAGAAAGATAGGGATCAGGGATATACCTCCTTCAAACCAGTACTGCTCTGTTCCCACAAAATTCAAATGAATACTTTATAAACCTACTAGCTGATATACCCGGCTTCGCATGAGTTAATTTGGTACTGGTGTTTATCTGGTGTTCACATGGAAAATCTTATGAAGTCGTGGTTACTTTAGAGATACCGGAAAAACATATGTTCACCATTTCACATAGTTCTCTGTGTTACCCAGGAAACACCACGGGGAGGTAACCATGTGACGTTTCCTTTATATAAAATGACATCAGGAAGTGAGAGAATTAAATTCCATACGTAAAATTTGGACGCTAATTCTTTTGCACTTAGAATTGAATAATCGAGTTGGGACCCATTAACTTTTCCTATTTATGACATAATCAATGCCCGTGCCAAATGTCAAGTTTCTATGACATCGGGAAGTGAGCTAATTAGATTTCGTACGTAAAATGTGGACGTTAATTCTTTTGCGCTTAGAATTAAATAATCGAGTCGGGACCTATTAACTTTTCCTATTTATGACATAATCAATGCTCGTTCCAAATTTCATGTTTCTATGACACCAAGAAGTGAGAGAATTAGATTCCGTACGTAAAATTTGGACGCTAGTTCTTTTGCGCTAGAATTGAATAATCGAGTTGGGACCCATTAATGTTTCCTATTTATGACATAATCAATGCTCGTGCCAAATTTCACGTTTCTATGACACCGGAAAGTGAGAAAATTACATTCCGTACGTAAAATTTGGATACTAATTCTTTTGCACATAGAATTGAATAATCGAGTTGAGACCCATTAGCTTTTCCTATTTATGACATAATCAATGCTCCTGCCAAATTTCACGTTTCTATGACACCGGAAAGTGAGAAAATTACATTCCGTACGTAAAATTTGGACGCTAATTCTTTTGCGCATAGAATTGAATAATCGAGTTCGGACCCATTAGCTTTTCCTATTTATGACATATTCAATGCTCGTGCCAAATTTCACGTTTCTATGACACCGGAAAGTGAGAAAATTACATTCCGTACGTAAAATTTGGACGCTAATTCTTTTGCGCATAGAATTGAATAATCGAGTTGGGACCCATTAGCTTTTCCTATTTATGACATAATCAATGCTCCTGCCAAATTTCACGTTTCTATGACACCGGAAAGTGAGAAAATTACATTCTGTACGTAAAATTTGGACGCTAATTCTTTTGCGCATAGAATTGAATAATCGAGTTGGGACCCATTAACTTTTCCTATTTATGACATAATCAATGCTCGTGCCAAATTTCGAGATAATCTATGCTTGTGCCAAAATTCATGTTTCTACGACATTGGGAAGTTGGAGAACTTTTGGCGAGTCAGTCAGTGAGTCAGTGAGGGCTTTCAGCTTTATATATATAGATGTGTTATTACTATAATGTTCCCGCTGCTAAAAGGAGCCTTCTCCGATACAATGTATAGTGCTTCTAATATATTGTGATAT
Organism: Eleutherodactylus coqui; assembly: GCF_035609145.1. NCBI lineage: Eukaryota > Metazoa > Chordata > Amphibia > Anura > Eleutherodactylidae > Eleutherodactylus > Eleutherodactylus coqui. The sequence continues at coordinate 133,851,797 of NC_089837.1, read as the reverse complement.
ACAGAAATAGATCCCATCGCTAAATACCCAACTAGCTTACTTCATTTATATTACTGGTCTACTCGTATGGGGCTGAGGGACCTTTTAGGCCCTCTATAGATCAAGGTACTAGAGGAAACTACAACCTCTACCTCTAAGAGCTTATTCACAGGAGCATATATCGGCCGCTGTTTTCACGGACGGACGATATACGCTACCATCTGAGCTGTCCTCCCTCTTACTGGCTGTCTACCTCTCTCCTTCCTACTAAACCCCGCAGCCTCCCTGCCCCTTGTCCACAGCCAGCAATGAGAGGGGGCGGGGTGGAGCCTATGTCCGTCCCATCCTGCCCCCTTTGATTGCAAACAGCCAGAGGGGAGGAGAGAGGCAGAGAGCTGGTAAGGGGGAGGACAGCTCAGATTGTAGCGTATATCGGGCATTTGGGAAAACAGCGGCCGATATACGCTTCTGTGAATAAGCCCTAATGATGCCTTCAGTTAAAATGTGTAGTGGAAAAAGGTATAAAATAATAGGGTCTCCCAATCACCTTTCTGATCTTTAAGGCCGCAGTCAGATGAGCATCTTTTAGAGCATGTATAGGTGCGCTTAAAAATTGGCTCTATTAGAACCAATGCTTTCCAATGAAAGTGGTCACATGTCTGTTTTTTAGAGCTGCTAAATAATCGCACCTACAAAAAAAAGGACACGTGGGTGCAATTGCACCCTGTCGCGTGATTTTTCTACATGCAATGTGCGATTTTTTTTTAAGCATGGCTATTCATGTGCTAGAAAAATTGCTCGTCTGACCGAGCCCTTAGGGAACACACTATAAGGGCTTATTCACAAAAGGTGATTTTCATGTCTGTGTACTGTCCATATTTGCAGTTGAACACAGGCTGTCTGTACTTTGATGCATTATTGTCAATAGGGCTTTACAGATAAGGTTTTTTTTTTCATGGGCTGTAAAAAAACTAGTAGCATATCCTGTTCTGGCCCAACTTGTCAAATGACAGCTACTCTTTCCAAGTCAGTGGGTATGCAAAAAATGGAGCACACATGGAAGATATCTATGTGATCTCTTATTTTATCCCCTTAAGGACCTGGCTGTTTTGTACCTAAAGGACCCAAAGACTTTTTAGGAATTTTACCCATGTGGTGGTTTTACTGCACAATTTTTTTTCCTTCAGCTGCCAAAATTATTTTTGCTGCATTTTTTTTCATGATATATAGGGCTATTTTTTATATCTTTTTTCACTGACTTTTTTCAGTTTTTTAGTTTTACTGGGGGTAAAAAGCGAAAAAAAAGGATTTTTATTAACATTTATAGTTGTTTTTTTTTAATTAGTACATCTATGATAAAATAAAGTATGGATTCCTCATTTTGTTTTGGATGTTTGGATATATAATATGCATAGTTTTGGATTACAGGGTGCATATGGCGACTGTTTTGGTTGGCGTCGGCAGTATTAGTGTATCTTGACGCCACCATCTAGCAGAGCTGCAGAGAGCAGTGACAGGCCGGTGACGCCCCCTGACCCTGATTGGCTGGCGAGATAGCTGCACAGCAGGTCCTGGAAGCTCAGTATGGATATACCCAGGTTCCTGATGCAGTCCTTCCCACTGCTGCACTAAGTATTAATGTCCCCATTTTCATGCTCCTGTCCTCCCCGCTGCTTCACTAACTCTCCCAGGCTCCCCGCGCTGCAGTTTTCTGTTCCCCGGCCATCGCCCATCACTCACCTTCGCCGCTGAGGCTGCAGTCGAACGCCACTGATCGCCGATGTCCACATCGCTTTTGTCCCCTTGCGCACTCCTGCTTATCGCCGCTGGCCTTCTCTCCCCAGCGGCAGGACTGTGACCGCTGGGCAGGACTGTGACCGCTGGGTGTTGCGGCGCTTCTGACAGCAGAGCACCGGATCAGGCCACACTCCCAGACACAAGCTTTCTGCAGTGTTGCGGCTCCCTGGTGAGTGCACACCACTGGCTGTCACAGCGTATTTGTCCCGCCCAAGCGCAGGATCAGCCCTCCGTCCTAGGCACAGGCGGTAACTGTACCGGCCCAGGGGGTAAGGGGACACAGTGGCACAGGCAGCTACCGCTGTTGCCGGCAGCCAATATGTGACATTGATATTGCTTGCAAAGAGGGCGACCTTCTGTGCCTGCGCTGCCAAAGAGCTTCCATGGCGATCTATGCTTCTTATTGTAACCCCTTTTTTTCTCTCCATGTCTGCTCTGTGGGCTTCCAGGACCAGCAGGCCACATCGCTGTGCAGCCAATCAGGTACAGGGGGCGTCACCCCCGTCAAGCTTGACTCCATCAGGACTTCCTGGTGGCGTCAAGATACACTAATACCGGCGTCAGCTTTGGGTCATTTTTTTTTTTATGTAAATATTTTTATTTTATTCTGAAATTTTGTTTTTACTTATTTTGTAAGTATTTTTTTTTAACATCTATGAACCCCATGACATCATATAATACCTCTGGGGTGGACATGTCGGACATTTAGCACACATATTTCAACATTCTGGGGTTCATTTTGATAATAACCTGGCAGACTAGATGTCTGAACTGTTTACTTGTTATTAACGCAAGGCATTTGGAGAAGTCACGCTGACCTCTTCCCTGATATCTTAAGAATGTCTTAAAATGACTAGATTTCTCTATCATTACTAACAGAGCTGATCAGGGTCTGCTAGGACCCTGCAGTTGTGCTGTACAAGTGGGCTCCGGGCGGTCACGTGATCGCCGGGTCGTATAGCAGAACTAACATTTCTGCTTTCACTCTTTAGTGCATATCACTCATTGAGTGCTATGTTCACTAGAAAGGAGAAGACAGAAACGGTTAAACTAACAGCTGAGAACTTAATCTGCTCCTGCTTGATTGCAGAAGCAGAGACTCTAATCCCGCACCATATTTTTGCTATTGGCAGGGATTAAAACCCAGGACCAAGCGCCATATATTTACCGCACTTGGTCTTTAAGGGGTTAAATGATCAATGCTAAGCAACTCTAGAAAAACATTGAGCCTTCATGTTTTTTACGACATATGGATCCCACTGAGGTAAAAAAACAATCACACACAAAGCATATGCATGTGACACAGACATACACTGTCCATTTTTCATGCACCAAAATTGGACATTCTCTTCTGAATAAGACCTAGCAGTAAAGAAAAATAACTAGAGATGAGCGAGCGTATTCGACCACGCCCCTTTTTTGCTCGAGCACCGCGATTTTCGAGTACTTCCGTACTCGGGTGAAAAGATTCGGGGGGCGCCGTGGGTGAGTGGGGGGTTGCAGCGGGGAGTGGGGGGGAGAGGGAGAGAGAGAGGGCTACCCCCCGCTCCGCCACACCTCCCCCCGCCCCCCGGCGCCCCCGAATCTTTTTACCTGAGTACGGAAGTACTCGAAAATCGCGGTGCTCGATCGAGTAATTACTCGAAACGAGTAGGTTCGCTCATCTCTAAAAATAACCTAATAATTTTGCTAAAATAAAAAATAGACACAGCCAAGGGTCTTTGATCCCCCCAATCATTTCGGTAGCAGTACCCCCAATACAATGACCCTAAAATCAGACATGTTATTTTAATTAACAACAGATGATGGCAAACTCTAATAAAAAGTTTTGATAAGAGAAATCATTTAGAACTTTTTCACAAACTAAAAGCCTAATTGTTCTAAACAAGCAAAAAAAAATGCCTATAAATATACTAAGTAAAAAAAGGTAAAATAATCCATAAATAAAAGTTTCACTAAAATGCATTCATAAAGGCTAAACTGCTTCTGATCCTGAAACCCCAAATCCTCTGGACCAGAACAGGTTAAAGGATTGTGGAAACATGAACAGCAGGTGCCAGATGGTCATGGCGTAGACTTTGTACTGTAGTTTCAGATGCCAGCTTATATAAGTACATGACACGCTATGTATTTTATTGCCTGTAGCATAGCTACATGTTGCTGCTTTTCGGGATGGAGCACAGCTAAGTGATGATGGTGGTTAGCTGACAATACGACTTATCTGTCTAAGTGATGGGAGGATAATAGAGTCATTTTAGTCATGCAGCAGATAGCCACTATTTCTGGTAATGAGATATCAGGCTAAGAAGAAAATAATAAAAAGTTATGTGAAGCTTCACCGTATAAAGAGCAGCAAATGTTAAACTGAGTCGAATCAATATTTGCTGTGATCATCCGTCCTTTGCCTTTAAAATAGCAAGTGTTCTCTAAAACACAGTACAATGTGGTCTAGGAATCTGCTGCAAGGTTATTTAAGCATCTTAGAGCACTTGCCACCATTCTTCTGCAGACTATTTCACCTGCATCTATCTTTGCAGGGTGTCCCATAAATCCCCTGTGACATTGTGATCAGATCTCTATGGAGGGAATACCATCTGTTACAGAACCAAATGTCGTCTTCTTATTAAAATAGCGTATGACCTTGTCAATGTATTTGGGTTAGTTCTCCAGCCACATCGGAGTAAACCAACTAAGAGGGTTCTCTATTGCTCTACAATGAGCTATAAGAGGACCAGGGGCCCATTTAGTGTTTTTTTTTTTTTTTTGCAGAGGGCCGTCTGCTATCTGCTGCTGTGGAAAGAGATTCAGACCAATCGGATGCTTTTCTAGTGGTAATGCATAAAGATGTGCTTGGACTTACTAGGATTAAAGCAACCCTCTGGAGAAACAAAAAAGGCCGTACCGAACCTCAGACTACCTGATGCACATGGTGCATTAGTATACATTTGTAGTCTAAGACACTACTGCAAGCAGAAAATAGAACCCATTGATTTCAATGGGCTCACTCGTATTAATTATTTTCACTTGTGCATTCCATGTGCATGAAAAAAATGCAGCATGCTCTATATTTATGTGCATTTTCACACCAAAGGCCCCATAGAAGCCTAAGGTGTTTTCAATACCCATGCAATCGTGCAATACACTGGCCAATTCCATGGGAAAAAGAAAAAATCTGGAACAAATTAGGCTAAATAGTCTTCTAAATCACGGCCTTGCAAGCGCAAAGAGTACTGTAATATGCGCAAAAACATGCACAAAGGCACATTGTTCACACGCTTTTGCACTTACGCCTGTGTGAGGCTGCCCTTAAACTAATGGTAGTCAGAGAAGCCATGCGGCCATCTTTGCTTCTCCAGAACAGGAGGGTCACTTTAAAGAGTTGTCTGCTGGGGAATTCCTTTATATTAGAAGGACCCCCCAAAATAAGCAGATCACAGGGTGTCTCCAGCAATCAGCTGTAGCCTGTTCAGGAATCTGGTACCTAGCATCACCAGCTTCTTCAGAGCAAGAGGGACTCTCTGTTACTGAGCTCCACGCTTATAGATTAAGGTTCTATTGGACCAATTGCATTTGTAGACACTAAACTTGCACCTGTGTTCTTATTGGCCACTACTACCACACGTTGCTGCAGCATGTATACTGCCATTCAGCTCTTTATGGTAGGTACAGATGCAGCAATGATTAACAAGATCAAGGTCTAGTGATAACTTGATTTACAGCACAATGGTGCATTGTAGTTTAGTTATCATAATGCATTAAGTGTCAAATTAATGTTTGCTAAATCTGTAAATCTAAAGTCCAGGTAGCAAGATTAGCAACTGTCTTCTGATACTACAGGTCTCGCAGAATTTACTATCTGCCCTTCTATCTACCCTCTCTCTAACTGCTGTAGAACACAACCATGCCATTTTAATGCACACAAACATCTTCACATATTCATACATTTTCATTTACCATGCTGCTGACATTGGCTGGGGATCCCCCAATACATGCAATGGGAAAGTAAAGAGAAAAACCAACAAGACATGATGAGATAGGAAACACCTACTTACAACTTGCCCTCTATGTGCATAACACCTAAATATTCTTTCTTTCTTTCTATCTATCTATCTATCTATCTATCTCATATCTATCTATCTATCTATCCATCCATCATCTATCTATCTATCTATCTATCTATCCATCCATCCATCCATCCATCCATCTATCTATCCATCTATCCATCCATCCATCCATCCATCCATCCATCTATCTATCTATCTATCTATCTCATATCTATCTATCTATCTATCTATCTATCTATCTATCTGCCTGTTTACATTTCCTTACCGCTTACACAAAGTTGATGTCAAATGAAAGCTAGTCAAATGTTATAAATGTTTGCCATGTGATTGTACTTTGGATTTTGTGCCTATAGCTCTATACACCATCACCTTCTCTTGGCACTTCAGAAGTATTTATTCCCAGATTGCACCTGGATACAACTTGTAATCATTCCAAAGCTGACCAGGAACAACTTTAAATGCTATTCAGCTCTCAGGACACGATTGTTGACCCATAGCAGGCCAGCACTTAGTGGGGACATTCACGGGAAGGAAGTGCAGAGCAGGGAATTGTGGTAAATGTAGTCTCATGCTGCATTTCAGCAGAGATGTGATAGCCATCTTGGACAACAGCAAGGTGAGAAAACATTAATAATGGCTATGCAATTTACACTCAAAACCAGCTGTGCAAAAATATGACACAAACGCCTTTCATATCTGGAATTTTCAAAAATTCCACTTCACAACCAGAATACCCCTCTAACCCTTTCCAATCCACTGTCTGACGTCTTCCTACATTCTAATTGAAGCTTGTACAGCATCAATGTCAGAAGACATCTGACAGGGTATTCTTACCGTCTATTGCCAGCCACTCCACTGCTGGAGCCTCTCTGGAGCATACACACTGGCTTTAAACAGCAGATGGCACTGTTGTATAACAGCAAAAAGAGAAAGCCTTTTAGGAAACCCTGAATTCAAAATTGGATTGGAAAGGGTTAAGTGGTATTAGAGTGAAGAAATGTTACAAGACAACATAAGTATAGGGCATTCTTTAAATTACACCGCAAGGCTGCCAAATAACATCAAAAATACAATTTTTTGTGTGTGCGGAGTAATGAATTGTGGTTTGACCCTATCATAACCTCAGATTAGTTCAAGTCCTTATACGTTGCTTCAGCCTGTCAAGAATATTTACTGTCTTAATTATATTTAGTCATTTTACAAAAAGAGATTATGAATTTCTACTACCACTAGGCTTCCAGACAAAGGATAACTTATTAGCATACTGTTTGTTTGTGAAGGTCAGATTGTAATATTCAGTAGTGTCTAAGATTGTACAAAATTTAAGTTCTGTAAGGTCAATTTGCAATCTTTCAGGTGTTTTCTGTACAATATTAAGCCAGAACTAGCAGTGGAGCTTACAGAGATATATAATGGAGAAGCTTTGGAGTCTCCTTGCTACTTGTCTAATCTTCTCTTATGCTATAGGAATCTGTCTCCTTACAATCTGGTCTAACACAATGGATATTGTGGAGTTGTAAGGAATAAGCACATCAACAAAAATGCAGGCAGTGTTTAACACCAACTCTACACTTAGGGCTCAGTCACACGGGCACATCGGCACCCGTACACCGGCGCCGATGCGCCCGTGTGACTGAGCTGTTACTGCAGAAAGAAGACGGCCGTACCTGAAGACGGACGTCTCTCTGCAGCGCTGATGAAAGAACACATGACCAGCAATGAAGCCGATCACATGTTCTTTCCTGCGATGCTTCAGAGAGATGTCCATCTTCAGGTACGGCCGCCTGCTACCTGCAGTAACACCGGCGCCAATGCACCCGTGTGACTGAGCCCTTAAACAGGATTTCTAGGTAATGATTTTGACAGTGTCACCTTATCGTGATGAGTTGCAATTGTACCATTAGGGTACATACACATGTAACAGACTTAGGCTAGTTTTACATAGGCGATCGTGAGAAAATCGTGGAAAAATTGAGCCTTTGTTCCCACGATTTTTGAGCGTCAGTGATGCTTTTTTTTTTTTAGAATAAGCTCACATTGCTGCCACCCGTGATAAAATTGCGCTATTTTTTATCGCAAAAGTCAATAGGACTTTCTAATGTTAAAATCGCATCGCAAACGCACGTTTGTTGCATTGTGATGCGATAAAAAGAAGGCTCCATAGGGAAACATTGGAGATCAAAAATCGCACAAAGATAGAGCATGCTGTAATTTTTTGTTCTCCCAACATCACATCAGTGGAAACATCGCAGATGAGAAGGAAGCCATTGAAAATCATTGGTTTCATATTCTGATTTTTTTCTGACTTTCGTACAGGTAAAAAAAATCACGCAATTTTCTTGCGCGTGTGAAACCCCGGCTTAGTGCATCAAAATTTGTGTCAAAATATCTGCCAAAAACTGAATCAAAATCCACACATTTTGAGACTTATTTTGACGTGGATGCTCAACAGACTTCACTCCTTCAATCAAAATAGTGAAATCATCTGCAGATGCACATCAAAAACCGCATCAATGTCTACACAAAATGGTCAGATTGTGATACAGATGTTGGTGCAATTTTGCGTCATAATTCACAGAGCAATATATGCTGTGGATTTTAGTGCGGATCTGCATGCTTAGGATGCCCACTAATCATCAGAAACAGCAGAAGCAGAGATGCATGGAGCAGAGCAGGACTATGGGGCACATTTCTAAACTGTTTGAGCCAGTTTCTGGCATAAAACAAAGTTGCAAATTTTTGCACCAGTGGGTGCTTGCGTAAAAATTTGTGAGTTTTTCCCTTTATGTATGGCCACTCCAGACCGACAGATTTATCTATAATTTATGCCAGAAACTGACATAAATTATAACAGAAATGTACGGCAATGATTCCAATGCAACGAACTGTGAGGTCAGCCTCAATTACAAAATTAGGTGTGCATACCATAAGGAACACTGTTAGCTAATCCATGGGACTGTTGGAACTGCACTGAGATTGTACTGTTGAGCAAACTGCTTTTACGCATACTGTTGTTTCTGGACTGAGATATTATATAAAGGGCAGAGCATGAGCTGGAGATTGAAGAACCATTTTCAACAGAATTCGAACCCCGTGTTTCCAATTAAACCACATTGATAAGAATAGAGTGTTAAATGTTTAAAGATGAACTGTGTGCTGTGTTACCTGAACTGTATTTATGTTCTGCGGGACTGAATTCTGTACAGCCTTATTGATATTGTTCTTCAGGTACTGCTGTTATTTCATATTGTGCACAAAGTATTATTATTCCTAGGATCTAGGTAGCTGTAGCTAGCAATAAGTTGCTTAAAAAGAATAGTTTAATTGCTGAAGGATTATCACTTTTATGCTTTTGTTTGTAAAAAAATATTGTTCATTTTGGTTACTCCATCTGCTGCATCACATTCTGAATCCTGCGTTGCCATCCCACCACCCACAACAACTGTACCTTTTGTTTAAAAAGTTTCAGACTGCAATCTTCATTGTTTCATTAATTTTCAGACCCTCTGACATAGGCGTAACTATAGGGGATACCGGTTGCACCCGGGCCCAGGAGCCTTAGGGGGCCCATAAGGCCTCTCTTCTACATATAGGGAGCCCAGTCCTATGAATAGAGTGTTATAGTTGGGGGCCCTGTTACAGGTTTAGCATTGGGGCCCAGGAGCTTCAAGTTACACCTCTGCCCTCTGATATACAGTTTTCAACCTGCTCCTAATTTTAGACCTTTCTCATGTGTCCCCCCCAGTAAAACATACTGGAGATGAGTTCTGTATACCCAGGATTCTGCTGCCTCCACTAGCTCTCAAGCATCAGTGCAGCTTCAATCGTAAACTGTTTTCTCCTTCTTCAGTCCATAAAAAGATTTTTCTTGTATTAATAGAATGATTATGAGGAGTAGGTTATTCCCTACCCCTTCGCTACAAAGTCTGCTCTTTATGCTTTTCTCCCTATCTATATTCTACAGCACAGCTTGTGTGATCTGTCCTCCCTGAAGACGTGGATGCTTTACTCCCTCTGCACACTCTGATTTGCTGTTTACTACCTCCTCCCCTCCATACTATCTATAAGGGCTTAATTCACGTGTTTTACCACAATTTTATGTGCAGGAAAATCCTGCCCTCAAACCGCGGAGAATAGAACCAATTGATTTCAAAATAGGACCTGCTTTATCTTGTGGGTGTTTGTGCACCAAAGACCCCCATAGAGGTCTTTGAAAAGTGCACAAACACACATCTGCCTGCCCAGGTATGTGCATACCCATGATCATTGGCACTTTGTGAGAGGCTTATTAGCCATTTAAATCAAGGCAGGGTGATTCCCCCGCCCATGTGAACAAGCAGTGCCTGTGCGAATACGTTCAGTATTTGTGGCATGTGCACAAAGTACACTCATTCATCATGCAAAAATAATTTGCAGGAGCGAATGTATTGCGATATACACTAGTCTGTTTAATCTTTAATGTTAAGGAAAAAGAGAGAGAGAAAGCAGAGAGAGTCTGCACAGCCAGGAGCAATGTGCTATAAGGTTTATGTCAGGAGCAGCAAGACAGCCAGTTATGTGAAGAAGTTATACAAACTGTACAGCAGCAAAATAGTGGAAAATTTTTAATGATGCCTATTCAGAAAGTGGCTTCATTTTCCATATAGGAAGCAAATGAACATTAAAAAATAGTGCAAAGGTGCATTGCCTTTATTGCATTGCTTAAACATGTCTCCTGCAGGATAAATACTGGTAAGTCAAAAATTCACTGGATCCTGATAATATATTTGCAAATTTCTAAATCTTTGAACCCCTAATACAATCATTCAAGTGGCCGCAATCCTGATTTTCCCTTTATGGAATATATATCACTATGACAGTACGGTTTAATGCAGTGGTGACCAAATAGTAGATTGTGATCTACTGGTCAACCTCAAATCAGGGATCAGTAGATCTTCATGTTAGGTCACCAGACCAATCTCTTTCCGACCTCAACACAAAATTGGGAAATCTGCAACCTTTATGGTTTATGTCTCAGGCTTTTGAGTCATATTATAGTCTTGTGAGTCCTGACCAGTGCGATTAGCTGGTATAAATGTCACACACTCTTTGGAGCAAGTACACTAGGTGACTAACTATGGCTGCTATCACTACGATGGGGATTATGAGATTCTGAAAAATGAACAGCAACAAAAAAGTGCAGTAGGGTTTTCTACAGACTATGCCTATACAGAATGTACCTATCCATAGTCCACTGGTAAATCACCTAAATCATGCATTACAAAACACAGATCAGCTGGGGCCCATACTTGTACAAGGAGATAAGGAAGGATTATTTAATCACATGTATATATATATATGAATTTAGAGATCCTGTGTCAAACAGGAACACCACGCACCACAGTACATGACTCCACAATATGTTAAGAGGTAATCTTTGTCCCTTTAAATGTTGTCTAATCTGTGATGTTCAGTTGTTTAAGCAATAACACCACTAACAATAACAATTTCCACGATAATAAAATAAAGTGTCTTGCTGAAAATAAGCCTTGGTTGTGTTTATTCTCTGGTCTGATATTAATACACTATGTCCAATTTGTTCCATTTGCATTAAAGCTCATTGAACTAGCTACACTGATTGCATGTCACAATACCACTCTAGGTAATGCTTTAAGTATTGTGATAACATAAAAAATAGATTCCACTACAGCTCTCTGGCACAATCATGTTTTCAGACTTCAGACACAAAGCAGCTTGGAAGTAACATGCTGCAAGTCGTGAGAATCAACCTAGGTGTTTGCATTGTGGGTATAAGGAGAGAGGATAGACTGGTTAACTGATTAGCATATACTTTGAGTGGCATAGGTGGCACAATAGACACTGCAGGCTGCAGTATTGCTCGCAGAAATCCATTAGTTAAGAAAATATTTGATTGTGAATTCCTATAGAAATTAGCTTTTTCTGCATAATGTGCAAAATTATTACCCTATAATGGAAAAGTTTGAGAAACAATCCAACTCTTCATTCATCTTATTTTGTTTACTTGTGTATTAGTCAAGAATGTTCTGATTTTCTATCTTCCTCACCCAATGTCACCAGGGTGTCCTTGAGTCAAGTTATATCAGTGCCACCTGACAGGGTGCACTGCTGATATTTAAATACCTGAAGAAACCCATTTGGGCTCTTGCCACAATGTTACAATCTAAACAATTGTTCTCAAGACTTCCCAGAAAGAGATCTCTTAAGAATGCGACACAAACAATCACATTGCCATGAAGTGCCATTTTCAATGGAAATCCATTCCTCTTTTCGAAGATGCCTCCATTGAACCCTTCTTCACCCTCCCTACCATTCCTGCAGCAAGCAGTGCAGAATTGTTACCTGACAAATCCCTCTCCATGCTTGATGATAGTAATTTTTAGCTTTGTGATTTAACTGCACAACCTGAATGGGCATGGCAGGCTTTAGCATATAATCACAAAGGTCATTTGCCTTCTATAATTTTACAGACTGCATGCTGCTGGAACAGAACAGAGATGTGACTGCCCTTGCATAGGGTCTCTGCCATATAGCGTTACACTATGCAAAGAGCCTGCAGAAGATTGGACTATGAACAAATCACATTTTACTGCTAGCCTCTGCATAGACCATTTCCACTTTGGCATCTGATCAAACAGAAGCACAAATCAGAACCTACTGTGAAAGTAGAAGCCTAGTGAAGTCACTACTGGGAACTTGGTACAACAACACTGCACCCTTGGACATGTGAGGATCCTCAATCCCAGTGTCCTTTGCCATGTAATTGTAAGCCTGCTATCGCTATGCTTAAAAATCGTGGATCTAGTCATCACATCGAATGCCAATAGTTACAACCTAAGGGCTCCACCTATGACAACACCTATATATAGCATGGCAATGTTCAGTCCATACATAGAGGACTAATGTACTCTTATACCATCGTGCACAGTCAATGCTTGTGAGAAGAAATTATGATTGGCACTATACTCTGGAGAACCAGGTATAGAATACCTTAGCATGAAATCCCTAAGCAAAATGACAAACTCAACTCTGCTACATATCTCCATATGTTGTTTTTTTTCTGAAGTCATTGATAGGTAGATGTTTTCGAATTAGACATTTCCTGTCCTATTTCCTATTACCCTATCCCATTGCTACACATTACATGACATAACAAGAAAGATGAATTATACAGACTGTAGTTGTGCATGCTCTAGAAACTGCTACTCAGTAGTTTGTGCTCTGCTATGCTACTATGTAACATTACTACAGTACATAATTGCCTAGAGACAACTGTTAAAGCCACTCCTACACATATCTATATACATACATGCATCCCACATACACACACTCTTCATTGCATATGGTGTATACCCATACAGTGAATCATCAGTGCATATGCGGAATTTCTATTTTAGTCTAATGATTTTAACATGATGCATAACTCGAGCTTTATTAATATTTTAAGCTTTCTTATGATCTTGTAATTAGTACAGTAGTCCAGCATGCACAGCAAATGCGAGTGCATAACAGAAGAATGGCATATACGAGCATAGGTGATACATTAATTATACATATATACATATATTTGCACTGATAATGACACTGATATAAGCCATCAATATCGATTAAACAGAACTTTCTTTGGCACTAAAATGACACTTAAGAGCATCATTCACCCATATGATATCATGCAGTGTGCAATGACTCGGTGCCCCCCCCCCCCCCCCATCAAATAAATACCTGCTTCACCATTTCGGATACAGCTGACACCATCTTCCTTCTCTTCATTCAGTCAAATTGAATCCCCTGTCACAGTCATGGAACAATTGGTGCCAGGTTTGGAAAGAAACGTGACATTGCTCTCTGAAGGAATCTTCCTTTAAATCCCAGATGATGATTGAATTGACACTTAAGGCATGCAGCATGTAAGACTTACAAAATTTAAGGCAGGAAAGAATATTATAATGAGAAGCGATAGTAAAGATGATTATACAGCCTGGATTGCCATATGGAGCTGCTCTAAGAACCCGAAATGTTAGTACAGTTATTGCCATTTTTGGAAGAAAAACAGAAGGCAACTGGTTGCTAACACCAAAATTAGTGTATATTTCATCATTGCGGGGGTGTAGGAATTTTAGGACTGGAGTGTAGATTTCATGATTTATCAGTATGCTTTTACAAGATGTGTTTGCTCTAAAGTGACAGTCTGAGTGCAGTTTTTGGACTAGTGACGAGTTAATCACTGTCCAGTAAGAGAATCAGTCCCAATTCTTGTGCATCTCAAATCTGGCAAATCGATTCCCTCATCTCACATAGATAAGCATAGTTAGAAATTGCCTTCTACATTGATTCTGCAAGATGAGAATCAGCCAGATATGTTGCAAAGCTCAAAGCTGTCACATCAGTTCTACTATCTCTATCCTGACGCCTGCCTCTATATCATGGTATTGTGTAAAACTGTACATATGTATTATGAAAGAGCGATGATCACCCGGGATACCCCGCACACCCACAAAAAAATGCCTGGGCTTCCCAATGCTCGCTCACGTCATAAACCCAGGCGCTCCCCCTCCGCTTTCATCTGCTCTCCTTCTTCCAGCTTCTTTCCACGATGCTAAAGGAAAAGAAAGATAGACATAGACACAAACAAAAAGATAGGCTCAACTGGAGAAATATAAAAGCAAAGATAATGAGGTGTAAGGAATCCGGGAAATGAGATTGTTAGATGTGACGTGAAGCTTTCTACTCACAATAGAAAGGAGCGAGAAAAAAGTGAGGAGGCATTGGAGGAGACAGGTGAAGACAGGGAGGCAGAGGTAGAAGCAGTGTGAAGATGCTTGACTATGATCGACTCTCCCAATTATCGGTTGTCAGCAAGGGAGGGGTGCAATAGGGGCGAAAAAAAAAAAAAAAAGAAGCCAACAAACGGGAAAAGCCATAGAAGAGGTTGAAAGAGAATAAATAGGAGGTAGACAATTGAAGCAGTGGTGTGAAGATTGTTGGATTTGTGTCAAATTTCCAATGATCTGTTGCCTACGACTGGGGGAGGAGGAGGAGGAGGATAGAGGGGTGAGGAAAAGAAAAAGATAGAGAGGGGGGAGACGAAAAGAGAGGGCGAGTGAGAAAGACCTCAGCAGGCAATGTTGGACAGAGAGGCTGCAGATTCCTAGCTGGCTCCATTGAGCATACTGAGAGGCAGATCTGCATGTTGAAGCAACCCATTGAAAACACAGAGCAGCTCACAGCACACTGCACATTGCACATTCCCAGCACGTCCCTAGCTCATTTTTTTTTCTTTTTGCCTCAGACTCAGTAGGAGCAGATAGGAAGAGAAAGACAGAGAGAGGGAGAGCCAGCAATCCTTAAACTCAGCCTGGATGTGCTAAAATTCACCTGCAAACTGGTAAGTACATCATTGCATTCAATCTCTAGCTACTCTTGTTTGTCAGCGACCTCCAATGTGATATATATCTTGCAGAGATATTTATATATATACATAGATTTGCAGATGGGAGCACTGCTGCTGATGCTGCTGTTGCTGCTGCTGCAATATAACCCTCGGTCTTTCTCCCTCCTATGCTATTTCAAGCAATCTATTTACTGCCTGGATTGCTTAACCAGAAGCTCTGCTTCTTTCTTCTCTGTCATTCTAGATGTGGATATAGTAGATATTTTGAAGTTGATTGTAATTATTGCAATCTCTCCATTGAATGCACATCACACAGGAAATGCAGTAGGATGCAGGTGCAGTGGACCAGATCTTATAGTAGTTCATGCAGCAATGTATATATTTGGGATGGTGTTAAGAAGAGGTAGACTGAGTACAACGAATCGGTGATTTCTTTATTTGGTTTGATATCGAGAGTTTCAGCCAAGTCTGTTCCCTCACTTTTGTACTCTGAAAATGTATAGGTATTTTGCCTGTGAACATCTCTGAGCTAGCTTCACGGGTTGGTCTGTGGTGCTGAAACCTCAGTCCCAGAGCAAGGAAGGCAGAGCATTTAAATCATGGATCATCCCAGACTTAGCTGCATTTTGCTGTCAGCTCCCCCTTAGATTGGGAGATCATGTGGGCATGTGGTGTGGGCAGATTAATTATCTGTACATTCTTTTATCTATTAATGGGTGTTTAAGGCATGGAATATCCCTGGTATTAATTTCTTCTTTCTCTGGTTGGAATCAGCAAATCAATCACATCAAATGTCCACACAGACATTTTGCAGGGATCAACAATGAAGATTTTGTCCTTATTCCAGATAAACTCTTTGGGATGAAATGCATGCATTAATCTTCTATTCCTCGAATTGAGCATTATGTATATTTATCTAGGTACTTAGGTAGAGGAGGAGATACTGATGCTATTTCTGTCATTATTACTGCTGCCTGTGACTCATGAAAAATATAAGGTTCGATATTTATATGTCACTGGTTCTATTAATCTATTTGCGTATATATGCAAAGCACCGTGCTTAATATGGTATGTATATTTAGGGACGGTCTTATCAAGTGGCAATTATGTAATACAGTGCATTAAAGCAAATTGCATTGCATAATTGCAGATTTACACGTTAATGTTACAGTGTCACAAAAACTATTGTCTATATTTCATGATCAAACTGAAAGAATTGCTTTAAATTGTGCTACGGTGCTTCGAGCCAGCATACATGTCTAGAAAAGCTCAATAATGTCAAATCTCTATTTTCTTTGTTTTTCAGCTTTTCTTACAGATCAAAAATGAAACCATCTCCAGCAGAAACCCGTCTAAATGGACGTATATTGTGGATAATTCTTTTAAGCACAATTGCTCTCGCATGGACTACACCAATTCCCTTGATTGAGGATTCAGAGGAAATAGACGAACCATGCTTTGATCCTTGTTACTGTGAAGTGAAAGAGAGCCTTTTCCACATTTATTGTGAAAATAAAGGATTTACAAATATTAGCCAGATTTCAGAGTCCTGGTCTCGACCCTTTAAACTGTACCTTCAGAGAAATTTGATGAGAAAATTGTACACCAACAGTTTTCTTCATTTGAACAATGCCGTGTCTATTAATCTCGGGAACAATGCATTGCAGGACATTCAGGCAGGAGCCTTTAATGGTTTGAAAGTTCTGAAGAGGCTTTACTTGCACGAAAACAAACTTGACATTTTTAGAAATGACACTTTTATGGGGCTGGAAAGCTTGGAGTATCTACAAGCAGACTATAATGTAATTAAAAGGATTGAGAGTGGGGCCTTTAGAAATCTAAATAAGCTGAGGGTATTAATTCTCAATGATAACCACATCCCCTTGCTTCCAACAAATTTATTCAAGTCTGTGTCTCTAACACACTTGGACTTGCGTGGAAACCGATTAAAGATCCTTTCTTACAGAGGTATGTTGGATCATATAGGCAGAAGTATTATGGAAATTCAGCTAGCTGAGAATCCTTGGAACTGTACTTGTGAGATTGTGCAGTTGAAAAGCTGGCTGGAACGTATTCCTTATACCGTGCTGGTTGGGGACATTACATGTGAAAGCCCCTTTCACTTTCATGGCAAAGATCTAAGGGATATAAAACGAGGTAAACTTTGCCCCTTGTTATCAGAAAGTGAGGTTGAGGCGAGTCTGGGTATACCCCAGCTACCTTCAAGCAGAGAAAACACATGGCCTACTAAGCCATCATCTATGTTGTCATCCTTTCATGTCACTGCTTCTTCTGTGGAGTACAAGACATCAAATAAGCAACCCACTACTACCAAGCAGCCCAGAGCTCCAAAACCTCCACCGACACCAAGAGGCCTTTATCCGGGCCCAAATCAACCTCCTATAGCTGGCTACCAGACTAGACCACCCATACCAATTATCTGCCCAACCGGATGTTCTTGCAGTTTGCATATCAATGATTTGGGTTTGACTGTAAACTGTAAAGAGAAAGGAATCCACAATATTTCCGAACTGCTGCCTAGACCTCTCAATGCTAAGAAGCTTTACTTGAGTGGTAACTTAATACAGAAAATCTATAGGTCTGATTTTTGGAATTTTTCTTCTTTGGATTTATTGCACCTTGGAAACAACCGAATATCTTACGTCCAGGAAGGAGCCTTTATCAATCTCCCTAGTTTGAAAAGCCTGTATTTGAATGGGAATGACATTGAAAGGCTGACGCCTGGCATGTTCAGGGGTTTACAAAGTTTGAATTATTTATATTTTGAGTATAACATGATAAGGGAGATCCAGCCTGCTGCTTTCAGTCTAATGCCAAATCTGAAGTTGCTGTTTCTCAATGACAATCTGCTGAGAACACTCCCAACCGATGCTTTTGCAGGCACTTCACTGGCAAGGCTAAATCTTAGAAACAACCACTTTCTTTACCTTCCTGTGGCTGGAGTCCTGGAGCACCTTAATGCCATCGTGCAGATTGACTTGAAGCAGAACCCATGGGATTGTTCCTGTGACATCGTTCCTCTTAAACAGTGGATAGACACCATCAGCTCCGTCATTGTGGTTGGTGAGGTGTTGTGTACAAGCCCTGAAAATCTGACAAACAAGGATCTAAAGTCAATAGAAATGGAAGTGTTGTGTCCAGAGATGCTGCATGCTACCATTTCTTCAGCTTTTCCTGGAAACATGGTGCCCACAACCTCTTCAGTGCTTGATTACAGCACACCAGGGGGTGCCATTCCACTTTCAGTCCTCATCCTCAGTCTCCTAATACTCTTCTTCTCTGCTGTTTTTGTGGCTGCAGGCCTTTTTGCTTTTGTGCTGAGAAGGCGCAAGAAATTGCCTTTCAGAAAAAGACAAGAGGTTGATTTGACTGGCATCCAAATGCAGTGTAGAATTTTTGAGGATAGACCGAACAATTCCCCAGAGAAGGCTCCTGGCCATGTGTATGACTACATCCCACATCCAGTAACCCAGATGTGTAACAATCCCATCTACAAACCTAGAGAGGAAGAGATGGGGGACGAATTTTCAGAAACAAAAGAAAATAACACAAATTATAGGACCTTAATAGAAAAAGAGAAAGAGTGGACCATGGCAGTGTCAAATTCTCAGCTTAATACTATAGTTACTGTCAATCAAAGTGGGGAAGTACCAAGTTTTCATGAGAATGGGGTAATCTTTCCTGGCATAATTGACCGGGAACGGCCAGCCCCCACGGTGGGGTTTGTGGACTGCATTTATGGCACAGTACCTAAATTAAAGGAGCTACACGTACACCCGCCTGGCATGCAATACCCTGATTTACAGCAGGATGCCAGATTAAAAGAAACCCTACTTTTCTCAGCTGGAAAGGGGTTTTCAGACCAAACCCAAAGTGAATACCTCGAGTTAAGGGCCAAACTCCAAACCAAGCCGGATTACCTCGAAGTCCTGGAAAAAAATACTTATAGATTCTAATATTGTATAATTTCATAGCGCCCAAAAAAACGCATGATTCAAGATGATACCGTTATGCTCCCCAAATTCTTTTGGAGGAAGGGCCATACTCTAATCATAATTAATTGAAGTGCCTTCGCAGACTTTTGCCAGCAATGTTATCAATCATTATTTTTTATATAGGAATCTAAGAAACTTGACTGTGCCATGTAAGGTATGGGGATGTTTGTACTGATCCTGATAAATAATTCCACGTGTCCTTTTTTGGCAGTAACTTAAACCTTTTCAATTGAGGGTTTTTGGGGGGAGGGGGGATAGGATGGCATTGTGGCTTCCTAATACAAAGAAATGCCCATGGCACAGTTCCTGTAAATTGATGCAGTTTGCTGCATGCCTGAAAAAAAAAAAAAACTGCAAAGGGGTTAATGCTCGAATGTTCTCACTCAAACACTAATGCTCATCCACTTTCTTTTATCTACAATTCAGCATCCAACAACCTGGATTCACTGCAAAGCATCATGGTTTAATGTATATTTGATTTATTTCATTTTGCAATGCAGAAAAGTAATGTACATGAGACAGCTAGGGATCAACATCTTTGTGAATTCATGATGATGCCAGGATATTTTTCTGCAGCTCTTTGCAAGTTATTTAGCAATGCTACTGGGTACGTATCACTAACAGCTTTGTAGGAAGCACTTTTAATGTCTTCTCCCTCCCCCCCTCTCTTACTCTTTAGCCTATCCCATACACAAAGATTTTACAAAATGTGCATATATTTATTCTGTAATTTCAGTGAATATTAATTGTAAAGGTAATGTTTAATCAATGTATAGTGATTATGCGTCTGGTATAGCTTTCCTAATAAAATAATTTAAAACAGTACATACATATACCAATATATACAGATAAAAGGCTTTATGATCGGATTTAGCTATGCCCAGCCTAATTTATGTCCATCTGTCAAAGATGTTACCATGCTGACTAACATTGATCACTATTTCATTGCAATCAGTGCATGATATAGAGGTAAAACCCATGAGAAGAAGACACCTGCTTTGATACAGTTTAGTTATCCTGGACATCCATAGCACTTTAGAGTCTTTTACTGATTCCTCAGTAGTAAAAGGATAAATAATTAACAGTCCTCTGGATAATGCTAGATTCAATTCTAGGAGAATTGGAAGTAAAATATTACTTACCAGGGTAGAACCATTTAATTTATTTGTCTCTGTTGAAAAATGACTGCCCTGCTATATACTCCCTGTAGTCGATTATCTGGGGATCACCACAGTGCATTTCGGAGCTATTCTGGATGGATACAATGTACACAATACAGTATATGTGTTCTTCGAGGTATAGGTTCCATATATAGCACAATGAAAATTGAACCTTATATATATAAAGTATAAATAAATCTATGAGAATATATTTAAATATATATATAACAGGGGCCATAAATCCCTGAGTTGAACCCAAAGAAAATCTAATTCCAGAACTGGTTTGTTTTTAAAGCCAGAGATAAAATAAAATGCATTCATATATTTGAACAGCAGGGGGAGCTTTAGTCTAACTATTGCACATTCTGAACAGCACCTGGTTCTTGGCTTTAGAGCTGTGTATTATTCCTGTATTGCGGCCATTCCTGGATCTGTTCTCCTCTGCTTCATTTCCTGTCTAATTTAAGTCTCTAATGAAATCATTACTGTACATTGAATGTAAAACCGTCAGATGTCACTAATGCCTTACATAAATATGGGGAAAATTAACAGAGAATGTGAAAAAAAGTATAGCTTGTCATGTTTTGGTTTTGCTGCATAACCATCCGCCGTGTAATTCACATAACACATTGCTTTATGTTGTTGTAATGTTCTACTAGATTGCATATATGCACGTTTCGGTACTGTATGTATCTATGTCTATACTTGGTACATACATTGCTTCATTGGTATCGTTTTACTTCCTTTTTATCTTATCACAATTCCTGCTCTTTATAGTTTGCAAAGTAAGCATCTTCATCTGTATCGTCATCGTTATCATTACCATCATCACCATGCAATGTCAATGACATCATTGCTGAGGGTGTATAGTAGTATATAGGGGGTTCTTCACTTAATTGCACATGCTGTATTGAAAGCTATAATCTGCTCAGTGAGTTTATGTGGTCACCACAATTGTATCATAGCATACCATTATACAGCAGTATGGTGCAGCTGGCATAGATTTGGAACTCAGGGTCAACATTTAGCACTGTTACTATAAACCATTCCTCCTGAAGTTATTCCTGGGGGGTTCTAGTCCAGCAACACTCTAAAGCTGAGCACCAGGGGGAGGTTTTGTTTATTGACAGCTGAGGTCCTGGCGGTTGCCCATCAATATTCTTGCACATTTTATTGAAACATCTCCCTCCTCATTAACAATGCACTTTTCTTGATTTAATTCCATTTTAATTATCTTCCCTCTTTTTTTTTTGTTCCAATGGCTGGAATCATTTTGCTTAGCAATACATTGGTTATGTTCAAAAAAGTCCAATATTCACTCTATAGTGCTTATGACTGCATTGAACACTACTATATCTAGGCAGCATGTGCATATTTAAAAAAAAAAATCAAAATGCAAGGCCAAACACTTCTTACAACAGTAGTCCATAAACTCCATGCATGCATTACTTCACTGTATTTCTTTTCTTGTTACACTTTTATGTGCAATCCCTAGTGTTACTGGTGCTGTAAACATTTTAAACCGAGTGGTCATCATAATCCATAAAGTACAATACAAAGTTATGTTTATATATTTTGTTAAAAAAAAACAAACAAACAAGAAATCAAAACAAATGCAACAAAAAAAAAGAAGAAAAAAAACAGAAAAATAAGAAAACACTCCCCCACCCCCACAAAAAATTAGAAAAAAAAAGAGAGATAAAGCAAGAAATTCTTTACTTGGATAAAGGGACTCTTTCCAGCCCTGGACGGTGCGGAATTCTATTTATTCAGTGGAAATAAATTTATTCTTTGAGAATGGAAATTTTATATTAAAGGAGATACTTTTTGGCTTACATTTTGTTTTTATTTTCTTATGTAGGAAAGTGTTTCTTTGTGCTACAAATTTGATGCTGCATTTGTGGCTTTTGTGTGTGCGTGCGATGTCTGTGGGGGAGGGCAGGGGGCGTTGATGTGCTCAGATTTTCATTTTGTCTGTTGCAACATTTTGGGATTGCTCTGACTGGGAGCTGTAGCAGCAGACAGAGCAATCACTGTCTTATTTATCTCACTATGAAGAGTTCACATTTTCTACTGATCAATAATGAATGCACAAGCCTTATCTTTTTAAACTGATACGACTAGCACCAGTCATGATAAATGACAATATTAATACTGAATTCTGGCATCGTATTGCACAAATGCTGACATGTAGATTGATATGTCAAAGCAAAGATTTCCCAATACACTTGTTAAAAAGGTACCGCTATCGATTCAAATTTTGTTATGGTTCCCGAGATTTCTTTTCGATCATTTGGTTGACCATAATGATGAACAGTTCACAGGCCATCTTTCTCTCATCAACAAGTCCTACCTATTACTAGACATAGAAATGAATTGATGCTCCCACCAGTTCAATAACTTGCTGCTGTTGTTTGCTCATTTGGTATAGCTGCAATTGTAATTGATGAAAATTTGCATAAGTCACTATTCCTGTGTAACTAGCAATCTGTTCTTGAGGGGAACTTGTCTTTTAGTTATCGGCAGATGTCTTAGGGAAGGTACATAAGCTGACACTGATTCCCAGGAGGAACGTCTGAAGAACTTGAGGAAATACCCTTCCCCTTAGTAGTGCTGGCCGGAGTTAACCACAGTGTGGAATTGGCAACACAAAGCTTCATCGGAAATCATTGATTTCAATGGAATGCTTGCAAAAGAAATGCTGTGTAGGATATTCCAAGGGGTAGAGGTGTTTTACCAAGTACACGTTGATGGACTCCCATCTTCTCTATGACATCTGCAATAACTAAGTGAAGAATTTCCCCTTTGGATTGTGAATTATTTTAGACCATTCCACATGAATTTTATATCCAGGAATTTTCCCATATGTTTCCCTACATTTTCATAAATGGTAGTAAAAGTTTACATTTGTCCCATTTATATTAGTGGGATATCAATGCACTATGCAGTTCCAGTATTTTGAGTTGTGTTAAGAGACAGATTTATCTGCATGCTTCTATCATTCATATCATAATGCCTTACAAGTTTTGTTTCACTGCTTGTCTATCAAAGTCAATGCTACAAGCCGGTTGGTTAATGTATTATATTATTTATATGTCCATACCGTGCAAGGATTAGCATTGCATTTGTAAATTGCATTTTGGAGAAAGTACTTGGGTATTTTCTTGACGACTATAAATAATGCTCTAACTATTCCCCACTGTGTCTGACACGGAACTGAGCAACGTTACTGTTTATCACAAATACTTGGTCATATGCCTCTTAATGAACTTGTCATACATGTCTTAATAAATCCTGCAATGAGGTTTTGTTACCGGCATAAAGTGTAAAAATATATTTATACAAGAAAAGGTCAATGGAATATCCAGGAGAACAAATAAACATTTTAATTATTGACAATGGGTTCACATTAGTCGATTATCATTTTGTATATTTACTGCTGATATTTTTCTTCTCTTTTCTCTTAATCTAAAGTCTCTGGTGTTATCTACAATCGCAGTAAAATGTGTCTTATTGTGCCTTGTAAGCGGATGGGCGAGAGGCTGACTGTAATATTCTCCAACAGGTGCACAGATAGGAAGGACAGAAAGGTATTTGCCTCATAGTCATTGTCTTATCTAACCCCGTTTTAGATATATTTCTGTACAGATTTGTATATGCTCTTCTCACGAGCTGCACCATTGATGTTTTCTACTTTATGTATACCAGGGTTTGACTAAAGAAATCTTTGTATATTTACTAAAACTTGGAGTAAACGACATATTTCTATCTGAGAGAAAGCTCTGCACAAAGTTTTACTACATATTTTTGGATGAAAGTTGTTGATCGTTGATTTATCATTTGCATCTGTCACTTAGGGCGGCTTCACACAGGCATGCGTTTTTGGGCGCAATTTACACGTACAATACGCAGAGAATAGAACACAGTGATTTTAATAGGTTCATTCTCATTTTCCGACTTTGTGCAAAAAAAATTGGACATGCTCTATTTTTCTGTCCCGTTGCACACCAAAGATCCTTATAGAAGTCTATGGGGGGAGGGGGTGCAAATGCACGTGCGATGGGAATGCGCAATTCTGAGAAAAAAGAAAACATCTGGAACTCTTTAGGCTAAGTAGCCATTTAAATTCATTTGGTATACGCAAATGAACATGCCCTGCATGCGCAAAATGTACAGTTGAATATGTACAGTTGATACGTGCACAAAAAAAGGCTTGTACATAGCGCTAATATGTTGTGCTAAGGCATTCACAAAAGCATACTCCCGTGTGAAGGAGGCCTTAGGTAGAACATTTTTACCATGCTGAGCTGTTTTACATTTCTGTATGTATGAGCATACATATGTATTTGTGTATATTTAACTAAGTTAGAGTGCTTATATACCGGGTTCCAAGGAAGGAATGTAGTTTTTATACTCAGTTGGCTCCTCGTTTCTGCGCTGTCACCCATGGAAGTCAGCGCCAGTGGATTCAGCTCTGCATGTTCACACAATGCGTACATGCACGCACAGAGGACTCATTTCTGTAGCACCAACTTCCATGGGTAACAGCACTGGGACAGGGAGACGGGTGACTATAAATACTAACTCTCCAAACTCCACAGAAACTGGCCTATGAACATCATACGTTAGTTCACGGTGCTCATAGTTTGTGACGGATTCCCTTCAAACGTGGTACAAGTGTCAAAACCATATGAATAGCACAAGGTTTCCTAGTCGGTATTAGGTATTTTATGTCATGAATGATCCCAGAGGGGTTGAGAATGAAGGGGGATGTTTTTCAATCCCATTCTCTTTCTGGGAGCCACATACTACTACTAATTTTAAAAAATGTAAAAATTTTGAAAATGAAGGGTGTGGATCTACTGCTACAATCACACGATAGTACAGTGGGTGCATATTTTTACCGCTTCTTGATGCAGATTTTCTGTTTGCTTGTTTCTTTTTCTTATTGCAGGGTTATCTGGTTCAGACAAAAACATTTTTAGATTCTCTAATAGGGAATTTTGAGCTTCTACAATGTAGTCCCTTGTTCAAGATCCTCATCTATTAACCAAAAGAAAACCAATGAAGTCCATGCATCACTTATACGGCCACTTTGGAATCTGTGTCATGCTTAAAGGAGTTATTCAGCCCAATGTTCTTTTTTGAAACGTGCTCAGTATGGTAGAATAGCGTAAAAAAGGCATACACACCTCATATGATTCATCACTGCTCCGGCTCTGATGGTGCTGGTTCCTTGCTGCTCTATACGCCCCACTACAGTGATAACATCCTAACAACAGGAACGGATGACCAGTTTAGACAATTACCAGCTCACATTGGCTGGTGAAACGCTGCAGCAGTCACAGGTCCCATTTTTGGGATGTCATCACTGCTGCCACAAGAAGTAGAGAGCTGCAGGGTATTGGACGCCATCAGAACAGGAGCAGCAGAGGATTGGATGAAGTGAGTTTTTTTTCATCATGCTGAGCACGTTTAAAAAAATTGAGCTTGGTATCCCTTTTAAAATTGAAGACCCATCCTCATCAATAGTTGATCAGCTGGGACGTCAGCTGATGAGCCCCCCCCCACCGCCCCGGCAGTCAGTGCTACAACACACAGGGGTATGGAGTAGTAGCTGCTACTCTGACCCCACTGTAGTGGCTGTAGGTGCAGCTCCCATTGATTTTAATGAGACTTGCACGTGCAATTGCAAGTATTGATGACCTATCCTGATTATTCAGCCAAAAGATTTTTTCAAACCTGCTCAGGAAATTAATAGTATTTGCCTGAAAAACTCCTTTAACTTTCTCACTGGTGGTGCAGCAAGAAAGTTAAACCCTAACTGCCAAAGTCTTCCATAGATTGCAGCTAATTTCTGTGGGTCCCAGTAGTCCTGTGATTAACTTATCAACAAAAGTGCATTATTCAAAAAGAACAAGCCATTCAGTTGTTAATACAGTGCTTGTAACTTTTACGTGATATTTGATTCTGGCAGGGGACCTGTGGTTTACAATGTTTGTTTGTGTACGGTGGTGGATTTTGCTACAATTGGAGATCTCATTATATAATGTTTCTTTTGCTATTTATTTACATCAAAACCTCTCTAAGTAGGCAGTGAGGAAGTCATCTGAGAAAGAAAATCTGCAGTAAATCATTTTACTTTGAAAGCCTTGCAGATGCTAACAGATGGAGCACAAATGACTGAACACTGTTATACATTGAAGTCAGCCTAATATATCAACCTGGGGAATTGCCATTAATTTGTAGTTTTCATTTGAAGTTCTGTATAGTTCTCATTCTCAGTTGTGTGCAATTCTATTTTCTCTACATTTCCTACTGTATGTATATATTTTCATTTCCCCATGCTGATTACTGTAGACTGTTATGCATCAGAAAGTGTCCTTGTTTCCCTTAGCAACTGGAAAGGGGGGGGGGGGAAGTTTTACTGGAAAGGGGCAATGAGAACTCTGCTTGTTATATGTAACAAGAAGACTTTTTCTTAAAATTTGGAGCCATGGTATACAAGGCTACAACCTGACATTCCATAAAATTAGGGCACTTTTTTTTCCAGTGCCCATAAAAAAAGATGTGTTTGTGATTTTTTTGAGGCTGGTGGTACTCGAGTAGGCTATTATGACTGTAATTAATGTAATTTTACAACTCACAGTAAAGACTGGTAATGAGTTCATATCAGTATGTGACTTGTAGACATGTACCACTTATTGTCTGTGTGTCCGTAAAAAATGTTGACTTTCCGTGCATTTTTGAATATATTGTCCAGGAAAAAATCATTCAGGTTGGCAACTCAGGTGGTATATATGTCCATTACATGATTGAAATGCTTGGCTATTAAGACGAATGGAATTTGACAACTTGAGTAAATAAGCAACAATATTTGTTGGAAAAGATTATTACTGCCTGCCATGATATACTGCTGTGCACAGCAGAAGGAACAGCTACAGTTCATGCAAGTATATCGTTAAACACAGTGGGTAGATGACCACTATTTGCTAACTTCAGATGTTTCAAGTTTACTTTAAGCCTGTTGCCAAGCCAAGGGTCTGCATTTATGTGATAATTATTCAATTAAATGCAATTACGTCATTTTTTAAGAAGCAGTGCCACTCTTGTCCATGGGCTGTGTCTGGCATTGCAGTTAATTCACTTAAAGAGACTGTGTCATCTACTTTTAGCCCTATAAGTTAAGCTTATGTGCTAATAGTAGGCAACCTATGCAGTCTGGGGAGGTAAGTGTTATACTTACCTCCCCTATCATTCCCCTGATGTCAGCACTGGAAGATGCTGCTCGGTGCATTGAACCACTCTGCTAAATACCCCACCTTTTCTAATTTTACTAAGTAGCGGCTTCCAGCACTGACATCGGGAGAACAACGGGGGAGATAAGTATAAGACTTACACCCTTGGACTCAGCGGGTCACCTACGTTTAGCCCATAAACGTAGCTTATAGGGCTAAAAATAGGTGACCAAGTCTCTTTTAATAGGGTTGGTCTCTGACACCAAACTCATCCCAAAGTTGGCACTGTTTCGGAAATGAAAAATATGGTGTAGACTTTGTGCTTTCTTTCAGTTTTGCGTCCCACTAAATTAAACTTTTACCTTACTTATTGTTACGTATATGAGATATTGTTGGGGAATTCTTGCATGTGGACTTTTCTATTATTGCTTATGCAGATGAGAATTTGGTCTCATATTGTACTTGTTATCATTATATTGAGTGGTTTTGGTGCTGTCTGACAGCAAGCACTTTCGGTGCAAAAACATTAAACCATTTCAACTCTTAGGTTAGAGCTACATGTCAATTTTGGCAGCAGCAGGAATCACTGCGACATCACACTGCCATTGAAAATAGTGAAGTTGCAGTGCAAGGCATATTGGATACTTTGCAACCACAATATTGTGGTCATAGCAACTTGTGACTTGCACTCCATTGAGGTTAATGACAATGCGGTGTCACTGCTCTACTCAGCAGTTTTGGTCTCATAACAGGCGTCGTGGCCAAAATCATTGTGTAGCTCTAGTCTTATAGTGTGTTCTTAATTGTGCACATTTCTGTGCTTATTATGGCGGTACTGTTGCCACCGATGTTAAAACCCATGAAACCTAAGTTAAATATGCTGTAATTAATCAGGTAGGAAACTTTTGAATTGGAACATAATTGTATAAGGCTGCATTCGCACAGGCTACAAAATCTCGTTACAATGTGAAGCCCATGGTTTCCAATGGGTTCTTTCATATTAGCGATGTTTTATAGCAAGATCTTGTAGACCGTGCGGATGCAGCCTCAGGCTTGTTTCACACGGGCTACAAAATCTCACTACAAAACGCATGTATGTAAAGCCCATGGTTTCCAATGGGCTCTTTCACATGAGAGATGTTTTGCAGCCTGAAAGAACTCATAGGAAACCATGGGCTGCACATACATGTGTTTTGTAGTGAAATTTTATAGCCTGTGTGAAACAGGCCTTAGTGATTAAAATTGAGTCAGTAATGTTGAGTCACTATGTTAAAAACGTACAATTGTGAGCAGACCCATAATAACACTGCCAGAAATGAAATCATGCAATAAAATAACAAAAGAAGCAATATTTACCTATCTTCTTCTCCCAGGAAACTGTCAGAATGGCTTCTGCGGGGCTCCAGGTCTGTACTGACAGCAGAAGTCAGGGGACCACTGTAGCCAATCAGAGGCCACAGTGTCACTGCTCAGAACACCTGGCATGTGAGCGCTGATGCCAGAAGAACAGGCAATTGTGCTGCAGCCTCTGATTGGCTGCAGCAGTCACCTGACTTCTGCTGTCAGTACAGACTGGGAGTGCTGTGGTCATGATTATTGCTTCTTTTGTTATTTTATAGCATGGCCAGCAGTTTAAAAAAAAGATAAAGTTGGACAACCCCTTTAACTACTTGGAGCTACCATGTGAGTCTAAGCCTGGGTTCACACAGGGCGGATTTGCCGCGCGAAATTTCGCCGCGGCAAATCCGCCCCCGGCCGCTAATCTCAGGATTAGCCAGCCATGTGGACGAGATTTCTAAGAAATCTCGTCCACACGGGACGGTCAATCCGCTGCGGTAAGTCCGCCTGAAACCGCGGCTGCGGCCGCCGCAGCCGCAGTTTCGAAAGATGCAGAATGTCTATTTATTGTTTACTTCCATCGTGGCCGCGCTCTCCTCTATGGGAGCGCCGGCCGCAGCGGAAAAGCGAGCGGCCGGGCCGCTTCAAAGCCGCCGCGGGTTTTTCCGCGATGCTTCTCCCGGCGGAAATCTCACGTTTTTTGCTGCGGCCAAACTGCGGGATTTCCGGCGTGAATACTCCCTGTGTGAACCCAGCCTTAAAGGTGGTTCATTTTTATGTTACTTTTGAAAAGTCTTAAGCCAGCTTCACACAGGCTGTAAATATTGCAGAATTTCTGCATTGGAATTTGCTGTGGAAATTCTGCAGCATTTACAGTACACGCCATGTGGAAGAGATTTCAAAAATCTCCTTCACATAGAGCAGAATTTGCAGCATTTTTAAAAAAAACCTCTGCAGATCCTAAATTCGTAGCATTCCTATTCATGTAGTGGGATTTATGCTGCAGTAATCAGCCCTTAAAATACAAGGGTTAAACCATAGCAGATCTGCAACAATATACTTTTCCACTGTGGAAAGCCCACAACAGATATGCCCCATGTGAAGGTGCCTTAAACCAATGGTTGTTTCAGATGGCTGTACAGGAGCCACATTTAACATCTGGACTCCCAGTGGTTCTGCCGAAGTTACGTAACAATAGTGTTCTATGGCTCCACTGGTGACAGTAGGGGGTATTGTTGATCATATCTGAAGCTCCTTTCCCCTTGTATAGAGATATTCAGCACCAGGAAAAGTATTTAATCGTTTTAGAGTGTTGTTGACATTTTTGGTGATGCTTTTGCTATCAATTCTAAATGACATAGGTGATGAACTGTGCATACAGCTTGTGTAGTATATAATTATGCCACATTTAAGGAGGATCTGTCAACTCTATTGACATCTGTTTTCGTAAATACTTGTATTTCTCATGACACAGCTATCATGTTGTTTTAGAACTCTGCTTTTTGTTCTTCCTCTGTTATTCCTCCTCATTTAAGAAAAAAATGACAACTGGATATTGCCATTCCACCAGTCTAATATTGGTAGCACTGATTGGACAGTGTCATCCTGTGTAGGGACACACCGTCGATTGGTAATAGACAGTTATCAATGTTTTTATAATTTTCTAGTAGAAATAATAGAGGAACAGCACAACGCTGAGCTCTAAGAAAAGATACATAGTAACATAGTTTGTAAGGCCGAATGAAGACAATGTCCATCTAGTCCAGCCTGTTATCCTCCTTTGTTGTTGATCCAGAGGAAGGTAAAAAACCCCAAGAGGCAGGAGCCAATTAGCCCTTTTGGGGGAAAAATTCCTACCCGACTCCCTAATGGCAATCAGACTAAACCCTGGATCAACCCCTAATATTTCCTACCTGCCTGTATACCCGGATTAACAATTAACCTAAGATTTATATCCTGTAATATCCTTCCGCTCTAGAAAGACATCAAACTCCCTTTTAAACTGCTCTATTGATTTTGCCATCACCACATCCTCAGGCAGAGAGTTCCACAGTCTAACTGCTCTTACAGTAAAGAACCCTTTTCTGTGTTGGTGATGAAACCTGCTTTCCTCTAGACGTAGCGGATGCCCTCTCATTACCGTTGCAGTCCTGGGTATAAACAGATCATGGGAGAGATACTTGTATCGTCCCTTCATGTATTTATACATAGTTATTTGATCACCCCTTAGCCATCTTTTTTCTAGAGTAAATAATCCCAATTTGGATAGCCTCTCTGGGTATTCCAGTCCCTTCATTCCATGTATTAGTTTATTTGCCCTTCTTTTAACCCCCTTCAGCATTGTAACATCTTTCCTACTTTTCTACTATTGTTCCATTGTGACATGTCAGGAGTGCAGCTTCTGATTAAAAGGGACCTGTCAGATCTCCAAGTTCAATGTTAAAATGCTATAGCCTAGTGACAGTTTCCTCTTAGACCATTTTAGTAATCTAGTATGTTACGTCAGGCTGAAAAAGGACATATGTCTAGTTAAGCCTATTATCCCCCTCAATGTTGATCCAGAGGAAGTAAAAAAAAAACAATGAGGTAGAAGCCAATTTTCCTCATTTAACCCCTTAATGACGTGGCCCTTTTTTCCATTTTCGTTTTTTCCTCCCACCTTTTAAAAAATTGTAACGCCTTTATTTATCCATCAACGTCACTGTATGAGGGCTTGTTTTTTGTGGGACAAATTGTATTTTTCAATAGTGCTATTTAATGTACCATTTATTGTACTGAGAAACCTTTATAAAATTCTAAGTGGAGTAAAATGAAAAAAAAAACATATTCCGCCACCTTTCAGTGTGTCTTGTTTCTACGGCAAACAAACTGCAACAAAAATGACATGATAACTTTATTTTATGAGTCAGTATGATTACTATGATACCAAACCTGTATAGTTTTTTTTTTTTGCTGTACTACTTATATTTTTTTCAGTCATTAAATTTTTTTAAAATTATTTCCTTCTGCCATCTTCTGCGCACAATAACTTTTTTATTTTTCCGTCGATGTAATTGTGCGAGAGCTCATATTTTGCAGGATGTCCTATTGTTTATGATGCTACCACTTTGGTATACATATGACTTTTTGATCACTTTTTATTGCATTTTTCAAGAAGACAGGGTGACTAAAAAAGTGCATTTCTGGCATTCTTTCTTTCTTTATTTATTTTAGGGCGACCTTCACCAAGCGAGGTAAATAATGTCTTACTTTGATAGATTGGACTTTTATGGACATGGCAATACCTGTTATGTATTTTTGTTTTATGATTTTGAGTTTTTTTTTATCATAGACATGGAAAAAAGGGGGCGTTTAAAACTTTTATTACTTTTTTTTTTTACAATTAATAAAACTTTATTGATTTGATTTTTACTTCTTTTAGCCCCCCTGTGGGACAACAACTAGTGGTGCCTTGATCGCTCCTGCAGTATGATGTAATGCCATGGCATTACATGATACTGCAATTTGACAGGCAGCCCATGGGGATGGCTTAATAGGCAGTCTGCTAAAGCAGCCTTTCAGAAGGCCACCAGCTGCCATGACACACACACAGCTCCCTGCAATCTCACGGGGGCCGTATAGGACTCCCAAACATCGTTTGGGGGATTTAAATGCTGCTGTCAGAATTGATAGCAGCATTTAAAGGGTTAATAGCCAGAATCGTCTGCGCGACCAATTGCAGCTATTGCCCACGGGTGTCAGCTGTAATTAACAGCTGACACCTGCATTGTATGAAGAGAAGTCGCCCCGCAATCTCTGTTCATACATACCTTCGTTACGAAAACTGTTCACACTATTCCATGTGTGGTGTACCCAGTGACTTGTAAAGAGGAAGAACAATGTTCTTGCCTTGTGCCCCTATACTTCTTTTGATGCATCCCATGATTCTATTTGCCTTGGTTAATTAAATTAAGTTTACAGTTAAGAATCCCCAAGCCCTTTTCAATTTCAGTTTTGCCAAGTAGTTTTACATTTAGCATGTAAAGGTGACATTTATTCCCCTTACCCATTTGCATAACCTTACATTTTTCAGTCTTAAACCTCACTTGCCACTTTTCTGCCCAAGCCCCCAATTTATTCATATCCATTTACAACCACATTATGTTCTCCCTTGCGTTAATTACTTTACATAGTTTTGTATCATCTTTAAATATTGCAATTTTACTGAGCAGTCTTTCTACCATGTTATTAATAAATATGTAAAAAAAGGTAGGGCCCAATATGGACCCCTGTGGTACCCCACTAGTAATGATGACCCATTGATAATCACCCTTTTCTTTCTATCCCTGAGCCAGTTACTTACCCACTTACACACATTTTCATCCAGGCCAAGCATTCTCATTTCATATACCAGCCTTTTACGCAGCATATTATCAAACACTTTGGAAAAGTCCAGATATACAAGCTCCAATGATTCTCACTGGTCTAGTCTAGAACTTACCTTGGCATAGAAGCTCATTGAATTTGTTTAACCCCTTCCCACTCTAGGACGTACATTTAAGTCCTGGAACGTCGGGGTATGTATGCAGAAAGGTCGTGGGGCGACCTCTCTGCATACAGCGTGGGCATCAGCTGTTTACTACAGCTGACACCCGCGGGCAATAGCCGCGATCGGCCATTCGCGGCTATTAACCCTTTAAATGCCGCTGTCAATTCTGAGATCGGGGGAGCCGTGCAGGTGTCATGGCTGCGGGGGGCCTTCTGAAAGGCCCCAGGGCTGCCCTGAGAGACTGCCTATCAAGCCATCCCCGTGGGGTTGCTGCATAGGCTGCCTTTCAGAATACAGTATGACGTAATGCTATAGCATTACGTCATACTGCAGGTATGATCAAAGTGTTGCATATTGTAGTCCCCCAGGGGGACTTAAAAGTGAAGTAAAAAAAGAGCAATAAAGTTTTTTTAATTGTAAAAAAAAAGTAATAAAAGTTTAAATCACCCCCCTTTTGTCATATCTATAATTAAAAAGTTTAAATAATAAAATAAAAATACATATTTGGTATTGCCGTGTCCGTAAAAGTCCGATCTATCAAAGTAGCACATTATTTACCCTGCACAGTGAATGTCGTCCAAAAAAATAAATAAATAAAGAACGCCAGAAATGCACTTTTTCAGTCACCCTGTCTCCCAGAAAAAACGCAATAAAAAGCGATCAAAAAACCATACGTATTCCACATTAGTACTAACGAAAACTACAGGACATCCTGCAAAAAATGAGCCATTGCTGAACTACATAGACGGAAAAATAACAAAGCTATTGCGCGCACAAGATTCCTGCAGAAAATAATTGAAAAAAATAAATGTCTTTGAAAAAAAAAGAGTAGTATAGTAAAAAGAAAAATATTCAAGTATAGTATCGTAACAATTGTACTGACCCATAGAATAAAGTTATCATGTCGTTTTTGTTGCAGTTTGTGCGCTGTAAAAACAAGACGCACTGAAAGATGGCGGAATGTTGTTTTTTTTTTCATTTTACTCCACTTAGAATTTTATAAAAGTTTTTCAGTACATTATATGGTACATTAAATAGCACCCTTGAAAAATACAACTTGTCCCGCAAAAAACAAGGCCTCATACAGTGACATCTCTGAATAAGTATAGCAGTTATGATTTTTTTAAGGGGGGTAGGAAAAAACAAAAATAGAAAAAAAAGGGGGCCACGTCATGAAGGGGTTAACAGGAGCAACCCCTCATAAACCCATGGTGATATGGAGCTATACAGCTATTTTATTTAAGGTACTCCAGAATAGCATCTCTTAGAAACCCTTCAAACATTTTGCCAACAATAAAAGTAAGACTTACCAGCCTATAGTTTCCAGATTCACTTTTCAACTCCTTTTTTAAATATTAGCACCACATTGGCTATGTGCCAAGCCAGTGGAACAGAACCCATTACTATAGAGTCATTGAATATAAGGGGCAGCGGTCTGTCTATCACATTGCTTAATTCCCTTCAGACCTGGGGGTGTATGCATAGGGACCCTGCGATTTGTCTAATTTAATCTTTTTAAGGTGACTCTGCTCTTCTTCCTGGGTTAAACTGGTGACATTTAATCGAAAGTTTACTTTGTCAGGCCTCAGTCAGACGGGCGTTTTTTCGCACGATTTGCGGATCGCATGATGGATGCGCATCCGCACATATCGCATGACCGGGGTCGAAAAATCGACGGAAAAATCTGCACCTAGCCGTGTTTATCGTCGCAGCAAAACAGGCTGTCAGACACGAGGAATTGCAGATCGCGCCTATCTGTGATCTGCGATTCCTTGTGTTTTAATATATGCACTCAATGGGGCCGGCGGCAGCAGCGCCAACCCCATTGGGAACATATACTACAAAGATCATTCTCCTCTGCCACAGCTGTAACAGCTGTGGCAGAGAAGAACGGTGTTCACCCATTGAATTCAATGGAGCCGGCAATACAGCCGGCTCCATTGAAAGCAATGGGCTGCCGGCGAGCGCGGGATGAATTTTCGGGAAGGGCTTAAAAATATAAGCCCTTCCCTGAAAATCATCCTGAAATGTGTAAAAAAAAAAAATATATATATATACTCACCTTGTCCCTGCAGCCGGAGTTCAGCCGCGGCCGGCCGGCAGTTCTCCTGAACTGCTCTGTGTAGTATTCAGCAGGCGGGGATTTTAAATCCCCGCCTGCTGAATGGTCTGCCTCTGATTGGTCACAGCCCTCACCAATCAGAGGCAGCTCTCACTCACCCATTCATGAATGGGTGAGTGAGTGCTGCCTCTGATTGGCTCAGCGCAGGGACCAATCAGGGGCAGCTCTCAGCTGTCATTCAATAGGCCTCACTCTGCATCTCATCTGACATTTAATTTGCCTCTGTGAATACACTGCAGAGAAAGCTATTTAATAGATTTGCTTTCTACTCATCACCCTCTGCAATTTTTCTTACATTATTTCTTAAAGGGCCCACATTTTCAGTGTAATTTTTTTACTATTTATATGATTGAAGAACAATTTAGGGTTAGTTTTACTATTCTAGGGAATATATCTCTATGTCTCCACCTTTGCTGCTTTAATTCGCTTTTTACCTAATTTATTTTTTTACTTAGAAGTTTTAGTGCTTCTTTGCTGTCTTCTTGTTTTAGTAGTTTAAAAGTTTTCTTTTTTTTTTTTTCAGTTTTTTACCCCCTTTACATCTTTATTGAGCCACATTGTTTTTCTCCTATTCCTAACTCCTTTATTCCTGTAAGGTATGAACAGCTTAGAGCAAGTATTTAAGATGTTTTTAAACATTTCTCATTTATTGTCTGTACTGTTATTTTTCATTACTTTGTCCCAGTCAATAAGGTTAAGGGCATCTCTAAGCTGATTGAACTTTGCCTTCTTAAAGTTTAGTATTTTTGTAGCTCCTTGTTAAAACTCCTTTTAAAAAAGACAAGTGGAGATTTTTATGTTATGGTCACTATTTCCCAGGTGACCCTCAACATGCACTCCTTTTATTCTGTCGGATTTGTTGGTTAATATTAAGTTCAACATGATCATCCTGTGCAAGTTGGGTAAGGTAATTTTATCTTTAGCTATTGACAGAAACTTGTTACCTTTTTGAGATACGTAGGTTTAAGCTTCATAGTCTATATCCGGATAGTTAGAGTCTCCCATAATAATTACCTCATTAGGATTTGCTGCTTTATCTATTTGCCTCAGTAATAGATTTTCTGTGTCTTCTGTTATATTTAGTGGCCTAAATGAGGATTTTATTATTGTTTTTTCCTCCATGTCCTTTAAGCCATGGAGACACCACTTGTTCATATATCTTCCTGTAGTGTGGGCTTTAAACAGGATTTTACATAAAGATAAACCCCTTCCTCTTTCCTGGTTTTGCAATCCTTTTTGAACAGACTGTAACCCAGCAAGTTCACCGCCCAGTCACAGCTTTCATCCAACCAGGTCTCTGTTATTCCCACTATGTTATAGTTTTCCTCAGAAATTATTTCTACCAGTTCCTCAACCTTATTGGCATAGCCGCCAGTCTACCACAGAGGCTGGTGCTGCTACTTTGTTATTTTTGTTCCTGCAACTTTACTTTGGGGGAAACTGGGTTTATTCATTTGATTTGCCTAGTGATAGGATCGTCTATCTCCCTCATTTTTTGAGGTTAAACTTTCCCGTTTTTGGGATTGACAGATTAGCTAGAAGCTGACTTTCTTTGTTCTCAAAAAAAAATAAAAAAAAATTTTTGTGGTTCCTGATGAGGCTACGCCATCCGTAGCGAAACGCGTTGAACACACGAAATAAGTCATTTGGCAGTTTGGTGTACTGCACTTTTGTCTTCGTTGACCATAGCTCACAAGAAATTGTATTGAGCTATAGTGTTACTTATATGTCAGCCATACTTCTGACCTCTTTGAAAATAGCCGAAAAAGCGTGAATGCTCTCACACTTACGGCTTTTTTCTTGACAGCAAAGGCAGCATTTCCTTATGGGAGGAACAATACACCTGCTCTAAAAGCGGAGGTATTTTTTATGTCTCTCATTTACTGATTAGCTGCAGCAATCTAAGCAAGCTGGGAACATCACTCTTAGTGAGCCGACCTAGATTATTTCTAGCTCTAGGACGTGTACCACTGGGTATAGGGATAGAAAATCCGATACCGTTGGTATAAAAGATCGGTCTCCTAGGTGATTTACACACTGCTTTCCCCTTTCTAAAATACAGGGGTGCAGTTTTTTATAGTGTTTTTGTTTTTTTGTGTCTAAAATTTAGGAATTTGAGATACAAATTCCTTTTTATTTTTTATTGATGATTAAAAGTTACGTTTTAGAGATACAACAGAACCCTTACTGTGACAAGCATTAGTCTCCATACAATTCAGTAACACGGCGTAAATGCTATGGAATTTTTGTCTACTGATTTTCTGTGGAAATTTAGTATCATTTAGAGTACAAACCATGTGGAGGAGTTTTAAAAATCTTTACATAGTGCAGAAATTTTCTGCAACAGATCCACAGGGTTTTTGAAAAGTGTTGTGGATTTTAAGGCCTCATGTCCACGGGGAAAATCAGATCCGCTGCAGATTCTACATGTAGAATCTGCAGCGGGTCCCTCCTGCCCCGCGGACATGGGCGCTGAAAATAGAAATTTAAAAGCATTTACCTATCCGTAGCGGTCGGCGAAGCTTTGCTCTTCCTCACGGCCGGATCTTCATTTTCGGCCGGCGGATGAATTCCTGACGCCGGCGGCACGTCGTCGACGTGCCGCGCGCATGCGCCGGGCACATCCGCCGAGCCGAAGCAAGGGAGATGCGGCCGTGAGGAAGAGAAGAGCTTCGCGGTCCGCTCCGGGTGAGTAATTCTTTTAAATTCCTATTTTAGGTCTCCCACGGATCCGGACGG
Organism: Eleutherodactylus coqui; assembly: GCF_035609145.1. NCBI lineage: Eukaryota > Metazoa > Chordata > Amphibia > Anura > Eleutherodactylidae > Eleutherodactylus > Eleutherodactylus coqui. The sequence continues at coordinate 133,813,407 of NC_089837.1, read as the reverse complement.
CTTCCATAGGCTTCAATAGAAGCCCGCGGGAGCCGTCCCCGCGGGAGACCCGCACGAAAATGGAGCATGGTCCAGATTTTTTCATGCTCCATTTTTTTTTAAATGCCTTTTATTGACGATCCGCGGGTATTTATCTACCCGCGGGTGGTCAATGCATCCCTATGGGGTGCGGATCCGCGCGCGGGAGATCCGCTGCGGATCCTAAATCATATTTTGCCCGTGGACATGAGCCCTAAATCTGCAACATGTCTATTTATGCTGGAGATTTTAAACCTTGAAATACAAGAGTTAAATATGCAGCAGATCAGCTGAAAATGCAGTCAAATCTGCACAATTAGGCCTCATGTCCACGGGCAAAATATGATTTTAAATCCGCACCGGATCACCCGCATTCAGATCCGCATCCCATGGGGATGCTTTGACCACCCGCGGGTAGATAAATACCTGCGGATGGTCAATAAAAGTAAAAAAAAAATAGGGGCATGAAAAAAAAAGTGACATGCTTCATTTTCGTGCGTGTCTCCCGCTGGGACGGCTCCTGCAGGCTTCTATTGAAGCCTATGGAAGCCGTCCGGATCTGCGGAAGACCTAAAATAAGAATAACTTACCCGCAGCGGACCGGGCAGGTCTTCTCTTCTTTACGACCGGATCTTCTTGCTTCGGCCGGCGGAGGTGCCCGGCGCATGCGCGCAGCACGCCGCCGGCGTGCCGAGTCCATCCGCCGGCCGAAGAAAGAAGATCCGGCCGTGAAGAAGAGAAGACCTTCCCGGTCTGCTGCGGGTAAGTTAATTCTTATTTATTCTTCTTTTCAGCGCTCATGTCCGCGGGGCAGGAGGGACCCGCTACGGATTCTCCATGGAGAATCTGTAGCGGGCCTGAATTTCCCCGTGGACATGAGGCCTAAAGGTACTAATTTGTCCACTATTGGATTTTTAGTTTATTCTATAAAGCCCACGGCAGATATGCTGTGTGCAAAGGTGGCTTAATGTTTTTATTAGAGATGAGCGAAGGTACTCGGTAAGGCCGATTTCGCAATCGAGCACCGCGATTTTCGAGTATTTCACTACTCGGGTGAAAAGTACTCGGGGTCGCCGGGGGGTGGGGCGTGGTGGAGCGGGGGGTAGCAGCGGGGAACAGGTGGGAGCTCTCTCTCTCTCCCTCTCCCCCCCACTCCCCTCTGCAACCCCCCGCTCACCCACAGCGCCCCTGAGTACTTTTCACCCGAGTAGTGAAGTACTCGAAAAACGCGGTGCTCGATTGCGAAATTGGCCTTACCGAGTACGTTCGCTCATCTCTAGTTTTTATCAGCTGTCAAGAGGGAGTATAGGGTGCAACAAAGTTATCTTTTCCGTGTTTTGTGTCCATTGAATGCATAATTGTAAATACTGATTACAGAAGATATGATGCTACCTTATACACGTTTGTGATAAGCATAAGTAGTAAAATTAGTACAAATAAAATACTTCAAGAAAGTAATTTAATATTCATGTTCATGCAATTTATAAGTCTGGAAGCAATTATACATTGTATGGCACAGATTACATGGATCTGGGATGTAAAATGTCCATCCTCAGGGATCAGATTGTTTAATGACTCATGCCAAAGACTGGATCTGAATCTGTTGGTCTATTTATAATGGGCAATGTACATTCAAAATGTACAACAATAATGTATTCTGTGTCTGTCCGCCGCCCATTCATCTTAATCTAAAATGGTATCATGGTGCCTTACCTTCTATTGTTTATAGAATAAAGCCGAGACAGCGTTTTCATTTATCAGTTTATTTTTTACTACTTTGTTGTGGTACGGGCCCTGATTTTATGAATAGAATGCAATTACTCAAATTGAAAAGTTAATGGGCTCTCTTGTCTTGGTTGACGTGTAAGGTCATGTATTCTTATGTACCTTGTACTATGTTAGCTAATTGCCTAACAGTTGAAAAAAAAAAACAATTATGCATTTAAAAAAAAAAAAAAATTCTAAAGAAGAAAGGAAAATACTGAAGGGCACGGCATGCTACTAGTTATGAGTGTTATGTAAGTTTTATAAAAATATGTATAGTTATTGCATATTTGCGTAGTATCTTTCACGGCCTAAAATTGTTGCTTTATGTTACTGCGCTATAATGCTGATTTGTTTAAGTCTTAGCAAATATTTTACTATTATAATACTGTACTTTACAGATGTACAGTAAGAGTCGTGTAATTTGCAAAGTATGCCACACTCAATTATTCATAGAGGAAACGTATGCTAAATATCTGAAATGCCAATCTATTTGCTAGTAAGGGCTCTTTCACACCGCCATAGGCGTTTTCATGTGCGCCCACCAGCACTGTAAAAACGTGTGAACAGGCGCACAAATCTAACGTTTGTGCACCCATTCAGATGGCATGGGCCCCAAGCGCATGCACGCCGAGGCCGCAATGGCGTTGGACCTCCTTTCCCTTCGCCGGCTCACCTCCTCTCTCCTGGCTGTTTGCAATGGAAGGTGGCAGGGGTTGAGCTTAGCTCCGCCCCATCCCACCCCCTCCCATTGCAAACAGCTGGAGGGGAGGAGAGAGAAGAAGAGAAGAGGGAGGGAGTTAAATTGCTAAACTCCCTCCCACCTCCCTTCTCTTTCTCTGGCCACTGTCATTGGCTCCCATAGGAGCTCATGCAGCGGCCGACGTATTCAGGCCCGAAATAAATTTCCAGAACTATCGTTGCTGGCCAGCGTGAGAGCACTAAGCGCTATATTGGCCTGGCCAGGCATTTCACGCCACGGGAATATAGCCATGTGATCTGATGCATTGGAATCCAATGCATCAGATCGTAGCATATATCGGCCGGCTATGAAAACGGCGGCTGATATACGCTCGTGGGAAAGAGGCCTAAATTAGTAATCATGAAAGCTCACTGTTTTTTGCCAATATTTAAAATTACTGAATAGTATAAATAGTATAACATATGTATTATATAAATAGTATTATTCCACAACAAACTGAAGAATACAAACTATGCAAACAGAAATGATTGATCTGGGATTATATATTATTATATACTGTTTTTATTCTTGACAGGTATATCACAAAATCTGTTGTGTATTTTCACTTGGTTTTATAACTGTGTAGTATGCTGCAATTCTAATCTAAATCAGGGGGGTAGCTAAAGGCCTAAGAGCACAGGTGCAAAGGTTCAATTTGGGCCCCCGACACAACATGTCTTCACTTCTGCCAATCCTGTATCTTTTCAGTTGCCCCGTTGGGTCTTTTAAATGACCTTTCGATGCAGCACAAGCAGCCAGAGGCACTGCTCGGGTCTTGGCGGCTCATATTCTTTGTGAACAGTGGAGGAAATTTACTAAGCTCGACATTTCCAACACTGGTCCAAGGTGCATCATGCATCTGGGGAAATTATACTCAACCCTCTTCATGTATTAGGTGCATCTCGTCACTTATGTGCGCCTACACAGAAATGCACAGCAGGTCAGACCTGATGTACATTCTTTGCATAATTTATGTCAGGTTTTGGTGTAAATTATACGTAACTCTATCAGTCTGGGCGGCCATGCCCCTTCCCGACAAGCAACATGGTCCATTTGTTTCCTCCACTTCATGTTTGAGATGTGAGGAGGCACTGGCAGGGCCGGATTAAGTCTCCCATGATTATCATGGCCACATAAAGGGACAAAATGAAATCACTGTTTTCAATGGATTTCAGTAGTTTCGGTTTCACTATCGAGATTCTTGGACGTTAATTGTATGGGTGAGAAAAGATCGGACTTGCCCGATCTTTCTCACACATAGTATTAACTATGTGCGGGAAAGACGGGGCAGGGCCTATCTTTATGCTAATTTACTAGGAAATTTACTAAGTCCGGCATTTCCAACACTGGTCCATAGTGCATCATGCATCTGGGAAAATTATACTCAAGCCTCTTCATGTATTAGGTGCATCTCGTCACTTCTGTGCGCCTACACAGAAATGCACAGCAGGTCAGACCTGATGTACATTCTTGGCATAATTTATGTCAGGTTTTGGTGTAAATTATACTTGAATCTATCAGTCTGGGGCGGCCATGCCCCTTCACGACAACCAACATTGTCCATTTGCTTCCCTCCACTTCATGTTTGAGATGTGAGGAGGCACTTGCAGAGCCAGATTAAGTCTTACATGATTATCATGGCCACATAACGGGACAAAATGAGACCACTGTTTTCAATGGATTTCATTGGTTTCAGTTTCACTATCAGGATTCTCGGCCGTTAATTGTATGGGTGAGAAAAGATCGGACTTACCCTATCTTTCCCACACATAGTATTAACTATGGGCCGGAAAGACAGGGAAGGGCCTATCTTCATGCTACTTTTTTAAAACTCCTGCGCTATTGCACGGAGTTTGAAAGACCAGCAAGGTTAAAAAGAAAAAACTTGTTCAGGCGGAACTACACTCCGTAGTTGCCCATTCCGCTGTCTGAAACCACCCTAAATTGACTGCAGGCCAATATATGCTGTTAATTTATCCCTAGCTTGTGGGTGAGATTTCTTGTAATTTCATTCACATTGCTTGTAGTGTAAAATGCTGAGGTTTTTTTGTAGGTTAATTCTGCTGTGGAAAATCAGCAGCGTTTATGTTACCTGTTGATGTGCAGTTATATAACAAGAGCATGGTGCAGGAAAATTCTGCACAGAACTGACAGACAGTGCAGATTTTAAATCTTTATTATTTGTTGTGAATTTGAATGCAGATTTCATCCTTTCCACTCTGTTAAAATCACAGAGGTGAGAAAAAATGCTCAAAGACATAACTCACAGAAAAAGCAGCCAGATACAGGATATATACTACAGGAAAAGCTCAATCGCCATTTAACCTGGTAGATGCAGCAAGCCAGCTTGCAATATAGAGGAGCAAACTGTTCAGGTGCAGACTGATTGAGCAGCCACTCAACTCAACCCAGGGGCGCAGATTGTGATGTGGTTTTCGATATGGAATTTGGTGCGGAATTCACCCATTTATTTGAAAAGTGGAATTCAAATTGAAAAACTGCTGCTATAATTGACATACTGGCTCCACTGGTCAATTTCGGCACAGAGTTTTCCCTCTGTGGATCAGATTTTGAAAATCTCATTTACTTTCCTGCTGCAGATTTGTCGAATATTTTCCATGTGAACAGTCTGCACAGAAAATCTGTGGCAAATCCATCTTGTGTCCCCCCAGCACAAAAAAATACAAAAACATATGTATAAAGCATCTTACAAACTTACAGGCCCCCTTTTATACAAAGACATAGAGGTATAGGCATAATTTTACACATACACACATGTGCAGACACGCTTTTACACACACCGGTACACAGATACATGATATTACGATCAATAAATGCAGAATCGCTCACCCTTTCTGGTCTGTATTGCTTCCACTTAATACTTGGGCAGTTCCGCCGTTCAGTCCACTACGGCCATGTATATGAAGTAAGGTAAAGATGCTGCTTTTCTTAAAGTGGATAATAAAGGCTTTCGGGTTATCCACTTTAGGAACAGCAGCATCTTTACTTTACTTCTGATACATGATATTACCATCAAATCCCCAGCAGCATAGAATCAATCCCAAACAGCATATAAAACCTGTGAGTTCTGCGGGTGGAGGGGGAATGGTGGTGTCAGTGCTGGTGGTATCTTTCATACATGAGTTGAGACTGACTAAACGCCAAGCCAATACAAGCAGAAAACAACATGTCAGTGTGTGAACTGTCGTGATCTCCCCCTCCCATTTCTGTCCCCTCCTCTACTCATCTGACTACTGGTCTTATATGGATGTCACGTAGCTGACACTGCACAATTGATAATCAGATCTCAGGACACAGTCCAAGAGACCAAGAGAGAATACTGGCTCCTACAGTAACATGCTGTAGTGTGATGAGGGTAGCTTGTAGGCCCCCATGGCTTAGAGGCCAGGTCACAACTGCAGCCCCTGTGAGTGCTATAGCTATGCCACTAACCCCAGTCATTGTAGCTGGTCACAAAGGTTACAGATTTGATAACCTACAGTTAAATCATTCCTGCATCTTCTGATGTCAAATGATAGTTTCAAAGCAGATTACAGAAAATGGAATAAAATCTATTTAACCCTTTCCAATCCAATTTGAAATCAGGGTTTCCTAAAAGGCTTTCTCTTTTTTGCTGTTATACATCAGTACCATCTGCTGGCTAAAGCCAGAGAGGTTCTGACAGCGGAGTGGCTGGCAATAGACGGTAAGAATACCCTGTCGGACGTCTTCCGACATTGGAGCTGTACAAGCTTCAATCAGAATGTAGGAAGACGTCAGACAGTGGATTGGAAAGGGTTAAAGAGATTGTGTTAAGCTATAAAGTTATCCGGGATAGGGGATAACTTATTATTTGGTGAAAGGCTGACCACTGGGACCCCTACAAATCCCAAGAATGGAGATCCAGTCAGCCACCAAGTAAGTAGTGGTGCTGTTATTGAAGTGAATGGAGATACAGCATCCTTGTGCGACATTTGTTCCATTCAATCAGGGGCAGACTGGACCCTGTTCTCAGGATCTTTGTTGGCCCCATCAAAATCCCTGCTGCCAGAATTTTGTTTTTCAATAGCTGCAGAAATGTTGCTACTCTGCTGAGATATTATGTTATTTGCTTAAAAATCATAGGTAACAAAAGTGCTTCCATCATGTCACAGAAAGTCAAACCTAGTTGTTAGGACAATGGGGCAAACTCATTAAGACTGGTGTTTCATACACTAGTCTTACACTGAAGTATGGTGTAGTAAAATGTACTTGAATGAAATGCACTAAATGTGAACTTTGGTGCATTTTGGACTGCCATCAAGCTGGAAATAAGATTGACATCTGCTATGAGCTTTCTGTATCTTTAGATCTTTCTGTATATTTATCTTTGGCTTAAAATGTAATACATTTGTTGAGCCTCAATTATCCACATCACTTTCTCATCAAACCTTGCCCACTTTTCTCACTATTTTTTAAAAGTGCACCACAGCGATCAAATACATTTAACTCATTCTTAACACATATTTTGATCAAAACATGTGAGCCCATCTGTCACATCCAGGTGACCAGCATTTATGGATATGGCTGATGGGCCAGAATGTTTTGATCAAAATATGTGCTTAGTATGTTCCACTTTTATGCAGCTAGTAGATGTAACATTTTATTCAGGTGTTAAATATATTTGAGAACTGAGGCGCATATTTTGGCTATTATATTATTGCAGCCATAGTTTACTAGCATCTTTGCATTTAATTTTCTTGTTGGAAGTGCTGACATAGTATATTTTTCATTGCATTTTTCAATAGTGGTGATAGAAGAAGAAAGTTGAAAATGATATCATTATTATGACATGTATCATAATTTTGCAAATTTTCTGTCATAAAAGTGGAGCTGATCACTAGATATCTCCCCCCGTTTGGTTGTATTTGGCATTTAGTAAGTATAAGGTTATGTTCTCAAAGGCAGATTTACTGCAGAAATGTATATGGTTGAAACTAAATCTGTTCCATATTTCTGAATGAGGCTTGTTAAAATTCAAACCCACATGCTGAAAAAACAACCCCAGACAGAAGAATGAAACTGATTTTTCAGTCAAAGGAATTTCTGTAATGAATCTGCCACATGTGAACATATCCTATGGGAGATTTAAATATCTTGACCAGTATTAACATAGGTCAAGATTAATGATTTCATTATATTCAGATCTAGACTATTCTTCTTCTTGATGTTAATGATATTTATAACATCCCATCCTTTCTCCATATAATAGCTAATTTCCAAACTTTAGAAACTTGATTAACTGTTATTGGACTTTGAGGCTCCAGACCAGTAAATATATTTTGAATATTGTGGCTTGCCGACTGCAGTCATATCACTACTGAACATCCCTTATGTGTCATCTGTCAATAATCCGTAAGGGTTTTCTGTCCCTGCATAAGGGCCTCATGTCCACGGGCAGTTCGGATTTTGCATGCAGGAGCCCACAGCGGATTCCGACCCTGCCCATGGCCGAGAACCCTGTGTACCTGTCTTGGTGTTCTTTTTTCTGCACTGTGGATGTTTGCAGAAGTGCCAGGTGGTGGTGCAATGGTGCACATACTCACTACAGGTTTTTTTTTCAAACTCCTGCTTTGCCACGAACAGGCCGTGGATCAGACAGCTTCAATGAAAGCCGTCCACATGGAGTCCGCACTAAAATGAAGCATGCTGCAATTTGTTTTCCGCATTTGTAAATTCAAGTGCGGACGCCCATGGTTCCCAATTGGCAGCTTGAACTGCGGATCATCCACACCAGTGCCCTGCGCGGATTCCACAATATAAATTTGCCCGTGGACATGAGGCACATGAGGCCTTAGGTGTTGTCTGTCAGAAATCCCTTAGGGTTTCCTATCACTGTAGAAGGACCCTTGGGTATTGTCTGCTGGAAATTCTTCAGTCTTTCTTTCTTCTCTTCTCTGATTCTAAAGCTCCTGTGTTGCAGGTCTGATTGGTTGACAAGGAGGTGTTTACAACCATTATGTAAGTGTATATAATCCGGTCTTGCCGTTACTTGGCATGGATCATTTTCCTGTGTCCGTGCATGCTGTACAGAGCTCCGTTTGTTTTACTCAGATGGATGATGCCTGACACCTTAGTTCTCTATTCTTCAGACAAACTAGGCTCCTTAGGTTCAAGATGTAGGGTCGTCATTATTGGGACAATTACCCTACTATTAGGCAGGAACCGCTAAGCCAAGGCTCTTAGGGATAGCTATCCCATTTTTGTATTGGTCTATTGTGGACATTTTAATGCATTTTTGTGTTACATGTTCATGTTGATCTATTATGGAAATTGTTGTGTCATGGTGTGAACTGTTGGTAAAGTCCATGCAGGGCATCATAGTTAAGCCCTGCACAAACTTAACATGCATCCACTGGTTGCGGCATCTCCTAACAGTCTGGTCAGAATGGCGCAGTTGGCAAGCAATTCATTGATATGACCCTTCCAGCTTCCCACATTCCAATAATGCACCCACTCTCAAAATCTGTTATGTGGGTGAAATCTCTTCAATAGTGTTGTAGAGGTGTTTAGTGGTCAACAAGCCCCAAAACAAGTGGAAAAAGTGGTCCCCTACACATAAGTAGCCACTGAGAGCCTATTTATAGGCCAATGGTGAAACCACTTTTAGGTGGCAATGCCATTCATCTAATCATGTCACAACTCATTTGCATATCTGCCTGAGATGTAATTGTATGCCGAATTTTACAGCAAAAGGACAACTTCTAGTGCAGTGGTGGCGAACCTATGGCACACGTGCCAGAGGCAGCACGCAGGGCCCTCCCTGCTGGCGCGCACCCCCATCGGCCACTCACCACTTGTGAATGTTTGCAGGGGCCGTGGCTCCCCTGCCATCATTCACTCAGTGCCGCTGCTAGCAGCGTCGATCCCAGCGCACACTGTGACATCAGTGTGCAGCCGGGATCCTCCTCCACCCCCACCCCCCCCCGACATCTCCTACTACTTAGTTCTGTGAGAGCAGGGGGAGAAGACGTCCGGCAGCACACTGACGTCACAGTGTGCACCAGGATCAGTACCAGCAGCAATGCCGAGCAGAGGAGGAGCAGGTAAGTATATGGGTCCTGGGGAAAGGGGGCGGGGGGGGGGGTGTCGCTGTCACACTTGGGGCAGCTGTGGGGTGGGTCGCTATCACACTAATAAATCGCTGTGGGGGGGTTGCTGTCACACTAATGTGCCGCTGTGGGGGGGGGGGGGGGTCACTGTCACACTAATGGGCCGCTGTGGGGAGTTTGCTGTCACACGGGGGGTAGCCGTGGGAGGTCGCTGTCATACTAGGGGCCGCCGTGGGGGGTCGCTATCATACTGGGGGTCACTGTCATACTGGAGGCCACCGTGGGGGGTCGCTGTCATACTAGGGGCCACCATGGTGGGTCGCTGTCATACTGGGGGCCGCCATGGGGAGCCGCTGTGGGGGGGGGGGGTCACTATTATTGCATGTGGCGGAAATGGGCAGGGCTAATTCAAAATACACATATTTCAAATGCAGGAGTCCGGCTATTGTGAAGAACCTTGCTTTTATTCCAATAACTTCGTGCTCATACAGACAAACAGAGTACGCGTTTCGGTTCGCAGAACCTTGCTCACCTCTAGAGGTGAGCAAGGTTCTGCGAACCGAAACGCGTACTCTGTTTGTCTGTATGAGCACGAAGTTATTGGAATAAAAGCAAGGTTCTTCACAATAGCCGGACTCCTGCATTTGAAATATGTGTGTCTAACTAAAGCCAAAGTAGCCGGATGGCAATGTGAAGGCTTGTGAGTATACCTGCTTATGGGACCAAGACTGCAGCGCAAGAAAGCAAGGTGGGACAGTTTATTTTTTGTTTCACTAATTCAAAATAGACAGTGTGCAGATTTTGACTGCTTTTTGGATGCGGAAATACTGCTGAATTTTCCACTGAGGACATTCTGCAGTATTTCCACATCCAAAAATCTGTCAAAATCTGCACACTGTCTATTTTTAAGTGGCCCTGTCCTTTTTAGAACGATGGGGGTAAAATTGTATTTCGTGATAAGCCCTGCCCCCTGACATGTTGGCACTTTGCAGTAAATAAGTGGGTTTTTGGGTTGCAGTTTAGGCACTCGGTCTCTAAGAGTTCGCTATCATTATTTTAGGGGATGGATTTTTTTTCGACAAAGAGTGTATATTTTAAAAAATCCTAATATCGATTATTGCAGTTTTCGCTCTTCGCTTAATAATGGTCTAACCCTTCACAGCACTACCTATTTAAAGGTATCTACCATATAAACTACCTGCTAATAGGTAGCATTGTGGAGGATTATTCCATCACTCATTTGCATAGACACATTAGAAAGAAGAGGACTCATTGGCCTCTACGGGACAGCATTGTGGGCATGCACTTTAACATATGCAGAAGTCAATATGAACGTTGGGAGAGGAGGGACTATTCTGATAAAAGCATTTCAATGCCCCAATCGGCGTTCTGGTCTTTAGACTGTGGAGGCTAAAAAAAATGTAAAAACAAGTAAAAAAAGTTTTATTAATTATTAGAAAAAAGATGTAAAAGTTTTGTTCACATAATCTGTGCCATACAACTTTTACGTAATTTTCAATTCAACTTTTTTTCTTCAATATAGGGTGGAGAAAAAAAGCTCAATCCTGGCAAGGCACTTTTTATTTTTTTCTAACAGTGTTCACTGTGCAGAATTAATAATGTGTTTTTTTTTTTTTTTTTTGGACATAGAAATACCAATTTATTTAATTTTTATTTTACTGTACTTTTTTGCATGCAAATCATGCGAATATCTAGACATAAAAAACCTGCAGCTACGGTCCCGTACATTGAAATGGCTAATTAGCCTAATTCGTTTTATATGCTCCATTTCCCAAATGCGCAGGAAAATAGAACATACTGCTTATTTCTTTTTGCGATGGAATTGCGCACACAAAATATGCGCTTGTAAAGAACCCATTGAAATCAATGTTCTATTCACTGCATATTGCACACTTAAATTTTATGTGCGTGAATATGTGCACAAATATGGTTGTGTGAATCTGGCCTAAAAGAATACCAGAACAATTTTTTACATAAGAGAAATGCATGCACAGCAACTCCTGAATATATCTTGATTATCACAATTATATGTGATAATCCTGATACCGATGCATATTAAGGAATTGCTGTGCCCACACTTCCCATATGTAAAAGAAAGGAATACGAATGTTAAAATAATTTGTGAAAGGCTGGACCGAGGTGGTGACTGGGGTATGCCCCTTGCCACCAGGGGGGTCGATGAGGCCAAGTCGACAATTTGGCCTCAGTCTGGCATGCTGAAGCCACTCTCTTTGACATCATAGTCCTCTCCTCCTCATGGTGGGAGTAAAGTATGACAGTAAAGGTCCCTTTACATGCAAAGATAATCTTTCAAACAGTCAAAAGATTGTATTTGCATAAAAGATTGAAAGATTTAGCAATGTATTTGCATAAAGTGTTAATGGCTTTAAACATTTTTATTTGCATGTAAAAGGACCTTTAATCCCCTTCTTTTTCCTCCACAAGTTGTTTACTCAGCTGAGCTTGTGCTCCATTGTTTTCCATTGCTCCATCAGTACACAGTGTACTGATTATATGTGCAAAGCAAACACAATTAGTACACTGTTAATTCCGATTTACACGGAACGAAGGTCGATCAAAATTCGCTCAAATGACAGTTTGAGTGACAGTTTTGAGTGATCATCTTTGCATAACTCTAAGTAGCTAATGGAGTCAATGCAGGCAGAGTGGAATACCGCCGCAATAGCTCCCAGAACAATGCAGCTATTTTATATATGCAAACATAAATAAAATATGCTTTGCTATCAGCGCTTTCAGCTGGTGTCCTTGCTGAGAACTGCCAGCGGGATACTAGCTGAAAGAATGCTACCAGCACCACCCGCTGAGATATCAGCTTGCAGCGCTGAAAAGGCTCATCGCTGAGCGATGAACGAACAATGCACGAACAGTGCACGATGGCTACACATTTAGACGCAACGCTTATCCATCAAAAGACAGCTTTTGAGTGAAGTTTGAGTGACAATGGTTGTGTCTAAATAGGCCTTTATCCTGCAGTCTTTAGAAAGATAAGCAAATATTATTCAAATAAAATGTATTTGCTCAGTCTTTCAGCATCTAAACGATGGATTTTGTGTGGACTGAAATCCATCGTTCAAACGAAAAGTGCACGATACCCGCATTTACATGTAGTGATTATCACTCATTTTCATGTTAAAAGAGTTCTATAGCAGAGAATGCAAATAAAAACATAGAGTCTTGTGGTTTGAAAAGCTCATTTATCTCTTATCTTTGAATAAAATCATACCTGGAAGTTGATGAAGTTGTATGACATCTTATAATAATTCTCTCCACTTAGGTCTGAACATCCTTGGTGTAACATATACTGGATTTTTAAACATTACAAGCAGTCATGGCAGCCATTAGAATGCCCATATGGAGTGCATTAGTTAACACGGTTACAGTATCCACCTGCCAAAGCAGTCATGTAAGACTGGCATTCTGTTCATTAACAAGAAAGCACACAAAATGCATTATCAAGGAAGTTATTGTAACAAATGTCAACATCTGAAGTTTCTCCTGCAAAGTTCCTCTTCAGATGAGATTTCGGGTATCACAAATCAAGCTAATGAGAACACATTTTTCATTTGATCTGTTGCCAAAATAGATTGGTCATTATGCTATGGAATTTGTATGAATTGATTTGTAATTTTACATTATTTTTGGTTTGGTATGATGCACCCTACAGATAAAGAATTTACAAACGTCTTATTCCTGCCTCCAAGACTTCTTCAGAGCAGCACCAGTCCTTTGGAACAACCTACCCCAAACTATCTGGGCAATCCCTGACAAAAAACACTTCAGGCGTGCTCTAAAAAGGCACTTCTTCAGGGAGGCATACCATATCCCCTAAACCAAACCCTCTTTACTCCACATGATAACATGCTCCCTGTCCTGCTGATTGCAATCCCTGCTAGCCGTAATCAACCTCCCTCTTCAGTCATACCGATCTGCCCACTATACCGATCAATTCGGCCACTGTCTATGTATATAGCCCCCCATACTTTCCACCTCGCCATACCATGCACATCTCCAGACCCTTTACCTTCCGTATCACCCCATTATTTATATATATAAGCTCTTTGAAGCAGGACCCACACCACTACTGTTTCCATTGACTGATTACTAGATGTAACCGTGGTTTTGCTTCTGTTCCCCCTGTCTTATAAGCACTGTGGAATATGTTGGCGCTATATAAATAAAGATTATTATTACTTGTCATAGTGCTTAGCATTACGACTGGACCCGGGGATTTGTATTTAATGTTGACCAAAGCAACATCTGTTTAGAGTATTAGTGTAGTCGACGTGTTGATCTATGCTTCCTCCAGCTTACTGTGTTCCCCTAGACTAAAAACACTGACAGGTTTAATGTCTTGCTTTGAAATGGTCTCTAGGGCAGATGAGTACATGCCTTTGGTAGAAGAATTAGGTTGTAAGCTCTACCGAGACAAGGAACATTGTGAATTAATTATTTTCTGTTCTCAGTGGCCAAATGCTACATAAAATGGATTACAAATGCAATGTGGATAAGGCAGCAGAAAAGCCAAAAACATGACACCTACTCAACCTCTTTGATTTCCTCCTCCAGGCTGAAAACCATTCCCAGGTTGAAGATAGTTATTGTGATATACTGTATATGTCTATATTACAGGTCTACCAAAATCACAGACATGCTGGTTACTGGCTAATCATTTCCTTACTCAGTTCTAGTGCAGGCGATTGCTAATTTTCACAGGAAGAATTCTGACTTTGTAAATGTATTCTGTGACAACAACGTATCATTTGAGGCCACTAATGTTATAGATTCTTTCCTGGTGTCATTATGTTCATTATTGTTGCCTTGTAGCTGTGCTTGTGTGTCTTCATTCCTCTACTTATCTTCATTCTTTGTTTGTAGCAAACACGAATAAGAGGCACTTTTCACTGTTTATGACTGGTTTTCCCTTTAAATATATAAAATGGTCTGTGAAAAAATATGAACGAAAAAACAATATAGGCCCCTGCCTCCCAATAAAAACATCCATTGTTTGCGACAAGCAGGAACAATAAATATGGTGCAGAAAGAGCAGATGAGTTTTCCATGTAGAGAGTAAAGTCAAGATAAATGGAAAATGTGTAGTACTACAAACCACTAATGCGTAAATAATCTTGTCTGCAGTTTACGGTAACATAAGGTAAATTTATATAGTAAAATATTCTGTATGGATATGTTTTTAAGACACATTTCCATAGTTTAGTGGTGTGCACCCAGCATTTTCTATTCTCTACAGTTTAGTAGTTTTGCTTACCTTATCAGTGGTCCCACAGCAACTGGAATGTTTTATACCTTATAGAGTCAGCCAGATTCGATTTCCTTTTATTGGTGTCACCATATCACTGGAATGAATTCTCCCACTGTTTTATATTTTTGCATAGCTAGATTGGCATGAATCTTGCTAATTCAGGCAACATCATGAAAACATTGACCCGCTGCTTGACCACATAAGCCAACATACCGAGCACCTCAGTCAGTCCAACAGCTGTGAAGGAGAAGAAACTTATGGAGAATGGAGAAATAAAGTTTTTAGTTTTTTGCATCTTCTATTTGCTGTTATATTCTTTAACTATTAGAATGGAAATTTGTGACCAAGGTAACCGAAATGTAAAAGTAGTACTATTGATATAAATGCTTTACAAAACCCTTTTCTTATTGAATTAAAACAAAACTGCCAACATGCAGCAGTAATCTTAACCCTTTCCAATCCACTGTCTGACGTCTGAAGACATTCTGATTGAAGGCTGTACAGCTCCGATGTCAGAAGATGTCCGGTAGGGTATTCTTACTGTATATTACTGGCCGCTCTGTTGTCGGGGGCCTCTCCAGCATGTCCCATACTGCAGTACTGGCTCTAGCCAGCAGATGGCAGAAAGAGAAAGCCCCCCTAGGAAACCCTGAATACAAAATTGGATTGGAAAGGGTTAAGCCCTATTTACACAGAATGATTATCGCTCAAAATTTGCTCAAACAATGTCTTTTGAGCAACAATCCTTGCGTGTAAATGCTACCATCGTTTGCTTTTCGTCTGAAAGATTATTTTTTAGTTGAGTTTAAAGTCCATTTTTTGGCAGTGCAGCTGATAGCAGGGACTGCACACTGTGATTCTCCATGGGAGAGCTGATAACATTGTATTCAGCTGCAGTCCCGCAGCAAAACAAAGGGACTGTATACCGATAACAGACCACCTGCTGTTCTCTGCATACAGCTCAGGGAGGCTAATTTACATGCAAACGAAGCTAATAAGCTGCTTATGGGCATTAGTGCCCACTAGCAACTTATGCAAAATGAACAAATTTTGAGTGATCATATTTACGTGGAAATGGGGCTTTATACATTAGGGCAACTTTAGTAATTAAGATGCTCATCATATATTGGTCATTTACTTTGTCTAAGATATTTTACAAAGTGTGCTGACTTTTTAAGATTGTAAGACTCTTTGAAATATGAAAGATAGTCTTGAGCCACATTGAATGCTACAAGTGAAAGTATTAAGGATGTAGCTTTTACTCTAGTGTTAATTACCAGTACTATAGATTTGATCCTACTGTCAAGTTTTAGTATTGCTATGAAATACCTGGTGCCACTAGTTAGCAATAAGGAGGAGCCACATGCAGAGTGCCTGGGAGCCACATGCGGCTTACAGTATATGTCTTTGGTTGGGGAGCATTTATTTTGATTTACCATATGTTCAGTATATTACATATGTCACTAAAATAGCTTGCTATTGTACTATGAAGACAGCATACATGTATTTGTAGTTTTACATAGTTTCTAGTTAGCACATTGCTTTTGGCTTCCATGATGTGTTTTGTTGCCATATAGATAATGCAATTTAAACAAGCCTCAAACTGTATCCTAATCTTTTAATATACAGAAAGAATGCTAACCAAGTTTCTTTGTCTGATTGACAAGTAAATGTCAACTAGACACCAATTGTAAATGTCACATTTTAAGACTTACATTCCCTTGAAAACGGGAAAATGCTCATGCATTGCTGAATTATTCCTGTGTTTTATTTCTTGCACAATGTCATATGGGAATCTTTATTTTGGATTACTTTGGGGAGAAATAATTGTTGCACTTACAGCATTACTTTGAAAGTGGCTCATAGTATATTATGGCTGCTGCTTTTTAAACCTCATGGCAATCAAAATGCAGACCTATTTAACAGCACCAATTCTGTAATAGAGCCGGACCTCAGTTTTATCTCTCTGCCCACAGCACCTATACAAGTGTTGTTCTACACTTGACTATCTTGATGTCAGGGGCATGCATAGAAACTATAATGCTTCGTAGTAAAGCCAAGAATGGGTCTCATTTCCCAATTAAAGCCCCACTAAATATATTATGACTATATTCAAATTTATGTCCACTATTATATGTTTAGGTCCAACATTTTGTACTGATAGATGTAAAAATATATTTTTATTAGGAAGTTCTGCATTGAAAGCCTGAGCGAAATATGTATCCCATGTGAATGGGAATCTGCGCCATAGTCTATACAGAGTTTAATTTTTTATTCGCGTGGGCTTGAAATCCACACTGAATAAAAGAAATAATTAATGTCACCTCTTGATATGAAACTGGGATGTCGGCCCACAGATTAACGCCGTTCATTGTGGCAGTATTGCAAATCCACACTTAGGGCTCCTTCACATGGGTATATTTTTCATCTGTATTTTGTGAGCCAAAACCAGGAGTGGGTCCAAAATATGGAAGAAATGCAAATCTTCCCATTATACTTTCTCTCTGTATGTTCCACTGCTGGTTTTGGCTCATAAATTACTGATGAAAAATATGCCTGTGTGAAGGAGCCCTAAAACATGTGAATTTATGCCGGAATTTTTCCACTGAAACTTGCATTGGATTTTTCTAAAGCAGATTATATCGGCTGACTGTGCATTGAGGGCACTTGATCACACAATACATACCAGGACAGCAGTAGTATAAATGTTATGTGACCATTGAAGGGTCAGCTACAGGTTTGGCATCAGGGGTCAGGATCTTGAAATGATGTACCTTGACCATGATGGAATGTTACTCCAAAACACAAACAAGCAGGTTAACTTTTTGAACATGATGATTTTGCAAACTATGTCTTACAATAATAACTGTCTTGACCATTGTCCGGCTTAGTGCTTGGCACCGGTAGTAACCAAGTTAAACATTAAACACTCTATAAGGCCTTGTTCAGCTGATCGTTTCTTTTGCACACAAATAGCCACGCAAAAAGATAGCCGCTTGCGTGTAGAAAAATCATGTGAGCAAAGCTAAAGGAGCAATCTACATAATTTGCTCATTCACATGATCCGTCGTGCGTGCTGCATATTAATCCAGCTCCCATAGGAGTCAATGGAAACTCCTGCGCAACACGCACCAAAAATAGGTCAGGTCCTGTCTTTTTTATGGAGTACGCACCTTAGATGTGGACATTGTAGCCACGTATGTCCTATCTTTTGCAGGTGCGAGTATTTTGTGCATCCACAAATCGTTCACATGACCGCTTCAATAGGAAAGCATGTGTTCTAATAGACGTGATCTTTTTGCGTGGCTGAAAGGGGCCTAATAATAATACAAACTATGTGTACTTGCTGGAAATGAGTCATTGATTCAAGAATTTATTCTGATTGTCATATTTGGAGTTGGGAAGAAAAGTAGTTCTGCTTCATGGGGTTGGCTTTGCTTTTCTCTCTATCAATAGGTTGAACTAGAAGGATGTGTTAGAAATGAAGAGCTTATATATATGCAGTACAATGATATATGTAATATAGGGTATTTCATTTATGTAATCATTCATTTATTTATCCTTCAGCATATTGTATGAGGGGGAGTGCAAACTGATTATCAAAAGTTTCTTTAATCATGAAGGTGAGACTGGGTGTCCTCTGATCGGGAGACATCAAGTAGCAATAGCAAACAATTCTAGCCACTAGATTAAAAAAAAGTCCAAGCATGGCTCAGAAGGGGGGTGGGTGGAATTTACTACAAAGAAAAACATCCCTGGGGAAGATAAGAGGTATGTAATTTGAACACTTGTGAATTAACGAGGAGTCACGAACTGGAGGAAGAGTCCCAAATGTGTGGAATGTCAATATCCTTATTAGAAACCATAACATCGTTAAATGAACTGTAGGTTTTAGGAATTATAACTTACTCTTTTTTTTCATAAGATACTGCAATCTTTGTTGTTTAAAAGTAACAAATATGTTGCTGGTTTTGATGCCTCTCTATACATACCTCCATTTAAACCTCATTCAAACTGTAATAGGAATTTTACATTTCATGAGATATACAGAATGTTCCAGAAGTTTGGAAGTATTCTTTAAAAATGTAACATTGAGAATAAATGCTTTGCACATTTCTATTAAGAAGAAATGCTTTTTACAACTGACCTATTGGAATCTGGAAATAACTTAAAATGTTGGTCTCCTCGAAGTATCCACCCTTTGCCTGTATGACAGCCTTGCATACTATCGGGATGTGGTGAATCAACTTTAAGTTGGAATGTTTCCATTCTTGGTGGACAACCTCCCAAAGAGGTTTCTGACTACTGAATTGTTTTTTTGAAACATGGAGTGTTTCTAAACTTTTGGAAAGTACTGTATATTTTTATGCCCTTGTTCTTGCATTTAATTTATTGCACATAACCATAGAATGCAACCCAGTAAGAGGATGGATAAAATTCTTTCAGATTAACATCATTTTTATGCTCAGTAATTTACTCTATAATTTTTACCTCTTTTCTTTAATTTTCCATGCAGTAGATGGGAGTGCTTGAAATAAACGGGTGACATCCTAGAACGTATATAGACCTTTTCTTCCATTAATTTTAGTGCCCTGTTTATTTATAGAAAGTGCAGCTCTCAAGTAGATATATAATGATTATCAGGATATTGTATAATATAATGTATTGTTTTATATTTACATGATATATCGTTATAATGCATTTATTTGTTCAGCTTTAGATTTTTAATTAGTGTATCAAATATGGAAACTGTGTAATAGTGAAAGTGCTTGAGACACATGTACTGTTAACAAGTATAGATGTTATTACGTAAAGTGTAACAGACACTACAGTAATTTCACAATAATTTAAGAAGACTTATATGCTCCATATCGTGGGAAAAATAATCCACCCCTAAAGTATACAAAGTGCAAATGACAGCTCCTACTTAGTACTATTCTCATATAAAAGAACTCTGCCTGCGGCTTCATGCTTTCATACAGTCATATGATTCCTTAGTGGCTTGTAGTAGCCTTGTAATATCAGTAGGGAGTCCATTTTAGCATTATGAAACACTGTAATTTTATAGACTTTATGTAGCAGTCACATGACTTTCTCTTATCCTATGTAATATAAACTGCTATAGATAGCTTAGTTTC
Organism: Eleutherodactylus coqui; assembly: GCF_035609145.1. NCBI lineage: Eukaryota > Metazoa > Chordata > Amphibia > Anura > Eleutherodactylidae > Eleutherodactylus > Eleutherodactylus coqui. The sequence goes on along the minus strand of NC_089837.1, from coordinate 133,793,352 downwards.
CTTAGAAACTAAAACACTACTTATTACAGCGCAATGTGCAATGGCCATTACTGTACATCAAAATAATATTGTCAACAATGTAGAGTAGAGCACACAAAGCAAGCCATTTGAAAATAGCAACTAAACCATTTATTATATCACTAGCCCGGGTACCTAATACAAAACACATTGCAATGTGAACATGGTTTGTTCATTCGGCCAATAGAAAGCTGGGGATGACACTCATAGTTATTGTTTGCATTGTATCTAACAGCTTCCCCCTCCAAGAATTTCCAAGCTGTTCTTGTCAAAATTGAGTATTTCTCTCGGTCTGAAGAATGTCGGGCATGCTTTGCTTTGTCAGTTTCTACAATCGAGTAGACACTTGTCGCTTGCGTTGATTCTCAAGTCGGCTGTTAGTTTGCTCCGACGTCTCAGCTAGTCAAGCGGCGGCTTGTCGAGTGCGTTGATTCTCGAGTCGGCGTTAGTTTTCTCCGGCACTGTAGCTACCCGAGCGGCTGCTACTTTAACTGCGGCTGTTGTCCTTCTGCCCAAACAGGTCCTTGACTTGTTTGGCATCTTATATCTAAAACACAAAATCTGTTTGTTTGCGTCTTATACAAATCCCCAGTTCTGGTCCGATTTGAGTAAAATTTGGCATTTTTTGTTTCCAATAGCAACCAATCATAGCTCAGCTTTCATTTGTTATTCTGCTGAGGTAAAATGAAAGCTGCACCATCATTGGTTGCTATATATTATACTGCTGAGGTAAAATAAAAGCTGTGCAGTAATTGGTTGCTATAGGCAACAGCTTTTAGTCCTCTTAGTGCTGAGGTAAAATGAAACCTGTGCTGTGATTGGTTGCTATGGGCAACAGTTTGCCATCCTCAATGCTGAGATAAAACGAAAGCTGATCTGTGAAACACAAATTTTCAACTCTCAGTATGGGAAGTGGGAAGTACTTGTTGGAAATAACCTGGAGTACTAAATCAAGTACGTAGAATCCATTGGTGGAAGCAAATTTGAGGGTTGCTGCATTAAAATTCAAGCAAAAGCAAAAAAAAATGCAAATAAGGTTGCCAGAACAACAACATTTCAGAAATTTTTAAGCCTATATCCTTCTCTGGGTCGAGATTATACTATGTGCAAAATTTAATGACAATTGGTTGTACTGTTTGTGCGTTATGCTCGAACAAACAAACAAAAAGACATTGATAAATATATAGAAGATGAGAAAACATCTAGATTTTATATATATATATATATATATATGTATATATATATATATATATATATATATATATATATATATATATATATATATATATATATATTGAGCCTCGTGTGGCACAGAGTGTAAGGTTGCAAGTTCAATCCCCATATGGTTCAGGTAGCCAGCTCAAGGCCAAGTCAGCCTTCCATCCTTCCAAGGTTGGTAAAATGAGTACAAAGCTTGGTGGGGGTAATAAACATTGAAGAAAAACATTGCCTGAAAGCACTGCAGAATAAGTTGGCGCTATACAAATAACAATATTTATTTTTTATATATATACTAACACACCATACTCACCCCCCCACACACACACAAACACACACATATATATATATATATATATATATATATATATATATATATATATATATATATTAGCTGATATACCCGGCTTCACCCGAGTTCATTTGGTACTGGTTTTATCTGGTGTTCACACGGAAAATCTTATGAAGTCGTGGTTACTTTACAGATACCGAGGGAAAAAATATGTTCACCGTTGTGCATGGTTCTTTGCGTTACCCAGGAAACACCACGTGGAGGTAACCATGCGACGTTTCCTTTATATAAAATGACATTGGGAAGTGAGAGAATTAGATTACGTACGTAAAATTTGGACGCTAATTCTTTTTAGCTTAGAATTGAATAATCGAGTTGGGATCCATTAACTTTTTCTATTTATGACATAATCAATGCTTGTGCTAAATTTCAAATTTCTATGAAATTGGGAAGTGACAGAATTAGATTACGCACGTAAAATTTGGACACTAATTTTTTTGCGCTTAGAATTGAATAACTGATTTGGGACCCCTTAACTTTTCCTATTTATGATATAATCAATGCTCGTGAAAAAAAATGTAAATTTCTATGACGTCGGGAAGTGAGAGAATTAGATTACGAATGTACAATTTGGTCGCTAATTCTTTTGCACTTAAAATTGGATAATCGAGTTGGGACCCATTAACTTTTCCTATTTATGACATAATCAATGCTTGTGCCAAATTTCAAGTTTCTATGACATCGGGAAGTGAGAGAATGAGATTACGTACGTAAAATTTGGACGCTAATTCTTTTGCACTTAGAATTGAATAATCGAGATGGGACCCATTAACTTCTCCTAATAATGACATAATCAATGCTCATGCCAAATTTCAAGTGAGAGAATTAGATTACGTACGTAAAATTTGGACACTAGATTTTTTGCGCTTAGAATTGAATAATCGAGTTGGGACTCATAGCTTTTCCAATTTATGCCACAATCAATGCTCGTGCCAAATTTCAAGTTTCTATGACATCAGGAAGTGAATTAGATTTAGTACGTAAAATTTGGATGCTAATTCTTTTGCGCTAAAATTGAATAATTGAGTTAGGACTAGAGATGAGCGAACGTACTCGGATAAGCACTACTCGTCCGAGTAATGTGCTTTATCCGAGTACCTCCCCGCTCGTCCTGAAAGATTCGGGACGCGCTGCGGAGCGGGGAGCTGCAGGGGAGAGCGGGGAGGAATGGAGGGGAGATCTTTCTCTCCTTCTCTCCCGCCCGCTCTCCCCTGCTCCCCGCTGCGACTCACCTGTCAGCAGCGGAGCGCCCCGAATCTTTCAGGACGAGCGGCGAGATACTCGGATAAAGCAAATTACTCGGACGAGTAGTGCTTATCCGAGTACGTTCGCTCATCTCTAGTTAGGACCCCTTTACTTTTCTTATTTTGGGCATAATCTATGCTTGTCCCAAATTTTGTGTTTTTACGACATCGGGAAGTTGGAGAATTAGTGGCGAGTCAGTGAGTGAGTCAGTCAGTGAGTGAGTCAGTGAGGGCTTTTGTCTTTATATATATAGATTAATGCTCGTGGCAAATTATAAATTTCTATGACATCAGGAAGTGAGAGAATTAGATTCTGTATGTAAAATTTGGACGCTAATTCTTTTGCGCTTAGAATTGAATAATCGAGTTGGGACCCATAGCTTTTCCTATTTATGACACAATCAATGCTTGTGCCAAATTTCATGTTTCTATGACATCAGGAAGTGAGAGAATTAGATTACGTATGTAAAATTTGGACGCTAATTCATTTGTACTAGAATTGAATAATCAAGTTGGGACCTCCTTACTTTTCCTATTTTGGACATAATCAATGCTCGTGCCAAATTTCAAGTTTCTATGACATCAGGAAGTGAGAGAATTAGATTCCGTACATAAAATTTAGACGCTAATTCTTTTGCGCTAAAATTGAATAATCGAGTTGTGACCCCTTTATTTTTCCTATTTTGGACATAATCTATGCTTGTGCCAAATTTCATGTTTCTACGACATCGGGAAGTTTTTGAATTAGTGGCGAGTGAGTCAGTGAGGGCTTTCGTCAGTGAGGCAGCTGTCTGGAGACGTGACATTTTTTAGGTGCACAAATCAAAAACGTGTCTGATAGACTATCAAGACTCTTTAGTTCTGCAGATCATTACCCATTCCTGCTGATACATGCAGGGAACAATGACACTGCAAAAAAGGACCTTTCAACTATCTGCAGGGACTTTAAAGACCTCAGCAGGAAGGTGAAGGAATTTGGAATACAAGTAGTCTTCTAATCCATCCTCCCAGTGGATGGACATGGAATATGGAGATGTGACAGGATTCTAGAGGTGAACCACTGACTACGTTTATGGTGCTGTCAGCAAAAGATTGGGATTTGTAGGCCATGGAGTGAATTGTGCCATCTGGAACTCCTAATCCATGTGCAACAAACTTCCAACCATCCATGACCTCTTCATTGCAAAGTGTCTCAACCTGCTCAGACTCACTAAGATGTGGATACAACAGTCCAATTCAGCCTCCTCCGCTGGATTGTCCTTTGATGGCCTGCAACTCTCCCACACTCCCAGATCAGAGGAGTAGGTGTTCTCTTCTTGCCAAATTGCACCTTCCAGGTCACCCCCCTGGCTCCCTCCCTCACCTTCTCATCATTTGAAGTCCATACCTTACAACTCTTCTGTCCACTGCCCCTGCATGTTGCAGTCCTCTACTGACCCTGGGCCCCACCTGCCTGTTCCTGGACCATTTTGCCACCTGGCTCCCCTATTTCCTATCCTGCGAACTCCTAACACCCATCCTCAGGGACGTTAACATCCCCACTAACTACTTCATCTCCCCATCTGCCTCACAGCTTTGAAAGCTCACCTCCTCCTTCGGCCTATCACAACTTTCAGACTCTCCCACTCACAGAGAAGGCAACACTCGCAACCTATTTTTTCTCTGAACATTACATGGCTAGCCCCGATCCCAGTCTCTTCAGCACTCACTATCTATACTAGAACTAGCGACAGAGGAAGAAGTCTGCAGACTGCTTTCCGCTGCTCACCCCACCACCTGCACAAGCGGCCCTCTTCCTTCACACCTCCTCTGGTCCCTTTACCCAGCAGTCACTACCCACTTCACCACCATCTTCAACCTCTCCCTGACCTCTGATATTTTCCCCTCCTCATTCAAGCACTCCATCATATCCCCTCTGCTAAAGAAACCGATCCTTGACCCAACTGACACTGCCAACTACTGACCCATCTCAAACCTCCCCTTCATCTCCAAACTGCTTGAACGCCTGGACTATTCCTTCACACGCTTTCTCTCTGATAACTCTCTCCTCGACCCCCTACAGTCTGGCTTCCATCCCCTACATTTGACCAAAACCGCCCTCACAAAAGTATCAAATGACCTCATGATGTCCAAATTGAGGGGAAACTACTCTCTACTAATCCTCCTTGACCTCTCTGCTACGTTTGGTGCTGTCAACCATGACTTCCTCCTTGCTATGCTTTGCTCCTAAAGGACATTGCTCTCCTGGTTCTCCTCGTACCTCTTTGACCACTCTTTCAACATCACCTTCACTGGCTCTATCTCCTCTCCGCTCCCCCACTCTGTTGGGGTCCCCCAGGGCTCGGTCCTTGGCCCCCTTTTCCTCCCTAAAACACAGCCTCAGTCAGAAAAACCATCTGTAGATTCAGACTCCAATACCACCACTACACTGACGACACCCAGTTATACATCTCTTCCAGCGACATCCGTGCACCTTTCCTCCAAAACATCACCAACTGTCTGTCTGCTGTCTTTAACACAATGTCCTCCCTTTTTCTGAAACTTAACCTCTAAAAAACTGACCTCCTTGTCTTTCCACCCTCAACCAGCTGACCTCCCCCAACATCTCCACATCAGTATCAGGCACCATCATAATACCCAGACAGCACAACTTGGTGTTACACTAAAGTCTGACCTCTCCTTTACCCCCCATATCCAATTTTTGCCCTGCAACCATGCCATGTGCACCTCAGGAATATTGCTAAAATCTGTCCGTTACTCACCACGGACACACTAAAGACACTCGTTGTCATCCTTATTCATTCCCGAATCGATTACTGTAACTTGCTGCTCATTGGCCTTCCCCGCACTAGACTCTCCCCTCTCCAATCCATACTAAATGCAGCAGCTAGACTCATCTTCCTATCCAGCCGCTTCTCGGATGCCTCCACACTATGCTAGTCGCTGCATTGGCTGCCCATACACTAAAGAATTCAGTTCAAATTCATCACCCTCACCCACAAGGCTCTCCATGGCGCCATGCCACCGTACATTGCTTCCCTCCTGTCCATATATCACTCAACCCATGCTATCCGCTTTAATACACCCCTATAATACGAGCCTCACATGATCACCTTCAGGACTTCTCAAAGCAGCACTGATCCTCTGGAATGCTATACTCCAAAACTTTACCAACAATCCCAGATGCACGAAACTTCAGATGTGCCTTAAATATGTCCCTCATTAAAGAAGCATACCAAACCTCCTGATCTAGTCTCCCACCCCACAATATGCCCCCTGCCCCTCCCTATGGCTTTCTATTTTTGCCTACCATGTACACTTCCTGCCCCATACCTCTTGTACGACCCTCGACTCATTTGTGTCCTAAAACCTGTATATCACATGTTATCAAGGCATTGTTGTGTTCCCCCTTGCTCCACCACCTGCCCCTGTACCTTCTGTTATCACCTGCACACCCTTTGTTTCCAAATAATTGAATACCACATGTAACTTTTGTAATTTCTGTAATTTTGTTTGTGTTCCCCATGTGCCTCGAAAGCGCTGCGGAATAAGTTAGCACTATGCAAATAAAGATTATTAATTACATTTATGATGTACTCCTTGCTAGACACTTATTGCACCTTACAAAGACAGGTAAGCATGTATTTGGCAGGCACCTAGCTACTCTCATCAGGAGAGCTTTAAACTAGAACAATATGGGAAGGAAGGTGAAAGGCTAGATAAAAATATACAGCTAATTAAGTAGAAAAGAATGAAAAACTGATCACAAACTAAAATGTTTCTATAGAAATGCATAGAGCATGGGAAGGAAGGGGAATTAGAACTCCTAACACAGGAAGAGAAATATGATGTCGTAGACATTACAGAAACTTGGTGGGATAATACACAAGATTGGAATACAAGGCTTGAAAGCTACAATTTATTTATAAGAAGCTTAATAAAGGAGAGGAGGTGTTGTATTGTATGTTAAGAAAGCATACATCTCCACAGAGCTTCAATCTTCAGAGCATAGTAGAAACTGTTTGGCTAAGAATACAAGGAGAGAACAACAGAAGGGACACCATTGTAGGTATTTACTATAGGCCACCTAGACAACAGAAAGATTTTAACTATCCTGCTATTTTTAAACAATCTATTTTTATTGTATAAAATACATGTAAAAAAGGTCCTATAAACATATGGTCACGGTAACACACAGGTTAATCAACCTGCAGGTCCTTGTCAGAATATTAGAAAGAATGAGTTCATACATGACTGGTAGTTCTGTAGAAACTGTTTGGGTAAAAATACAAGGAGAGAACAACAGAAAGGATACTATTGTAGGTATGTACTATAGGCCACCTGGACAACCAGAAGATATCGATGAACTCTTTCTACATCAGATGGCCAAGCTCTCAAAAAGCATGACATAGTGATCATGGGAGGTTTAACTATCAAGACATTTGTTGGGAATCTCTCACAGATAAAAGTAATGGGTCCAACAAATTCTTATCCGCTCTTGCTGACAACTTTATCTTCCAAAAGGTAGAAGAGAAAACAAGGGGATCTGCTATCTTGGACCTAATCCTTACCAACAGGGAGGGAATGGTTGAGTAAGTAAGGGTGTCTGGGACCTTAGGAGGCAGTGATCATGCTATCCTTGAATTTTGGATAAAAAGAGGAGGAAGACCTGAGAAGATTCAGACCTCAAGGTTGGATTTCAGGAAGGCAGATTTTAATGAACTCAGAAAGGAATAGGAAGAATCCAATAGCTGGATGTACATATGGAGCGAAATGTCCAAAAAGGTTGGGAAATATTCCGAAATGAGATTTTCAAAGCACAATCATTAACAATCCTTAAAAGAAGGAAGAATGGAAAGCATTTAAAGAGACCGGGATGGATGAACACAGAACTTGCACACATGTTAAAAATGAAGAAAATATGTTTATCAAATGGAAGTTGGGGGGAATATCTAAAAAATATATAATGTGGTCTGCAGAAACTGTAGGGCAAGTGTCAGAAAAGCTAAAGCTAATAATGAATTGAGGCTTGCAACAGAGACCAAAATCAATATAAAAAGATTCTGGGGGTATGTCAAAAGCAAAAGAAGAGACAAAGATGCTATTGAATGCTTACAGGATGAAAATGGTGAATTGGTTAAGAATGATGTTGAGAAGGCTGAACCTTCTCAACCAACATTTATTTTCCGATGCCCTGTCTGGATGTGTCCTTAAATCCCCCTGTGATATTTTGTTTATCTTTAATCCAGAAGGAAACAACCTCCCTTCCAGGATCCAAGCAGAGGAAGAGAGATGAGAGATCCAGAAAATCATATAACACCCCTAAAGATAAACAAAACATCTCAGTGGGATTTAAGGACACATCCAGACAGGGCATCACCAACACAATCCACACAAATGGACATAGAAACAAGGAGAACCATCAACACCAAATAGTGGCAAATAGTACCACTTCAATCAACCAGTCCCAGAACCACCTGCAAAGCTGCATCGAAAATCCAAGAACCAGTTCCAGTACCAAGAACAAGAATAACCCAATTTTATGCTCCAACCAAAACCCCTTAAACAAAACCCCCACCAACAACAGTCAGAGAAGGCTATCAAAAGGAGAAGAGGCAGAAGAGGAGGCCAGAAATTACATTAAAAAATCCAGAGTAAATACTACAATCAAGAAGTAACTCCTAAGGGCTAAGTCACACGGGCGTTTTTATGTGCGCATGTTACCTGCGTTTACGATCCACATCTATATAAAACCAATGCTTTTCAATGGCAGCGGTCAGATGCCCGATATTTACCTGTGCAAAAAAATGCGCAGTGGTAAATATAGAGCAGTGAATTTTAAAACGCAGGTAACTGCAGTATTCTTCTTTTTTGGATGTGAAACCCCTGGATTCTGTCGCTTCCAGGTTTTCACCTTGTGCTCAATGGGGCCAGCGGCAGCAGCACCGACTCCATTGAGAACATATAGTGAAGATCGCGATCCTCTGGCACAGCTGTGACAGCTGAGGCAGAGGAGCGTAAGGTTCTTCCATTGAATTCAAAGGAGCTGGCGCTACAGCCGGCTCCATTGAAAGCAATGGCCTGCCTGCAAGCCCTGCAATGATTTTCGGGGAAGGGCTTTAAATATAAGCCCTTCCCTGAAAATTATCCCTAAAATGTGTAAAAAATATATATACTCACCTCTCTGCAGCTGCTGGGGCTCAGGCGTGTCCAGCTGGGTCTTCTCCTGCACTGCTCTGAAGTGCTTTCAGCAGGCATGGATTTAAAATCCCTGCCTGCTGAAAGGGCTGCCTCTGATTGGCTGAGCACTGTGACCAATCAGAGGCAGTTCTCAGCTATTGAATGACAGCTCAGAGCTGCCTGTGATTGGTCCCTGCGCTTAGCCAATCAGAGGCAGCACTCACCCATTCATTGAATTCAATGCTGTCACAGTGTTGAGTGACAAGGGGACTTCCCGCGGAGATGAAGAAATCCTCTGTCACAGCTGTAGCAGAGGATTGCGATGTTCTCTGTATGTCACTGGGGCCGCCGCTGCTGCCATTTATCATAGGTGAAACCCCATCCAAGGAATCCCCTGCTGCAGCTCACACAGCCGCAGCAGGGAAGAGCAGGCAGCACACTTTATGAGTGAAAAACGAGTCCAAGTGCGCCGGCTTCGGTCATGCAAAGTTCGGTACGTTTGCATTCTGCACACAAAACACTTGCACGTTAAAACGCCTGTCTGACTGAGCCCTAAGGAAGAAGAGCAGGTGGGGTTTTTTTAATATCTCCAATTATATACTGAATAGAAAATAACCGGAGATTTTATATCTGCAATTATATACTGAATAGAAAACAACTGAAGATTTTAGCCAAAGGTTTATCCGTTAGCCCCTGACTTCGGCCAACTTTTTTGAACTCTTTATAGATCTTAACTAGAGATGAGTGAGCACCAAAATGCTCAGGTGCTCGTTACTCGAGACGAACTTTTCGCGATGCTCGAGGGTTCGTTTCGAGTAACAAACCCCATTGAAGTCAATGGGCGACCTGAGCATTTTTGTATATCGCCGATGCTCGCTAAGGTTTTCATTTGTGAAAATCTGGGCAATTCAAGAAAGTGATGGGATCGACACAGCAACGGATAGGGCAGGCGAGGGGCTACATGTTGGGCTGCATCTCAAGTTCACAGGTCCCACTATTAAGCCACAATAGCGGTAAGAGTGGGCCCCCCCCAACAAATTTTTCTTCTGAAAAGCCCTCATTAGCAATGGATACCTTAGCTAAGCACCACACTACCTCCAACAAAGCACAATCACTGCCTGCATGACACTCCACTGCCACTTCTCCTGGGTTACATGCTGCCCAACCCCCCCGCACGACCCAGTGTCCACAGCGCACACCAAATTGTCCCTGCGCAGCATTCAGCTGCCCTCATGCCACGCCACACTCATGTCTATTTATAAGTGCGTCTGCCAGAGGAACCGCAGGCACACACTGCAGAGGGTTGGCACGGCTAGGCAGCGACCCACTTTAAAAGGGGCGGGGCGATAGTCGACAATGCTGTACAGAAGCAATGCGAAATCCAATCCTGTGCCACCTCCATCTGGAGCTGCACACGTGGGCATAGCAATGGGGAACCTATGTGCCACACACTATTCATTCTGTCAAGGTGTCTGCATGCCCCAGTCAGACCGTGTTTTTTTATAAATAGTCACAGGCAGGTACAACTCCGCAATGGGAATTCCGTGTGCACCCACAGCATGGGTGGCTCCCTGGAACCCACCAGCTGTACATAAATGTATCCCATTGCAGTGCCCTGGACAGCAGAGCTAACGTCAGATTAAATGCAGGTGGGCTTCGGCCCACACTGCATGCCCCAACCTGACCGGGGTTTTTAATTCATAGACACAGGCAGGTACAACTCCCTATTGTGAAGGCCCTGTGGACCCACAGCATGGGTGGGTGCCAGGAAGCCACCGGCGGTACATAAATATATCCCATTGCATTGCCCATCACAGCTGAGGTAATAATGTCATGTTTAATGCAGGTGGGCTTCGGCCCACACTGCATGCGCCAGTCATTCTGGGGTTCTTTAGAAGTAGACACAGATGCATTTACAACTCCCTGTGGACCCACAGCATGGGTGGCTCCCTGGAACCCACCGGCGGTACATAAAAATATCCCATTGCATTGCCCATCACAGCTGAGGTAATAATGTCATGTTTAATACAGGTGGGCTTCGGCCCACACTGCATGCCCCAGTCAGACTGGGGTTCTTTAGAAGTGGACACAGATGCATTTACAACTCCCTGTGGACCGACAGCATGGGTGGCTCCCTGGAACCCACCGGCGGTACATAAAAATATCCCATTGCATTGCCCATCACAGCTGAGGTAATAATGTCATGTTTAATGCAGGTGGGCTTCGGCCCACACTGCATGCCCCAGTCAGACTGGGGTTCTTTAGAAGTGGACACAAATGCATTTACAACTCCCTGTGGACCGACAGCATGGGTGGCTCCCTGGAACCCACCGGTGGTACATAAAAATATCCCATTGCATTGCCCATCACAGCTGAGGTAATAATGTCATGTTTAATGCAGGTGGGCTTCGGCCCACACTGCATGCCCCAGTCAGACTGGGGTTCTTTAGAAGTGGACACAGATGCATTTACAACTCCCTGTGGACCCACAGCATGGGTGGCTCCCTGGAACCCACCGGCGGTACATAAATACATCCCATTGCAGTGCCCAACACAGCTGATGTAACGTCAGCTGTAATGCAGGTGGGCTAAAAATTAATTTGATTACACTGTAGGCGAGGGCCCCAAAAAATTGGTGTATCAACAGTACTAATGTACATCAGAAAAATTGCCCATGCCCAACCAAGAGGGCAGGTGAAACCCATTAATCACTTTGGTTAATGTGGCTTAATTGGTAACTAGGCCTGGAGGCAGCCCAGTTAAAATAAAAATTGGTTGAGGTGAAAGTTTCAACGCTTTAATGAGAATTGAAACGTATAAAAATTGTTTAGAAAAATTATATGACTGAGCCTTGTGGGCCTAAGAAAAATTGCCCGTTCGGCGTGATTATGTGAGGTTTCAGGAGGAGGAGCAGGAGGAGGAGGAAAATATTATACACAGATTGATGAAGCGAAAAGGTCCCCGTTTTTGATGGGGATACAGAACGATGCTTCCATCCGCGGGTGCAGCCTACGTATTGTTTAGGTATCGCTGCTGTCCGCTGGTGGAGAAGAGAAGTCTGGGGAAATCCAGGCTTTGTTCATCTTGATGAGTGTAAGCCTGTCGGCACTGTCGGTTGACAGGCGGGTACGCTTATCTGTGATGATTCCCCCAGCCGCACTAAACACCCTCTCTGACAAGACGCTAGCCGCAGGACAAGCAAGCACCTCCAGGGCATACAGCGCGAGTTCAGGCCACGTGTCCAGCTTCGACACCCAGTAGTTGTAGGGGGCAGAGGCGTCACGGAGGACGGTCGTGCGATCGGCTACGTACTCCCTCACCATCCTGTTACAGTGTTCCCGCTGACTCAGCCGTGACTGGGGAGCGGTGACACAGTCTTGCCGGGGAGCCATAAAGCAGTCAAGGGCCTTAAAGAGTGTTGCCCTGCCTGTGCTGTACATGCGCCCTGATCTCCGCGCCTCCCCTGCTACCAGGCCCTCTGAACTGCGCCTTTGGCCACTAGCTCTGTCGTATGGGAATTTTACCATCAGTTTGTCCGCCAGGGTCCTGTGGTATAGCAACACTCTCGAACCCCTTTCCTCTTCGGGTATGAGAGTGTAAAGGTTCTCCTTATACCGTGGGTCGAGCAGTGTGTACACCCAGTAATCCGTAGTGGCCAGAATGCGTGTAACGCGAGGGTCACGAGAAAGGCATCCTAACATGAAGTCAGCCATGTGTGCCAGGGTACCTGTACGCAACACATGGCTGTCCTCACTAGGAAGATCACTTTCAGGATCCTCCTCCTCCTCCTCCTCAGGCCATACACGCTGAAAGGATGACAGGCCAGCAGCATGTGTACCCTTACCAGTGGGCCAAGCTGTCTCTTCCCCCTCCTCCTCATCTTCCTCCTCCTCCTCCTCCTCACCGCGCTGAGATATAGACAGGAGGGTGCTCTGACTATCCAGCGACATACTGTCTTCCCCCGGCTCTGTTTCCGAGCGCAAAGCGTCTGCCTTTATGCTTTGCAGGGAACTTCTCAAGAGGAATAGCAGAGGAATGGGGACGCTAATGATTGCAGCATCGCCGCTCACCACCAGGGTAGACTCCTCAAACTTTCCAAGGACCTGGCAGATGTCTGCCAACCAGGCCCACTCTTCTGAAAATAATTGAGGAGGCTGACTCCCACTGTGCCGCCCATGTTGGAGTTGGTATTCCACTATAGCTCTACGCTGCTCATAGAGCCTGGCCAACATGTGGAGCGTAGAGTTCCACCATGTGGGCACGTCGCACAGCAGTCGGTGCACTGGCAGATTAAACCGATGTTGCAGGGTGCGCAGGGTGGCAGCGTCCGTGTGGGACGTGCGGAAATGTGCGCAGAGCCGGCGCACCTTTCCGAGCAGGTCTGACAAGCGTGGGTAGCTTTTCAGAAAGCGCTGAACCACCAAATTAAAGACGTGGGCCAGGCATGGCACGTGCGTGAGGCTGCCGAGCTGCAGAGCCGCCACCAGGTTACGGCCGTTGGAGGCTCAGCGGCGCAAGCCAGCGGTCGGTCTGCTCTGTCAGACCCTGCAACAGTTCGTGGGCCGTGTGCTTCTTATCTCCTAAGCTGAGTAGTTTCAGCACGGCCTGTTGACGCTTGCCCACCGCTGTGCTGCCACGACGCGTGACACCGACTGCTGGCGACGTGCTGCTGCTGCTGACACATCTTCATTGCGAGACAGAGGTTGCGTTGGAGGAGGAGGAGGAGGAGGGTGCTTTAGTGGAGGAAGCATACACCGCCGCAGATACCACCACCGTGCTGTGGCCCGCAATTCTGGGGGTGGGTAGGATGTGAGCGGTCCCAGGCTCTGACTCTGTCCCAGCCTCCACTAAATTCACCCAATGTGCTGTCAGGGAGATATAGTGGCCCTGCCCGCCTGTGCTTGTCCACGTGTCCATTGTTAAGTGGACCTAGGCAGTAAGCGCATTGGTGAGGGCGCGTACAATGTTGCGGGAGACGTGGTCGTGCAGGGCTGGGACGGCACATCGGGAAAAATAGTGGCGACTGGGAACTGAGTAGCGCGGGGCCGCCGCCGCCATCATACTTTTGAAGGACTCCGTTTCCACAACCCTATACGGCAGCATCTCCAGGCTGATAAATTTGGCTACGTGCACGTTTAACGCTTGAGCGTGCGGGTGCGTGGCGGCGTACTTGCACTTGCGCTCAAACACTTGCGCTAGCGACGTCTGGACGCTGCGCTGACAGACATTGCTGGATGGGGCCGAGGACAGCGGAGGTGAGGGTGTGGGTGCAGGCCAGGAGACGGTAGTGCCTGTGTCCTCAGAGCGGGGTTGGATCTCAGTGGCAGGTTGGGGCACAGGGGGAGAGGCAGCGGTGCAAACCGGAGGCGGTGAACGGCCTTCGTCCCACCTTGTGGGGTGCTTGGCCATCATATGTCTGCGCATGCTGGTGGTGGTGAGGCTGTTGGTGGTGGCTCCCCGGCTGATCTTGGCGCGACAAAGGTTGCACACCAATGTTCGTCGGTCGTCTGCACTCTCAGTGAAAAACTGCCAGACCTTTGAGCACCTTGGCCTCTGCAGGGTGGCATGGCGCGAGGGGGCGCTTTGGGAAACAGTTGGTGGATTATTCGGTCTGGCCCTGCCTCTACCCCTGGCCACCGCGCTGCCTCGTGCAACCTGCCCTGCTGCTGCCCTTGCCTCCCCCTCTGAAGACCTGTCCTCAGTAGGCGTAGCAAACCAGGTGGGGTCAGTCACCTCATTGTCCTGCTGCTCTTCCTCAGAATCCTCGGTGCGCTCCTCCCTCGGACTTAATTCCCTTACTACTACCTCACTGCAAGACAACTGTGTCTCATCGGCCTCCTCACCCACTGAAAGGTCTTGAGACAGTTGCCGGAAGTCCCCAGCCTCATCCCCCGGACCCCGGGAACTTTGCAATGGTTGGGCATCAGTCACGATAAACTCCTCTGGTGGGAGAGGAACCACTGCTGCCCAATCTGAGCAGGGGCCCGAGAACAGTTCCTGGGAGTCTGCCCGCTCCTCAGAATGTCTCATTTTCATGGAGTGAGGAGGCTGGGAGGAAGGAGGAGCAGCAGCCAGAGGATTCTGAGTTGCAGCAGTGGACGGCGCAGAACTGTGGGTGGACGATAGGTTGCTGGAAGCACTTTCTGCCATCCATGACAGGACCTGCTCACACTGCTCATTTTCTAATAAAGGTCTACCGCGTGGACCCATTAAATGTGCTATGAATGTGGGGACGCCAGAAACGTGCCTCTCTCCTAATCCCGCAGCAGTCGGCTGCGATACACCTGGATCAGGAGCTCGGCCTGTGCCCACACCCGGACTAGGGCCTCCGCGTCCTCGGCCGCGCCCACATCCTCTAGGCCTACCCCTACCCCTCAGCATGCTGTATTACCAGTAATGCAGAAACAGAACGTTGTAACTAAATGTGCCGCTTATTGGCCTGTGGTTGGAGGCTGACTTTGCTTACGGAACGCCAGGAAATAATTTGGCGCAAGCTTGCTGTAACACTTAGCTGGCTGCGTATGATTTTGTTGAAGTACTACACCCAGCACACACGGACCCAGAACACTGAGCACAGTGACAGGCAGGCCAAATAGATTTTTTGCCCAATATTTTTTTGAAAAGGCCCACTGCGTATATTCAATCAATAATATATGTCTTCTGTCCCTGGAGTGTGTCACAGAACTGCAGAGTGTTGCACTGTTATTAACTGCAACAGAGCGGTGATTTCACAGCCAGGAAATAATTTGGCGCAAGCCTGCTGCAACACTTAGCTGGCTGCGTATGATTTTGTTGAAGTACTACACCCAGCACACACGGACCCAGAACACTGAGCACAGTGACAGGCAGGCCAAATAGATTTTTTGCCCAATATTTTTTTGAAAAGGACCACTGCGTATATTCAATCAATAATATATGTCTTCTGGCCCTGCCTACACAATTCTGTCCCTGGAGTATTACTGCAGGGCGCAATGCTCTGCACGGCCGATATACCAAAAAAAAAAAAAAGTGCAACACTTTAAAAAGCAGCCTCCACAGTACTGCACACGGTTAGATGTGGCCCTAAGAAGGACCGTTGGGGTTCTTGAAGCCTACAATCACTCCTAACACTCTCCCTGTCTTACCACCACTTCTGTCCCTGTAGTATTACTGCAGGGCGCAATGCTCTGCACGGCCGATATACCAAAAAAAAAAGTGCAACACTGCAAAAAGCAGCCTCTACAGTACTGCACACGGTTAGATGTGGCCCTAAGAAGGACCTACAATAACTCCTAACACTCTCCCTATAGCAGCTCCGGCACCAACAGCACTGTCCCTCAGCTATGTCACAACGCATCTGAGGCGAGCCGCGGGAGGGGCCGATTTTTATACTCGGGTGACACCTGATCTCGCCAGACACTCACTGCAGGGGGGTGGTATAGGGCTTGAACGTCGCAGGGGGACGTTGTAATGCCTTCCCTGTCTTTCAATTGGCCAGAAAAGCGCGCTAACGTCTCAGAGATGAAAGTGAAAGTAACCCGAACATCGCGTGGTACTCGTTACGAGTAACGAGCATCTCGAACACGCTAATACTCGAACGAGTATCAAGCTCGGACGAGTACGTTCGCTCATCTCTAGTATTTATCTAAAGGGATATTTTTAATAGATGTACAAAATAGATGGATTGGCAGACTGTTTGTAAATGAATGCAATGAATTGGGATGAGATGTGAAATATGTTGTTAAAGCATTCAAAGGTATTCAGCTGCAAGATAATTAACCATAAGCAGAACTAAAACATGTAGTACTTGACATGTGACTAAAAAATATTGCAGTGGTTGCTCAAATGATTTGTTTTCTGCAGGGGATTTTTTCTGTTGCAATTAAAGCTTCTAGTTCTCAGTTTGAAAGCTTCCATTGATCTTCAAGTTCCAGTTTTAAATCTTTCTTTGCAACTTAATGAGCAATATAAGCATTTTATTTTTTCAAAATTAGATCTAAGAACTGCCAGTATTTGACATTTTCTCTTTGACGTGTAAAGCATTTCAGCATTGCCATTCAAGGATCTTGTACATCAATATTTGCCTCTGGTGAAATCGCTGTATTGCATATTTCTATTCTGTTTAAAATGTTAAAATCTGTTAAAGATATATTATTAAAGTACTTTTACAAAACATTATCTTTATAACTGGATACCTATTTTAAACGTGAACATTTTTGAAATACTGTAGAGATTGTCAGGTAGTGTATTTGCATACAGGGCTAAATGAAATCTAATATGTATTTGAGAATGATGCATGTGATAAATTCAGAAGGTAGCTATGGGGCCATCATGCTATATTTCAGACAAAGATTGACATTTTTAACATGTGTGCAAGTTCTGTGTTCATCCATCCTGGTTTCTTTAAATGCTTCCCATTCTTCCTTCTTTTAGGAATTGTTAACAATTGTGCTTTCAGAATCTCATTTTGCAATATTTCCCAATCTTCTGGGACATTTCTGTCCTTCAGAACATCCAGCCATTGGATTCTTCCTACCCTCTTTCTGAGTTCCTTGAAATCTGACTTTCTGAAATCCAGCCTTGAGGTCTGAGTTTTCTCAGGTCTTCCTCCCCTTTATCCAAAATTCAAGGATAGCATGATCACTGCCTCCTAAGGTCCCAGCCACACTTACTTCCTCAACCATTTCCTCCCTGTTGGTAAGAATTAGGTCCAAGATTTCCCCTGGACAGCAGGAGAAGATCAGCGAGGAGAAGATGCAGTAAGTAAACTGACGAGGGAGGAACAGGTAAGTATAGATTTTTTTAAATGACAGAACCCCTTTAACAACAGGTGATAGTAAAAGCCTAAATTCTGTTGAGTGCAGATAAGGCAGGAGAGCCTCACCCATAATCATGTAAAGACAAAAGCATAAAAGAAATCTACAATTATGAAATGGAAGCAGCTTAGAAAAATTGAATGTTTTACTATCTGATTTTAATAAGTAAAAAATATATAGGTGACACATTCCCATTGTCATTATGGTCATAAAATGTAGTGTAATATTTGATTTAATTAATCATGTGTGAATTGACAAACTTCCAGAGTAAAATGGGTAAAATGGCATGTTAGAAGATTTGGATTAAGCTGGCTACTGTTTGAACACATAAGATTATTTTCTTTGAAAATCTAAAACTTACTCTTTATTAGAACTATTTCCTCACAGCCAGCTACTGTAAATAACAAGCCCAAGAGCCTTTGTTGGTCACTACAATGAAGGATCATGGAATTCTTCAGCAGAAGCTGGATAACAGCTCAGCCAGGGCCTATATAATTCTAAGCTGTTTGCACAGTTACACCTTTAGCACAGCCTCCTTTTGCATTACAACTCCATTTATAAGACTGTATGTATGCTGATGAATTATTGTCTGATCGATCCTAACTATTCTTAATGTTGAATTATTTTGCCACCATAAAAATATTTGTGATGCCATCTGTAAATGTGGCTTGCAGAGACATTTATATTTATAATAGGCTTAGTGGATAACTCTTTTGAGAGCTGTCAATAAGAAATAATAATTCTTCTTGCCCTGCTGAGCGAAATTTCCTACCCAAAACCAGCGAGAATTGTAATAAAGGAATTAATTTTTAAATCAGCATTTGTTCATCAATGGTTTAAAAAATGTTATTGTGCAAACCTACTGTTATGTTCAGTACAGGTCTTATTTACCTTGCCTGCAGGAAAGTAATATGAAAATGGCAGAACGGGAAGGAAGAGTATAGGGTATATACACACAATTGGACACCATTCACACCAAACATAAACTAAACGTCCCATCAGCTAAGAACAAAAGGTGTTACACCAAGCATAAACCAAATGTGCAAGCAACAAAGGGAAAACAGGTATATCGGACCCTCTACCACACCAGGCAGCTAAATATCAATGTACTAACACATCAGATCGAAATTTCAATAAGTATGAGTTATTGGTTAATATACTGGCAAAAATACATAAGCTCTAGAGATGAGCGAGCATACTCGTTCGAGCTTGATGCTCGTTCGAGTATTAGGGTGCTCGAGATGCTCGTTACTCGAGACGAGCACCACGCGGTACTTGTCTCGATTAAACGAGCACTGACCATTGAATTCAATGGAGCCGGCAATACAGCCGGCTCCATTGAAAGCAATGGGCTGCCCGCGAGCGCGGGATGAATTTTCGGGAAGGGCTTCAAAAAATATAAGCCCTTACCTGAAAATCATCCTAAAATGTGTAAAAAAGAAAAAAAAATTATACTCACCTTTCCGCTGCAGACGGAGCCAATCAGAGGCAGCACTCACTCACCCATTCATGAATGGGTGTGAATGAGAGCTGCCTCTGATTGGTGAGGCTGTGACCAATTAGAGGCAGCTCATTCAGCAGGCGGGGATTTTAAATCCCCACCTGCTGAATACTACTCACAGCAGTTCAGGAGAACTGCCGGCCAGACGCGGCTGAACTCCGGCTACAGCGGAAAGGTGAGTATAATTTTTTTTTTTACACATTTTAAGATGATTTTCAGGTAAGGGCTTATATTTATAAAACCCTTCCCGAAAATTCATCCCGCGCTCGCGGGCAGCCCATTGCTTTCAATGGAGCCGGCTGTATTGCCGGCTCCATTGAATTCAATGGGCTAACATCGTTCTTCTCTGCCACAGCTGTTACAGCTGTGGCAGAGGAGAACGATCTTTATGCTGACAGTGCGGGGGTGGGGGGGGGGTCTCACTCTTGCCACTATTGTGGCTTAATAGTGAGACCTCGAAGCCCGAAATGCAGCCCTGCATGTTGCTCCTCGCCTGCCATATCCATTTCTGTGTTTTTTACATGACTTTGGTGATTTGCTAACATTTTCCCAAATGAAAACCTTAGCGGAGCACCAGTCATATACAAAAATGCTCGAGTCGCCCATTGACTTCAATGGGGTTCGTTAATCGAAACGAACTCTCGAGCATCACTGAAAGTCCGACTCGAGTAACGAGCACTCGAGCATTTTAGTGCTCGCTCATCTCTAATAAGCTCCTAAGCCCACTTCAAGGGTCCTTGTTATCTTGGGAGTCCCTACACTAACAAGATAATTGAACCACAAAAAAGGGAAACCCGTCTACAAACAGGAGAATCATATATAAGGATGGCCCCACTCTGGAACCTTGGGAACATCTTTCTCGCCCTTGACAGGAACAGGCAGAACCACCAGACAAGGACATAATACACACCAGCTGACACTAAACAAGTTATTGTTTTACACCTGGTGTCTGCATACCTGTAGACAGACACTGGACAAGTCATTGTTCACACCAGATGTCTGAACACCTACAGACAGACACAGAACAAGTCATTGTTCACACTGGATGTCTGCACTGTCAAGACATATGGGAATACCATTCAGAACCTCATGTATACATACATACACATAAACTCCACCACACTTGTAGAAGTGTGCTCCTGGAAGTACATAGTACCGCATGTCCCATGAGCACAACCTGACATCTACCATAAATATAAAATAAGTCTGACCTATCTAAGCAAGCTTATTCAATGTATAAAAATGGATAAATAGCAATTTAATCTCTGCTACATCTGTATTAAAATAATAAAAAACTGTTTACAGTACTGGTAAAAGTACTTAATGATTTTCACTTTTTTTATACAGAGGTACTAGGTTAATTATTAGAGATGATCAAACTTTTGAAATGTTTGGTTTGGCTTATTCAGCAAATTTTGTCAAAAAGTTCAATTCAAATTAGTTTGAACCAAAATGGAAGTTCATAAAACCCGCTAAAACATATACTGAACACTGTCTAAGAGCCCTGAAACAGTGATGGTGGTTCAATGGATATGGCTCAGTGGTTAGCACTACTGCTTTGCAATGCTTGGGTCCTACGTTCAAGTCTCACCAAGTAAAATATCTGCATGAACTTTGAAAAATGTTGTATTGCCGATGTTGTCTACACTCAGATTTGAAGATACGACTTTAGAACTAGCCTTTGAGCCACCACACTTATTTTTCCTTCTCCACAGGCAAGACAATGGGCGATGCATTCTGAAACAATGGGGTTCAAACCTGTGCGAGATTTGTGTCTCGCAATTTACAAATGTCGCTCGACTTACTCGGCCGTGTGAAAACTGCCTAAGGCCTTAGTCAGACGGGCGTTTTTTCGCGCGATTTGCGCATGCGCATGCGTCCGGCGATTTTTTAAAACCATTGCTTTGCAATGGTATCGGACACATGAGCGCTTTTTATGCGCTCGTCCGATAAATTATAGAACAAAAAATCGCAGATCGCACCTATCTGCGATCTGCGATTCCTGTTCTCTTCTGTATATGCGCTCAATGGGGCCGGCGGCAGCAGCGCCGACCCCATTGAGAACATATAGAAGACAAATCATTCTTCTCTGCCACAGCTGTAACAGCTGTGGCAGAGAAGAACGATGTTTGCCCATTGAATTCAATGGAGCGGCAATACAGCCGCTCCATTGAAAACAATGGGCTGCCGGCGTGCGCGGGGTGAATTGTCGGGAAGGGGTTAAATATATAAGCCCTTCCCTGCAATTCATTCTAAAATGTGTTAAAATAAAAAAAAATTGTATACTCACCTTTCCACTGCAGCCGGAGTCCAGCCGCGGCCGCTGTCAGTTCTCCTGAACTGCTTCTTGGCACTATTCAGCCGGCGGGGCTTTAAAATCCCCGCCTGCTGAATGATCTTCCTCTGATTGGTCACAGCCCTGACCAATCAGAGGCTGAAAACACTCACACACCCATTCATGAATTCATGAATGGGTGAGTGACTGCTGCCTCTCAGCGCTGAGCCAATCAGGGGCAGGTCTGACTCACATCCATTCATGAATTCATGAATGGGTGTGAATGAGGCATGCCTCTGATTGGCTCAGCACTGAGCCAATCAGGGGGCAGGTCTGACTCACACCCCCTTCACACCCACTGCAGGACGGCCGCGCGGAGCTCCGGCTGCCGTGAGAAGGTGAGTATACAATTTTTTTTTATTTTAACACATTTTAGGATGGATTGCAGGGAAGGGCTTATATATTTAAGCCCTTACCGACAATTCATCCCGGGCTCGCCCGCAGTGCATTGCTTTCAATGGAGACGGCTGTATTGCCGTCTCCATTGAATGCAATGCGCTGGACAGCTCCGGCCCGTTTCTAATGAAACGCGGCTAGGAGCAGATTTTCAGGCGATTTGCGGGCGACTTGCGCGCACCGATCACGCGATTTGCGGATGCGCATCCGTCATGCGATCCCCAAATCGCGCGAAAAATTGCCCGTCTGACTAAGGCCTCAGGCATTGTTTTATAATTAGATATTAGAGTGAGTCTACAAGTAGTAGCAATAGCATGAACGAGGTACAGTGACATGCAGTTTTACTGTAGTTTCGCATGGTTTTCCAATGGATTGTTAATGACCATGTGGTATTATGGTTAAAAAATGGGGTTGCCTGCAAAACTGAACAGTCATAAACAATCAACAGTGTTGATTTGCAATAATACAGCATATTGGCATAGTTTTCGGCCACATTAGGCCTCCTTCCCACGAACGTATTTCCGCCGCGTGATGCGCGGCGGAAATCTGCTGCGTTGCCCGCAGCTATTAGGTTCTATTGAACCTAATAGCTCAGGTCTCACGGTGCGGAATTCCACCGCGGAATTCTGCACCGTGAATTCACCCATCCTCACCTGCCGCATGCTCTATTTGCCGCGGGTCTACGCGCGGACGGCTTCCATTGCAGTCAATGGAAGCCGTCCGTTCACGTTATCTTCCGCTGTAGCACAGAGGAAGATAGCGTGACAACGCTTCCCCACCGCCGCCGCGTCATGTGACACGGCCGGCCGCGTCATGTGATGCGGTGGGCGTGTCACATGGCGCTGCGGAGGTGGGCGGGGAAGCGTCATGCGGGAGTGAGGACACCAGATCTGAAGGTAAGTATGGGGTCTCCTGGGGGGCGCCGTGACGGGCTCCACCGCTGAATTTCGCGGCGGAGCCCGTCACGGCCGTATGCAGCCGGCCTTACACTCACACTTTGGACATGCTATGGCTGCTATGTGTGGACTCACCTTACCTTACGTGCCTTTAAAAAAATACAACAGTTTTAATGGAGTATGTGATATAAAAAACAGTGGCGTAGCTATAGGGGTTTCAGTGGTTGCACTTGCAACCAAGCCACTAAGCCAGGAGAGCCCACAATCCTAACTTGCTACACTAACACTGGCTACACTGTTCATTTTTAAATAAACAGTTGATTCTTTACATCACCTGCGAGAGAAGGATATATATATTCCAAGGACTCATTGAGGCTCACTCTAAAGTGTTTATAGTTTAGCAGTGCATGTGGGGATAACAGGTAGCTTCTTATTTTAATATGACCATCAAGGAACCCAAGTTAATCCAAAATTCTGTTTTAAAGTAGCTGTCATTCTATGCAGAAGCTTGGCATCACAAAAAAAATCCTTTGCTTTTAAACAACTTGCTACTTTTCAGTAAAAAATAAAACCATTATGCATGCTAATATAGTTTCACTTCTAGGTCTAAAAATGGCCAACAGGCAACAGTTTTCCCAAGAAACACATCCGTCTTTCTGTTCTATTGAGAAATGAAGTCTGTTCCATTTGTCAGATTGTCATGAAACTAAAGATGGGTACTTAACTATGTAATTCTGCATAACTTTTCCATCCCCAGTATCACTCGACCGGAAGAATGAGTATAATAGCAGTGGAGGATATTTCATACAAATGAGTACTGAAATCTTTATTAAGCCTCTTACGCTATATGGTGTTTAACTTGTAATGCCAGAAAACTTCACTGTTTCTGAAGCATTTAATCCATTTCCCCTTGTACATATTGGAGAAACATGATCACTAATTTAAAACTTCCCTTACAGT
Source organism: Eleutherodactylus coqui (assembly GCF_035609145.1). Classification (NCBI taxonomy): domain Eukaryota; kingdom Metazoa; phylum Chordata; class Amphibia; order Anura; family Eleutherodactylidae; genus Eleutherodactylus; species Eleutherodactylus coqui. Next base: position 133,769,457 of record NC_089837.1, on the reverse strand, counting down.
AAAGTTCCTTTTACACAGTACAATTGTCGGGCTCTTAAGTGCCCAATAGTCGTCCCAGCAGCAATACTCCCGTGCTTTCATACAGGAGTGATGTTCCCTCAGTGAATGGAAGTGAAGCGGATGGCAGATTGCTTCTGCCTACCTCCATTCACAGCAAACAGGCAGTCATTCATGCATAAGTGCCTGCCTGTTTACACTGGCCAATAGCCATTTGATTTTTATGCCTTCAGAAACAAAGTGATGAATAGTAAGCAAGCAAATTATCATTCAGTCACTGGCAGCATGTATACTCACTGATTATCATTCAGATTCCCGCTATTCAGCAAGAATCTGAACGATGACCGTTTTGTGTAAAAGGGCCCTTAGGCCACTCTCTATGACATGTCTTATTATATAGAGAACTTCAAACAGAGTAGTATTAGAAAACTCCAATAATGTATGTCCTAAAATTGGGTCTCACACCTGGTGACTATGAATGAACAGAGGACAATTATTTACCATGACTCAACACGGTCTCACAAATAACTAGCAAAATTAATCTTACAATGCTTAATAATGTAGGAGGTTGTTGGCCAAGACCAAGATAAGTGAGATGTTATTGGGAAACCCACACAACCTATATAGGTTTCTGTGAAATTTGGCTAGTGGACTGATTAGAAATTGAGGTGAGATATCCTATTTAAAGAAGACTAAAATTATGACAACTGCAAAAAACGGTCAAATTCAAATCAAAATAATCGACAATAAGGTCATAGAATGTGTGCGAGACTTCATCTTCCTTGGCTCAAAAATTGACCAGGTAAGAGAATCTATGTCAGAGATAAAATGTAGGATAGCATTGGGGCGAAGTGCAATGCTAAACACAGGTAAAATCTGGAAAAGTAGGGATATCGGTTTCGCACCTAAATGCTGGATAGTCCAAACCACCGTTTTCCCCCAGAGCCATGTGTGGATATTAAAGCTGGACTGCAAAAAAACTGATAGAAGGAGGATTGATGTGTTGGAGCTATGGTGCTCGTGAAAGGTGCTGCGTATGTCCTGGATAGTGAGAGTGTACTGGCCTGAAGTATATATATCTGGCCCCTCCATAACTCTTCATATATGTGTCCTTAAATGTCTGTCATGTCTTTAATGTGGATGAACTGTGCAATTTTCTTGTCAGTGATTTATGTATATTGCACAGCTGCAGCGCTCAAGAGGTTAATGTCTAGGTATGTCTGGAAAATGTAACAGTTTGTGTGTATCCATTGTTGTCACATGAGCATGAAAGATATATGTGTTTGCAAGATGTACAAATGGTTGTTGAAGTGTGGAGTTTCTGCCAAACAGTCAGTCAGTGTAGTCAGCCCCTCAGACACACTAGGGGCTGCCCAGTCTACACGTGGGCAGAAGACATCCTTGCCTAGGCCTATCCAATATGGAAGAAGCGGAGTGATATGTCCATCTACTTTAAATGGAGGATACCCCGTCTTATCCCCAGTTGGCAGAGAGTTTAAAGGCTACCATGGAAGGATTGAGAGAGTACTTTAACAGACAACTAAACAGTGAGTGTTGGCCGGTAAAGAGAGTGAGAGTAGTCGTCCGAGAGAGTGATCCTACAGATAACGTGGACTGTATGTATCAAGATGCCCCGAGTTGCCTCCTCACAAATAGAAGTTGTCTTAATGCTAATCCTCCATTGCAAGAACTGTTGTGTATTATCCCTATTGGATGTTCCAGTAAAGAAAGGCTTTACCAACCATTCCCAGTTTAGTCTATTTAAAGTACAGCCCTGTGCGTGTGGACTATTTATTGCACCATCATCAGAGTTCACCACAGTGGATGGAATGGCAGCGTGACCGATGACAAATACCGAAGTTCACTACAGAGTTTTATACAGGCAACCGCAACAATAGCGTTGCCTGGATAGGCCTATCAGGGCCTTGGCAAAGGCTTGCACGCGTCCCTCAGGGGAGGAAACGGTTGTGCCCCATGACATCCCTGACAGATACCCTGACATCTCCTCAGCTGTGGGGACTGCTCCTCGGTCGCTGCAAGAGTAACAAACAGAGAAGTCCTGAATCCTATGAGATTTGATATATCAGTGGAGGGCAAGATGACCAGAGTCATGGATTTTGTCCATGTAATGCAGGCAGAGTCACTAGAAAAATCTATAATGCTTGGACAGATCAGTGGCAAAAAAGACCTGGCCACCAAAGAACACGATGGCTGATACTGTCAGAGCTGATACTGGCATGGATATCACACAACTGAAAGAAGCAGTGCAAAGCCGAAAAACATGGAGGGAGGGAGCCATTAGGGTCACCGAGGGTTGTGAACGACTAAATGGCTAACAACAACAACATCCTATTTCCAAAATGTTTATCATAATTTTCCCAGGTTTACTTTTTGTATTAGAAATTATAGAATGAACTGCCAATGAAGCCTAGAAATGTCTATAATATTAATTAACAGCTAAGGGCAGTGAATAAGAGCCTGCTTGTGGGACTATAGTATGATGCATGGCCTCATTATCAAGGCTGTAACAAGTGCTTCCATTTGACATTCAATACACTATTTATAGAAGAGAAGATGTGTGCCTCAGTGTCGAAAGCTTGTGGAGAGGTACAGTATGGGACATTACATTTGACCATTATTTTGAGCTGTTGTAGATTGTCATTCTGAACAGCAGGTACATTGCAAGTCCCGTATGTGGCTCTAGAAAAGGGATTGGTTTTCTTTGTGTGAAGTGCAGATTTTTAAATTCACTTTAGTTATAGAAATACAGAAATAATCAGGAAAAATGCTTTAATGGCAAGTACAATGACTGTCTCATTTTCTATCTTATCTGTCTGTTTCCTTGTATACAAGTCTTGTGCCAACTTGATTTAGTTACTCTCTTGGGAGCCGTATTTCTTCAAGTGCTATTTTTACTGTCTGTAATTTATGATTCACTGTCAGCTCCTATGACTATTCTACTTTTATTCCTTTGCTAAATACTTCCATTTTTTGCTTTCTCTTGACTTACTTTTTACTTTGTTTCTCACCCCTAGTTTACCGCTTATCTCGTATATGTCTCTTTTCAATTCATCTCATGTGCAATTTGCCTAAATACTATAGAAAAAGGTATTTTAGAAAATGTAAGTGGCTCATTTGACTTGTATACTAGTTTCTGAAATGGATGAATGCATGTATATTAATCAAACACAACATAGTACAATATAACTAAGGATGAGCGAGTATACTCGCTAAGGCACTACTCGTTCGAGTAATGTGCCTTAGACGAGTATCTCCCTGCTCGTCCTTAAAGATTCGGGGACAGCTGCGGCTGACAGGTGAGTCGTGGCGGGGAGCAGGGGAGAGCGGGCGGGAGAGAGAGATCTCCCCTCCGTTCCTCCCCGCTCTGCCCCGCAGCTCCCCGCTCCCAGTTTTCGCTCATGCAGTGTGGAGTGAAAAAAAAATTGCAGCATGTCCTATTTCAGCTTTTTGCTTTTTTTTACTCTCCCGTGTTTCGCTATGGAACCTCTTTTTTAACTTATCGCAAAGCACGAATTAGTGATTTTCATGCAATGTGATGCGTTTTTAATAGAGATGAGCGAGCATACGTGTCCGAGCTTGATGCTCGTTCGAGTATTAAGGTTTTCGAGATGCTCGTTACTCGAGACGAGCACCACGCGGTACTCAAGTCCATTCCATTTCCTTCCCTGCATGTTTAGCGTCATTTTTTGGCCATAGACATGCAGAAAAGGCATTACAATTTCCTCCTGTGACGTTCCAGCCCTATCCCACCCCCCTGCAGTGAGTGGCTGGTGAGATCAAGTGACCGCCGAGTATTTAAAGCGGTCCCGCCCGCCTCAGACACACGCCGGCAGAGATTTGGGAAGGTGCTGTTGCTCATTCAGGTATAGTGTTAGCGTCTTCAAGAACCCCAACGGTCTGATTGTGTGCATTACTGTTGTGGCTGCTGGGAGCAGTTTTGCACCAAAAACATTTTTTTTCATCTCGGGCTCTGCAGGAAATTACAGCTATAGCATTCTCTGTCTGCAGTCAATTATACAGAGTATAGGGGCAGTACTGGTGAGGAAGGGACAGTGGTAGTGTAGAATCTTGTCTAAAAGAACACCAACAGTCCTTCTTAGGGCTACCTGTGACCGTCTGCATTTTACTGCGTGCCTGCTGGGAGTTGTAGTGCTTCACTATTACGCAGCTAGGCCTTTTTGCAGCCTTGCGTAAAAAAAAATTTTCTGGCTGCAGTTTGCGTTACATAACCGCCTCCAACTGTACGCAAATAATTCCATTATTATTTACACCGCTCTGTGTCTGCCGTCAACTTGACGCACAGCGTGTGGCGACAGCCACTGATAGAGGGAAAGTCATATACACGCTATATAGCCTGTATTCTTTTTCAAAAAATTACAAGAACAGCTCCTTTGTTGGGCTACCCCTGACCGTGTGCATTTTACAGTTTGTCTGGTGAGAGTTGTAGTGCATCACTATTGCAGATAGTCAGACCTTTTTCCAGCCTTCCGTATTCTTTGCTTCTGCCTGGAGTTCACGTTACAATACCGCTGTCAGCCTCCAACTGTACGCCAATAATTTAATAATTATTTACACCGCTCTGTGCCTGCCGTCAACTTCACGCACAGCGTACGGCCACAGCCACTGATAGAGGGAAAGTCACATACAGGCTATATAGCCTGTATTTAGAGATGAGCGAGCGTACTCGTCCAAGCTTGATACTCGTTCGAGCATTAGGGTACTCGAGATGCTCGTTACTCGAGACAAGCACCACGCGGTGTTCGAGTCACTTCCATTTTCTTCCCAGAAAAGTTTGCGCAGTTTTCTGGCCAATAGAAACACAGGGAAGGCATTACAACTTCCTCCTGTGAAGTTCCAGCCCTATTCCACCCCCCTGCAGTGAGTGGCTGGGGAGATCAGGTGACACCCGAGTATATAAACTGTGGCCGGCCGCGGCTCGCCACAGATGCACGCTGAGAGACATTAGGGAAAGTGCCGTCCTGCTGTAGCTGCTATAGGGAGAGTGTTAGGCTGTTATCTTCGTCTTCAAGAACCCCAACGGTCCTTCTTAGGGCCACATCTGACCGTGTGCAGTACTGTTGAGGCTGCTTTTAGCAGTTTTGCACATTTTTTTTTTTGTATATCGGGCGTGCAGACCATAGCATCCTCAGTCTGCAGTCATTTTACTGAGTATAGGGGCAGTACTGGTGAGGCAGGGACAGTGGTACAGGGAAAGAGATATACTGGCTATATAGGCAGTGGGCTTTTTCAAAAAAATTGGGAAAAAAAATCTTTCGGCTGCCTGTGACCGTGTTCAGTTTACTGCGTGTCTGCTGGGGGTAGTAGTCGCTGATTTGTTACTGGGGCCTGTCTAGACTGCTACGACTACTGAAATGGAACTAATACTGTGCTCCCCCTATACTGCTGCTTCGGAATTGTTACTGGGGCCTGTCTTGACTGCTACTATTACTGAAATGTAACTAATACTGTGCTCCCCCTATACTGCTGCTAGTGATATGTTACTGGGGCCTGTCTAGACTGCTACTACTACTGAAATGGAACTAATACTGTGCTCCCCCTATACTGCTGCTAGTGATATGTTACTGGGGCCTGTCTAGACTGCAACTACTACTGAAATGGAACTAATACTGTGCTCCCCCTATACTGCTGCTAGTGATATGTTACTGGGGCCTGTCCAGACTGCTACTACTACTCAAATGGAACTAATACTGTGCTCCCCCTATACTGCTGCTAGTGATATGTTACTGGGGCCTGTCTAGACTGCTACTACTACTGAAATGGAACTAATACTGTGCTCCCCCTATACTGCAGCTTTGGAATTGTTACTGGGGCCTGTCTTCACTGCTACTACTACTGAAATGGGACTAATACTGTGCTCCCCCTATACTGCTGCTAGTGATATGTTACTGGGGCCTGTCTAGACTGCAACTACTACTGAAATGGAACTAATACTGTGCTCCCCCTATACTGCTGCTTTGGAATTGTTACTGAGGCCTGTCTTGACTGCTACTATTACTGAAATGGGCGGTTGGGCAGCATGTTACCGAGGAGAAGTGGCAGCGGAGTGTCATGCAGGCAATGATTGTGCTTTGTTGGAGGTAGTGTGATGCTTAGCTAAGGTATGCCTTGCTTATGAGGGTTTTTCAGAAGTAAAAATTGTTGGGGGGGGGGCACTCTTGCCGCTATTGTGGCTTAATAGTGGGACCTGGGAACTTGAGATGCAGCCCAACATGTAGCCCCTCGCCTGTCCTATCCGTTTCTGTGTCGTTCCCATCACTTTCTTGAATTTCCCAGATTTTCACAAATGAAAACCTTAGCGGAGCATAGGTCCCATACAAAAATGCTCGGGTCGCCCATTGACTTCAATGGGGTTCGTTACTCGAAACGAACCCTCGAGCATCGCGGGAAGTTCGACTCGAGTAACGAGCACCCGAGCATTTTGGTGCTCGCTCATCTCTAATCCTGTTGAATATAGATGGATTGACCATTTTATTAGAGACACCCATCTAAAAGCACAATAACCATCTTTTGCTTTCAGATCTGCTGCAATAGATTCTAATAGGTGTTGAAATAGTTCTTCCAGAATATCAGCACATGCAGGCAAGATAACTTCTTGCACTTGTTGCAAATTAGGTGTAGGTACTGACATGCTCTGAACAGCTGACAGAAAGGTTTCATTATTGCAGAGTCAGACCTTTTTCCAGTCTTCTGTATTCTTTGCTTCTGCCTGGAGTTCACGTTACAATATAGCTGTCAGCCTCCCACTGTACGACAATAATTCCATAATTATTTACACCGCTCTGTGCCTGTCGTCAACTTCACGCACAGCGTACGGCCACAGCCACTGATAGAGGGAAAGTCATATACAGGCTATATAGCCTGTATTCTTTTTCAAAAAAATTACAAGAAAAGCTCCTTCGTTGGGCTACCCCTGACCATCTGAAATTGACTGGGTATCTGGTGGGAGTTGTAGTGCATCACTATTGCACGGCTAGACCTGTTTGCAGCCTTCTGTATTCTTTGTTTCTGCCTGGAGTTAGAGTTAAAATACCGCTGTCAGACACTAACTGTACACAAATAATTCCATAATTATTTACACCACTCTGTGTCTGCCGTCAACTTCACGCACAGCGTACGGCCACAGCCACTGATAGAGGGAAAGTCATATACAGGATATATAGCCTGTATTTAGAGATGAGCGAGCGTACTCGTCCAAGCATGATACTCGTTCCAGTAGGGCTTGAGGACGTGGACGCGGGTGAGGACGCGGATGTCTAAGTGAGGGTGTGGGCACAGGCCGAGTTCCTGGTTCAGGTGAACCGCATCCAGCTGCTTCGGGATTAGGAGAGAGGAAGTTTATGGGGTCCCCAGCTTCATATCACAATTTTTGGGTCCACGTCGTAGACCTTTATTACAAACAGAGCAGTGTGAGCAGGTCCTGTCGTGGATGGCAGAAAATGCATCCAGCAATGTATCGACCACCCAGTCTTCTACGCCGTCCACTGCTGCAACTCTGAATCCTCTGGCTGCTGCTCCTCCTTCCTCCCAGCCTCCTCACTCCATGAAAATGACATATTCTGATGAGCAGACAGACTGCCAGGAACTGTTCTCGGGTCCCTGCCTTGATTGGGAAAATGGTTCCTCTCTCACCTGAGGAGTTTGTCGTGACCAATGCCCAACCTTTGGAAAGTTCCCGGGGTCCAGGTGATGAGGCTGGGGACTTCCGGCAACTGTCTCAAGAGCTTTCAGTGGGTGAGGAGGACGATGATGATGAGACACAGTTTTCTATCAGTGAGGTAGTAGTAAGGGCAGTAAGTCCGAGGGAGGAGCGCACAGAGGATTCGGAGGATGAGCAGCTGGACGATGAGGTGACTGACCCCACCTGGTTTGCTAAGCCAACTGAGGAGAGGTCTTCAGAGGGGGAGGCAAGTGCAGCAGCGGGACAGGTTGGAAGAGGCAGAGGGGTGGCCAGGGGTAGAGGCAGGGCCAGAGCGAAGAATCCCCCAACTGTTTCCCAAAGCACCCCCTCGTGCCAAGCCTCTGTGCAGAGGGCTAGGTGTTCAAAGGTGTCGATGTTTTTCAGTGAGAGCGCGGACGACCGACGAACAGTGGTGTGCAACCTGTGTCCCACCAAGATCAGCCGGGGAGCCACCATTACCAGCCTCACCACCACCAGCATGCGCAGGCATATGATGGACAAGCACCCCACAAGGTGGGACGAAGGCCGTTCACTGCCTCCAGCTCGCACCATTGCCTCTCTCCCTGTGCCCCAACCTGACACTCAGATCCAACACCCCTCTCAGGACACAGGCACGAGCGCCTCCTGGCCTGCACCCACACCCTCACCTCCGCTGTCCTCAGCCCCATCCAGCAATGTCTCTCAGTGCAGCGTCCAGCTGTCACTAGTGCAATCGTTGGAGCGAAAGCACAAATACGCTGCCACACACCCACACGCTCAAGTTTTAAACGTGCACATTGCCAAATTGATCAGCCTGGAGATGCTGCCGTACAGGCTTGAGGAAACAGAGGCTTTCAAAAACATGATGGCGGCAGCAGTCCCATGCTACTTGTTCCCCAGTCACCACTATTTTTCCCTGTGTGCCGTCCCAGCCCTGCACCAGCACGTCTCCCGCAACATCAATCGTGCCCTCACCAACGTGGTTACTGGGAAGGTCCACTTAACCACGGACACGTGGACATGTACTGGCGGGCAGGGCCACTATATCTCCCTGACGGCACACTGGGTGAATTTGGTGGAGACTGGGACCGAGTCAGAGCCTGGGACCGCACACGTCCAACCTACACCCAGAATAGGGGTTCCTTTCTCGGTTTGGGTATCTGCGGCAGTCTATGCCACCTCCTCTAAACCCTCCCCCTCCTCCTACGCAACATCTACCTCTCAATTAAGAAATGCGAGCAGCAGTGTGGCACGGCAGCACAGTGGTGGGCAAGCATCAGCAGCCTGTGCTGAAACTCCTCAGCCTAGGTGACAAGAGGCACACGGCCCCCGAACTGTTGCATGGTCTGACAGAGCAGACCAACCTCTGGCTTTCGCCGCTGAGCCTCCAACCGGGCATGGTCGTGTGTGACAATTGCCGTAACCTGGTGGCGGCTCTGCAGCTCGCCAGCCTCACACACGTGCCATGCCTGGCCCACGTCTTCAATTTGGTGGTTCAGCGGTTTCTGGAAAACTACCCGCACTTGTCTGACTTGCTCGGCAAGGTGAGCCGCGTCTGCACACATTTCCACAAGTCTACCACGGACGCTGCCACCCTGAGGACCCTGCAACATCCGTTTAATCTGCCAGAGCACCGACTGCTGTGCGACGTGCCCACACGGTGGAATTCTACGCTGCACATGTTGGCCAGGCTGTATGAGCAGCGTAGAGCAATAGTGGAATACCAACTCCAACATGGGCGGCTTTAGTGGGAGTCAGCCTCCTCAATTCTTTACCGAGGAGTGGACCTGGATGGCAGATATCTGCCAGGTCCTTGGAAACTTTGAGGAGTCTACCCAGATGGTGAGCGGCGATGCTGCAATCATTAGCGTCACCATTCCTCTGCTATGCCTGCTGAGAAGTTTGCTGCAAAGCACAAAGGCTGACGCTTTGCGGTCGGAACAGGAGATGGGGGAAAAGAGTATGTCGCTTGATACTCAGAGCACCCTCATGTCTATATCTCAGCGCGTTTTGAAGGAGGAGGAGGAGGATCCTGAAAGTGATCTTCCTAGTGAGGACAGTGATGTGTTGCATACTGGTACACTGGCACACATGGCTGACTTCATGTTAGGCTGCCTTTCTCGTGACCCTCACGTTACACGCATTCTGGCCACTACGGATTACTGGGTGTACACCCTTCTCAACCCACAGTATAAGGAGAACCTTTCCACTCTCATTCCCGAAGAGGAAAGGGGTTCGAGACTGATGCAATACCACAGAGCCCTGGTGGACAAACTGATGGTAAACTTCCCATCTGACAGCGCTAGTGGCAGAAGGCGCAGTTCCGAGGGCCAAGTAGCTGGGGAGGCACGGAGATCAGGCAGCATGTTCAACGCAGGCAGGGGAACACTCTCGAAGGCCTTTGCCAGCTTTATGGCTCCCCAGCAAGACTGCGTCACCGCTCCCCAGTCAAGGCTGAGTCAGAGGGAGCACTGTAAAAAGATGGTGAGGGAGTAAGTAGCCGATCGTACAACCGTCCTCTGTGATGCCTCAGTTCTATACAACTATTGGGTGTCAAAGTTGGACACGTGGCACGAACTAGCGCTGTATGCCCTGGAGGTGCCGGCATGTCCTGCCGCTAGCGTCTTGTCAGAGAGGGTGTTTAGTGCAGCTGGGGGAATCATCACGGACAAGCGTACCCGCCTGTCAACTGCCAGTGCCGACATGCTTACACTCATAAAGATGAACAAAGCCTGGATTTCCTCAGACTTCTCTTCTCCACCGGCGGAGAGCAGCAGAACCTAAAGATTCCTCCTCCTGCTACTCCTCCTCCAGAAACAACATGTCATCACGCTGAACGGACAATTTTTCTGTGGCCCAAAAGGCTCATCTACATCTACCAATGTTTTTACAATTTTTCAAAGTTTCAAAAGTATTGATACTTTAACATGAACCAATTTTTTCAACAGGGCTGCCTACAGGATCTGTTACAAATTAAGCAACAGTGAGCTGTATCTTTCAAAAAATTTTTATGGGTTTCACCTGCCCTCTCGGTTGATAAATTTTTCAGAGGTACACTTGTACTCTTGGTACACTTATTTTTCAAGCCCATGCCTACACTTTTATCCAACCAAATTTTCCGGCCTTCGCCTACACTCATGGTACCCCAATGTTTCAGAGGTTGGCCTATACTATTACTACAGAAATTTTACTGGGGTCTGCCTGCCCATACTTTTGCTACAAGAAAGTTACAGGGGTCTGTCTATACTGCTGCCGCTTAAATGTTACAGGGGTCTGCTATACTGCTGCCACGTAAATGTTACAGGGGTCTGCCTATCCTGCTGCCACAAGGATGTTACTAGGGTCTGCCTATACTGCTGCCACTTAAATGTTTGAGGGGTCTGCCTATACTTCTGCCACGTAAATGTTACAGGGGTCTGCGTATACTGCTGCCACAAGGATGTTACTGGTGTCTGCCTATACTGCTGCCACGTAAATTTTACAGGGGTTTGCCTACACTGCTGTCACAAGGATGTTACTGGGGTCTGCCTATACTGTTGCCACATAAATGTTACAGGGGTCTGACTATACTTCTGCTACAGAAATGTTATTGGGATCTGTCTATACTGTTACTACAGAAATGTTACAGGGGTCTGCATATACTGCTGCCACAAGGATGTTACAGGGGTCTGCCCATACTGCTGCCACGTACATTTTACAAGGGTTTGCCTATACTGCTGCCACAAGGATGTTACTGGGGTCTGCCTATACTGCTGCCACTTAAATGTTACAGAGGTCTGCCTATACTTCTGCTACAGAAATGTTACAGGGATCTGTCTACACTGTTACTACAGAAATGTTGCAGGGGTCTGCCAATACTGCTACTACATAAATGTTACTGGTGTCTGCCTATGCTTCTGCTACATAAATGTTACAGGGGTCTGCTTATACTGCGGCAACAGAAATGTTACTGGGGTCTGCCTTTACTTCTACAGAAATGTTACTGGGGTCTGCCTATATTTCTACTACAAACATCTTACAGGGTCTGTCTATGGTTGGGCTACATAAATGTTACAGGGGTCTGCTTATACTGCTGCTACAGAAATTTTACAGGGGTCTGCCTATACTGCTGCTACATAAATGTTACTGGGGTCTGCCTATACTGTTACTACAGAAATGTTACTCGGCTCTGTCTATACTGTTACTGCAGAAATGTTACTGGGCTCTGTCTATACTGTTACTACTGAAATGGTACTAATACTGAGCTCTGCCTATACTCCTGCTACAGAAATGTTACAGGGGTCTGCCTATACTGCTGCTGCGTAAATGTTACAGGGGTCTGTCTATACTGTTACTACAGAAATGTTGCTCGGCTTTGTCTATACTGTTACTACAGAAATGTTACTGGGGTATGTCTCTACTGTTACTACTGAAATGTTACTAATACTGGGCTCTGCCTATACTGCTGCTACTGAAATGTTACAGGGCTCTGCCTATACTACTGCTACTGAAATGTTACAGGGGTCTGCCTCTTCTGCTGGAACTGAAATGTTACTGGGGTCTGTCTATACTGTTACTACTGAAATGTTACTAATACTGGGCTATGCCTATACTGCTGCTACGGAAATGTTACTTGGGTCTGTCTATACTGTAACTACAGAAATGTTACTAGGGTCTCCCTAGACTTCTGCAACATAACTGTTAGTGGGGTCAGCTTATACCTTTGCTACAGGAATATTACAGGCGTCTGTGCATAGTATGGGTGCACTAAGTTTTCCCATCGCATTGTTCTACCTATCTGACCCTAAAAAAAAAATCCAGACTGACTATGGCGATGGAGTGTGGGCCGAAGCCCACATGTATTTTCTCTCACGTAACCTCAGCTATCCGGGGCACTGCAATGGGATTTCTTTATGTACCGTCTGTGGGTTCCTGCTAGCCACCCATATGGCGGGTACACACAGACTTCCCATAGCGGAGTTGTGCCTGCCTGGCACTTTTAAAAAAAGCGGTGTTTTACCTGTCTGTCCCCAAAACACTGACAGACTTGGGTACGGGGCAGAGTGCAGATGGCTTTCCCCTTGCGTTGTCGATGAGGTATCCGACACCCAAACAGAATAAGTAGTGTGTGGACACATGGATTCCCTATTGCTATGCCACTCGCAGCACCTTGGGCCACGCAAGGTGTTTGCTGGGTCAGAGGCTGACCCAGGGCCTGCTCACATACTTTCCACACCGAGTATTGCTGCATTGTGGAGATGTGTAGAAGTGCTGGGCTGGCAGCTGAGTTCCCTTTATGCCCACGTTTGCAGCTCCTGACGGAGGTGGCAAAGGATTGGAATGAAGATCGAACACCAATTTGTCATCGATTCTCTACAGCATTGTGGGCTATCACTCCCCCCTTCCTTTTAAAGAGGGTCGCTACCTGGCCCTGCCAACCCTCTGCAGTGTGTGCCTCTGGTTCCTCCTCATGGCAGACGCACTTATGAATAGACATGAGGGTGGTGTGGCTATGAAGCCAGCGTGTGGCACGAGGGCAGCTGAAGGCTGCGCAGGGACACTTTTGTGTGCGCTTCGGACGCAGGGTCGTGTGGGGCGGTTGGGCAGGATGTAACCCAGGAGAAGAGGCAGCGGTGTGTCCCGCAGGCAGTGATTGTGCTTGGTTGGAGGTAGTGTGGTGCTTAGCTAAGGTGTGCCTTGCTAATGAGGGTTTGTCCGAAGTAAAAATTGTTAGGGGGGGGGGGCACTCTTGCCGCTATTGTGGCTTAATAGTGAGACCTGGGAACCTGAGATGCAGCTGTGCATGTTGCCCCTCGCCTGCCCTATCCGTTTCTGTGTCGTTTCTATCACTTTTGTAGGTTTTCCAGATTGTCACAAATGAAAACCTTAGCGGAGCATGGGTCATATACAAAAATGCTCGAGTCGCCCATTGATTCAATGGGGTTTGTTACTCGAAACGAACTCTCGAGCATCGCAGAAAATTCGACTCGAGCAACGAGCACCCGAGCATTTTGGTGCTTGCTCATCTCTAGTTTTTAACATTACAAAGTCCTGTCTTTCCCGTGAAAATATCACGCAAAACTGTGCAAGAAAAACACGTGAAAATAACGCAAGTGGTAGCGATGTTTTAGCAAGAAGAAGGATTGCTGACGCTCAAAAATCACAGGAACAAAGATGCGATTTTGCAGCGATTTTCTCACGGCAAAATCGCCTGTGTGAGAGAGCCCTCAGGGCTCAGTCACACGGGCGCATCGGCACCCGTGTTACTGCAGTCAGCAGCCGTCCGTACCTGAAGACGGACGTCTCTCTGCAGCTCCATTGCCGGTCATGTGTTCTTTTATCAGCGCTGGAGAGAGATGGCCGTCTTCTTGTACAGCCGTCTTCTAACTGTCAGTCACATGGGTGCATCGGCGCCGGTGTACGGGTGCCGATGTGCCCGTGTGACTGAGCCCTAAGGCTGAAAGCAGGCAGCATATAATCAGCAACAGTAGACAGCAGAGGTCAGTGTAGGCAGTAGACAAAAGGACATGGTAAAATACACAGGCTTAGGGTACGTTCAGACGAGCGTATGCGTTAATTCGCGCGTGTAAACGTGCGTGCAAAAATGCGCATGAACGGAGGTCCGTGCTTTACATATGCATGTTAGCAAATGTGATTTTGGCTGCATGGAGTGCATGTAGATGTGCTTCATACCTTGAGCTGTATCAGCATCCCAGCCAATATACACGGTGCCAGTATTTTAAGTATTGATGATAGTTGTGAGACACACGATTTCTTTGGCGCCCCAGCGAACTTATATAACAGGCTGCACATCGTTTATTGGTGTTTACAACAAAACACATCCGGAACACAACATGGAGTGCTTTATGCCAAGGGAAAGACACAAAAGCATTTAGCTTTAGCATAAAAAAAATAAAAAAATTACATTGCTGTCTATTGGGTCGTTCACACGACCGGACTCGCGTGCAGCGTGTCCCATAGGAGCCAATGTTAAGAGCAGCGCAGTAAGGACCAAACTGGTACGCATGTCCTTCATTCGTTGCTGCGCGCGTTCGCACGCACTAAAAACACGCCCATGTGAACACTTCATAGGAACTTCATGGTTTTAAATAGGCGCACAGTTTTGTGCGCACGTATTTGCACGCAAAAACACGCTCGTTTGAACGAGGCCTTAGTCAGTAATGAAGATGACAAGAATATAGCAGAGCACTACTACCTAATCAACCATGTTGTTTAACCCCTTTAGCACCAAGCTGTTTTGTACCTTAAGGACCAGACACTTTTTAGGGATTTTACCTATGTGGTAGTTTCACTGCCCTTTTTTGTTTCTTTTAGCTACCAAAATTATTTTAACTTTTTTCCCGTGACATATAGGGCAATTTTTTAAATATCTTTTTCACTGACTTTTCTTTCTGTTTTTTTTTTTTTTGTTGTTAAATTGGGGGTAAAATGCAAAAAAAAAGATATTTTTTAACATTTATAATTATTTTTTTTATTTAATATATTTATGCTAAAATCAAGTATGGGAATGGGTTCCTCTATTTGTTTCGGACGTTTTGATATATAGTATGTATGGTTTTGGTTTACAGGGTGCATACAGCGACGGTTTCGGTTGGCGTCGGCTTTGTGTTATTTTCTTTCTTACGGTGCTTTCAGATGTTAGTATCGACCGGGTTTTCACGCCCAGCCGATATACGGCATCTCTCTCTGCAGGGGGAGGAGGCTGGAAGAGCCGGGAGCAGTGCACTGAGCTCCCGCCCCCTCTCTGCCTCCTCTCCACCCCTCTGCACTATTTTCAATGATTGGAGGCGGGACGGGGGTGGAGCTAATTACCGGAACTTAGCTCCACCCCGTTCCGCCTCCTCTCATTGTAAATACTGCAGAGGGGCAGAGAAGGGGTGGAGAAGAGGCAGAGAGGGGGCGGGAGCTCAAAGCACTGCTCCCAGCTCTTCCAGCCTCATCCCCCTGCAGAGAGAGACGCCGTATATCAGCTGGGTGTGAAAACCCTGCCGATATACAGTCGTCTGATTGCACCCTTAGGTATATATTTTTGTTTTATTCTGTAATTTTGTTTTACTGACGTATGTAATCATGTTTTTTTACTATCTATGTCCCATGACGTCATATAAGACTTCTGGAGGACATTCATTTTTTTTTATTTGACATTTTCCCACTGTAGCTGGGGCATCCATAGGAGCCCCAGTTGCAGGGAAAAACAACCCCTGTAGTGACATTAGTCACTGGCAGAGCTGATAAGCGTCTAGTATGACCCTCCAGCTCTGCTGTATCAGGGAACCCTGGGGGTCATATGACCCGAGCTCCCGTAGTGAAAGTTACACTGTACTGTCACTTTCTAGTACACAGCGCTAATTGATTGCCTCTGCAGGAGGCTTAAAGTGCCACCGTAATTTTACTATCGGTGGTGCTTTAAGCCCAGGACCAGGTGCTGTATATTTACCGCGCCTGGTCCTTAATGGGTTAAGGGAGAAAAATTAGATAGACTACCTTATAAAACCCAAGACCCCTTAGTATTGGTGAATGGCTGTGGCAATTTGTACTGCTGGCCTTTTAAAAGTCAGATATCTGCACGTGCATGACCCTTAGCCTGATGCAGTGTTGCAACACAGAAGCACAGGGTGAACCACACCCTAGAAGAGATAAGCCTGCAGATCATGACAAGGGCATAATTCATAAGGATTCAAGTTATCTCTGTTAAAATATGTATTAATCGACTGTATCTGACTACAACAAGTTAGAGTAAATTCAGGGTGAGGGCATCCTAAGGGCTATATCAGACGACCGTGTATCGGCTAGGTTTTCACGCCGAGCCGATATACAGTGTCCTTGTCTGCAGGGGGTGGGGAGGATGGAAGAGCCAGGAGCAGGAACTGAGCTCTCGCCCCCTCTCCGCCCCTCTCTACTATTTGCAATAGGAAGGGGCGAGGCGGAGGCGCAGCTGAGTACTGGCGCTTAGCTCCGCCCCTCCCCTCCCATTGCAAATAGAGGCAAGGGGTGGGGAAGGGGCGGGAGCATAGCCACTTGGGGGCTTGTTTTTGAGGGATGAATTGCATTTTTTAACAGTATTATTAATATACAATATAATGAACTATAGTTTTTATTGCTAGCATTATAGGCACATACAAGTTTTTGAGCACTTTTTATTCAATGTTTTTGTGGATACAAAGTTACCAAAATAGGGAATTTTCTATTTTTCCTACAGAATTTACCATGCAGAATAAGTAATGCTATATTTTAATAGAACATGCTTTTATGGATGTGTCTAACAATTATTATGTTTTTCATTGTTTAGATATTTTTGTTGGAAAAATGGGAAAACATATATATATATTGTTTTTTACATTTTACTAGCCCCAGGGCAACTACTGGCAAGTGGTAGGGCAACAGGATGCCAGGGACACCCCTACCACTGGCGTATGTGCTGTCAAATGGCAGTTGGAGATAAGACTGATTGTGGTCATTTGTGGCAGGTGTCAGCTGCTTTAAAGAGCCGACACCCACTGGGTGTGAAATGGACTTAGCTCCCAAGAGACTTTATACTCACCCTGCATGTTTGTGACTTTTTGTTTATGATCATCTATTGATTAAAAAACATTAAACAGTAATACAATCTGTCATGGCGCCCTGTCTCACCTGTCACTGGGTGCCACTATCTTGCACGTAGTGCTACTTCAACATCTGCACCTCTAGTGTCTACCCATAGGGCTCATGTGTGCTTCCACCCCCTCACTTAAAGGGCCAGCATTTGCACCCTAAACCTATCCAGCTCTAATCCCATTGCTGCACCTGGTATGTTAGGCAACCACGACTTTCTTATTTAGGACCCACCTTATAAGTTCCACCTGAAATGTGCTTTAAAATAAATCAAGACGGGCCAGAGATATCACAGGGATTAATAAACCACATTTTAAAGCTCTGCTAGTTTACTTGTGTGAACTAAGTAACATACTCATTAGATAATGTTTTGTGCTTTCCTAACTGTACTTTGACCAGATATCTTCAGATATCTCAATAATGAGAAAGTCATGAAGTTTTAAAGTCCATGGTAGACAATGTGAGCTATTAAATCCTTTCTGATGGTCTGTGAAACTAGTAATTTTGAAAAGAGAATTCTGATAGCAAGTGTAGAATTTAAAGGAACTTATCATACTGAACATGCAGTCCTATATATGGGCATTATGCTATAGAGCAGTAGAAGCAGTGCAGAAGGAGCTGAGCAGATTCATATATAGGAATATTGAAAAACATTCAGTAGAATTTGTAGTTTTTTCATTGAAACCACTGTCCATTCTAGGATTATGAATGCAGTGGGTAGTCCTAATCAGTTATTGACAGCCTTCCTAGTATCTGCACATAGCTGTCAATCACTGATAGGACTGCCCTCTGGACTAATTTGTTCAGAGTAAGCAGACATTTCAATGAATAAAATACAAGTTCCATTTAATCTTTTTTAACAAAATTATACATCAATCTACTCAGCTCTTCTTTCCCCATAACCTGTTTCTGGCAGATCAGACTGCATATTCATTGTGAACATGTTCCCTTTACCTACCCAAGATAATGAACTGAAGAATGGTAGTTTAGGCTAGGTTTACACTAGGTTTGAGAACAGTTGAAGTATCCTGTTTAGAGATGAGCGAGCGTACTCGTCCGAGCTTGATGCTCGTTCGAGTATTAGGGTGTTCGAGATGCTCGTTACTGGAGACGAGCACCACACGGTGTTCAAGTCACTTCCATTTTCTTCCCAGAAAAGTTTGCGCCGTTTTCTGGCCAATAGAAACACAGGGAAGGCATTACAACTTCCTCCTGTGAAGTTCCAGCCCTATCCCACCCCCCTGCAGTGAGTGGCTGGGGAGATCAGGTGACACCCGAGTATATAAACTGGGGCCGGCCGCGGCTCACCACGCTGAGAGACATTAGGGAAAGTGCCGTCCTGCTGTAGCTGCTATAGGGAGAGTGTTAGGCTGTTATCTTCGTCTTCAAGAACACCAACGGTCCTTCTTAGGGCCACATCTGACCGTGTGCAGTACTGTTGAGACTGCTTTTAGCAGTTTTGCACAATTTTTTTTTTTTGTATATCGGGCGTGCAGACCATAGCATCCTCAGTCTGCAGTCATTTTACTGAGCATAGGGGCAGTACTGGTGAGGCAGGGACAGTGGTACAGGGAAAGAGATATACTGTCTAAAAAAATTGGAAAAAAAAATCTTTGGGGTGCCTGCGACCGTCTTCAGTTTACTGCGTGTCTGCTGGGGGTAGTAGTCGCTCACTATTACCCAGCTAGGTGTTACTGCAGCCTTGCGCATCATTTTTTCTGGCTGCACTGTGCTTTCAATAACCACAGTCATCCTCCAACAGGGAAATCCATATACAGGATATGGCCTTAGTCACATGGGCGTTTTTTGCCGCGATTTGCGGATCGCATGATGGATGCGCATCCACAAATCGCGTGACCGGGGCCGAAAAATCGCCTGAAAAAACTGCTCCTAGCCACGTTTCAATAGAAACGGGCCAGAGCTGTCCAGCTCATTGAATTCAATGGAGCCGGCAATACAGCCAACTCCATTGAAAGCAATGCGCTGCGGGCGATCTCACGATGAATTGTCGGGAAGGGCTTCAATATATAAGCCCTTCCCTGCAATTCATCCAGAAATGTGTAAAAATAAAATATATATATATGCTCACCTTGTCCCGTCAGACAGAGTTCAGCGTGGCCGGCTGGCAGTTCTCTGAACTGCTCTCTGTAGTATTCAGCAGCCGGGGAATTAAAATCCCCGCCTGCTGAATGAGCTGCCTCTGATTGGTCACAGCCTGACCAATCAGAGGCAGCTCTCACTCACACCCATTCATGAATTCATGAATGGGTGTGAGTGAGAGCTGCCCCTGATTGGTCCCTGCGCTGAGCCAATCAGAGGCAGCTCTCACTCACACCCATTCATGAATTCATGAATGGGTGTGAGTGAGAGCTGCCTCTGATTGGTCAGGCTGTGACCAATCAGAGGCAGCTCATTCAGCAGGTGGGGATTTTAATTTCCCGGCTGCTGAATACTACAGAGAGCAGTTCGGAGAACTGCCGGCCGGCCGCGCTGAACTCCGTCTGCCGGGACAAGGTGAATATATATATTTTTTTATTTTTACACATTTCTGGATGAATTGCAGGGAAGGGCTTATATATTTAAGCCCTTCCCGAAAATTCATCCCGCGATCGCCGGCAGCCCATTGCTTTCAATGGAGCCGGCTGTATTGCCGGCTCCATTGAATTCAATGGGCAAACATCGTTCTTCTCTGCCACAGCTGTTACAGCTGTGGCAGAGAAGAATGATTTGTTTAGTATATGCTCTCAATGGGGTCCATTGAGCGCATATAGAGAAGAGAACAGGAATCGCAGATCGCAGATAGGTGCGATCTGCGATTTCTGTTCTATAATTTATCGGACGAGCGCATAAAAAGCGCTCATGTGTCCGATACCATTGCAAAGCAAAGGTTTTATAAAATCGCCGGACGCATGCGCATACCAAATCGCGCGAAAAAACGCCCGTCTGACTAAGGCCTATATAGGCAGTGTGCTTTTTCCCAAAAATTGGAAAAAAAAATATTTGGGCTGCCTGTGACCATCTTCAGTTTACTGCGTGTGTGCTGGGGGTAGTAGTCGCTCATTATTACCCTGCTAAGCCTGTGACCGTCTACAGTTTACTGCGTGTCTGCTGGGGGTAGTACTACTGAAATGGAACTAAGACTGTGCTCCCCCTATACTGCTGCTAGTGATATGTTACTGGGGCCTGTCTAGACTGCTACTACTACTGAAATGGAACTAATACTGTGCTCCCCCTATACTGCTGCTAGTGATATGTTACTGGGGCCTGTCTAGACTGCTACTACTACTGAAATGGAACTAATACTGTGCTCCCCCTATACTGCAGCTTTGGAATTGTTACTGGGGCCTGTCTTCACTGCTACTACTACTGAAATGAGACTAATACTGTGCTCCCCCTATACTGCTGCTAGTGATATGTTACTGGGGCCTGTCTAGACTGCAACTACTACTGAAATGGAACTAATACTGTGCTCCCCCTATACTGCTGCTTTGGAATTGTTACTGAGGCCTGTCTTGACTGCTACTATTACTGAAATGGGCGGTTGGGCAGCATGTTACCGAGGAGAAGTGGCAGCGGAGTGTCATGCAGGCAATGATTGTGCTTTGTTGGAGGTAGTGTGATGCTTAGCTAAGGTATGCCTTGCTTATGAGGGTTTTTCAGAAGTAAAAATTGTTGGGGGGGCCCACTCTTGCCGCTATTGTGGCTTAATAGTGGGACCTGGGAACTTGAGATGCAGCCCAACATGTAGCCCCTCGCCTGTCCTATCCGTTTCTGTGTCGTTCCCATCACTTTCTTGAATTTTCCAGATTTTCACAAATGAAAACCTTAGCGGAGCATAGGTCCCATACAAAAATGCTCGGGTCGCCCATTGACTTCAATGGGGTTCGTTACTCGAAACGAACCCTCGAGCATCGCGGGAAGTTCGACTCGAGTAACGAGCACCCGAGCATTTTGGTGCTCGCTCATCTCTAATCCTGTTGAATATAGATGGATTGACCATTTTATTAGAGACACCCATCTAAAAGCACAATAACCATCTTTTGCTTTCAGATCTGCTGCAATAGATTCTAATACGTGTTGAAATAGTTCTTCCAGAATATCAGCACATGCAGGCAAGATAACTTCTTGCACTTGTTGCAAATTAGGTGGAGGTACTGACATGCTCTGAACAGCTGACAGAAAGGTTTCATCGATTTCACCAAATTCTGACTCTCCCATCAGTATGCTGCAAAAGAAATCTGGACTCATTCACTAAGGAGTGTCATGAGTATTTTGACCCCACAATTTCTTTTCAGGAGCTAAAGCAATTTAGAGGAGAAAAATAAAATTTCCCATTTTTGCAAATCTGTCATTTTAAAGACAGTTTTTTTTCTATAAAGCAAATAAAAATAAAGATTTGCACTCCAAAATGGATACCACTGTTTGTCCTGTGTTCAGAAACATACCCATTGTGGCCCTAATCTTATGTCTGTATGCACAATTGGGCCCAAACCAAATGGAGCAGCTGGTGGCTTTCAGAACAGACATTTTCCTTGAAGGAGTTTTAGGCCCCATAGCAGACTAATAGAGCCCTTGAGTGGCTCAAAACAATGGAGAATCCCCACAAATCACCCCATTTTGAAAGCTAGACCCCTTAACGAATTAATCTAGTGGTGTACTGCGTATTTTGACCCACAGTTTTTGAATGAATCTGAGCAAAGCAGAAGGAAAAAATTACGATTTTCTTTTTTTTGGCAATTGTGTCATTTTAAAAACAGTTATTTTTTTGTACAGCACACATAGGAATGAAGACTTTTACCCCAAAATGCATACCTCTGTTTGTCCTGTGTTCAGAAACATACCCATTGTCGCCCTAATCTTATGTCCACGTGCACAATATAGCCCAAACCGAAAGGAGCATTAAACTTCAACTTTTTTTAAACTTTTACGTGATCACCATTATCCACTCACTACGGCCCTCGGTCACTACTTTAGGCTCTCGGCTACTCGTAGTAGCCAGGAGCAAGGAGATTTTTAATTTTCCAGCTTCTGCGCTTACTTCCGCTATTTTGGCGACGGACACATGTGTCGAAGTTGTGAAAAGGTCTGCGGAAAAAGATCCTGTCGGCGGAGATTACTGGAGGCCTTAGGTAAGTAATTTCACCTTCCCTCACAGATCAGATCCGTGATGAGAAGTGAAATGTTAACATTTTTTTACTTTTATGTGATCGCTGTTATCAATTGGATAGCGACAGTCATGAGACCAGGGATGCATGAGGGGAGATGAAACTTAAACTTTTTAAACTTTTTTTTTCTTAACTTTAAATGATCGCCGTTATCCATTGGATAACGGCAATCATGTGACCGGGAACTGCATACAGCACATGATAGCTGGGAGCCAGAGAGATCTTAAATCTCCCAGGGACAAAGCCCTTCTGTGCATTTTTAGCCGCGATGTAAGGTCCTGGAAGGGCCAGAACATTGTAGAGATCGCGGAAGACGGAGGTGAGTAGTTTCAGCTTCTTTCATGGATCCGGTCCATGACTGAAGTTGAATCTTTAGCTTTATTTAACTTTTAATTCACTTTTATGCGATTGCTGTTATCCGGTGGATAGTGGCGATCGCATGACAAGGGGTTCGTCCCTGCGTCCCTCATGACAGCCTCGTCACTTTAATGCTCATGCTGAGCATATTTTTATGGCCCTGAGGATTAAAGCCCAGCCAGGACATAAAAAGACAATGGGGCCATCATTAAGGAGTAGGGATGAGCGAGTATACTCGCTAAAGCACTACTCACTCGAGTAATGTGCTTTAGCCGAGTATCTCCCTGCTCGTCCCTGAAGATTCGGGGGCCGACGCGTGGCGGGGAGCTGCGGGGGAGAACGGGTGGAACGGAGGGGAGATCTCTCTCTCCCTCTCTCCCGCCCGCTCTCCCCTGCTCCCCGCCACGACTCACCTGTCAGCTGCAGCGGCTCCCGAATCTTCAGGGACGAGCAGGGAGATACTCGGCTAAAGCACATTACTCGAGTGAGTAGTGCTTTAGTGAGCATACTCGCTCATCCCTATTAAGGAGTCAAGAGATAAAGCACATAATGCAGTAAAAAGCAACAGTCTTTACCTGGCAGCTTAACTATTGGTACAGTCACTTTTACTTGGCACACAGCATCAGAACATTGCAACAGTTTCAGTATTTGGCAATACAATCTGTAGTACTTCCACACTCTCAACAACATACAGTATCTCCAACAGTCTGACTGGGCAATTTCTCCTACGATCAAGAGGCTACAAGAAATTTCACATTGTAGCTGAACCCAACCTCAATGTGACGGGCCAACAGTGTCAGACTGGAGTACCTAGTGCCCACCATGGGAATTTCCTAAATGACACATAAATTACTGGTTATTAGCAGTTTGTTATTAGATATTAAAACAAAGGAATATTCAGCTAAATGGAACTGCATTGTACATTGCTTTAAGGTATCATATATTACAATGAGTTAATATTGATGGTATATCCTTAGAATAGGCCGTCAATATTGATCACAGGGATCTGAAATTCAGGTCCCCTTCAATCAGCACAACGTGCTGCACAGAGTGACACGAGAACACTGGCTGTAAAATGAAATTGATAAGGCAGTTATGCAACATCTATGCTAAATAAAGATTGGTGAGTCTATACAAATCTTACAAGCTCAATTATCCATTGATTCTCCAGAATATGAATTCATTGTTCACTATGAATCTCACACTTACTGGTAGTACTTTAAATGAATTTTACTATTTCCATAGGTAAATAAATCTTTAAAAAATGTCCCAACTGTTTTTTGTCCTCCTGACAATGATATTCAGTGTCCCAGTCAGGTGAGGATGTGCACTTTGTACCAGTTTAACTGATAGTATCTGCTGTTTTATTAATGCAGTCCTGAGTCTGTGATCACACCCAGCAGTTGTATTTTAGCAAGGAGTTCTGTGCTCAGTAGTCAAGAGTTACTAATTAGTTAATCTAGCCAGGCTATTTAAACTAGCGTTCCCAGAATCTTCTTGCCAGTTATTGTGTCTTTTGAGTACAATTCTGTTACTATTCATGTGAATTGTGTTCTGAATTCCTTACCTTTGACCTTTCTTATGGATTATTTTGATCACTAGGTATATGACCCTGGACTACTTGATCATGCTGGTGCCTTATGTGCTTTGACCTGAAGTTCTCAGTTTGTAGCTGACATGGATTTAGCCTTCTGATTTGGCTTGTACTTATCGAAATACTAATGACGACCTATACGTTTGTGTGTGAGTAGTGAGTGGATTTGTGAGTGACTTGCATGCTCTGCCCATGATCACATGACGGTGTCGTCATCAAAGGTCCTTCATCACCAGTAAGGAAGTTACATGCTCCGCCCCTGATCACATGACAGTGACATCATCACAGGTGCTGTACGCATATGGCTGCTCTCCGGCTAGGTGTTCATTAGTATTCCATAGCAGCTGAGGCTGCAGGGGGGTTGTAGTTTACCCATAATCTACACAAAGATGCAGGGCCTGTGATGATGTCAATGTCATGTGATTAGGGGTGAAGCATGTTATTCCCTCACTGGCGATGAAGGACCTTTGATGACATTACTGTCATGTGATCAGGGGCAGAGTATGTAAGTCATTCACTCGGGATGAGCATCACCGCCATTTGATCAGGGGCAGAGCAGGACTGTGATGTCATCACGGGTCCTTCATCTCCAGTGCTGTGCTGCTTCTGATTCCTGTTGTATGGGATGAACAATGTATGTAGCGGAGCTGTGTGTGACGTACATGTAGCTCAGCTGTGTGGCACATCGCACCACAAGAAACACTGGTACTATAATTTTCTAATAATTACTAGTATTCTGTACCCAGCAAAGACTTCTGTTTTCTCACAGATTATGCTTTTCCAGTCTGTCCACTTGGTCAGCAGTCACTTTGCAGATGAAAGCAGGAGGCTCTTTGCTGCCAAATCCAACCCTCTGTGTGGAGAGCAAGGGGGAAGATAGGGACCTCTAAGGGTGTGTACTAAGTAAAGCGACTAGTGTCAAAACTGACCACTGTGACCATTTTAAACACAACACATACTTTTCTAAGGCTTTGTTCACACAAGCATAATGGCTTCCATTTTTTACAAGAGTTGTCACAGTTGTAACAGATGTCATTGATTTATAATAATGGATTAGCCAAGTGTATGTCAGTTCCTGATGAAAAACTAATACTTCTGATCTCACTGTTTTCCTATATAGAAGTGCCTCAGATGCTTTTCATGTAGGCATAACACTGATCCTTGAAGCAAGAATTGTCTAAACTAAATACTAATGCCATTAAGTAATGTAGTGGGCACAATAGCTGACACTGACCAGAGATTGCAGCTGCAGGAAGATAATTTGCATATTCCCCAGTGCATTCTGGAAGAGTAAAGAATCGCTGTGAATAGGATGATCTCTGGATGCAGCACAGTCTAGCTGCTTGGAGGACACAGACAGACCACCACCTGATGGTGTGCAAATGTTTACACTTAGTAACTTCTTATAGGTTAACTATAACACTGTGCAACATAATTTTTGTAACAGATAAGCAGATAGGTGGCCCATAGTAACTTTGGTGTGCTGAATTCAAATATGATATCCGTTTTTTTCTGTCATGCAAGGTTTTTCAATAATGGGGAATAATGTAATCCAATTGACGTTGTACTTTATTTTTTTGAAATAGGTATATACAATTATTCCAGTAGGCTTCCCATTTCCCTTGCCTAATAAAAAGACTAAAAAAAGTGATTGCGCAACTATTTAGCTGAGGAATAAACTGAGGAATGGAAACACGTAACCCAAAGAAGCAGGAGGATTAGGAGTCAGTCAGCACCCATCTTGCTTAGGAGCCAGTACCAGACTCTCACGCAGGAGAACAATAAAGAGGTACATCAAGAAATGACTTTGCCCACAAAAAACTGTCTAGCAAGCACTCAAAATCCTCTTGGATGAAGAAAAAGAAATGTTATTGTGAAGAAAAAGAGAGTGGTGGTTGTAAGGGATTCCATGTTGAAAGGAACGGAGACAGCTGCCTGTGGACCTGATATAACGTCAAGAGAGTTGTGCTGTCTTCCAGGTGTACAAATGAAAGATGTGTCTAATTGGCTATAAAGACTCTTCAGTTCTACAGACAACTATCGATTTCTATGAATATACATAGAGGGACAAATGACATCACAAAAAAGGACCTTTCAACTGTCTGCAGAGACTTTGAAGACCTATGTCGAAAGGTCAAGGCACTAGGATCTTCTAATCCATGCTCCAAGTGGATAGCCATGGAAAAAGGAGATGGAACATGATTCTAGTGGTAAACAACTGGCTACGCCAATGTTGCAGTTAACAAGGATTTAGATTTCTAGACAATGGAGTGAATGGACTCTTTGTAAGAGAAGGGTAGTACCTTACAAAGACATGAAAGCATATATTTGAAAGTCTTGCTACACTCATCAGGAGAGCTTTAAACTAGAATGATATGGGAAGGGAAGTGAAAGGCCAGGCAAAAATCTACAGCTAATGAATACAATTGAGAATCTTGCTATTAGAAGTGGAAAGAAAGAAAAAAGACAAAAAACACAGAAGGAAAATAGAGAAGCAAGAGACACCAATCACAAACTAAAAAGTTTTTACACAAACGCACAAAGCATGGGAAACAAACAAAGAGAATTGGAGCTCCTAACACAGGAAGATAAATATGATGTCATAGGCATCACGGAAACTTGGTGGAATAATACACATGATTGGATTACAAGGCTTGAAGGATACAACTTATTTATAAGAAGCAGGCTTCATAAAAGGGTAGGATGTGATGCATGGTATGTTACGAAAGCTTCAGGGAATAGTACTTCTTTAGAAACTCTTTGGGTAAGAATACAAGTAGAAAATAACAGAAAGGACGCCACTGTGTTTACTATAGGAGCCTAGACAAGCAGAACTCTTTTCACATCAGATAACTAAGGTCTCAAAAAAGTACAGCATATTGATTATGGGAGTTTTTAACTATCCAGACATTTGTTGGGAATCTCTCTCAGGTAAATGTAATTGCTCCAATATGTTCTTATCAAAACAAAGAAGGGGATCTGCTACCTTCAACCTAATTGTTACCAATAGGAAGGAAACAGTTGATGAAATAATGATGGCTGGGACCTTAGGAGGCAGTGATTATGCTATTCTTGAATTTTAGATTACAAGTAGAGATGAGCGAGCATACTCGTCCGAGCTTGATGCTCGTTCGAGTATTAGGGTGCTCGATATGCTCGTTACTCGAGATAAGCACCACGCGGTACTTGTCTCGATTAAACGAGCACTGACCATTGAATTCAATGGAGCCGGCAATACAGCCAGCTCCATTGAAAGCAATGGGCTGCCGGCGAGTGCGGGATGAATTGTCGGGAAGGGCTTACATATATAAGCCCTTCCCTGCAATTCATCCAGAAATGTGTAAAAATAAAAAAAATATATACTCACCTTGTCCCGGCAGAACGATGTTAGCCCACTGAATTCAATGGAGCCGGCAATACAGCCGGCTCCATTGAAAGCAATGGTCTGCCGGCGATCGCGGGATGAATTGTCGGGAAGTGCTTAAATATATAAGCTCTTCCCTGCAATTCATCCAGAAATGTGTAAAAAAAAATATATATATATACTCACCTGGTCCCGGCAGAATGATGTTAGCCCATTGAATTCAATGGAGCCGGCAATACAGCCGGCTCCATTGAAAGCAATGGTCTGCCGGCGATCGCGGGATGAATTGTCGGGAAGGGCTTAAATATATAAGCCCTTCCCTGCAATTCATCCAGAAATGTGTAAAAATATATATATATATATATACTCACCTGGTCCCGGCAGACGGAGTTCAGCGCGGCCGGCGGCAGTCCTCCTGAACTGCTCTGAACAGCTGTGAGTAGTATTCAGCAGCCAGGGATTTAAAATCCCCGCCTGCTGAATGAGCTGCCTCTGATTGGTCACAGCCTGACCAATCAGAGGCAGATCTCACTCACACACCCATTCATGAATTTATGAATGGGTGAGTGACTGCTGCCTCTCATTGGCTCAGCGGTACCAATCAGACTGAACTCCGTCTGCCGGGACCAGGTGAGTATATATATTTTTTTTATTTTTACACATTTCTGGATGAATTGCAGGGAAGGGCTTATATATTTAAGCCCTTCCCGACAATTTATCCCGCGATCGCTGGCAGCCCATTGAATTCAATGGGCTAACATCATTCTTCTCTGCCACAGCTGTTACAGCTGTGGCAGAGGAGAATGATCTTTATGCTGACAGTGCGGGGAGAGGGTCTCACTCTTGCCACTATTGTGGCTTAATAGTGGGACCTGGGAACTTGAGATGCAGCCCAACATGTAGCCCCTCGCCTGCCCTATCCGTTTCTGTGTCGTTTCCATCACTTTCTTGAATTTCCCAGGTTTTCACAAATGAAAACCTTAGCGAGCATCGGCGATATGCAAAAATGCTCGAGTCGCTCATTGACTTCAATGGGGTTCATTACTCGAAATGAACTCTCGAGCATCACTGAAAGTTTGACTCGAGTAACGAGCAATCAAGCATTTTGGTGCTCGCTCATCTCTAATTACAAGGGGAGTAAAACCTGAGAGGACTTAGGCTTCAAGGTTAGACTTCAGAAAGACAGATTTAAATGGGCTCAAAAAGGGTAGGAAGGATCCAATAGATGAATGTTCTTAAGGACAGAAATGTCCAAGAAGGATGGAAAATGTTGTAATATTAGATTCTCAAAGCACAATTGTTAACAATCCTTAAAAGAAAGAAGAAAGGGAAGCATTTAAAGAGAGCATTATGGGTGAACACAGAACTTAAACATATTGTTAAAAAAAAAGAAAAAATGTTTATTAATAGGAAAGAGGGGCACATATCAAAAGAGGAATATAATGCAGTCTGCATAAACTGTAGGGGAAGTGTCAGAAATGCTAAAACTAATAATGAATTGAGGCTTTCCAGAGAAGCCAAAAGCAACACAAAAGAATGTTAGAAGTGTATCAAAAGCAAACACAAAGTCAATTGTTATAGGATGTTTACGGGAGGAAAATGATGAATTGGGTAAAATGATGTTGAGAAGGCCGAGCTTTTAAATTCTTATTTTGTATCTGTTTTCTCTCAGAAAGTAGATGTAAAATCAACTGATCTTCCTTGTGCTATTAAAGGAATAAAATAATCCAGGCTATCTATAAGTAGAGAGATGTTGAGGGAACACTTAGCTATCATAAATGAATTCAAGTCTCCAGGTCCAGATTAATTACATCCTATAGTACTGAAGGAAGTAGAAGAGGTAATTGCTGAACTCCTTGCCTTAATCTTTAAAATTTCCTGGAGAACAGTTCCAAAAGATTGGAGAAAGGCAAATGTTGTCCCTATCTTCAAAAAAGTGAAAAAGGTGGACCCAGGAAACTACAGGCCTCTGAGCCTGACTTCTATACTGGGAAAGATCTTTAAACAAATTATTTAACAGCATGTATGCACGTATTTGGGTGGAAATGGAGTAATTAACCAGAGCCAGCATCGGTTTGTAACAAACACGTCATGCCAGACGAATCTAATTTCCTTCTATGACAGAAACACAGACTGGATTGATCAGGGAAATGTGGTAGATATAGTATATCTTGACTTTAGTAAAGCATTTGACAAAATATTTCATACCATACTTATTGAAAAAATTACCAAATATGGGATCGACAAGGCAGCTATTAGGTAGATTCACAACTGGCTGAGACATGGTACTCAAAGAGTGGCTAAAAATGGCTGCACATCCAATTGAAAGAATGTCTTAAGCGGGGTACCACAAGGCTCTCTTATTAAACATTTTTAAAAATGATCTAAATGAGGGAATTGAGAAAAAACTAATCAAATTTGCTGATGATACAAAGCTAGGAGGGATAGCTAGCACTAGAAAGAGAGATACGAGTCAAAATGATCTAGGCAAGCTGTAACAGTGCGCTGTGACTAATAAAATGGTATTAAATAGAGAGAAATTGAAAGGCCTACATCTGGGTAAGAACAAAGAAAAAGCACATATAGAATGTTAGGAATAGGGCTAAGCAATAGCACATGGGAAAAAGACTTGGTATACTAATAGATCATAGACTGAACAGGTAAATCTCATCATCTAGAAAATGTATCCAAGGTCAGAACTGTAGTACAGCACAAGTTGGGCTTCGTCATAAAGGGTATGTAGCCAATTGCGTAGACATCGTCCATAGAGTCAGGATACCTAATATAGCCAGGGTGAGAAGTGATTGGAGGCGGACCAGTTTAAGGAGTGTGCATTGGCCTTGCATAGGCTCAGGAGCTTGCTCAAGGCCTATGGGCAAACTGCAGGGAGCACGCTGTAAAGTGAGTACAGTGTGTGAATGACAGCGGCATCCAGCCATGGTTCTAACATACTGTGACATAATCCTATACCTAGAGCCATACATTGGGAACTTACCTATGGGAACTTTGCTTCGGAAACAACTCTGGGCAATTCTATGTGGGTGGAAATTTGTAATTTGTGTGTGGCACTTATTACTCCTTAGAGAAAGAGTTCTTGCAAAGTTATGTTTGTGATAGAGCGGTACCAAATGGAATTTTTGTCCTAGGTGAAACAAAGCCTAGTTTCCCCTTTACTTCTGGTATGAATTTGTAGTCATAAAATAATCTAAAATTAATGCTACTTGCAACAGTATGTTCAAATCCATAAAATAAGCATGGCCTCTGAAGCTTTATATACAAAATGGTAACACTTTTGCAGTAGTGTACAATGTTGAGCACTGTGCACTAAAGCACAATTAATATGCCTCATGCTTGTTTACTCTGGCCGGAGGTGATATCTGTTCTGCTTCAGTAGATATGTAGATTAAACAGGTTAATAAGAAGACAAAATATTTGCATGATTATTTGGAAATAGAGTTGGTTTTCTCTACTTAGCTCTTAAGACTGCAGTTAATTTTACTATAAACCTCTTATTTACATTTATCTTAACCCTCATTTAGAATACTGAATGAGGAACTGCAAGATCTGTCTTTTTCCTTTGTGATACTTATTATTTGAAATTGCCAGCCATATAGTTTTATTATATGCACAGCATGAATCAAATAGGTGATGTTAACAGTTTTCTGATTATGGAATGCTAAGCAATAATGTTAATTGTTGGGATCATATAGGGAATTAAGCACCTGCATTAGTAATTGCTACTAGATGCACAACACAAAATAAGGTTATTAAACGACAGAGGAATGTGTTTATCTTGCAGATTTTTTATCTTTAGCTACAATAATAGGCCAGTTAATGGTACTTGTAATAGCAGGCACCAATTTGTTTCTTTAAAAAAACAACATTTTAATAGTTGAGTTTCACAACAGGTATTTTTTTTCGAAGAAAAATAACAAAATGATGAGAAAACTTTTACACACAAGCTTGCCTTACTATGAAATGTTATCTATACAGATGATAACTTGATGTCAAAAATAATGAGACTTATTGAAGCTTTGCAATATTGTACTATACATAGCTTCTATATCTGAAGTAACGTATTTTCAGCAGGGTGAACCAGCTGCAGAGAGTTTTATTACAGATTCCAGGGGCTGTTCTGTAGAAAATGTGGAACAGTTTAACCTCTTCCCGCTCCAGGGCGTAGGTTTACATCCTGGCAGCGGGGTACTTCCCGCAACAGGGCATAAACTTACATCCTGGGGATAGCGCAAGATCACTTATGATCTTGCGCTATCCCGCAGTGGGAGCCGGCTGTCAGTCACAGCCAGGCTCCCGCTGCAACAGCGGGGGTGCATCGGAGATGCACCCCCCACTGTTAAACCCTTCCCTGCCTGCCCTCTGTGAAGTTGCTGGGCTCTTGCGATATAATCGCGTCCTGTAGTGCCATAGACTGTGATCGCTGTATAAGCGATAAGGCATGGCAGGGCAGTAGACCTGCCATGCCTTATGACAGCAATCATCAGTGCTGTGCTGCAAGTCCCTTAGAAGGACTCACATTGTGTAAAAAAAAGATAAAAAAATGAATAAAAAAGAAAAATGTAAAAAAAAAGGAAAAAAAAACACCTTTTTTATGCTTTTTCTCATATTAGCAAAAAAAAAAGTTAAAAAGAAAATTAAAACCCCACATATTTGGTATTGTCGCATCCGTATTGACACATACAATAAGTTGCACATGCTTTTGACTGTACAAGGGAAAAAGCGTTTAAAAAAAGCTAAAAAACTGAGGCAAAATGCTAATTTTTAGCATTTTGCTTCCCTAAAAACGCAATAAAAGTGATCAAAAAAGCCCTATGTACCCCAAAATGGTACCAATAAAAAATTACAGTGTGTCTCACAAAAAATAAGCCCTCATAGAGCTCCGTACATAAAAAAATTAAAAAGTTACAGAACTTTGAATGCAGCGATTTAAGAAGAAAAAAAAAGGTTTCCAAAAAAAGGGTTTTTATTGCAGAAAAGTGGAAAAACCTAAAAAAAAGGTAGGAATTTTGGTATTAATGTAACCGTACCGACCCGCAGAAAAAATAGATTGTGTCATTTATGCTGCATGATTAACGCTGTAAAAAAAAAAAAATCTATGGCAGAATTGATGCGTTTTCTCTCCCTGCTATCATAAAAAAAATAGTAAAAGTTTTACAATATAGTCAATGTACCCAAAAGTGGCACCGATAAAAACTAAAGTTCGCCACGCAAAAAACAAGCCCTTATACAACAGCATCAACTAAAAAATTAAAAAATTATGACTTTTGAAAAATGGAGAAGAATTTCTGCCAAAAATTGTTGCATCCTTAAGCCCAAAATAGGCCATGTCTTTAAGGGGTTAAGGGTGCACCCACAAAAATTGCAAAGCACAAACTTGCAATGCGTTTTTAACATTAGAAAGTCCCATTGACAATCGCATTAAAAAAATGCAGCAATGTTACAGCGTTAAAAAACACAAGTGGGTGTTCACCCTAAGGATACAGAAAAGTGTCTGCAAATAAATCTATCTATCTATCTTTGGGCTCTTTCACATGAATGTATGCGTTTTTGTGTTCTCTCGGCCACACCGTGAAATTGCATCAACGGCCATTTTTCAGCGATCACGGCCAGTGTTTTGTCGCCCAAGAAAAAGCCATTCTTGAAGCCTGCAGCCCGGTCATCAATTGCAGAGGAGAGGCCTAAAGTAGGTGTGCTACAGCCCCTACACAGAAAGGCCTCTCTGTGCTGCAGCATGAACATGGAGGGAGATGAGGAATAGACAGCTGCATCAGTGGGAAAAAGATCAGCATGAGGCTGACTCTTTGCCCTCTAGCCCAGTTTGGCTGACTCTTTGCCCTCTAGCCCAAGGTAGTTGAAGGTGGAAGTTCATGTGGCTGTTAATACATGTTGTATTGACTTTTTAAAATTCTTGCTGTGCTTTAAACACTTACTGCAGATCTTACAGATGACCACTCTTCTGTCATCACTTGCAGTTTCAAAGAATGCCCAGGCTGCACAAGTCCTGTGAGGAAACCCACCTGTGTGCCTGATGTTGCTGCTGTTGTGACTAGTAGTAGCTACCGGTGGTGACACTGCCCTTTTGTTTTTCTGTAACACCCTATTTGCTACCTTTTCAGGTTGCTGCTATACAATATCTGTCTCTTCTTTCTTTCCCTGTGAGCTGCTATGTTGACTCTCCCTGCCTCTCCATGCTAAATCAAGTACTTCATCCTCTTACATCTCCTCTTCATCATCCTGCTTCTCCTGAACAGACTCTATGTCACAGTGAGCCCCAGGAGCTGGCACCTTGTTTAAACATCTCATTGAGTACACATTGCCTGCAGAGGGCTGACCCTGCTCACCGACCCACCCTGACTTTTGGAAAAAAAATGGTTGGACATCAGTGCATTCAATGTCGTTGTTTTCTCCCTCTGGTTGTTTTCTAACACAGACAACACCATTTCTTAGGAATGGCAGCAGCCTTGCCTCACCTAATACAGAACATAGAGCTGTTGCTTCACTGGGAACTGCTTGAAGGTGCAAGCTTGGTCCACACTCTACTACCTCCACCACCACCACTACTGACACATTTCCTACTCCTTGCTTTCTTTATGTTTCCTTTTTATTTCTTTATCTTTGTTTAGGCTGGGTTCACACGGGGCGTATTCCCATCGGAAATCTCGCGGTTTGGCCGCCGCAAAAACCGCGAGATTTCCGCCGGGAGAACCCCCGCGGTTTAAGCCTCGGCGGCTTTGAAGCGGCCCGGCCGCTTGATTTTCCGTTGCTGACGGCGCTCCATAGAGGAGAGCGCGGCCGCGATGAAAATAAACAAAAAAAAAAAGTAAATAGACATGCTGCAGCCGCGGTTTCAGACGGACTTACCGCAGCGGTTTGGCTGTCCCGTGTGGACGAGATTTCTGGGAAATCTCGTCCACATGGCTGGCTAATCCCGAGATTAGCGGCGGCGGCAAATCCGCCCTGTGTGAACCCAGCCGTTTTTTTTGTTTACTTTTAAGTGTAGTTTTATGTAAATTTTCAGCTAACATTGTAGTTTACAGAAAACCACTGCAAATAATTTGTGGTGACTAAACTGACGACTTTGAATTGATGTGGCAATATAGGGTGTAGGATACCGGGAGAAGTCTGCTTACCTGTATGTGGCAGGGAGAAAAGAGGTGATTCAGCATGGAAGCTGCAGGAAAAGTCAGGGGTATAAATATCTAAGAGAGAGTGGGGAAAACAATTCCATGTTCATTGATTGGCTTGATGAAAAAAGGGGCGGGAGCATTATTTGGTTGGCAGCACCTCCATTATTCAAAACACTTTTTACTCCAGAACTATTTCACCACTTTCACTGGGTCTTGTTCCACCCTCCTTTTTTATATTTTTTACTCAAGTGATATATAGACATTAGAGATGAGCGAGCGTACTCGCTAAGGCAAACTACTCAAGCGAGTAGTGCCTTATGCAAGTACCTGCCCGCTCATCTCAAAAGAATCGGGTGCCGGCGGGGGAGAGCGGTGAGTTGCGGGATTGAGTGGGGGGGGGGAGAGTGAGAGAGAGATCTCCCCCCCCCCGTTCCTCCCCGCTCTTCCCCGCCGCTCCCCGCCCCCCGCCGGCACCCAAATATTTTGAGACGAGCGGGCAGGTACTCGCATAAGGCACTACTCGCTCAAGTAGCTTGCCTTAGCGAGTACGGTCGCTTATCTTTAATAATAGAGATATAAACGTGATGCAGCCTCTCTGTCATGTGCTTAACTGTAAAATATCTGCTGGTTACACTGTGCCTTTATTGTATATGGACAGGTTATGTGATGCAGACATCCAATAAACTGCTGCTCATATGCAAGACGAATGACACATTTAGGGCTCAGTCACTCACGCGTTTTGTCGCACGAATTTTTGTGCACATAACTGATGCATTTAAAAAATTGTGTGACCGAAGCGGGCAACATGGCAAAAAATCTGCACCTAGAAGGATTTATTCGTGCCAGTAAAATGCCCGTCTGACCTGAGAATGGGCCCTATATGCGCAGTGCGCATCAAAAAGCGCATGAATCTTTGAGCAGCCGGAACTTTTTCGTCGTGCTCCATGACAGGAGTAGAGTGCGGCATGGTCAAAAAATCGCAGGCATCTTCAAAACATGCGTTTGTGCGCAACATTGAAACGCAGAACACAGATAGTTGCGTTCTGCGAATCATTGTGTTCTATAATTTTCGACGCATGCGTTTGTGCGCATGTAAACTTTGCACATATGACCACTCTCATTGAAAAGCATTGGTTCTATATCAATGCGAATCGCAAACACAACTGACAGACACGCGTACAAATGCCCATGTGACTGAGCCCTTAGTGACATCATCAAGGCACCCTAACTGCTGATTGGCAGCATCCTGACCTCTGTAGCAGTCAATATGGGAAAATTAATTTTTCCGCGATTTTCACCAAAAATCGGTTCAGAGTCGAAATTTTTGCATGTTCCTTTTGTGCCTCCATAAAAATGATAGCAGCTATAACTGCTTATTGCACTTATTCCATGGTGAAACTGATTCTCTGCCAGGGGTTTTTGTTAGATCCTGTCAGACAGTACTGATCCAGATTCACAACATATTATATTTTTACTAAAAATGGGGGTGATCTACATACTGCTACACAAGCCTACACTACATAAAGGCAAAACTGTGTTGAGGTCAGCAAGAAAGCAGTGAAGTGATATTACATTCAAATCTATTAATCCCTGATCTGAAACCTACTGATGATTCATGATCTACTATTTGGCCATCTTGGATATTAAGAATGTGATCTAAAGTGCTGTTCAATTTTAAAAGAGTATCACAAGTTAATGGAGTTGAGAAAAGGGGATTTTTTTTAACTTTTATTTTATTTTTTTAGAACAAAAGTCATTCAATATTATAAAGTTTATAAAAGTTCTAAGGACCTCAAGAAATTAAGAAACTCTGTAAAACCCCTGTTTATTATTTACAGGTGTCAATACAGATGTGAAATCGGTGAGGCATGGAATACATTTATCAATATATAGAACAACAGGCCGACAATTATGTCAGCGTCAGTCCCATCAAGACAGTGCTTAAACAATCAATAATGCTGCCAACTACTATAATTGCACAATACTAAGTAATATAACTTGGACATATAACATGCTGCAGTTTATGCAAAAGTGAAACCCAAATTTAAAAAAAAATGTACATTTTGGAGTACTGTGGAAAAATGTTCATCATGCAAAGTCCTTAGTTAAGCCTTTAACTACCAGGCATTTTTTCAGGTTCTCGTTATTTTCATCCTTGCTAGAGATGAGCGAGCACCAAAATGCTCGGGTGCTCGTTGCTCGAGTCGAACTTTTTGCGATGCTCGAGAGCTCGTTTCGAGTAACGAACCCCATTGAAGTCAATGGGCGACTCGAGCATTTTTGTATATGACCGATGCTCCGCATAGGTCTTCACTTGTGAAACTCTGGAAAACATCAGAAAGTCATGGAAACACCACAAAAACGGATAAGGAAGGGCAGGGGCAGCATGCAGGGCTGCATCTCAGGCTCCCAGGTCCCACTATTAAGCCACAATAGGGTCTAGAGTCTGCCCCCCCTAACAATTTTTACTTCGGACAAACCCTCATTAGCAAGGCACACCTTAGCTAAGCACCACACTACCTGCAACCAAGGGCAATCACTGCCTGCGGGACACACCGCTGCCTCTTCTCCTGGGTTACATGCTGCCCAACCGCCCGCACGACCCTGCGTCCACAGCGCACACAAAAGTTTCCCTGCGCAGCCTTCAGCTGCCCTCATGCCACACGCTCGCTTCATAGCTACACCACCCTCATGTCTATTTCTAAGTGCATCTGCGATGAGGAGGAACCGGAGGCACACACTGCAGAGGGTTGGCAGGGCCAGGCAGCGACCCTCTTCGAAAGGGGGTGTGATAGCCCACAATGCTGTTGAAAATCGATGATAAATTGACATATGATCATCATTCCAATCCCGTGGCACCTCCGTCGCAAAATTGTCAGGAGCCGCAAACGTGGGCATAAAGGGGACTCAGGTGCCAGCCCAGCACTTCTACACATCTCCACAATGCAGCAATACTCTGTGTGGGAAGCACATGAGCAGGCCCAGGGTCAGGCTCGGTCCCAGCCTCCATCTTGTGTTACCCAAGGTGCCACGAGTCACATAGCAATGGGGAATCCATGTGTCCACACACTACTCATTCTGTTTGGGTGCCAGATACCTCATCGACAACGCAAGGGGAAAGCCATCTGCACTCTGCACCCTACCCAAGTCAGTCAGTGACTTTGTGCCAGGCAGGTAAAACACCGCTATGGGAAGTCTGTGTGCACCCACAGCATAGGTGGGTCCTAGGCAATCCAAGACATGAACCATGAAAAAATCAGAATGCCCAAACATGGCAGACTTTCACTGCGCTGAGGTCATAGGCCTCTGCACAAACCCTCAGCAATCGCGGGCATAAAGCGGACTCCGATGCTAGAGTATCTGTGAACGTCTCGTTTGTGCAGTATCGCTCCTCATGTTTGGCCGAAACCAGTGCCCCGGATAACTGTGATAACGCGAGAGAAAATACAAATTGGCCTCGGTCCACAATGCATGCCCTAGTCAGTCAGTGTTTTTGGGACAGATAGGTAAAACACCGCGATGGGAAGTCTGTGTGCACCCATAGTATAAGCAGACCCCTGTAACATTCCAGTAGCAAAGGTATAAGCAGACCCCAGTAACATTTTTGTAGCAGCAGTATAGGCAGACCCCAGTACCATTTCTGTAGTAAAAGTATAGGCAGACCCCTTACCCTTACTCCTTATCATGGCGGATTACGAATAGAGCAGGGCCCAAATAAATTACCCCACTGTACAGCACTGACAACTGGGCCTTAATTCACCGCACACAGAGACTTGTAGATAGCGGAGGCTCTATGCTGTGACTAGGAAAAAAGTAACCCGCTGTCTTGCGCTGATACCTAGGGGTAATTTACCGCTCGCAGAGACTTGTAGATAAGAGAGGCTGTATGGAGTGGGAGAAGACTGTAAAGCCAGTGGATAGTGCTGGTAACTGCGGCGATCTCAACCCCACCAATGGAAATGGTATTGTAAGACGCTCTGCACAGCAGCTGAGCTGAAATACTTTGCAGTGGCCCCGGTAATATTACAGTACTGTTTAGCGGTGAGACCGCTGTCTAATTCACTGCAGACAGAGAACGGTATAAATAAGTATGGAATTATTTGCGTCCACTTTCACGCTGAGAGTGGTATTTTAACGCAAACTCCAGCCAGAAAAAAAAAAATAACGAAAGGCTGCAAACAGGCCTAGCTGCGCAGTAGTATAATGAAAGCACTACAACTCCCAGCAACCACCCAGTAAAATGCACACGGTCAGATGTAGCCCAACAAAGAAGCTTTTGGTTTTTTTGGACAGAGGCTGTATAGTGTATATCACTTTCACCTGTAGAAGTGGCTGTGGTGGCCCTACGCTGTGCGTCTAATTCACTGCAGACACAGACCGGTATAAATAAGTACGGAATTATTTGCGTACACTTTCACGCTGAGAGCTGTATTTTAACGCAAACTCCAGCCAGGAAAAAAAAATACAGAAGGCTGCAAACAGGCCTAACTGCGCAGTAGTATAATGGAAGCACTACAACTCCCAACAGCCACCCAGTAAAATGCACACGGTCAGATGTAGCCCTAAGAAGGACCATTGAGGTTCTTGAAGACAGGATCCTACACTAACACTTTCCCTATCTTAGCAGCACTTTCCCTATACTCTGTATAATAGACTGCAGACTGAGAACGCTATAGCTGTAATGGCCTGCACAGCCCGAGATGGAAAAAAAAATTGTGCAAAACTGCTCCCAGCCAGCCACAACAGTAATGCACACGGTCAGATGTGGCCCTAAGAAGGACCGTTGGGGTTCTTGAAGACAGGATCCTACACTACCACTTTCCCTATAGCAGCAGCAGCACTTTCCCTATACTCTCCCAGTGTGTGTCTGAGGCGAGCCGCGGGCGGGACCGCTTTAAATACTCGGCGGTCACTTGATCTCGCCAGCCACTCACTGCAGTGGGGTGGGATAGGGCTGGCACGTCACAGGAGGAAGTGGTAATGCCTTCCCTGCATGTCTATTGGCTAGAAAATGTCGCTAAACATGTGGGTAAGGAAATAGAATTGACTCGAGTACCGCGTGGTGCTCGTCTCGAGTAACAAGCATCTTGAGTACTCTAATGCTCGAACAAGCATCAAGCTCGGACGAGTGTGCTCGCTCATCTCTAATCCTTGCCCATAAAGATCCATGACTTTTTTGATTTCTCCATCAATACAGCTGTACAAAGGCTTGTTTTTTTGTAGGGGAAGTTGTATTTTTTAGTGGTAGTATTAAAATATTTTTCAAGTTGGGTGTAATGGAAAGAAAATGCAATTGCACCATTTTTTGGAGGAGGTAGTGTTGTTTCTGCATTCCTGGTGTCATAAAAGTGACCTGTTAAATAAGTCTATGGGTCTGTATATTATGACAGTACTAAGTTTGTAACTTTTTTATGTTTAACTCCTTTTAAAAAATATATAAACCCTTTTAATAAAAATAAGAATGTTTTTTTTTCCCATAAGTTGACATATTTAGAGCCCCATTCATTTTTCTTTTTTCTCTGTTGATAGGGGGCTCTTTTTTAGCTGGGCGAACTGTCATTTTTATTGCTACCATTTTTGGGCACACACAACTTTTTGATCACTCCTAGTGTTCAAATTGCTTATTGGTCTAGTAATTTTTATAGTCTGATTTGGTCCGTGCGTGTTTCCTCTAATTTGTAAACCGCTGCAGAATATGTTGGTGTTGTAGAAATAAGAGATTATTATTATTGTTGAATAGTAGTAATTATTTATTAGGCACACTAGACTGTGCCCGTGTCTCTTGTGAAAAAAAAGCATAGAATGCTGAATGTATAGAGCAGCAAAATAATTTTTCTTATTGGTAGAGTATTCTTGCCCCTTGTTTTAGATGGAAAATGAAGAATTGCAATGTCAAATTACGCTATACGCTTATACAGAACAGTGAAATCACACTATTTTTTTAATTTAGCAGATCTATTATATATTTGTCCAAGCTTGAAAAAACAAACCTGGAAAGCTGCAGCAAATGTCACTTGCAGCTTTTCCATTTCCCTTACACAAACAGATTCGGGAAGTAAAACTTTTGATGCTGTTTGCTGACTTTAAAACACTGCTGCACCTGAATATAGCAGCTAGAATGAATCTGGGCCCAGGTTTCATAGAAACGTGCTCGTAAACATCCTTAAGGCTGGATTCATACAGGCCAGTGCGATAACGGTCAAAAAACTCCCGTGGTTTATCTCCCATGTTTCCCTATGAAGCCTTCTTTTTATCGCATCACAACACACGAAACATGCATTGTAATGCGATTTTAACATTAGAAAGTCCTATTGATTTTTTTAATAAAAAATTTAGCAAATTTATTGTGAGCAGCAGCGATGGTATGCGATGCAGTGCAAGATTATTCTTTAACAAAAGCATTGGTAATGCTCAAAAATCGCTGGAACAGAGAAACTAGCCTTATGCAAGCACAATGTGATTTTTTCTTTTGCTGCTATACACAATAATGGGGGATTTGACACAAATTTATCTACAAGTAGGATATGCAGTGATTTTTTTCAATCTGAGACCATTGGTTTGAGAGAAAAATCTTTCATGTGAATAAACATTTTGAAAGCTATGTGTTCTTTTCACGTACAATATCTGCGCATTTTGCAATTGGTCAGATATTGCACGTGAAGCTCGCCCATGCAACCCAATATGGATCTCTAATATGGATGTAACATAAAACAGGATGCCACCGAATTCCATCGTATGTCCCAAAATGGTGGGGAATTTCACCGTCCACAAGTACTTGTCCCTTTTATGTTATCTACAAAGAAGTAAGCCCCCAACTGGGGTCCATATCATCCATAGCATCTTAAATCTACCCTAGAGAGTGGGGCACACAGGTTAATATCAGTTATAAAGGGGGTTACTTAAGTTGCTTTTGTTGTTAGCCATTTAGTCGTTGACCCTAAAAGTGAGCTCCTTCCATGTTTTTTGGTTTTGCATTACTTCTTTCAGTAGTGTGATATCCATGCAAGTATCAGCTCCCCATATGTCCATTATATTCAATGATAAGGTAGCCCCCTATGTTTACTATTGGAGACGAGCAAGCATGCTCGGTTAGGGAAATTACTTGAGCGAGCATCTGCATTTTCGAGTAACTGCCTGCTTGTCAGAAAAGATTCGGGGGTGACGGGGGAGAGCGGGAGACCATATGATAATCTGCCACTCCGACAATCCTACGCTTTTGGCCACCTGCAGATGGCCAGGTTGGATCCCGCTGCAAGAATTCTTGTATCAGGATGCGGACCTGTGCCCCTGAAGAGACATGCGGCTCACCGCTCCTGGCGTCTTCCATATCTGCTATGCGCCAGCTGCCGGCCATCCGGAGCAGGCCCGTTACTACTGACATTTCTGTGAGACCCGCACAGAAATAGAACATTCCATGATTTGTTTTTCGCATGTGTTTTTTTCACGCGGAAAAATCATGGCTGTGTGCATAGGATTGCGTTTTGTAATGCAATCCTATGGCAGCGGGCATGGGTGGAAATTCTGCGGGAAATCTTGCCGCGGAATTTCCACCTGTGTGCAGTGGGCCATACTGACATGTATAAATGGCTGTGCTTTGTCCCTTTGGAGCCCAACAGCAGAGGCTTATGTCCTCCCAGTTCTTTACTAGCTACATCCCCACTATAGCCACTTTCTTCAATGAAGTCTAATGTTTATTTTTGCAATATTCTTTAAGCAGGAGTCATTTGTATAAAAAAATTACAATAATTTCCTAGACTGAAGAGTTCAAAAACATTTCCTAATCCAAAATGAAGACAACATCATCAATAATTTCTAAATATGATGTTCTTAATTAAACTAGAGCAGTAAAAGTGTTTCTGCCCTAGTACAGTGCATTGATATTAGCCACAGTCCAGGTGTGTGACACATGTGAATAGATGTCTAAAGGTATTTCCACTAGAAAGACTTACTGTCATCTAACATAAATGTAAGATTTAACTTATATATGAATGCAATAATCACTGTGATTATAAGAAAATACTCCTATGATAGTAAAAACAATGTTGAATATCATGCAGATGGGCAAAGTTTGCCTTGTATAATAGGAATGAATTTAGGACAAATGTCTTTATATTATTAGAACATTTTTTGAACTTTGACCTTTGAACCACTTTAAATCAAAAGAAATTGTCTGTATGAGCAAATCTCCACTTTGTACTGATTAACATAAACACATGGGATTGACTTGAGATAAGTCTGCTAACCTGTAAGACCTTTCATCGGAATATTAGAGCCATATATATACAGCATTAAATTTCTGTGAACAGGAGAGAATTCATAAAATACAAAAATGTTTAGGCTGTCTCTGTTCTGTTGATGGCACCATAACCATAGTTTTCCTGTAAAGGGAGCAATT
Source organism: Eleutherodactylus coqui (assembly GCF_035609145.1). Lineage (NCBI taxonomy): Eukaryota > Metazoa > Chordata > Amphibia > Anura > Eleutherodactylidae > Eleutherodactylus > Eleutherodactylus coqui. The sequence goes on along the minus strand of NC_089837.1, from coordinate 133,726,150 downwards.
TGGTAAGAAACATAAACTAGGAAGCATACATTTTCTTTCTACAATGCGAGTCAATTGGCATTTGCCCTTTACAGTGGCATGCACCATAGCTTTCCATCAGCAATGGAAGTTAAAATGAAATGTGAACAGAGCCCTAGAAAGCAGCTCAAAAAATCTAGAAAAAGGGGGCGGAGCCTGACCGCTGAAGAAGATGGAGTGCTGAGCCCAGAGCTCTGTCTCATCGGCACCCGCGGGGACCTCTAACAGCCGCTCTAGGAGGCTTATTGATGGGGAAAATCGGCAAGGAAAGAGGGGGAGAAGTCCAGAGTACCCCCAAAGCACAGAAGGGACAAGCGGACATGCAGCGGTACCTAAAAGACCGGAGCACCCGCTCTCCCCGCGCTCGCTCCAAGATGGCGCCGGCAGCAGCAAGAGCTTGCAGTAACAGTAAGGAGAGAGAAGATGGGGACTCTTCTGATGAAGAGGAGGGGGGAAATATATCGAGGAGCTTCATGAGGGAGCTCCTTTCACAGGCACTGCACCCAGTTAAGGCAGATCTGGCTGACATCAAAGAGGATCTGAGGCAGCTGGGACGCAGAGTGGAAGAGTTGGAGTCCACTGCAGCTGCTATCATCTCTCACTCACATGGGGTAGAAGACACCTTAAAAGAACACAGATCTCAAATTAACAAAGTCCTCTTGATGCAAGAGGACATTGAAAATAGGAACAGGCGTAATAATGTCCGCATTAAAGGGCTGCCTGAGTCCTGGGCTGCAGAGTGCCTACATAAAGTCACCAAGGAAGTGTTCTGCCAGCTTGTGGGAGAGGAGAGAGCTGCCTCCATTTGCATTGAAAGAGTACACAGAGCACTTAAACCCCCTCCCCCCCCCCTCAGACCCACCGAGAGACATTATATGTAAAATCCTTGCATTCCCAGACACACTGGAAATATTGAAAGCAGCGAGGCAAGCAAAGGACATTCGTTATGGGGACGCTTCTTTACTCATCTTCCAGGACTTGTCTCCAACTACCCTGGCTAAGCGCAGGATGATGCGCCCTCTCCTAGAAGTCCTGAGGAACAGGGGGATCAGATATGCTTGGCTGTTCCCCTTCGGCCTGGGGCTGACCCACAAGGGTCGCAGGCTAAATATAAGATCTCCAGACGATCTGCTACCTTGTTGGCAACTCCTGGACATGCAACCCATCGAAATACCCAGCTGGCTTCCAATGCCCGACCAGATGCGATTCCCTACCTTAGCAGAAGCAGGGAGCTGGCAACCGGTTACCAACCATAAATCCCCAAAGGGGAAGAAAAAGAAGCCATGGGAAGAAACGGCAGCGGTGGACACTTGAAAGACTGGCTGGAGCGAGCCTGACAAGTCCACTTGTTTGGCGTGAGTCATGGATCACGCCAACCCCCGTAGCCCTTGGTTGCGGCTTGCTGTTCATTCCGGTTTAAAGGTTATTGTTGGCAGCAGCAGGAGAATTGGGAGTAAGGATGCAGGACTCACTGCAGCGTGGCCGGCAGCACTCGTAGGGCCAGACATATTGCCCTGTCTGCCACTCCTCCTCCTGACTTTCTCTCTGCTTCTTTTTCCTCCTTTCGCATATAATGTTGTTTTAAATATGCCTCATCTGCTTTAAACAATCGCTCCCCCATAGTTGTTGTTATAATGTGTAACTTTATTTGTTATCTCCTGGATTATCTCCAGTAACTTCCAGAGGTCCCCGACCGTGCCTGTCAGGTCAGGCTGACTTGGTTATATAGTTAACTGAGTACTGCACTTCAAATTTGGAAGCAGGCCGTCCTCTACTTAGTATGAAGTTTGAAACGTTTTAAATTACATTTCTTGAGGGGCTACCCCAGTGGTTCTCTCAAGAAGCACCTAACGGTGCTCTCAACTTCCCCCCAATTTTTCCTGCCCTTTCTCCCCCTCCCCCACCCTACCCTATTCCCAAGCACATTGACTCGGGTAATTGTTTACCTCAAGTGAACGCTCTGGTTATTTGTTACTTATTGTTTCTCTTGTGTCTCCGCATCAAGTGACCCAATGAACGAGATTAAGGTTACGTCTTTTAATGTCCGGGGCCTCAACACGCCAGCGAAATGCCACAACACCGCCTGTCTGATCAAGAAGTATGGGACGAAAATCCTACTCCTACAGGAAACCCATTATAAGGGGATCAGGTGTTTCTCCCTGCCTGTTAAGCAATTTTCACAACACTTTTACAGCACGCACGCGACCTTCGCCTCCAGGGGAGTCTCAACTCTTCTCCACAAATCTATTAATTTTACCTGCGACTCGCAGTATACAGATGGTGAGGGAAGAGTTCTGCTCCTGAAGGGGAAGTTGGACAATACACAGATCAACATTGCTAACTTGTATGCACCCAACTCTGATCAGGTTCCATCGCTGTTAGCCCAACTGGAGATTCTAAAGAATTTTGCTGTGGGACAGATTATCCTGGGCAGGGATTTGAATCTAACCCTTAATCCCCTTTTAGACGCGTCCACTGGTAGATCTCAAATACCTCAAAAGAGATTGAGGAAACTCAATAAAAGTTTACAGGAGTTGGGCCTGGTGGATGTATGGTGCCTGTTCCACCCAGCAGACAGGGACTATACCTTCTTTTCACAGGTCCACCGAACACATCAAAGGTTGGACTATATCCTAGTCTCCCCGGGACTCTTAAAGGCTCTTCAGGGGACTCACATAGATGTGAAGACTGTTTCCGACCACGCTCCAGTCCATGCGGTACTACACCCCTTCAGACAATCTCCCAGAGAGTGGCGCTGGAGATTGAACGCTTCATTGTTCGATTCAATAGAAAATGTAACCACACTCTCAGCTCAAATAGAGGAGTTTTTTCAGTTAAATGCAGGTGGGGAAGTGAGCGAACCCACGGTTTGGGAGGCACACAAGGCCTATGTTAGAGGCTTACTGATTGCAATGGGCTCCAGGGCCAAGAAGAAATCCCAAAAGGAAATTGATGACAAATTAAATCAAATTGCCAGGCTAGAACAAAGAGTTAAACTTTCCCAATCAGAGACCGAGCTAGGCAAGTTGACGGAAATAAGAAAGGAGCTGTTGCTCTGCCTCAACGCCAAGTTTAATAAGAAACATTTGTTCTGGAAGCACATATTTTACATCCAAGGTAATAAGGGAAGCAAACTAACAACTTCCTTAATCAAAAAAGCAAGGATTAGAAACACAATTACCGCGATCAAAACAAAAACGGGCAAAGTATCTTCAGACACTAATGTTATTGCTAAGGAGTTCCAACAATATTATGAAGGCCTCTACAACTTACACAACCAACCTTCCCCTGAGGAGGCGTTATTAGCCAAATCCAGGATTGACGCTTTCCTCAAAAAGATCCCCCTTCCGAGACTAAGTGAAGAAGACGCAAATTCTTTATTAGTTCCGGTTACACAAAACGAAATCAAAGAAATAATAACTTCTTCCCCCCCGAACAAAAGCCCGGGCCCAGATGGCCTCTCCATGCCGTACTATAAAACCTTCCAAGACATCCTGATACCCAGAATTACAGACCTATTTAATTCCCTGCTTGAGGGTGCCCCACTTCCCAGACAGACACAAGAGGCGCATATTACGCTTATTCCCAAAGATAAAAAAGATGAGACCCTCTGTAGCAGCTACAGACCTATTTCCCTTATTAACTTGGATGTTAAACTCTGGGCTAAACTCCTGGCCAAGAGGCTTGGCAGATACATACCAGACCTCATTAACGAGGAGCAGGCGGGGTTTGTGAGGAGAAGGGAGGGAAAGGACAACTGTAGAAGACTATTGCATGCTTCACGCATAGCGCGCTTAAACAAGATCCTCTTAGCATTTGTTGGAACCGACGCGGAAAAGGCGTTTGATCGGGTGGACTGGCAGTATATGAAAAGTACCCTTCTTAATTATAATATCCCAGTCAGCTTCGTATCAGCGATCTTTTCCCTTTATGACGCCCCTCACGCCAGGATTAGGGTGAACGACATTTTGTCACCCCCCCTTCGAAATTAAGAATGGCACTCGTCAGGGGTGCCCCCTCTTTCCCTCCTTATTCGTCTTGGCCCTGGAGCCCCTACTGACGCAGATCAGACTAGACCCAGGTATAGCGGGTTTAACTGTGGGTGATACCTCCATATCCACCGCGGCCTTCGCGGACGACATTGTCTTCGTTATAACCAACCCGGAGGAAGGACTTTGTAGACTTGTCGAAATTCTGAAAGCATACAGTGAGATTTCAAATTTCAAAATTTATTTCGACAAGTCCACGGTCTTGAACGTTTCTATCCCGCCTGCGCTTGGCAAAAGACTCTCTAGCTCTTCACTGTTCGCGTGGTCGGAAACAGCTCTGGACTACCTGGGAGTTAAAATCCCCAAAAATTTAGATGATTTATTTGCAACTAATTTTGCCCCACTACTGGATAAGGTGAAAAAACTGGTTAAGGACTACGATTTGCCAAGCATCTCCTGGTTCGGGAGACGCAATGTACTTAAATCCTATATATTACCGATCATCCTCTACAAGATCAGGATGTTGCCAATATATCTTCCCCCGAGCTTTTTCAAGACGCTCCGTACGTTATTTGCAGCCTACGTGTGGAGGCAAAGAAGACCTAGACTAGCATACAGTCTAATGATCAGGAGGAAATCGGAGGGAGGTATAGGTCTACCTAATATTGTAGATTATTACCGGGCGGCCCAGTTAAATTACTGGATGGATTTGACACACCCCTTAGGAGACAAGCTCCTTCCAAAATTAGCACTGGACCACTCTAAGAGCGGTTCACTAGGTGACTTGTGGTTCCCGGAGAGGAAAAGATACCGTGCAAATGATTTTTCCCTACTGCTGAAGGGCCCATGTGAAGTAGTAGATAAACTAAGGGAGAGTTTGACTCCGAGACCATCTCCGGTGACCCCGTTAAATTTATTACCTAGATATCTGACTCTGCAAGGAGATCCGGTTTCTTCCTCCATTTGGAAACAATTTAATCGTTTTACGGTAGGGGATCTCCAAGGGATGGCTCATAAGCCGGTGGCAGAGATCATTCAAACACTTCTGCCGGACTGGTGCCCTTCATTCCAGGTGAGAGCCTCGGTGACAAGAGTCCTTGAGGAATTCCTTGGTACAAGTAGATCCACCAGGCCCAAAACGCCATTCGAACGCTCCTTAATAGATCCTGACCCCAGGGCGCGCAGAATTTCGTGGCTTAGAGGTCAATTTATAGTTCCACAGGTGATAAATAAGCCAGCATTCTTGACCTCATGGGAAAGGGAATTGGGTATCCAGCTGACATCAGCGGACACTAAGTCAATCCTGGCCTCCGCGTATGGCCTCTCTCCATGCATCCTCGCCCAGGAATCTCACTATAAATTATTGGTACGATGGTATAAAACTCCACAATGGTTGCATGCATACAAGTTGGCTCCACATGACAGATGTTGGAGATGTGGAATGGAGACTGGCTCCTATCTGCATATATGGTGGTCATGCGGGAAACTTGAGACCTTCTGGAGAGGAGTGGGCGTGGTGCTGGGTAAGATAAAACAGAACTTTGCTTTAACACCAGAGATGATCTTTCTATGGAGACCGTCCCAAAGGTTTCATCCGTTGAGAGACAGATTGGTAGCTCAACTGATCGACGCAGCTCAAGCTCTGATTCCGTTGCATTGGAGGGAAGAGTCACCTCCCCTTCTCTCACATTGGAAGGAGAAGGTGGATTGGATTTATAACTTAGAAGAGCTCGCTAGCTGGCAAAACAATACACAAGAGAAATTCATTACAACGTGGCACCCCTGGAGTGATCTGAGGCTCCTAGACATACTATCCCAGTGGTCAATGTGCTATCCTATTCCCCCCCCCCCATACCCTCACCCCACCCCTCTCTACCGCCCCCGGCTTCCCCCACAAGTTGTTATACAGGTACGAAATTACAAGCACTTACCCCCGGGGCCAATAGGTCCATTTGGGGGGTGGATATAATGCGGCTGCAGTACCCTGAATTAGTGTAATACGCGTTTGTTGTGAATTATCTCGTCAGGGCAGTAGATACCTGTGTATAGGTTGACGTTTTTTATATGACAAGTAACTTTTTCTTGTATGTATCGAAAAATCTTGAATAAAATTTGATTTGAAAAAAAAAAATCTAGAAAAAGGGGTTAGGTGTAGTAAATGAAGGCTTGTTTTTCAGAAATTACTGCAGAACTCTGTTCTAGCATCAGATGCCTGGTAGATTTATTCAGCAAAATGTATAAAACTTAATACCAAATGAGGAAATAAACAAACACTTGAACATTTGCTGTAAGCAACGGCTTTCGATTATTAGGAATTAGAGATGAGCGAATATACTCGTTTCGAGTAATTACTCGATCGAGCACCGCGATTTTCGAGTACTTCCGTACTTTGGTGAAAAGATTTGGGGGGCGCCGGGGGGCGGGGGAGGCGTGGCAGAGCTGGTGGTAGCAGCGGGGAACAGGCGGGAGCCCTCTCTCTCTCCCTCTCCCCACCACTCCCCGCTGCAACCCCCCACTCACCCACGGCGCCCCCCGAATCTTTTCGCCTGAGTACGGAAGTACTCGAAAATCGCGGCGCTCGGGCGAAAAAGGGGTGTGGCCGAGTAGGTTCACTCATCTCTATTGGGAATTAATTTTGGAAACACCTATAAAAACATTGCACATAAAAAAAGGAAATAAAAACGACTTCTCTGTGGTCCCCCTTTAATGAGCCTATGTAAATATTAGAATAATGCCACTGGTCAGATGTGACACGCCATTGTGTCTTAATGTGACAGTAGATGTCACATCACTAAGTTCTATTGTAACAACTATACTGACATAGGACTAAGCAGTCGTAAAATATGACTCAATACATAAATTGTGTATATTGTAATTTTTTTCGATGATCAATCATATTATGGGCTTTCTGTGATTCAACCAATTCTGGAAACTCCTTGAAGGTGGGATTCTAATTGAACACATTTCAAGATGACTACACCTTTCTTTTGCTCTATTAGGGAATATGGATATCATAGAGTAGAACTATGCTAGGACCCCATTTTCAAAATAGAATAGAGCAATGTTATAGAAGAGCAGCTTTCCTAGAAGACCAGGCATGTCCGTGGTTAACATGGTTGGCTATTCATTTGTAAGACCAATATGTAATATAGATTTGCCTTGTAGCAGTCAAAGACTGTTAGAGAAGCTGCTTTGTATTCAAATTGAGGTTCTCTACATCGTCCTGATTATTGCTGACTTTTTAGAATATATATGTACATGAACACTACGATAGCATCTCTTTCAAAGACACCGCTTAACATTTAACTTTACTAAATATACATGACTGCATTTACTATGTCTTAACCCTATCTTATGTTCTTCTAACGTCACATTTTATCATTCCCTGTTTTCTCGTTTATCTACAGGGGGCATCTATACACTTGGAACCCTTCTCTGTTAAGCAAATTTATGGCTTTTTCGGTGAAAAGGCAAGAAAATAGTAGAAGGGACGTTTTTGCTACATGAGCTGCTATTCATTATAGTTTTTCCTGCAGTCAATCAAAATGAGGCCCTGGAGGCTTGGCAGTTTTACAAGTCAGTTTTAAAAGTAAATGCCATCTATAGCTTAGTACCAAGCTGATTACCTTTTAGTAGAGCAGTTGTAGTTGTATATCTCTACTAGATCAGTTGAATAAATCGACATGAACCATTAGTTATTTTTTAAATTTAATATGTAGAAAACATCGAAATGACTCAATACTAAGGAAATAAACTTTTATTAATTACGTAAAATTTCCCCTCAAAAAATAAAAAAAAACATTCTCAATTGTTTCTGGCAATGATAATTTGAAACCACATGCCAGCGTGTCTGTTTATACCGTTCTTCGCCCCTTTGTGACAGCTCTTCCCTTCTATGTACTAGATACTAGGGATACGATCAGAAGGATCCAAGACATTGTTATCAAAGAAGAAATTATTTTGGCTACCATAGATGTGGAAAGCCTTTACAGCAATATCAAACATGATTTGGGCCCCAGAGCTGTAGATTATTTTCTTTCAACTAGAGGTGTTCACTTTAGTTTACATAATGAGATTGTTTTGGAGTTACTTTCATTCATTCTACATCACAATTATTTTCTTTTTGATAATACTTTCTTTCCTTAATTGGTTGGTACTGCAATGGGCACAGGTTGTGCATCTACGTATACAAACCTTATTTTAGGGTGGTGGGAACCCACTGTGGTCTTTACGAATGTACTGGAGGGTCCTTCTGATTGTATTTTACTATAGGGACGCTACGTTGATGAGAGTTTGGTGTTTTGGCAATGGGATGAGGCCTCTTTTCAGAGCTTTGTCACATCATTAAATAACAATAGTATTAGTATGAAATTTACATATCAGTACCATGAGTCACATATTCAATTTCTTGATCTCAATATCAGATTGGATAACAAAATGTAATACCCTCCTGTATCCTGGCAGGAGGAATACTGACAACACATGAATGCCTGTTCATAGTTAGTTTTCAAGGTCCCCCTGGTCTCGTAATCTGGGAGGGATAAGACAGACACTAGGTTGCCAACCATGTGGGAATTGTTCCTTTTGCTCTGTGGTGTTAAATACATATTTTAGAAATCCCATTGATAACAAGATAAATGCCATAAAAACTCCATGAACTGCAGAAGTAGAGCTGTAGTGTATGTAGCGATCTGCCCCTGCTCGAAAATATATGTCGGTAAGACTATTTAGGAGTTCACACAGGATTTCCAAGCTTTAGACCTGTATTACAATTAGAACAGAAACTCTAGTATCTACGCATATGAATGAAGCACATGGAGGAAAAGTTGATAGTTTGAGGTTCAATGGGATATGTCAGGTCCACTTGGTCCTGAGAAAGGGTAATCTAGATGCTATCCTGTTGAAATAACAGGCGAGATGGATCTTTTGCCTGAGGCCTTAGTCAGACGGGCGTTTTTTCGCGCGATTTGCGGATCGCATGACGGATGCGCATCCGCAAATCGCGTGACCGATGCCCGAAAATCTGCTCCTAGCCGCGTTTCATTAGAAACGGGCCGGAGCTGTCCAGCACATTGCATTCAACGGAGCCGGCAATACAGCCGACTCCATTGAAAGCAACGCGCTGCGGGCGAGCGCGGGATGAATTGTCGGGAAGGGCTTAAATATATAAGCCCTTCCCTGCAATTCATCCAGAAAAGTGTTAAACTAAAAAATATATATATACTGACCTGCTCCCGGCAGCCGGAGTTCCCCAGCTGTGGCAGAGAAGAATGATTTGTCTTCTATATGTTCTCAATGGGGTCGGCGCTGCTGCCGCCGGCCCCATTGAGCGCATATAGAGAAGAGAACAGGAATCGCAGATCGCAGATAGGTGCGATCTGTGATTTCTGTTCTATAATTTATCGGACGAGCGCATAAAAAGCGCTCATGTGTCCAATACCATTGCAAAGCAATGGTTTTATAAAATCGCCGGACGCATGCGCATGCGCAAATCGCGCAAAAAAACGCCCGTCTGACTAAGGCCTGAAGAGCAAAACACCCATGGGACTGAGCAAGGGTTTTTCTTTTGGGACATTTATTTAAATGTCTATTTTTGACGTTTGATTTTACTGAGCATTGATATGTTGAGATGTGCTTTCTGTTTATTTAGAGGGATGGGAATATATATATATATTTGTATATTTCATATTTCTGAATTGTTTTCACATAATCAAATATCTGGCTGTTGGCTTTATGTCACTACAATTGTGAACCAGTAAGTATTAGAGAGGTATATCATTTTTTTGTCCCATTAAATTGCTTGGCTAGCATAGCACAAATTATACCTACGTTTAGGTCTTACATTTATTTTTATTCAATTGGCCAATTTTGATATACCAAGCACCCCCTAGCCTATGAATACTAGGAATGTCTCTGCATTGTGGAGACTTTTATTCTATCAGCCCATTTTGATCTACTGAGCATGCTTCAGCTGATTAGAACAGGGTATACCTAGTCATTGTTGAGATTTTTCATTCTATCAGCCCATTTTGATCTACTGAGTGTGCTCTGTCTGACGATCACAAGGAGTGCCTTGGCAGTGTGTTCCCTATTGGCTGCCACACACTGTTTCTCCTATTTGTCTTTGCACTGGTGTCTGTGCAGTAGACCCAGAGCCATTATTGGTTGATACCTCTATCTCTCACATAGCTGATTGGTGGTGAGGATGATACTGATCCCTACTCTTACTGATATATGTCTGCTACAGCCTGTCGCTGCATCTATAGCTCCATATACCCCTGAGAATGCCAGTTGTCTGGCAAAACATTCTGAGGGAGCTCTACTGCTATGTTTTAGCTTCAGATCTATGCTGCAGGCATTTATCTCCTCACTACTGATTGTGGTGCTTTCAGTATATTAGTACCACTGATACCAGTTAGTGACTAGTGTCATACATGCAGTAGTTCACATGTGTATTTTGGTTTCTATGACTCAGTGTGCATGAGACATTCTGCTGCAAAACAATGTATTTAATGAGGCAGGTGGTTGATATGTTCAGACTCTTTGAGTCTGTATAATCATTTTTTCCATTGGTACAGCATATCTGTTTTTTTATATTTTTTGAGGTGACATTTTATATGCGATTAATAAAAGTTTATTTTAAGGGGATCCACTCAGGATTGCTGCTTTTGGCAAATATATTGGTTTTGGTATTGATTACAGTGGGACCCTGCAGGACCCTAAGGCCTCATGTCCACGGGCAAAAGAAAAATTAAAATCTGCAGCGGATTTTAACTCTTCTCCTGCCCGCGGATCCGCATCCCATAGAGATGCATTGACCACCCGCGGGTAGATAAATACCCGCGGATGGTCAATAAAAGTGATTTTAAAAAAAATGGAGCAGGAAAAAATCTGGACCATGCTCCATTTTCGTGCGGGTCTCCGCGGGCTTCTATTGAAGCCTATGGAAGCCGTCCGGATCCGCGGGAGACCAAAATCGGAATTTACTCACCTGCTCCGGATCTTCCCTTCGCCGCGGCTTCATCTTCTCTCCGTAGTGGCCGGATCTTCTTTCTTCGGGCCGGCGCATGCGCGGGGCACGTAACCGACGTGCCCTGCGCATCCGCCGAGCCGAAGAAAGAAGATCCGGCCGTGACGGAGAGAAGACGAAGCCGCGGCGAAGGGAAGATCCGAAGCGGGCGAGAGGTAAGTTTATTCTTATTTTTATGCCTCATGTCCGCGGGGCAGGAGGGACCCGCTACGGATTCTCCATGGAGAATCCGTAGCGGGCCTGATTTTCTCCGTGGACATGAGGCCTAAGCCTTTTCTTTTTCTCTTTCCAATATTAAGGAAGACACTGTGAGCAATTTACGTTCAATTGGCAAAGACTGAGTGATGGAGATCACCCACATGACAGAATACTAGTACTGGGCTTTGCATGTAACAAGAGCCAGAGCATGTGAATGGAGGGGAGGGGTGTAGAACAGAAAGAAAAACTGTGATGGAGTCAGATAGCAAATAAGATAGATGGAACTATAGTTTGCAGCGCTACCTGTTGGATGGCAGCATTCCTTCAACTCAATGTAACTTTTTAACAAGTTTTAACAATGATTGGGAATACGAAACCAAGCCAGAAAACCATACACAGACAGCTGATTTGAGGTGTTTGCCCTTCATCAGTGTGTAGTAGGTTTCTGGCTTAGTTGGTGAGAGGCCTGTGAAGTGGATTAGGAGAGGTGTCATGACTCCCTAAGGTGAGCAACCAAAAAGTGTGTGAAAACACCCAGGGGGTGAGTGGGTCGGGGGGTAGGCATCCAAGGAGAGCACCCAGAGGGAGGGCGTAACACTTTTTTGGGTGCCCTACTTAAGGAGACACGACACCCCTCATGACTGGAGTCAGATAGGACATGGCTATAAAGGCATGTAGCCTTAAGGAAATTAACTAAACTGAGAGTTGCATCTCTCCAGCTTCCATATAATTGAGGACAGAAAAAGTTTTTGACTTTTTAGTTACAGTATGCGGAGCTGTGATGGCTTGAGCTAGCAACAAAATGGCTTGGACTACAAGGGGGGGCGACCGGCGGTCCGTGCCCAGCCTCCAGGGGCTCCAGCCCGGCCCCAGGGGCAGCCAGCGCCCCCTCGCCATCAACACTCTCTCCCCGTTGGGACTTTGAAACTTCTCTGACCATGCAAGCTTCCTTGGACGGCAAAGGGGCAAGCTGCGGTCTGTGCCCGGCCTCCTGGGGTCCTGCCCGGGCACATCGGAGGCTCAGCCTGGGTTTTGAGCAACAACTTGTAGGTGCACTTTGGGGGCCCTCCGCAGCCGCCCCGGGCCACCCGACTCTGAGAAATAGTCACTTTGTCAAAGACCGCACACGGCTCATTCCCATATATGCCGAAAAGGTGTTCGTCCTGACGTTTTGCTAGGCCTTATTTTACCGTCGTCGGCGCTATCAGGGGAAACAGGCCCGCTCCTTCCGCCCTCCTGAAACCGTGCCTCGGCCCGGAGGGCCCAGGATTACCCTCATACCGGTTCTCACGACCTGCATTGACACTCGCCTCTTCCCCAGCCGCCGCAGCTCCCGCTGGCCCGGCCAGCCGGGTCCGCCCCCCTGGCTGGCGCCTGGAGCGTTTGGACTTTGTCATTATTTTTCAAGACTCGCCTCTGCCAAATGCCATGGACTTCAGCGGGGGCTGCCACGGCTGTTCCCCGCCTCCTGGGTGTCCTGCACTGCAACGCCGGAGGCTCAGGCAGGGTCTTGAGCAACTGCTGGTAGGTGCACCTTGGGGGCCCTTCGCAGCCGCCCTGGGCCACCTCTGCAGCCAGCACACTGCTGTCAAACACCCGCTCTCCATCACCAGCCAGCCCCTCTGCATACATATGCTGGGGTGCTTTTTTGACTTCCCCCATTTTGGCATATGGGGAAAAGCCAGGGGGAAAACCTCCAGAGTCATGCCGACCTCCTGGAACTCCAGCCCGGCCTGGAGCTACTGGTTTGTCCCCTTCCCGGTTCCCAGGGATTTTCGGACTTAGTCATTTTCATGACTTGTCTCTTCAAACTTTGCTCAACTGCAAGGGGGGCTGCCGCGGGCTGTTCCCCGCCTCCTGGGTGTCCTGCCCTGCAACACCAGAGGCTCAGGCAGGGTCTTGAGCCACCGCTGGCAGGTGCACTCAGGGGGCCCTCCGCAGCCGCCCGGGGCCACCCCTGCAGCCAGCACACTGATGCCAACAGCCCGCTCTCCATCACCAGCCAGCCCCTCTGCATACATCTGCTGGGGGTGCTTTTTTGACTTCCCCCATTTTGGCCAATGGGAAAATGCCAAGGGGAAAACTTCCAGAGTCAGGCCGACCTCCTGGAACTCCAGCCCGGCCCGGAGCTACTGGTTTGTCCCCTTCCCGGTTCTCAGGGATTTTCGGACTTAGTCACTTTTCAAGGCTTGTCTCTGCCAAATGCCATGGACTTCAGCGGGGGCTGCCACTGCTGTTCCCCGCCTCCCGGGTGTCCTGCCCTGCAACACCGGAGGCTCAGGCAGGGTCTTGAGCCACCACTGTTGGGTGCTCTCAGGGGGCCCCTCCACACCCCCAGGCCGACCTCCAGAGGCTCCCCCTGGCCCCTGGAGCAGCCAGCACCCCCTCGCCGTCAACACTCTCTCCCCGTTGGGACTTTGAAACTTTTCTGACCGTGCAAGCTTCATTGGACGGCAAGGGGGCAACCGGCGGTCTGTGCCCGGCCTCTTGGGGTCCTGCCCAGGCACATTGGAGGCTCAGCCTGGGTTTTCAGCCACCACTGGTAGGTGCGCTTTGGGGACCCTCCGCAGCCGCCCCGGGCCACCCCTGCAGCCAGCACACTGCTGCCAACAACCCGCTCTCCATCACCAGCCAGCCCCTCTGCATACATCTGCTGGGGGTGTTTTTTTGTCACCCCCCAATTTTATCACATGGGCACCTGCTAAGGGGAAAACCTCCAGAGTCATGCCGACCTCCTGGAACTCCAGCCCGGCCTGGAGCCACCGGTTTGTCCCCTTCCCGGTTCTCAGGGATTTTCGGACTTGGTCATTTTCATGACTTGTCTCTTCAACTTTGTTGGACTACAAGGGGGGCGACCGGCGGTCCGTGCCCAGCCTCCAGGGGCTCCAGCCCGGCCCCAGGAGCAGCCAGTGCCCCCTCGCCGTCAACACTCTCTCCCCGTTGGGACTTTGAAACTTCTCTGACCGTGCAAGCTTTATTGGACAGCAAGGGGGCAACCTGCGGTCTGTGCCCGGCCTCCTGGGGTCCTGTCCGGGCACATCGGAGGTTCAGCCTGGGTTTTCAGCCACCACTGGTAGGTGCACTTTGGGGGCCCTCCACAGCCGCCCCGGGCCACCCCTGCAGCCAGCACACTGCTGCCAACAGCCCGCTCTCCATCACCAGCCAGCTCCTCTGCATACATCTGCTGGGGGTGCTTTTTTGACTTCCCCCATTTTGGCCTATGGGAAAATGCTAAGGGGAAAACCTCCCGAGTCATGCCGACCTCCTGGAACTCCAGCCCGGCCTGGAGCCACCGGTTTGTCCCCTTCCCGGTTCTCATGCATTTTCGGACTTAGTCATTTTCATGACTTGCCTCCCATATACCCCGACAAGGTGTTCGTCCTAACGTTTTGCGAGGCCTTATTTTACCGTCGTCGGCGCTATCAGGGAAAACAGGCCCGCTCCTTCCGCCTTCCTGGAACCGTGGCTTGGCCCGGAGGGCCCAGGATTACCCTCATACCGGTTCTCATGACCTGCATTGACACTCGGCTCTGCCCCAGCCGGCGCAGCTCCCGCCGGCCCGGCCAGCCGGGTCCGCCCCCCTGGCCGGCGCCTGGAGTGTTTGGACTTTGTCATTTTTTCTCCAAGACTTGTCTCTGCCAACTGCCAAGGACTTCAGCAGGGGCTGCCACGGCTGTTCCCCGCCTCCTGGGTGTCCTGCCCTGCAACACCGGAGGCTCAGGCAGGGTCTTGAGCAACTGCTGGTAGGTGCACTCAGGGGGCCCTCCGCAGCTGCCCAGGGCCACCTCTGCAGCCAGCACACTACTCTCAGGGATTTTCGGACTTAGTCCGTTTTAATGACTTGTCTCTTCAAACTTTGTTGGACTACAAGGTGTGCGACCGGCGGTCCATGCCCAGCCTCCAGGGGCTCCCCCCGGCCCCAGGGGCAGCCAGCACCCCCTCGCCGTCAACACTTTCTCCCCGTTGGGACTTTGAAACTTTTCTGACCGTGCAAGCTTCATTGGACGGCAAGAGGGCAACCTGCGGGCTCTGCCCGGCCTCCCGGGGGCCCTGCCCGGCCCCGTGGGGGGGACAGGCAGGGTTTCTCACGACTACCCGTAGGCACTCTCAGGGGGCCCTCCGCGCCCTTAGGCTGCCCTCCCCGGGCTTCCCCCGGGTCCGTGGAGCAGCCGGCGCCCCCTCGCCGGCACCGTCTCTCGCCCCCCGTTGGGACTTTGAAACTTTGCTCACCGTGCAAACCTCACCGGAGGACAGAGGGAGAGACCTGCGGGCCGTGCCCGGCCCCCGGGGACTCCCTCCCTGCAGCGCAGGCGGCTCGGACGGGGTTTTGAGCGAGTGCTGGGGGGGTGTCTTCGGGGGCCCCCCGCGGGCCCCCCGGGGCACCTGCGCGGGGTGGCCCCTGCTGCCAGACACCCACTCTCTATCGACCATCCAGCCCCCCTACATACATCTGGCGGGGGTGCTTTTTTGAGTTCCCCCATTTTGCCACATTGGCACATCCTATGGGGAAAACCGGCAGACTCATGCCGACCTCCTGGAACTCCGGCTCGGCCTGGAGCCGCCGGTTTGTCCCCTTCCCTCTGCCTATAATTGAAGTAATTTACTAGAACTTTAACATTGTATGTACTTTATTGCAAGCACAGTAGGTTTTTTTAGTGATAGAAGTAGATATGTCACTTATCAATGCCTAAAGCAAATTGTTACATATTGAATATTTTCTTGCTGTTGTTTCATAAATGTTTACATTATATTCAGAAGGATATGTCTCAATATTTGAAGTACGGTAAATGAAAATTTTCTGTCTTCTAATTACCACATACCAGAGATGAAGCAATCTTATCATGTTCTGCCAGTTATATTGAGCAACTATTGGGTGCACTTGAACTTTTGTTTTACCTACATTACATTATGAATAGCTCTCTGCACCTAATTGAGGATTAATGCTTCTCCCTTTTTTTTCTTCATCCAATAATAACTATACACTGTGCTTTCACAGTTGTCCAAAAAAGATATATGAAACAGTACATGGGCACCTGAAATATGGGTGCACAACTTCTCAGAAACCAATTTAACTCATTAAGGACCAAGCACTGTAAATTTACGATGCTTGGTCCTTGGCTTAAAGCCCAGCCGTATGTAAAATTACAGCAGGGATTTAAGACTCCTGCTTCTGCAATCAATTAGGAGCAGGACAGGTAGTCTCAATGACCAATATGTACTAAAAAGGGTAAGTGGAAGTGTTTCTTCCACTATACTATAGATAGTATAAAACATAATTACATACATAAGTAAATAAAAATTACAGAATAAAACAACAATATATACATAAGAAAGAAAATAACCCAAAGCTGTCGCCAACCAAAACCTTTGCTATATGCGCCCTGTAATCCCATACCATACATTATATATCAAAATGTCCAAAACAAAATGAGGAACCCATTCCGATACTTTATTTTAGCACAAATATACTAATTTAAAAAAATATATTGTTAATAAATGTAAAAAAAATCATTTTTTTTAGCTTTTTACTTACAATATAACTAAAAAACAGAAAAAGACAGTGAGAAAGATATTACAAAATAACCACTATATGTTATGGAAAAAAACGCAACAAAAATAATTCTGGTAGCTAAAGGAAAAAAAACTAGGGTAGTTAATAGAGATGAGCGAACGTACTCGTCCGAGCTTGATGCTCGGGCGAATATTAGGGTGTTCGGGATATTCGTTTTTCGTAACGAACACCACACGATGTTCGGATGTTCGGGTTACTTTAACTTTCTTCCCTGAGAAATCTTTTCTATATGCGCTCAATGGGGCCGGCGGCAGCAGCGCCAACCCCATTGAGAACATATAGAAGACAAATCCTTCTTCTCTGTGGCAGAGGAGAACGATCGTTATGCTGACAGTGCGGGGGGGGGGGGGGGTCTCACTCTTGCCGCTATTGTGGCTTAATAGTGGGACCTGTGAACTTGAGATGCAGCCCAACATGTAGCCCCTCGCCTGCCCTATCTGTTGCTGTGTCGTTCCCATCATTTTCTTGAATTGCCAAGATTTTCACACATGAAAACCTTAGCGAGCATCGGCGAAATACAAAAATGTTCCGGTCACCCATTGACTTCAATGGGGTTCGTTATTCGAAACGAACCCTCGAACATCGCGGGAAGTTCGTTTCGAATAACGCGAACCGGAACATTTTGGTGTTCGCTCATCTTTAGTAGTTAAACCACTACATGGGTAAAATCCCTAATAAGTGTCTGCTCCTTAGCGTGGCTTCACACAAGTGTGTTTTTGTGTGTGCATATGCGGGCACAAAAACATGCTTCTAGAACCAATGCATTCCCTATGGTGTGTTCACATGTCCGTGTTTTACAGATGCGTGCCTGTAAAGATAGGACATGCGTGCACCACAGGGAATGCACGCATTGTCTTCAATGGAGCCGTGGCTGCTGCCGGCGGCTTCATTGAAGACAATGGTCTGCCATCACCCCTAAATGGTTTTTCAGAAAAGAGCTTTACATATAAGCTTTTCACTGAAAAGCAAGAATTTTAGTGTAAAAAAACCCAAACACATCTGCCGGGATGAAAAACACATCTGCCGCATGTGGCAGATATTTCCTTCATCCCCATGAGTGATGCTGCACCTGTCACATCTGTCACATTCCCTGCTGCACCTGTCACATCTGTGACAGATGCAGCAAAGAAATTCTTCATCCCTGCGGGGAATAAAGAATTCCCTACCACAGCTGTCACAGGAGACAGCTGCGGTAGGGGATCCAGCTGCCGGCATCTTGTAATTGTTTTTCAGGAAAGGGCTTTAAATATAAGCCCTTCCCTAAAAAAAAGAGGAAAAGTGGTGATAAAATTTTTTTAAAAATCAAACTCACCTTCCTTCAGCTGCCGGGGCTCAGCCACGTCCTCTCTGCACTGTCCCCGACTCTTCAAAGCAGTTCTTTCAGCAGGTGGGGAATTAAAATCCCCGCCTGCTGAAAGAGCTCCTTCTGATTGGCTGAGGTACTCATGCAATCACAGGCAGCTCTCAGCTGTCAGTCATTCACCAAGAACTGCCTATGATTAGCTGAGGTGCTCAGCCAATCAAACACAGCTGCCTGTGATTGGCTGAGCACCTCAGCCAATCAGAAGCAGCTCTTTCAGCAGGCAGGGAAGCAGCTCTTTCACAGGTCCCCTGTGACAGCTGTGGTAGGGAATTCTTTATTCTCCACAGGGATAAAGAATTCCTTTGCTGCATCTGTCACAGATGTGTCAGGTGCAGCAGGGAATTTTTTTTCATCGCTGGGATAAAGGAAACATCTGCCGCATGCGACAGATGTGTTCTTCATCTCCGTGGGGACACGGCAACTGCGGACAAGTAAGTATTTTTGGGGGGATTTTTTTTTCTTTTACACTAAAATTCTTGTTTTTCAGGGAAGAGCTTATATGTAAAGCCCTTCCCTGAAAAACAATTGAGGAGTGCCGGCAGACCATCGCCTTCAATGGAGCCGCTGGCAGCAGCTGCAGCTCCATTGAAGGCAATGTACGGACTTTCATACATGCGTGTTTTTGCACGTATGTACGCACCTATGTATGCACAAAAACACACTCGTGTGAAGCCACCATTGAGCTACAAAATAGTCTGGTTCTTAAGGGGTTAAAGCTCCTTCAGTATAATACCAATAACAAAGGAGGAGAAACAGCACTTCCTTAAGCTTGTTTTACATGAGATGATTATCGTGCAAGCCGTTCATTAGATTGATCAATTTGCAAATTATTGTGCAATGTAAATGCATGCAGTGAAAGCATGATCAGCGATAAATTGCTGATCGCATCTTTCATGCAGACCAAAAAATTATTGTTGGTCGGCCACTGCATCTGCCTGTGTAAACAGGCAGTCGTTCATCTATGAACAACTGCCTGTTTACTGTGACTGGAATTATCCAGGCCGGAACTATCTTTGGCCCACTCCACCTCCATTAACTGAGCGATGATCATTGCTGTGGCTGCAATGTGTGAAAGAACAGGAGTGATCATTGCTGGAGAGGCTTCAGCAATGTAACGTAAAAGGGGGTTAAAGGACTTTCCTTAACTTTTTAGGGCAAGGTGTAAAGGAAAATTAAATAAAGCAAATACTATGAAATAACAATATAATTAAGAGAAAAAAAAGACTATGAGAAAAACCTTCCCCTCGCCCTCAGTCTTGAATCCCTAACCCAAACAAATTGCTCTAGTACCATATTTTATAGGGAAACAAATGGTCTACTGCAGCTACCATAAATCTAAATTCTATAATATTCTATTATCACATTCTGCCATGAACTGCATAAAGAAAAGTGAAATGTGTTTTATTCTTGTCTGATTTCTCAGGTGACAGTCGCCATTCAGATCAATGAGCTCCCTCAAAAAATGGTTATCATTACTGTCAATGGGCTCCCTATTGTTCTTGTTACTGTCAAGGTGCTTGTGTTATTATATCACTGATTACCAGTTTCCTAATGTGCGGTCTATGTTTTGATATTCTCCATTACTTTATGCAATACTGGAAACACCAGACCTTAAGGCTGGGTTCACATGGGGCGTAAATCCCGCGGACTGACCGCAGTGTGACCGCATGGAAATAGCGCAAGATTTCACCGGCAGAAATGCAGCTTCAAAACTTGCGCTGTTTGGCACGGGTTTTGAAGCAGCTTTGCCACTTGCATTCTGCGGCAGCCATCTCTCCCAATAGAAAGGAAAGAGACCGTAGCGGAGACGGTGATAAAATTGACATGCCACAGCTTTCAATTCCACGACGCTTGGCCAGAATGTCTTCTGCTTTATCCCAGGATAAAAAATTGCCGGCGGAATTTCCATGCAGAAAGTCTGCACGGAAATTCCACGTCAATTCCTCCCCATGTGAACCCAGCCTAAGTGCTCATTCCCACAAATGTATTTTCACTGCATATTACGCAGTACATGAAAGTACATTGATTGATCCATTCACATTTGCAAATATTAATTTCATGTAATATGCATGCAAAAAAAGAATGCCGCATGTTCTATTTTACGTATTTTACCCGCGTAGAGCTGTATTGTTCTCTACGAGCTGCGTATTCAACACTGTTCATACACAATACATTGTCTATGTGCAGCTTTGTATAGGCAACGTCACTCTGAGACAGGCTGGGGAAAAAAGAAACCAGTCACATTGTGCATGACAACATGCGCGAGATATGCTGCCACACGCAGTGCAGGATTGCTGCCATACGCAGTGATAGCTGGCTCACCATCGGCTCGCATGGCCATAAAACGCTGCATGATACACTCAGCATTTAATGCATATGGCTGTGGGAATAAGCCCTTACATATTTGTTTTTTGGAAATATCGCTTAGTTATATATCATATATTCATGACATAGTCTTAGCATATTCTGCAACATTTTACGCAGGTGGTAATTTATATCTGCCAGAAACTGAACCTCCACTGATCAGATATTGAGGGTTATCTTAAAGATAGGCCAATGTTATGGTCCTGGAAAATCCCTTTAACAATTACATTACAGATACAACTGTGTTGTAGATTTCTTTAGGCTTTATTTATCTAATCTAAATTATAGTTAAAAACTGATGTTGTACAAGTATGACATTAAAGGATATGCAAATCCTTCCCCACTACACCGTATATACTCTTGTACACACCCAGTATTATATAAACCTATGCATAATATAGGCTGTTGAGACTTTGCAACTTTTTCTTACTGTAACACTCAATATCACTGATATATTATGCTTAATTGTAGCCTGGAGCTTACCTAACCAGTTTGTAGCAACAGTTTTCCATGAGATGTGCCAAAGACTAGTTTCACTCATTTTAAATTCATCATGATCATACATGCAATAAACAGGAAGTTGCCAGAAGAAAATGAGCATAATATAATATAATGTGATTGTTCTCAGCAAGAAAATCTAAGTCATCTTGCAGATATGCTACATTTTAATGGCTAACAAAAATACATGATGTAATAGCGAGCTTTCAAACGTTTCAGGGTCCTTCCTCAGGCATAATAATATAGACACACAAAGAATGGTTACAAAAGTAAATCTGTATTACAGATCAATCATCCAAAATATGTACAATATTAGCATCAGTAGTACAATATCATGCCAAGTGCACATCAATATTGTATTGTCCCAGTGACCAGCTGATTGTTACAAGACCAGCAACTATAGCGGAAGCTGCAGACCACCACAAATTTCTGCAGAGAAATATACTTTTAGGTCGGGCTCACACAAGTGGGTCGGATTCTGCATGCAGATTTCCGCAGTGGAAAACCTGAGATCCTTGTAGGAAAAAATTGCGAATGATTGTGGAAGATCGCAAATGCGCATGCTTTTCTCTTCAGATGTACGCGTATGCACAGCGTATCGTCCGTGCGGAAGAAAGATCTCTCTATCCCTTCCAGCCGGTATTCCGGCTTTTCTATCTATTCTCCTATTAAGTTGCGAGCGATTCCGCCACTTATACACAATGTCCATATATATCTATTGAGGCCATACGAACGGAATCCGCACTAAAATAGAGCATTGTGCAATTTTTCTTCTGCTTGCGGAATACGCAATTTGTACCTGCGAGTGTGAAGGAAAATTAGAAAATATATGTCTTTCAATGCCCGCCTTTTACAGCGGATTTTCCGCGCAGACGGCAATCGCGGAATCTGCTATTTAAATCCGGTTGTGTGAGACCTTCCTTATGCAGATTCACATAAGGGAGTTACTTGAAGCTTCTGGGTCCCAATGCAAAATCTCTAATAGGGCCCTGCCTGTAATGTGCAAGCCAGAATATTGCTGTGTTCTAATATGACAGAGGGGCCATTAAACCTCCTTGGGCACCAGAAGTCAGGTGTGACAGCTGTCTCTGCACACTTATAGCTACATGCCTGCTGACTGACCATGTAAGACCATGGCTATGCTCTATACTGCATACAACAATCAGCTAATCACCCAGGGGGGCTGAATTCAGAAAGCAAGAGTTGTCCTTTGTAGTGGCTCTCCAATGTGGCTACAGTAATGGATACCATCTTTCCCCAAAAGACCTACCCCCAATAATAAGCCCTACCCTTATTTTTAGGTAGGGTCTTGAAATATAAGCCCTACCCCAAAAATGAGCCCTAGCTACACTACATGAAAAAAGCAATACTCACCTAGGTCAGTATAAGACATCCCCCAAAAATAAGACCCTGTGCCTTTTTGGGGGGCAAAAATTAATATAAGGCAGGGTCTTATTTTCATGGAAACACGGTATCAAAGAATTTCCCTGTATGACATTTATATGGCTGTAATTTGTGATATTCTGGAATAGAGAATTTAATTACTTTTTCCATAAATATATATGGGACACTTAAGTGAAAATATATGACTTTTCAATATATTGTTACTGAAAATTCAGCAGTGGGCCGACTGTGGATATATGTCCCTGGATGTATACAATGCAGCTATGGATCTTTCACTCTTGTGTGGGCACCAACCTTTGTGTTTCTGGTGCTGTTTGCAAAAGAGCATATTTTGAAATGCAGAACAATATGAACGGCCAGAGGAAAGAAAAGAAGTAGAGCCATAAGTGTTTATCTTGTACATGCTGTTAATTCTCTGAGTTAAAATGATATAGAAGGTATGACTGCAATCCTATGGAGAGCTAACGAGGCTAACCTATCATGGTATACTGTGGCTTCATTAGACAACCTGCTGAAAAACTTCTAATGTAAATGCAGTTAAAATTTGAACCAAAGTGGTACAGGGAGTGCCATGAGAAAGTAGACCAGAACCAAATTCATACAAAAGAAAATCGGCCTTTGTTGACCATAGCAACCAATCACAGCGCTACCATTTGACCTCAGCAGTATAAGAAACAAAAGCTGCACTGTGATTGGTCGCTATGGGCAAGAAAGAGATTTAGACAGCTTTCATAAGAGCGTGGTGCCGGGGTACTTTTCCATGACCCACCCAGTAGTAATAGAATATCTTGTATGTTTAATCCGACAGAGAAAACTAAAAAAAAAATCACACCAATTGTTGAATTTAGAATCCTCATTTAAAGAACCTATTGTATTATCAAAATAAATTCAAATATTACATTAGCTCATTTTTTCACCCTTCTAATATTCTTAAACATGGACCTGGAGAGGAACGGAGCCTAGGGTAGCACTGTAAGGTTCACACATGGAGCTTCTTTCTTCATTGTTTTAATATTATTCCTAATATTTTTTCATGTGAGGAAGAACAGTATGTATTGTGATCTTCCATGCATTATATTTTCAATGTGATGTTCCATTCATACAATAAAATAAAATTCCATTCAGTGACATACATTGGGCCCTTCATTAAGGCTTAAACAAATGGCGTGTTTTAGTCCTTCTGTGACTTTGCTTTCAATGATTACGTTTCCACTATCGGAATTCTGGCGCATTAAAATACTATGCGCCAGAAAGAATAAGACTTGCCCTATCTTTCTCACACGTAGTTAATAGGACAGGACTGACCTATCTTTCCACTTTTTTTAAAACTAGGGCGATGCTTAAATAGTCCGAAAGAAAACTCCAGCTAACGCTCTGTATCGGCGAGCGTATTAGCCCATGCCCCATTTGTTTTTGCCCTCTTTGTGCTGTTTTTAGATTTCCAAGAAGATGGTATCTGTTTACTCCTTTGTGCAAATTCACCACCCCCCTGCATATTTGAGAGGCCAATCTTGCACAGTATATGGCAGCCCAGCAGTAAAGGATATAGGTCCAACCAAACCCAAGACTCTTCTGTCTTAGTACCTAAAAGCCGCCACATGATATGACTCAATGATGTGCATGGTTCTTTTCTTCGAAAGAAAAATCACAATCACAGCAAAACTCCCATATCAAATATTCTGTGAACTGTGTGACTCGTACCACAACTCGTGCGTGTGAACGAAGCCCAAGCCTTGATTATCAGGTTTGTTCATTTTACATAGAACATTGCTTTAATCCAAAATAAAGTCTCATCTATTCCTGTCCTACAATGCTGCCAATTTTATTTAGACAGAGGTTTATAAGATGTTTAACGATATGAACAGTACAAGTACAGTAAATGGTGCAGGCTTGACATTCGCCAATAACTATCCTTCGAATGTTTTAGTATTAAAGTCACAGGGCATCAACAGAGAACTCCATGGAGCACAAAGAAATTGTGGTCTGTTGGTAATAATCTTACACATGGTCGAGCCCTTGTTAGATGATATAGAACTGAGGTAGCATTAAAATCAGTATGTCAGGGACAGATCTTCGCCGTTAAGTGTATTGTCCCCGAGTGATTAAGGCGGTTGTAAAGAAGTAAAGCCATCCCTGATTTTTTGCAGAGAAACCAGCTGCGCATGTCGTAAAAGATCATCTTGAGGAAAAATTTGAGAGACAACATCTGTTGTTGCTTCCTGTCCATTGAAAACTTGTGAACATAAAGCAAAATAAAGTATTTTATTGAGTTATTTTTCATGAGACTTTTTGTATAAACTGAAATCTTTATGAATATCCAATTGGAAATGTTTTTTTTTTCTCTTGTGCCAATTTCAATATGACTTTGCTTGGGTTAAAAGGTTTTACCAGGAAGCATGATTTGTTCATCGCAATGTCTGTGATTGCTGTATAGCTGGTGTGTGTTTTACTGGTTACATCACTTCCTTTGAATTAGCTGCTATGATTCACTGCCTCATACAATCATTATTCCAGCAGATGTGCTGACTGGGAAGTAGCTACTGAATTTCTTGCTGTAACGAAAGAGTAAGTATCTGACCAAGAATCTCTAAATCAGCACATCACACCTCTTTACATGGTATCGTCTTGGCACATAGCACCTTTACCAATAGGAACATGCATGGTCTAGCTAAAGTTAAGTTCTGTAATTTTTAGCATTTTTTAATATATAGAAACTAACCAACAATATCTATTAACTTTGTAAAGTCAAACTTTTATCTCAGCTTTACTAACCAGGAAAAATCAGCACATTGTTAGATGAACATGTTAATTACTTTCATTAGTTTTCTATTTTTATTAATATTTTTTTACAAAAGTGTTTATTCTAAATGCACTTTTTTATTTATATGCTATTTGCAAAAAAAGTTGTTTTTAGGTAATCCGTTGAACAGTTTTAAAAGGGGTCTGAATGCCTTTTTTTAAAGAAATACTATACCACTGCAAATTATGTGTACAAGATTGCTGAAATGAATCGGTGATCCAGGGCTTCGCTCTGTTTTAGAGTCTAGGGAGAATTTTCTCCCAAATATGATTCCGACTTGCTTTTTCTTCAAAGAGGTTCAGTTGATGTGAATTTTGCTACATATCCACAGAAAAACTTGCATGTGTTACAAGTGGATCTTGCAATTAATTTTGCACTGGATCTCACTGGTTGTGCTGAAAAGAGTGAAATCTGCGGCAACGAAAATCTGCAGTAGGCACTAATATTTCTGCAAAGTATTTCCATGACCAGTAAATGGGTTTTAAAAAAAAAAAAAACAAAACATTTTCTTGTATTGCACTTTACTTTGTTAATGCTCATTTAGACCCAACGCTTCTCGCTCAAAAATCGCCCAAAGCTTTTTTTTTTGAGCAATAATCGTTGTGTCTAACTGCACTGACATCGTGCATTTCTCGTTAACGAGTCGCTGATCACTGTCTTTCAGCATGCTGAAAAAGAACAGTCAGTCTTATCCGGAGTTCATAGTGGGATACAGTTGATACTATTGTTTCAGCTGTATCCTGCTCTGTGAACACAGCCAGGGTATGAAGAACACAGCGTTCCAGCGAGTCCAAAAAATTCTAGTGTTGAGGTCAGAGATGAGAAGGCCTGTAAAAAAAAAAAAAAAACAATTAGGAAAAAAAACATGTTTTTTTCAGTTTTTTACCAAAGCTTTTTTTATGTTATATATTTTGAATACCACATTATTTATCATTGGAGAAGCGCATATTCTGCACACTTTTTTTTTTCAATTTTTCCTGAAAAAAAAGAAATGGATTAGGAAACAAAACAGTTTTTTTACCCAATTTTTCAGTTTTTTCTTCAGGTCTTCCCATCCCTAGTTGAGGTACAACATCCTATAGTGGATTAGAGTAAGGGCTCATGTCCACGAATATTTTTTCACCATGTATTTCATGTGCGTTGCATGGCTGTGTGATTCACAGTGAATAGAGTCAATGAAAGTCAAAGCTTTCTGTAGGTAAAACGCTACATTATTACAGGCAAGGAGAAGAGGCCTAATATATTACCATGTCAATAATAGACAGAGCAAGCTAATAGATAGGGCAAAGTACTGGAATAGGGTATTGTAAAGCCATTGTGTACAGTAGTTCTAGTAATATAATGCAAGCAAACATGTTACCTCATTCTACAAAATCAGTCTACTGAATCCCAATGTGTGCACTGCAGCGATCATTATGGGGAACTTTATTGCAGATGATCAGCCTATCTGACTTCCCTTTGCTTTTCTCCTGCCACCAACGTTAAAATATTGGTAAGAGAATACAGTTCTGCGCACCTCTGAAATGAAATTAATTGGTTGGTTTGGTTTTGCTGACACCAATAATTGCAAAATTGTTCTAATTATGACTTCTGCAACTGTGTTAAAGTAATTAACAAGAGTGACAGTTTCATCTTTTGTCCTTGAGGACGAGGCCATGTTTATGATTTTTTTTTAAAATGGGAAGGAGAAAACAAAAATGAAAATACATTTTTTTTAATTTTCCTATTGGGGAAGCTGAATGCTTAAAGGGGTTGTCCCGTGAAACAAAGTGGGGGTATACACTTCTGTATGGCCATATTAATGCACTTTGTAATGTACATTGTGCATTAATTATGAGCCATACAGAAGTTATTCACTTACCTGTTCCGTTGCTGGCGTCCCCGTCTCCATGGTGCCGTCTAATCTTCAGCGTCTAATCTCCCGATTAGACACGCTTGCGCAGTCCGGTCTTCTCCCTTCTAAATGGGGCCGCTCGTGCCGGAGAGCGGCTCCTCGTAGCTCCGCCCCGTCACGTGTGCCGATTACAGCCAATCAGGAGGCTGGAATCGGCAATGGACCGCACAGAAGACCTGCGGTCCACCGAGGGTGAAGATCCCGGCGGCCATCTTCACAAGGTAAGTCAGAAGTCGCCGGAGCGCGGGGATTCGGGTAAGTACTGGACGGTTTGTTTTTTTTATGCCTGCATCGGGTTTGTCTTGCGCCGAACTGGGGGGCTATTGAAAAAAAAAAACCCGTTTCGGCGCGGGACAACCCCTTTAATTATTGCAGGATGAGTTGTATTTTTCAATTGTACTCTTTAATGCACCATGTAATATACTATACTTGAAAGTGGAATAAATTGGGAAAAAATGCACTTTTAGTCTACATATGAAGTTTTGATCACTTTGTATTACATTTTCTCTTAGAGCTGAGGATGCCAAAAAAACATACTGTATTTTTCGCTTTATAACAGCACTTTTCTTCCCCACAAAGTAGGGGGGGAAAGTCACTATGTCTTATAAAATGAACGTGTCGAAATTAGTTGTAGCACCATTCGTTCGCGCGATTACAAGTTTAAACGTGCAATAGCACTAACTAAATCGCGTTCACGCAAACAAACAATCAGTTACCAGTTCTCTCTCCTCCCCACTGCCACCCATACAGGCCACTGATTGGTGGTGAGCGCCGCTGGAACTGCTGCTGCTTCCCCGCCGCCACCAATTAGCTTCTTCCTTTCCTTCTGCAGAACAAGCGCTGCCGTGACACGGAGCTCTGGTATTTCAGAACTCTGCTGCGCCTTCTGCTCCATCACCCGGCACTATCCCCTGCGCTGTACATGGGTGAGTTAAAAATATTTTTTCCCTCTTTTCTCCCTCTAAAATGTGGGTGAGTCTTATCATCAGTGGCATCTTATAAAGTGAAGAATATGATAATTTTTGCGTTGTGCATTTTCTTTTTTGCAGCATTTTTGGCGCATGATAAATAATGTGTTATTTTAATAAATCAGACTTTTATGGACACAACGATACCAAATACGTTTTTTAATATAATTAAGAGGAAGTTCTGTAGATGTTTTTTAACTTTCTTTTGTAGTCCCCTAAGGGGACTTAAACTTGCAGTCATTTGATTAATACACAACATACTATAATACTTTAGTATTGCAGTATATTGAATTTCTGCAAGCATTCAATTAAGACATGTCATGGGCATATCTTAATAAGTAGAAATGCATGGCAGCCCTGGAGGCCTTCACTAGGCCAAAGGTGGCTATGACACCTCAATGGTACCCCACAATCTCATTGCCTGGTAGGAGGCTTTCAGGACATTTCAGTTCTGACAGAATTGAAAGTGGCATTTAAATGGTCATATGACAGCTGACACCCACAATGTATGCTGTGGGTTCAGCTCCCAAGCTCACTGTATACCATCCCTGCATACATCTACTGTGCATACATGGTGGACATTGACAAGGAGTAGTTTTGAATAAAGGTCTGTACTTCCTATCCTGTGTAACAATACTACTGCTTGTCATACAATATTAAAAGAGAATTCAATTATTTCAATCCCAACCAAAACTGTAAATCTGATACTCTACAACATATTTCCTAATCATAAGATGTCAGATGCGTAATCCAGTTGTAAAATACTACAAAAGCATTGCAAAAGACTTGGGTGTACATCAATCCACGAATAGACAAATGATCTGCAGGGCATAGCAGAAAAATTGGTAAACGCAAACACATTTTCAGCGACGAATGGTCCAAGTTTCCTCTTTAACATTTTGCAAATCTTGTTAACAGCTACGAGAAATATTTTGTGGTTATTAGGGGTTCACATCATTTTTATTTCGACATTGTAGATATTTACTTAGTGAGCTCAATAAAAAATATGAACTGTACAACTATTTGTGTGTCATTAGTTTAGTTAGTTTGTGTTTGCCCATTGATTGTGACTTAAATAACAATCTGACCACATTTTATTACTAATCAAAGTAAAGAACTTGGTAAATACACAGGGTTCACTAACTTTTTCTTGCTATCCTCCTGTACATCTTCCAATATAACACTTGCCCTTCTCTTGGGTTGTTGATCTGTTTCACAGCCATGTCTTCCCATTGTCACCAGTAGCTTAAGTGGTCAGCCAGCAGTTCTTAATACAACTGTGATACTGCTCCCAGAATAGCAAAAGGCATTAACAGTTGGGATTCCATCACACACTGCAAATTTCCAATCTGAGCAACTGCACTTTTTACTTTAGGACGAGTAAAGAGCAATTAGTGTAATAACGGTTCATGTCAGAATTGGGCTGATTTCACCAAAATCATTGTGAATGGGGATGGCCAGTACTGACTCCCATTAAAGTTAATGAGAGTAAAATTTGGCTTCAATATTTTGCCCTCCAGAAGGTCTCCAATGCAGCCAGAGCCCACAAAGTTGTGTGAGAATACAGCCAAACATCTGCAGAAAACTGTACTCCTTCCAAAAATAGGTCAAAATAGTGCACAGTGGTGTAGGAGTCAATCATAGCGCAGGGGAGTGTGTGTGTATGTCACTGCTTTAACCCCTTAAGGAGCAGACACTTCTAAGCGATTTTACCCATGTGGTGGTTTAACTGCCCTATTTTTTTCCTTCAGCTACCAAAATTATTTTCGCTGCATTTTTCCCCATGACATATAGGGCTGTTTTTCTATTCTTTAGATTTATTGGGGATAAAGAGATAACAAAAATTATTTGTTTTTAAACATTGATAGTTATTTTTTTTTTATTAGTATATTTATGTTAAAATAAAGTATCGGAATGGGTTCCTCATTTTGTTTTGGACGTTTTGATATATAATATGTATGATTTTGGATTACAGTGTACATACGGCGACAGTTTTGGTTGGCCTCGGCTTTGGGTTATTTTCTTTTTTATATATATATTTTCATTTTATTCTGTAATTTTGTTTTACTTATTTATGTAATTATTTTTTTTTTGCTATCTATGTCCCCCAAAATGTCATATAAGACCTCTGGGAGACATTCACATGATTTTTGTTTTTTTATTATTATACACTTTTAGCTAGAGCATCCATAGGAGTCCCAGTTACAGGGAAAAACATCACCTGTAGTGACATTAGTCACTGGCAGACCTATTCAGAACCTTATAGGACCCTGAAGCTCTGCTGTTCCAGGGAATCCCGGCAGTCATGTGACTGCTGGCTCCCTTAGTGGAAGAAACACTTCCACTTTCATTTGTTAGTACATAGCGCTAATCTCCTTATTTTTACTATCGTCTGGGATTAAAGCCCAGGAGCAAGTGCAGTAAATTTACAGTTCTTGGTCCTAAATGGGTTAAAATCATACATTTTAGGACAAATTCTGCCAAGTGAACACAAGACTTAAGCATGGGCCTGCTCCAAGGAGTAGCTTTAGAGCTACCAAAAATTACACTGCAGAAGACAGTAAGTGTGATGGTTGTTTTAAAAAAAATGTCATAAATAGAGATGAGCGAACGTACTCGTCCGAGCTTGATACTCGTTCGAGTATTAGGGTGTTCGAGATGCTCGTTACTCGTAACGAGTACCACGCGATGTTCGAGTTACTTTCACTTTCCTCTCTGAGACGTTAGCGCGCTTTTCTGGCCAATAGAAAGACAGGGAAGGCATTACAACTTCCCCCTGCAATGTTCAAGCCCTATACCACCCCCCTGCAGTGAGTGGCTGGCGAGATTAGGTGTCACCCGAGTATTAAAATCTGCCCCTCCCGCGGCTCGCAACAGATGCATTCTGACATTAGTTCAGGGAAAGTGGTATCTTGGTGGAGCTGCTATAGGGAGAGTGTTAGGAGTGATTTTAGGTTTCAAGAACCCCAACGGTCCTTCTTAAGGCCATAAATCTTCTCTATATGCGCTCAATGGGGCCGGCGGCAGCAGCGCCGACCCCATTGAGAACATATAGAAGACAAATCCTTCTTCTCTGCCACAGCTGTAACAGCTGTGGCAGAGAAGAACGATGTTTGCCCATTGAATTCAATGGAACCAGCAATACAGCAGGTTCCACTGAAAGCAATGGGCTGCCGGCGAGCGCGGGGATGAATTGTCGGGAAGGGCTTAAATATATAAGCCCTTCCCTGCAATTCATCCAGAAATGTGTTACAATAAAATTATATACCGGCGTATAAGGCAACGGGGCGTATAAGACGACCCCCCAACTGTCACCTTATACGCCGGCAATACAGTGGAGCAAAGAATAAAAATCATTACTTACTTCTTCTGACGTTCTGCGGTGCTGCTGCAGGCTGTCGCTCCCTCCTGGTTCCCGGCAGAGCATTGATTTCTCTACGAAGGGCTTTAAATCCCCGCCTCCAGAAACACACGTGCCTTCAGCCAATCACAGCCAATGACAATGATGTCATTGAATGGCTGTGATTGGCTGTGTTTCTGGAGGCGGGGATTTCAAGCCCTGCGTCCAGAAAGCAATGCTCTGCCGTGGACCAGGAGGGAGCGACAGCCTGCAGCAGCGCCACAGAACGTCAGAAGAAGTAAGTAATGATTTGGAAGTTGGAAGTTGGAATAGGAGAGTAGCAGCAGCAGTACCACCACAAGCAGCAACTTGGTCCATCCTTTACTACCAGCACATCCCCTTCCTTGCTTTATTTATATTTTCTTGCTATCTTTCTTTTTCACTTTGTACTTTTTTATGTTTACTTTTTAGTGTAGCTTTATTATGCAGTTTGCAGAAAACCACTGCTACCTACATAAGGCCCGCAAATAATTCATAGTGGCCTGACTCCTGATTGAATAACATCTGATGCTGCTAACACACAGTGTGTGCATTGGCTGTTTCCCTGTTTGGTTTTCTTTCTGTTTTATATTAACACAAAACACCACCACCATCTAAATAAGCCACAATACTGGGTGGCACAATGTGTGAGAACAGAAAGCCCGTATATTTGTGCACTGTCCATGTTTGGCACTGTGTAATAGAATTCCCCAAACTCCACTGCTAGTTACATAAAGTCTGCAAATAATTCATAATGCCCGAACTAGCGACTTTGAATGATGCCACAAACAGAGAACTGCAATTTTTACCACACCAAAACATAGTTTGTCTGTTTGCTTTGCTGCTATATATGTTGACAGAAGCAGAAATATGCCCTCTCCCAATGTACAGACCACATTTCATATAGGCATAAAAGCATGATGCGGCTTCTTTATTTGTCCCCTCCATTATAACCCCAGTATACAAGCTTTCACACCTGCAGCAATATATCCTCTGTAGAATATCGGGCCCTGTTAACAACACATAATGTGTTATATAAGGCATATAGATGTGAAGCAGCTTCTCTGACCTGTTCAAAACTATAAAATGACCGCTGTTCACACTGTTTTTATGCTATATATGGCTAGGTCATGTGATGCCAATGAAACTGCTGCCTATATACAAGATGGAGAATACATTTGGGGGTATCATCAAGGCGCCTTGGCTGCTGATTGGCTGTATTCTGACCTCTGTAGCAGGGAATATGGGAAATTCAATTTACCTGTGATTTCCACCAAAAGCTGGTTCAGACGTACATGATTTGATTTAGCTAAAATAGGGGCTATTTTATCACCAGACAAATCAAAACAAGCAACACTACTTAGGACCCAGTGCAACTAAATGACACTTCCTCTTCCTGTCCAGACTGAAACTCCTTCCCCTGCCATCTTGGCCAATACTCTGATGTGATCAGCTGTGTGAAATAGGTAGGCATGAACAGCAGTGTCCATGTGTTATAGTGAGACCTGAAGCATATGCTTTGGTCCCACAGCCGTGGTTCAGCAACAGCTCAATAAATTCTGCCACTGTTCAATAAGTTATTTTT
Organism: Eleutherodactylus coqui; assembly: GCF_035609145.1. Taxonomy (NCBI): domain Eukaryota; kingdom Metazoa; phylum Chordata; class Amphibia; order Anura; family Eleutherodactylidae; genus Eleutherodactylus; species Eleutherodactylus coqui. Next base: position 133,693,088 of record NC_089837.1, on the reverse strand, counting down.
CTATAAGGGAGAACGATAGATAGATAGATAGATAGATAGATAGATAGATAGATAGATAGATAGATAGATAGATAGATAAACAATCACTATTTGCAGCAGGACAGTATATGTTTCTACTGAAATTCTTATTAATAGGAGAATATACTCCTAGCTGACACTTTCTGCTTCCACTCTCCACTCAGTTGCTAGCACTGCTCCCTTGAATTGCTGAAGTTATAGGTTCAAGGCTGACCAAGGGCAGCATCTGTGTGGAGTTTTCTAAATTTGAACCTAGGACCGCTGAATTGCCATGCAACACTGGTAACCACTTAGCCACACTCATTGAAGAGGCACCACTACCCTCCGTTCTGGAAAAGTCAATTTTTTTAACCAAAATTGGGTTGGTCTGACCAAGGGCAACATCTGTGTGGAGTTTTCTAAATCTGAACCTAAGACCACTGAATTGCCATGCAACACTGTTAACCACTTAGCCACACTCATTGAAGAGGCACCACCACCCTCAGCTCTGGGAAAGTCAAATTTTTTTACCAAAATTCGGTTGGTCTGAATCGATCTAATTCTGCAAAAATCCACCCAATTTTACTTGCTTGTCAATGACAACGAGCAAGCCTAGTCATCAATTGTTCAGTTCCTGAAAACCCCTTCAAAGTTTGAAGATAAACCAGGGCATTGTTTTTTTCTATTTTTACTGTTGGTGTGACACCTTCAATGGTAACTTTACATAACTTTACTGAAAGGCAACTTTATCGTAATCCGTCCTTTGTTAGCATTAGCTCAGTTTCTAGGTTTACTTTCCTGTTAAAACATTTATTATTTGGCACAATAATTGTAGAAATACCGGTTTAACATCTAAGCAACTATGTGTGGCTGGCAAATCTTCTCTTCCATTTCATAATGCATTATTGGCAGTGTTATCATGGGAAAGTAACTTGAGAATCTTGTTTCTGACAAGAAAATTGTTCTTAGTTATATGGATAACAGAATGCTTTAAGAATAATATGCCTAATTTTGACTTCCCTGGATCTGAATTTCCAATGTTTTGTGCAGTTGTCATTGCTCACTGATATAGGATTAATTTAGTATATAAGAACACTGTGTCAGATTTATCAATAATGGCTTCATTAAATACAGCCTAAAACAAAAGGTTGAAGGTACACCAAATATATCACTAATGTACACACTGTCTGGTAGATTTGGTGCATGTTAGGTTGTTTTCTTTTCTTTACCCCAACTCTTGGGTAGTATATTTTGGACCCGTATTTAGCCTTCTTAAAAGGTACATGTCATTAATAAGATTGATATCAGTGTCCTAAAATTAACTAGGAATTTGTATATCAAACAACTTTCTTATGTCTTATGTAGAAGACTAGAGATGAGCGAGCACTAGAGATGAGCGAACACCAAAATGTTCGGGTGTTCGTTATTCGGAACGAACTTCCCGTGATGCTCGAGGGTTCGTTTCGAACAACGAACCCCATTGAAGTCAATGGGCGACCAGAACATTTTTGTATTTCGCCGATGCTCGCTAAGGTTTTCATGTGTGAAAATCTGGGCAATTCAGGAAAGTGATGGGAATGACACAGTGACGGATAGGGCAGGTGAGGGGCTACGTGTTGGGCTGCATCTCAAGTTCACAGGTCCCACTATTAAGCCACAATACCGGCAAGAGTGGGCCCCCCCCCTCCCAACAACTTTTACTTCTGAAAAGCCCTCATTAGCATGGCATACCTTTGCTAAGCACCACACTACCTCCAACAAAGCACAATCACTGCCTGCATGACACTCCACTGACACTTCTCCTGGGTTACATGCTGCCCAACCGCCCCCCCTCCCCCCCCACAGCGCACACCAAAGTGTCCCTGGGCAGCCTTCAGCTGCCCTCATGCCACACCACGCGCATGTCTATTTAGAATTGCGTCTGCCATGACGAGGGACCGCAGGCACACACTGCAGAGGTTGGCACGGCTAGGCAGCGACCCTCTTTAAAAGTGGCGGAGCGATAGCCCACAATACTGTACAGAAGCAATGAGAAATATAATCCTGTGCCACCGCCATCAGGAGCTGCACACGTGGGCATAGCAATGGGGAACCTATGTGCCACACACTATTCATTCTGTCAAGGTGTCTGCATGCCCCAGTCAGACCGGGCTTTTTAATTCATAGACACAGGCAGGTACAACTCCCTATTGTGAAGTCCCTGTCGACCCACAGCATGGGTGGCTCCCTGGAACCCACCGGCGGTACACAGAAATATCCCATTGCATTGCCCAACACAGCTGAGGTAGTAATGTCGTGCTTAATGCAGGTGGGCTTCGGCCCACACTGCATGCCCCAGTCTGACTGGGGTTCTTTATAAGTGTACAGATGTAGTAAAAACTCTGTGTGCACCTACAGCATGGGTGGGTGCCAGGAAGCCACCGGCGGTACATAGAAATATCCCATTGCATTGCCCAACACAGCTGAGGTAGTAATGTTGTGCTTAACCCTTTCCAATCCAATTTGTATATGGTTTTCCTAGGGGGCTTACTCTTTTTCTGCTGTTATACAACGGCGCTATATGCTGGCTAAAGCCAGTACTGCATGAGCTGACACGTAGGATAGGCTCCGACAGCAGAGAGGCTGGCAATATACAGTAAGAGAACCCCGACGGACGTCTACCAACAACGGAGCTGTACAGCCTTAAACCCTAATGTCTTCACAGGTCACACAGTGGACTGGAAAGGGTTAATGCAGGTGGGTTTCGGCCCACACTGCATGCCCCAGTCAGACTGGGGTTCTTTACAAGTGGACACATGTAGGTTAAACTCCCTGTGGACCCACTGCCTGGGTGGGTGCCAGGAAGCCACCGGCGGTACATAGAAATATCCCATTGCATTGCCCAACACAGCTGAGGTAGTAATGTCGTGCGTAATACAGGTGGGCTTCGGCCCACACTGCATGCCCCAGTCAGACGGGTTCTTTAGAAGTGTACAGATGTATTAAAAACTCAGTGTGCACCTACAGCATGGGTGGCTCCCTGGAACCCACCGGCGGTACACAAAAATATCCCATTGCATTGCCCAACACAGCTGAGGTAGTAATGTCGTGCTTAATGCAGGTGGGCTTCGGCCCACACTGCATGCCCCAGTCAGACTGGGGTTCTTTACAAGTGGACACATGTAGGTTAAACTCCCTGTGGACCCACTGCCTGGGTGGGTGCCAGGAAGCCACCGGCGGTACATAGAAATATCCCATTGCATTGCCCAACACAGCTGAGGTAGTAATGTCGTGCGTAATACAGGTGGGCTTCGGCCCACACTGCATGCCCCAGTCAGACGGGTTCTTTAGAAGTGTACAGATGTATTAAAAACTCAGTGTGCACCTACAGCATGGGTGGCTCCCTGGAACCCACCGGCGGTACATAAAAATATCCCATTGCATTGCCCAACACAGCTGAGGTAACGTCAGCTGTAATGCAGGTGGCCTAAAAATTAATTTGATTACACTGTAGGCGAGGGCCCACAAAAATTGCTGTATCAACAGTACTAATGTACATCCCAAAAATTGGCCATGGCCAGCCAAGAGGGCAGGTGAAACCCATTAATCGCTTTGGTTAATGTGGCTTAAGTGGTAACTAGGCCTGGAGGCAGCCCAGTGTAACGAAAAATTGGTTCAAGTTAAAGTTCCAATGCTTTTAAGCGCATTGAAACTTATAAAAATTGTTCTGAAAAATTATTTGAGTGAGCCTTGTGGCCCTAAGAAAAATTGCCCGTTCAGCGTGATTACGTGAGGTTTCAGGAGGAGGAGCAGGAGGAGGAGGAGGAGGAATATTAGACACAGATTGATGAAGCAGAAATGTCCTCGTTTTGGATGGTGAGAGAGAACGTAGCTTCCATCCGCGGGTGCAGCCTACGTATTGCTTACGTATCGCTGCTGTCCGCTGGTGGAGAACAGAAGTCTGGGGAAATCCAGCCTTTGTTCATCTTGATGAGTGTTAGCCTGTCGGCACAGTCGGTTGACAAGCGGCTACGCTTATCTGTGATGATTCCCCCAGCCGCACTAAACACCCTCTCCGACAACACGCTAGCCGCAGGACAAGCAAGCACCTCCAGGGCATACAGCGCTAGTTCAGGCCACATGTCCAGCTTCGACACCCAGTAGTTGTAGGGGGCAGAGGCGTCACCAAGGATGGTCGTGCGATCCGCTACGTACTCCCTCACCATCCTTTTACAGTGCTCCCGCCGACTCAGCCGTGACTGGGGAGCGGTGACACAGTCTTGGTGGGGAGCCATAAAGCTGGCCAGGCCCTTAAAGACTGTTGCACTGCCTGGGATGTACATGCTGCTCGATCTACGCACATCCCCTGCTACCTTGCCCTCGGTACTGCGCCTTCTGCCACTAGCGCTGTCGGCTGGGAATTTTACCATCAGCTTGTCCGCAAGGGTCCTGTGGTATAGCAACACTCTCGAACCCCTTTCCTCTTCGGGAATCAGAGTGGGCAGGTTCTCCTTATACCGTGGATCGAGCAGTGTGTACACCCAGTAATCCGTAGTGGCCAGAATGCGTGCAACGCGAGGGTCACGAGAAAGGCATCCTAACATGAAGTCAGCCATGTGTGCCAGGGTACCTGTACGCAACACATGGCTGTCTTCACTAGGAAGATCACTTTCAGGATCCTCCTCCTCCTCCTCCTCCTCAGGCCATACACGCTGAAAGGATGACAGGCAATCAGCCGGTGTACCGTCAGCAGCGGCCCAAGCTGTCTCTTCCCCCTCCTCCTCATCCTCCTCATGCTCCTCCTCCTCCTCCTGTACGCGCTGAGAAATAGACAGGAGGGTACCCTGACTATCCAGCGGCATACTGTCTTCCCCCGCCCCCGTTTCCGAGCGCAAAGCAGCTGCCTTTATGGTTTGCAGGGAATTTCTCAAGATGCATAGCAGAGGAATGGTGACGCTAATGATTGTAGCATCGCCGCTCACCACCTGGGTAGACTCCTCAAAATTACCAAGGACATGGCAGATGTCTGCCAACCAGGCCCACTCTTCTGAAAGGAATTGAGGAGGCTGACTCCCACTGCGCCGCCCATGTTGGAGTTGGTATTCGACTATAGCTCTACGTTGTTCATAGAGCCTGGCCAACATGTGGAGCGTAGAGTTCCACCGTGTGGGCACGTCGCACAGCAGTCGGTGCACTGGCAGCTTAAAGTGATGTTGCAGGGTGCGCAGGGTGGCAGCGTCCGTGTGGGACTTGCGGAAATGTGCGCAGAGCCGGCGCGCCTTTACGAGCAGGTCTGACAAGCGTGGGTAGCTTTTCAGAAACCGCTGAACCACCAAATTAAAGACGTGGGCCAGGCATGGCACGTGCGTGAGGCTGCCAAGCTGCAGAGCCGCCACCAGGTTACGCCCGTTGTCACACACGACCATGCCCGGTTGGAGGCTCAGCGGCGCAAGCCAGCGGTCGGTCTGCTCTGTCAGACCCTGCAGCAGTTCGTGGGCCGTGTGCCTCTTATCGCCTAAGCTGAGTAGTTTCAGCACGGCCTGCTGACGCTTGCCCACCGCTGTGCTGCCACACCGCGCGACACCGACTGCTGGCGACATGCTGCTGCTAACACATCTTGATTGCGAGACAGAGGAGGAGGAGGAGGGTGCTTTAGTGGAGGAAGCATACACCTCCGCAGATACCAGCACCGAGCTGGGGCCCGCAATTCTGGGGGTGGGTAGGACGTGAGCGGTCCCAGGCTCTGACTCTGTCCCAGCCTCCACTAAATTCACCCAATGTGCCGTCAGGGAGATGTAGTGGCCCTGCCCGCCTGTGCTTGTCCACGTGTCCGTAGTTAAGTGGACCGTGGCAGTAACCGCGTTGGTGAGGGCGCGCACAATGTTGCGGGAGACGTGGTCGTGCAGGGCTGGGACGGCACATCGGGAAAAGTAGTGGCGACTGGGAACTGAGTAGCGCGGGGCCGCCGCCTCCATGATACTTTTGAAGGACTCAGTTTCCACAACCCTATACGGCAGCATCTCAAGGCTGATGAATTTTGCTATGCGGACGGTTAACGTTTGAGCGTGCGGGTGCGTGGCGGCGTACTTGCGCTTGCGCTCGAACACTTGCGCAAGCGACGGCTGAACGGTGCGCTGAACTACACTGCTGGATGGGGCCGAGGACAGCGGAGATGAGGGTGTGGGTGCAGGCCATGAGGCGGTAGTGCCTGTGTCCTGAGAGGGGGGTTGCATCTCAGTGGCAGGTTGGGGCACAGGGGGAGAGGCAGGGGTGCAAACCGGAGGCGGTGAACGGCCTTCGTCCCACCTTGTGGGGTGCTTGGCCATCATATGTCTGCGCATGGTGGTGGTGGTGAGGCTGTTGGTGTTGGCTCCCCGGCTGAGCTTTGCGCAACAAAGGTTGCACACCACTGTTCGTCGGTCGTCAGGCGTCTCTGTGAAAAACTGCCAGACCTTAGAGCACCTCGGCCTCTGCAGGGTGGCATGGCGCGAGGGGGCGCTTTGGGAAACACTTGGTGGATTATTCGGTCTGGCCCTGCCTCTACCCCTGGCCCTGGCCACCGCACTGCCTCTTGCAACCTGCCCTGCTGATGCCCTTGACTCCCCCTCTGAAGACCTGTCCTCCTGAGTAAGCGTTGCACACCAGGTGGGGTCAGTCACCTCATCGTCCTGCTGCTCTTCCTCCGAATCCTCTGTGCGCTGCTCCCTTGGACTTACTGCCCTTACTACTACCTCACTGCAAGACAACTGTGTCTGATCGTCATTGTCCTCCTCACCCACAGAAAGTTGTTGAGACAGTTGGCGGAAGTCCCCAGCCTCTTCCCTCGGACCCCGGGAACTTTCGAATGGTTGGGCATCAGTGACGATAAACTCCTCTGGTGGGAGAGGAACCGCTGCTGCCCAATCTAAGCAGGGGCCCGAGAACAGTTCCTGGGAGTGTTCCCGCTCCTGAGCAGGTGTCATTGTAGTGGAGTGAGGAGGCTGGGAGGAAGGAGGAGCAGCAGACAGAGGATTCGGATTTGCAGCAGTGGACGGCGCAGAACTGCGTGTTGACGATAGGTTGCTCGAAGCACTTTCTGCCATCCAGGACAGGACCTGCTCACACTGCTCATTTTCTAATAACCGTCTCCCGCGTGGACCCATTAATTGGGCGATGAATGTGGGGACGCCAGAAACGTGCCTCTCTCCTAATCGCGCAGCAGTCGGCTGCGACACACCGGGATCAGGAGCTCGGCCTGTGCCCACACCCTGACTTGGCCCTCCGCGTCCTCGGCCGCGTCCACGTCCTCTAGGCCTACCCCTACCCCTCAGCATGCTGTATTACCAGTGATTTGATTTCACAGGCAGGAAATAAATTGGCGCAAGACTGCAGGCCAAATATAATTTTTTCCCTTTTTGGAAAACGAAAGGCCCCACTGCCTCTAGTGAATGAATAATCTAAGTTTAATAACTGTGCTGTGTCCCTGCTAATGTGTCACAGAACGTGAGGGTAGCAGAGTTATTATAACTCTGGCAGAGCAGGTATTTTTTTTCCCAATTAAGGAAAGCAAATGGCGAAGCCAGCAGTAAAGCGTAGCTGGGTGCGTATGATTTAGCAATGTTTTTCACGCAGCTCACACGTGTCCACCGCCCGTAAGGACGGACAGAGGCTGGACAAATAGATTTGTTTTCACTTGTTTTTCCACCAAAAGGCAGCACTGCGTATATTCAATGAACATGAGAAGTTTAATAACTGTGCTGTGTCCCTGCTAATGTGTCACAGAACGTGAGGGTAGCAGAGTTATTATAACTCTGGCAGAGCAGGTATTTTTTTTCCCAATTAAGGAAAGCAAATGGCGAAGCCAGCAGTAAAGCGTAGCTGGGTGCGTATGATTTAGCAATGTTTTTCACGCAGCTCACACGTGTCCACCGCCCGTAAGGACGGACAGAGGCTGGACAAATAGATTTGTTTTCACTTGTTTTTCCACCAAAAGGCAGCACTGCGTATATTCAATGAACATGAGAAGTTTAATAACTGTGCTGTGTCCCTGCTAATGTGTCACAGAACGTGAGGGTAGCAGAGTTATTATAACTCTGGCAGAGCAGGTATTTTTTTTCCCAATTAAGGAAAGCAAATGGCGAAGCCAGCAGTAAAGCGTAGCTGGGTGCGTATGATTTAGCAATGTTTTTCACGCAGCTCACACGTGTCCACCGCCCGTAAGGACGGACAGAGGCTGGACAAATAGATTTGTTTTCACTTGTTTTTCCACCAAAAGGCAGCACTGCGTATATTCTATGAATAATAACTGTGTTGTGGCCCTGCCTATACAATTCTTTCCCTGCAGTATCAATGGAGGGTGGAATGCTCTGCAGAGGCGATTTTGAGAAGCCCAAAAAAAATGCAGCACAGCTAACAGCAGCCTGGACAGTACTGCACACGGATAAATATGGCCCTAGAAAGGACCGTTGAGGTTCTTGAAGGCTACACTCACTCCTAACACTCTTCCTGCCTATGCAGCACTTCTGTCCCTAATGCCAGGTGCAACGCTCTGCAGAGCCGATTTTGAGAAAAAAAAAATGCCACTGCTAACAGCAGCCAACACACAGCTATCAGTGGCCCTAATAAGGACCTTTGGGGGGTCTTGAAGCCTACACTAACTACCAATTCTTTCCCTACAGCAGCTCCGGTATAAACAGCACTGTCCCTCATCTAACTCACCAGGCATCTGAGGCGAGCCGCGGGAGGGGCCGACTTTTATATTAGGCGAACACCTGATCTCGCCAGCCACTCACAGCAGGGGGGTGGTATAGGGCTTAAACGTTGCAGGGGGAAGTTGTAATGCCTTCCCTGTCTTTCAATTGGCCAGAAAAGCGCGCTAACGTCTCAGGGAAGGAAGTGAAAGTAACCAGAACACCGCATGGTGTTCGTTACGAATAACGAACATCCCGAACACCCTAATATTCGCACGAATATCAAGCTCGGACGAACGCGTTCGCTCATCTCTAGCGAGCACCAAAATGCTCGGGTGCTCGTTGCTCGAGTCGAACTTTTCATAATGCCAGAGAGCTCGTTTCGAGTAACGAACCCCAGTGAAGTCAATGGGCTACTCGAGCATTTTTGTATGGGACCGATGCTCCGCATAGCTGATGACTTCTCAAACACCAGAAAACATCAGAAAGTCATGGAAACACCACAGAAACAGATAGGGAAGGGCAGGGGCAGCATGCATGGCTGCATCTGAAGCTTCCAGGTCCCACTATTAAGCCAAAATGGGGGCAAGAGTCTGGCATCACCCCCCCCCCCCTAACAATTTACTTTGGACAAACCCTCATTAGCAAGGCACACGTGCTAGCACATCTTAGCTAAGCGCTACACTGCCTGCAACCAAGGACAATCACTGCTTGCGTGTGACACTGCTGCCTCTTCTCCTGGGTTACATGCTGGCATTGCTGTCCAACCCCCCCGCACGACCCTGCGTCCACATCGCACACAAAATTTTTACTGCGCAGCGTTCAGCTGCCGTCATGCCACATACTCGCTTCATAGCCACACCACCCTCATGTCTATTTATAGCTGCAGAGGGTTGGCAGGGCCTGGCAGAGACCCTCTTTGAAAGTGTGGGCCATAGCCCACAAAGTTGTTGAGAATTGATGATAAATTGACGTATGATCATCATTCCAATCCCATGCCATCTCCGTCACAAAATTGTCAGGAGCCGCAAACGTGGGCATAAAGGGGACTCAGGTGCCAGCACTTCTACACATCTCCACTATGCAGCAATACTCTGTGTTGGAAGCACGTGAGCAGGCCCAGGGTCAGGCTTGGTCCCAGCCTCCCCCTTGTGTGACCCAAGGTGCCGTGAGTTACATAGCAATGGGAAATCCATGTGTCTCTACACAATTCGTTCTGTGTAGGTGTCAGATAGCTCAACACCACAGTGGGAAGTCTTTGAGTTCCTTGGACTTGCCTATGCTATTGGTGCACAAAGATGGTATTACACAAGAAGAAATTTCTGTAGCAAAAGTATAAGCAGACCCCAGTAACATTACTGTAGTAAAAGCATGGGCGGACCCCAGTAACATTTCTGTAGCAAGAGTATAGGCGGACCCCTGTAACATTTCTATAGTAAAAGTATAGGTGGACCTGAGTAACATTTCTGTAGCAAGAGTACAGGCGGACCCCAGTAACATTTCTGTAGCAGAAGTATAGGCGGACCCCAGCAACATTTCTGTAGCAGGAGTATAGGCGAACCCCTAAAAACCATTCAGTAGAAACTGCATAGGCGGACCCCAGTAACATTTCTGTAGCAAAAGTATAGGCAGACCCCAGTAACATTTTTGTAGCATGAGTGTAGGCGAACCCCTGAAACATTGGTGTACGAAGAGTGTAGGCGAAGGCCGGAAAAACTAGTTAGATAACAGTATAGGCGAGTGCCAGAAAAATTGGTGTACCAGGAGTACAAGTGCACCCCTGAAAAATTGCTCAACCGCGAGGGCAGGTGAAACCCATAAACATTTTTTAAAGATACAGCTCGCTGTTGCTTAATTTGTAACAGAGCCTGGAGGCAGCCCTGGGGAAAAAATTGGTTTCTGTTAAAGTATCAATACTTGAAACTTTGAAAAATTGTAAAAAACTTTTAAACAGAGCCTTTTGGGCAGCAGAAAAATTGGCAGTTCAGCGTGATGACATGCTGTTTTAGGAGGAGGAGTAGGAGTAATAATATCTGAGAGCGATTGACAAAGCTATTTACCCCTTTTTTGTGGTGATAGAGGATGCATTTTTCTCCTGTTGCAGCGAAAAGAATCATTAGGTTCCGCTGCTTTCCGCTGGTGGAGAAGAGAAGTCTGGGGAAATCCAGCCTTTGTTCATCTTTATGAGTGTAAGCATGTCAGCACTGGCAGTTGACAGGCGGGTGCGCTTATCCGTGATGATTTCCCCACCTGCACTAAACACCCTCTCTGACAAGATGCTAGTGGCAGGGCAGGCCAGCACCTCCAGGTCATACAGCGCAAGTTCGTGCCACGTGTCCAGCTTTGACACCCAATAGTTGTATGGAGCAGAGGCATCACAGAGGATGGTGGTACGATCAGCTACATACTCCCTCATCATCTTTTTACAGTGCTCCCTCTGACTCAGCCTTGACTGGGGAGTGGTGATGCAGTCTCTCTGGGGAGCCATAAAGCTGGCAAAGGCCTTGGAGAGTGTTCCCCTGCCTGCGCTGGACATGCTGCCTGGTCCCCGCGCCTCCCCTGCTACTTGGCCCTCGGAACTGCGTCTTCTGCCACTAGCGCTGTCAGATGGTAACTTTAGCATCACTTTTTTCACCAGGGCCCTGTGGTATTGCATCACTCTTGTACCCCTTTCCTCTTCGGGAATGAGAGTGGAAAGGTTCTCCTTATACCGTGGGTAAAGAAGGGTGTACACCCAGTAATCAGTGTTGGCCAGAATGCATCTAATGCGAGGGTCACGGGAAAGGCAGCCTAATATAAAGTCAGCCATGTCTGGCAGGGTACCAGTACACAACACATCGCTGTCCTCACTAGGAAGATGACTTTCAGAATCCTCCTCATCCTCCTCCTCCACCTCCTCCACAGCCCATACACGCTGAACAGATGAGAGGCAAGCAGCATGGGTACCCTCTGCAGTGTGCCCAGCTGTCTATTACCCCTCCTCCTCCTCCTCCTCCCGCTCTCCCTCCTCCTCCAAAACGCGCTGAGGGTTGTCTAGCTATCGAGCGACATACTGTCATCCCCTGTCTCCTGTTCCAACCGCAAAGCATCAGCCTTTATGCTTTGCAGCGAACTTCTCAGCAGGCAAAGCAGCGGGATGGTAACGCTAATGATTGCCGCATCACCGCTCACCATCCGGGTAGACTCCTCAAAATTTCTGAGGACCTGGCAAATATCTGCCATCCATGCCCACTCCTCAGTAAAGAATTTCGGAGGCTGACTACCACTACGCCGCCCATGTTGCAGCTGGTATTCCACTATTGCTCTACGCTGCTCGTACAACCTGGCCAACATGTGCAGCGTAGAATTCCAGTGTGTGGGCACGTCGCACAGCAGTCGGTGCTCTTGCAGCTGAAAGTTTTTCAGAAACCGCTGAACCACCAGATTGATGACGTGTGCCAGGAATGGCACATGTGTGAGGCTGCCGAGCTGCAGAGCCGCCACCAGGTTATGGCCGATGTCACACACGACAATGCCCGGTTGGAGGCTCAGCGGCAAAAGCCAGAGGTCGGTTTGCTCTGTCAGACCCTGCAACAGCTCGGGGGCCATGTGCCTCTTGTCACCTAAGCTGATTAGCTTCAGAACGGCTTGCTGATGCTTTCCCACCACTGTACTGCGCGACACCGTGTGATATCGACTGCTGGCAATGTGCTCACACTTCTTAATTGAGAGGTAGAGGTGGCGGAGGAGGAGGAGGGGGAGGGTTTGGAGGAGGTGGCATAAAACGCCGCAGATACCAGCACCGAGGTAGGACCCGCTATTCTGGGTGTGGGTAAGACGTGAGCAATCCCAGGCTCCGACTCGGTCCCAGCCTCCACCAAGTTCACCCAATGTGCCGTCAGGGAGATATAGTGGCCCTGCCCGCCAGTACTTGTCCACGTGTCCGTGGTTAGGTGGACCTTCCCAGTAACCGCGTTGGTGAGGGCACAATTTATGTTGCGGGAGACCTGCTGGTGTAGGGCGGGGACGGTACACCGGGAAAAATAGTGGCGACTGGGGACCGAGTAGCGCGGGACCGCCGCCATCATGTTTTTGAAAGCCTCCGCTTCCACAAGCCTGTACAGCGGTATCTCCAGGTGGATTAATTTGGCAATGTGCACGTTTAAAGCTTGTGCGTGTGGTTGGGTGGTGGCGTATTTGCGCTTTTGCTACAACGCTTGTGTTAGCGACAGCAGAACACTGCGCTGAGAAACATTGCTGGATGGAGTGGAGGACGGTGGAGGTGAGGGTGTGGGTGCAGGCCGGGAGGCGATCGTGCCTGTGTTCTGGGAGGGGGATTGGATCTGTGTAGCAGGTTGGGGCACCTTTGAACACCTAGCCCTCTGCACGGAGGCTTGCCGCGAGGGGGTGCTTTGGGAAACAGTTGGGGGATTCTTCGCTCTGGCCCTGCCTCTATCCCTTGCCACTACACTGAATCTTCCAACCTGTCCTGCTGCTGCACTTGCCTTCCCCTCTGAAGCACTGTCCTCAGTAGGCTTAGCAAACCAGTTGGGGTCAGTCACCTTATCGTCCAGCTGCTCTTCCCCCGAATCCTCTGTGCGATCCTCCCTCGGACTTACTGCCCTTGCTATTACCTCACTGACAGACAACTGTGTCTCATTATCATCATCCTCCTCATGCACAAAAAGCTCTTGAGACATTTGCCGGAAGTCCCCAGCCTCTTCACCTGGACTCCGGCAACTTTCCAACGGTTGGGCATCGGTCACGACAAACTCCTCAGGTGAGAGAGGGACCATTTTTTCCCACTCATGGCAGGGACCCGAGAACAGTTCCTGGGAGTCTGCCTGCTCAGAATATGTCATTTTCATGGAGTGAGGAGGCTGGGAGGAAGGAGGAGCAGCAGCCAGAGGATTCAGAGTTACAGTCCCTAGGCTGGGAGTAGTAGACTGCATAGAAGACTGGGTGGTCGATACATTGCTGGACGCATTTTCTGCCATCCACGACAGGACCTGCTCACACTCTATTTGCTCTGTTTGTAATAAAGGTCTACCACGCAGACCCGTAAATTATGATATGAAGCTGGGGAGCCCAGAAACTTGCCTTTCTCCTAATCCTGCAGCAGCCGGCTGTGATTCACCACGCCCAGGAACTCGGCCTGTGCCCACACCCTCACTTGAACGTCCGCATCCTCGACCCTTACCTCTACTCCTCATCATGGCGGATTAAGAATAGAGCAGGGCCCAAATAAATTACCCCATTGTAGATAGCAGAGGCTCTATGCTGTGACTTCAAAAAATTAACCCGCTGTCTAGCGCTGATATCTAGGTGCAATTTACCGCTCGCAGAGACTTGTAGATAAGTGAGGCTGTATGGAGTGGGAGAAGACTCTAAAGCCAGTGGATAGTGCTGCTAACTGCGGCTATCTCAACCCCATCATGGAAAGGGTATTGTGAGATGCTCTGCACAGTAGCAGAGCTGAAATACTTTGCAGTGGCCCAGAAAATATTACAGTACTGTTTAGCGGTGAGACCTCTGTCTAATGCACTGCAGACACAGAACGGTATAACTGAAGTCGTTTGCAGTAGACTAGGAAATATTAGACAGCAATTTCACGGTGAGAGCTGATTGTACGGCACTGCAGGCTGAGAACACAATTACTGAAAGACTGGGAACAGGCCTAGATGTGTAATACTAAAATTAATGCACTACTACTCCCAGCCAGCCACAACTATAATGCGCATAGTCAGATGTAGCCCTAAGAAGGACTGTTGGGGTTCTTGAAGACAGGATCCTACTCTAACACTTTCCCTATATAAGCAGCTCTTTTACTAAACTCTGCTTAATACACTTCAGACTGAGAACACAATAGTTAAAATGGCCTGCACAGCCCGAGATGCATAAAATAAAATTGGTGCACTACTGCTCCCAGCCAGCCACAACAGTAATGCACACTATGAAGAGTAGCCCTAAGAAGGACCGTTGGGGTTCTTGAAGACAGGATCCTACTCTAGCACTTCCCCTATATCAGCAGCAACATTTTCCCTAACCTCAGCCAGCATGCGTCTGAGGCAAGCCGCGGGCGGGACCAGTTTAAGTACTCGGCGGTCACCTGATCTCGCCAGCCACTCACTACTGTGGTGTGGGATAGGGCTGGCACGTCACAGCAGGAACTGGTAATGCCTTCCCCGCATGTCTGTTGGCTAGAAAGTGGCGCTTAACATACGGGAAAGGAAATGCAATGGACTTGAGTACCACGTGGTGTTCGTCTCGAGCAACGAGCATCTCGAGTACCCTAATGCTTGAACGACCATCAAGCTCGGACGAGTGTGCTCGCTCATCTCTATAGAAGACACTTTTGCAGTCAATGGTGAATATAGCATTTAAAGGGTTTGGAGCTTCTTTACTCACCACATCAGCCACCTCAAAATGTGATCAGGAGTGCCAAAGGTTGTATGGCCTCTAGTTCTAGCATCTATGGTAGCTAGAGATGAGCGAGCACCAAAATGCTCGGGTTCTCGTTACTCGAGTCGAACTTTCAGTGATGCTCGAGAGTTTGTTTCGAGTAACGAACCCCATTGAAGTCAATGGGCGACTCGAGCATTTTTGTATATTGCCAATGCTCGCTAAGGTTTTTATTTGTGAAAACCTGGGAAATTCAAGAAAGTGATGGGAACGACACAGAAACGGATAGGGCAGGCGAGGGGCTACATGTTGGGCTGCATCTCAAGTTCCCAGGTCCCACTATTAAGCCACAATAGTGGCAAGAGTGAGACCCCCCCCTACACTGTCAGCATAAAGATCGTTCTCCTCTGCCACAGCTGTAACAGCTGTGGCAGAGAAGAACGATGTTAGCCCATTGAATGCAGTGGAGCCGGCAATACAGCTGGCTCCATTGAAAGTAATGGGCTGCCGGCGATCGCGGGATGAATTGTCGGGAAGGGCTTAAATATATAAGCCCTTCCCTGCAATTCATCCAGAAATGTGTAAAAATTTTAAAAAAATATACTCACCTTGTCCCGGCAGAACGATGTTAGCCCATTGAATTCAATGGAGCCGGCAATACAGCTGGCTTCATTGAAAGCAATGGGCTGCCGGCGATCGCGGGATGAATTGTCGGGAAGGGGTTAAATATATAAGCCCTTCCCTGCAATTCATCCAGAAATGTGTAAAAATAAAAATATATATATATATTCACCTGGTCCCGGCAGACGGAGTTCAGCGCGGCCAGCGGCAGTCCTCCTGAACTGCTCTGAACAGCTGTGAGTAGTATTCAGCAGCCGGGGATTTAAAATCCCCGCCTGCTGAATGAGCTGCCTCTAATTGGTCACAGCCTGACCAATCAGAGGCAAATTCCACTCACACACCCATTCATGAATTTATGAATGGGTGAGTGACTGCTGCATCTTATCTGATTGGTCCTGCTGAGCCAATCAGAGGCACCGAGAACCGACGAGTGAGACTCATCCATGACTCTAGGGCATAGGGTCTCTGGCACAAACCATCTGCCCTCCGGCACCCCCGAAGGAGCGTCCTGCTGAGCATCCTGTAGTTGAGGGACGAAGTCAGACTCTACAGCTGCCACCACCACGCCGGGGCCTAAGATATTCTCGGGAGTCATGGTCTCACTATCCGGTACCCCGAAACTCCGTGACAGGGCATCCGCCTTCACGTTCTTCTCTCCTGGGATATATGTCACGACGAAATTAAACCTGGCGAAGAACAACGCCCACCTGGCTTGACGAGCTGTGAGTCTTTTCGCATTGGCGAGATATACCAGATTCTTGTGATCAGTATATACGGTAATTGGGTGTCTAGCACCCTCAAGATGGTGTCGCCACTCTTCCAGAGCCCATTTGATAGCCAATAATTCACGGTTACCCACGTCGTAGTTACGCTCTGCTGAATTGAACTTCCGCGAAAAGAACGCACATGGGCTATACCCAGACCTCCCACTGACTTCCTGCGACAATACTGCTCCTGTCCCCACTTCAGACGCATCTACCTCAATAAAAAAGGATAGTCGTGCGTCCGGCTGTATTAGCACCCGGTCAGTCGTGAATGCCCTTTTTAGATGGCTAAAGGCCTCAAGGGCTGCAGGCGACCACTTACCCAAGTCGGCCCCCTTCTTAGTCAGATCGGTCAGAGGTTGAGCAATAACTGAGTAATTCCTAATGAATTTGCGGTAAAAATTTGCAAAACCTAAGAACCGCTGGAGAGCCTTGAGGTTGTCTGGTCTGACGCATTGGGAGATTGCTGCTACTTTATCAGACTCCATCTGAATCTCCGTGGGTGAGATTACATAACCAAGGAAGGATACTTGTTTAGAGCCAAATGTACATTTCTCTAGCTTGACAAAAAGTTGATACTCGCGCAAACGGATCAGGACCAACCTCAGGTGCCGCACATGTGAGTCCCAGTCAGGCGAGTACACCAGAATGTCGTCAAGATAGATGACCAGAAATACCCCCAGGAAGTCGTGGAAGACCGCGTTCATAAAACCCTGAAACACAGCGGGGACGTTACAAAGTCCAAAAGGCATGACCAGACATTCAAAATGTCCTAACGGGGTGTTGAACGCCGTCTTCCATTCATCTCCCTCTCTAATGCGAATTAAATTGTAAGCCCCCCGCAAGTCCAGTTTGGAGAACCAGTGGGCCCCTACCACCTGATTCAACAAGTCAGGAATTAGGGGCAAGGAGCACTGGTTCTTCACAGTGATTTTATTCAAGGCCCGATAATCCACATAAGGCCTTAGGGTCCCGTCCTTCTTCTCTACAAAGAAGAGACCTGCCCTAGCAGGGGACCTAGACGGCTGGATATGTCGGTTGGCCAGAGCCTCCGAGACATAGGACTTAAGGGCTTCATGCTCACGGCCTGACAAATTGAAAATGGCTCCCTTAGGGATGGGACTGTCGGGAATCAGATCAATACCACAGTCCCACTCCCTATGAGGAGGCAGAGCCTTAGACAGTTTTTTGGAGAATACATCCTGAAAGTCTGACAAATACTCCGGAATGAGCACCGTATCTGCGGAGCACACAGCTATGGTAGACAGGTGATTATGACAGGATGATCCCCAATGAGTCAATTCCCGGGTGGACCAATCAAATTGGGGATTGTGCAATGCCAACCAGGGCATACCAAGCACCACATCAACCGACATTTTTTCCATAACCAGGAAAGACAGTTCTTCCGAGTGGAGGATCCCCACCGTGAACTGTAATCTTGGGGTCCTCCATCGTACCAGGCCTGTAGAGAGAGGGGTAGCATCAATACTGGTAAAATGAATTGGCGGAAGGAAGGGAATGATTTATGTCTAACTCTTAAGTGTATCAGAGGTGCATTTTTTGGATGCAAAGAATGTACACATTATAAGTTTGAGCTTCAGACCATAATGAGGAGTACTTGAAAGGATTATGTAGGCCCTTCATGGTTCAGAATAATATTGAATTTTAATAATTGTTTAAAACGTGTCGACCATGGCATAATCATGTGAGTACTCCATGCTCCAGCGAGTAGCACATTTTGAAGTAGAAACCTCTTCATAAGGCAGCCGGACAAAACTACTACATCAAGTGACATGGCAAATTGTAGAAAGGGAATAGAAAAGAAAGAAAGACAACAATAAAAGGAACAGAAACAATAATATCAGTATTCCTGAAAAGTTAAAATAATTCAAAAGTATACAAATGAGTAAAAAATACAAATGAGTTCATAAAAATATCACAAAATAAATGGTTTTCCTATAAGGCAAAACATACATTTATCAGTTTGCAAGCCCCAATATTATAATCAGAGTATAATTAGAACTATAAGCTACTGCTAAACAACCAAGAATTCGAAATGAACTGCTACTCTATTTCCTTTATTCGATACTCATCATTTCTTGATAACATGATTGGCAGCTTAAGACAGCTCTCTACCAGTATTTTTCGGGTCCCGTTTGCCCCACTTAGCACAGGTTGTCAGGATTCCCCTTTTAGGACCCCGTCCTCTCTAGGTCTCCAATCGTCTGTATATCTTAACCAGCTGAACTGATGAAGGGGTTTTGCCCTAAAACATGTTTTCCCTCGCTGGCTACACGTTTCTTTAACAAAGGAGAACATCTTTAATATTTCTTCCACATTTAGAGTGTAGCACCATTACCACCAGTTCTTTTTGAGCTCATGTCCACAGGTGGGCAGGTCGGATTCTGCATGCGGGAGCCCGGAGCAGAATCCAACCCTGCCCATGGCCGGCGACCCTGCTTACCTGTCCGAGTCTGTACTACGGATGTATGCGGAAGTGCTGGCACACATGCGCAGTACATTTTTATTATTTTTTTAACTCCTGCTTTCCCACAGAATCCATGGCCCGTCCACAAGGTCAATTGCGGATGGGGCGTGGATCAGACAGCTTCCAGTGACTGTAACGTAAGCCTTCCATGGGGTAACCGCACTACAATGAAGCATGCTGCGATTTGTTTTCTGTATGCGTAATCCAGAAAACAAATCCGCATGTCAAAATTCAAGTGCGGACGCCCATGGTTCCTTATAAGGGGCTTAAACTGCGGAATACACAATTCAAATCCACTCGTGGATATGAGCCTTTAGTCTTATTATCCAGCTCTCTACTATGGACTGGATGATGTGAGTGATACTGTATCTAACAATAATCAGCTATCAGAAAGCCTCATATGTATGGTATTTTACTGTCTATCAGTGTGGTAGTGAGGTAGAGGGGATTTTTTTTTCCTTTTCCATTGATACAGTACTATGTGAGATATGAAAAACCAAGGGCATAGCGCCTCACTGCTTGGCTTAAAACCATGTTAGGTGAATTTGGCAGAGTGTGTACTCATGTATGAAAGATAGCTAGAAGGATAGGGGGTAAAGGTGTTTCTGGCCCAGAGACACTGTCCCATGTAAACTGGGACACATAGGTGGTGCAGATAAAGTAGCATCATCGGAAATTAGCATGCTACTGAGATACAAAAGCGCAGCTATGCAATTTGCGTAGTGCAGCCATTAGGGAAAGTAAATGGCAAACGCTATTCTTCATTAATGGCATAGTGGTGCTAGGTTATCTACACAGGAAATGTAACGCGCCATCAAGAGGGTTGGTGCAATCTTGTCCAAACGTAGATAGTGAGAGATGCCAAAGTGAAACAAACTTCTTCTCTTTATTAAAACTCAGCAGTATTTGAGTCCTTCCCCAGCAAACCCTGGTTTCTCAGAGAAGAGGAGGAGGATCCAAGTATATCCCTTTTTAAAGGAAGAAGTAGATAGTATCCTCTGTAAGTGAATTTGTGTAAATTACTGAGAAGGTGGTATTAAAACTCCAGCTTACCTAATTAACTTCTAACATCTTCTGACAAATGTTGTCAATGTAACATGCACAAAGGTACCTTTCTACTTTGGTAATGTCCACTGATAAGGCCTTTCTGGTCATCGATCACTGAGAAGATTAATACAATCTGCTCAATGTCACTCAGCTTGTGCCCTAATTTAGTCATCTACTCTGCTTCTGGCCTTTGGGTATGAGCCATATTGATTTCTGCTGAAAAATTACTAATAACTCAGAAATGGAGAGAATCTGAACCTCCATCGCTCGATCTGTAGAGAGACATAGTCACTCAGATCTGTTGCTTTGAAGAACTAGCCAGTTGGGAGTCTCATACATAAGTTTCAGTCAGTCTGGCAGCCCTGGTTAAACTTCTTTAAAAAGTGTAACCCATTGCTTCCCTGATATCACTATGCATACCCCTTAACTATTGTCTGATGCATAGATGGGACCACTTTATTACTTTTAGTTGTAGTTTTACTTATATTTGGTGTTTGTACTACACACTGTTAATTTCAAGTCCAGACTTATGTGTCTCCTTTAGCAACAGTGTGTTTGTTGTTAAAGGTTTTCTCAATAAAAAGAGATTTAATTTAAAAAAAATCTGCAGTATGAAACACTTGGTGGGGCAGTGCACAGTCCTGACATTGTCAGCAGGCTTGGCTGTAGTGTAAGGAGGTCTGTCATCTTGACTGACTTATAATTCAGTTCAAATGTTCAAAGGATGTCCTCTCAAAGCACACTTGTAAAATCAAGGTCCCATGCATCTCAAATAGTGGTGTCACTAATAGGCTGTAAGCCTGCATGCTGTATTACTACATGTATGTGTGGATGACACTCTTTACATGCCTTAACTATGTGCAAGCATAATACTAAGCACCTCCAGTGTGTGGCAGGTGTGAGTGGTTGTTCCTCAGCATTTTGCACCAGGCAAGCCCTTCCATATGCATTTTGCCTGTTCTGCATGCTGCTGGGAAGTAGTGCTTCCAGCTGCCCTTGTGTTTATATATGATCATATCAGTAAGTATGGCTAGCTGCTATGTTTTTTTAGTTCAAATAAATTTTTATTCAATACAGATCTGAAACGTTATGGTATTTCTTCAATCGTTGCACAAAATGGAAAATAGACTTGTAGGTAAACTATGAGAACGAGAAGAGGAAAAGAGGGAGAGGGAGAGGACGGGAGGGTACTGAGAGGGGAACGCATTTACCCTGAGAGGTTCCTTCTCTTAACCGGTAAGAGAAGGAGGAGAGTAAGTACCCCTTCACCCGTCGTCTTCACCACTCCTCTGTCTTTATACAGAGTTCGAGGCTAGGTATATGTCTCGAACTCGTTCATAATTAGTGGGGGGATCCCCCTTTTCCAATCAAATAAACTTAACTCAACTTGTTTTAGACACTCACGTAGACATGGGGGAAAACAGGAAGACATTATACATTGGGGGGAGAGGGGTATGGGTGGAAGGGGGGGAGGGAGTGGCCCGGGTTGGGAGATGGCCCCGGGTGGAGTTACCTCTGTGCGTTAGTCCAGATGGTGATTTAGACGACTGAGCCCTGATCTATCCAGCGTTTGAGGGCGTCTGATTCTCTAAACGTGACCCATGGTTGCCACGTCTTGTAGTACGCTTCCCACGATTTTGGGTCATTGGCCCCCAGCTCATCAAATCTCATAAGGGTGTGGAGTTCCTCTACCCACATACCCCTGGTTGGGATGGTTGGGGATCGCCAGAACCTTGGGATGAGCCTTCTCATTGCCAGTATGAAATATTTTAAGATGCTTGATTTGGCGGCTCTTACGTTGCCTGGGAATAGTGAGAGCATGGCCAGTTTTGGAGACATAGTTACCTCTGAGTGATTAATGTGATTATAAAGATTGGTTACTTTTTCCCAAAGGTCTGCCACTGGATGACATTCCCACCATATGTGGGTCATTGGGCCTCTGCTCCCACTGCATCTCCAGCACAAGCGAGTGGCCTGGGGGAAGATCCTCTGGAGGTGGTTGGGGGTCCTATACCACCTTGAGACTATCTTGAAGTTAAGGTCTTGAACTTTACCTGCTGAGGAGAGCTTATGGGTTAGGGCCCAGATTTTGTCCCAGTCCTCGTCTGTAAAATTCTCCCCTAGTTCCCGTTCCCAGGCCTCTCTGTAGTTCGGAGTCTCCTCCTCTGCCTCCCGGTCCAGCAACAACTTATACAGCGTAGAGATCATATGCCTCTGGCTCTAATCCGTCATACAGAGTTGTTCAAATGCCATTAGAGGCGCAGTCAGGTTTTCTTTCGGTGTCAGCGAGCTCACAAAGCCTCTCAGCTGTAAATATTGGAGCCAATATCCTGGCAGGGGTGGGTTCTGGTCTAAGATCTCTGTCATAGGCTTCAGGCCCGTCTGACTCACTACGTCCTTCACTCTGGGGGTCAGGTCTGCTGAGATAGCCAGCAGGCCCTTCTGATATAGGGTTGCTTCAAATAAGGGATTTGCTAAGAGCGGGGTTAGAGGGCCTGGCACAGTGACCAGTCCGTATTGCGGGGCGAAACTCGCCCATGTTTTGAAAATATGGAGGCCGAAGGGTGAAATATTGGGAATGTTCTTTACCCCTTTAGGAGGGATCCAGGGGGCTCCATAAAGGCCATCTATTTCTCCCGCGTGTTCAATGTCTACCCAGAGCCTAGAGCTTCTGCTTTTTAGGATGTCGAGGATGCAATTTGCGATGTTGGCCTCATGGTAGAGGACAAAAGTCTGGTAGGCCTAGGCGTCCCCTTTCCTTTCCCCTCGTCAGCAGGGAGTATCGCATGCGTGGTTTGCGTCCCCTCCAGACGAAGTCAGTAATTAAGGACCAGATTTTTTTCAGGAAGGTTCTTGGGAGCCCGATCGGGATTGTTTGGCATATATATAAGAATTTGGGCAGGACATCCATTTTAATTGCGTTTACCCGGCCATTCCAGGATAGATATAGGGGGTTCCATTTGCCTAGGCCCCTCTCTAGTTTTTCGGCAAAAGGGGTAAAGTTTAGTTTGAAGGCTCATGGTAGATCTGTTGGTATGTTTACTCCCAGATACTTTAAGTGCGAACTGACCCAGCGGAATGGGAGGACAGACTTCTAGTGGGACACCTTGGCCTGTGGAAGTGTGACGTTGAGGGCCTCTGATTTCTGTGCGTTGATTTTATAGCTATTAACCGTACCAAACTTTCTGAATTCTTTTAACAGTACAGGCATACCGTCTGCTATGTTTTTTAAAATAGAAATGTCTGTGGATCAAATGAATGATGAAGCACAAGCAGCCAACAACAAGGTAATAAATGAATACAATAAGCATATCTTACCAGGGTATATAACAGAACAGGGTTGCATTCAGCGTGTCATTGGTTTATTGAAGAGGATAACTAATTCAACGTCATGTCCATGGCCTTAGATGGGTAACATATTTGGTTGCACATTCTGCAATAGTAACAACAATATCCATAGGCATTTATTGTCTGTCTTTGAGATGTTGTAGGGAATTTCTTCTTCCCACACAGTGGCATTGCTATAGGGGGCACATTGGTCTCAGTTGCGACAGGGTCCTTAAAGTTTTTCTTGAAGCTTATGCTCTTGATCTTTTAAGACCTTAACAACACTCCTGGCTGCTGAGGCTGTATCAGTGAGTTTCCATTATAAAACACTAGGGCATGGTGTAACCTCATCCAAAAGAAGATACTGTGAAATCCCAAAGTAAAACAAATGTATCTTTATTAAAAACCAACAGTATTATGCATCTTTCTTAGATTTGCTGCTTGGCTGTAGCATGAGGCAAAGAAGTCTGTCAAGATTTATATTTTTATATCAAAAATACAGATTATTCCAAATATAATCACCCAAGTGTTTATAGTGAGTCCTTTATTTCCTGTGAGTTATATATTACACGTTATATAATATAATCATGGCCACTTGAGTGATTATATTTAGAATTGCCTATATTTTCATTGATATAAAAATATAAAGAATTTGGCAATCAAGCTTCTTCATACAGTGCATTTTTGATTGATTACTATTAGAGATGAGCAAACATCCATATTCGTGTCGAGCTTTTCGTAAAATTCGAGAGCTCTACTCGAGTAACGAACCCCATTGACTACAATGGGAGACTCGAGCATTTTTGTATGTGGGACGCCGGGTGCCAAGCTTTTCTTTTTTTTTCCTAGGTTCGTGTCTCTCTCTCGTAACGAGCACCATCGAGTACGTCTTACGGCACTCTGCCCCCCGAGCGCCAGGTGGGGTGCCCTGAACTTCCCGCACCCCACTGTCCCTGCCTACTTGCCTCGGCCCTGGCTAACCCCAGGCGGACAACTGGGCAGCCGTCCCTGCACTGGCTAGGGACCTGGCGACTACCTAGATGGAACTAAACTAACCGGGGACAGAGTGCCGACAGAAGAGGCAGGTGGAACAGACCAACAGAACTTACAAGGCAGAATACGGCTGGAGATGGAGCTCACAGGCAAACTGGAAGGACACTGACTAGCAACTAGCAACTAGAGCAGACTGAGACGGACCTGACTAGAGGCTAACAGAACCAATAACTGGCAGTGAGCTCCTGCGGCCACCCAGGAATGATCTTCTGGTCGAAAACCCTTCCAGGCCACCAAATATTGTAGGCTTCCTCGACACCGACGAGAATCCAGTATCTCCTGGACCTCGTATTCAACTTCATCCCGGACCAGGGTGGGCGGAGGGGGACCGGAGGTGGGCATCACCGAAGGGACAAAAGGTTTCAATACCGACTTATGGAATACCCTGTGAACCCTCCATGTGGCTGGCAACCCCAGCTCGTAGGTGAGTGGGTTCACCACACATGTGATGGCAAACGGCCCCACGTAACGTGGCGCCAGCTTCAAGGACGGGACCCGCAATTTGAGATTTTTAGAAGACAGGTATACCTTCTGTCCCACCCTGTAAGGTTCAGACACAGACAGACTCTTCCCACTACGCAACTGCATACGGGCCCCCGCTGCCTCCAAGTTTCTCTGTACCTCTTTCCATACTCCCCGAAACGTATCTGTGGTGACATCAGCTGCAGGACAGACCGACGGAGTAGGGATTGCTGTAAGGAAGCGAGGATGCTGACCGTACACACAAAAAAATTGAGACACCCCAGTAGAAGAACAAAGGCGGTTGTTTAGTGCAAACTCTGCCAACGGCAGGAACTCTGCCCACTGATGAGCCTTTTCGCTAGCAAACAACCGTAAATATTGCACTAAATCTTGGTTCTTCCGCTCAGTCTGACCATTAGTCTGCGGGTGGAACGCTGAAGAGAAGGAAAGCGACGTTCCCAGGTTTCTGCAGAAGGCACGCCAAAACTGCGACACAAACTGAACCCCGCGATCAGATACAATATTTTGGGGAACCCCATGTAGGCAAATTATTTCCTTTTCAAAAATCGTGGCGAATTCTTTTGCCGAGGGTAGCTTTTTTAACGCCACAAAATGTGCCATCTTTGAGAAGCGGTCGACCACCACTAAGATAGTGGTGCACTTCTGGGATTCTGGTAGGTCAGTGATGAAATCTACTGATAAGTGCGACCATGGACTGGAAGGAACCGGTAGCGGTCTCAGAAGACCCTCCGGAGGACGCCGCCGACTCTTATTGCGAGCACAGACCGAGCAACCCCTCACAAAGTTGCGGATCTCCTGAGACATGCCTGGCCACCAAAAGTGTCTGGAACAAAGCTCCAGGGTCCCCTGGAACCCTGGATGCCCGGCGAGAACCAACGAGTGAGACTCATCCATGACTCTAGGGCATAGGGTCTCTGGCACAAACCATCTGCCCTCCGGCACCCCGGAAGGAGCGTCCTGCTGAGCATCCTGTAGTTGAGGGACGAAGTTAGACTCTACAGCTGCCACCACCACGCCGGGGCCTAAGATATTCTCGGGAGTCATGGTCTCACTATCCGGTACCCCGAAACTCAGTGACAGGGCGTCCGCCTTCACGTTCTTCTCTCCTGGGATATATGTCACGACGAAATTAAACCTGGCGAAGAACAACGCCCACCTGGCTTGACGAGCTGTGAGTCTTTTCGCATTGGCGAGATATACCAGATTCTTGTGATCAGTATATACGGTATTTGGGTGTCTAGCACCCTCAAGATGGTGTCGCCACTCTTCCAGAGCCCATTTGATAGCCAATAATTCACGGTTACCCACGTCGTAGTTACGCTCTGCTGAATTGAACTTCCGCGAAAAGAACGCACATGGGCTATACCCAGACCTCCCACTGACTTCCTGCGACAATACTGCTCCTGTCCCCACTTCAGACGCATCTACCTCAATAAAAAAGGATAGTCGTGCGTCCGGCTGTATTAGCACCCGGTCAGTCGTGAATGCCCTTTTTAGATGGCTAAAGGCCTCAAGGGCTGCAGGCGACCACTTACCCAAGTCGGCCCCCTTCTTAGTCAGTTCGGTCAGAGGTTGAGCAATAGCTGAGTAATTCCTAATGAATTTGCGGTAAAAATTTGCAAAACCTAAGAACCGCTGGAGAGCCTTGAGGTTGTCTGGTCTGACCCATTGGGAGATTGCTGCTACTTTATCAGACTCCATCTGAATCTCCGTGAGTGAGATTACATAACCAAGGAAGGATACTTGTTTAGAGCCAAATGTACATTTCTCTAGCTTGACAAAAAGTTGATACTCACGCAAACGGGTCAGGACCAACCTCAGGTGCCGCACATGTGAGTCCCAGTCAGGCGAGTACACCAGAATGTCGTCAAGATAGATGACCAGAAATACCCCCAGGAAGTCGTGGAAGACCGCGTTCATAAAACCCTGAAACACAGCGGGGGCGTTACAAAGTCCAAAAGGCATGACCAGACATTCAAAATGTCCTAACGGGGTGTTGAACGCCGTCTTCCATTCATCTCCCTCTCTAATGCGAATTAAATTGTAAGCCCCCTGCAAGTCCAGTTTGGAGAACCAGTGGGCCCCTACCACCTGATTCAACAAGTCAGGAATTAGGGGCAAGGAGCACTGGTTCTTCACAGTGATTTTATTCAAGGCTCGATAATCCACACAAGGCCTTAGGGTCCCGTCCTTCTTCTCTACAAAGAAGAGACCTGCCCCCCAGCAGGGGACCTAGACGGCCGGATATGTCGGTTGGCCAGAGCCTCCGAGACATAGGACTTAAGGGCTTCATGCTAACGGCCTGACAAATTGAAAATGGCTCCCTTAGGGATGGGACTGTCGGGAATCAGATCAATACCACAGTCCCACTCCCTATGAGGAGGCAGAGCCTTAGACAGTTTTTTGGAGAATACATCCTGAAAGTCTGACAAATACTCCGGAATGAGCACCGTATCTGCGGAGCACACAGCTATGGTAGACAGGTGATTATGACAGGATGATCCCCAATGAGTCAATTCCCGGGTGGACCAATCAAATTGGGGATTGTGCAATGCCAACCAGGGCATACCAAGCACCACATCAACCGACATTTTTTCCATAACCAGGAAAGACAGTTCTTCCGAGTGGAGGATCCCCACCGTGAACTGTATTCTTGGGGTCCTCCATCGTACCAGGCCTGTAGAGAGAGGGGTAGCATCAATACTGGTAAAATGAATTGGCGTCTTCAGCTCCACAAATTCCGCCATCAGAGAACGGACAAAACACAGACTTATCAAGTTAGCGGCTGCTCCGGAATCAATAAATACCCGCCCTGATCGGGAAAAATCCTGGAATCTAACATGACACGGTACCAAAAGTTTAGGAAGTACCTGAAGTCCTAGGCGATCCTCCCTACAATCGCCTAGGACTCGGAGTTTTCCACCGGTTCCGGCTGTGAGCGTTGAGACCTCAGTGGGCAGGTTATCACCCGATGTCCAGCTTTCCCGCAGTAGAGGCAGAGACGATGCAACAAACGGATCCGGCTTCGCTCTTTGGGGTCCAGCGGATCCACCTCCATCTGCTCGGGCACAGAGACTGGTAAGGAGGAAGAGGGACCAGGGCCACCGACCTCCCTGACTCTACGGGTCTGCCTGTCCTGTTTCCTAGACCTGAGCCTCCTATCTGCCTTCACCGTTAACTCCATAGCTTCCCCTAAGGACCCGGGAACGGGATGGGAAATTAACAGGTCTTTAACTGTGTCCGGGAGGCCCTGCAGAAAAACGTCTTTCAGAGCGCTATCGTTCCATGTCGTATCCCCCGCATAGCATCTGAAGTTGGAGCAATAATCCTCCACACAAGACGACCCCTGCCGCAGCGCCAACAACCGCAAAACCGCCAACCCTGCTCGGTCTGGTTCGTCGAAGATACCCCCCGAGTTCCTGGAAAAAGGAGTCCACGGACTGCAGGCAGGAGGAACCCTCGGGGATGGAAAAAGCCCATGTCTGGGCAGAGCCCCGCAGCAGGGACATTATCAGCCCGACCCTCTGAGCCTCCGACCCGGAAGAACGGGGACGCATCCGAAAAAACAGGCGACACGCCTGTCGGAAAACAAAAAACTTGTTCCTCTCCCCAGAAAACACCTCGGGAAGAGGGCACTTGGGTTCTGGGCTGGTTGAGGCATCCGGGCCTTGCGACACCCCCCGCTGCACCTGGGCCACCATGCGGGCGGATAAATCCTGGATCACAGGCACCAGGGCCTGCAGCTGGTTCGTGAGGGAACTGATCGCCTCCATGGCAAAACAGTTTTTTAATGGCCAGTTATTATGTTACGGCACTCTGCCCCCCGAGCGCCAGGTGGGGTGCCCTGAACTTCCCGCACCCCACTGTCCCTGCCTACTTGCCTCGGCCCTGGCTAACCCCAGGCGGACAACTGGGCGGCCGTCCCTGCACTGGCTAGGGACCTGGCGACTACCTAGATGGAACTAAACTAACCGGGGACAGAGTGCCGACAGAAGAGGCAGGTGGAACAGACCAACAGAACTTACAAGGCAGAATATGGCTGGAGATGGAGCTCACAGGCAAACTGGAAGGACACTGACTAGCAACTAGAGCAGACTGAGACAGACCTGACTAGAGGCTAACAGAACCAATAACTGGCAGTGAGCTCAGGTCACTGCCAGCCTTTTAACTTAAAGCCTCCGCCCAGGGGCGGAGAGTGGGAGGAGCCGACTCTCCCACTGTTGCATATGGAAGGTGGAGGAGAGCAGGCGGCACCCTATGGGCGGACACGCCCACGCCGCTGCACGCTGGCTGCTCCACGCCGCCGGGAGAGCCCCGACAGCAGAGCTCGGGGACGCCGGAGCCGACATCGGAGCGGCGCGCGCCGGCCGCGGGACCCAGTGCCGCCCTGCATGGTAACAGTACGCTAATACTCGAACGAGCATCAAGCTCGGCAGAGTATGTTCGCTCAGCTCTAATTACTATGCAACTTCCTACACCAATGTAAAAAACAAAATACTGCAAAAGGGACATTTTCAGCTAACAGTTCCATACACATAAGAGTCTATTATCTGGTAACTAAGGTTACACAAGTTTAATAAGTGTTTCATTATTATACACGTGTATTTTCTGGCATAAAAACGTGAGTGCAACTACAAGGCGTGTTGTTTTGACTCCACCTTGGCTTCCTTCCATAAAAAGTACCCATGCTTATTTTTTCCAAAAATTAATTTGTACTTGGATTTCTTTTAGAAAACATACAGTGTTAAGCACTCATTTGTGTCAAAATATAACTCAGTAGTCACTTGAACCTACCATGTTGGACAATCTAATTGCTTTACCCATACTCTTTCTCTAGACAGGTGATTTGCACTTGTCTGTTAAACCAATTTATAGTTGACAATGGCCATTGGAATGCTTCCAGATCAATTTTTCCAAAGACATGCCAATCATTGGACTTTGAAATTTTTATATCTGCCACAATTTTATTTCCAAGTCATCTGAACTTAAATTGTAATGTCTTTAGATACCTTAATTTATGGTTAAAAAATGACCTGTTGTTTAGATAAAGTTTTGATGTTTAACGTATTTAAAAACATTTGTGCTTTTTTCCTAATTTACTATCTCATTATTTATCTCTATAAAAAAGAATCCTGAAATCTTTCAGTTTTTATGCTCAAACTGAATCTCACAATAATCCAAGAATTTATATTCCATAGAGATGTTCTTTTAGTAATAACTAGAGATGAGCGAGCACCAAAATGCTCGAGTGCTCGTTACTTGAGTCGAACTTTCAGTGATGCTCGAGAGTTCGTTTCGAGTAACGAACCCCATTGAAGTCAATGGGCAACTCGAGCATTTTTGTATATAACTGGTGCTCCGCTAAGGTTTTCATTTGTGAAAATCTTAGCAAATCACCAAAGTCATGTAAAAAACACAGAAATGGATAGGGCAGGCAAGGAGCAACATGCAGGGCTGCATTTCGGGCTCCGAGGTCTCACTATTAAGCCACAATAGTGGCAAGAGTGAGACCCCCCCCCCCCCGCACTGTCAGCATAAAGATCGTTCTCCTCTGCCACAGCTGTAACAGCTGTGGCAGAGAAGAACGATGTTAGCCCATTGAATTCAATGGGACCGGCAATACAGCCGGCTCCATTGAAAGCAATGGGCTGCCGGCGAGCGCGGGATGAATTTTCGGGAAGGGCTTAAAAATATAAGCCCTTACCTGAAAATCATCCTAAAATGTGTAAGAAAAAAAAAAAAATGTATACTCACCTTTCCGCTGCAGCCGGAGTTCAGCCGCGTCTGGCCGGCAGTTCTCCTGAACTGCTTTCTGTAGTATTCAGCAGGTGGGGATTTAAAATCCCCGCCTGCTGAATGAGCTGCCTCTGATTGGTCACAGCCTCACCAATCAGAGGCAGCTGGATGACAGCTGAGAGCCGCCCCTGATTGGTCCCTGCGCTGAGCCAATCAGAGGCAGCACTCACTCACCCATTCATGAATTCATGAATGGGTGATTGAGAGCTGCCTCTGATAGTTGAGGCTGTGACCAATCACTGGTCACTGTTATCCGCGTTTGGACTTCCGTCTTTTATTCTGCGGCTAACTCCACTTTGTTGTTTGAAACTTATGGCTCCGTTGCTTCAACAGGCGCATACTCATTGATATCTCTGATATGTACAAATGCCAATATGGTGCTTTCCTTTTTTTTCTTCAAATTTTGAATTTTAATTGCCTCCCGCCCGAGCGTGCCCGCTCAGGAGCAGGAGGCCGCGTTTCTGCCGGGGGATTGCAGAGAGACAGCCACCCAGGCGGGACTCTACCCATTACTCTTTGGGGTGGTGCTACCTTGGATAAACCGGATACACCAGATAATCGTGAGTGTTCTATTGAAGCTACCGTCACCAGACAAAGGGATATCAGACCTGGGGGGGAGGCTGGCCATCTGCCATAGTGTTTGAACAGTAACTTTCCCAAGGAGACCAGACTTTCAGGAATGCGATATATGTCGAATTTGTCCAGCTGAGGATCTCTTCGAACTGGTGAATCTTGTTAATCTTATCTTTCCACATCTTAGTGGAAGGGGGTACTGGGCTTCCCCAATGCAGTGGGATTAGCGCTTTTGCTGCTGCCAACATAAAAACGGTGAGTTTATCTTTCAGAGGGTTAAATGACTTATTCGGTCTGTTTAAAATTATCATGTCCGGGGTTAGGTGCAGTGCTTTATTAAGGATTATTGCAATTTCGCTTTCTATTTCTGACCAAAATGGTTTAATTTTCTTACAGTTCCACCAAATATGTAGGTAACCACCTGTATTTTCCTGGCATCTCCAACATTTATCAGATTCTGAGAGTTTGTAGGTGAATAGCCATTCAGGGGTTTTGTACCATCTAGATAGAAGTTTATAATGGTTTTCTTGTAGTCTAACGCATGGGGAGACACCATAAAAAGATTTAAATATTGTTTTAAGTTCAGCGTCTGATATTTTTATGTCCAACTCTTTCTCCCATGAGGAGATATAGGTTGGTCTGCCTGAGGAGTGAGTTGTTGTGAAATTTTTGGTCAAGAGTGCGATTTTTCTGGCCTCTGTGTTTTGAGATTTTATTAACTTTTCGAAATCTGTTGTTGGTCTTGAGGACAAATGATCTCTTTTAAAATTAGCGATAGTGTTCGCAATGTGGGCAATGTGTAGGTCTTGCAGCTTCGTTTGTATGCTTAAGGAGGTAATTATGGCATTAGGTTCCTCATGTATCATGTTTTGTAAGTCGTGGATTGATCGTCCGTCGAAGATATTCCAGAGGTTCTCTGGTGTCCAGGACTTAGGATGCTTGGTGATGTATGGGAGTAAGCTTAATGGTGTACAAGAGGATGGCGGGGGTACTAATTCATGGGATAGGGAGTCCCAGGTCTCGCAGATGCCCCTCAGCAGGATACTGAAATCTTTGGAACGGTATGTTTTGGGGGAGGGAAGCCACAGGTCCCTAATGAGGTTATTGCCATATGTCAGTAGTAAGATTTTCCTTAATTTATGATTTTTTGTCGGGGCTATTATTTCTAACCATCTATTCAGGTTAATTGCCTTATAGTATTCTAGAATATTGGGAAGGCCCACTCCTCCATATTGTCTTCTCTTGGACATTAGTGAGTATGCTAGTCGAGGG
Source organism: Eleutherodactylus coqui (assembly GCF_035609145.1). Lineage (NCBI taxonomy): Eukaryota > Metazoa > Chordata > Amphibia > Anura > Eleutherodactylidae > Eleutherodactylus > Eleutherodactylus coqui. The sequence continues at coordinate 133,660,638 of NC_089837.1, read as the reverse complement.
CGTTTGTATTTCCAGAAGAAGCTTGAGAATTGTGAGTTGATTTTCTTGAAAAAGGATTTGGGTATGTGTATTGGTAGCATTTGTAGTTTGTATAGAATCTTGGGCAATATGTATGTTTTAATGAGATTTTTTCTCCCAAACCAGGAAATGATGGGTAAATTGTATGAGGTCAGGAGTGATGCGATTTCCGTTAATAACAGCCCTAAATTGCTCTCATAGAGTTTTGTTAGGTTGTTAGTGATCTTGATGCCTAGATATTCTATGGAGTGTTCTGCCCAGACATATGGGGAGGATTTCTTTACCTCTGCTGCTCTGTGGGGGGGGGGGGGGGGTAGAGATATATTCAGTGTAACTGATTTGTTTTTGTTAACTTTGAAATTGGAGAGACTACCATAGTCATCTAGCAGGCGGTTCAAACTAATGAGGGCTTGTGTAGGGTTCGTGATCAAGAATAACACATCATCTGCGAATGCGGCAGAATGTATACATTTGTCTCCTATTTCTAGTCCTCGAATCTCTGGGTTTTGTCTAACCGCCTGAAGCAGAATTTCTAAAGTGAGGATAAAAAGTGTTGGGGAAAGTGGGCAGCCCTGGCGTGTGCCGTTTGTTATATTAAAAGGTAGAGACCGAATCTCATTTATTTTTATTCTTGCGTTCGGTTTTGCGTAAAGGGAGAAGATGGCTTCAATGAATTGGGGTGGGAAGTTAAATTTGTGGAGAACCGCTCTCATGAATGTCCAATCAACGCGGTTGAACGCTTTTTCAGCGTCTATCCCCAGAAATATTAGGCGGGTATTCTTTTTCTTGGCGTATTGTATAGAGTGTAGGAGTATTGCGGAGTTATCCTTTCCCTCTCTACCTTTTACAAAACCCGTCTGTTTGTTGGATATTAATTTGGGGATAATTCTGCTCAAGCGGTTAGCTATTAATTTGGCCCAGATTTTTATATCAACATTTAATAAAGAAATTGGTCGGAAGTTATTACATTGAGTTGGGTCTTTGCCTTCCTTATGTATTAAGGTGATATGGGCTTCCTGTGATTGTCTGGGGAGTGAGTCACCTTTCATAATTGCATTTAATGTAGTTCTAAGGTGGGGTTCCAATATGTGTTGTAACGTTTTGTAATAACCTGTTGTGAGGCCATCAGGACCTATGCTCTTGCCATTTGGGAAGCTATTTATAATCTCTATTAGTTCGTCTTGGCTCACCGGGGTCAATAGATCTCCGGCTTCTTCCGAGTTAATTTTGGGAAGTGTGAGGTTTTTAAGAAATGCTTCCATGTTTTTGTGTTTGTTTTCGCGGTCTGTTTGTGAGAGTTTTTCATCGAGGTTGTAAAGATTTGTGTAATATTTGTGGAATTCTGTCGCAATATCTTGGGATGATGTGGCTTTCCCTCCTGAGTCTTTTTTGATTTCTTTAATATGCGCCTTTTCTCTCGCTTTTTTTTTTATAAGCGTTGACATCAGTTTGCCACCTTTGTCTCCATGGGCGTAAATCTTTTACCTATAGTTTACCGAGAAGTTGGCGAACTTTTGGTCAAGTAGTGTCTTTAATTGATCTCTAAGTGAGTTCAATTCGGTTTGTGCTTTCTCTACTGCTGAAAGTTTTCTTTTTTGCTCTAAGGACGTAATTTTCATTAATAGATCGTCTATTTTCTTTTGTTTCTGTTTCTTTAGTTTTGAGCCCAGGGATATGAAGAGGCCTCTAACGTATACCTTATGTGTTTCCCAGATTATGGGGGCATTTATATTATCTTTTGTGTTAATCTCGAAGAATTCGGTTAAATCCTTTATTAACTCTTGTTTATGTTCCTCCTCTCTCAGAATCGACTCGTTTATGAGCCATCTCCATTCCTCTAGGTTTTTGAATAGTATATTTAAGCAGGTATGCATCGGGGCGTGGTCTGAAATTGTTATGCTATCTATTTGGGAGCGATGTATTGCTTTTAGGAGTTTGTTTGATACAAAAATGTAGTCGAGTCTCTGATATGAGGTGTGCACTTGCGAGTAGAAAGTATAGTCTTTTTCTACCAGGTGGCTGTATCTCCATGAATCTATTAAATTTAATTCCTGCAGGGCTGAGTGGACTTTTTTTTAAGGCTCTCTGCGAGACCTGGGACCTTCCCCTTGATGTGTCTAGTAATGGGTTAAGTGTAATATTGAGGTCTCCGCCTAAGATTATATGCCCTACTGCGAAGGACCTTAGTGTAAGTAAAGCATCCGTTAGCCACTTAGTTTGATTAGTGTTGGGTACATATATGTTGGCTAAGGTATAATGGGCGCCCCCTAAAGTGCCTTTTATAAAAATAAAATGTCCTTCTGTATCAGTGAGTTGTTTATCACTCTGGAAGGGGAGGTCTTTGTGAATGGCAATAGATACTCCCTTGGAAGCTGAAGTCGGGTTACAGCTGTGGAACCATTCTGAGAAATAGTTTTTCGGGAGAGCTGGAATCTTATTACTTTTAAAGTGAGTCTCTTGGAGAAATGCGATTTTCGTTTTATTCTTCCTTAGCCATAGCATGTGATGTCTTTTGTTTGGTGAATTCAGTCCTTTAGTGTTGAAAGTTGTGACAGTTGCATTTACTATTTGAGGAGATGGATTTGCTTTTTGTTGTTTCTGTTTTTGTTGTGGAGGTAGGTTATTTTGTTGATTATGTGGAGTGTCAGTTCTGACGGGATATCTTGTAGTCATATTAGTGGTGTCTGTTTCCTTATGGATATACGTAGAGTGTGGAAAAGGGTGGGGGAAATAAGGGAGGTGAGTCGGTTAAAGGGAAAACTGCGGTTAACGTAGGTTTCTTGACCGGATAAATGGTGTTCGGTCAACTATTAAGTGAACTGGAGGTATTGTTGTGTGGATCAGATCAGAAGCACCCCGACAACTTCCCCAAGCGGTACTCTCTTGTCAGTGTCTCTCTCATCTAAGAACTGCCCTCGGGGGAGGGCAAACTCAAGAGTTTTGTGTGTAGTAGACTCACTCACATGTGTGGCTCCCCCCGGCAGCGCGAGGCCGTGTGTTGTCCTTAACCCTGCTTGTACCGTCATGGGATTCCTTTCTTCCCTTTGGCCCGGCTTGTCTTCTTGCTGTGTAAGCCAGGGTGTTATGACCTGTGCATGGGCGAACCAGAACAGGAACAGGAGAAGGCAGAAGAGAGGAGGGAGGGAGAGGCACATTAACATAAACAACAACCAGTGCAAATGCTCCCTTCGCTCCTACTACATCACAGTCAGTTTAAGAGACCCATTATGACCAAAAAACTTATAGGCTATGCTTATCTATTCTATTTTCTATGGTGTGGGACTCTTGGGTAGGGAGGGACCAAGGAGGTCGACCCCCGTATGACCCCCAGGGCCCCAACACACCCCAGGCCCCACCTCTTTAATATAAGCCCAACCTCAGTATGTAGATCCTAGCTATTTAAATCTAGTAACAGTCGTCGAACACTTGGTCACCCTAGAGTCTCTTCTTTTGAGCCTGAGGTTCCCTCCTTCTCCGTATGCTGGTGTCAGCCTGTGGAGGTTAGTCAGAGCGAGGTCCCTTTCTAGATTACGTGAGTCATGTGAGAAAGGGTCCATAGGGGAACTCGGTATTTATGCTCCCAACGTCACAGGCTGCATACAGATTGTCACTTAAATCAAGGGGTTCAAAGGTCTCATAACTGTGCCTTTCTCTCCTTAGTCCAATGCGCTGTTCCCCCGAGAGGATGCCACACCGCGAGAGGAGTCTCTTTTCCTATGATGTTGCTTTTGTGCCGTATTTCTTGCTCTTTGGTGATTTATACTTTGTGATTGTTCTCCAAGGCTCTACCTCTGGAAGTGGAGGTATAGTTAGGTCGTATTGTGTCGGCAACCAAGACGGTATTTCGATTGGATCTATTTTCAGATGTTGCCAGATCGATTCGAGATCTTCTGGCGTTCTGACTGTCATTCTGCGCCCTGCATCATTGATTGCTAGACCAAACGGGAATAGCGAAGAGTATTGGATTCCTTTGGACTTCAGGGCTTCCAGTAATGGTCGTAGTAAACGCCTTTTCGCTAGAGTGGAGGGTGCAATGTCCTGGAAGAATTGTATTGGCACGTCATTGTATTTAAACAACTGACGAGTTCTTGTGGCGTTTAGTATGGCACTTGTATCTGTGAATGAAAGCAGTTCACAAATTACGTCTCTTGGCCGGTCTCCATCTTTAGGCTTGGGTCTAATTGCCCTATGCATTCTCTCGATTTGAATTTGTGCTGCCCTCTCTTCTCCCAGTAAATCTGTGAAGAGTTCTCCAGCCACTTTGCGTAAGGATTCTGCTGCCCAAGATTCCGGGAGACCTTTTATTCGGATGTTGCAGCGCCTGCTGCGATTCTCTTGGTCCTCAATTAAAGTGAGCGCTCTATCCAGGTATGATCGGTGGACCTCTACTACCTGTGTGGTGGCTTTTGCATGTTTGATGATAGCTGAGCACGATCCCTCTAAGTCCTCCACTCTGTGGCTGATTTGTTGTAGCTCAGATTTAATGTCCGCAAGTTCTGACATTATTGGTTGAGTGACCTTAAGAAGTGCTTTTTGTAGGAATGATTTAGAGATTTGGAAACCGAGGTCACATTCTTCTTCTTCTATATCACTATACTGGGTCGCTTGGTCTGGAATGTTTTGTGATGGATGAGGTTTTGCCAGTGCGCTTGGGGATTGTGAACTTTTTCTTTTAAGGAATTTCTGCATATCTGCTTGATTTTTTTTGTCTTCTCGGTGTGTCTGGCGGATCGCAGCTACGTTCTCTGTTGCCTTTCACCATTTTGTGCAGTAGTAAAAGATGCGTAGGGGTATATCTAGCAATTTAGGAGAGCCTTGGTAAATAGCTCGTGATGTGTCTCGCGTGGCGGGTCAGGGTGCAACGTCCTCCACACTATTTAGAAATCAGTCCATCATCTTTATGGGCTCTCAGCCGCTCAAGAGCAAAAGGTGTTGCATGAGGACCGAAAAATTTGTGTTGTAAAGTTGAGGCAGACTTACATCTGAAGTCCTTAAATATTGTGTCTACTGAAGATCTGTATGGCACAGTTCCGAAAAAATTAGAGCTATGCTCTTGAGAGGGTTGCTGCTTCACTATAACTCCGATAGCAGTCTCTGAACGAATTATATTGTGAAGTGGCAGAAGATTATTAAGAAGATGTAGTAGAAACAGACTTGTGACTAAAGTCCTCAAAAATTGTATGAATTTTGGAGCTGGGTGAACCAGCTCCTGAAAAATTAGGGCGGCGCCCTTTCAACAGCTTCTGCTTTTTTTTTCGATTAAGCAGCTTAACAGTTTGAGTTATCTGCTCCTTAGGTCAATTTTCTCCACTCCCTTTCACGACTGCAGGGCTGGTGAGGGGGGAGAGGAGGGGGGGGGGAGATGGCGGAGCGTTCTGGTGGGAGAATGGGCTTGATGGCGGTGAACAGGGAGGCGAGATGAAGTGGACGCTCCCATAGCTCTGGAGGGGCTGCCCGCTATGCACAAGGGCTTTCTAAGATCACTGTCACTCACTGTTCGTGTGGTGGCTGCAGCTCTCCTCCGTGTCGACTGTCGCTGCTCCCACACGTGGGACCGTCCGTAGAGGGTATCCCGAGCGATTCGCTGGTATGCTCTGTGGAGTCTCAAGAGTTAGTAAGGTCCCCCTTGAGCGCTTTCTGCTATCTACCCTTAGGGCGCCCACCCACTGGCGTTTTTTTACCTGCGTTTTGCGTTTTTCCTGCACAGGCATAGAGATAACATGTGTTCCTGTCCACTGGCATTTTTTTTGCGTTGCGTTGCGTTTTTTAACATAGGAACTGTCAGTTGCATATGTGTCCTTATTTTTCTCCTAATGCACCCATGAATGTCAATGGAAATTAACGGAAAAGCCGCGAAAACGCCGCAAAAAACGCACAGAAAAATCACGGAAAACGCAAACGCCAGTGGGTGGGCGCCCTTAGAGGGAAAAGATGGTGGTGCTGTTTTGGCAGGAAAACTAGCTCTTGGGAGGGGGGGGGAGAGAGAGAGAAAATGGAGGGGATGCAGGAGGCACTTGTAAGGGCGATCTTTGCCCTTCACCTCAATATGGGGCAGTCAGGTAACTGGCGACAGGCCGAGTGTACCGCTTCTCTTGCCGGCTCTCCAGCTCCAACCTCCCCACCTCTGCTGTCACGCTCACCCGGCCGGTCGACTTCTCCTGTGGCTCTGGTAAGGCCGGGTGTTCGCTCCGCCGGTGAGTGCTTCTTTCTTTCTCCTGCTCTTCCGCTCGCTCCGGAGAGTGGGATCGCTGCTTCACTCTGCTTTTTTTTTTGTTTCGGTTGAGCGGAGCGCTCCTCCGAGCGGTGTGCCTCCTCTCACCTAGAACTTATGGCCGCGGCTTGTCCCCGGAGCTAGGTCCTGATATACAGGAATTGTCAAGTCCGGTGCCGGGTCTCTCACGAAGGTATCCTAGCCTGCAGGGATGGTAGATGAAAATCAGACGTGTCCCCTGAGGGTCTTGAAGTGCCAGGAGAAGGATAAGAGATAGTAAATCTCTATTCTGGCTGAGGAGCCCTGAGTCAGTGCGACCGTCCGCTCTGCAGGTTAGGCCACGCCCCTCGGGAACACCTTTCTGATATAAACTTCCTTTTCCCGAACATTAGGAACCAAGTTGGATGAGTTTTTTTGTAATCTAGCAAGTTTTCTGTGACATTGTGACATTCTTGCTATGGTACAACCATGCCATTCTTGAAGAGCGTTTGTTCTGTATTACTAAAAATTAGACTGGAACTGTAATTACCAAGTTGGGTCTGGGGCCATTATGTGAATTGCTGCAATAGTTTATACAGCATGCACTTCACACATGTTCACAGTTAAGGGAGGTCAGGGTCTGTGAAAGGTAAGCTTGAACTTTATATCTCAAAAAAGATATAAAAGGCTCACCATCATCCTAGGCTTTAGGAAACCACTGCTCCTTGAGATCTCTGTGTGGAGTCTTGGCCAGCTGCACGTCTCAGGAGCAACAGACAACAAATCCAATGTGTAATAAAGTTGCCAGCTTCCACACAAGATTTCTCCTTTAAATCTTTATTTCAAATATTCAACATCAGACACATGTTAAAAGACACATGCCTTTGCTAGCATGTTGCTAACATGTTTTCTGCAGTCTCAGCTGCCTTTTTCAAAGCCTTGCAGCACACAGCTTTAGGGACACTATAACCCATATAGGCTCCGGGTTACTCCCCTCAAGGTGGTTGGTGCAGTGCCGTAAGTAGCGTGTGGCAGAGGGTGGCATCTCAAAGACACATAGTAGCACAGTAAATTAAGCTTTATTGCCTGTAGTTATCCTGGTGCATCCTGATTAGATTTAAGGGCCACGCTGGTAAGTTATGTCATGTGTGTTTGATAAATTTATTGAATTCAAACAACTGTATCTTACTCAGAACCCCCTCTTACAAACTTATACATACAAATAATTTATTTTTTTATGTAACCCCTTAAAGAGCAAGCCTGTTTGCGCCTTAATGACCAGGGCAAATTTTGGAAATCTGGCATGTGTCACTTTAATGTAGAATAACTCTGTAAAGGTTTCACACATCCAAATAATCCTGTTATTTTGTCACATGTTGTACTTTATTCAGGTAAAAGTAGACAAGATATGATTTGAGTATAGTTATTAAAAACACCAAAATTGAGGAACATTTTTTAAATTTGCCATTTTTTTCACTTGCAGTATGTCAAATACGTACATACATATTGTACAAATTTTTTTTTCAAGTATATATTTCCAATTGTTTACTTGATTTTGGAAGCACATGTGAAGAATTTTGAACGTTTCTGAGCAATTTGGGAGACTTACTAATTTTATGTTTTTTTTTAATCTAACGTATATTGTTTTTAAGTTTCATTTTTATTTAATTTATAATTTTTCATTTATATACATGGTATTAATGAGTAAATTAAATAAATAATTTGATAATTTATTTATGTAATAGATTCATGTAAGGGTACTTTCACATGTAGCAGAATTGGTACAGATTTTTCACTGGTGCGGATTTTTAGGTGGATCCAAAACAGACTTCCCTCTTACATTTGAAAGGTTAAATTCAGCTGCAAATCCATGTTAAAATTCTTACCAAAATCCACTACATGGGAAAGTGTCCTTAAAAATGTAATTTATTTCTAGATAAATTATTATTAAATGACTGCTACACAAAACAATCACCTACACTAACTAAATAGTATAGATTATTGTAATAGAAAGCGTTAATGTGGGGTTACTGTGTGTAAGGGGTTAATGTCAAGATAAGGAGAGCCTAGACAGTTTTTATGACAGTCTAATTAGCTACTAAAGAGTTAATGCAGGCAGAGCGGATACCGGGATATATGCAAACAGCTGCTTTGTTCTCAGTGCTTTCAGGTGGTGTCCCTCTGAGAACTGCCAGTGGGATACCAGCTGAAAGAATGCTATCACCACCGCTCGCTGAGATATCAGCATGCGGCGCTGATGAGAGTCATTCCTCATTTCTAGCTGGCTAGAAATGAGCGATGAACGAAAAGTACACAAACAGTGCACGATGGCCACGCGTTAAACGCAACGATTATCGCTCAAAAGACGGCTTTTGAGTGAATTTTGAGCGATAATTGTCGTGTCTAAATAGGCCTTTAGGGGGTTTAATAAACAATGTGTTCTTGCTTTTTTTCAAGGCAATTACTCTATAAAACTGCATTTATAAAAATCTCCACAGATGTTTCTTGAGGAAGACACAGGGAAGAATAAGTGTTGTTTCATATCTCTAGCCACAATAGTAAGGGACCTTTAGTGTTACTTGAAATCTAATAAACCTATTTAAATATTAATATAAAATGGATTACATTCCTCTCTCAATCTTGGGACTTTGAACGAGCTATTAATATGTTGTTTGATAATGCAGTTAATCATCTTAGGAATGGAGTCATTAGCTATTATCCATATAGTAATGATACTCTGGGCAAAAGCACACATTTCAATAAATATGGGTGCACACAAAGATCTCTCTAAGCTAGGCAAACTTAAAATGAAATATAATTTAATTTATTGTGAATTCCTTAAATGGGCATTCTAGTTCTGCTATTCATTGTCACTTTTAGCACTGAATTTTGTGCCTCCGCTAGCATATACAAGTCATTTGAAACTACCTGGCTGAGCAGTTTAGATTTGGTCCTTTTAAGCTGCCTCTACCCAATCTATAGGGGGTTTTGGAGCTAGCTGTTTAATAGTGCAAGGGATATAGGAGCTCTGTTTAACTCTAACAACTGAGCTCTCCTTTATATTCATTCTTAAGGGCCTTATCATCTGGACCCTTAGGCATTTATCCTTGCTACAGCATTAGGACCTCATCTAGACCTATTTTCTAATTTATATTAACCAAGCATTTATCCTGATGCTTGATAGTGTATCCTTACTGGTAGTCACTACTGCCATATTCAGACTTTAAATCTCTGTCTGAAATTAAGGGGAGCGACTCAGGCCCCTATTCAGTCATTTTTCTTATATCCTTGACCACCTGGTTCCTGAAGAGTTGCAGGCCCAACTAAAATGCATTGAACCATACAAACCACATTTGAATTTTCCTATACAGTTCAGTTGATCTTCCCCATATAGGAGGTTTTTCACTGAACTGTACTTACACTTCCGAACATCAGGATATGACCTTTACGTTTAGGCTAAAATTATAAATATTCTGTCCAGTTAACCAGTCCACAAGACTCTACACCTACAGTTGGTCTGAGCATCATCATCTCACTACAACTGGGACTGAGTTTAGATACTACTGGAAGTTGATGACTTTTTTCTATGGGATCTCCATTCAAAAATTAAAAATAAATTCAGTCTGATACTCGAGACTAATTTATATAGTCCCATATAGAACCTTCTTATTGGATTATTGTCACATATATGAGTATATCCGTAATTTTGTCTTTTTTCTTTATTTTTGGTTTGTTTAAAGGCCCAGTGTTTTAAATATATACCAATAAAAATTGATTTTAGGGATCTTCTGTGATTAGGGCTTTAATTATTAAGTTCCCTCTGCCTCAGTGGATTTCTCTGCAAATATCAAAGCAGACCAAGCCTGAATGGCAGCACAGGAAGGCCATATACCTCCATAGCTAGTGTTAAGCGAACTCAAACAGTTAAACTCTGTTTTGAGTGGAACTTTGCTGAAAGTTTGTTTCAGTGCGAACCTGAACCTCAGGAGGGTTCATCTCCACCGAACCCACTAAAATAGTTTCTCCTTCTTCCCAGTTTTAGAAATATTGGTGAAATTCAGGTTCGGTTTGAATTAATTAGGACTAAACTGTTTGCCCAAATTCGACAAACCAGCTGAAACAAACTTTTGAAAATTCGCTTATCACTCTCCATAACATAAAGACTCTGTACACACAGGTTTGCTATGTACATGGGGCCAAAGGGGTTCAGACACCTTCAAATATACTGCATCAAACCTGTACAATCTTTTTAATTCAGAGGTAATCTAAATGTTTACACCTGTAAAAAACATGATCAGGGTATTAAATAGTAGTAGCATATAATGTTACAGAAAACCTGAGACGTGTATAAGATACACTGTCCCCATTAGCCTATATACCAGTTAATTGGTCCTTGCTTTGTATTAGTATATAAATTTGACATAACAAGCTACAGTACTTATCTTAATATTTAATATGAATGGAAAAAGCACACTACAGAAAAAAATAAATTGTTGTTCTTGCTATGGCACACTTAACTAATAAAATCAAGTACGGTAGCACTGAGAGAACACCTTGTGTCACTTTGGGAAACCAAAACTTCAATTACTCACACATTAGTGATAAGATTCTAAAATACACAGCAATTACAAAAGCCACCTGTTTTTCAAGATGGTAGGTGAAATCCATGGAGACACCACTTATGGTAACATTTTTCAAATGTAAGCCTGGAGGAGCACCTGGGGAGAAGACATTAGCTTAAGAAGTGGATTTATGTAGATTGCACAAAGGTGTAGTGATATGCTGCTTTCCTTGTGTCATGATTTTCAAGTCAGGATTTTTTTTAAGGAATTAGAGCTGCTTTTCAGGACAAAAGGAATAAAGCTTTGCTGATAGATGGGATAATTGTCAATTATTCAATCCCATTTGCAATGAAAAAAAATCATGGTCTTCTTTAGTAACTGAACTACAATGTTCTGCCGTTTTACCTTGTTAGTCATATAAAATGTAAAGAGCAACCAAAGTTGTTGTTAGAAAAATATGTATGTGCCAAGGTAAATTATACCATAGGAAAACTCCATGTGGTTATTGTGAGGGCTGTAGAATTGGAGGGGAACTTATGCTTCTCAGAATGTGGCCCAGTTTGCTTTTTGTCATAGAGCCTCCTTTCATCCACGTTGTTTCTAAATATGTGCAGTTCCACAACTGAGTGAAATAATCGGGGCAAAACTTAAACTCCAAGAGCATTGTATCATCATCAAATATCTAAACCTAGTTTATTATCAGAGTGCTATTCATAAATATCAGTACAATTAGCATAAGTATTTAATTTTTTTTAAAGGATTAGCTTCCCGAGGCTCCTCTACCCACTGCAGACAATACCACTCTTACTTCAAAGGCGAGACCTGGGGAAACTGCACACGGCTTTTGGGGCCTTTGTGTGGTCACAAAAAGGATGAGGATGAGGACTCAATTTTCCAGACATTCAGTTATATAATGCGCCAAGCCTAATGAGACACTCTCTGGATTGGCTACGGGGCTCCGATGACTATTCGAATTCCAACCTAGAAGCAGAACTGTTTACCCCATGGAGTTTGAATGCCCTATTACACACAAGTTACACTAATCTTCCAATAGAATGTAAACACTGTATAATGGCAAAAGACCCCATAACATACGGACTGCCATTTAAAATCTCCAAATACATGGACTTGTGGCATCACCCAGAATTTAAAGAGGGGATTATGAAAGTTCACCATCTCTTTCACCCAGAGTACCCTAGATACAAGACTTTTAAAGAAATATGCAATGAATATAGTTTACCTTTGTCCTACTTTCTGCAATTCGCACAAGTACATAACTTCCTGCAGGGTAGACTAGCTGATGCAGCAAAGGAAGCAGTACTTATGGATTTGACAAGTCTCAGAATTCCAAAGGTCCGGCCGGCTAGGCTACAAGCGTTTCCTAGATGCTGTCGACCAAAATCCAATTTTTAACATGGCATATGGCCCTAAGATCCAAAAATACTGGGTGGGGGCTCAAAAGCTGATACAAGACATGGGGGGAAGGGGGGGCAGCTCCTACTGCTGACACCACAGGTATTCATAGTCCATCAACTACCTGATCAGACGAGAAGAGCCGAAATAATCCACACTATTTTATTGATCAGCAAGAGGTGCCTCTTGAACAACTGGCTGCTGGCTAAACCCCTGAGATTAAATGATATTATACAACAATGAAAACATCTCCTAAAAAGGGAAAGAGTTGAAATAGAGAGACAAGTGGAGTCCCAAGCCCCAAAATTCTTCAAAAAGTGGAGGGACTTAATAGAAAAATTTCTTGGCCCTAAGAAATTAAGGAGTGTACGAGCCAATTCAGCAATACAATGTGGTATTACAGTCAGGGAGACATGAATCAGCTGGGACTTTCAAAGATTACTTAACAAGATGTGTGGGGGGGGGGGAAGGGGAGACACTGGGGAGTACACTGTGGGTTAGTTTTTTAGTTTAAAAGTTTAAATGTTACGGTTATACATTTGTGTACTATTTCTACAACATGGTATTAAGATCATTGGAGGTTAGGGAAGGGGGGATAATGGGACAAATAAAAAATGGAAGGTATATGCATGGGCAAGGTAAAGCTGTATACGTGGAAAACACTAACCTGGAAAGCCTATGTAGATATACAGAGGCGAAGTCGCTATTGTAATAGAAACGTGTATTATATAACCAAGATTTTCTGTAACCACTATGACCTGCTCATGTATGTTCTCCTTCAATGCCAATAAAAAAGGGTTTTTTTTGGTAGTGCTGCAGATGTTGAAAGGGGTCGTACAAAAGTGCACCAATCTCCGGAAGCTATTTACTTGATAGAATATGCAATACAAAGAAAGAACCATATGAGTCGCTGTTATAAAAGAACAACTGAGCATGTCAGCATGGCTAACCAATCAGCAAGGGAGGTTATACCACCAGATAATGGTCTTGGTAACTAAAAAACAATTGAGAAAGTTCCGGAGCTTTCTTGGATTCAGACAATATTAAATGCAGAGCAGAGACCCACGTGTGAGTTAGAGGAAACTACTACCTCAGGTATCTTCTTAGATAAGGGCATCAGCCCAAAATAGAGAAATGCATTGCAAAATTGGCAACACGCAGCAAATAGCACTATATAACACTGTGAAAACAAATAACATGGAGTGGAAAATATAAATTATAAGTGAAGTTAGTAAGATATTGAAGTCATAGAGGAATATCACCTCATTGAAAATGTTATGGGTAAACCTGTGCATATATTTAAAAGTTACAAATAGAGGGGTGGTGACTCAATACAAAAAGACTGCTATACTTGTAAAGAGTACCAACTGATTTGAACACTGTATTTGTGGGACCAATAAATCATTTAGTCTTGGCTCTGTGGATCTTTGTGCATGTTTAAAGTGCACCAGGCCTATAGCCATTAGGAGGTGCAAAGCCTCCTAATAACATCACTGAATGGCTGTGATTGGCTCATCGAGCACCGGCTGTGATTGGCTGCCAGCGCTCGATTAGCCAATCACAGCGCTCGCTTCTGCTGGAGGAGGAGGATCCAAAGCCCTGTCGCTAGCAGAAGGCATCTGTGAGACGAGGAGGATGCCGCGCTGCCATGGGACACCAGGACACCATCGGGAGGCATCAGGATGCTGCGGACAAGGTAAAATAGGACATTGTGCCCTTTTTGGGGCAAAAAAATATAAGACAGTGTCTTATTTTGGGGGAAGCACGGTAGCCTTATATAGCTACATAATCATCCTGAAGAATATCCTAACAAAGCTAGCCCATATTACAGAATTACTTTCCTACTCAATCGTTACTTTGAGTTCCACGTTGCACAGCTGCAAAAACACCTACTGAAAAAATATTTTTATATAAAATAAAAAACTGTGTACCTGCATTTAAGCTAATATGAGTAATACATGCAGGTTTAAATAAGGTTCAACAAGGCATACTGGCTAGATTCTTAGTTGACATGTGGTCTGCATGCCAATTTCCAGCCATGATCGAAAAAAATATAGAAAAAAAATTAAAAAAAGGATTATAATCAATAAATATATAAAACTACAATGAAGAGGACAACTTACCCGCAGAAACCTTGAATTCCACATTTAAAACTTTTAGCTTGAGGGCAGAGGTGTAGCTTGAAGCTTCCGGGCCCCAATGTAAAATCTGTAACATGTGTGGTGCAAATATAATTGGCTATATGTAGCCCTCCATTTTGTTTTCATTTGTTATACATTTGTGTTCAATGTATAAATTACAAGGATTGTATAACTGAGTCTAAGGCCCCATTTAGACGGGATGAATGTCCGGCAAACGATGCCCGACACTCATCCCTGCACATGCACGCTCCCGCTCGGGATCTTGAATCACTGTCTCTCAGCAGGCCGGTGGGAGCAGATTTCAGTTCTCACTCCCCCCCCCCCGCCCCTCTCCATAGCCTTTCTCTACATACAGATGTAGCATGCACCAAACTAATGTTTGGCGCACTAGATCTGTTTATTTTATGCACTGAAAGATAGTTCAGCACATTACACTATTTGCATAGCCATCAAGAGTTAATGATTTTTGGCTATGCAAATAGCGTAGGCACGCACTGTTAACAATGTAGCGCACCACAAAATTCAATTTAATATGTTCCGTATCTGTATTTTAGAAATGTGGCTATGATCCAAGATCATAACTCATAATTCCCTTTGCTTATGACCAAAGTCTGTGAAATGTTTAAGGCCTGGAAGGTCTAATCGCTTTCCACTTATTGGTTATCTAAAATTATTCATTCAACTTTAAGGTCCATCAATGTAAAGGAGTTTACATGGACACCAGAGTAATCAGATACCTCGGTTTAACTCACAAATCAGAAAATGGTTGATCTTAAACTCCTGTTGTGTAATTGGATGTCTAAAAATTCCCCCTTTATTGTTCTATGTGCAATTTGTGCAACTGAAACAGGAAAACCAACCCATCCTTTTAAGGATTAGCGGCCTTTACAGGTGTTTTGACCAACTTGTTTCTAAGCTTTTGTGTGCATCTGTAAGACATAAGTGGTTTTGTTTGGAATTGTTACTCAATGTGTATTTAGTTGTTCCCGACCACAGATGAATGTTTATTGAGATTTTTTGATAAAATTAATACTACATTTATTAAAGGTAGATGCAAAAGATATTCTACAAGTTTAATTCTGGTTACCACTAAAATACAGTGTCTGTTTCCTATTCAACACTATAAATAGAGATGAGCGAATGTACTCGGATAAGCACTACTCGTCCGAGTAATGTGCCTTATCCGAGTATCGCTGTACTCGTCTTGAAAGATTCGGGGAGCGCCGCGGAGCGGGGAGCTGCAGGGGAGAGCGGGGAGGAACGGAGGGGAGATCTTTCTCTCCTTCTCTCCCGCCCGCTCTCCCCTGCTCCCCGCCGCAACTCACCTGTCAGCAGCGGCGCTCCCCGAATCTTTTAAGACGAGCACAGCGATACTCGGATAAAGCACATTACTCGGACGAGTAGTGCTTATCCGAGTACGTTCGCTCATCTCTAACTATAAACTTTTGTTGATGTGATGTAACAATTTTAGGAGAATACTCTATCTGATGAAAGATATAAACCATGGTGTCCAAGGATTTATGTAAGGCATTGTCACAGTCCACAATCCTCCTTATCGTAAGAATTTGGCTATAGGGAAGGGGTATGAATATGTTTTTCAGATGCCAACTACAATAGCAGAGAAAAGTATTATGATCAGTGCTCTTTGTATACAGTTTTGTACGCAAAATGTTTTTTAAAGAAATAAGGAACTGCATAGTATCAGAGGTGTAATTAAATGTAAATTTGATCCCTGCTGGCATCATCAGGAATGCCACCTGAGCTTTCTTATCCTGGTCTGATAAGACCAAAATCAGCAGAAAATAGAGATAAACACAGTATTAGGCCTTGTTCACACGAGTGTGGTTTTAGCGCTGTATAGGCACATGAAAAGATCATGGCTATACTGCACTAAAAAGCACGTGAATAGGTGATTTCCAGCTATTAAATCTTGAGCTTAATTAGCTGTGAAATTGTCTGTTCACACAATGGGGAGCTGCATGGTGCGTGTTATCAAGCTCCCATAGAAGTCTATGGAAACTCCCACGCATTACACACCAGAGACAGGTCACGTCCTATGTTTTCACGCACCACGGACCTTAGATGTGAGCTTTGCAGTGGCATGTTCTATCTTTGGTAGGTGCAAGTATTTTGCTCTTCTAAAATTCCTTCATGTGAACGTTTCTATAGGAAACCATTGGTTGTATTAGACACTATCTTTTAACGCGCCTTTACTGTGCTAGAACCACACTCATGTGAATGAGGCCTTATGCAAAATGATATGTAAAATATCCATGTAGAATTGCTGTGAAATATTGTGATAGATATATTTGTTAGATATCTATCTATCTAACTAGCTATCTACCTATCTATTTCATATCTATCTATCTATCTATCTATCTATCTATCTATCTATCTATCCATCCATCCATCCACCTATCTATCTATCTATTAGAGATGAGCGAACGTACTCGTAATGAGTACTTACGCACCCGAGTACCGCCATTTTCGAGTACTTCAGTACTCGGGCGTAAAGATTCGGGGGGCGCCGGGGGGCGGGGAGAGGCGCGGTGGTGCGGGGGGGAGCAGCGGGGAACAGGGGGGAGCCCTCTCTCTCTCCCTCTCCCCCCCACTCCCCACTGCTACCCCCCGTGCCGCCACGGCGCCCCCCGAATCTTTACGCGCGAGTACCGCTGTACTCGAAAATGGCGGTGCTCGGGTGCGTAAGTACTCATTACGAGTACGTTCGCTCATCTCTACTATCTATCTATCTATCTATCTATCTATCTAACTAGCTATCTAACTAGCTATCCACCTATCTATTTCATATCTATCTATCTCTAATCCTTGGTATTATAAGGATTTCCTGGCAAAGGTCAAATGCAATATTTATTATCATTTGTTTAAATACAGAATGATTTTTGCCTAATAAATGAAATATCTGAATCAATTTATTTCAATTTTAATAAGAAGACTGTATAAAAATGAGCTATCCCTTTCAATAGTAAGTCTACCATTGTAGATTATAGCAAGAAACATCTCTTATTTAAATAAAAAGTGCTCATCAAGAAATACAGCTTAAGCTAATTAGATTTGCATTTCATTTAAATTGATCCAAATCGGTTTAATTAGCAGCACTTTGTACGAAAATCCATTTTTACATACCTTTTTCAAAAAACTTTTGGAAAGTTACTTTTAAAATTCTGTATTTCATTTTTCTTTTGCCAGCAATGCTGTTTTCGGAAAAGTAAAGGAACTGTCAATGTGAGGCTCTTATTAGGTAATTTTATTTTCTGTGGCTTCCATTCCAGTCTGGAACATTCAGTAGTTTATTAGGAACACACACTTGGCTGACCTTCTGACAGGGAGAAAAAAATTGATAACCAAGCTTTTAAAATTCTAAAGCACAGGTGAATTTCGACGACCAGCTCTTGTGTTTTCTGTTTACATGCTTAGATTGTCTATTTGAGCCATAGTGTATAAAAAAAACTAATCACAAGCCAACAGTTCTTTTGAATATACAATCAGTAATGCAAATTACAGACATTCAGCTCTGATTGTTCAGATAAGAGAATAAAAAAATCAGTTCTGAATTGATGCTCTGGGAGTCCAGTTTTTTTTTACAGCAGTTGATGCGGTGAATCAATTTTTCACAACTGGCAATGCAAGAATATTTTAAACCCGTATGTATCTATAAGGACTAGAATACAGATAGCTATGGTGCTGACCGTGGTTGTCATTAGATAGCCTTATTTAATTTTTTTTCTCATGGCTTACTAATTGGATCAGACAACCTTATTATATTTACTTATATTGCATTTACATTTCTATTACATACCAAATTATTAAATACTGAAGACATAATAAAATGGCAATACTATACGAGAAGCTACAATAAATACACACATTGTCAAAAAAAATCAAGCACCTAGAAGGAGTTGTCAGAATCTAATGAAACTTTAAATGCGTGATTGTAATGTAGAGGTGACCAACTGTCATATGTGATCGCCCCCCCAGTTCATCACTCCAGCAGTGAGGCCTTAGTCAGACGGGAGTTTTTTCGCGCGATTTGCGCATGCGCATGCGTCCGGCGATTTTTTAAAACCATTGCTTTGCAATGGTATCGGACACATGAGCACTTTTTATGCGCTTGTCCGATAAATTATAGAACAGAAATCGCAGACCGCACCTATCTGCGATCTGCAATTACTGTTCTCTTCTCTATATGCGCTCAAGGGGGCCGGCGGCAGCAGCGCTGACCCCATTGAGAACATATAGAAGACAAATCATTCTTCTCTGCCACAGCTGTAACAGCTGTGGCAGAGAAGAGCGATGTTTGCCCATTGAATTCAATGGAGCCGGCAATACAGCCAGCTCCATTGAAAGCAATGGGCTGCCGGTGTGCGCAGGATGAATTGTCGGGAAGGGGTTAAATATATAAGCCCTTACCTGCAATTCATCCAGAAAAGTGTTAAAATAAAAAAAAAATATATACTCACCTGCTCCCGGAGTTTCCCGCGGCCGGCCTGCAGTGGGTGTGAAGGGGGTGTGAGTCAGACCTGCCCCCTGATTGGCTCAGCGCTGAGCTCCATTGAATGCAATGCGCTGGACAGCTCCGGCCCGTTTCTAATGAAACGCGGCTAGGAGCAGATTTTCGGGCGATTTTCGGGCACCGGTCACGCGATTTGCGGATGCGCATCCATCATGCGATCTGCAAATCGCGCGAAAAAACACCCGTCTGACTAAGGTCTGAGGGCAATGTGCTGATCAACAGAAAAGACAGGTTTGAGGTGCTCACCCCTATGTGACAACCCCATATCACTCTGTAGGAGTTTAGTTTCATCTTTCACAACACCACTGCAAACAGATCTGAAGAGATTAGGTATCAAAGGCAGTACACATAATGCGTACTGTGAGACAGAATGTTCCTCAGCCGTTGGTTCCAACAAACACAGGAGCCAGTAACAATGATGCCACCTGTCTCTGGATGGTGGACAATGAAACAGCTGGAGCTGCTCGTGCTTGTTAGATGATCAGTTGAACCTCTCTACTGGTGTTCTGTCGAAGGTGTCCTGAGCTCAGCCTCCTTGTGTGTGCACCTCCCAACAGTCTGATCAGAACAGCCCAGATGGTAGGCAATTCGTTGATATGACAATCCAGCTTTTCACATTCCATTGCTTTGTAGAGGCATGTCTAGTAGTCAATAAGCTCTACATAAGCAGAAACAGAGGTCCACTAAGCACAAGTATCCTCTGAGAGACTTTTTATTGGCCAAGGGTGAAACCACTACTGGGGCCTCAGGTGGCAAGACTGTTCATCCAATCACACCACAACTTTAGGCATTTGTATATCTGCCTGCCGAGTTTTGCAGCAAAATGAAAACTCCTTCTTGGTGATTGATTCTTTTTGACAAAAAGTGAAAAACAAGATCATGTATTCTCTATTTGTCTGGACAGGCAATAAACAGCAAAGGGCATTTCACTAATACTGTACTTCCATCTTCATCTAAAATGGGAAAAATCAAATGACCTTAACCCATTAATCGTCACATGAAAATTGAAAAAACGCTCCTGAAAATGTCACTTTTTAATTGTATATTTCTAATTGATTATATGTCTCTATTGGTTATAGTTGGCATATACCTCAAGTGCCTTAAGTGCATTTAAGCTCTTAAGGCCTCGGTCACACAAGCATTCTTTTGCGCACAAATAGCTGCGCAAAAAGATCGCTGCTTGCGAGTGTAAAAATCGTGTCAACAGGCAATTTTTTATGCGCAGAAGACCCAAGCTTCACGTGCATGAAAATCACCTATTCACTGGAGCAGCCAGTGAGGGCAAAGTGCTGGCCCACCCCTATCTCCCACGCTCTCAGGGAAGCCCTCGGGGAAAGCCCCTTAACCCAGCCCCCTCTCTCTTCCTGCTATAGGAAAATTCCTTGGGGAGAAAGGTGGAGGGAGTCCCCTACTGCCCCCCGCTGCTGGGTAATTCCTCAGCAGCGGAGCTGGAGGAATACCCTGCTGTCTGCAGCAGGACATTTAAAAGTTGCTGCAAATTTCTGTTAGTCCCCACGAGCATTAAGGGAACTCTCAAGAAGTCCCCTCATCCCTATTGGGCCTAAAGGATTTTACAGCAGGACATTTAACCCTTTCCAATCCATTTATTTTTTCTCATCCATTCTTCCCAGCTCCAAATAAATTGGAGCTGGGGAGAATGGATGAGAAAAAATAAATACTTCCTTCACCCTCCTGATCTGAAAAAATGTTCAGGAGGGTGCCGGTGGTCACATCACTGTCGGGGGAATGCGGGAGTATTACTTCCGCATTCTCCCTTCAGCCTTCCGGCTCGGCGATCATGTGACAGCTGGGGTCAGGTGGCACTCAGTGGTCACATGATCGCTGGGCAGAATGCGGAAGTAATACTTCCGCATTCTCCCTTCAGTCTGCCGTATTTCAGCCCCCAGCGATCATGTAACAGCTGGGGTCAGGTGACAACTGGCGGTCACATGATCGCCAGGTGGAATCTCCTGCATTACATAGCGCTAATTGAGCGCTATGTAATGTGTAAAGCCCTATATTTAAAGCCCTTCCTTGAAAATAACTGCAGAGGTTGCCGGCAGACCATTTCTTTCAATGGGGCCGCCGACAGCAGCCGCGACCCTATTGAAAGCAATGGTGCACGGACCTGCATTCACGCGTGTTTGTGCGCGTATGTGGGCATGACAGTTTCGTGCGCACCTATGTACTCACAAACACATGCTTGTGTGAATGAGGCCTTATCCTGCAAAAAAACAGTTCCATCAATGGAAAAATAGCGATGTCATGGCTCCTGAAATATAGAAACACAAAAGCAAATGTATTGTTAAGAAACTGTGTTTTCACTGTGCAAAAGTAGTAAAAAAAACAATATAAATTTGGTATCATCGTACTTATATAAACCTAGAGAAAAGCATTACAATGTTTTTTTACGCACCACAGTTAACGCCGCAGAGACAGAAGCCCCCCAAAAAGCTGAATTTATGTTTTTCTTATTCCATCCTACCCCCAAAGTAATAGGAAACTTAATACAATACATTACATAAACTCCAAAATACTGTAGTTAAAAAGTACAATTAAAAAAAACCCGTAAGAAACAAGCCCTTGTACCACTATGTCGATGGAGAATGGAAAAAAACATGGTTCTTAGAATAAACCAATGAAAAATAGGTTGGTCATTAGGGCCTAAAATCAGCCCGTCATTAAGGGGATAAATTATGTAAAATCTCTAGGATTTATTGGAAAATTAAAGGGGCTGTACCCACTAATCCTGAGAAAAAAAGTCCCTGTCACCATTTTCTGTCACTTTGGGCTCACTGCTCCCACCCACAGTGATGTGGCAATTGAATTGAGCGGCAATCACACATGCATGAAACTGCTCCATTCATTTCAATGGGGCTGATAGAAATAACTGAGAACAGGCGCTCCAGCAATCCCATTGAAGAAGAATGGAGCAACCTCGTGATCTTAGTACAACCCCTTTAAAGTGGAATTTCTAGTGACTAAACCCTAATTTATATAAACCATACATATAAAAACATTGTCTTTTGTTCCTACAGATTTTTATTTAAATCAAACAATCTGGAAATCTTTTCTCTGTAGTTTCCTCTAAAATGCCGAATAGGCAACTTGTTGACTTCTTGACGTTTTATTATTAACTAAGAGGCTTTATCTATAACAACAATTTTCCATGTTAATGATTTTTCACATTCATTTTACAGATATATTATCACTAACTGATTGTCCAGTACATTTGGCTATCGAGAATCAGCGAATTGCCTCAGGAGTATAAAAGCTCCAGTCTCCTAGTTGCAAGTACTCTTTAGTTGGCTGAGCAACAAAAGAGGAAGGAAGAATACAGCCTGGCAACGTAAGGATCATGGCATTTTACTTTACTTTACTTGTTATATTGTAGTCCTAGAATGAGGGGATCTCTTCTTTTTATCCAGATGAAGAAGACAGTCAAATTAAAGTACTAGTTTGCCTGTTAGACTAGATCACCCCATATGGTGTTACTTATTACCGTAGTTTAATAAAAGTTAATTATAAAACAGTGTATAATAGTCAATCCTGCAATGTTATGTCATGTTCACACTAACTTTTTTTTAGAGTAAGTCTTATTAGTGGATCTTCACAGGCAGCAGTTTTTTTGCAAAAACTAAAAATCCACCGCATGCATATGAATAAATACAGTAATAAGCAGTGCAACATCACATACATACTGATCAGCTACATTTTCCAAATTTAAAGTGGTTATATCCCAATATCAGTTATGTAGGTAGTGATGAAGTAAAGTTGTTTATACACTTACATGCATGTGTAAATTATTTATAGTTTACTAAAAAAAAAAACCAACCATGATGTTAATGAGTTACAGCACAAATATCAGTGGCTATTAATTCTATCGACTGCTGCACCAGCCAGGTAACTGACTTAAAACCACATTTATCATTTTACTTATAAATCTAGGGCTTTCGTAATGTATGTCAATATATTAGCAAACGTTTGATTTCCATTTAATGTATAATAGCTGTCCCATGAAGAAAGGTCACATTCATATGAAGAACCTACAGGGAAGGATTACAAAGTGCAATGCTTGCTACATAGAATCTCTAATCTGGGCGCTCCCATTACATTAGTGTTTAATTCTGTTAAGTGCATCAAGCATGACAAATAGGGACAATCTAGCTATAGTATTTGGGAAATAAGTCACTTAAATGCAAAATGAAAAAAACTTACTCAACATTTATTGCCTTTTTTTGCAAATCTATAACAAATCTGTAGAGAGAATTTATTATTCAATTTCTGATATTTTTTGGGAGTAAAAAAAGTAACACATTTTGGAATATGTTATAGTTGTACTAAAATTTGCACATTCTCTCTGTGCTCACAACTTTTGGAAAGTGGCAAAAAAGTGAGAGTTTAGCGGGAGGGATCATGGGCAAAAGTGGTCTAACACAGGAGGTCCTCAACTCCAGTCCTCAGGCACCCCAACAGGTCATGTTTTCAGGATATCCTATAGTAAGAACACCTGTGGCAATGTCTGAGGCACCGACAATAATTACATCACCTGTGCAACACTGAGGAAATCCTGAAAACATGACCCGTTGGCGGTCCCTGAGGACTGGAGTTGGGGAACACTGGTCAAACAAACTTATTAAAGGAGCATTCACATCTTGGTGTTCCACAAGCCATGCCATAAAAGTCAGATCGATGTGGCTGGCTGGCTATATGTGGTGGCCATGAGTTATGTAAACAGCTGAATAGGCTTACATACACTGTTTCTCTAACTTCCATAGTAGTGAATTAGAGTTATGGAAACAGCATAGCACAGTGAGCTACACTATTTTCACAGCTCCTGAGTTACAGAAACAGCATACCTTGTGGAGCTCCACTGTTTCCCATCCACTTCTGTGGGAGTTACAGGAACACTGTAACGCAGTGGATGTGGGTCTGAGACAGGCTGTCCATAGAAGATGTAGATTATTTTTTCTGGCTTTAAGAAAAGCCAAAATGTGCTAAATTGATTAAAAGGTGTGCATCTTTAAAAAACATTTCTGCATTCTACTTCAAGAACTTCAGTTTAAGACTAGCATTTTGTAATTTAAACAACATGAATGCCTGATATTGGTAGCATTATATTGTAAGGTCATCATAAACTATTATCATTGATAATGCTTAATTGTTTGAATGATTTTCAACGAAGGAATGGTA
The DNA here is from genome assembly GCF_035609145.1 of Eleutherodactylus coqui. Lineage (NCBI taxonomy): Eukaryota > Metazoa > Chordata > Amphibia > Anura > Eleutherodactylidae > Eleutherodactylus > Eleutherodactylus coqui. The sequence continues at coordinate 133,636,590 of NC_089837.1, read as the reverse complement.
GAGTTCCCCTTAGTCCACCATGTGGTAGAGGACTTGTGGCAATTCTGTTCCTATTATCCAGCCCTTCCTGATGGTATCTTTGAATTAGTCATACAGAGGAGCGACAAAGGATTCCTCAGAAGGTTCTTCATTAAGACTTCATAGCTTCAGTCTACAGAACAATGGCTTTCATATTTTGAGGCTATGGAGTCTTACAGAATAACCTTCTGAAAATCGTTTGATAACAGCATCGCTGAAGTTCAAAATTGCTCTTCTGTATGACTGATTCACTGACACCAGTCCCAGATTGAGCTCATCAGGGAGAATCTGTGTCTGCGGTCCAACAACAACATGTGATAAGAGCTAAAAAGAGTTATGCCTTCTAGCACAACCACATCAGGTGAGCGCATTGGCACTAGAAAATCTGTGCATTTTACCTTGAAAAAGCAATCCTGTCTACAATGTAATTTCTTCATCTTTTTTTTTTTTTATATGGCACTGATCATATCTCTGGGACAAAGTGCATCAGCTAGCAGTAATCAATTGACATGTTGCAAAAAATATGTGGATGTGCCTACCTGTAGTGATCCTATCAAAGTATATCATGGACTTTCTTACATTTCAGTCCTTTAAAATTATGTTCTTGTTATTATGATTACTTCAATTAGCTTCACAGCTTAATAGGTTCCATTAATAGCATATTAGTCTAGGGAATTAAGATTGCCCATAGCTTTCTTCTCCACCCATCAGCAAACTACAAGCAGTTTTATGACAGTCTGTAATCTCTGTTCTCTTCAGATTGCATTCTGCTGACAAATTTTCAAGGCAAAAGAAGGGAACTTGAAACTCATTAGAGTCCATTATGTTTCTATTAAAATGTTTTGACCACTATAGGGACAAACTCCAAATGATTGCAGTTGTCCTCTATGGTAAATTCACCAATATGGAGCCTACTATGGACAGATACTGTGTTAGTAAAGGAACTTACTAACTAGAGTAAACTCTTTATATTATTACGACACTTCCATAGAAGTTGCTGCTACCACTCATGCTTGTCTGCACACCATGATAATTTTTCGATCAACTGACCCCTGATGATAGATAAGTCTTATTTTAGTATCTAGCTAGATATTGTAAAAATGCCAACAGCCAAGTAATGATATAAGCACTGATTTAAATGACCTTTTACACCAGGCTATTTAAACTGTATGAGGCACAAACTATTGTTTATATGATGATACATCCCTATACACTATCTTCCTTGCCAGAAACACATCTCCATTCAAATGGGGAGATGTGCTACCAACAAACATGATGTCTTCGCCATCACAAATAAGGCGATGAGACAGAAAATAAATACGTGCTTTGTCAGCTGATAACTGTCCTGCTTATATGTGGTAATGATTGGATGAACAAAGCTTCTGATGTCTGTTTCTTCTCTTTGGCCTGTGAAAAACGGCCTTAACTGCATCTATCTTAATATAGTGCAAAATCCTTTTGCCGGGCTAAGAAAGGCTGTCGGCTAAGATTTTTACTTTCTTTATGAATCCAATACATAGCACCAAAGTGCAAGCTTACTGTCTATCTACCTAGCGAAAAATGATAAATGATTTCAGTTTAATAATTTTATTAACCTCCATCTCACTATGCTCCGCTCTATTGATCTAAAGGACCCTGCTCTCTCCTGGTTCTCTTCCTAACTCTCTGACCGCTCTTTTAGTGTCTCCTTTGCTGGTTCTTCCTCTCGCTGTTGGTGTACCCTAGGGCTCGGTCCTTGGTCCCCTTCTCTATCTATACTGCCGCAATTGAACAAACCATCCACAAATTCGGCCTTCAATACCATCTGTACGCTGACGACACCCAACTATACACCTCCTCTCGTGAGATCTCTGGACCATTCCTCCAAAATATCACCGACTGTCTATCCACTGTCTCTAACACTATGTACTCCTTTTTCTCAAACTAAACCTCTCTAAAACTGACCTCCTTGTCTTTCCATCTTCCAACCGACCTCCCCTCAACATCTTCATTCCAGTGTCTTGCACCATCATAACCCCCAGACGGCATGCCCACTGCCTTGGGGTCACACTGGACTCTGACCTCTCCTTTACCCCCCATATCCAATTGCTGGCCCAAACATGCCACATACACCTCAAAAATATCGCTAAAATACGGCCATTCCTAACCACGGACAAGCTAAAGACACTCGTAGTCGCCCTCATCCACTCCAGGCTTGACTACTGCAACTCGCTACTCATCGGTTTCCCCCGCACTAGGCTCGCTCCACTCCAATCCATACTAAATGCTTCAGCTAGGCTCATTTTTCTATCCAGTCGTTATTCAGACGCCTCTGCATTATGCCAGTCGCTGCATTGACTGCCCATCCACTGCAGAACTAAATTTAAACTCCTCTACCTCACTCACAAAGCTCTGCATGGCGCTGCGCCAGTATACATTGCCTCCCTCCTGTCAGCACACCACCAAGCCAGCTCACTCCGATCGACTAACACACTTAGACTAAACACCCCTGTAATACGAACTTCACATGCTTATCTACAGGACTTCACCAGAGCAGCACCCATGCTCTGGAACGCTCTACCCCAAGGCATCCAGACAATTCCCGATGCATGAAATTTCAGACGTGCTTTAAAAACGCACCTCTTCAGGGAAGCATACCAAATCTCCTGACCAAGTCCCCAGCCCCTCCCTATGGCGCCCCACCCCGTTTGCCTTCTAATAACTGATTTCCACATGAAATCCCCTATTGCCTGTGTTCCCCATGCCCCCCAACCCCTTGCACATGCTGTACCATCCCCAACCCATTTGTGTCAAACCGAATGTACCTCACATTGTAATTGTTGTATTGTTTTGCATTTATCCATGCCTGAAAGCGCTGCGGAATAAGTTGGCGCTATACAAATAAAGATTATTATATTATTATTATTATTCGGATGTTCTAGTGTGTAACCAATAAAGTTTTTAGTTTGCATTCCCATTCTGGACCAATGAATACTGTACACTCATACCCTTCTATTCATATCAATAGCGTTATGGCCATAGATGCGGCTCATTCATCAAAAGCCAGGTTACATTACAATATTTGTACAGACATTGACTTGCCAAGATCTTTGTGTATGAATAGTTGTAATCATTTGTATTGTTAGCAAGTACATAATAGTTTCAAGGGTTACTTGCTTTACGACATAAGCTTTTACATTTTTGAGCAAATCAATTGTGGTGATTCAAAAGTTCTATTATCTATTTTTTGATAGGGACAATAACAGATTATCTTTCTTAATGATATATTATATAGATATAAGCTGCATTGGGTAATGCTTTACTTGATCTAAATGACTGAAATGTAACTAAAGGGCAAAAATGTCTTCTTTTAAACTGAGTTTGTGACAAGTAACAAACCAAAGAAGTAGAGAGGTAGAAGTCATAGACCACCGGAAGGCACGGGGAGATGTAAGATTTAGGTTGTACTCCGTTCACAATAGTGTCATGGCTTTCATTTATAAGGCAATCATGACCGATGAGACAGAAGCATCATACAGTGACATACACAGTGTCTATGGGTCAGGGGACAATTCAGGCTCCCTGCACATGGCTTTGTCATATACATGAAGCCTAAGGTCTAAAGTAGACAATGAGTTTGGTCACAGAATGTTACTTAAGGCCTATCATGGTGTGGCACAGCTAAATTAAAAGAGGACCTGTCATGTCTTTGGGTCAGTAGGGCCAGATGTGTAACTCTGTAGCTGTGGCCCTGTTTACTTTATCACAGCTTTTCTCTACTCTCTCTACTCCACCTTGTTCCGCCATATCAAGTTACATTAAATTTGGTTCCTGGCACTTTGAAACTATCAAGCAGGCAGTCCCCACTATTCACTGTTAATGGGTGATGTGAAATTGGATTGACAGCGAGTGGTGGAGAAAGTCCACTTGGCAGAGTCAAAGTGCAAAGAGCCAAATCTAATGGGACTCAGTATGGGGGAACAGGGAGAGTAGGTAGTGAAGATAAAAGAAAAGCTGTGATAGAGTAAGTGGAGCAAAGATATGCGGCTGGCCCCACTGACCTAAGGACTTGACAAGTCCGCTTTAAGTAAATTTTCTGCACAGTAAAGGGCCAGGAGTGTCATTGTGCATGGGGAAATTTTATCCTGAGGATCAGTGGGGACCCAGCATCGCATTCGATATGCCATCTCTTTCTGTGGTGGTAAACCCTTTCTAAAATAGAAGAATTTTATCGCTATACTAAACCCCAATGTAATGTCCTAAAAAATGTTCCGTTTATCTCCACCTTTATCCACATAACACTATTACACAACAATGTAAATCTCAGGTGACCGTGATAACTGTACAAAAAATATAACTTATTTGCAGGTGACATAACTGCTATAGAAGGTAAATCACAAGGGATCATATGAACTACATATCCAACAATACAACACTTTATGTGAATAGTACAATCGCTAAAACATTGTATCTACCTGTGACCTCGAGAAAGGCACATTATTATTATTTTCTAATGCATTTACATGTTTTAGTATTAGATATGTGCATCTTATTGCTGCACACTGTAAATGGCCATAATATGTGTTTCAGTTCTGTATAGGATAAACCCAGATATTTTTTTCCACTCTGTATTTAAAAGTGAAAGCCATAAACGGTAATGTATATTAATGTGCCAATTAGATTACATAAATGACCTTGTAGTTTATTTCAGCATAGACAGTGAATTAGGTTTCTTTTTTTCTGCAAGCATTTCCATTTTGCCATCTAGAATGCTTTTAAACCAATGTAAGATGCAATTACTGCACTAACGTATTGATCTGGAAAGCAGAGATTAGTTTTAATGAATTTTGTTGCTGGTGTACAGTTAGTAATGGTGCCATGTTGTACTTTACACAAGATTGAGCAGTTGGCTATGCAAGGCCTTGCAGTGTTTGTCAGCCATGGCATGTTTCCTAAGTTTAGTAAGCATCCTGTGTCTCTGAGGATTAAACTGGAGTTGAACAGCTGGTGTACTTATCCTTGTAAATCACATGCTAAAAAGATCAGATTTACATGCTAGAACATTAATACAGATGCTAAAAATAAACATTTATCAAAGTTGATGGGACATCAATAGTCTAATGTCAGATTTTAAGCTGGATCTTGCACTGTCAAGAAATGCCGCTTAAAATAACCCATAGTCAATATTCAGTTTAACCCCTTCACATCCAAGCCTATTTGTGCAAATCAGTGAGAGTGGTATAACAGCTACAAGTTGGTACGGATTTTCTACTGCGGAAAATCTGCTTCAAGTTTTGCATAACACTAATGGTGGGGATCAGAGGCATAACTTGAAGCTTCTGGACCCCAATACAAAACTTGTAACAGGGCCCCCAACTATAATGCTTTATTCATAGTACTGGGCTCCCTATATGGAAAAGAGAGGCCTTATGGCCCCCCCCTAAGGCTCCTGTGCCTGGATGCAACCGCATCCTCTGCGTCCCCTATAGTTATTCCACTGGTGGGGATTTTTACTCAGATTTTGACGTGGATCTGTAACAGACTTTACCTCTATATTTGAAAGAGTGAAATAATCGGTACCTTGAAGACACACTATGCTGTACTGAGGGTATCTTTTACATGTCTAAGATTACAGTGGTTGGGGCTATGCATTCAAATCTAATGTCTTATCGTGTCCTGTGCAAGTTTCTAACTAAGGCCGCCTGCAGACGAGCGGGTCGGATCCGGCGGCGAGGATTCTCGCCGCGGGACCCGACCCGAGCGCCTGCAGAGACAAGCGCGTACTCACCCGCGCCTGGCGGCCCCGGCTCTTTCATGTGCCGGCTGCCGGGCAGCCGGCGCATGCGCAGAGTGGAGCCGGTGGCCGGGTGAGGGACGTTTCTGTGCGGGGCTCGTAGAGCCCCGCACAGAAATAGGACATGCCGCAGTTTGTTTGCCGTGCGAGATTTCGCGCGGCCAAACCGCGGCCGTCTGCATAGGATTGCGTTTGTTAACGCAATCCTATGCAGGCTTTTAGTGGCGAAAATCCCGCTGCGGGATTTCCGCCCGTGTGCAGGCAGCCTAAAATACTGCTACCATATAGTTGGATAACCACATGGCACGCAAAGGCATTTATATATATCGGCCAATAGAGGGGAACATGACAGCTAATTATTTATACTATATAGGATATGCTGGCCGGCACTGGGTTGGAAGGAGAAAGATGCCGTGCCACACACTTACCAGTGTAGTGGAGAGCGGCTCCTACTACACTCACAGTTGGCGCCCACATCAAAGCGCTGTACAGGAATGTACAGTGTGATGTGGGTAGTACCAAGCAGAGGAGGAGAAGACAGCCATCTCATCCAAACGCACTCCACTGTGACCACCACTCAGCAGTGTAGCAGAGAGCAGCTCCCACTACACTAACCTGCATGTTTGGCTCAGTTGATTCTGCTACACCAACCTGTGGTTCGCAGGCTCCATTAAATTCAATGGGCTAACATCGTTCTGCTCTGCCACAGCTGTAACAGCTGTGGCAGAGGAGAACGATCGTTATGCTGACAGTGCGGGGGGGGGGGGGGGGTCTCACTCTTGCCGCTGTTGTGGCCTAATAGTGAGACCTCGGAGCCCGAAATCCAGCCCTGCATGTTGCTCCTCGTCTGCCCTATCCATTTCTGTGTTTTTTACATGACTTTGGTGATTTGCTAAGATTTTCACAAATGAAAACCTTAGCGGAGCACCAGTCATATACAAAAATGCTCGAGTCGCCCATTGACTTCAATGGGGTTCGTTACTCGAAACGAACTCTCGAGCATCACTGAAAGTTCGACTCGAGTAACGAGCACTCGAGCATTTTGGTGCTCGCTCATCTCTAATCATGGCCCAAAAGGTATGGACAGACCTGAATAAATGGGAATTTTGAAAGCTGCCAAGTTGATATTGAGAAGAGGCGTGCATGTGACATATGTATCTGACAAATTGACTTTATGAAACTTTATTCCTGCCATTTAACAACAGCATGTGTTTGGAGAAATTTTGCAAGCGATTTGTCAACTGTGCCATGGCGCATAGGTGGTCTATTAGGGTGCTGACTATTGAGAGCTGTTGCTAAGTCTTGGGTACTGCGCTCCCTGGAGATTAGCAAAATCTCTGTCATCTCATTTTGTGTCACTCTTGCAGCCATATCTGTAACAAATAGAAAATTAATAATAACTACGGCAGGAATAAAGGTGCATCACATCAAATTCTCTATCAGATACATATATCACAAGAAAATATTGACTTGGTTCCAAGATGGCATCTTTCAAAATGCCCACTGTGTTGGACACTGCCCCTTAAAGTTTTACCCTCTTCCCCTTAGCAACATGCCACACGTAGAATGGCATTCACAACCACCATTTTCCATTTATTCTCTATACCTTTGGACTAATATATATATATCTACATACACTCATTGTCACAAAAAAAAAACACACCTGCAAGAAATTGTCATTTTGCTGCAAAACTCGGCATGCAGTTACATCTCAGGCAGATATATTAAAGATTAGAGCTATTACCCGCAGACATTATTCAGTTGCTGCAACCCTACCGTTCGCTCTCTCTCCTCTAAGACATACATGTGACAAAGGTACTTGGAACCTTTAGTGCCAGATTCAAATCAACCAGACCACTCACACCCTTCGAGACGGCCTTGGTAGGGAGCAACCATAAAGCTAAGAAAATTGGCATGCTGCGCAGACATTTCATTTCCCCTCTGACGCTATCGAAACCAACATTTCTCATCTCTTGGGAGAGGGAATTGCAAGTCTCCCTCTCCGCTTGTGACATTAAATCCATCCTGGGTACGGCCTTTGGATTATCTTTCTGTGTTACCTTGCAAGAGTCTCATTATAAACTGCTGGCGAGGTGGTACAGAACCCCGCAATGGTTGGCAGATCATAAGCTAGCACCCCATGGAAGATGCTGGAGATGCGACGCTAGCATTGGATCCTACCTCCACCTTTGGTGGGAATGTCCATCTATTTCCGCCTTCTGGCATGATGTTGAGAGAGCCTTGAAGAAACTAGCCCCGAGGCTTAAACTTACCCCTGAGATGGTCCTCCTATGGAAGCCATCGGCCGATTTTCAGTCCTTAAACACAAGCTGTTGGCCTTCTTACTGGACTCAGCTAAAGCGCTTATCCCTTTACTGTGGAGACAACAGGACCCCCCTTCCTTGTCAATGTGGAAGGATAAAGTAGACCTCCTGGCGATGTTAGAGGAGAGGGTCAGCTGGTCCAATGGCACCCACGACAAATTTCTAAAGATTTGGAGCCCATGGCACTCCCTGAGAAATGAACTCAGGGGGAATTGCCCCCTCCATAAATGCTCATCCGAGAGTAGCAAAAATCAAATACTCTGCTGACTCAGCACCCAACCGTGGGCGCCTTACTTGGACCTTAGAATCTTTGCTCACGACTGTCTATACCCTTCTCCCCCACACCAGGGGAACAGAGGAATCCCTGGAAACCATGTTTCTGCTTGACAAGTTGGGAGCTGATGGTGGGCAACACCAGAAGACACACTCCTTTCCCCCCAGGGGAAGAGGCTTACCCCTTATAGTATACCCCCCCTCCCCAAACCTTCCTACCCGCCCCTCCCCAAACCCCTCCCCACCCCCATCCGTTGTCTTCCTAAGTTTAATCTAAATGTGATCAAAAGGTCCTAAAGCAATCTCATTATGGCGTATGGTTTAAGATGGACCTCTCTCCCTTTCTCTGCTGTCCGTCTGTCCCCCCCCCCCTGTCTTTTGTCCATGGCTATTCAATTATACTGTTGTAGTTTTATCTCCTATGTTTAGTCATCAGGTTTATCCTTCTGTACACGAATGTAATATGGACTTATGTTGAAAACTAATAAAAATCTGATTAAAAAAAAAAAAAAAAAAGATTAGAGCTATTAAGTGATTAGATGAACTCTTTTGCCACCTGAGACCCTAAAAGTCGTTCTATTCTTGGCTAATAAAAAGGCTCTCAGAGGCTACTTGTATAGTGGACCACTTTTTCAACTAGACATGCCTCTATGATATAGTAGAATGTGAGAAGCTGGATGAACATGCCTTTATGAAGGTTGTGTTCAGTTAACAGAGTTTGAGAAGATGACAAATTATTGGAATGTGAGAAGCTAGATGGTTATATAAACATATTGCTTGCCACCTGGGCTGTGCTGACCAGACTGTTAGAAGGTTTTGGGACCAATAGAGGTGTGAGGGCATGCACACAAAACAACCAGGCTCAAGACGCCCTCGACAAACCAGAAGTAGAAAGAATGAGCTCTGTGTCTGTCTGAAGCATTTACAAGCTCTCGGCTGAAGGACATTTGATGACACGGCATCTATCACATGCATTGCCTTTGAAACCCACCCACCGCCACCTCCTATTGCAGTGGTGTTGTGAACAACTAAACTGTGGAGTGGAACCAGGTTGTCTTCAGCGATGCATCCACATTCGTATTTGGAGATCTAGGCATGAGCACCTCAACCCTGCCTTTGCTTTGCTGTGGCACACTGCCCATTACTACCGGTGTGATGGACTGGGGGCCATCGCATATGACATTCAGTCACCCCTAGTAACCCCTAGTAGTGGTAGGAGGGACAATGACAGCTCAGTGATATGTTCAGGACATCCTGCAGCCACACATTTCCTCTCATAGCAGGGTTTCCATGAGGCGATGCTGTACACAGTAAGGCTGTCACAGGAATGGCTCCACAACATTGCCACACTTACATGTCCTGCCTGGTCACTAGATTTATTGCCAAAAAATATATACATGGGACCATCTGGGATGCCAACTTTGACAGCCTTAGGCCTTATGTCCATGGGCGGGTTTGATTTGCAGAACCCGTGCGGGACACCAGGGCGGGAGATCCACATATCAAGCCCCCCGTAGGGAAGCATGGGGGGTCCACAAAGTAAATTAGGCATACAGATTTGTTTTGCTGACTTTTTTGTCTGGAAAACGAATCGCAGCATGCTCCATTTTTGAGCAGATCCCGCACTGAGGGCTTCTATTGAAGTTGTCTGACACTGCGGACATGCCACGAATCCCACGGGATAAGCAGGAGATTTAAAAAAAAACAAACTGTACTGCACATGTCTGACAGCGAGCCGTGAGGACCATGTACAGTGCAGCGAACCCGGAAGTGGAGAGATTTGCGCTGCCGGGAAAATACTAGTAAGCATTGGTGACTGACCGCGGGCAGGGCTGGATTTCGTGCAGGATTCGCATGAAATCCGACCCGCCCGTGGACATGAGGCCTTAGAGATTTCACAATGTAGAGCCTCAGTTACAGCAAATGTGGACTGATGTGTCACAATATACTATACAGAAGCAGTATGCGTCCATGCTCACCTGTATTACATCTATGTTGGCCTAATCATTATGACACTTTTTACAAAGTCTTATAACAAATAATGCTACATTTCCTACTATCACTTCCTCCCTTATCCTACATTTTGGCATGCTAATAGGGGGTATGTATTTCACAGTAGTGGAGTTGTTCTAGTTGTTTTTGTTTATTTTTGCTTCAAGTAGTTTTTATGAACTTTTTTCAATTATATGCTGCAAAAGAAAGGAAACTCCCAACCCGAATTTTATAGTTGTTTTTCAATATTACTATTACAATATAGTTACTTTACTATTATATGTTTTGATGTTTTATTTTTCAGCCTTTTATCAGTAGAAGTCTGATAGTACCAATCTAATATAACTGCCAACAACTGATGTCTGCCAATGTTGCTGGCAATGTAGACAACAAAGTGTTATTCAGTGCCAGGCACCACATTTTGTTAACATGGGACCATCTAGTGACAGAACGAGTAAAAGCAATGTGAAACATACTGTTTTTTCATCACATTGTGTTCCAAGGCTTTACTTTAAATATGATATCATTTGGCCAAGCTTAGCTCGGTGTTTACTACATTTGTAACATACTCATAGTTGCCAAAGACTTGACAGTTATATCTTCATTGAGCCTCAGAAGGGTATCTCATGTTATCACATTTAATAAGTTTGTCTAATCTTGACAATCCCTTTCAATTTCCCTTAATAGGTGATATGGAAATATCTGACATGACCATTTAGCACATAAATGCATGAGTACCATGTAGAAGAAATAAGAAATGAATGATCCTATGCAGCTTGCCCTAGTTAGATATAGAAGCCAGCTGATTGCACAGGCTTTCTTCTAAAAAGAGGTTGCTCAGCTGGGCAGTGTTCCCTTTAAGCTGAGCAATCTGGAAAGGAAAGTACTCAAACAACATACTAATGAGGTCGAGAAGCCCAATTACAGTTATACCTATCTGCAGGCTGTATTATTTTTAAACTCTATCATTTCCAGAGCGCACAGCTTAGAAGCAACAGTGCAGTTGGAACCATTAAAATTGGGCTTTATGTTTTTTCCTTCTTTTAGTAGAAATTGGACACATATTTTTTATTATTATTATTGTTATTGTATCATGAGCCATAATTGAAATGTACAAACACATGCAATGTCTGTAAGCAGAACATGCCCCCATAGACACTAGATCACCAGCCAATCCCAAAGAGATTGCTTCCATTGACCAACTTGTATTTAATAAGTTTAGTATATAATTTAGTATATAATAGTGTATAATTTAATATTGCCTTCTTAAGGCCTCCTTAACACGAACGTCATTTTATCGCTCCGATAGCCACACTAAAAAAATTGCGTCTATTCTTCGTTCAAGCGCAGCTGCTCCAGGAAATGGGCGAATTACAGGCGCATGAAGATCGGCTCTTCTGCGCTTAGTAGTTTTGCCCGGTCACACGATTTGTGACTTGTGATATTTAAGCGAGCCTATTTATGCAGTAAAAAATCGCTTCTTTGACCGAACCCTTAGGGTACATGTATATGGATGATATTTCTATCTGATTTTTGAACCAAATAAATCGATACGAAAATCAGACAGAAACAGCACCCATTCATTGGAATGGGTGTACACACATGGGCTTCTTTTTTTAGTAGGTAAGGCCTTTCCTTGTCTGATTCTCATACAAAAATAGCATATGTACATGTTGGGGGTCCCGTACATCTGACAGCACACGAATGGGATGTCCATGTGTTGTCTGATGCAAGTTGGGGGTATGAATTGCGGGCACGACTTTAAAATTGTCCATGTGCTTGTAGCCTGAGGCAGGATAACAGCTTTATGTTTATTTTATTATGTCAGAGTTGTGGTAGTAAATATAGATAAGGGTGTGTAGACTATAGATTGTATTTATAGAATGTTAGTAAGCAGATTCACTACATTTACATTGCCTTTCAGGCCTCTATCCATTACGGACGATTATCCATTACAGCCCATTAAGGATGATTATCATTCAGATTTCAGAGTTGTTCCAATCCCCACACTCCCGCATGTATTTGAATAATAGTTGTCCAATGTAAATGCATGCAAAGACTGAACAGCTGGACGAGAGGTGCTCAGGCATTCAGTTTTTGCATGCAGAAAACAGAACGATGCACCTTACAGTGTAAACAGCAGTCGTTCAGAATGACTGCTTACAGAGAATAAAGGCTGGTGGGGGGAGAACCCTCCCCGGCCGCCCTGCCTCCCTGCTGGCCGCGCTGTGAGTGATGCCAATGATACTCGATCCCGTGTAACAGCACAGGAGTGAGCTTCACTATATTTTTGAGTGTATTATAGTATTTTATGACGTGTTATATATTTGATTTAAGCAGTTACACAATTAATTAGTCAGTAAAATATCAATAATGTAGAAGCCGCTGGCAGGTTTCAGGGACATCACCTATGATGTCTCTGTTAGGTTTCCTATTGGCTGAAGTGATCACACGAGTAACCAACCCACTTTCTGTGTTTATATATATCTATATATCTAACAGTGTACGACTACCGCAGGTATGAGGAGTAGTGCAAGGAAAGAATGCCATTATCTATATCACTGTTCCTTATGCCACAACTGAACTGTTGTTCCTATATTGATATAAGAAGAATATAACAAGTTCATACAGCGGTGCCAATATATGCAGCGCTCAGGATGATATATATTTCTTCCATATTTGTAAAGGTAATGTTAGCCTTCTAATCATGCTGGACAATTTTAAAGAAACTATTTTTTCTTTGCAGATGGGGAAGAAACGTAAATTTAGTTCTTTGGAGATTACTCTCATTGCGCTGTTTATTATAATGACTGCAGTGTCTATAGTTTTTGTTGCACTTTTTGCAACGGGACAAACAGGACTCAAGCCAGCAGGTAAAGAAAAAAATTAATGGAACAAGCTTATATAAGTAGGGTTTGACGCACAGCATTTTTTGGAAACATGTCACTGCAGTTTTTATCCAAAGCTAGGATGACTTAGGGACTAGAGATGAGCGAGCACGCTCGTTTAAGGCTGCTACTCGATGAAGCAGCAGTCTTATCGGGTAACTGTGTACTCGCCCGAGCAGCATTCGGGGAGAGAAGCGGGGCGAGAGTGAGAGATATCTCCCTCTCTCCCCCATGCTGCCCCCTGCCGCCCACCTCATGCTGCTTGGGTGAGTACACAGTTAGTCGATAAGACTGCTACTCGATTGAGTAGCAGCCTTAAACGAGCATGCTCGCTCATCTCTATTAGGGACCTTTCACATGGAACGGCATAATCCGCAACAGTGTCACGGAATATGCCGTCGCTTCTAACTGCGAATTTTGATGCAGAATTTCCAGCAGAATTCTGGTATTTTTGTTAGCAGTGCCGAATATTCTGCAGGATTGCATCTTCTTCTATGCCGTCCAGTACGAAAGGTCCGTTGTACCTCCTCTTGTTCCTGGTTTTGGCTCAAAAACCTGAATCAAAACCTACAGTGGCTGTGTATGTGAATCCAGCCTCCTTGATCCTATGAGCTATCTATAGCATTATATAATAATTGTGAACTATGATGAGTCTGTCTTCCATATTACCATAAACAAAACAAGTAGATGTACCGAATAGATCTGTCTTAGCCTATGACTTCGACTTGTTTGCATAATTATTTTTCCCAGATGTAAATTTGCATGATAATTTTTAATCATCTCCGTTCCCCCAATGCTACATTTGTGGTTTAAGTATGGGAATGAATCTCTCCCTGTTGTTTCAGTTTTTTGATGTGATTAAGTTAATAAATTAGTAGCTCAGAGGATAGAACCCTTATCTCCTGATGCACTTTGCTTCATAACTATAGCCTTATTTAAAGAAATCTTCAGAAGCTTAGAAAAAGTTTGAGCTCCAAAGGAAATGTTATTTTATGGTTTCTATTTACTTATTTAAATGCTTTGCTTTTTAGAACCATTTAAAGCTGAATGTCCATTCACAGCGCACAATGAAAGGATAGATTGTCTTCCAGATGTCGTAGCTTCTCAGGTGAGCATGCACAACTTGTTTGAGGCCAGTTTCAGATGTAAGACATTTGTAATACGGATTCATATTACAGACGCATTAACAGCAAAAACACATGGCCGTAGGCTCTGTGAATAAAACAGCCGGAAGATAGGTCCTGCCCTATCTTTCCTGCACATACTTAATTCTTTATGCAGGAAAGATAAGGCAAGTCTTATCTTTTTTTTTGCCTGTACAATTAACAGGCAAGAATCCCAATAGTGAAAACGTAACCATTCAAATCAATGGTTTTGTTTTGTCCCGTTATGGGGCCGTGATTATCATGCCCACATGACGGGACTAAATCAAGCCCGTGTGAAGAAGCCCTCAAGATGACATTACAACAACCATACCTCATCAGTATTTCATCAATATTTGCCTCTATATATTTTATTTTCTGCTGGGCAAATACTGATCTTTATTTACCCAATAGAAAAAAAGCAATACCCAAAAAGCAGGTCTTGCTGTGTTTTAAAATAAATGTCCAAATAAAAAAGTTATGTGATTAAATACATAGATTTACATTAGTCCCGTTTTACGGTCCCTAAAACATGGACTAAATACAGAGTAAAATGTGCTGATCTAAAAGAACAAAAGATGTGAATCTGGATTTGAGGCTTCTATAGATGCAAAAATTTGGCCCCTCATTCGCAATGTATTTGCTTGGTGAATGGGTTTATTTTTTCCACATGTAATGGCGCATATTTCTTTTCTTTTGAAGTTCACAATAGCTGTGCTCTTGCACTCGTATAAAATCCCACTAGCAATACGTCATGCTGTCATCATCCAGCTATCCAGCGGGGGTTTTTGTACTTTCTGGCTTTGGGAGAGAGTAGCTGAGGATGGAGACATGTCTGCTGATGACGAGGATGTTCTTTTGCCATGTTGGCAGGCACTGAGATAGTGGCGTTTGTTCCGAGAAGGAGGTGGAGGTTCGGGGTTCATTCTCTGGGGTCCAAGAGTGCTGGCCTCCAATCTACAAAATGTATGAGCTATTCCATTGCCACTCAATGGAGCATGCTTCCAAAAGGAGACTCTCCTAAGGACTCTGCCTGCAATTACCTGCAAACTTTATAGCGCCTGACAGGTGGCTGCAGAAAAACAATGTTTCCAGTGCATGTTCGTCCACAGTTTGTGCGCATTTCTGCACCACCATAGACTCCTTTGGGGCCTTTGATGTGTAATTCTGCAGAAAAATAGAACATGTTATGTATTTTCTCACCTGATGGAAATGCGCGTGAGCAATGTAAAGGAACCTATTGAAGTCAGTTGATTCTTTTGTGAGCGGTTTCTGAGACCGTTCTTTTGCATGCAAAAACTAGCGCAAAATCTCCTATGTTCAGTAGCCATAAAAATGTTTATGGTCTACACGAGGCTGTGTGGCATTACACAGAGATCTTGACTTTTCTGTGCTTTGGAGCTGTGTGGTGTAATTTTTTTATAGAAGAAATGCTTAATTAAAGAACATCTGAAAAAAAGCCATTTTTGTGTGTTTTACACCACATACGCATTTGGTTCTATGTAGGGTTTACTGTTTTAAACCTACTGGCCTCACCCTATAGACCAAGACCTTTTACATGGGCTAACTATTAGTTATCAAGCAATGGTTGTCCTGTGCTGAGCAAGAAATTGCTCATTAGTCAATAGTCACTTTGTTTCATCTAAGGACTTAAAATCATAACATAACAGCATAACAGGATGAAGCGAAACTATTGATTTCTATGATTTCGTTTCCATTATCGCAGTTCTTGTGCATCGATACTATACGCGAGAAAAGATAGGACTTGCCCTATATGTTTTTCTACCTGCAAGAAAGATAGGGCAGGATCTATCTTCCCGCTTTTTTTTTTCAAACTCATGTGCACTAATGCGGTGAGTAGAAAAAAAAGAATTTTACCTGGCTCATGCGCAAAAACGCTCCATAGCAGCGAGCGTACTAGTGCATGCACCATAAATAAAAGAAAATGACTAGTGAGCGACTTGTGAGCTACTCAATGTAAACAGGCAGTCATTCATCTTGGAAAGACTGCCTGTTCAACAGTGGGAGGGGGGTAGCTAGAAGAGATCTCTGGCGTGCTCTGTCTTCATTCACTGAATAATAGCACAGGTAAGATAGTCATTGGGACAACAGTTGGGCAAAGACACCCTTGGCCTCTAGCACACTAGCATTTTGTTAGTCTGGGTATAATCAGTTAAAGAAATGGACTGCATACAAACAGCACAAGGAACTATATTAATCTATAGTGCAAAACACACTGATGTGTTTTTTGGTGTGCATTTGCGCACCAAAAGCACCACAGTAGTCAATGAGGGTGTGCGCCTGATGCCCACGGAATTGCGCAAAGAACAATACAATTTTGTGGTGACATCGGCACAACGGGGACTAATTAAGACTGCACAGCCTTCCAAATCCCCGGCAGCATAAAAAGTAAAGTAAAAAGCACAGCTACGCATGCAATATCATGAACTTCTCTGCGCAAAAAATTGTGGTATTGTGAGTGTTTTTGCCCTTACGCTCGTATGAAGGAGAACTTACTCCAAGGATTGGTTGAAGATATCATATGTCTGAAGTACTTATCTATGCCATTCTATAGTCTAACCATTCACTGTGATTCTTCTTTATGGCTTTGTTATTGTAGGATGCCTGTGAACAACGAGGCTGTTGCTGGATACCTTTTAATGAAACTAGTGCCCCCTGGTGTTTCTTTTCAAAAAGTTATGGATATACAGTTGTTTCTGAGGCAAATACTGCACAAGGTAAAAGTTAGCAACTTAATATTATTAAAAAATTCAGCTTGTTGTTTTTACTTACAAGAACCAAGACCTTCTAACCTTATGTTTTTCTTGTAATGAAATACTGAATCCATCTCAAAATATGTTGACACATAACTGAGGTTTCGGAATTAGAGAGACATTTCACCAGATAAACAATAGTGCTAAATATTTCTTTCCTGAGACTTTGAACTACAGTAGTATAATACTATTACAAAGTTGCCTTATACTATATATGTCAATGAGCCTCTCGGGAGCACTTTTTTTCTTCATGCCACTGGTCTGAGCAGTTACCTGTAGCCTCCACATACAGCAAGTACTGCTCTTGGTTAATAATACATTGAAGAGATTCCACCATACACTGAGCTTTCTAATATAAATGAATACCTATTTTAATACATTTCTGCATTGGTAGAGCAAGGATTAATTCATGCATTGAGTTTGATGCAATTTTTATGCACGGTTTTAGGGCTCGTTCACATGAGGGAATTTGCGCAACTAAATTACATGCGCAAAAAAAAATCAGTGCTATTAAAACCAATGGTTTCCTATGGAAATGTTCAGATGAACAATTTTTAGCCGTGCAAAAGAATTGCACCTAAACAAAATTGGACATCAATGACTGAAATTCCCTGCTGTGCAAAAATATAGTTCTTGACTTATCTTTGGTGTGCAAAGCGCTGGAGTGTCTATAGACTTCTTTGGAAGCTGGAAAAAATGGGAGAGGGACTGAGTGCTGCAGTGCGGCTTAACCCAGAAGCACTGTGTCCCCGAGGGGATGAAGGGAAGCCCCGCAGCGGGGGACTCCCTTCATCCCTGTGGCAGGGCTTCCCTTTATCTCCCCAGGGCTTCCCTTTATCTCACCGGGGCTTTTCTTCATCTCACTGGGACTTCCCTTCTCCGGAGTAGAGGAAAAAGGAAGCCCCGGGGAAGATAAAGGGGATCCCCAGGACTTTCCTTTATTTCTCTCTCCAGCAGAGCATATTTTCAGTCCCTCCGGTTTGGCGTGGAAAGATCGTGGCTGAAGCTCTGGACTTCAATGCAGAAAAGTCATTGGTTCATATGATTTTCAGCAGCTATAGTTGTGGTTCTTTTGCGCAGCTAGCAGCTGCATGAATTCCACGCCCATGTGAACAAGCCCTTAGGCACAAAAAAGGGAAGATCTATCAATCTTTTTTTTTTTTCATTATTTTCCACCCGACTTTGGTTTAAAAAGAACTGCATCAAAAACCGCACCAAATGATGCATCAAAACTGCTTGTGTGAATATGTGTTTCGCACGGACGTAAGCGTATTTATGTGCGCTTTTGCATCGCAGATTTGCAAAATAGGAGTTGCGTATCTGCGCTCATCTTTATGTTTTACTGTACTTTTTGTATGTGCAAATTGTGTGCATTTTTGCGTGCAAAAGAACACACAATCATGCTCCCATTCATAGAAATGGGCAATTAAGTTAATTAGTTGAATATGTGCCATTTTTGTGGAAAATGGAGCACGATGCATATTTTATGGAAGAAATAAAATGCAAGTGCAAAATATGAACTAACCCATTGAAATCAATAGCTTCTATTCACTGCGTATGGCACATGCACAAATGCATTCCTGTGATGCAGGCCTGAGGAGTCCCCTCTTTACTGACATCTTTGTACCTTGTTAGCCAGTAGATAGAAATAATAAAAAGTGAGAGTCCTCAGTTGTTAATACCTTTTAATGGCTAACTGAAGATTTTGTATTAAACCATTAAGAGACTTAAATAGTCTTGAAAGCTTGCTATTTATCACCACCTGTTCAGTTATCCATTAACCCTTTCAGGATTAAGGGTCATTGAATCTCTTTTGACTAATATATTCTAAAGTTGAATACTTTTTATTTCATAGTTTATCATTTTGTTTTCTTTCTCTTTTCAATTTATCTTCATTATATAGGAAAGATGGACGCAAAATAGGAAAAAATGCTAATGTCCTTGGTTCTTTCTCCTTGTGCTCTAATGTGGTTTATATAACCAATTACATTTACCAGATAAAAGAATCCTCTAATTCTTTGAGCATAGAAATATAAATGTGTACACATTATCTGTTGATTGATGCCACCATTACTGCTCAAAACAAAGATCTACATTAAGGCTTTAAGCCTGTCTCCCTTACCTGGCATCTATGCGGTATCTGTACAAGCAGCTGGGTGCATATGTATATTATATGCAAGGGCGGCTTCAGACGCACTGTACGAGGTTTTATGAGTTTGATTTGTGCATATAGTGTGCATAGTGCAGCACTTTGTGCGCACGTAGGGCCAGTTTGCATTCGCGTGCTATATACCCCTTCCATGAATTAAAAGACTGTTTAATAAAGATGAGCGAACACCAAAATGTTCGGGTTCGCGTTATTCGAAACGAACTTCCCGCGATGTTCGGGTGTTCGTTTCGAATAACGAACCCCATTGAAGTCAATGGGCGACCGGAACATTTTTGTATTTCGCCGATGCTCGCTAAGGTTTTCATGTGTGAAAATCTTGGCAATTCAAGAAAATGATGGGAACGACACAGCAAGTTCTCCTCTGCCACAGCTGTAACAGCTGTGGCAGAGAAGAACGATGTTAGCCCATTGAATTCAATGGAGCCGTCAATACAGCCGACTCCACTGAATGCAATGGGCTGCCGGCGATCGCGGGATGAATTGTCGGAAAGGGGTTAAATATATAAGCCCTTTCCTGCAATTCATCCAGAAATGTGTAAAAATAAAAAATATATATATACTTACCTGGTGCCGACAGACGGAGTTCAGCGCGGCAGGCTGCAGTTCTCCTGAACTGCTCTGAACAGCTGTTAGTAGTATTCAGCAGCCGGGGATTTAAAATCCCCGCCTGCTGAATAAGATGCCTCTGAATGGTCACAGCCTGACCAATCAGAGGCCAGCCCTCACTCACACCCATTCATGAATTCATGAATGGGTGAGTGAGGGCTGCCTCTGATTGGCTCAGGGGCAGAGAGCTGAATTCATGAATGGGTGTGAGTGAGGGCTGGCCTCTGATTGGTCAGGCTGTGACCATTCAGAGGCATCTTATTCAGCAGGCGGGGATTTTAAATCCCCGGCTGCTGAATACTACTAACAGCTGTTCAGAGCAGTTCAGGAGAACTGCAGCCTGCCGCGCTGAACTCCGTCTGTCGGCACCAGGTGAGTATATATATATTTTTTATTTTTACACATTTCTGGATGAATTGCAGGAAAGGGCTTATATATTTAACCCCTTTCCGACAATTCATCCCGCGATCGCCGGCAGCCCATTGCATTCAGTGGAGTCGGCTGTATTGCCGGTTCCATTGAATTCAATGGGCAAACATCGTTCTTCTCTGTCACAGCTGTTACAGCTGTGGCAGAGAAGAAGGATTTGTCTTCTATATGTTCTCAATGGGGTTGGCGCTGCTGCCGCCGGCCCCATTGAGCGCATATAGAAATGATTTCTCAGGGAAGAAAGTTAAAGTAACCCGAACATCCGAACATCGTGTGGTGTTCGTTACGAATAACGAACATCCCGAACACCCTAATATTCGCCCGAGCATCAAGCTCGGACGAGTACGTTCGCTCATCTCTACTGTTTAACCTACTGAGACGTGCTCTTTTTTTAATGGAATTGCACAGTGTATTGTGCATTTGTGTGCATATTGAGAGTGCATTTGTGCACCTCTCATTGACTTCTATGTGGCCCTTGGTGCACAAATAGGCAGGAAATAAAGCAGGTCCTATTTTGTTCTGTGCCCACATTTCTTTAGACCGAACCCATGGACATCAATGGGTTCTCTTCTCTGCACATTGTGCACATATATATTTCAAGTTCGCAAAAATGCTTGCAAAAACAGTTCTCTGCATAAGCCTTAAGAGTAGATAAGAAGAAGACAGCAGGCTCATAAACGAAGAAGCATTATTTTATCAGGTTTAAGACATCCCATTCTCTGTGATGTGGGCACACTGTGGCATGGGATAGTGGTATTTTATTTATTTTTTATCCGGAATGCATGACACTGTTAGGCCTCATGTCCACTTGCTAAATGGATTTGCGGTTTCCGCAGCGGATTTTGCCTATAGGGAATCATTGGCCATCCGCGGTCCATTAAATTGATTTTTGCACCCGCAGATGGCATTTTAAAAGAATTACGTTTTTCACGCGCGGGAGAAGAAAAACGCGGCATGCTCCATTTTGCCGCGGATTCCGCGCGGATCGGCAACATTGCTATCACATTGATAGCAATGTGTGCGGATATCTGCATGCAAAAAAAATACCATTTAAAGCAAATCCGCGCGGAATCCGCCGTGGAAATCCGCGGCAGATTCTGCGCGGATTGTATTTTTCGAGTGGGCATGAGGCCTTAATGTACCTGCACTGGAAGATGAGGAGATTTGGCAACTTTTTTTTTTCTTAATATTCTCATTGTTTTTTTTCTTTTATAAAAATGAAAAAAAAATGTTGATTCTTAATTTTGGTAACATGGTACTTACATTTAGCACCATTTTAGTACTTTGGCAACAAACACATAATTATTTCACTTTTTTCACATTAGAAAGGTCAACTTATCACCAGGACAGCCTGGTCTGCTAGATTGCAGAGATCTATTTCAATTTAGTTCTTACCCTTTAAAAAAAAAGAACCACAAGTAGAAGGAAATCAATGTGGCTCGATAAGATGGTAAGGGAAGCAATAAAGGAAAAAAAGAAAGCGTTTAAACTACTAAAACAAGAAGGCAGCGAAGAAGTGCTAAAATCATACAGGGAAAAAAACAAAATATGTAAAGAAAAGATCAAAATTGCTAAGTTGGAGGCAGAAAGACTGATCGCCAAAGAGAGCAGAAATAACCCTAAACTGTTCTTCAACTATATTAACAGCAAAAGGATTTGCACCGAGAGCATAGAAGATGATGGGGGGAAGGCAAATCTATGAAATGGTTTCTTTTCAAGTGTATTCACAAACAAAAAAGAAATGTCACACGAGATGCAGGGGAATAAAACGAACCCCCCGCTACATATAACATACCTAACACAGGAGGAAGTGCAGAGGCGGGTAAAGAGGATTAAAAACAATAGATCACCAGGTCCATATGAAATAAACCCAAGGGTTCTAAGGGAACTAAGTGATGTGATAGCTAGACCACTATTTCTTATATTTATGGACACTATCCGAGGTTGTACCATTGGATTGGCGCATTGCCAATGTGGTTCCAATTTACAAAAAAGGGTCCAAAAGATGCCCTGGTAACTACAGGCCGGTAAGTCTCACTTCTATAACTGGAAAAATATTCGAGGGTTTCTGAGAGACACTATCAAAGAATACCTCAAGGAGAACAATGGAATAACTCCTCACCAGCATGGGTTCATGAAGGGTCAATCGTGTCAGACCAGTCTGATCAGCTTCTATGATGAAGCAAGTTCTAAGCTGGACCTGGGAGAGTCTATTAATCTCGTATATCTGGATTTCTCTAAAGCATTTGACACCGTGCCACATAATAGGCTGAAATATAAAATGAGACAGCTCGGACTCGGTGAAAACGTGTGTATCTGGGTAAAGAACTGGCTCAGAGATAGAAAGCAGAGGGTGGTAATGAATGGTTCGTACTCTGATTGGGCCACCGTTGCTAGTGGGGTGCCACAGGACTCAGTATTAGGCCCCATTCTGTTCAATATATTTATCAACGACCTGATAGAGGGGCTGCACAGTAAAATATCTATATTTGCAGATGATACAAAATTACATAAATTAATTAATACAACGGAGGACAATGTGCGGCTACAAAAGGACCTAGATAAGCTGGGGACATGGGCAGAAAAATGGCAAATGAAGTTCAATGTTGATAAATGTAAGGTTATGCACATGGACAGGAGAAATGGATGTCACCAATATACACTAAATGGGGTACAGCTAGGAAATAGTGATATGGAAAAACACCTGGGGGTACTATTGTAGATTTAACTGGAGCAACCAATGCCAGTCATCTGCAGCAAAAGCGTATTAAGTCTTGGGGTGTAAAAGAGGTTTAGGGCCGAAGGATGAGAACATTATTCTTCCACTATATAAAGCACTTGTCAGCCCCCACATGGAATACTGCGTACAGTTCTGGACACTGGAGCTCAGGAAAGATGTTGCAGTGCTTGAGGGGATTCAAAGAAAGGCAACTAAATTAATAAATGGAATGAGAGAACTAGAATACCCAGAGAGGCTATCAAAATTAGGATTATTTACCCTGGAAAAAAGATGGCTAAAGGGCGATCAAATAACTATGTGTAAATACATGAGGGGACAATACAAAGATCTCTCCGATGATAACAAGAGGGCATTAACTACGTCTAAAAGAAAGCAGGTTCCATCACCAACACAGAAAGGGGTTCTTTACTGTAAGAGCAGTGAGACTGTGGAAGTCTCTGCCTGAGGACATGATGATGGCAAAATCCATTGAGGAGTTTAAGAGGGGACTAGACGTCTATCTAGAGTGCTATGATATTACAGGATATAGACATTAGATGACCAGTGGGTTATTTTTCTGGGTCTTACATTCAGGTAGGAACTATCAAAGAGTAATCCAGGGATTATTCTGATTGCCATTATGGAGTCGGGAAGGAATTTTCCCCCGAATGGGCTAATTGGTTTCTGCCTCTTGGTGTTTTTTGCCTTCATGTGGATTAACAAGGGGGGTTGGAAACAAGCTGAATTAGATAGTCATTGTCTTTATTCAGCCTAACATACTATGTTACTATGAATTAAAAGTAACCAGCCATCAAACTGCTGACCTAAATATAAAGATTGTAGATTTGAAAGGATACAAGAAGATATAAACAAATGAGGATTCTCCCATTTTATCTTATACATCAAGGAGAAATTGAAACTATAAATCTTTCAAAAAGCCTAAAGGCCCATTTACACGCAAAGATTAAGCCCCATTTACACGCAAAAATGATTACGCAAAATCTTTTCAAAAGATAGGATGATTGACAGTTTGAGTGATCACTCAATTACTTCTCCAAGTGCAGCTGCTCCAGTGAGCAGGCAAAGTTTCATGCACTGCGCATATGAAACTTTGCCCATTCACGGATTTTCTGCAGCGCATTTCTTTTCGTGAAAAAAAAAAACCGCTAGTCTGACTGAGCCCTTTGAAGCATTTCTGCTGTGGAAACTCTCTCAATCTGCTTGAAAATCTGCATTTGTTGATGTTTGAAAAATAAGGTTTGCCAGTGTGAACTCAGTGCAGGAACTACCACTACCATATCACAAAAATGCAACACGTTCTACAGCAGAAAATCCGCAAGTACATAGACAAAATCTGCAGCACAAACTGCAGCAAACTCTGCAAAGGTCATCAACTCTGGCCATCAATAGAAACCCAACTAAAATTCTGCAGCAAAATTGCCACACTTCAGATGTCATGTGTGAAGGTTCCCTTATGACTGTAACAGAACAATGTCTCTGGTATAACTTTCATGTATTTTGAATTGGAAAGTCTGAAAGTACAGTTATACCTGTTTTTCTGCAGGATACACAGCTAATCTGAAAAGAGTGCAATCCCCTACTTTGTTTGGGGGTGACATTGAAGATTTACTGCTGACTGCTGAAATACAATCCAAAAATCGATTTCGGTTCAAGGTTTGTTGCAATTAAAAACTTAAAGAAAATTGTCTAAGCACAGAAACAAACTGCATTGAATGTAAACCCAACATATTTGATTCAGGTCTCAGCATCCACTTATTCGGGCACCCTCTGTCGTAAAGTAGAGGCAGAGCTAGTTATGGCAACACTATGACTAGATTTAAATATTCAGACTTGATACAGTTTTTGATACTTTTTTCACCAAAGTAAAGTTTGGATTCCAAGAAGGAGAAATATAGTTTTTCTTTACAATCCAGTTCTGGATTTTAGGTAGAGGTCAAAACCGGGAGATCAGAGTACATCAGAATCAAAGTGTTAATCACAATCAGTGTCAGGTACAGAGCAGGGTCAGAACTAGGAGGACTACAAGGAATAGAACAACAGACAAAAAGGTAGACAGATAGGCAAGCCACGGTAAACATCCAGGTGTTAGAACAGACAGGAATACAGGTAATCATAACTGATATACAAATAAAAAGGGTAAACAGCTTCAAATACAAAAAACTGAACAAACAGATATACAGGTAATCAGGGTCAGACAGAGACCAGAGAGTGGAGCAAAGAAAGACTCCACATTTACTAGCCCAGATAAGAGATTAGATGAAGTTCATATAGCACATTCAGCACACTCATTCACTGGAAGCCAGAGATCCTGATTAGTTGGCTTTCTAAACCTGATAGACAGGTAAGAGAAGCATACAGCGCAAATTAAAGTAATAGCACACTGGAATTAAGACATTGCATACACAAGTTCCCTAAAGATACCACAGGGTCGAAGTGGAAAGTGTTGATGCTGGTCATGTGGGATCGTTACTCCATCTAAATAAGTCGAAGCCATTCATTCCAGTGGCTCTCTACCCTGATGTATAGAGACAGCCATCATTCAAGGGACCAAGCAGACAGCCATCAGTCAAGGGATCTACAACTTTGACATCTATATGTGCTATAAGGATGTATAGAAATGGGTTGCTGTTATGCCACCATCCCTTTAATCACCTTAGTTGTTAAGCTGAAAATTTAGTAGCAAACTTCTGTCTTTACAATGCCTTTATATGTTTTTTCTTCCTGTAGATCACAGATGCCAAAAATAAAAGATTTGAAGTCCCTCATGAACATGTGAAAGGTTTCAGTGGAACAGCAGAACCAAACCCAAATTATGGAGTTGAATTGGTACGAAACAATTTTGGAATTAAACTTTCAAGAATACCATCAGGAAAAGTCATGTAAGCTACGATTTATTTTACAACGTATATATGTACACATACATACATTGATATATACATGCACATATATAATGACAGGTATCAATGTGTAAACAATAGTGATAAGTAATTAGTAGAATAATCAGTTTGTGATGGCATAGCACCAATTCCACAAAAATCATTCGGAATCATGACAGTCAATTCCGACTCCCATTAAAGTCAATGGGAGTATAAATTGGGTTCACCAATTTGCCCTCTAGAAGGAACCCAATGCAGCCAAACTCCCCCAAATTGCATGAGAATAAAGCCACGTACCTGGCGAACAATGTGCTCCTCTCAAAAATTTGGCAAAATAGTTAAGTGGTCAATCGTAGATTCATTTAAATGCCCACTATGTAATATTACATTTCCATTGTATTGCTGGGGTTCTTGGGTGCAGCTTTCATATTTATGGAGTTGTCTATGATGAGTTATACTTTTTAAACATGTTAATTTCAATTATGAGTCACATAAATACATGTTATTTATCATATAGTATTGTTTTGTAGGTGATACAGTATAATCCCAAGCCTTTTATGCACGTAGAATAACATATGTATTGCTCCACCAGATTTGATACTACCATAGGACCGCTCATTTATGCTGACCAGTTCTTGCAGTTGTCCATTAAACTACCCAGCAGCAATATTTACGGTATAGGCGAACAAGTTCACCGACAATATAAGCATGATACAAACTGGAGAAGGTGGCCTATATTTACCAGAGATTGGTTTCCCAACGGAGTAAGTACTTATTATTATAATCCCTTATTTAATGATTACAAGCTCATTACACCTCATGTTTACAGTATCTCAGTTTTACATGCAAGCTTGCATTTAGTAATTATAAGCAAAGCAATGTACCTGAGCATCTCTGCAACGGCACAGCTTTAAGTAAGTAATTATAAACAAAAGTCTAAGAACAGCTTACTCTACATTAGAGCTTGTAAATCCATTATAGAATAAATTATATACCTCTAATTATTGTATATTGAAATTAATACTCCAATCTGGAGAAACAATTCTAGAAATGTAATTAATGAAATGGTATTAAGAGGTTTAGATAATTTGGGATTATTCAGTGATAGCAAAGAAAAACAATATTTGTTATGATATGAGGATTAAACTGACTATAAAGAGAAAATTTACGCAAATTTAAGTTCAGTTCAGCCACTCCCCTTCTACCAATGGAAGTGAAGACCATTTTGATAATGAGGGAATTTTTTGCTGTTATGTCATCAGCTTTTCTTCCCAAGGTCTTCTGCATAATTGTTTAGTGACAATGACAATCTTATACATAAAAGGAGTATTGCATTTCCATGCAAGTGGGAAATATAAGGCTCTATTGTACCCTTAGGGCTCAGTCAGACGGGCGTTTTTTTGCGCGATTTGCGCATGCGTCCGGCGATTTTATAAAACCATTGCTTTGCAATGGTATCGGACACATGAGCGCTTTTTATGCGCTCGTCCGATAAATTATAGAACAGAAATCGCAGATCGCACCTATCTGCGATCTGCGATTCCTGTTCTCTTCTCTATATGCGCTCAATGGGGCCGGCGGCAGCAGCGCCGACCCCATTGAGAACATATACTAGATAAATCATTCTTCTCTGCCACAGCTGTAACAGCTGTGACAGAGAAGAACGATGTTTGCCCATTGAATTCAATGGAGCCGGCAATACAGCCGGCCCCATTGAAAGCAATGGGCTGCCGGCGAGCGCACGATGAATTTTCGGGAAGGGCTTAAAAATATAAGCCCTTCCCTGCAATTCATCCAGAAATGTGTAAAAATAAAAAAAATATATATACTCACCTGGTCCCGGCAGACGGAGTTCAGCCGCGGCCGGCGGCAGTTCTCCTGAACTGCTCTGAGTAGTATTAGATTTTAAATCCCCGGCTGCTGAATGAGCTGCCTCTGATTGGTCACAGCCTGACCAATCAGAGCCAGCTCTCACTCACCCATTCATAAATTCATGAATGGGTGAGTGAGTGCTGCCTCTGATTGGTCCCTGCGCTGAGCCAATCAGAGGCAGCACTCACTCACCCATTCATGAATCAGAGGCAGCTAATTCAACAGGCGGGGATTTTAAATCCCCAGCTGCTGAATATTACTCAGAGCAGTTCAGGAGAACTGCCGCCGGCTGCGGCTGAACTCCGTCTGCCGGGACCAGGTGAGTATATATTTTTTTTTTGACTTTTACACATTTCTGGATGAATTGCAGGGAAGGGCTTATATATTTAAGCCCTTCCCGACAATTCATCCCGTGAGCGCCCGCAGCGCATTGCTTTCAATGGAGCCGGCTGTATTGCCGGCTCCATTGAATTCAATGCGCTGGACAGCTCCGTCCCGTTTCTATTGAAACGCGGCTAGGAGCAGTTTTTTTGGGTGATTTTTCGGCCCCGGTCACGCGATTTGCGGATGCGCATCCGTCATGCGATCCACAAATCGCGGGAAAAAACGCCCGTGTGACTAAGGCCTCATACTGTATGTCTATGATTTCAAAAAGAGACACATGGAGTTTTTTTATGTTTTTATTACTGTATGTATGAATCTGTCAAAAAAAATAAAAAATAAGCTACTGTAAAATTAGGCAAACTTTTGCCCTGATGGCTTCTGTGGGTAAATCAATACAACTGGAGTCTCCTTCAAAGTGGTAACATTAACTTTCATGGAGGAGTTTTGATTTTCAAAATAATTATTATAAAGCCATGTGTTTCATAAACGCTGCTGATTCATTGCAGAAATGTTCTGCTTCATGTACAGGAGATTTTAGAAATCTTCATATGGCGTCTACTGTAAATGCTAAGGAATTTCTGCAGCATTTATGGCCCGTGTGAAGGCAGCTTACTGTCACTGTCAGAGTAGTGGTACCGTAATGGTATGCAGCTCTTCCCGAATGGATAACAAAATACAGATGGAAACCATGAAAGGCCTGGTTGTATGTCTGCACAGTCAAAATAACACAGTCCATAGAACTTGACAAATCCGTTCACTAGTTTACATTTAGGATTCTAGAATAATAGAGATTAAAAAAAGCAAAATCCTGTCATAAACTGTATTGCACCAGTACAAGTACGAGTTTTTGAGTCGTTTAAAATTTACCGTACCTTGACAGTTTTACAAAAAAAATATACAGCACATTTAATAAAATTGTGTGACATTTAGGGCTCAGTCACAAGAGCGATTTTTTTCACGCATGTATAGTTGTAATTAAATAAATCGCACATCCCATGTAGAAAAATCACGTGACTGGGTCCATTGACACTCATATGTTCCATCTTTTGCAGGTGCAAATTTTAAGTGCATGTAAAATTTGCACATGTGACCGCTTCCATTGGAAAGCATTGGTTCTATGTAGATGCGATTTAAAATTGCGCTTATATATGCGCCTAAAAATCGCTTGTGTGACTGAGCCCTTGTGATATAAAATATTTGTGGATTTGTACTCTATTCAGCAGATGCTGTAAAAAAGAAATAAATGGTCATATTTGTTATGTTTTGTGACCAACACTTCTGGCGTACCAAAGTCACAATTTATGGTGCACACCTTTTGGTCTTTTTACATGAGACTTTATCATTTGTTCAGAAGTGGGCAAAAAGTGGGGCATGGACACATGTGGCCCATCGGATTTACTATAACTTACATCAGAAACTAACGTAAATTATAGCTGAAATGTACGCCGCAGAATTCAAGTTTTATGCATAATGAAAAAAATTGGTACGGTGTTAGCTAATACAGCAAAATGTGATTGTTCCCAGCAAGAGAAACCAAGTAATCTTGTAGATATGATACATTTTATTGGCTAACAAAAATACATGGTTAATAGCGAGCTTTCAAACCTACTAAGGACTCTTCCTCAGGCATAGTAAAATAGACCCAAAGAGGCATGCATATATATATACACTTATTTACAGTATGACAAGATACAGACATGGATGTGATTAATTTGCACTTGAAAGGATACTACAACAGGATGAGTAGAGAAATAAAAACATATCTAAAAACTCCTCTTATAAAGATGTGATGGTTTTATGGTTCCTGAATTAGTGTTAGTGGGTCACCAAGCCAGCAGTGTTATTTATGCTATATATGTCTCATACTTCCCATTCACACATGAATCCCCTTGAGCAATTTAACCCTCTGTTGTGTCAAAAGTTGTTATAAGTTTGTACTCCCAAATTCTTCTATTGCTTTGTGATTTAAAAATTGCCTTTCAGTCTAAGAACTTGTGTTCCATTTTGTGTCCATGACTAGAAAAGTGCTTGGCCACAGGTATACTTAAAGGGGTTGTCCCGCGCCGAAACAGTTTTTTTTTTTTTCAATAGCCCCCCCGTTCGGCGCGAGACAAACCCGATGCAGGGATAAAAAAAAAAAAAACGGGTAGTACTTACCCGAATCCCCACGCTCCGGTGACTTCTTACTTACCTTGTGAAGATGGCTGCCGGGATCTTCACCCTCGGTGGACCGCAGGTCTTCTGTGCAGTCCATTGCCGATTCCAGCCTCCTGATTGGCTGGAATCGGCACACGTGACGGGGCGGAGCTACGAGGAGCCGCTCTCTGGCACGAGCGGCCCCATTCAGAAGGGAGAAGACCGGACTGCGCAAGCGCGTCTAATCGGGCGATTAGACGCTGAAGATTAGACGGCACCATGGAGACGGGGACGCCAGACACGGAACAGGTAAGTGAATAACTTCTGTATGGCTCATAATTAATGCACGATGTACATTACAAAGTGCATTAATATGGCCATACAAAAGTGTATAACCCCACTTTGTTTCGCGAGACAACCCCTTTAAAGGCAATTTCAAATCACCAAACCATGGAAGAATTTGGGAGTACAAACTTATAACAGCTTTCAACACTTACAACAGAGGGTTAGATTCTTCAAGAGGATTCATGTGTGACTGGGAAGTATGAGAAATCTATAGCACAGATAACACTGCTGGCCTTGTGACCCTCTAACACTAATCCAGGGACCATAAACCTTCACATCTTTATCATAGGACCTTTCAAATATGTTTTTATTTTTCTACTCATCCTGTTGTAGTATCCTTTCAAGTGCAAATTAATCACATCCATGCCTGTACCATGTCATACTGTAAATATATATGCATGCCTCTTCGGATCTATTTCATTACGCCCGAGGAAGGACCCTGAGAGGTTTGAAAGTTCTCAATAACATAATTGTATTTTTATTAGCCATTAAAATGTATCATATCTACAAGATTACTTGGTTTCTCTGGGTGGGAACAATCACTTTTTAACTTTGATGCAATGTCGGACTTAAAGATGCACTAAATCTACTGAGAAGCTTTTGTCTCTTGATACATTTGGTGCACTTCACTGTGTCTAAAATGCTGTTCTAAGTAAATATATCCTAGTATATCTTATATGACTAGTGAGATGCACCACATTTATCATACTAATTGCTCCACTTACATCAAATCCTAAATATATGCACCCTATGATACTAATGATAAATCGTGCCCATTGTATGTATCTCAACTAAAAGTAATATTTCTTGTATGTAATAAAATAAATATTGTATCATTCTGCAGGATGGATTCAACTTGTATGGTGCGCAAACATTTTTCCTGTGCTTGGAGGATGAAACAGGAGCATCGTTTGGTGTCTTTTTAATGAACAGCAATGCAATGGGCAAGAATTTTTGTTTAACTCTGTAATCATGATAGCATTCTCTGCAACATGAAATATACTTTTTATGATTATTACTATGAGTCATAAATTGTCATGCCATCTGTGCTACTTAGCAGGTGTTTGTTGAAGAACATATTAGAATAATGATAACATAGATAATATTACATAAAATATAATTAGAAACGAAGATCTAATCACACTACATGAATAATTTATTTTATTTGCAAATCATACAATGTTTCTTTGTATTTTACAAATAATTGTAAAATTAAGGTTGGTATTATCTAGAGATGAGCGAGCACCAAAATGCTCAAGTGCTCGTTACTCGAGTCGAACTTTCAGTGATGCTCGAGAGTTCGTTTCGAGTAACGAACCCCATTGAATCAATGGGCGACTCGAGCATTTTTGTATATGACTGGTGCTCCACTAAGGTTTTCATTTGTGAAAATCTTAGCAAATCACAAAAGTCATGTAAAAAACACAGAAATGGATAGGGCAGGCGAGGAGCAACATGCAGGGCTGCATTTCGGGCTCCGAGGTCTCACTATTAAGCCACAATAGTGGCAAGTGTGAGACCCCCCCCCCCCCACACTGTCAGCATAACGATCATTCTCCTCTGCCACAGCTGTAACAGCTGTAACAGCTGTGGCAGAGCAGAACGATGTTAGCTTATTGAATTCAATGGAGCCGGCAATACATCCGGCTCCATTGCCGGCGAGCGCGGGATGAATTTTCGGGAAGGGCTTAAAAATATAAGCCCTTACCTGAAAATCATCCTAAAATGTGTAAAAAGTAAAAAAAAAAAAATACTCACCTTGTCCCGGCAGAACGATGTTAGCCCATTGAATTCAATGGAGCCGGCAATACAGCCAGCTCCACTGAAAGCAATGGGCTGCCGGCGATCACACAATGAATTTTCGGGATAAGGTGAGTATATTTTTTTTTTTACTTGCCGGCTCCATTGAATTCAATGGTCAGTGCTCGTTTAATCGAGACGAGCACCGCGTGGTGCTCGTCTCAAGTAACGAGCATCTCGAGCACCCTAAGGGCGCCCACCCACTGGCGTTTGCGATTTTCGTGCGTGAAAAACGCAGCGTTTTCCGCGCGTTTTTCGCAGCTTTTTCGTGCCTTTTCCGTTAATTTCCATTGACATTCATGGGTGCATTAAGAGAAAAATAAGGACACATATGTAACTGACAGTTCCTATGTTAAAAATTGCAACGGACTGAAAAAAAAACGCAAGTGGACAGGAACACATTCAATTCTAATTGCTCTTCAGAAAAAACGCAAAACGCAAAGGAAAAAAAATCGCCAGTGGGTGGGAGCCCTAATACTCGAACGAGCATCAAGCTCAGACGAGTATGCTCGCTCATCTCTAGTATTATCACAAAAACATCTTGTAAAACTAAAATTGGTTCAGTTTCTGAAACCTCGAAAATCACCAAAGGAAATTATTGCCAGCCATATATTTCTTCTACACTGACTGTAGTATTACATAATGGTTGCTGAAATAACTGGCTGTCCATGCTGGACCAAGTTCTGTCAGAGCTAGAGGAGCTCTTACATATTTGGAGACCCTCTATAATATGTAGGGATAACAGTTGTCCTGATAGGGCAACCCTTTATATTTTGATTGAGTTTTAATACATTAAAAGTTTTTTCTGGGCATTTATTATTGATGATTGGTGGGGGTCTATCACTTGGACTCGCCCCTGATCAGCTGATCCTTCAACCTGTTGTCAGTGCAGTGGGGCTGGACATCAGTGGTGAGGGCTGGAAGTGTAATAGACACCTTCACTCCCATTAAAGTTAATGGCAGCAATGCCCTCTATTACATTTCTGGCTTCTCATTGCAGTCATAGTTGATAGCGTAATAAAATATATCATCGCCATTAATTTTATTGGGAGGGAAGCCCTTCCAGCGCTAACCACCCATGCAGACATCTGCCTTGCTGAACTGACAGTGGCCCGTAGAATCAGCTGATTGGTGGGGATCTCATGCGGAAGACCTTGCCGATCAATTATTGATGATCTATCCTGAGGATACGTTATCAACTGTAGATACCCCAAAAAAACCTTTAAGTTATGTTTTAAGTTATACTGCACAGCTACATATGATGATGATTGTCCTTTCATATTTCTCTCTTGATTTTTTATTACAGAAGTGATAATTCAGCCGGCACCAGCAGTAACTTACAGAACAATTGGAGGAATCTTGGACTTTTATGTATTCATTGGCAACAACCCAGAAGAAGTTGTTATGGAATATCTAGAGGTAAACATTGCTTTTTGCTCTAACTTTGGTGGTTATTTGCAAGTGATCACACAATAAAGCATTTATTGAAGTTGGATATAAGAGTCCAGAATTTAGAGAGAATAAAAAAAGCCCTCTTTTATGATTGTGGAAATGATCTGTTTAGCTTTTCCCATAAAAAAGAAATACATTCTGCATAAATTGCAACAACCAAAATTTTCTTTCACTTTTTTCCTTTTGATCAAATTTGCTTTAATGGGCATCACATTTGTGCTGGTCTTCACACTTGCCTTCCACTCCTTTATATCCTTTGCTTATATTCAGCATCCTAGCATACTGTAAGAATATACTGTAGATAATTGAATTGCTGACATGATTGATGTAACGGTTACTGTATAAGAGCAAAGTACTCTGTAGCTCATAATTTTTATTCAGCATCATCTTTTTTTTAGTTTATTGGAAAACCATACATGCCGGCATATTGGACCCTTGGGTTCCATCTCAGCCGATGGGGCTACAAATCACTTGATGACGTAAAGGAAGTGGTTCAAAGAAACAGAGCCATTCATATTCCATATGTAAGTAAAAAAAAAAAGGCACATTAGCATAAGTTGAAGTAGGGCTAGCTGAACTATAGTTTCTAAACCATTCTGCAAGTTTCTCACTTTGAAATGGAAAGCTGTTAGCCTGGAAGGGGAGATATTTGAATGCAGAATATTATATTTTGAATAATAACATACGTAGAATAGGTAGAGCAAAAATAAATGCAGGCTTCTCCATGATGGTAATGATTAATGACACTACAGACCTAGGGCTCAGTCAGATGGGCGTTTGTTTGCTGAACATTTTTTTGCGCAAAACGCAAATGCACAAAAATTGTGGTGTGGTGCCTGCTCCTCCCTGCTGTGGCTGTGACAGTTGCAGCAGGGGATTCCTTAAGTGTGAAACCCCTGAATGCTGTCAAATCCAGGGGTTTCACCTTGTGGTCAATGGGGCCAGCGGCAGCACTGTCACATTGTTTAGTGACAAGGGGACTCCCCGCAGAGATGAAGAAATCCTCTGTCAAAGCTGTCACAGCTGTGGCAGAGGACTGCAATGCTATCCCACTGAATTCAATGGAGCTGGTGCTACAGCCAGCTCCATTAAAAGCAGTGAGATGCTGGCAACCCCCACAGTGATTTTCAGGGAAGGGCTTTAAATATAAGCCCTTCCCTGAAAAATCATCCATAGAATGTGTAAAAAAGAAAAAAAATATATACCCACCTCTCCGCAGCTGCCGGGGCTCGGGCGCGTCCAGCCGCGTCTTTTCCCTGAACTGCTCTGAATCTCTTTCACAGGCAATGAATTACAATGAATGACAGCTAAGCACTACCTGTGATTGGTCACAGTGCTCAGCCAATCACAGGCAGCGCTCGGACAGTGCTGTCACAGTATTCGGTGATGAGGGAACTCCCCGCGGAGATGCAGAAATCCTCAACCACAGCTGTCGCGATCTTCTCTGTATGTCAATAAGGCCGCCGCTGCCACTGGCCCCATTGACAACAAGGTGAAACCCCTGGATGTGACAGCATCCTGGGATTGCACATCCAAAAAATCCTGCATGCTGCAGTTATTTGCGTTTTAAAATTGGATGTCCTATATTTACCATTGCGCATTTTTTTGCCCGGGTAGAAAACGGACATGGGACCACTGCCATTGAAAAGCATTGGTTCTAATAGATGCAGATTACAAACGCGAATAACAAAAATGCCTGTCTGACTGAGCCCTTATAGCTTGAAACAGAATAATAGCATCTGGTGTGTAATGCATATATCAATACAATTTTATACAGATATAGCAATTGTTAACATGACTGCACATTGAGTTAACTGGATTTAGGCTGGTGGCACACAAACGGATTTGCATTGCAGAATCCATGGTTGGAGTCCGCACCGAGGATCTGCAGTAAATACCATTCAAAACATGCTATGCAAAATATCTTTATTCCTAAACACTAACGGGAACAAATTGTAATTTCCGTGAGCAGAGGAAAAAACGCAGCATATTCTAGTTTCGTGCAAGCTCAGCACGGATGACTCCCATTGAGGTCAATGGAACCTGTCCAAGCCACGGCCCATCCACAATCGACATTTCGGATAGGTTGCGAGTATCTGCGTCATCGCCTAGTGATGGTGTTGCAAAAACACAGGTTTTTAAAAAAATCTGTACTATGCATGACTTATGGTGAGCATCCATGGTCATTCACAATACAGAATTAAACAGGTATGCAGGAGCCCCGGCCACGGTTGGAGACAGATTCGACTGCAGGATCCTGCATGCAGAATCTGACCCGTTCGTGTGCCGCCGGCTTAAAAGTACTGTAATATATTGTAGATGGATTCATAACACATTAAATGTCAAATTAATGTTTGCTAAATCTGTAAATTTTGATAAACTCTCAAGTTCATTTACATGAAGTTTTTCTTAAGACCATAAATAGCATTTATTTAGCTCTAATTTAGAAAAGAAGGACATCAAGTATAAAGCTCAAAAAATATATCACATAATGGAAAAATGTCTATCAGTTCCAAATATGAAACTATTATACATAGTGGATAACTTTAAATACTTTGTTGATATGCCTTTTGACTTTATGACAGCGTTCATTCTTTTTGGGTAGCTATCAGCATGGCACATCTTGATAGAGCAATCTTTGCCAAGTCTTCCTTACAAAAGCACTCCAAATCCGTCAGATTGCAAGACCATCTTGTGTATTGCTCTCTTCAGGTCAACCTACAGATTTTCAATGAGATTCAGGTCTGAGCTCTGGCTGGGCCATTCCAAAACTGATCTTCTTCTGACAAAAGTATTCCTTTGTTGATTTGGAGGTATGCTTTGTCGTGCTGAAAGGTGAAATTCCTCTTCATCTTTGGCTTTTTAGTAGAGGCTTGAAGGTATTATGATATTCAATGATATTTGGAACTGTTCATAATTCCCTCCACCTTGACTAAAGCCCCAGTTCCAGTAGCAGAAAAACACCCCCAAAGCACACTGCTGCCTCCCCCGTTTTCACTGCGGCTACAGTGATTTTTGGTGATGTATAATAATTATTGAATCTGGTGAAGTACTATAATATATAATAAAATTTGCTAAGTTGCATAAGTTATATTAAGTTCTTTTTGAATATAAGATAGAAACTCCTGATTTTTCATCTAAATGGAAATCTAAAAACATGTTTATATAATGTCTTATTCTTAATTACTGGATTATACAAATAATGTTTGTTCATATAGTTTATTACTTGCTAGTTTCCTCTATGAATTTGGAAGGAGGAATATGCATAACTATCCAAAATGTTTGGAAGAAAATGTTTCAAAAAGTTCTAGAAGGCATTTATGGAATGCCTAAAATGAATCCATGAAGTATAGGTTCCTTTGGATTGTAGATTACACCTTTTTAACACAATCTAAAAAACATTTCCCAGTTTTAAGAACTTGCCTTAAAACGCAGTACGAATAAATTCCAAGGTAGGTTGTAATAAATCCCAATATGTATCATGTACTGGTGCAAAATACTGGTGTGCATATATAAGAGCAATGACAAAGCAAAAGGCAAACAGGTGTGTCTATAATGCCATAACGTGTGCTCATTGTGATATGTAACACATGATATCTTGATAAGTTTGGGATATATGTTAGAGTATTTTGATATATTCATGTATGTACTCTTATGTGTTTCATTTTTTTAGGATGTTCAATTTACTGACATTGACTACATGGAGAATAGAAAGGATTTCACTTATAACAAAGTGACATTTGCAGGTCTTCCAGAATTTGCTAAATCAATGCATGACAATGGTCAAAAATATATAATTATATTGGTAAGTTTAAAAGGGAACTAAGCAGCTAAGTTAAGCTCTCAGACATGACTTTAGGACTCTTCAAACCATGCCCTATATGTTTTGTCTTCTATTGGACCATGCACCATATAAGTAAACATCAACCCTCAAAGCCTCCATTGAGGGTTGGACGATATACATTTACAGGTGTAGCTTATATTTTGCAATTCAATTTTAAGCAAAATTATTTCTGAATAATTATGACTTCATATGATTCAAACTGTACACCTAAGTGTACCACAATAAATGTCACATTTTAAAAGTCTCACTAAGCTGTGCCAATTCAAATTCCCTGATAATACTCTCCAAGCACAGTCATCAAAATGCATGCAATATTTACAGTCTTTGTTTGTCAAGACAACCCCTGTTCACATACCCTATTAGGACATACAGATGGGGGAGTGACAGCTACTCAGGACAGACTTTGGTAGGTAAGAGGGAAGAACCACCAAAAATATCAGCTTTTGCTCTTCCATGACTTAAGGTGACCGTAAGTATTGAATAGTGTTGGCCAAGACTACTATTCCACTTGATATCTCCATACACATGCACGCTGATATCAGCTGTGTATGCATCTATTCTGAATAGGTAGAGGGGTATAAGTCATTACCTGATACTTTTGACAGTGGCTTATCTCCCCTAAGGACAAAAGCATTGGATGTTGAAACTATACAAGCTCAGTCCTTCTTACTCTGCATTATCTGTTGGAAGGAGTTGGAATGTTGCTTGACACATAAAAGTAATAAGTTAGCTGGTCCTTATGGAATTGGTGACTTTGGATAACTTTGGATAACTAATGTGCATAGGCAGCTTTAGGTTGTCCATATATCACATATATTCATCTCAATGGCCACCATGTAATGCCACACATGAACAGCTAGCCACATCCTCCCTAGCAAAATTGATTGTTTTCTGGTGATCTTGGAGGGCTGACCAGCAGCAATCAGATTACTGTCCTGGGGCTCTCATGATAAAAGGATTCTTCAGTGAGACAGCACTTCTAATACAGCCTAAATTCCTTAAATAATGAATTTATAGGCATGGAAAGGTATGGAAGTAAAATAGAGCCTGTTTTGTGGTGATATTGCAAGAAGGACTCCTGCAGGGATTTTTAATTCAATGCCATTGTCTTGCAGCAGAGGCATAACGTGAAGCTCCCGGGCCTTGATGCAAAACTTGTAACAGGACCCCCAACTATAATGCTTTACCTATAGTACTGGGTTCCCTAAATGGAAAAGAGAGGCCTTATAGGCCCCCTAAGGCTCCTGGGCCCGGGTGCAACCGCACCCCCTGCATCCTCTATAGTTACGCCCCGGTCTTGCAGTATTAACTGAATTGTTTCATCTTGTAAAGAGAGTTAGCAGGTTAAAAAAAATGTTAAGAAAAATGTTACTTGAAGTGAAGGTTAAAATTAAAGAATCTACTGTAACTGTTTTCTGGGGAACTTGAGTCTTAAATATGTTGATCTAAAATATTTCATATTATGGTTACAGGATCCTGCTATCTCTAATCAAAAACTAGAAAACAATCTTCCGTATGAAGCATATGACAGGGGAACACAACTTGGTGTCTGGGTAAATGAATCTGATGGAAAAACCCCCCTTGTTGGAGAGGTATATTTTTCAAGATTTAACCTTCAAACTATTAATGTTACAAATTATTTTGTCATTGTTATTATTATTATTATTAATAGAAAACTTTCATTCAGTCTACAATAAAGTGGTTTCCCTCTGTATGGCCCCATACAGTAACTCAATACAGAAAAAATGAAGCTTGTTTCATCCCACGCACAGGAGAAGATAAATAAGCATTCCTTTATTTTACAATAAAGAAAAACCATAATGCAATGTGTTTCAAGGCCGAATGCATCTTTATGTCAGGCAAATTCCCACTGATACCAACAAACTAGCTCCGTATATGCATAGACCTGCACAAGCCCCCAGTCCCAATTGGGTGGATAAGGCAGATTGCTAGAATTCATGTCTTGTTGCTTACAATTTTACCATTACAATATTATCTCAGTTTCAAAATATTTCATAATTAAAAAACAGTGGCATGTTATAATTAGAGGTATAAATAAGTGCATACATAAAGATATATAAATCAATACATACAAGGATGTGACAATAAATAAATGCATACACCAACCGCTAGTTCCAGCTCATTTTAGTGGATGAAGTGAGTTACTGTAGGGTTACTAGAATACCCGAACTTTTGGCTGCTTACAGTCTCATCACTAAAAGATACCAAATAATATCTAAATATCAATTCCTGAAGAGTCAGCAATGTTATAG
Source organism: Eleutherodactylus coqui (assembly GCF_035609145.1). Lineage (NCBI taxonomy): Eukaryota > Metazoa > Chordata > Amphibia > Anura > Eleutherodactylidae > Eleutherodactylus > Eleutherodactylus coqui. The sequence continues at coordinate 133,596,479 of NC_089837.1, read as the reverse complement.
AAATGACTGAATACATAAATAATTACATGAACACAATAGTAAATAAATGGAAAGATAGATAGATATATAATCACCTTCCAACTAAAATTGCCCTAAGAAATGCCATATAAAAAGAGCATGATGTGCCATAAAACACCATCTGAACCCTATGATATCACATTGCATCAAGAATAAAGCTAAAGAAAAATGTATATGTAGACTCATCTCAGCTTTTCTGCTCTCTCCGCTCTGGTTTCTGTCCCTCTGGACCCCGCCGGTCTCTACTCACCTCAATCCAGACAGTCAGTCACGTGCCATCTAAGCATGTGACTACTATGGCCAATCACTGGCTCCAGTCAGTCCAGTGCTGAGGCCCAGGAATAGCAGCAGCCCACAGCGCATGTGACCTGCAGAAGGAATGAGTGGAGATTGGTGGGGTCTAGAGAGACAGTGACCAGAGCAGAGGGAGCGGAAAAGGCAAAGTAAGTATATGCTTTTTTTTATATTGCGCCAGTTTTCTTTAAAGACAGGTGCTTGGCTGGACCTGCGGGCCCTAGACAACTGTAAAGTTACCTCCCCTGACACAGACCCTGAGCACAACTCAGGGTCATTTTATGCCAGACGATTATCATTTGAATGAGCACATGATGTCAGAGTTTGTTCGCTCACAGTCCTGCCGCCTCTTTATACAGGCAGATACATTGTTGGCTCATTCAAACAAGAAATCGCTCAGTCATTCACATTCACTTTATAAGTGAATGCAAACAACTGAATGAGTGTTATTTAAACTGAACAATAACTAAACAAGCCAACAATGGTTTTTGAAAAGTGAATGGCTATCCTTCATCGTGTGGTCATTGGCATGCATTAAACTGAACAATTATTATTCTTTTTTGCTCATTTGAACGATTTTTTGAACAATCATTCCATCTAAAAAGGCATTGAGAACCCCAAATGTCTGCAAATGTTTATTTATCTTACTAAGAGTCAAGCAAAATAATAATCTATTTGTAAATAATAGGAATGTATAGTCACCACTCACATTGGTCTGTGAGCCTGGGGCTCACAATCTAAACTCCAAATTAACAATTAGTATGTTTTTAGAGTTTGGGAGGAAACCCACACAAACACAGGGAATATAGACGTTGCACCTGGTTGGATTCAAACCCAGGGCCCCAGCACTGCAGGGCAACAGTACTAACCCCTGAGCCACCCAAATCTTCAGCCTTATAGTTTTCAAGCTGAAAAGGAGACATGACTACATATCTTTGTCAATACCATAAATGAAAAGATAATATTTCACCTGAATCATTTCTTTACATGTTGTGTAGGTCAATGCTGACCGAAAGCACTTGGTTTCCTGATATGTCTAAACTAGCAATTAGAGGCCCACCTTTTTAGAACTGTTACACTTTTTAGTAACCCATTACATAGTTAATGGAAATGCTAGAATAAATAGTAAGGAGTTTTCTCAGACAGGTAGCTTATGTTCTTTCACATAACAATATATTCCTATGCTGCTGATGATAGGACATTCATTAATTTTCATATTTTAATCCAGAAAAATGAAATAGTCTTGAAATTTTTGTGTTCAATTGTGGGAACCTGAAATGGAACTGAAAAAGATGATCTGTTCTTTAGAAATCAATACAACAAAGAGTTATTCCCAGTAAAAGTGCCTTTAAACATTAGATAGGAGAAGGTTGATAGTGGAACAACCATTGAACAAATGATCACTTAGTGAACGAGCATGCAGTCGCACACATTTTAGTCTATATTGGCTGTTACACTTATTCTAACTGGCTATATATGTAAGTGATTTTTCTGGAAACTTTCTTTAAAAGGAAAATCATTCACAGAGCCAAGAACTTTTATAAGAATTAAAAGTCCTTTGTCCAAGTATTGGACTGAAACTTTAAACATGGCCAATTTTGTCCCAGACGATGATGTTTCGTCAGTAGTTGGATACAAAATCATTTGGTGCTAAATTTCACTTGACGAATGATCAAGTTGGTTAAAATTGTCAATTTTCATCAACTTTAGACTAATGTGTATGGACACCATAACAGTTGTTAAACTATGGATTGTCAAACTACAAAAGATGATACAATCTTTTTAATTCATTATTATTAGAGATGAGCGAGCATACTCGCTAAGGACAATTGCATGAGCGAGCATTGTCCTTAGCGAGTACCTGCCCGCTCGGAAGAAAAGGTTCGGGTGCCAGCACGGGTGAGCGGTGAGTTGCGGGAGTGAGCAGGGGGGAGCGGCAATCCAATGAGCCTTCGGTCTATGGGTAGATTGTTAGCATCTATGTCACTGAGATGAGCTGTTCTTACCTTTGCATGAGCTGTGCATGCATTGATGTTCTTCTGTCTGCATTGGCCATTGCACTGTAGTGATATAGCTGCTGCTGATGTACCCATACATCAAGCCACAGAGATTCAAGGGCATGTGTACATAATTTCAGACTATGTAGTCTCATGGAAGTTGGATTTAATATATTAGAGCATCAAACATGTAACTTTTCATTGCATTGTAGGTCTGGCCTGGAATTACTGTGTTTCCTGATTATACTAATGAAGTGTGTACTAAGTGGTGGGTGGAAGAATGCCTTATATTTTATAATCAAGTCAATTATGATGGAATATGGATTGTAAGTAAAATATCTTTTTATCTTATGGTGATCTATTGAAAATTCACATTTGCATATAATATTTGATCTGTATTTTTATTCACACTTAAACTAACTGTTGTCTTTTACTGCTAACAAAACTGTGGCCAGATTATAGTAGGTATAAGGCCCAATGCCCACGGATGGATTATCGCTGCGGAAATCGCGGCCAGACACCCGCTGAGATTTCCGCAGCAATGTCTGTCCATTGACATGCCATGTTAAATAACTCTTCCCTACCCACGAGCTGAAATCAAATGTAATTTTCCGCTCGTGGGGAAAAATCACAGCATGTTCTATTCTGTGCGGAAAAACGCACGGACAGCTTCCATTGCAGTCAATGGATGCCGTCCGTCCCACGATATTTCCACAGTGTGAGTACAGCAGAAGTATTGTGAGAATCCGCATCACAGCCTAATGCCAGTGCGTCATGCTCTGCACTGCGCATGTGCGCCGGCTCGCCGGACGAGTTACTCATGGCAGATCCGGAGAGGTGCGTATGGGGTCTCTGGGGGCGTCCCCGAGTCTGATTCCACTGCAATATTTTGCAGGCAGAATCCCACCTGGCTTTGGGCGTGAGGCCTAAGAGGGAATGTATCTTTACAAAATTGGCATAAATAAGTCACAACTTTCAGCTTATGTTGCTTTTGCACAAACATTTGCAACTTTTGTCAATTTAAAATCATGCCACCTTTAAGAAAGAGGACTCGGTTTAGCATGACAAATTTAACTATAATTCATGAAACTGATGTAAATTACACCAGGACTCCACTCCAGTTTATATCTGACATAATTTTGAGGGGCATGGATGGCCCCAGATATGACAAATGCATTAAAGGTCCATTTACACGGAGCGATGATCGCTCAAACAACAGTTTGAGTGACAGCTTTGAGCGATCATTTTGCATAAACTATTAAGTAGCTACTTAAGAGCAATTAAGTGTGCAAATGAAGCCTTAGCTGAAAGCAGTTAATAGCCGGAGGGCGCTTATCTGCTTTCAGTTCTTTTGTCCTCCAGCGGGAAACAATGCTATTAGCACTCCCCAAGGAGAACTGCTGATAAGGCTGAAGGACGATTTTTAAGTTGGCCTAAATTTAACGATCAGCTAGGAGTGCATGAAAAGTGCACGATGGCCGCGCGTTTAGACGCAAAGATTATTGCTCAAACGATCGCTTTTTAGCTCTGTGTAAATGGGCCTTAAGAGTCATGCACTTGTTAATACATATAGCACATTTTCTTCCAGCAAGGTTCATTTTGAGACTAGCATATGAAATGCCGTTCAAAATAGACTCTCCTGATAGTAGTTTTTCACTTGAGTTTGTAAGATCCACTTCACAGAATTCAGATTAAATAATGCTTGCTTTGCTTATTAGACAATAAACCATTACAGTATTGAAGACTCACAATTAAGCATTAGGTTATTTTTTATTGAACCTATTGATTGCAGCAGGATAGACAGATGCATGAATGGACTATTCAAATATGTATGTTTATGGCACAGACAAACAGTGAAACAGAGTATTTGGCTTAAATCTATTTCATGTGTAAGAATACTTAACAGAAAGAAGAGGAGACAGTTTTTGTTTTATATGACATCTATGGTTTTCTCTACTATTGCACTACTATGTTTCCTACTCCTATACTTGAGGCTAATTTTTACATATTATACATAGGATATGAATGAGGTCTCCAGCTTTTTGAAAGGATCAAAAGATGGATGTGCTGTTAACAACTTGAACTATCCTCCATATACACCTCGTAAGTCATCGTAAAGTAACAGTAATGGTACATCATGAAAAGACAAACTACCTTATTGTTAGGAGTCCAGCTACCCTTTCCATACATGTAAATTAAACTGAACCTGTCACCTAGAACCTGTTGTCCATTCTGTAGGCATCATGGTATAGAGCAGGGGGAGCTGAGCAGATTGATATATGGTTTGTGGTGAAAGATTCAGTATAACTTGTAGTTTATTCATTGTAATCTCTGCACATTCTGAGTTTACAGGTCTCGTGGGCAGTCCTATCAGTGATTGACAGCTATCTGAGTATGACTATGCAATGAATACAGAAATAGATATACAGCTAAACCCCACATATTGCTTATTGATGACTTCCCCAAGGATAATTCATCAATATTGAAGTCCTGGAAGACCCCAATAATCCCCCACTTTATGTCATAAATGTTTTCTAGTTAGATTTTCTCTAGGTAGATTCTCTTCAGTATATATACATAGAGGTTAGTTATATTTTCCTCTGTATATACACATAGAGGTGAGGTAGTTTCTCCTCAATATATACATGTAGAGGTGAGATAGATTCTCCTCTGTATGTACACATAGAGGTGAGGTAGATTCTCCTCAGAATATAAACATAGAGGTAAGGTAGATTCTCCTTAGTATATACACATAGAGGTGAGGTAGATTCTCCTCAGTATATACATGTGTAGGTGAGGTAGATTCTCCTCAGTATATAAACATAGAGGTAAGGTAGATTCTCCTTAGTATATACACATAGAGGAGCATTAGGTTCTCCTCAGTATATACACACAGAGGTTAGTTATATTTTCCTCTGTATATACACATAGAGGTGAGGTAGATTCTCCTCAGTATATACATGTGTAGGTGAGGTAGATTCTCCTCAGTATATACATGTAGAGGTGAGGTAGATTCTCCTCAGCACATACACATAGAGGTGAGGTAGATTCTCCTCAGTATATACACATCGAGGTGAGGTAAAATTTCCTCAGTATATAAACATAAAGGTGAGGTAGATTCTCCTTAGTATATACACATAGAGGTGAGGTAGATTTTCCTCAGTACATACACATAGAGGTGAGGTAGATTCTCCTCAGTATATACACATAGAGGTGAGGTAGATTCTTCTCAGAATATACACAGAGAGGTGAGGTAGATTCTCCTTAGTATATACACATAGAGGTGAGGTAGATTCTCCTCAGTATATACACATAGAGGTGAGGTAGATTTTCCTCAGTATATACACGTAGAGGTGAGGTAGATTCTCCTCAGTATATACACATAGAGGTGAGGTAGATTCTCCTCAGTATATACACATAGAGGTGAGGTAGATTCTCCTTAGTATATACACATAGAGGAGCATTAGATTCTCCTCAGTATATGGACATAGAGGTGAAGTAGATTCTCCTCAGTATATACACATAGAGGTAAGGTAGATCCCCCTCAGTATACAAATCATCTCCCTAGGCTTTATGGTTTCTGAGAAAATAACTATCTCATGTATCGTGGATTTCCACACAGTTTTTCAGGCTTAGAATTAAATATTGAAGTTGTGACCCCCTTTACATTTCCTATTTACAACCTAAAGAATGCTTGTGCTAATTCTCACATTTGTTTGTTACAGATATGTGTTCGCAGTTACATTACATAGGGGGTCACTTACTTACGCGCTTAGAATTGAATAATCAAGTCGCAACTCCTTTACTTTTGTTATTTACGACCTAAAGAATGGTCGTGCCTATTTTGCCACAATTTTGCACATATCAAAATGCAAATATATGTCCAAAGGGCTTTTTTGAAGCAATGAGATTATGGGACCTTGAGCTAGTGCTCCAATGAAAATTAGAGATGAGCGAGCATGCTCGGTAAGGGCAGTTACTCGAGAGTGAGCACCGCTATTTTCGAGTAACTGCATGCTCGTCAGAGAAAATTCGGGAGGGGGGGCGCAGGGAACAGGGGGCAGCGAGGGGAGCGGGGGGGAGGGTGAGAGAGAGCGCTCTCTCCCACCCGCTCCCTTCCACAACTCTCCACTCACCCCCGCACTCCCCCCCCCCAAATTTTCTCTGATGCAATGGCTCTGATTGGCCAGCGAGTGCTGCTTTCAGCAATCAATGCAGCACTCGCTGCTCTCAGCCAATCACAGCCATCATGTTGCTTCAGCTAGGTAATGTATTCATTTTTTTATGTAGTCTAGCTAGGGCTTATTTTCAGTGTATGCCTTATATTTCAAACCTCCCCCCAAAAAGCCAAAAATCAGGGTAGGGCTTATTTTCGGGGTAGGGCTTATTTTGTGGAAACACAGTATCTATCATAAGAGAAAAATAAAAATACAATAATATATGTTTATCTCAGACACAAATTAATTTTATATTTATTTTCTAACTACATCTTTTGGAAATTTGTTCCAAGCATCTACTACGTCTTCCATAGAAACATAGAAGCTTGATGGCAGAAAAAGACCACAAGGTCCATTTAAGACCACATGGTCTATCCATTCCACTGCAGATTACAGCTAATTGCTGCAGATTCCAGAAGTGAAACAAACTGGGATTAAGCAATTTTTGGGCAACTTTGATAATAAAAGCAGCTTGCAAAAAAATTTGACAATTTTAATGTGCCTGTAGACTAACGTTAGCTACACAGTTGCCGTATGAGTGACCTACACTTCAACCGTACAGGAACAATGCTTATCAATACAAATCATACAAACACATCTATCTATCTATCTATCTATCTATCTCCTATCTATCTATCTATCTATCTATCTATCTATCTATCTATCTCATATCTATCATGTGCTGCATTCTTTGTTTAATTAATGTCAATGGCAGACATAGGCAACTATATAGGCATTCACTTGTTTATGACTTGGACATATGTTCATTGGAATATTACAGACGAACCTGGCCTAGCAAGTCATGTTGACAAGATGAATTCTATAAACAGTATAATAATTTTTCCTGAATATACGATTCAAAATCTCCTTTACTATATCAGAATAAAAACAAGCTGCTAAACGGATCTTTGTAACACATTTCCACTTGATATTTATCTTTAAGCCTAATAAACAAAACATAAGCTAGACGCTAATTAACGTGTCACCTCAAAAGTACTTCTAAAATATTTTAATAGTAGTTGTAAAGGTTAATGGCAGAGTTTGTCTGCAGCTTGACTTATTGATCACTTTGAACTATGATGTTCATTAAACAGCCTTAGTACAAGCTGCATGGTCATGTATCAAGGAACTAGCACATTTATAATTCACTCTTCTAAGAAAAGTATCTTTGTGGAAATTGGATGAACAAATTGTGGCTAAAGGTTTCTACATGAGAAAATATCTTTCTTTTGTTTGTGTTAAGCAATTATGGATCGCGTAATGTATTCGAAGACAGTCTGTATGGATGCACGACAAGCCTGGGGTTCCCATTATGATGTACATAGTTTGTATGGATATTCCATGATTCTTTCTACAGAAGAGTAAGTTTCATTATTATTATTAGACCCTAAACAATTACATATTTCAATGTTATTTACTTTTTTGTGTTTGAAAATCATTATGAAAGTAAGGCCATAGTGTAATTATGTTAAATTCCACCTGATCTTGTATCCAGTGTTGAACTTGGGATCCTACACCCCTCTTGTAAAATTTATTCTGAGGGCCCACTAACCAGCTACATGCAATTATTATTTGTTTGAGTTGTTGTACACTGCCTATCCATATGTAGTGTAGAGAGTGTCCCGGGACCCACTGGGAGATTACCCTGATCCCCTGTGGGTCAGTCCGAGTTTGCTTGTATCTTAACATAGTAAAGCAATAATTTAGTGGATGAAATAGCACATGTATTTTGGTCTATAAAAAGGAATGAACTGGTGTTCAAACAAATATATCTGCATATTAAATTTGCTCTTTACATTAAATGTTTTTCTACCATAAACACTAATTACCCAGAGGCATAACTTGAAGCTGCTGGGCTTCAGTGCAAACTCTGGAACTGGGCCCCTCAACTATAAAGCTTCATTGATAGTATTGGTTTGCACTATGGGCAACAGAGACTTTATGGGCCCCCTAGGGCTACTGGGTCCATGTGCGACCGCACCCTCTGCACCCCTTATACGTACGCCCATGTAATTACCTATCCGCAGGTCATTAATGTAGAACTGATAGGGGGTTATGTAACTAGGTGTTAAAGAAGTGCAGCTAAATCAGGTAAAGTCAGTAAATAAGAGTCACAAGTGACTTAACCAAAAACTCAGACAGCAGATCTGAATCAAGTTAATGGTAATGGGGTTCTGGGAGTCCAGGCACCCGACACCGTAATTTTATTGAGAGGAAACAAAAGGCGTAACTATTATATAGATATGGGAAGGATTATACAAATGACACATATGCAAGATATAAGGTTATACACATTTTTGGCTAAAAGATGATTTTCTCAGGCTCAAGATATCATATTTGGCGTAAACACATTGGAATTTGCAGGTGTCATATAAACAGCACAATTAAAGGATAACCCCTACACACTCAGCAATTCTTGCAACATCCTGATACCATTTCTAAGATAATTTGGCACGTAATTGTGTCTCCACATTTTGGGAAAGTACAAGATTTCAGAAGTCTGTACATGGTTTATGACCAGGCTATCGTGTTCCTTCTGAATGCCTTAAAGGGATCATCAGAATGAACCAAGATCAATGAACCAAACTAAATTTTCTCTCACATGGGCATCCACTGATTCCCACAAGTGCAGTCCCAAATTCTTACTAACTACAGTCATGAGAATTTAAATAAAGCAGCAGTTGACCATGAATGCTGTAACTCCACTCAAACTCTATTTCACAGACAGTAAAAGCCAAGAGCGTCTCAAAAGATTCGGCTGCCAGCGGGGGAGAGCGGTGGGTTGCGGGAGTGAGCAGGGGGGAGCGGGAAGGGGGAGAGTGAGAGAGAGATCTCCCCCCGTTCCTTCCCGCTCTCCCCCGCCGCTCCCCGCCCCTGCCGGCACCCGAATCTTTAGAGACGAGCGGGCAGGTACTCGCATAAGGCACTACTCGCCCAAGTAGTTTGCCTAAGCGAGTATGCTCGCTCATCTCTATTTGTAAACGTCAATGGCTTTTCTGAGTGACTAGCGGAATAATAGTTTCTCAATACAAAGGTATCTTTATACTATAATTAGATAAAGAAGCTATTACTTACCTAGGATCTGAAGGACTCACTTTACATTGATACACTGCATTTTTTCTAGAATCTCCCTTTAATACAAAAGCATACGGTACATAAAAAGATCAGTAATTTATGTCATAAAGAACTGACTAACTACTACTACAGTGTGTATGCCGTTTATATACAATATTGAAAAATAATACATTTTGATTTTCTTAAGCTACAAAGTACCCAGAATCCTCAATTATATTTTCTTCAAATAGTATAAATGAATAGAAATGCTTTGCAGTATTTTTGAAGCAGAGTAATCATAAAGCATACATGTAATCAGGACAATAGTTGCGGTAAGCTACATTTTTATAATGACTTTTCATTTTCAGAGCCATCAAAACTGTTTTCCCTGGAAAAAGAAGCATCATTTTTTCTCGATCCACTTTTGCTGGATCAGGCAAACACTCAGGACATTGGCTTGGAGATAATGCTGCCAATTGGAATGATATTAAATGGGCTATACCAGGAATGCTTGAGTTCGGTCTTTTTGGAATACCTTATGTAAGCACATTACATAAATAAGCCTGCAAAACAAATGGTCATCTATGGGAATTAGCAGTAAATTGTGTTTATTTGTGTAGAACATCATGATCCATTTTATTGCCAATTGGATGTTTTAGTGACAGTCAACACCGAGCGCAGCTGAAAAATAGGCAACATTTGCAGCTAAATATTCAGTGGCATAAAAGCTTTGTAAACAGAGATCTATATATACCTAGATGCTAGAATAGTCTACATTGAAAAAAGAAAAATATAATACTGCTCTAACAAATTCATTATAAAAAAGTAATTGCAAATTAATGCAATTAAATAAAAATATGTATAGCAGTATATACAGTACAGAATGAAATATCTTACAACTTTTATAACAAGACAAATAATCACACAGAGACGACCCATATAAATGAATTGTATGCTTGGAGACTGTTCACTTACATATTGGGAATTAGTCTCCAGACATTGACTTACAGTGTAGCCTACTAGACATGTCACTAAGAAGACAGTTTGTTCTTTTGGAAGAGACCTACTGCACATGGAGCATTGCTCTTTTAACCCTTTCCAATCCACTGTCTGACGTCTAAAGACATTATGATTTAAGGCTGTACAGCTCCAATGTTGGTAGACGTCCGTCGGGGTTCTCTTACTGTATATTGCCAGCCTCTCTGCTGTCGGAGCCTATCCAAGGTGTCACCTCATGCAGTACTGGCTTTAGCCAGCAGATAGCGCTGTTGTATAACAGCAGAAAAAGAGTAAGCCCCCTAGGAAAACCAGGATACAAATTAGATTGGAAAGGGTTAAGATTTCCTACTGGTTGGATCTCCTAAAGGAATATTAATACCCTTCAAACGGCAGGAAAAAGGGGATAGTGAAAATATTCCACATTTCAATCATATACAGTAATTCAAATTTTTCACCCAGTTATCAGACATTGGGAAAACACCATTAGGCCTTAGTCAGACGGGCGATTTTTCGCGCGATTTGCGCATGCACATGCATCCGGCGATTTTTTAAAACCATTGCTTTGCAATGGTATCGGACACATGAGCGCTTTTTATGTGCTCGTCCGATAAATTATAGAACAGAAATCGCAGATCGCACCTATCTGCGATCTGCGATTCCTGTTCTCCTCTCTATATGCGCTCAATGGGGCCGGCGGCAGCAGCGCCGACCCCATTGAGAACATATAGAAGACAAATCATTCTTCTCTGCCACAGCTGTAACAGCTGTGGCAGAGAAGAACGATGTTTGCCCATTGAATTCAATGGAGCCGGCAATACAGCCGGCTCCATTGAAAGCAATGGGCTGCCGGACAGCGCTGGATGAATTGTCGGGAAGGGCTTAAATATATAAGCTCTTCCCTGCAATTCATCCAGAAAAGTGTTAAAATAAAAAAAATATATATACTCACCTGCTCCCGGCAGCCAGAGTCCCGCACGGCCGACCTGCAGTGGGTGTGAAGGGAGTGTGAGTCAGACCTGCCCCCTGATTGGCTCAGCGCTGAGCCAATCAGAGGCAGGTCTGACTCACACCCATTCATGAATTCAGGTTGAGCCAATCAGGGGCAGCTTTGAGTCACACCCCCTTCACACCCACTGCAGGCCGGCCGCGCGGGACTCCGGCTGCCGGGAGCAGGTGAGTATATATATTTTTTTTATTTTAACATTTTTCTGGATGAATTGCAGGGAAGGGCTTATATATTTAAGCCCTTCCCGACAATTCATCCCACACTCACCCGCAGCGCATTGCTTTCAATGGAGCCGGCTGTATTGCCGGCTCCATTGAATGCAATGCGCTGGACAGCTCCGGCCCGTTTCTAATGAAACGCGGCTAGGAGCAGATTTTCGGGCGATTTTCGGCCACCGGTCATGCGATTTGCGGATGCGCATCCGTCATGCGATCCGCAAATCGTGCGAAAAAAAGTCCGTCTGACTAAGGCCTTAAAAAGTGACATAAAGCCTATTTAATAGACATAGGTGTTATATATAATAAATATTTACATATTTTGGTGAATAACTGTTTCAACATCTTTCCTTTAGATTGGTGCAGATATCTGTGGCTTCTTTGATAATTGCACTGAAGATCTGTGCAGACGATGGATGCAAGTTGGGGCATTTTATCCATTTGCTAGAAACCACAATGCTGAGAATTACGAGGTAACTTCTTCACAACTGAAAATTTGATGTCAAAATGCGGTTGTTCTTCCGATTGTTATATAGTAAAAGCAGTAATTATTTGATTACATTAACAAAATAGTGCATTAAAAGGACATTCCCATCTCAAACATTTATGGCATATCCATAGGATATGCTATAAAAGTCTTATAGGTGCAGGCCTGACCTTTGTGATCTGCACCTATATTTTATTCTGACCCCCACTAATACTTAATGTGGTAGCCAGGAGGATAGAAATAACCAACTATCCTGCACTATGCTGTTTCCATAACTCCCACAGAAGTCAATGGGAGTTATGCAAATTGCACAGCACAGTCGGCTGTGCTGTTTCTATAAAACAGGACCACCGGAAACAGCGTATTTCACTGAACGACACTGTTTATGTAATATCCATTGACTTCTGAAAGTTAGGGAAACAGCAGTTATGCAATAAACATCAATTATAATTGCTATAATTATTATAGCAATTCCCCAACTGCAGTAGGCTAACTTTTTAATCTCCCCTACTGATCACCTTGAAAGTTATTCATTTAAATGGCCACCATGATACTTTACACGAGTGGGCTGATCCATGTTTTCCAGCAAAAATAGCTGATCTCTAACAAAAGCGAAAAAAAATTGTAAATAAAAACATAAGATAAGTGCAAACAATCACATCAATTTTGATAGTGGGACTTAGTTTCTACTTGTGTATGGTGTTTATGCTGACTAAATCAAATAATTTTGTTTCAGTTATTCTTTATTCCTTTCTTTATTTCCTTTTAGCCACAAGATCCTGCTTTCTTTGGAGCAGATTCTCTTCTTGTAAACTCATCAAGGCATTATCTGAACATCCGATACACCCTGCTGCCATACCTTTACACACTGTTCTACAAAGCACACATTAGAGGAGAAACTGTGGTGCGGCCCTTACTTCATGAGTATGTATCTAGAATTAAGTTTTACCTTTACCAAAATATGTTTACAAAAATTTCTTTTTCACTCAGAGCGAAAACACAGTGCTGCAAGCACAATTGCACTTACTGCTATGAAGCGAAGTTGCGCCTGGACAAGTAATTTCTTCCTCTTTACCAGCTGTTTAAACTCCGCGCAAGAGCTTGAAAAAAATTGTGGAACGATAGGGCACGTCCTATCTTTTCTCAGCCGTAGCATTAATGACTTGGAAATCCAAGTAGTGAAAACTAAACCACTGAAATCCTATTGAAATCAGTAGATTCGTTTTGTGCCATTTTACGGCCATGATTACCATGGTCACATATGGGGAGAAAAACACACCCAAGTGTTTTCGCCCTCACTGTGGTAGCGCCGTGCTTCTTTAGGGCTCAGTCACACGAGCGCATCGGCACACGTACACCGGCGCCGATGCGCCCATGTGACTGACAGTTAGAAGACGGCTGTACCTGAAGACGGCCGTCTCTCTCCAGCGCTGATGAAAGAACACATGACCGGCAATGAAGCCGGTCACATGTTATTCCTCCTGGCGCTGCAGAGAGACTTCCGTCTTCAGGTACAGCCATCTGCTGGCTGCAGTAACAGGGGGGGGGGGCAATGCGCCCGTGTGACGGAGCCCTCAGTGTAGATCAACATTGGTTCAGATTTAACCGCTTAAAGGGATTTTCTGTTTTTTTTTTACAATTGATGATCTATCCTCACTCGCCACTCGCTGATCAACTGATTGCCTGACCCACTGTCAGTGATATGGGGATGAACATCGTCACTGGGATTAGGGCCAGAAGTCTAATAGTATTCTGGAGAGTCTTTTGCATCAGTATTCGTGAGACAAAACCACAAATAGAACAGGCAGAAAGAAAGTATAATGGAAAGATGTACATATCTTTTTCATATTTTAGATCCACTCTTGGTTTTGACTTATGAATACTGATACAAAATATCGACCAAAATACTGGAGACTAAATGGGACCTTAGGCTACTTTCACATGGCAGTATTTTGGTAAGTATTTTTATCAGTATTTGGTATCCAAAAACAGGAGTGAGGCCTTAGTCACACGGGCGTTTTTTCCCGCGATTTGCGGATCGCATGACGGATGCGCATCCGCAGATCGCGTGACCGGGCCAAAAAATCGCCCGAAAATACTGCTCCTAGCCGCGTTTCAATAGAAACGGGCCGGAGCTGTCCAGCGCATTGAATTCAATGGAGCCGGCAATACAGCCGGCTCCATTGAAAGCAATGAGCTGCAGGCGATCTCAGGATGAATTTTCGGAAAGGGCTTAAAAATATAAGCTCTTCCCTGAAAATCATCCAAAAATGTGTAACAAGTAAAAAAAATATATACTCACCTTGTCCCGGCAGACAGAGTTCAGCTGCGGACGGCCGGCAGTTCTCCTGAACTGCTGTGAGTAGCATTCAACAGCCGGGGATTTAAAATCCCCGCCTGCTGAATGAGCTGCCTCTGATTGGCTCAGCGCAAGGACCAATCAGGGGCAGCTCTCAGCTGTCATTCAATAGCTGAGAGCTGCCCCTGATTGGTCCCTGCGCTGAGCCAATCAGAGGCAGCACTCACTCACCCATTCATGAATTCATAAATTCATAAAAAGTTTTTACACATTTTTGAATGATTTTCAGAGAAGGGCTTATATTTTTAAGCCCTTCCCGAAAATTCATCCTAAGATCGCCTGCAGCCCATTGCTTTTAATGGAGCCGGCTGTATTGCCGGCTCCAATGAATTCAATGGGCTGGATAGCGCTCCACTGCTCTGGCCCGTTTCAAGGGAAACGCGGCTAGGAGCAGATTTTTCGGGCGATTTTTCGACCCCGGTCACGCGATTTGCAGATGCGCATTCCCTGAAATTCATCCAGAAATGTGTAAAAACAAAACAAAAAATATATACTCACCTTGTCCCGGCAGACGGAGTTCAGCCGCGGACGGCGGCAGTTCTCCTGAACTGCTCAAAGTAGTATTCAGCAGCCGGGGATTTAAAATCTCCGCCTGCTGAATGAGCTGCCTCTCTCTGATTGGTCACAGCCTGACCAATCAGAGGCAGCTCTCACTCACACCCATTCATGAATTCATGAATGGGTGAGTGAGTGCTGCCTCTGATTGGCTCAGCGCAGGGACCAATCAGGGGCAGCTCTCAGCTGTCATTCATGAATTCATGAATGGGTGTGAGTGAGAGCTGCCTCTGATTGGTCAGGCTATGACCAATCAGAGGCAGCTCATTCAGCAGGCGGGGATTTTAAATCCCCGGCTGCTGAATACTACTCTGAACAGTTCAGGAGAACTGCCGCTGGCCGCGGCTGAACTCAGTCTGCCGGGACAAGGTGAGTATATATATATATATATTTTTGTTTTTACACATTTCTGTATGAATTTCAGGGAATTCCCGAACTTCCCGAAAATTCATCCTGCGTTCGCCGGCAGCCCATTGCTTTCAATGGAGCCGGCTGTATTGCCGGCTGCATTGAATTCAATGGGCAAACATCATTCTTCTCTGCCACAGCTGTTACAGCTGTGGCAGAGAAGAATGATTTGTCTACTATATGTTCTCAATGGGGTCGGCGCGATTTCTGTTCTATAATTTATCGGACGAGCGCATGTGTCCGATACCATTGCAAAGCAATGGTTTTATAAAATCACCGGACGCATGCGCATGCGCAAATCGCGCGAAAAAACGCCCGTGTGACTAAGGCCTGAGTGTTAAAAACAGAAGATGTGCAAATACTTTAGACTTTTTCTCTATAGATTCTAAACTTGGATGTAGCTTACAAATACTGGTGCAAAATACTGATGAGAACACTGCAGTGTGCAAGTGACCTTAGGGGGAGTTTACACAAAGCGGAATCGCTGCAATATTTCAGCTGTGGAATGCGAGTCAAAATTCAGCCGCAATTTACAGTACAATGTAAGTGAATGGAGTTCTATCGAACACTGCTAATTTATAGCTAAAAAAATAATCATGCTGCAAATTTCCAAATTTGCAGCATGCCCTATTTCTTGCAGAATTGCAGCAGATTTTCATGGCAGAACTCATTGTTTGCAATGCAATGAATGAATTCTGCTGATTTTGGTACAGATTTATTCGCCAATGTGTGATCATACCCTCAGGGAATGAGGTTTGTTAAAACCTGATTCACTTACATTGTACTGCTCACATCCTGCAGCCAAGATTCTGCAGCAACTCTGCTATGTGTGAACTCGCTCTTAGAGCTACAGTAGCAGTACTTATGAAATGCTACATCTTGGCTATCTCTGTCTCCAATAATAAGTAAACCAAGGAATACATGAAGGTTTCTTCAGATGGTTGTGATTTAAGGCTGGTTTAGACATGATGATTATCGCTGAAAAGATGCCTTTTGAGCAACTTTTAAGCAATAATCGTTGTGTGAATTCAGCACAACGTGATCGCTCAAACGTTGAGCGATCACTTTGCCCTCCGAGCGGGGTATACAGAAGTCAAGCGGGGCCGCTTGTCTTCTGCATCCAGCTGTTTTCTGCTCGGAGTGCTCGGGTGTTATACAGCTGAGCGCTCCGTGCAGAGTATTCAGAACACAGCTGGAGCGCTGTGTTCTTCATACCTTGGCTGTTCACAGAGCGCTCAGCTGGTATACAACTGTGCGCTCCATGTGGAGTATGAAGAACACATCTGGACCGCTGTGTTCTTCATACCCCGCCTGTGTTCAGGGACAGGGATACAGCTGAAACAATAGTATCAGCTGTATCCCGCTGTGAATTCCTGATAAGGCTGATTGTTGTCTTTCAGCACGCTGAAAGACAACAATCAGCGACTGCTTAACGAAAACTGCTCGATGTCAGTGCAGTTAGACGCAATGTTTATCGCTCAAAAGACGGCTGTGAGCGATTTGTGAGCGAAAATTGTTGAGTCTAAATTAGCCTTTAGTCCCATTATTCGGCCATAATATTCACAGCTATATAACGGTATTCTCGCCTGTTAATAGTATAATTGAGAAAAGATAGGACTTGCCTTATCTTTCTTGCACATAGTTAATACTACACCTATCTTCCTCCTTTTTTTTCAAACTAGCGTGGAGTTTGAAAGGTAAAACATATATTTTTTTACTTCATTCATACGCTACTACGCTCTGTAGTGGTGAGCCTAGTTGAATACATGGTTATGTGAATAAGCTCTATCTCAGTGTTCCTTACCTCTGTCCTGCATACACTGTTGGCAGAATACAGACCCCATTTACAGCAGCTTGTATTCTATATCTGAAGTGCACAGACTGAGAGCCTTGGTAAGTGGAGAGGGAAAGAAGCAATGTCAGAAAACACTGTATTTACTAAGAACAGTAGATGCTTGAAACAAACTTCCGGTAGATGTGGTTGGAAAATCAAGAGTAAATTACCTCAAACATGCCAGGAATAAGTATAGATCTATCCTAGGAGAGAAATATGAAGGAAATAATATAAAGGCAGACTAGATCAGCCATGTGGTCTTCTCTCTTCTGCTGTCAATCTTCGATGTCTCCATGTATAATAACATAAGTAGTGTTTTTATTGTAAGATGAGGCTTGAAGGAATTGACAGGGATTTTCAATTCCCTGCAGGGATGACACTGTCACTCTAATCTTTAGGGAATTCATGTTTAGCTCTTCATAATATAAAGCGTCTCCATATAAATCATTCCCTTTAAGAAATTCATGTAACAGTTCTCTAGAAATATAAATAAATGGCTGCTTTATCAGATTATATAAGCAGATGAATTATTTGTGGATATTTACAACATCTGTATTAATTAATATAAAAGGCTGATTAAACACATCTTTCTTATCTTCTCTTTTTAGATTTTATTCGGATCCACAAACTTGGGCAATAGACAGACAATTTTTATGGGGGCCAGGACTTCTTATTACACCTGTTCTTGATCCGGTGCATATGTTTTGCTTTCTATTATATTCTGTTGTCTTTATATTTTTGTAATTGTTTCATTTATTTATTATTCTACTGTAATAGTTTAATACTGTAAATAGTATTTCTGACTTTTTAAACAAAATGTTTTCATTTTAATAGTCATATGCGCCATATGGGATAGGGTAGAAGATAATTTCATAATTTTCTATTGGCAAACATGTAGCAGCTGCATTTCCAGCTAACAAAAATGACCAAAAAACACCACTTAAACTCTGCTTAAATGTTTTAAATGGAAAGTGTCAATAAAAAATCACATATAATTCCCAGTTTTTCTGTTTAACATATTTTCTATGAATTTTTGGTGATTTTGTTCTTTTTCATTTTGAGTCAGAATCTAAATTTTAAAAAATCCTAAAATCCTACATTTTTCACACTGACCTCATAGCCTAATATTAGTCAGTCACTTCCTGATCTGTAGAGAAAACCTCTCACTAACATCACAGGCAGGATTACACTGACAGGTTACATCTATATGTAGATAACACAGGATAAACCATTCACAATAGGTGATCAGTTGTGACTATCTTCTCCCCCTCCTTACAAAATAAAAGCCCTTTTACGTAGAAGGATTATTATCACTCAAAATTCATCCAAACGAAAATGAGTGATTGCTGTTACATGTAAATGCTGGCATTGTGCACTTTCTGTTTAAACAATGGATTTTAGCTCTGCATAAAATCCACTGTTCAGCAGCCAAAAGATTGAGCAAATACATTCCATTTGAATGCATTTCGCTCATCTTTTAAAAGACTGCAGGATACATAGTGTGCTGATTGTGTTTTGATTTGCATACATAAGGCCGCCTGCACACGGGCGGGTTGGATTCCACATTCGGAATCCCACAGCAGAATATGACCCTGTGCCCAGCTTGAATCTGCACATACCTTCTTTTACTTCATCTTCTCTGTACTGTGGATGGTCCGCATGGCGAGCTGCCAGACATTCGCAGTTTGGATTTTTTTTCCTGCATCATTGCGGAGGTGAACAATCAGGTTTTTGTGGTAAAGGGGTTGTCCCACTTCTGGCTATTAATGACTTATCATCTGGATAGGTCATCAATAACAGATAGGAGGGGGCCACTATCAGAGCCCCTTGTGATCAGATAATCATCTGCGCTGGTCACTGTTTGTATAGAGATGTCTTTCTGTTGGAAACGGACAGCCCTTTACATTGTGCAGTTTCTCTTTGAAGTTTACAGTGAGCCAACTCCTTTTTAAAGATATTTTTTAAAGAGTTTTGAATTTTTTTTGATTAGTATATTTTTTTTAATATTTCCAGTAAAACTTTTTTTAAAAACAGAAAAAAAATTGCAACAAAAACACCTTGCCTTGCCTTCTGTGTGACCTATGATCACTTTTATTTTCAAAGCATTAAGAAACATGAAGAGACATAAATTAACTAATACATGCATGTCTTATATATTATGTAAATGTGTTCATTTATTTATCATTTCAGAATACTGAATATGTCACTGCGTACATTCCTGATTCTGTCTGGTATGATTATGATACAGTAAGTCATTAGTATCAGCAGGTGATTTTATTGAGTGAAAACTTCCAATAATTTATTTCATGTTAAATCCAAATAAATGCGATGTAAGGGATGAATAGTTTTATATCTTTCTACTCTCTTTTTACCTTTGGATCTCAGCAATAGCTAGTAGCCAATTACAGGATTCATTTATGTTGCCTTGACTATCAGTTTGACATTGACATCACTCACTTGGATTTACAGCAGAACTGTTGTGGGTATTCTGTTAAGGAATGCCAGTAGTGATTTTGCCCCATGTGAATGTGCCCTTAGGGAATGTTGACAATGCTTTTTTTATGGCAGAGGATCCAATAAAGAATCCATGTGGAGTCCACATGGTTTCTGCATGAAATCCCCTGCAGTTCCACATCTTATGATCTATAATGGAAATCAACTATATAATCTTTCTCTGGCTAGATCAAAGGTAGAGCCACAGCTTTGATCTTGCTTTAAAGGAAATCTGTCACCTTCCCACAGCACCATAAACTAATTGATACACTTTTTATACTTACCCACTCTCCAGATCCCACGCTATCATCAGCTGAAATCCATGGGCAGCATGAAAATCTGACTCTTTTCAAGTTGCCACTCTCACTTCAGCCTATAAAGAAATGCCAGAATAGTTATTTTTTGTTCATCTCACCTCTCAAAAACAGGAATAAAAAGTAATCATGAAATCATATGTACCCCAAAAAGGTATTAATAAAAAGTCCTCCTGTAAAAAAAAAAACGCTAATGTAACATCAATGTGAACATAAAAGTAAAGAACCTTTAATACGGGATGAAATTTGTCCGCGCAGATATTTCTGCATCACAATGTTATTCCTATGCGGCTTGAATTCTGCAACTGTTAAAATCCGCACTCCTTTACTTCAAAACTGTAAGATTCAATTCTGCTGCGGAAAAGTTTCTGCTGCAGAATTAACAACATCTTGCACAATTATTTTTGTGGATTTCTAAAATACAAGACATAATAATTCTGCAACTAAAGTCTGTGAAAAAGAATGCAAGAAATTCATCAAAATGTTCTGCAGAATGCATGCCGCAGTTAAAAATGCAACAAAATCCACATGGAATGCGGCAGCAACAAATTATATGCTGATAAGTGTTTTTATTGTGCAGAAGTAATAAAATAATAACTATATAACTTTGTATCATTTTAATTGCATCAGCCTATAACATATTATAGCAAACACTGTAAAAATGAATCCGCAAAATGATAGAATTACTGGGTTTTTACTTATTCAACACATTATTTGTACCCTAAAATGGTTCCTATAAAAGCTGCAACTTGTCCCACAAAATACAAGGTCTCATAAAGCTACAATGAATTAAACATAGAAAAGCTATGACCGCTAGAACACAGAGGGTGAAAAAAATGTAGTAGTCCTTAAAGGGGTTGTCCCGAGGCAGCAAGTGGGTCTGTACACTTCTGCATGGCCATAATAATGCACTTTGTAATGTACATTGTGCATTAATTATGAGCCATGCAGAAGTTATAAAAAGTTTTATACTTACCTGTTCCGTTGCTGGCGTCCTCGTCTCCATGGTGCCGACTAATTTTCGCCCTCCGATGGCCAAATTAGCCGCGCTTGCGCAGTCCGGGTCTTCTGCAGTCTTCTATGGGGCTCCGTGTAGCTCCGTGTAGCTCCGCCCCGTCACGTGCCGATTCCAGCCAATCAGGAGGCTGGAATCGGCAGTGGACCGCACAGAAGAGCTGCGGTCCACGGAGGAAGAGGCCATCTTCAGCGGTGAGTAGAGAAGTCACCGGAGCGCGGGGATTCAGGTAAGCGCTCCGGTGAGCTTTCTTTACCTCCCTGCATCGGGGTTGTCTCGCGCCGAACGGGGGGGGGGTTGAAAAAAAAAAAAACCCGTTTCGGCGCGGGACAACCCCTTTAAGGCTAAAATCAGTTATGTCAATAAGGGATTAAATGCATTTAGGGCAGCCGAGTTATGTGCCAAGTATATTTACTTGAGACATAAATCAAAAATATACAATATAAAGTGACATTTTCAAGAGGGCTTTTCCAATTGTAATGTGGCTGGTATAGGGTTTAGACAACAAGTAAATATACTAAATAGACTCCCGCATTTATCTTCTTTGTAGGGTTCAAAGTATGAACGGAGGAAAGAGAGTGTGAACATGTATCTCCCAAAAGACAAACTTGGACTTCATCTCAGAGGAGGTTATATATTTCCTACTCAGCAACCAGATGTCACTACTGAAGCCAGGTATGAATAACAAGCTTGATTGGCATTTAAAACAGTGACATATTTTGGCAGCACATGGAAGCAGCAACAGTTCTATTACCTATTCCAGTGTTTATACTGTGTAATCATCATTTGTTCTAATTGAACACCTGCAGATGCCAGACTTTCTGCTATGTATCCTCATATAACTTCTCTCTGGACTCATTCAAACGTTATAATCACAGACCATTGTTGTGTTGCTGTGGCCGCATTTATTCATTTAATACAAAAAGAAAATACATGATGCAATTTACTTGTTCATTTACAAAACTTCTAGTTCTGCTTCACATCATGGTTATGTTAGGGGGTAGTTATGTTTTATTATTAAGGCCTTGGTCACACGACCGTTTTTTGGTCCTATCTGCAGACGCGCTTGCGATCTGCAGATCTATAGACCAAATGCATCCCAATGGGATCGGTCACATGTCCGCTTTTCATGCGGATGTGCGATCAATTATAGGACACAATGATTCGCAGAACGCGCCTATCTGCGTTCTGCGCATCGCTGTGTTCTATATATGCGCTCAATGGGGCCGGCAGCAGCAGCGCTGACCCCATTGAGAACATATACTTAAAGACCGTTCTCCTCTGCCACAGCTGTTACTATTGAATGACAGCTGAGAGCTGCCTCTGATTGGTCCCTGCACTCAACCAATCAGAGGCAGCACTCACTCACCCATTCATGAATTCATGAATGGGTGAGTGAGAGCTGCCTCTGATTGGTGAGGGCTGTGACCAATCAGAGGCAGACCATTCAGCAGGCGGGGATTTTAAATCCCCGCCTGCTGAATACTACACAGAGCAGTTCAGGAGAACTGCCGGCCAGACGCAGCTGAACTTCGTCTGCAGGGAAAAGGTAAGTATATATATATATTTTTTTTTTATTATTATTTTTTTTTACACATTTTAGGATGTTTTTCAGGGAAGAGCTTATATTTTTAAGCCCTTCCCGAAAATTCATCCCGCGCTCGCCGGCAGCCCATTGCTTTCAATGGAGCCGGCTGTATTGCCGGCTCCATTGAGTTCAATGGGCAAACATCGTTCTCCTCTACCACAGCTGTGGCACAGCTGTGGCAGAGGATAGCGGGCAGTGTGGGGCGGTTTCACTGAAAACGCTGCTAGGTGCAGCTTTTTCAGTGAATCGTTGGCCCCGGTCACGTGATTTGCGGATGCGCATCCGTTATGTGATCCACAAATTGCGGGAAAAAACACCCGTGTGACCGAGGCCTTAGGCTGCTTTTGTGTGCGCACTGCAGTAAATGGTGTACAGTAAAATGCATCTTAATGCATGAGGGCTCTTTTCTCCTTAGGGAGAACACCTAGAAGGCTTTTTCACACTGTGACTTTCAACTGCCTGAATCGCGGCCTGAAATCACATGAACAAAAGCCAGCCGTGACCAAATCATGGCTGCATCTCCCGTTTTCTCACCCATTCAGATGTCCGGGTGTGGCGTGTATGCGCCGCAGCCCAGAATACCATTGGCCAGGGTGAGAGAGTTCAGCTCTGCCAAACTTCCTCCCCCTCTCCATCCCCTACTGGCTGCCAAAAAGGGGGAGGGGTGGGGATGGAAGCGGGATGGGGCAGAATCTTATCAGAACTAGTCGTGCTACACTCCCTTTCCTCCCTCTCTAGGCTATGGGAGCTGCCGGAAAGGGGGGGGGGGGGGGGGAGATTAGCAACACAAGCCACTGCTAAACTCCCTCCCCCTTCCCTTTCTAATAGTACTCGTAGGCTCCCATTGGAATCTATGGGAATAGCCGTCATATTCCGGCAAAAGATAGGACAAGACCTATCTTTTTTGGCCAGCGTAAAAATGGCTGTCCGGAATGCGCTCAGTATGCGCTGTCTTTTCTGGCTGGCTGATTTTATGCACAGGAAAATCACTCATCTGAACAAATGCATTGGAATCCAGTGCTTCGGATGGTGGCGATTTTCGGCCGGCGTTTTGCCATGATAAAACACTCGTGTGAAACTAGCCTTAAAAGAAAAACACCCTCAGCTGGGCTTAATTGGGTTCACCAGATATGTTGATTTTGAGGGCTCACCCTCTACTTACTGTATAGAGGACCTGACAATGTCCATGTAGGGTGTATGGTCAATAAGATTTATTTATTTATAATATTTTGATTCACCTAAAAAAATAGCTCCTAGTAGCGAGTCATTGGCTCCATGGTTATCTCAAAATGGTTGGCTTTTGCTGGACCTTTTTTGAGCACATTGTTGCATCAGAGCTTGGGCCAACCAGATTATCTTCTAATAGTCTAGTGGGGCAGAGTTGAACCCCGAATACCGATGAAGGTAGGAAACATCAGCAAGAAAGTAAAGCCAGAAGTCAGGACAGGCAGCTGACAGAAGCATTGTCAGTATAACAAGCCAGAGTCAGAGCCAGGAACATAGCTGGGGGTAGTGAAATGTCAAGAATCAGAGAATCAGAATAAACTTTCACCTTGAGCAGACTGAAATGACCACAATACTCAGGCATCCTCTATGCGGAAAGATGCCTTATGTATTTAAAGGTGACAAGCTATTGTCAAGGGACATTTTAAAGGCATTCTGGCCCTTTAAGAGGTCAGTTGATTGTGCATATACCCTCTGGGTGGCCGTCACAGCTAGTGCAGACATTGGAAACTAGTTTCTGCCAGGAATGGAAGCTGAGTACTCACAGCAACCGCCGAGAGAAGTAAAGGCCCATTTATACGCAATGACAATCTTACAATCGATTGAAAGATTGACAGTTTTAGCGATCGTTTAGCATAAACTGCTAATTAGTGATGAGCGAACGTACTCGTCCGAGCTTGATACTCGGGCGAATATTAGGGTGTTCGGGATGCTCGTTACTCTTAACGAGCACCACGCGGTGTTCGGGTTACTTTCAGTTTCCTCTCTGAGACGTTAGCGCGCTTTTCTGGCCAATTGAAAGACAGGGAAGGCATTACAAATTCCCCCTGTGACGTTCAAGCCCTATACCACCCCCCTGCTGAGAGTGGCTGGGGAGATCAGATGTCACCCGAGTATAAAAGTTGGCCCCTCCTGCGGCTCGCCTCAGATGCCTTGTGAGTTAGCTGAGGGAAAGTGCTGCTGCTGGTGCTGCTGTAGGGAGAGTGTTAGGAGTGAGTGTAGGCTTCAAGAACCCCAACGGTCCTTCTCAGGGCCACATCTATCCGTGTGCAGTACTGTGGAGGGTGCTGTTAGAAGTGTTGCACTAATTTTTTTTTTTCAAAATCGGCTGTCTGCAGAGCATTGCGCCCTGCAGTAATAGTCCAGGGACAGAAGTGGTGGTTAGGTAGGGAGAGTGTTATGAGTGAGTGTAGGCTTCAAGAACCCCAACGGTCCTTCTTAGGGCCACATCTATCCGTGTGCAGTACTGTGCAGGCTGCTGTTAGCAGTGTTGCATATTTTTTTCTTTTCAAAATCGGCTGTCTGCAGAGCATTGCGCCCTGCAGTAATACTACAGGGAGAGAATTGTGTAGGCAGGGCCAGAAGACATATTTTATTGATTGAATATAGTCAGTGGGCCCTCCGTTTCCAAAAAAGGGAAAAATTGTATTTGTCCTGCAGTCTTGCGCCAATTTATTTCCTGCCTGGGAAAAGTCACTGCTCTGCTGCACTTCATATAACTGCATTTCTGTGCAACACATATCTTATCTGATTGAATATAGTCAGTGGGCCCTCCGTTTCCAAAAAAGGGAAAAATTGTATTTGTCCTGCAGTCTTGCGCCAATTTATTTCCTGCCTGGGAAAAGTCTCCGCTCTGCTGCACTTCATATAACTGCATTTCTGTGCAACACATATCTTATCTGATTGAATATAGTCAGTGGGCCCTCCGTTTCCAAAAAAGGGAAAAATTGTATTTGTCCTGCAGTCTTGCGCCAATTTATTTCCTGCCTGGGAAAAGTCACTGCTCTGCTGCACTTCATATAACTGCATTTCTGTGCAACACATATCTTATCTGATTGAATATAGTCAGTGGGCCCTCCGTTTCCAAAAAAGGGAAAAATTGTATTTGTCCTGCAGTCTTGCGCCAATTTATTTCCTGCCTGGGAAAAGTCTCCGCTCTGCTGCACTTCATATAACTGCATTTCTGTGCAACACATATCTTATCTGATTGAATATAGTCAGTGGGCCCTCCGTTTCCAAAAAAGGGAAAAATTGTATTTGTCCTGCAGTCTTGCGCCAATTTATTTCCTGCCTGGGAAAAGTCACTGCTCTGCTGCACTTCATATAACTGCATTTCTGTGCAACACATATCTTATCTGATTGAATATAGTCAGTGGGCCCTCCCTTTCAAAAAAAGGGAAAAATTGTATTTGTCCTGCAGTCTTGCGCCAATTTATCTCCTGCCTGGGAAATCACTGGTAATACAGCATGCTGAGGGATAGGGGTAAGCCTAGAGGACGTGGACGTGGCCGAGGACGCGTAGGCCCAAGTGAGGGTGTGGGCACAGGGAGAGCTCCTGATCAAGGTGTATCGCAGCCGACTGCTGCGCGATTAGGAGAGAGGCACGTTTCTGGCGTCCCCACATTCATCGCCCAATTAATGGGTCCACGCGGGAGACCTTTATTAGAAAATGAGCAGTGTGAGCAGGTCCTGTCGTGGATGGCAGAAAGTGCTTCGAGCAAGCTATCATCCACCCACAGTTCTGCGCCGTCCAGTGCTGCAAATCCAAATCCTCTGGCTGCTACTCCTCCTTCCTCCCAGCCTCCTCACTCCACTACAATGACACATGCTCAGGAGCGGGAAGACTCCCAGGAACTGTTCTCGGGCCCCTGCTCAGATTGGGCAGCAGTGGTTCCTCTCCAAGCAGAGGAGTTTATCGTCACTGATGCCCAACCATTCGAAAGTTCCCGGGGTCCGGGGGATAAGGCTGGGGACTTCCGCCAACTGTCTCAAGACCTTTCAGTGGGTGAGGAGGACGATGAGGATGAGACACAGTTGTCTTGCAGTGAGGTAGTAGTAAGGGCAGTAAGTGCGAGGGAGGAGCGCACAGAAGATTCGGAGGAAGAGCAGCAGGACGATGAGGTGACTGACCCCACCTGGTGTGCAACGCCTACACAGGACAGGTCTTCAGAGGGGGAGGCAAGGGCAGCAGCAGGGCAGGTTGCAAGAGGCAGTGCGGTGTCCAGGGGTAGAGGCAGGGCCAGAACGAATAATCCACCAAGTGTTTCCCAAAGCGCACCCTCGCGCCATGCCACCCTGCAGAGGCCGAGGTGCTCTAAGGTCTGGCAGTTTTTCACAGAGACGCCTGACGACCGACGAACAGTGGTGAGCAACCTTTGTCGTGCCAAGATCAGCCGGGGAGCCACCACCAACAGCCTGACCACCACCAGCATGCGCAGACATATGATGGCCAAGCACCCCACAAGGTGGGACGAAGGCCGTTCACCGCCTCCGGTTTGCACCGCTGCCTCTCCCCCTGTGCCCCAACCTGCCACTGAGATCCAACCCCCCTCTCAGGACACTGGCACTACCGTCTCCTGGCCTGCACCCACACCCTCACCTCCGCTGTCCTCGGCCCCATCCACCAATGTCTCGCACCGCACCGTCCAGCCGTCGCTAGCGCAAGTGTTTGAGCGCAAGCGCAAGTACGCCGCCACGCACCCGCACGCTCAAGCGTTAACCGTCCACATAGCCAAATTTATCAGCCTTGAGATGCTGCCGTATAGGGTTGTGGAAACGGAGTCCTTCAAAAGTATGATGGCGACGGCGGCCCCGCGCTACTCAGTTCCCAGTCGCCACTACTTTTCCCGATGTGCCGTCCCAGCCCTGCACGACCACGTCTCCCGCAACATTGTACGCGCCCTCACCAACGCGGTTACTGCCAAGGTCCACTTAACAACGGACACGTGGACAAGCACAGGCGGGCAGGGCCACTACATCTCCCTGACGGCACATTGGGTGAATTTAGTGGAGGCTGGGACAGAGTCAGAGCCTGGGACTGCTCACGTCCTACCCACCCCCAGAATTGCGGGCCCCAGCTCGGTGGTGGTATCTGCGGCGGTGTATGCTTCCTCCACTAAAGCACCCTCCTCCTCCTCCTCCTCCGCAACCTCTGTCTCGCAATCAAGATGTGTCAGCAGCAGTAGGACGTCGCCAGCAGTCGGTGTCGCACGGCGTGGCAGCACAGCGGTGGGCAAGCGGCAGCAGACCGTGCTGAAACTACTCAGCTTAGGAGATAAGAGGCACACGGCCCACGAACTGCTGCAGGGTCTGACAGAGCAGACCGACCGCTGGCTTGCGCCGCTGAGCCTCCAACCAGGCATGGTCGTGTGTGACAACGGACGTAACCTGGTGGCGGCTCTGCAGCTCGGCAGCCTCATGCACGTGCCATGCCTGGCCCACCTCTTTAATTTGGTGGTTCAGCGCTTTCTGAAAAGCTACCCACGCTTGTCAGACCTGCTCGGAAAGGTGCGCCGGCTCTGCGCACATTTCCGCAAGTCCCACACGGACGCTGCCACCCTGCGCACCCTGCAACATCGCTTTAATCTGCCAGTGCACCGACTGCTGTGCGACGTGCCCACACGGTGGAACTCTACGCTCCACATGTTGGCCAGGCTCTGAGCAGCGTAGAGCTATAGTGGAATACCAACTCCAACATGGGCGGCGCAGTGGGAGTCAGCCTCCTCAATTATTTTCAGAAGAGTGGGCCTGGTTGGCAGACATCTGCCAGGTCCTTGGAAACTTTGAGCAGTCTACCCAGGTGGTGAGCGGCGATGCTGCAATCATTAGCGTCACCATTCCTCTGCTATGCATCTTGAGAAGTTCCCTGCAAAGCATAAAGGCAGATGCTTTGCGCTCGGAAACGGAGGCGGGGGAAGACAGTATGTCGCTGGATAGTCAGAGCACCCTCCTGTCTATATCTCAGCGCGTTCAGGAGGAGGAGGAGGAGCATGAGGAGGATGAGGAGGAGGGGGAAGAGACAGCTTGGCCCACTGCTGACGGTACCCCTGCTGCTTGCCTGTCATCCTTTCAGCGTGTATGGCCTGAGGAGGAGGAGGAGGATCCTGAAAGTGATCTTCCTAGTGAAGACAGCCATGTGTTGCGTACAGGTACCCTGGCACACATGGCTGACTTCATGTTAGGATGCCTTTCTCGTGACCCTCGCGTTACACGCATTCTGTCCACTACGGATTACTGGATGTACACACTGCTCGACCCACGGTATAAGGAGAACCTTTCCACTCTCATTCCCGAAGAGAAAAGGGGTTCGAGAGTGTTGCTATACCACAGGACCCTGGCGGACAAGCTGATGGTAAAATTCCAATCCGACAGCGCTAGTGGCAGAAGGCGCAGTTCCGAGGGCCAGGTAGCAGGGGAGGTGCGGAGATCGAGTAGCATGTACAGCACAGGCAGTGCAACAGTCTTTAAGGGCCTGGACAGCTTTATGGCTCCCCAGCAAGACTGTGTCACCGCTCCCCAGTCAAGGCTGAGTCGCACGACAGTCCTCCGTGACGCCTCTGCCACCTACAACTACTGGGTGTCGAAGCTGGACACGTGGCCTGAACTCGCGCTGTATGCCCTGGAGGTGCTTGCTTGTCCTGCGGCTAGCGTCTTGTCGGAGAGGGTGTTTAGTGCGGCTGGGGGAATCATCACAGATAAGCGTACCCGCCTGTCAACCGACAGTGCCGACAGGCTAACACTCATCAAGATGAACAAAGCCTGGATTTCCCCAGACTTCTCTTCTCCACCAGCGGACAGCAGCGATACCTAAGCAATACGTAGGCTGCACCCGCGGATGGAAGCATCGTTCTCTCTCACCATCCAAAACGGGGACATTTCTGCTTCATCAATCTGTGTATAATATTCCTCCTCCTCCTCCTGCTCCTCCTCCTGAAACCTCACGTAATCACGCAGAACGGGCAATTTTTCTTAGGGCCACAAGGCTCACTCATATAATTTTTCTAAAAATTTTTTATACGTTTCAATGCTCTTAAAAGCGTTGGAACTTTAACTTGAACCAATTTGTCGTTAAACTGGGCTGCCTCCAGGCCTAGTTACCACTTATGCCACATTAACCAAAGCGATTAATGGGTTTCACCTGCCATCTTGGTTGGGCATGGCCAATTTTTACTGAGGTACATTACTACTGTTGGTACACCATTTTTTTGGGCCCTCACCTACAGTGTAATAATAGCAATTTCTATGTTCTTCGCCTGCACTCATGGTACAGAAAGGTGTGTGGGGTTGGCCTACACTTTAGCTACATAAATGTAACTTGGGCCTTGTCTATACTACAGCTACTGAAATGGAACGAAGACTGCGCTCCCACTATACTGCTGCTTCGGAATTGTTACTGGGGCCTGTCTAGGCTGCTACTATTACTGAAATGGAACTAAGACTGTGCTCCCCCTATAATGCTGCTAGTGATATGTTAGTGGGGCCTGTCGCTAATGCTACGGCTGAAATGTTACTAATTATGGGCTCTGCCTATACCGCTGCTAATGGTATGTCTCTGGGGTGTGGAAACAGAGGCTTCCCAAAGACATGATGGCGGCGAGGCCATTTCCCACCAACGCTGTTACTGTTAAGGTGCATATAACCACGGACACGTGGAGAGGACACGTAGTGCCTCAAAAACATCCCCCGCCACGCCCCACTTAATCCTGGCCACATTCCGAAAACCAACAAAATAAAACCGCGCTACTAGGTCCGCAGTCACCACCACATTACCACCAACGCGGTTACTGTTAAGGTGCTTATAACCACGGACACGTGGAGAGGACACGTAGTGCCTCAAAAACATCCCCCGCCACACCCCACTTAATCCTGGCCACATTCCGAAAACCAACAAAATAAAACCGCGCTACTAGGTCCGCAGTCACCACCACATTACCACCAACGCGGTTACTGTTAAGGTACATATTACCAGTCTGACTGGGGCATGCAGTGTGGGCCGAAGACCACTTGCATTTAGCACGACATTACTACCTCAGCTGTGTTGGGCAATGCAATGGGATATATTTATGTACCGCCGGTGGCTTCCTGGCACCCACCCATGCTGTGGGTCCACAGGGAATTATAAATGCATCTGTTTCCACTTCTAAAGAACCCCAGTCAGACTGGGGCATGCAGTGTGGGCCGAAGCCCACCTGCATTTAGCACGACATTACTACCTCAGCTGTGTTGGGCAATGCAATGGGATATTTTTGTGTACCGCCGGTGGGTTCCAGGGAGCCACCCATGCTGTGGGTCCACAGGGAATTATAAATGCATCTGTTTCCACTTCTAAAGAACCCCAGTCAGACTGGGGCATGCAGTGTGGGCCGAAGCCCACCTGTATTAAGCATGACATTACTACCTCAGCTGTATTGGGCAATGCAATGGGATATATTTATGTACCGCCGGTGGGTTCCAGGGAGCCACCCATGCTGTCGGTCGACAGGGACTTCACAATAGGGAGTTGTACCTGCCTGTGTCTATGAATTAAAAAGCCCGGTCTGACTGGGGCATGCAGAGACACCTTGACAGAATGAATAGTGTGTGGCACATAGATTCCCCATTGCTATGCCCACGTGTGCAGCTCCTGATGGCGGTGGCACAGGATTCTATTTCTCATTGCTTCTGTACAGCATTGTGGGCTATCGCCCCGCCCCTTTTAAAGAGGGTCGCTGCCTAGCCGTGCTAACCCTCTGCAGTGTGTGCCTGCGGTTCCTCCTCATGGCAGACTCACTTATAAATAGACATGACGGTGGCGTGGCATGAGGGCAGCTGAAGGCTGCGCAGGGACACTTTGGTGTGCGCTGTGGGGGGGGGCGGTTGGGCAGCATGTAACCCAGGAGAAGTGGCAGCGGAGTGTCATGCAGGCAGTGATTGTGCTTTGTTGGAGGTAGTGTGGTGCTTAGCAAAGGTATGCATTGCTAATGAGGGCTTTTCAGAAGTAAAAGTTGTTGGGAGGGGGGGGGGGGGCACTCTTGCCGGTATTGTGGCTTAATAGTGGGACCTGTGAACTTGAGATGCAGCCCAACATGTAGCCCCTCGCCTGCCCTATCTGTTGCTGTGTCGTTCCCATCACTTTCTTGAATTGCCCAGATTTTCACACATGGAAACCTTAGCGAGCATCGGCGAAATACAAAAATGCTCGGGTCGCCCATTGACTTCAATGGGGTTCGTTACTCGAAACGAACCCTTGAACATCGCGAAAATTTCGTCCCGAGTAACGAGCACCCGAGCATTTTGGTGCTCGCTCATCTCTACTGCTAATGGATACTAATGTCCATCAGCAGTTTATTCACTTCATTTATGTGTAAATGTGCCTCCAGCAGCTGTTAGCAAATCCTAGCATGTGGTCTGGACTTTGCACTCTGCTGCATTGTGTTCACACGGGCTGTCGTGGGCTGTCAGCTGAATACAATGTTATCAGGGATCCCATGGTGAACACAGCCTGCAGTCCCACCTAAAAATCATTGTTCAATAGTGAAAAATGGAAGCGTTTACACGCAATGATTATCGCTCAAAAGCCATTGTTTGAACGACTTTTGAGCGATAGCCTTGTGTGTAAATGGGGCTTAAGCCAGCAGCCGCGGCTGCACAATGTAACACCTCTATATCTATCCATAACCATCTTTTGTCTTGCACTTTTTGTAGTGGGATGAGTGGAATAAAACTAAAGTCCAGTTTAAACATTACAATTTTTTAAACTGCCAATGAACAAGCATTAAATGGACATTTCTATAATTGCAATTATCCTTCATTTGCTGCTCTTTTCAGATTTTATCATTGTATTGGAACAGGAAAAGTCGAACATGTACATTCTATAACTTCACAAATGAAAGTGATGCTAATCATATATGAATTATCAATGTTCACTGTAAACAGTTGTTTCATTGTTTCTCATTGATTGTTCTGCTACATTTGCTTCGGTCATTTATCGTTATGATGCCTCCATCCAGTCTGGAGACCGAGTTCCCATAAAGCGGCTGCAATGCGGCAGTATATTGCATTGTAGACAGGATAATGAGATAATATAGCCTATGCCATTAACCCATTAACAGGAGAATAATGGAGTTACTAGATATTTCTCTTTAGAGTTGCAGTAATTGTTCTTAAAAGACCCAAGTGATTTCATGATAAAGGGTTTAAACAAAGGATGATTCAGGCTTATTATAAATTCACTCCTTGATAGTTAGCAGAATGATAATTGCATCTTATCAGTAATTATGGTAAGAGGATAATTCCCTTACAGTTGTATAAAATATTGCTTTAAGCATTCAAATGGACATTAGATTATGCATTATGTCAACATCTCAGCATTACACACTGCCTTCCATGCAAAAGCTGATTTTTGAACAGCCAGACATTATTCATCCCCAGAGGTCTGTTAGGCATCTGTAAATATGAAGAGCTGCTAAATGAAAAAAAGTTTTGCTGAGATGAAAGAAAAAAATCTCAATACTGATGTTGCTTGTGCAACTGAACTTGATCCTCCTTAATCCCAAAACACAATGCCAATAAAAGAAAAGTTACGCTTCAAGCCTGACATTTGGTCAGAGTTAAACGACTTTGAGAAAGGTGAACAGTTTCATTATCCCATCATAGAGCTTGTGGAAAAGTATTCTACAGTTCATGAAAAGATAAGAATTAAGTGTGATTCTGGGATACATTGCTTTAGTAATAGGAAGATTAGGAAATAGTTGTAGGTATTTGCCACTATCCTTTAAAATGACAACTTGGCTGTGTTGCATTTTGCTACAGATAATGATATTGTTTCTTTGTATTTGAAGATGGTAAGATTACGACCTCGCGCACTTGGCAAAAGTGTGTGCATGTCGCCGGTATAGTAGCAAACAGACTATCTAAGGCTCTGTATAATGGGTTCTTAAAAGGAATCTTTCAGCTCGAACATGCTGCACAAACCCCTGGCAGCATGATATAGAGGATGAGGAGCTGAGCAGATTGATATATAGTTCTATGGAGAAAGATTCAGTGTAACTTGTTTTTTGTTTATCTCTGCTCATTCTGAGCTGAACAGTCCAATGGGCAGAGCTATCAGTGATTAAAGGGGTTGTCCCGCGCCGAAACGGGTTTTGTTTTTTTTTTTTAACCCCCCCTCCCCCCCCCCCCCCCCCCCCCCCGTTCGGCGCGAGACAACCCCGATGCAGGGGTTAAAAAAACAAACCGGAGAGTGCTTACCTGAATCCCGGCGGTCCGGCGTCTTCATACTCACCTGCTGAAGATGGCCGCCGGGGTCTGCTCCCTCCGTGGACCGCAGCTCTTCTGTGCGGTCCATTGCCGATTCCAGCCTCCTGATTGGCTGGAATCGGCACGTGACGGGGCGGAGCTACACGGAGCCGGCATTCTGCACGAGCGGCCCCATTGAAGACAGCAGAAGACCCGGACTGCGCAAGCGCGGCTAATTTGGCCATCGGAGGCCGAAAATTAGTCGGCACCATGGAGACGAGGACGCCAGCAACGGAGCAGGTAAGTATAAAACTTTTGATAACTTCTGTATGGCTCATAATTAATGCACAATGTACATTACAAAGTGCATTAATATGGCCATACAGAAGTGTATAGACCCACTTGCTGCCGCGGGACAACCCCTTTAACAGCTATCCCTGTACATATAAACATACACAGCTGTCAGTCACTGATAGGACTGCCTATTGGAACAATTAGCTCAGAATGAGCAGAGATATAAATGAATAAACTACAAGTCATACTGAATCTATCCCCATAAAACCAGATATCAATCTGCTCAGCTCCTCCTTCTCTATAGCATGCTGCCTGCAGTTTGGAATGCATGTTTGAGATGACAATTCCATTTAAAGGAAACCTGTCACCACCTATGAGCACTATAAACTAAAGGCCATTTTACACGCAAAGATAATCTTCCCAACAACTGAAAGATTTAAAGATTTAGCGATCTTTTTGCATAAAGTGTCAATGGCCATTAATGACCATTGACACTTTATCATCTTCATTTGCATGTAAAAGAACCTCCATGACTTGTTTGCAGAGCCCAGCATGTGTTTAAAAGACACCCAGCTGTGCAAACAGCTTCCAGCACATTCCTTTGTTCTCCTCCAGGCTGTGGGCAATTTGTATTGTTTTCTTCTAGCTAGTGTAAACATGCCACTGAGAGAACAGCCTGTGTTTTATTGAGAGATAAATGTTTTTTTTTTTATTTTTCAGGGGCTGAACAATGGATTTTAAGTTAACCTTAAAATCATTGCTCAAACGAAAAGCGCAGGATGCCCGTGTTTACATGTAACGCTTATCACTCATTTTCAGCCATTTGAACGAAATTTGAGCGAGAGTCGTTGCATGTAAAAGGGCTTTAAGTTATGGTGCAGATAGGGCAGGTTCCATAGAGTATGGGAGTGCAGGTATTTTTTTTTATACTTATTGGGCTCCATGTTCCCGTGCTGTCAGCAGAAGCCAATACACAGACAGTGCTATGCACTTATATCTGCAGGTTGATAATACAAATTCTCATTGATCTCTATAGGATCGCAAACACAGCCTGCAGATTCGAGTCCGCTCCACTGTCTGCACACTAACTTCCATGGCTGACAGTGTGAGAGAGAGGGGTACTCCACATAACCTGCCCTGTCTGCACCATACATTAGTTTATGGTATTCATACAGTAGTTGTGACAATATCCCTTTATACATCCCATGTACAACTCTGTGCTGCCTCAGTTTGGCACCAATTTCTCCTCTGGAAGCAGTAAATCCAAAGCAGAGTATCTACACAGTAAGCATGAAGTTGAAAACGTTACAGTTTTCTTTCTCATGAGTTCTCTATGAAAACATTACCTTTGTATGCCTTTCTATGAAATCGGTAGGATACAGAGTTACACTATTGACCCATTCTCTAGGTAGACAATGCAGATCTGCAATGTGACATGCCTATCAGCCTTTATTGTAACGCTAATACATTGTTCAAGAAGCAGTGGGTAAACTAACTTCCAAGACCTACTACCCAAAATGAATAGAGAGTTATCTTTAAAGGAGCCCACCAGCAGTTTTGTTAATACAGAACTGCTGACGACACTAGCTAGGGGCTTTAAATGGATACTTTCATAGTCCCCAGCAGTCGGAAAATGAAGTTGGATGCTACTGATTCAAGTACTCTGGAGGTGAGACTTCTCACTCAAGTACTGTCTTCTCTGTTCAGTAAGCTTCTCCAGAGCTCTGAATAACAACTGTAATGGTCTCTTCATTGGATGCTACAGCTGTCAATCAGAGTTGGGGAGCCCCTTATTGGACAAAGAGGAGGACTCTTGATCAAGAAGTCCTGCTTCCAGAGTACTTGAGTCAGCGGCATCAAATTTCGTATCTGACTACTAGGGACTCTAAA
Organism: Eleutherodactylus coqui; assembly: GCF_035609145.1. Lineage (NCBI taxonomy): Eukaryota > Metazoa > Chordata > Amphibia > Anura > Eleutherodactylidae > Eleutherodactylus > Eleutherodactylus coqui. The sequence continues at coordinate 133,560,222 of NC_089837.1, read as the reverse complement.
ATCATCCATCAATCCACATTTACACCCTCTCCTCTGCCATCAAGTAGTGCTGTCAGTATTTTTGCATCATCATAGCTGCTGACAGATTGCCTTTAACCCTTTCCAATCCAATTTTGGATTCAGTGTCTCTTAAAAGGCTTTCTCTTTTTGTGGTTATACAATGGTGCCTTCTACTGGCTAAAGCTAGTGTGTGTGCACCAGAGAGGCTCGGACAGCAGAGTGGCTGGCAATAGACGGTAAGAATACCCTGTCGGACGTCTTCTGACATTGGAGCTGTACAAGCCTCAGGGTGACTACCCACTAGCGTTTTTTTTCTGCTGCAAATATGCTGCTTTTTTTTTTTCAATTGTCAATGGGACTTTCTAATGTTAAAAATGCAAAGTTGCGTTGCGTCACGTTGCGTTTTTAACATTAGGAAGTTCCATTGGCATTTGGGAAAAAAAGCAGCATATTCGCAGCAGAACAAAAATGCTAGTGGGTAGTCACCCTCAATCAGAATGTAGGAAGACGTCAGACAGTGGATTGGAAAGGATTAATACAATTAACTTACAATACTGTAGAGTCCAATGGAAAATTTCCAGCACCATAATGTTTTGCAATTAAAACTTAATATTTTCTTCCATCATGTAAAATCAGATGCAGTATACAATGCAGACAATGTGGAAACAATACTTGCACAATGGAATACTCCTTCTGCAGAGTATCTCATATTGTACATTGTGGTCTAAAGTGCAAATTATAGAACTAACTCTTATTGTTCTCAATTTATTTCAGTCGTAAAAACCCTCTTGGCCTAATAATCGCACTGGATGATTTTAAGAGGGCCAGCGGAGACTTCTTCTGGGATGATCTAGACACTAGAGGTAGATACAAATAACTTTTACCACTCAAATGAAATGATCTTCTGTGGCAATAGTACTTTAAAATGTACATAGATCAAGTGGAAAAAAGGATGTGTTTTTCTCCCTAGAAATATTGCCACTCTTGTCCATGAGCTATGCCTGGAATTAAAGTCCAACCCTATTCATTTAAAGGGTAACTGCAATGTTAGAGAAACATGTCAAAAGCTTTTTTCTTATCAGAGGGGGGGATATCTATGCTTAGATATCTACTATGTCTACGGAGATCTATCCATCCGTCTTCTCTTGCCAAGAGTAGCTGGCAAGCAGTTGAGACAGCCAAAGGGGCACAGCACTCAGGTGAGCACTGCAGCCTCTTTGTTTGAGCGATCAGCAGAGACTCAGCAGCAGAACTCTCATTGATCAAAACTCTTGACACGTGTCTCTAACATGTCAAGTGTTGGCAAAAAGTGCAGCTACTCTTTAACTGAGTATGAACTGCAAGACCAGATGCTGCCTCAGTGCAGGAGTAGCATTATACTGGAAAAAAATTGACCTTTTTAATCCTAGAAAATGACTCTAAATTTAGGTGCATCTTCTCCTTTTTCCTTTTGAAATTCTGTAAAAGCACATTTTATAACTCTCATTCCTAAGATACCAAGTACATCAGGTATGAGAGTGCATTTAGCATTGAAGGAGTTATACCAAGATTTCAAGTTATCCCCTATCCACAGGATAGGGCATAACTTGCTGATTGGTGGGGGTCTCACTGCTAAGACACTTGGCAAGCTCAAAATCTCAGTTGATATGTCCCCTGTCCATCTCACTGCACTAGCCGCATTGAGGAGGAGACTGAATAGAGTGCTGGTCGCGCAAGCGCTACCTTCTTTTTCAGTGGGGCTGTGGAGATACCCGAGCGGCACTTGGTATTTCTGTCAGCCCATTGAAATGAATGGAGCACTGATCGTGCATGCTAAGCAGCACTCCTTTCATCCTGGCGTCACTGCATACCCTCACATTAGATGAAAGTTCATTATAAACATAAATGCAGTAAAACTAATAAGATCGATAGGCTAATATAAGTCAATATTCATGGAACATTCTCTGCTATTGATAGGTAACTGGATAGTTAAGAATGACATCCACATTCAAACTGTTCAAAGAGCACATTTCCCAGCAATAACTGCAATATACATATATTATTATTTGCCAATGGTCTTAGCTTTCTAGAGTGTGTATAATCCTATTTATGTATGTAGGCAGCATTGCTCTTTTCACACTGCAGAGCAGAATAATTAAATTGATTTTCTTAAATGATAACTCACATTGCTTGGTGGTGGCATGTTCAGAGGGAGGAAGCTCGCAACGTTCTTATTAGCATTCAGCTGAAGAACTATACTTCAACACTAACAAACCATATGATATTTATAGCAGTCAAAAAGGTCACCCCAATAACACTGAATGGGAAGTTATGAAGCTGACTTTAGACTATTATTCTGAATCAGGCATTTTCATTTGATAGTCTGAATATGATGTCTGTCACATTGGTTACAGTGTAGGAATCCGCTGTGCATCGGAACATCTTTCCCCAGAATAGTAAACCTATCTAGACACATTTTATATTAGAGTATAACTGCTTTATGAATCTGAACATACCTGTACATGCAAATGTTAAAAGGGTGAAGGCATTTGAAATCATGGACAGCCCCAACAACTGACAGTTGCAATGCCAGGGTAATATCTGTCATCGGAGAAAGGTCTGATCCTGGTAAATGACCCATATTGGTTCTGAAATCAGTAATGACTGCAACACCTATGGGGGGAAAAACAAAGAGAGGTGGTTGTCTTTGTTCCCTCTTCATCATAGAGCTGGTTGATTTATATGACAGCCTGGTGCCTAATAAGTTCCTCCAGGGCTTTTCTTTCAGAATACCTGTTTGAACATAATTTAAGTATATCCAAAAAGGTACCTATAAAGCTAATAATTCATTGAAATCTGTATCCATTTCCTTCAGACCAGAAGCAGAAATGTCAGGACTACTATGCTATACTATGTAAGGGCTGCATATTACAGAGATGGAGATACTAAATCAATGACATAAGATTTTTCTAGGATGTGCTTTAGGACTCCTGCTCACGGGCGGATATTTGCTGTGGAATCCACAGCCGGTGTCCACACAGTGATTCAGCAGCAATTACCACCCGTTACTTCCTAAGGAGATCCGCTACTTCCTACACACGAGCAGAAAGCAATTACGATTTCCGCTTGCAGAGGAAAAATTGCAGCATGCTCCATTTTCAAGTGGGCTCCACACGGACGGCGTCTGTTGAAGTCAATGGAAGCCCTCCGCAATGAACATTGCAGACAGTTTGCAGATTCTGCATCATCGCCTAGCAACGATGCAGGGAAAAAATATTTGTAAAAATCTGTACTGCGCATGTGCTGTGGCGAGCCGCTGAGTCCAATCCACAGTACAGAAAAGACAGTAACAGATCAGGTACAGGCAGACGCCGCTGCTGCCAAACCTGAGTCCGCTGCGGGGTTCTGCATGCAGAATCTGGTTCTGCTGTGTGCAGGAGGTCTTACTATTTTCATGTAAAACTCCCATGCATCAGTCAATCACTATAACTCTATGAGTTCTTATATGAAAATACTGAATCGGCTCATAATAAGCTATATATTCCCTAGCGAGGTGTCTTCTCATCCATCCTTTGCTGGTGTTCGATAGTGAACATATCAGCTTTAAGGGTAAATTACACTATACAGTTTGTCTCAACAACAGTATCCATAAGGCTCTATTCACATCTTGCCGGATCTGTGCTGGATGCTCTGATACAGAACTCCCATCCGAAATAGCGCATTATGCTGCGCTATTTCAATCGGGTAAATTTCTGCCTGCATGTCAGAACTTAGACAGACCCCATTATAGCCAAAGGAGTGTGTCTGGCAGTTCCAGATATTTTTGTTGTTTGGCCCCCAAGAACAGATTCGAACAATGTAAAATAATAACACCATTGTGAACTTAGCCTTAATCACTTTTGTGGAATATTGTTTTGTGCCTTTAGTAAATTGTAATGTTTCTGACTCCTTTTTTTTTTAGATACCATAGAAAATGACATATATATTTTATATCATTTCTCCGTTTCCAATGTAAGTACCTCTCATATCATTGTGAAAAAAATTATTCAGTGTACATTGAGAAATCCCTGTGTAGTAGCATATACAATTCTTTAGTAAGATTTCAAAAATGCGGATCTAGAGTAAAACAATGTTTAGTAAGAAATTATTATGTTGCGTGGGACATTGTTAATGAGAAAGATGGGCTTAACTTAAGGTTAATTAGATATCTATCACGCCTAACAAATGTGTAAAATACTGCAGTGTTAGGCGATAGAAGATTAGCTGAGACATTGATTATATGGACATTTTCAAGAAATGTATCTAGATTTTGAAAATGATGTGATGTGTTGTGTCCTTACCACAGAACACCCTAACTATGGAAGCACTAAAAACGAACTATATTGATCCCAATAACCTGAGATTCGAAGAGATCAAAATATATGGACTTAACCAAGGAACCACAAATGTCATAGTAAAGAAGAATAATCTTGTCCAGCCTGCTACGGCTTCTTTTACATTTAATTCCAACAAGGTAGGTTAATATTATCATACTTTCTTCTTCCTTTTTAAATTACATACTGTTAACTAAAACATAATGTATTAAAATAATAATAAAATGTAATTCTTTAATACAAAAGGGATTTGAAAGAAATCATCATACATTATGAGGCCTCGGTCAGACGGGTGTTTTTTGCCGCGATTTGCGGATCACATGACGGATGCGCATCCGCAAATCGCGTGACCGCGGCCGAAAAATCGCTGGAAAAATCTGCTCCTAGACGCGTTTCCTTTGAAACGGGCCGGAGCACAGGAGCACTGCCCAGCCCATTGAATTCAATGGAGCCGGCAATACAGCCAGCTCCATTGAAAGCAATGGGCTGCTGGCGAGCGCAGGATGAATTTTCGGGAAGGGCTTAAAAATATAAGCCCTTTCCTGAAAATCATCCAAAAATGTGTAAAAATAAAATATATACTCACCTTGTGCGTGCAGCCGGAGTTCAGCCGCGGCCGGCCGGCAGTTCTCCTGAACTGCTCTGAGTAGTATTCAGCAGGCGGGGATTTAAAATCCCCGCCTGCTGAATGGGCTGCCTCTGATTGTTAACAGCCCTCACCAATCAGAGGCAGCTCTCACTCACCCATTCATGAATTCATGAATGGGTGAGTGAGTGCTGTCTCTGATTGGCTCAGCGCAGGGACCAATCAGGGGCAGCTCTCAGCTATTGAATGACAGCTGAGATTGGTGAGGGCTGTGACCAATCAGAGGCAGCCCATTCAGCAGGCGGGGATTTTAAATCCCCGTCTGCTGAATACTACTCAGAGCAGTTCAGGAGAACTGCCGGCCGGCCGCGGCTGAACTCCGGCTGCACGGACAAGGTGAGTATATATATTTTTTTTTTTCATTTTTACACATTTTGGATGATTTTCAGGGAAGGGCTTATATTTTTAAGCCCTTCCCGAAAATTCATCCCGCGCTCGCCGGCAGCCCATTGCTTTCAATGGAGCCGGCTGTATTGCCGGCTCCATTGAATTCAATGGGCAAACATCATTCTTCTCTTCCACAGCTGTTACAGCTGTGGCAGAGGAGAATGATTTGTGTAGTATATGTTCTCAATGGGGTCGGCGCTGCTGCCACCGGCCCCATTGAGCGCATGTAAGAATACAAGGAATCGCAGATAGCCGCGATCTGCGATTTCTTGTCCTATAATTTATCGGACAAGCGCAATACAAGCGCCCATGTGTCCGATAGCATTGCAAAGCAATGGTGCTATAAAATCGCCGATCGCATGCGCAAATCGTGGTGAAAAATCGCCCGTGTGACCGAGGCCTTAGCAATAATAGATGCACAATTGCAAATAATATACCATCATATATTTTTTACCTATATGACTACATTTTGAATCAGTCCATGGAAAATGTATAGCACAGCATGGAGGCAGGGGGTTAACTATAAAGGGCGCAGAGAATACGATATCACTCAGGTCCTGGGGTTTTAAGGAACCCTTAGGGGGTCTCTCTTCCCCATACAAGGGGACCGGTACTATAAATGAAGCATTACAGATTTTGCAATGGGGCCCAAGCAATGTCAAGGTATGTTGCTTGCCACATATGTAAATATAGAGATATTCTCTGTATATCTGCTAGATAAACAGCAATCCTTGGAGTGGACACTTTTATTACAGGGTCCCTGATGAAAGATGTGTATATAGGTCCTCCTTCTTTCAATGCCAGCTAAACTGCAAAAGCTGAATGTTATATTCCCCGTTCTGAATACATATTTCTGGGTACATTTTTCATTTTTTATTAATCTTTGCATATAAAAAAAATATGAACAAAGTAACAAGTAAGTATCGCAGGATCTGTAAACAGGATATATAAGAAGGTTCATCATTTTGAGAGACTAGGAGCCAGCGCAAACATATACTCTTGTTGATATTCGTGGAGTGTTGAGCTATTTAATGTATGAAAGGAGTAATAGCTTACATAATCAATCTTTTACATAAGTGTGCTATATTTGCGGTCCTCGGCATTATAGTACCTTCCAAAAAGAGAAGGAAGAGAAAAAAAAGGGAAATATTGGTGAGGAAATATTAAGTGGATGTATAAGTTGTGATGGGGGGTAAGGTAGGAAGTTCAAAATAGTAATTCCTATTGTCAAGCAGAGGACACAGGTTGACCCCGGGTCTTATGTAAGTGTCAAGAAAATGTATTACGGAAATCCATTGAGAACTCAAAGTCAATCCACGGTTGCAAGTTTTCCTGGAATGTTATGCACATAGTTCCTCCATATGGCCTGTGTACATATTTAAGTATACTTTATGTAAGTAATGTCTAAATAAAAAAAAAAAACATTAGCAGGTGCTCCTCACAACACCTCACAAATTATGTAAATGTCATACACATGCTTACTATATGCTGGACCCATGCCACTCATATGCTGGACATACACGAGTTCAGAAGGCTATCTTCTCTCCTTAGGAGAGCACCCATGAGGTGTGTGAGGAGACACCTAGGAGGTGAGTGAGGAGGCTTGTAAGGCCGTGCTTGCTCCTCTGGGAAATATATACAAATAAGGAAGCTGGAACAATACCTCTGTAGTGCCACCAATTGGATGGCAGCATTCCTGCAAATCAATTTCAGACCCCTTAAACAAGTCTTTAAAGTCCATAAAGAATTGTTTAAAGGGTCTGACATTGATTTGAAGAAATGCTGCTATCTAATAGGTGGAGCAGTAGAGGTATTGTTCCATCTTCCTTATTTGGACAAACACCATTGAAAAATCGCATCAGTTCTGTAAATGTACTACTCTTGCACTGCACTCATATTCCTTACATGCCATTCACAATCTAGATTCATTGGCCATGCACACACTGGTCCCATAGTACACGTGTCACTCATTCACTGGACCTATGGGCATATGCTTCAACTTCACACTGGACAAATGGTGCACATAGACCCCTCACACCCTATACCCATGCTACATGTACCTATAACAAGTCACATGCCACACATGTACCACTTGCATATAAGACACATGATGCTTAAGCACTATCGATACATAATAGTCTTGACAAGACCCCAGTCCATTATTTAGTTAGTAGTCATATTTGTCAGAAAGTACCATCCGACTACTTAGCGATGTCACCCTTGAGTACCTCTAGTATCTTTTAGCCAACACCTTGCAAATGTATTAAACACTCATAGTTGATCAGTGTCAAAATCCTTAATAAATCTGCTGAGATTGAATGTCGTCACTCAAGACAACATAGAGAAGTCGAGATGTTGAATAGTTTCTACAGGCATTCTAGGGGGAAAAAGATGTAGTAAATCGAATCTGTCTACACAGACTGCTACTTCTGTGGCAATCTACTGTACAACAGAAGTGTCATTAGAAGGCAATAATCCATCATGACCACTGACAGAAGCCTGTAGTCAAATCATACAGGAATATTTAATCTGTGCGCCTGTAACTTGCAGAAATCAATATAATGGCTAATAAAGTTCTCCTTATTATCCAGATGTCTTTATTAAAATATCTGTTTAATTAGGTTTTGTGTTTTCCATTAGGTCCTTCATATAACAGGACTACAGCTGACACTTGGAGACTCTTTCACTGTGGAATGGGATCAAACGGGTCCTTCAGAGACTCTCAATACTGAGAAGTTTGATTGCCTCCCTGAACCTTTTGCTAATCAAAGCCAATGCATCAGCCGTGGCTGCATCTGGGAGGTTTGTGACATGATAGAATAAAATAAAACTATTTGCTTCTGTATATAGGGCAGAACAAAAAAAAAGCACAAAAGTGAATTGTTAATGTGCTTGCTAACATGGAAATAACATAGCATGTAACAGCATTCATGTTCCTTAGTCAAAATCTTAATAATCCTTACTTATAATTAGTGCACTACAGCATAACACTAATAATGATGATTTTAAATACATAATAGAAATTTGTAAATTCATACAGAGTGCTGTGTTCTGCTCAGAAGAAGCTCCGGGGGCAACATGTCGCCACTAATTGTATTTACAGTGTATTTTAGACCCTGGGAACATTGTCACTTCTGTTCATAGTCAACTGCAAGATGACACATTGGAATCAACACATCACATACTATAAATAAGCACATAACTACAAATAACAGTAGTATCGCATAAACAGTTGTGCAAGGAAAATCACACTAGGGAAAATGTTCAGCATGTCCACTGATGCCTGAACTATTCATGCTCCAGGCACGAAGCCCAGTGAGTTGCACAAGCGATCATTTACTTTTTCCACACATTTTTTTAAGGACCGTGCCATGTTTTATATTTCAAATTAAATATGTACTGCGGATTCTTTATACTATTCTAATATGAAAAGCTTTGTTGTATTTATGCGTTCTAGCTCATTGTTTGTTTGTTTTTTTTTGCCTTCCTCTGGATCAACATTGGCTGAACTGGATGGACATATGTCTTTTTTTGGCCTAACATACTGTGTTAGATTATATAAAATCTGCTTTCACTGGACATAAATAATAAAGCATAATGGGGTACGCCTGATTAGATCAGGTATAAGCAAGCTAATGAAACATTATGATTTGCTTTTTGACACATGTGTGACATTCAAATCTTTATTCGGCATGCAAGGCTGTGACAAACTAGTACGTTTGCATCAACTCCTTGAAATTTGCACAACATATAGATTGTTCATTTTATCTTCAGTCTAAATTATTGATGTACTAGAGCTATGTATATCCCATTACAGGAGCTGTTTTTCATTTAGTAGAACAAATTCTAGAAAGACGTAATGAGTTATCACAGTGCACAAATAAAGAGTTAAATGGGTTGTACCGGAATTAAGTTTTATCACCTGGATAGGTGATAAAAGTCTAATCCGTGGGGGTCCCACTGCTGAGACCCCTACCTAGTCCAAGAATGGGGAACCCATGTCCTTCTCTCCTCAGCACTGTTTTTCTCACTCACAGTGATGTCACATTGAATGGAGCAATGGCTGCTCCATTCATTTCAAAAGAGCTGATGAAAATAGTCAAGGGCTTGTACCCAACCATCTCTGTCAGTCCCATTGAAAATGAATGGAATGACACTACTCATGTGCTACCACCTCTGCATTCAATCTCTTCCTCACTATGAGGGGTGAAGTAAGCCTGCCATGAGGAGGAGGGGGGACACAGGACCAGTGGAGGTCTCAGTGGTGAGACCCCCCAGATCAGACTTTTATGAACTATTCTATAGAAAGTTGATAAAAGTTAATTCTGATACAACCACTTTCAATGGCAAATGCAAATCTTTTAGTCTTGTAAAGTTTTTGTACAGTAGGACTTAAAGGGGTTTTCCATGGGAAATACTATTGATGACCTATCCTCAGAATACGTCATTAATAGTTGATTGGCTGGGGTCCACTTAGCTGATTTCAATGAGAACCGTGCCTGCAGTTACAAGTGCCAGCCACTACACAGAGGTCAGTGCGGAGACTACTGCTGCTTCCGCTCTGACCTCTGTGTATTTGTGGCGCGGATAGCATGCACCCGCTCAGCTAATCAGTCAGGGTCCCCAGTGGCGGACCCCAGCCAATCAACAATAGTATTTTCTACGGAAAACCCCTTTAATTAATACAGCCCTATAGAATGTATAGAGATAAAAAAAAAATTTAAATTGAAAGAACAAAATCAACAGGAAACTATAGTTGTTAATTTGTCCTCTTCTGTTGTGGAGACATCTTACCTAGCAAGATCTGCTTTCAGAAACCTGGGTTTTTACTGTCACTTGAGATGTCCACCCATTGTCTCCCAGCTTTCCCATATTCCCAAAGGGGCAATAGAGTTTTTTTCATTATTTCTGAAGTTTCTTTTTAATGTTTACTCTTTCTATTTCAGGCTTCCAGTGTAGCTGACATTCCATATTGCTTTTATCCAGATGATTACGGCTATGTGGTTGATAATGAAAGGATATCTGACAACGGCATCACGCTAGATATCTCCTTACCTGCTCAAATAACACAACGTTACAAGAATTCCAAATCAATCACAAAACTTTCTGTTCAAGCTATATTTCATGATGTTCACATGCTTCAGTTTACGGTAATTGAGGCTATTGAATGGTGCCAAAACATGTGAAATGTTGATTTGTTTAGCACACTTTTGTTTGGTAGGCTCTTTTAAAAAGCTGGATAACCTCTTTTGGTGGGTAAAAGAGTTTATCTAGTTTTTAACATTTTTATGCAAACAGAATCCCCATGTGCAAAAATAACAAATAGGCCTATACTCAACTCTATAGTCTCCTCGCTGTGTCCAGCACTGCAACTCCAGGTCCTCCCTGTGATGTATTGTTTACACTCTAAAAGCCTTCACTGGTTAGAACCCTAAAACTTAACTTTTAATAACAATTAGCTAAAACACACACGGACTCAAGACAAGCACACAAGAAAAATAAATAAGTATATTAAACAAATACCACCCTAATCCCAATTCTACGGCCAATGGATTACTGTGCAAAACTGAAAATCGGCACTGTAGGGTTAATTAGACAGAACTGTACTGATAACACATGCACTGCCTACCACAACCTATTTTCACACCTTGTATAGTAGTAGGATAGAAAGGAGTAGAGTGAAGGAAGAATTATAATAAACCAGTGTACCCTGAACAAGTAACTGGTCTATTTGTCTCAACAGTCCTATTAGTATCTTATCCCAGATATCGCCTTTTGTTAACAGGAGGATATCAGACATTCAATACAATTCATTCTGTCTGCTACCATCAAGTCACATAGGGGTGTACATAGACTTTTTATTACTCTACTATAGGGGATAGACCACTACAGTATCAGGCCCTAGTCACGCGGGCGTTTTTTCGTGCGATTTGCGGATCGCATGACGGATGCGCATCCGCAAATCGCGTGACCGGGGGCCAAAAAAATCGCCCAAAAAATCTGCTCCTAGCCACGTTTCATTAGAAACGGGCTGGAGCTGTCCAGCGCATTGAATTCAATGGAGCCGGCCATACAGCCGGCTCTATTGAAAGCAATGCGCTGCGGGCGAGCGCAGGATGACTTGTCGGGAAGGGCTTAAATATATAAGCCCTTTCCTGCAATTCATCCAGAAAAGTGTAAAAATAAAAAAAATCTATATACTCACCTTGTCCCGGCAGACGGAGTTCAGAGCGGCCGGCCTGCAGTGGGTGTGAAGGGGGTGTGAGTCAGACTTGCCCCTGATTGGCTCAGTGGGTGTGAAGGGGGCCAAAAAAATCGCCCAAAAAATCTGCTCCTAGCCACGTTTCATTAGAAACGGGCTGGAGCTGTCCAGCGCATTGCATTCAATGGAGCCGGCAATACAGCCGACTCCATTGAAAGCAATGCGCTGCGGGCGAGTGTGGGATGAATTGTCGGGAAGGGCTTAAATATATAAGCGCTGAGCCAATCAGGGGGCAGGTCTGACTCATACCCCCTTCACACCCATTGCAGGCCGGCTGCATGGAACTCCGGCTGCCGGGAGCAGGTGAGTATATATATATTTTTTATTTTAACACTTTTCTGGATGAATTGCAGGGAAGGGCTTATATATTTAAGCCCTTCCCGACAATTCATCCCGCGCACGCCGGCAGCCCATTGCTTTCAATGGAGTCGGCTGTATTGCCGGCTCCATTGAATTCAATGGGCAAACATCGTTCTTCTCTGCCACAGCTGTTACAGCTGTGGCAGAGAAGAATGATTTGTCTTCTATATGTTCTCAATGGGGTCGGCGCTGCTGCCGCCGGCCCCATTGAGCGCATATAGAGAAGAGAACAGGAATCGCAGATCGCAGATAGGTGCGATCTGCGATTTCTGTTCTATAATTTATCGGACGAGCGCATAAAAAGCGCTCATGTGTCCGATACCATTGCAAAGCAATGGTTTTAAAAAATTGCCGGACGCATGCGCATGCGCAAATCGTGCGAAAAAACGCCCGTCTGACTAAGGCCTCATTGTGGTTTATTTGTGTTGTTACCACTAGAAAAAGCTGGGAAAAAGTGCAAAAGCTGGGTTGCAGTTAAACATAAATAGAACAAGATTATGGCAACCAGATTGATTGACAACTGACAAGTTGAGGGAGAAAACGTGGAGGCAGTGACAGACTTCATATTTCAAGAAGGCGTTTACTTCTTGAGAGGAGAGCAATGACCAATCTCAATAAAATAGTCACTGACAACTAAGGTCTGCATAGTTAAAGCAATGGTATTCCCCATAGTAACCTATGGATGTGAGAGCTGGACCATAAGGAAGGCTGAGCGAAAGGAAAATAGACTCTTTTGAACGGTGGTCTTGGAGGAAAATGCTAAGATTGCCTTGGACTGCAAGAAGATCAAACTAGTCCATACTCTAGGAAATAAAGCCAGACTGCTCACTGGAGGGAATGATATTAAAGGCACAACTGTAGTACTTCGGCCACATAATGAGAAGGCAGGATACCTTGGAGAAGATGCTGATGTTGGGGAAAGTGAAAGGCAAAAAGAAGAGGGACCAACCAAGGGCAAGATGGATGGATGATATCTTCCAGGTGACAGACTGGACCTTGGTCGAGTTGGGGGTGGCGACAGCCGACAGGAATCTCTGGCGTTGGCCGGTCCACAAGGTCACGAAGAGTCGGAAGCAACTGAACAAATAAACAACAAACAACCACTGGAAAAAATGGTGCTGACTCAAGGTTCAAGTTTCTAGGTATACCTTCTGGATTATAATTCTCTGGTTCCAATAGTCTAGGTTACAGGTAATCAGCTTATGTTCTTGATCCCGATATCAGGATTCCAGGTCCCAGATTTTGAGTTATAATTCTAGATATAATTTATACGTCCTAGGTTCCAAATTACCAGAATCCAGAATTTCAGATTCTGTATTATGGGTTCTGTGTTTTTTAAAGTACAGACACAGGTTTTTTTAGGTTCTGCATTCTAGTTTCAGGTTCTAGATTCAAGTTCTGGGTTCAAAGTTCAAATTCTAAGTTCTAGATTTAGGTTATAGCTCCCAAATTCTAGATTGAGGTTCTAGACTCTACGTTCCAGATACAAACAACGATAAATCTGGAAAAGCATAACTAAATAAGAAGACACTGACCAAAATCTAGTCAGCACTTATGCCTAGAAGCAATATCCTTAGCTGGGATGAAGGCCCATTTATACGCAATGATTATCGCTCAAAATTTGTTCAAATAAGCAAAAGTGAGCGATAATAGTTGTGTGCAGAAACAAAGCCATTGTGCACTATTCATTCACTTGTCGTTGGTCGCTGAGTTTAAGCCTGCCTAAAATTAGTCATTAGTTCGTTCACTTGTAGTTAGGTTTAAACAGCAATCCTTCAGTCTTTCAAACTACTTGAAGGGAGGTGTTTTCCCAGGTAAGCAAAAATGACTCATGCTGCAGTAGACAATGTTTTTTTTCTCGCAGTAATTAAAAAACTCCTGCCTGTAGATTCTTTGCACATGCACACGCCCACTTTAGCAAACAATCGTCCACTTATCTTATCTACTGCATGTCCACTTTATATATCAACATTACCAAATAACCCAGCTAATGAGGGGAATTGCAAGGATTTCAAATGATTATCTTTACATGTAAACAGTCATTATTTGAAAGCAAAAAAGTATTTGAGTCATTTGTTTATTAGTTCAAATGACAATCGTTGCATGTAAATGGGCCTTAAAGCAGCCTATGTACTGGATATCATAGGCTGATGCAGCCAATGACAGATCTTAGCAATTGCTGGACTCAGGATAGGTAGGAACCAGCCTTAGGCTCTACTAAGTTTTTCCCACAAAAGGGTGTATATGCATGCCCTCAGATAGTTGTGAGTATAAGGAGCAGGCCTGGGATCTGAGCCTGTTCCAAACACAGCAGGGTTTGGCTGTCTTTTATACATGCCACACAGCTGTAACTGTTGTGGTCAGAGATACCTTCATAGGTGTTAACCATTTAGATGCTGTTGTTAATTTTGATAACTGACTTGCCAGAGGGAGGGGCTCCCTCTATCTTCTGAACTTCCACCTGCAATAAGATCGTGGGGTATTATTTGGTCGTCATGGCAGCCATGTATTTTGTCTATTAAGTTGTGCCTTCATAGGCCTAATAGAATGCCTCCAGGAAATGCAATATACTGCACTACCTCAGTATTGCAGTATGTTGTATAAGCGATCAAATGATGCTTATACAATGGTGCTTGCTTTAAAAGCAATGTCATACATTTTCAATGGACAAGTTCTGTAAGGTGAACAGATTACTCAAGCATGAACCTTCTCCAAGGAACAACTGTAGTGCTCCCAAAAATTTGTGAACTAGCAGCTACCAGCCGGATTGCTGTTTCTTTGCTGATATTTTCAAGAGGTTACACTACATAAGGCAGTAGGTATTCTGCTTGTTTTAAAAGAAAAGTCCTGATTTTCAAAGAACAAATTCAACCAGGTGACCAGAGCAACCAAGCACGGACCTCCTACCCCTCCTCCCAGACAAAGGAGTAGAGATACCAAAAAATTATGCCAAGGAAGACATCAGGTATAGTGCTTGTTTTAAAAGCAGTTTCATAAATATTTCAAAGAACAAATTTTACCAGGAGATCAGAACACCTAAGCATGGGCCTTCTCCAAGGAAAACTTGTGGAATTATAACTGTTTCTTGCACTTTAAACAAATTTCATTTTGAGAGAATGGGGATGAGAAGGAAACATGGCAGAATTAGCAGAAAAGAAGCAACAGCACCAGCAAAAGCACCTATTTTCAATGGAGCAGTGGCTGCTGCCTGTGGCTCCATTGAGAACAATGGTTTGCCGGCACCCCTGCATTGTTTTTTATGGAAGGGCTTTACATAAAAGCCCTTCCCTGAAAAACAAGGATCCACGGCTCCCTTGAAGACAATGGAGAGGGTGAAATTTTCTCGAGCACCGCAGTGGTGCTCGCTCGAGTAACGAGTACTTTCGAGTATGCTAATGTGTGAACGAGCATCAAGCTCGGACGAGCATGCTCGCTCATCTCTAAACAACACCTCATTGACTTTGAGGCCCCGTAGTGTCTGTTCCAGCAGGCAGACAACAGGGATGGCAATACTTATCCTTGTGTCATCACGGCTGACCAACAACTAACTAGGCTGCAAACCCTGGGAGGCATGATATGTGAGAACAGAAGGCCACAGAGTATAGCTTGTTTCTTTGTGAACTGTCCCTGTTTTGCACAACATAATTTAATTTCCTTCACCCCACTGCTAGCTGCATAAGGCCTGGAAATAATTTTTAGTCATCAGACTCACAACTTTGAACAATCTCTGAGGCCACAAATGGAGAACTGCAATATTCCCACACCAAACCATAGTCTGTCTGCTTTGCTGATATATTCAGTGACAGCAGAAGAAATGTACTTTCTCCCAATACACAGACCATGTCTTGTATATGCATATAAATATGATGCAGCTTTTTTCTCTGGCCCCTCCAATACAACCCCATTTAATTTCTCTGTAGAATATTTGTCCCTAATAACAGATCACGTGTTATAAAGGCAAATGAACATGATGAAGCTTCTTTCTTTGTTCCCTCCAGTATAACTAGTATAACCATAGTATACACATGAGCAGCCATATATCCTCTGTAGAATTCATCTCCCTAATAATAGACCATGTTTTATATAGGCATATAAACATAATGCAGCTTCTCTGCCCAGTGCTCAGCTGTAATAGACACGGATTACACTGTGCCTATGTTAAATATGGTTAGGTCATGTGATGCAGGCGTCCAATGAAAAAGCTGCCCATATGCAAGATGGATAGCACATTTGGTGACATGATCAAGGTGCCTTGCCTGAAGACTGGCTGCATTCTGACCTTTGTAGTAAGCATTTTGAGAATTATAATTTTTCCCAAGATTTTCAACAAAAATTGGGTTGCCTTACCTGATTCAATTTGTCAAAAATCAGGGGTTTTAACCCTTTCTGCCTTCTGCTTCCCTGATACACAGTGCACAATTAGTGCACAATTGTGTGGGGAAAGTGAAATTAAAATGCATTTTTACTACGGGAGCCCGGGGGGGGGGGGGGGGGGGGGAGGGTCATGTGACCTCCCGGGATTCCCTGCTACTACAGAGCTGGAGGGTCAAACTAGACCCTGGCAGCTCTGCAAGTGACTAATGTCACTACAGGGGTTGCTTTCTCCTGTAACTGGGGCTCCTATGGATGCCCCAGCTACGGTAGGAAAATGTCAAATAAAAAAAAAAAATGTGAGTGTCCCCCAGAGGTCTTACATGACGTCATGGTGGACATAGATAGTAAGAAAACACAATTACATAGATAAATAAAATAAAATTCCAGAATAAAACAATAATATATACCTAAGAAAGAAAATAACCCAAAACCGACACCAACCAAAAACGTTGCTATAAGCGCCCTGTAAAACAAAACCATACATATTATATATCAAAACGTCCAAAACAAATAAAGGAACCCATTCCTATACTTTATTTTAGTGTAAATATAAAAATAATTTTAAAAAAACTATAAATGCTAAAAAAAAACATTTTTTTTTGCTTTTTACCCCCAATAAAACTAAAAAACAGAAAAAAAAAGTCAGTGAAAAAGATATAAAAAAAATAGTCCTATATGTCACGAGGAAAAAAACGCAGCAAACATAATTTTGATAGCTAAAGGAAAAAAATAGAGCAGTAAAACCTCCACATGGGTAAAATCCCTAAAAAGTGTCTGGTCCTTACGGTACAAAACAACCTGGTGCTTAAGGGGTTAATCAAGACAAGCAACACTAGCTCTTAGCAATTTCTGAGTTAGTTGCATGGTAAGGCCTCAGTCACACGGGCGCATCGGCACCCGTACACCGGCGCCGATGCGCCCGTGTGACTGACACCAGCAGACGGACGTACCTGCAGACGGCCGTCTCTCTGCAGCGCTGGAGGAAAGAACATGTGACCGGCTCCATTGCCGGTCATGTGTTCTTTCCTCCAGCGCTGCAGAGAGACAGCCGTCTGCAGGTGTGTTCGTCTCCTTCCTGCACTTACACGAGCGCATCGGCGCCGGTGTACGGATGCCGATTCGCCCGTGTGGCTAAGGCCTTATAGTGGAAAAGTCAGTTTGTTTGATGTACATTTATTTTCATAGATATCTGCTTGCCCAGAAACCAATATTTGTGTTGTATATCCAATGCTTGTCAACTGACTTACTTGACAATATATCCATTTTATAGATCTCTGATCCTAACAACAAAAGATATGAAGTCCCGGTGTCATTGAATAAGCCAACTAATCCAATAGGTACAAAGGAAGAGCGTCTTTATGAATTTGAAGTTGCTAGGGGCAGGCCATTTGGACTTCGTGTCATCCGGAAAAGCAATCGTGCTGTTATGTAAGTTTTAAATTATATTTTTGGTTACAAATTGTGCCCATTTCCTTAAAGGGGTGGTCTCACCATTAAATATTATATTCATTGTATAGATCATTAATCCATTCCCGCTATATGATGTACATTTACGTTATGCAGCGTCGAGGTAGGTATGAAGAGAGATTGCAGGACAATCTCTCTTCATGCAGCACTGGCATAAGCTGTTTTTTTTACATCTGACACCCCCGGGCAATAGCTGCAATCGGCTGAATGGCCGATCGCAGCTATAAACCCTTTAAATGTCGTTGTCACTTCTGACAGTGGCATTTAAATCTCCTGAACAATGTTCAGGGGGTTCCATTGGCCCCATCCCCACCCTGCAGTGAGATCACAGGGAGACGTGCAGGTGTCATTGCAGCAGGGGGCCATCTGAAAAGCCCCATGGGGTGTCTTGATAGACTGCCTGTCAGATTGCAGTATGATTTAATGCTATAGCATTACATCATACTGCAGGAGCACTCAAAGCATCACTAGTTGTGGTCCCCTAGGAAGGGCTAAAAAAAAGTAAAAATAAGATCAATAAAGATTTACTAATTGTGAAAAGAAAATATTAAAAGTTTAAATCACCCCCCTTTTGCCATATCTATATTAAAAAAAATCTAAATCACAATACAAAAATACATATTTGGTATTGCCACACCCGTAAAAGTCCGATCTATCAAAGTAGTGCATTATTTACCCCACACAGTAAACGTCGTCTGAAAAAGAAAAAAAAAAAAGAACGCCAGAAATGCACTTTTTCAGTCACTCTGTCTCCCAGAAAAAATGCAATAAAAAGCGATCAAAAAGTTATATATATTCCAAAATCGTACCAACGTGAACTACACGACATCTTGCAAAAAATGAGCCCTTGTACAACTACATCGACGGAAAAATAAAATGTCATTGCGTGTAGAAGATGGTGGCAGAAAATAAAAGTAGTACATAAAAAAAACTATACAAGTGGTAATTGTATTGACCCATAGAATAAAGTTATCATGTCATTTTTATTATAGTTTGTGCGCCATAGAAACAGGACGTACTGAAAGATGGCAGAGTGTTATTTTTTGTTTCATTTTACTCCACTTAGAATTTTTTTTAAGTTTTTCAGTACATTATATGGTACATTAAATAGCACTATTGAAAAATACAACTTGTCAGGCAAAAAACAAGCCCTCATACAGCGACATTAATTGATAAATAAAGGAGGAAAAAATGAAGATGGGAAAAAAAAGGGCCCCCCATTAAAGGGTTAATAGAGATGAACAATGCTTGCAGGTCACATGCTGTTAAAAAGATGATACAATGAATTTATGAAATTTAGGTCTCAATCAGACAAGCACTGTTTTTGCACTGCTAAGCAGCGAGAAAACAGCCCTGCTATAGTCCTGAAATGATCACGTGATTGGCTACTTCAAGCTGTCAAGTAGCTTGTTCACATGATCCGAGGTGCATGCTGCATGCTTTCAAGGCTCACATAGGAGCCTATGGAAAGCATGCAACAAAGATAGGACATGCGCTATCTTTGCGTGCACCTCGGAGCCGACATGCAAGTTTGCGATTTGCATGTCCTATCTTTGTTAGATGCACTGATTGAGCGTGTCTAACAATCATCCATGTGAACGCTTCTACAGGAACCTATTGGTTCCTATAGAAGTGTGTTCTTAGCGCTGCTAAGCAGTGCTAAAGACACATTCATCTGAACAAGCCCTTACTGTGGTGACAACTGACATTGAAAGTGTGTATTGACTATTTGTTACATCTGCTGGGTGCACTAAAGCGCCACACCTTTGTACAGACGCATGATGGTGTCCAAATAAAACCTAAAACACACTTCTAATAATTTGCAAGAACCAATTGCACCTCTCCAGGTGAGATGGTAGGACTCCTGTCCCTTACTAGTCAGGGAAAGTGGGGCACCCCTGCCTAAAAGCAGGGTAAGCGTCCTGATAAGGTCCGCCTCACTGTCTTCATCTGGGACCTGGCTATCCCTAATTAGGAGCTTGGAGAGATGCACTAAACATACAGGACACAACACTGTTCACACACACTTCACACAGAACAGGACTGCAGATTAGGCACATGTCTAGCCACTTGCACAGACATACCACACATGTCACTGTTCACACCAACATACCAGGTTGTGCATACAACATATAACAGGAATCCCACACAGAGCTCACATGCATACAGATGGTAAGCCATAGTCAGTCCAAATGTCCTCACTCCAGGGGCATAGAGAGTCATCCACTGTGCTGACATAGGTAACAGTGTCAGGCATAATTCATCTGACACACACATAGGACATCAGACGCCTGGAGGCTGCACCTGTCAAAGGGAAGGGAAGATGGGGTCTGCATAAGATACAAACGGGGGCTACAGGTGTCTAGGCCATCTTTAGGGGAGGAGAGAAGGACACTACAGACGTGCATGCAAACACCAGCTCCAAGTGGGATTTACACAGAGTAAAACACTAAAATGACCAGCAATCTCTCCCAAGAGTTTGTTGGTATTTATCTGCTGCAGAAAAAGGGGATTGGCTGGTGGAGAATACTGCACTCTGCCAGCTCAATTAACCCCTACCCGTGAAGGCATGCACAAGAAAACCTGTAGAACTACAGGTCCCAGTAGCACATCCTTAACACTATTGAGCTGAGTTTTATTGGAAACCCCTCTTCCCCCAACACAGTCAGTTCTCTGCGTAGTGATCTTCTGTACACTGCAGAACTGCCAATAGAATTGTCTTTCTGCCTGCTTGACACGGAAGAAGAAAGAGTCCTGGAAGTAACATGGCAGTATAGCTGAAATGACCCTTTCTGCAGGGAGAAATACACTGCCAGTTGTCAGAGGGGAATGAAGACTGATTCAGGGCAGATCCCACCCTAGCAGCAAAGATTAGTAACAGCACCAAGAAGACCTTATGTCCACCAGCAGGTCAGATTTTGCGGGTGGGAGCCTGTAGTGGAAGCCTACCGCAGCAAGAGAACACTGCTTACCTGTCTGGATCCTCTGCGTTGCTGTGCGGGTCCCTCCATCTTCTTCAATGCGGAAGTGAGCGTGCACTGGCTGGCACAGCGCTGCACATGTGCAGTGTTTTTTTTTTTCTAAATCTCCTGCTTTCCCGCAGGGTCAGCAGCACGTCCACAGTGTCAGCTGCGGGTGTGCGGCAGATTGGACAGTTTCCATTGACTTCAATGGAAGCCGTCTGCCCGGGACCCGCAGCAAAATAGATCATGCTGCAATTTTTTGTCCGCAAGTGCGATCCGCAAATTGGGGAAAATGACATTCGAAGGTAATTAATTACATGCCGATGCCCAATGGTTGTCTGTGGGCTGATTAAACTGCGAATCGCATGTGCGAGTGACGCGTGGATTCTACAATTCATTTGTGGCCACATGCTGACATGAGGTCGCAAGAAGCAAAAAAAAACTGGATGTAAAAATTTTTTGAAAGATATTTTTAATGATACCAATGCTGTAAACTTTTAACAGCACTTCAGTATTTTTATCATGAAAATTATTTATGGGAGAATTCCTTTAGCTTTTAGATTTCTCTAGTGTATCTGTAGACACTTTGAAAAAAGGCAAACGGCACTCACCAATGGATGACCACCGCTGACCGCGACTCTGTACAGTAACTCAAAGGTGCTTCAGTCTGAATGAAAGAATAGCAAATATCCGGAAAGATAAGATGGAAAGCCGGCACTCCATGGTATTCAGAATTAAAAGCAGCACTTTATTTCATATAAAAAATAAAACCAGGAGACGGTGCACAAAAATAGGTGACAGCTGTTTCGCATCACATGACGCTTTATCAAGCCTTCACAAATTCTAGAGAACTGGGGCTGCATTTAACGCATCGCTCCATTTGTTGCCTAGTAACCAGTAAATAATTAAAACAAACAGTTAAAAATCATAAACAACATGCAATTCAGTTCCGTTATTTAAACCCAATTCCCCAAGGCACTTGCTCTACTGATCCATTTTGCTTCTCGCTGCAGCAATAATTGATGCATATCTCCTCCATTTTTTGGACAATCCACTTGTTCAAGAGCTGCAAACATCAAAACTTTTTCAGTACCTCCATGCTTCTCTCTCACATGTTGGATCAACCTTGTAGCTCCCACTCCAGTTGCAAGTGATCTCAGCTAGAGATGAGCGAGCACCAAAATGCTCAGGTGCTCGTTACTCGAGACGAACTTTTCGCGATGCTCGAGGGTTCGTTTCGAATAACGAACCCCATTGAAGTCAATGGGCGACCCGAGCATTTTTGTATATCGCCGATGCTCGCTAAGGTTTTCGTTTGTGAAAATCTGGGCAATTCAAGAAAGTGATGGGAACGACACAGCAACGGATAGGGCAGGCGAGGGGCTACATGTTGGGCTGCATCTCAAGTTCACAGGTCCCACTATTAAGCCACAATAGCGGCAAGAGTGGGCCCCCCCAACAACTTTTACTTCTGAAAAGCCCTCATTAGCAATGGATACCTTAGCTAAGCACCACACTACTTCCAACAAAGCACAATCACTGCCTGCATGACACTCCGCTGCCACTTCTCCTGGGTTACATGCTGCCCAACCCCCCCCCCCCCCCCCGCACGACCCAGTGTCCACAGCGCACACCAAACTGTCCCTGCGCAGCCTTCAGCTGCCCTCGTGCCACGCCACCCTCATGTCTATTTATAAGTGCGTCTGCCAGAGGAAAAGCAGGCACACACTGCAGAGGGTTGGCACAGCTAGGCAGCGACCCTCTTTAAAAGGGGCGGGGCAATAGTCCACAATGCTGTACAGAAGCAATGAGAAATCCAATCCTGTGCCACCTCCATCTGGAGCTGGACACGTGGGCATAGCAATGGGGAACCTATGTGCCACACACTATTCATTCTGTCAAGGTGTCTGCATGCCCCAGTCAGACCGCGGTTTTTATAAATAGTCACAGGCAGGTACAACTCCGCAATGGGAATTCCATGTGCACCCACAGCATGGGTGGCTCCCTGGAACCCACCGGCTGTACATAAATGTATCCCATTGCAGTGCCCTGGACAGCAGAGCTAACGTCAGATTAAATGCAGGTGGGCTTCGGCCCACACTGCATGCCCCAGTCAGACTGGGGTACTTTTGAAGTGGACACATGTAGTTACAACTCCCTGTGGACCCACAGCATGGGTGGCTCCCTGGAACCCACCGGCGGTACATAAATATATCCCATTGCATTGCCCATCACAGCTGAGGTAATAATGTCATGTTTAATGCAGGTGGGCTTCGGCCCACACTGCATGCCCCAGTCAGACTGGGGTTCTTTACAAGTGGACACATGTAGTTACAACTCCGTGTGGACCCACAGCATGGGTGGGTGCCAGGAAGCCACCGGCAGCACATAAATATATCCCATTGCATTGCCCATCACAGCTGAGGTAATAATGTCATGTTTAATGCAGGTGGGCTTCGGCCCACACTGCATGCCCCAGTCAGACTGGGGTTCTTTAGAAGTGGACAGATGCATTTACAACTCCCTGTGGACCCACAGCATGGGTGGCTCTCTGGAACCCACCGGCGGTACATAAATATATCCCATTGCATTGCCCAACACAGCTGATGTTACGTCAGCTGTGATGCAGGTGGGCAAAAAATTAATTGGATTACACTGTAGGCGAGGGCCCACAAAAATTGGTGTACCAACAGTACTAATGTACCTGAGAAAAATTGCCCATGCCCAACCGAGAGGGCAGGTGAAATCCATTAAGCGCTTTGGTTAATGTGGCTTAATTGGTAACTAGGCCTGGAGGCAGCCCAGTTAAAATAAAAATTGGTTGAGGTGAAAGTTTCAACGCTTTAATGAGCATTGAAACGTATAAAAATTGTTTAGAAAAATTATATGACTGAGCCTTGTGGGCCTAAGAAAAATTGCCCGTTCGGCGTGATTACGTCAGGTTTCAGGAGGAGGAGCAGGAGGAGGAGGATGAATATTATACACAGATTGATGAAGCAAAAAGGTCCCCGTTTTGGATGGTGATAGAGAACGATGCTTCCATCCGCGGGTGCAGCCTACGTATTGTTTAGGTATCGCTGCTGTCTGCTGGTGGAGAAGAGAAGTCTGGGGAAATCCAGGCTTTGTTCATCTTGATGAGTGTAAGCCTGTCGGCACTGTCGGTTGACAGGTGGGTACGCTTATCCGTGATGATTCCCCCAGCCACACTAAACACACTCTCTGACAAGACGCTAGCCGCAGGACAAGCAAGCACCTCCAGGGCATACAGCGCGAGTTCAGGCCACGTGTCCAGCTTCAACACCCAGTAGTTGTAGGGGGCAGAGGCGTCACCGAGGACGGTCGTGCGATCGGCTACGTACTCCCTCACCATCCTTTTACAGTGCTCCCGCCAACTCAGCCTTGACTGCGGACCGGTGACACAGTCTTGCTGGGGAGCCATAAAGCTGTCAAAGGCCTTAGAGAGTGTTCCCCTGCCTGCGCTGTACATGCTGCCTGATCTCTGCGCCTCCCCTGCTACCTGGGCCGCGGAAATGCGCCTTCGGCCACTAGCGCTGTCGGATGGGAAGTTTACCATCAGTTTGTCCACCAGCGCCCTGTGGTATAGCATCATTCTCGAACCCCTTTCCTCTTCGGGAATGAGAGTGGAAAGGCTCTCCTTATACCGTCAGTCGAGCAGTGTGTACACCCAGTAATCCGTAGTGGCCAGAATGCGTGTAACGCGAGGGTCACGAGAAAGGCATCCTAACATGAAGTCAGCCCTGTGTGCCAGGGTACCTGTACGCAACACATGGCTATCCTCACTAGGAAGATCACTTTCAGGATCCTCCTCCTCCTCCTCCTCTGGCCATACACGCTGAAAGGATGACAGGCAAGCTGCATCTGTACCCTCAGCAGTGGGCCAAGCTGTCTCTTCCCTCTCCTCCTCATGCTCCTCCCCCTCCTCCTCCTCCTCCTCTAGCCATACACGCTGAAAGGATGACAGGCAAGCAGCATCTGTCCCCTCAGCAGTGGGCCAAGCTGTCTCTTCCCTCTCCTCCTCATGCTCCTCCCCCTCCTCCTCCTCCTCCTCTGGCCATACACGCTGAAAGGATGACAGGCAAGCAGCATCTGTCCCCTCAGCAGTGGGCCAAGCTGTCTCTTCCCCCACCTCCTCATGCTCCTCCCCCTCCTCCTCAACGCGCTGAGATATAGACATGAGGTTGCTCTGACTATCCAGCGACATACTGTCTTCCCCCGCCTCCGTTTCTGATTCCAAAGCGTCTGCCTTTATGCTTTGCAGGAAACTTCTCAAGAGGCATAGCAGAGGAATGGTGACGCTCTTTATACTCGGGTGACACCTGATCTCGCCAGCCACTCACTGCAGGGGTGGTATAGGGCTTGAACGTCGCAGGGGGAAGTTGTAATGCCTTCCCTGTCTTTCAATTGGCCAGAAAAGCGCGCTAATGTCTCAGAGATGAAAGTGAAAGTAACCCGAACATCGCGTGGTACTCGTTACGAGTAACGAGCATCTCGAACACGCTAATACTCGAACGAGTATCAAGCTCGGACGAGTACGTTCGCTCATCTCTAATCTCAGCAATATGTTTATATAAACTGTTTATAGTTTTCCTATATAAAATAGACCGCAGGGAGAGAAAATAACATAAACTACAAAAGAGAACTTGCAGTCTAAAACCTGCTTCAGCCGGCATGGTTTCTGGCTTGGTTTAATATTCCCAAACATTGTGGACTTTTTATAAGGTCACTTGGAGTAGAAGGAATGCTGCCATCCAACAGATGGCGCTGTAGAGGTATTTTTCCTTTTTTCTGATTTGCATAAATTTCCCAGAGGAGCATTGCCTTAAAAGTCTCCTTACTTAGCTTTAAGGTGTCCTCACAACCCTTCTGGGTGCTCTCCATGGGGAGAGACTATACCATCCCCTGATCCACTCACCACCTAGGTGTCCCCACACACTTTTGGGTGCTCTCCTTAAGGAGACACGACACCGCTTCTGACTCTCTTGTATAACTTGCATATGGCCAAGTTCACCTACAGGTTTTTGTGGCACTTTTTCATTCAGTTTTTTTTTAATAATAACAGTAAAATGCAAAATAAATGATAATTCCGGGAGTGCAGAAGGATCCTAAAGTTGTGGATAAACCTCTAAAGCAACACTAGAAAGTACTAACCCACTCTGCTGCTTCTATGAAGGGGATCATTTACATGCAGAAGATCCATTTATCGTACTCCACTAAAATTGTTTAATATGGATATTGGATTAAATTCAGACTGCCTGAAATGTATTATGGATGGTGCAGATTTAATACACATGGTCTGGGATTGTGTAAAAGTATGTGGATTTTGGAAAGGGGTATTAGAGATAATTAAGAAGGAATATATCTTGTCGATATTGGTCTTATTCTCAGATTTTGTATACTGGTATTGTTGATGGGTTTGATGGACATACTCTTTTGGTGATTCAGAGAACTGTATATCAGGCATAAAAGTTGATCACTGCTCGTTGGATGCAGCCTGCCTCTTTCACCCCGACAGTGAGAGATTTTGCTGCAAAGATAAGAGAGGTTATATCCTTGGAAAGGGGGTTATATAAAAAAAGAAATTTGAAAGATATATTGTGGATAGTTAATAATGAATGCTGGTTGCATAAAAGTATTATAGAAGTTTATAGTATTTAGAATGGGCTCAGGAGACAGGTGAGAAGGTGGAGAAGAGTAATGGGCAAAGAATCTCTTAAAGGGGTTGTCCCGCGCCGAAACAGGTTTTTTTTTTTTTCAACCCCCCCCCCCCCATTCGGCGCGAGACAACCCCGATGCAGGGAAGTAAAGGAAGCTTACCGGAGCGCTTACCTTAATCCCCGCGCTCCGGTGACTTCAATACTTACCGCTGAAGATGGCCGCCGGGATCCTCTGTCTTCGTGGACCGCAGCTCTTCTGTGCGGTCCACTGCCGATTCCAGCCTCCTGATTGGCTGGAATCGGCACGTGACGGGGCGGAGCTACACGGAGCCGCTCTCTGGCACGAGCGGCTCCATAGAAGACTACAGAAGACCCGGACTGCGCAAGCGCGGCTAATTTGGCCATCGGAGGGCGAAAATTAGTCGGCACCATGGGAACGAGGACGCCAGCAACAGAGCAGGTAAGTAAAAAACTTTTTATAACTTCTGTATGGCTCATAATTAATGCACAATGTACATTACAAAGTGCATTATTATGGCCATACAGAAGTGTATAGACCCACTTGCTGCCTCGGGACAACCCCTTTAAAAGAAAAGCCTTTTCTCAGTCGTCGAATTACAAAAAATAAATAAATAAATCAAAAAAATGGTGTCACTACATCTGTAAAGGTCTAATTTAATAAAATATTACATTAATAATCCTACATGGTTCACTTAATTTGAAAAAAAAATATATATATATATATATATATATATATATATATATATAATGCCAGAACTGTGCTTTTTTTGGTCACTTCGTCTTCAAGAAAAATTGAATAAAAAGCAGTCTAAAAGTCACATGTTTCCCAAATTGTTACCAATGCAAACTACTGGTCACCCCTCAAGAAATGAGTGCTCACACAGCCCCATAAAAGTTATAAAAGTTTCTTAAGTATTTTCTGTTTAGGTATTACTGTATTTAAATCCAACAATATAAATTGGGTATTGCTGTAATTGTACTGACCCACAGAATAAAGCCAAAATGACATTTTTACAGAACCATGAATGTTGTAAGATAATACACCCCTACCACCACCAATGGTGCAATTGCGTTTTTTTGTCCCATTTCGTCCCACTTAGAAATCGGTACCATTGAAAAATACAATTCAGCTCACAAAAATACCCTCATGTAGATACATTACCAACAAAATACAAAAGTTATGATTTTTTGAAAGTAGGAATACCAGAACTACAAAATGTGACCTGGACGCAGGTGCATGAAAGGGTTCAAGAATAGACCGAAACCACCCATAGTAAACTACCATAGACACATTAAAGCCTCTCCTTATCAGCCTGTTTAGTGGATGTGAGTTGAAGTTATTGACTCTTTTGTACTTCACATTAATATCCACGGTTTGTGGATCACCTTTTGTGTCTTTAATGCATGGCCTATGAGCTACTATGTAGTAGTTTCCTTCCTGCTATGTAATATAATGAGTTAGAATAAGTATTTATGAGTGGTAGGCTGAGATCCAATTAAATTAAGACGTTATGACTAGGGATGAGCGAGTATACTCGCTAAGGCACTACTCGCTCGAGTAATGTGCCTTAGCCGAGTATCTCCCTGCTCGTCCCGAAAGATTCGGGAGCCGCCGCAGCTGGCAGGTGAGTTGCGTCGGGGAGCGGGGCAGAGCGGGCGGGAGAGAGGGAGAGAGAGATCTCCCCTCCATTCCTCCCTGCTCTCCCCCGCAGCTCCCCGCCCCGCGGCGGCACCCGAATCTTTCGGGACGAGCAGGGAGATACTCGGCTAAGGCACATTACTCGAGCGAGTAGTGCCTTAGCGAGTATACTCGCTCATCCCTAGTTATGACATGATAGCTGTATGGCTGTGAGTCTTGATTGGCTGTTTTTTTTTTCCCCACATGATTTTGCCGGCCCGTGGATAGAGTTTGTGGTTATATTATAATATGCTGGATAGCAAAATAAGGGACATTTTTCATTTTATCATATATTCACCACTGCTGGTGTGAATACTGAGCAGTGACAGAGAATGAAGATGTCATCATGATCCTTGCTTCCTGTCACTACTTTAATCAAAACTGACAGAGTTCCTAAAGGTTGAAATTGACTAAAATGAAAAACTATTAGCAAAATAAATGGATAAAAATAGAAATACATTTTAGATTTGAATTAATTTTTAAAGCTTTGAAAGCTCGTAAAGCAACATAGGATGGATTATATATGTCTAATCACTGCATATTAAAATGAATATGTGAAAGTGGAGAAAAACGTCTGAATCTAAATGAAATGTAATACGTTACAAGAGGTTCAGGTAATTTCCCAGTCCAATATTTGATTTAAAAAAAAAAGTAATTACAATGATACCAGGTTTACACCATTTTAACACTGCAGTATTTTTGGTCAGTACTTATTAGCCAAAACCAAGAAACCAAAAATGAAAGCTTACAATGTATCGCTTTGTGTAAAAGGAGCCTAAATGTCCTTTTACACACAAAAATAATTTTTTAAACGACTGAAAAATTGAAAGATTTAGCAACCTATTTGCATAAAGTGTTAATTGCCATTAATGACCATTAACACTTTATCATCTTCATTTGAAGAACTAAGATTTTGTGGACCATACCACATCCAGTTGATGACTGCCACTTCAGTCAAATAGAAAAGATGATTGTGTCCATGCCAATCACCGTATGCGAGTCTCTATCCGAAAGAAAGAATCAAATACCTGCTAGACTATGCATATCTTTTAAGTTATGGTTATAGCACCATGGGTTTGGGCTTATGTTAAAGAATCACATGTTAAAGAAGAATTGAGACAATATGTGTGTTAAAACCATGAAGTACTTGTAGAAAATCAAAGAACTATTTTATGTATATGAATGCTCCTATAATATCCTTCTCTATGCTTTTGTGTGTATACTCCTCATTACACCGTTATAAACGAGGTCAGGTCATGTTAAAACAAAAATGTATATATATATACATCTTTTTGAAGAATATATACATTTATACAGGATATCTCCATTATTGTCCTCTTTTTGGTCCATTTTCCACATTTCATGTGGAAATTACTGACCAAAGCAATGTGTACATTTTTTTACAGTATGTCACGCATTAGTTGATCAGCATTTATTTTCTAGCTATAAGGGTTCCTTCAAATGCGCGTGTTTGTGCAAGTATTTGTGCATGCAAAATCTGTGCATGCTGTGCATTAGAGGCAACACCCTTTAATCCATTAACTAATATTACTGAATCTTAGCATAATAAACATAACTTCTGTCCATAGGACGGTCCATGGACTTTAACTCCTTAAAGCAACAGTGCTCTTAAAGTGGCATTATTCTTAAAGTGACACAACACTTCTCACTTAATGTCTCTTGTCAAAATATACATCTCCAGCGCATCTCTCCTTGGCAGCAGTAAGGCACATGATTTTTTCCCATTACTTTCTGGCAACTCTTGATTTGTGGCATAATTGCTACATACATAATCCTCAACATGGCTGTAGACCAGACCTCAAAAGCCCAGTAGGAGCAGCGTCCTTACTCACAGAATGCTATAACCTATCATATATGTCACTAATACTTCCAGAGGTCGCATTGGTGGCTCCATTTCCATGTTACATCCAACTTTGCATTTAACTTTATTCAAATCAGCCCCACTGCTTGGTCATGTGTCTCACTGCACTATCACACATCCTTCATCATACATATCACATCAGCTACATTGCACTTCAATATAACAATTGCACATAACATCAGACTGTAGTTATTAACCCTTTAACCCTTGCAAGACATTGAACTCTATCTCAAACTATGGGGCTATAACTCCTATAATGATATCACACTCCAATGATTCCACTTACCCCCACCCTGGTCAGGGATTTAACATCACACAATACTGGCATTTCTAGTCTGCTCACATGTACTTGAATCCTCTGTTGATGCTTACTTCACTTTTTTGTCAACGGCATCTGTGGTGATTTTTGGCATCGTCGCCATGATGTCAGGTATTGTGGGGAGGAAAACTCCTTCTCCTAATGAGCACTGTGGGGTGCTTCACCCCAATAATGTAGCCAGACCTCAATTTTTACCCCCAGGTCTTCAAGGCTTTTGAGTGTTCTGCTGCTCCATGGAGATAAAGCTACTGCTGCTCCCCAGCATGGAGATACAGCTACTCTGTTGCCACTTGAAACAGGACCCTGCCACTTTAAAACAGGCCTTTGCAGCTTTTAGCTCCTGTCTCGGTTGCTGCAGCCTCTAGTAAGAGCCACTGGATTGAATTACTACCCAAAGGAATGGACATGTCTAAAATTATATGTACTGAGTAATACTCTTTTTATATATTATCTGCTTAGACTTTCATCATTTTAATGGGTTTTCTTATTGTTACAAGTGATTGCAACCTTTTAGGATATTGTTGTGGTAACTGCAATAGGTTGTATGTCAAATCTATTAAACTTTACAGGAGAAACAAAAAAACATTTCAATTTTTGCCCATCACCTTGATTTGTCCTATAGAAAGAGAGAGAATTTGACAATTTCTCATTGGTCTGTTGACATACGATATATTGTAGATCCCTAGATTGGCCACCAGGGTGCAATAAACCAAAATTTTATTTTTTTAAATACGACCTATTGCAGTTACCTTGACAATGTGCTATTACTTGTTGATTGTGGGGCATTCGACTGTTGGTACTCTCACAATTCTCAGAATAAAGAGGCTTTAATACAAGTGACACAACACTTTCAGTCTGTCTCTGCACATGGGTGCCACCATCCACCTCCTCTGTTAGAAATGCAGTAAAGTCCCTTTCACTTGAATTGAGCTGTACCACTGTTCCCTGGACGGTCGTCAGACAGCAGCTCTGCTACATAGGATAACAGTTGTAAATGCTTATGCCTCATTGTTCTCGGAATAAGCAGCATCATGGAGGTCAGCCATATGCCATAACATTGCATAGTAGAAATACGTCTTGAACAAAATAGGTTGTTAGATAGATACACGTACATGTAGATCAATGTACTAATGGGGATCATAAACCAGTGTAAATAGACATGTATGTGAAGATACAATGTCACAGTAACCAAGACCAGCACTTGGATACAGAATCTTATTAGACTCCAATTTTCTAATATACTTTAATACATACTTTATTAAATACATACTACTAACTATAGAGTCCAAACATACAGAACTCCTGTAAGCCGTCATCAATAGAAGTTTTTTGGTGCTGCCAAAGTTATGGCAACTATGAATTCTACAATCTGTTATGTTTTCTTTAATAAATATTTGTCACATATTTTGGAGGTTAGAAGTCAAAATACTTACAGTCTTCCTGTGATAAAAGTGTTTTGTTAAGTAAATTAATTAAGCTACTACTTTTTGGAGAGGTCTGTTATTTTAGGGGACCATTAGTGAGCCAGAGGGAATATCTTCAAGCACTTCCTCAGAAACTCATTTGTACTTTGAAAGCAATTGATTCCTCTGTAAAATGTCAGGCTCTCTCTTCTAATCAAATTCAGAACAAAAAGAAATTAGACTTCCGTCCAGGGGGATTATTGCTTGTATCATCTGTCCTTTGAGTTTCGAATGTTTGAGACACTCGGATTAGAGATGTTGATGGAAATGCATACAGCTGATATACTTTAAGAAATAGTCTTTTTCACAGAGTTTAAACAGATGAATCATACATATATTATGATCAACAATTACGCCTGGTGCATAAAATAATGTCAGTGAGAAATTACTCATTTTTCTTCTGAAAATCTGTTCAAAATATGGGTGCCAACTTTTTAATAGTTTTATAGTTCATTTATATTCCACATCTAATACAATTTATCACTGTTATGCCATTAGGTCTTAACAGAAGGTTTTTCATTTTGGATTGTTTGGGTAAAATGCATGGTAAAATTGAACCAAGGCCGTATCATCTGTTGCCATCAAACACCAATTCAATTTTTTTTTGCCTTTTTTTCTAGTATTTTTACAACAGCAATACAATTTTCGAAGATTTTTAAAGAACTATTATGTTATAAACTCACATGAATAACTTTTAATCTTATTTATATTTTCCAGTTGGGATTCTCAACTGCCTGGAATGACCTTCGAAGACATGTTTCTTCAGATTTCCACCAGACTACCATCAGATTATATTTTTGGATTAGGAGAAACTGAGCATCCAAATTACCGTCTTGAAATGAATAGAAAACCTATAGGTCTGTTTTCTAAAGATCAGCCTCCTGCAGTAAGTAGATGATATTCATAACATTCTTATGTTTACAGC
The DNA here is from genome assembly GCF_035609145.1 of Eleutherodactylus coqui. Classification (NCBI taxonomy): domain Eukaryota; kingdom Metazoa; phylum Chordata; class Amphibia; order Anura; family Eleutherodactylidae; genus Eleutherodactylus; species Eleutherodactylus coqui. The sequence goes on along the minus strand of NC_089837.1, from coordinate 133,527,448 downwards.
TGTTGTATAAATTATTTTCATTAATAAACAGGGTGGTCCAGGATTAGAAAAGCATAGCTGCCTTACCCCAGAAATAGTGCCACACCTATCCACAGGTTGTGTGTGGTATTGCAGAAAAGAATCATTCACTTCAGTTGAGCTGTAGTAACAGAAATAACTGATGGACTTGTGTAGAGCTATTGCTGGAAGAAAGACGCCATGTTTTTCTAATCCTGGGCAACCCCTAATGATACAATGCATGAACAATAATAATACTTTTCCTTTATGAAAGATACATAGAAGAAATAAGTCCCAAAATTTGCAGCAATTTCCCAAAAAATAAATATTAAAAGCTCTGTATCTCCCAACAATGAGATCAAAACTGTACAAGATGTAGAATATCCCCACATGCTACAAAATCAAGTCATAGTAGTCTGAGATAGGAGTGAGTTATTGGTGTTCAATGTTCCAAAGGCACTAACCAGGCAGCTGAATACTAGTCTACTCAAGATTATCTAGTGAGACCTAATCATAGCTGAAGACTGTGGCTTTCGTGGTTTTATCCTCTGTTGTCCATATCGGCCTCATTATGTTGACTTTGTTAATATTTATTAATAATAATAATAATAATAATACTGTTGTTTCTAGATAAAATAATATTTAGAAACAGCAAAGAATTTCTCTGAGTTTAAGGCCACTTCCACACGGGCGATTTTCCTGCGCGATTTTGTCGCAATGCAACAGTGCTACAAATCGCAAGTATGTAGAGGCCATGCTTTCCTATGGGTTCTTTCACACGAGTGATGTTTTGTAGCCTGCGACATTGCAAGACTACGAATCGCGGCATGCTCTATATTGCTGCAATTTGTGATTTTTTTGTAGCCCATATTTCCCTATGGAGCCTTCTTATGTGCTGTATTGCAGCTCAGCCAATTAGAGCCAGTGCTCAAGGAACCAATCACAGCCATTAATTGAATCATTATATGGCTGTGATTGGTTCATCGATCGCTGGCTCTGATTGGCTGAGCCAGCGCTCGAGAATCAATCAGAGACAGAGCTTTCTGGAGGCGGGGATTTTCAGTCATCAGTTTTAGCCCAATACACTACTAGCAGCACTATGATTGTGTACTATCAAGCATTCCAACACTGAAGATATAGGTATACATGAATAAAAGAGGTTTGAAAATATCCCACGCCACATGTAAATAAAAACAAAAAGTTTGGTGAGCGTGTCAGACCAGCTCTGCTAGCTATTTGTTCTTCCCCCAGATCTAGCCTTTCACCCCCTCTGACGTAGATGACGTAGTAGACATCATACATGCTGTGCTCTAAAGTCTCACGTTGTGCCGTGCGGTCTTCTTCCACACAGATAGCCTTCTCGATTCTGCTGGCAGAAGGGAGAGTGTATCTGTGCATGTGTTGGGAGAGGACCGCACGGCACAGTATAAGATTTCAGAGTGCAACGTTCTTGATGTCTACTACGTCAACCACGTCAGAGGGTGCTAATTGGTCTGACCTGTGTGAAGAATAAGCAGTTAGCAGAGGCAGTCTGGCATGCCCACTGGAACTCTCACTTCCATTTATATGTGGAGTGGGACATTTCCAAATCTCTATTATTGAGGTATACCTTTATCATCATTGCTGATAAAAGCAGTGTTGGAACTCTTGATACTGCACAATTGTATCACAGCTATTAGTTTACTGGGATAAAAACTGGTGACAAGTTCCCTTTAAACCAGTGGTTCATTGGTATCATCTGAACTATATTGATTCACCCATTGAAAAAATTTTTGGTTTATATCTGACTAAATCACACAGTAGACTATTTTATTTTCATTTGTAATAAGTTGCATTATTTGTTTTACTCTTTCAGTACCATGCTAACTCATATGGAGTTCATCCATTTTATATGGGATTGGATAATGACGGCAATGCTCATGGAGTTCTTTTGCTCAACAGCAATGCTATGGGTAAATTGTTTTTTTTAATGCATTATTGCATAATTTTTTATATTGTGTTTAAAGGGAACCTGCCACCAGTTTTCAGTAAATTAAATCAATAAAAGCAACAATAGTGTTGCAGCACTCTTTTTCACACTGCCTTTTATTATAAATGTTGATAAAAGTATACTTGTATAATCAAAGTTTTAAAATCTCCATATGTAAATGCAGCTGAACGGTCCAACTGACATGCCAGACCGGCTTCCCTAGCTCCATTTTTTTAGCAAAGTCTGCCTCCTTAGCCCCCTGTGATGTGGATGATATCATTGGCGTCACCCATGCATTTTGCTGCAATATTGCAACTATGATATGCAGTGGGTTCCCGACATATGCACAGACAAGCTACTTGGTTCCGCCCACAAATTGGATGGCTTATCTGTGCATGCACTGGAAGCCCAATGCACAGCACAGGTGTGAGATTTCAGTGAGATGTGTAGATGACACCAACTACGTCATTCATGTCATAGGCCCAGGGGACTGAGGAGGTGGACTTTGCTTTAAAAAAATTCAGAAAGGGGAGCCGGTCTGGCAAGCCCATTGGACTGCTTGGCTGCATTTACATTGGGCACAGAGGATTTTAAAACTTTGATTATGCAAGTATGCTTTTAGCAAAATTTATAACAAAGTCAGTGTGGGAAAGAGTGCTACAATACTATTGTAACGCTATTATTGGTTTAATTCACAGAAAACTAGAGACAGGCGACCTTTAGGTAGCATTGGAATGAGTTTTAGATTTTTTTTACATTGCAGAGTCAAAGACATACATTCTCATTTAGCTCCCATTTTCATCAAAATTAGGAAGTGATCTAAGCAAAATGATTACTGAAAATCCACACATTTTTAAAAAAATTTTCATATATTTTCTGTACTGTGATTCCTCTTAATTTTTGGGTTAAACAAAAAAAAACTGAACAAGGTTACTAGCCATACACAAAGTAATATATGTACATACTATTATACTGTGTTAAGAAAATAAAGATCAATTAATTTATAGTCTAATATATAAAAAATAAATGATCTGTAACTAAATGAAAGAAAAACCACAATAATTCAGATTTTTTTTTAGAATAATTATACTTTATTAAATAAAGACAAGTTTTATCTTAAATATTACTCCAATGCCACCAAATGTGTTAAATTAATCACAGTATATATAGTGTATAGTCTGGAAGTGTAGTTGCAGCATCACAGAGAATACCTGTGATAAAAGCAACATGCTAATATTAACACAAACATGCAGTATAATGATAATTACAGCTTCACATGGACATCATTGTAATATACACAGCTGAAGTATAACCAACTACTTAGAATCTGTAGAAAGGAAACAATATAGACTTCCCCTTCTGATTAGTCCAAGAGTGCTCTAAAATATTTAGGTAGTCAGCTACCTGCATGGTGAGAGGATGCATCTATATGCATTACTCACTCAGTAAGTAACGACCATTTTCTGTGATTGTTTTTAAAATATTTAGGGAAGTTTATCCCTTCAGATCTCTTTGCTCTTTATCAGCTGAACTATCTTGATTCAAGGCTCTTTTACATGCACTGATCATCGCTCAAAATTCATTCAAACGGCCAAATGTTGCAGTATTCGTTCAATTGTCGTTTAGCTTTGGTTTTCAGCCAGCATAAAAACCATCATTTGATCACTCAAAATTCATTCCATTTGAATAAAATTTTGAGCGGCTTCAAAATAGGCTTTGTTTGCCTTTCATACATAATGAGTATACTGTTTACTCATTATGTACTCTCCTGGAAGAAGACAATGGAATCCTGCTGGCCAGATAATCATCGCATAAACACATGCCATGCTGAGCAAACAACTCATGGAGGAAATGTAGAGGGTTAAAAGCCATTATCTGTACATGTAATTTTATTCAAAAATGTTGGCAGTTCGTTCAGTCGTCCGGTTGTTTAAGTGATAATTGTTGTGTGTAAAAGGGCATTTACTGCACCAGCTTCCTTAAATACTCAGCTCCTGGTCAATACCCTTTTCTTCATAGAAACTCAAATTGTTGCCAAAGTTTTGTACTTATTGCAAACCCTATCTATCCTCCTACTGTCTGCCTTCTTCACTATGTTAAAAAATGCCTTGCAAAGTTCATATGGACTTAGAGTAGCATGTAAAATTCTAATCAGAACAGAAATTATTTTCGGTCATAGACTGACTTAAGCAACCAGAACACAAGCATTGGATAAATATAGAAAATGCTATTTCCACTGTTCCTCCTAGGCACTCATTCTTAATTGAGGAAGTATAGCTAACCCAGCCAAATTGCTGAAATTATTTACACAAGTGACCATTGAGATTTGGCACCCCATCAATAGGACATTTGATCCTATAGAGTCTCCTCCCTTAATTTTTGTGTTGAGGGACTTAAAATTTCTAACCTCAGACCATACCATTAATGACACTATTACTATGTCACTCAGGTTAAATAAGACCCCAACTCTTGGGCTGAGATAAGGCGAGTATTTTTTTTGCGAGCGTAAATGGAATGCATCTAATAGAACTAATGGGTTCCTATAGAAGCGCTCACATGCGAGGAATTAGAGAGAATGGAACTATGGATTAATCCCCCATGGCAGGCAGAGAAAGCACAGCTATGGGGGATTAATCCATAGCAGGGAGAGAGATTGGAGCAATAGGCGATTAACCCGTAGCCTTGCTCCGTCTCACCCTGCTTTGGAGAAATCCTAAAGCCCTGTGGGACTTCTTCACTCTCCTCCTATAGCAGCTGCACTTCTCCAAGCGCAGCTGATCCGGTAAAGGGCAATGTTTTATGTGCTACGCATATGAAATATTGACCTTCACGTGTTTTCCGCACATGTAAGAGGCGCATTTCTTGCCGAGACCTTAGGCTGAAAACGGACACATTCCTGCATTGAAGGAAGCTAGAATTTGTTTGTTCAGCAACCATTGCAGCTTTTGATTCTGTTTTTTTTCCATCAATATATTCTCCAGCAGGTGATGAGGACTTTTCTCCTTATGTATGATCTAAAATACTAATTTCTGTGTGACACCAATCCTTAACCGGGGGTAACTGTGCACTGTAAATTTACTCCTTATGTGCTCAAAACAATTACTTGTTCATTTCCAATTTCTGCTAAAAATCTTCAATAAAAAACATTTTAAAAGAAAAAGAATGGACACAGTTTAGCAAAACAATGTATAAATTTAAAGGCTCAAAGGCAGTAAGGGGAAAGGAAATAAATGGGAACCTTGGTCCTTGCTTTTTATTAAGAGATTTTTTACATACCTGGGATGTAATGTCTGGACACAGAGTGTGAGGATAATCTAAAAATGTTAATATTGTTTCTTCAGATTTGACTCTACAAGAAACCCCAGCATTAACTTTCCGCACTATAGGAGGAATTCTGGATTTTTATGTAGTCTTGGGTCCAAAGCCAGAGACAGTTGTGAAGCAATACACACAAGTAAGATACAATCTGTTGTTTCTCCCAGGCTTACGTCTTTTATGTCAATTCAGTTTGTTTGCTTACTTATTTATTTGTTTATTCTTTAAGCTCATTGGACGTCCCGTTATGCCAGCCTATTGGTCACTTGGATTTCAGTTATGTCGCTATGGATACAAAAATGATTCAGAAATCTCAGACCTGTATGATGAAATGAAACGTGCTCAGATCCCCTATGTAAGTGATATAATTATTGCAATAAATACTATTTAAAAAAATAATTCACTTAAATTACTGACTTCGAAATGTTATAGATTTTCACTGCAAAGAACATTCTGAATACTTAACTTAAATTTTAATTTAACTCTGATATAAGCATTTACAACAATATAAGTACTGGAAAAATGGAAATGGAGAAACTATACTAACTATAATAGTTTGGTTTCCTAAGATCTCCTCCACACCTGCACCTCTAATTCTGTTCTTCAATTCCATGATAATAGCTTTATAAGGAAAAATAACAGAACATCTGGATCTGGCACATAATCGTCAGGAACAACACAAAGTGGACACCCATTAACTATAATGGAGTCCGATATTCTCAGTCAGAATAATGCAGCATACTGTGCTACTTTGTCTGGCATTTAGTGCAGTTTCTCCGCCACTGATGTTGCTCTAAACTTATTACTTAGGGTATCCAAACTACATTGTATTTTGTAGCATTTCTATGATCATAATAGAGAGAAGGAAATCAGTAGGAAAAAAGGAGCAGCTATGGTAGAAAAAAAAGACTGGGAAAATTGGAAGGGGAATAGGGAAACTAAAGGTGACTCTAATACCAATTGTGGGAGAGATATTTCAGCCAAAACCATACATGGGGCCACAATAGATGTGCAAATCTGTGAGTACAAAACATGAATTTGAAAAATCTCTAACAAGATAAAAAAAATAAATATCTTACACATCCTGTAGAACCTTTAAAGGTATAGAAATCTAAATTAAAATTAAAATTTTAAATTTAAATGTAAATTAAAATTTGTAGACCTCAATTTGTGATTTTGACATGACCCAAAAGCTTAATTTGCAAAACTTTGAAACATACATCCCTTGTTAAGTAAGTAATTTTCACCTCAATTAAAGTCTTTTTTAGATAATATTTAGTAAATACTATATTGATTGCAGTTAAAATCCATGGTTCAGTATATTATTCAACCTTACAGGATGTCCAGTATGCTGACATTGACTACATGGACAGACAGAGAGACTTTACGTTGGGTCTAAGTTTCCAAGGACTACCAGCTCTGGTTGATAAAATTAGAGGAGAAGGAATGAGATTTATCATACTCTTGGTGAGTGAAAGTTGCTTATAAAGAGATGACAGCTTGTCAATAATTAAAGTGCATATTGTACCTTAATATCTGATTAAAATATATGCTAGTGATCACTTCAACTTACTGTGTAATGTACATTTATTGAGATAAAGAATAATTTGTAATGTTCATAAAGTATATAATTACTATTGCATTACAATTCACCAACTCACAGGCCATTGCGTGAACTGAAATACTTTCTTGTGTGTTTAGGATCCTGCTATTGCAGGAAATGACACTAATTACCCAGCCTATGACAGAGGTGTGGAAGACGGTGTGTTTATCAAATATCCTAATTCAAATGACATAGTGTGGGGAAAAGTAAGTATGAATAAATAAGGCCTATCCACTAAGCGTACTACCACAAATGTATCAGCTCTTTGAAAGTGGAACCGTGCTTTGGAAGCTCAGTATTATCATGAGGATAATAGCTGCCCATGAAATGTATGAAATTGTATGAAATTTGCTGTCTCTATGACACCTAATATACCGGAGGATTGGAGCAATATGTTATTTTTAGGAGGTACAAATAAATAAGCACCATTTTCGTTGGAAGGTCTGCAACATTAGCCTCTCATATCATATGGGAGGTATTAGTGTATCTTGATGCCACCAGGAAGTAGGGGGTTTGACAGGGGGGACGCCCTGTCACACCCCTAGCTCCTGATTGGGGCAAGGTACGAAGCTCCTATCTGCACAGTGTGCATAGCTTGCAGCCGGCACAAGTGGATTAGAGTGAGGGTAATGCTTCCATGTAGCCTTACAATATGAGCTGTATGTAGAAAACCAACCATAATCCACCAGGGAAGGCAACAAGCAATGCACAGGCTTCGCCCGTGAATCGCTTATCGCCGTGCTGCTTGTGTGGGGGGCTCCTCCCAGTCGCCCGGAGGGCGAGGGTGACGTGACCACTTGCGCCAGTGTATTGCGTGAGTCTACTGAGCTGCCTACTACAAAAAACCCTGATGCCTGTGTGCTCAATTATGGCACTTCCCCGTCGTATTGTTACAAGGCATGTTCTGACGCGGCCACAGAGGATACTGCTGATGTTCCGCGTGCCTCAGGGATCTGTCTATTCATCTTGCTGAACACTTCCTCCGGCCGGCTGTCAGACTCCTTTCCAACACCGCTGTGCCATCCCTCCTGCGCCGTTGATCAGAAGGTGAAATGCGGCAGTGGGGGGGGGAGTTCGCCAAACAAACTGCTTATGGTGCTGGGCTTCCGTCCTGTAACTCCCTTAGGCCCTTGCATCACGGGCTGCAGCTGTTGCAGGACCTACTGACTTCCCACCTATGCAGCAAATCACGTACAGTAGGCATAACCCACTGTCAATCTTGACTCCACCAGCACTTGCTGGTGGCGTCAAGAAACACTAATACCCATATGGAAATAAGATAGTAAAATATTTAGGCTGATTTAGTAATCTGTACTTTATAATCATTCTACTGATGCTGTAATAAAAATCAGCTCTGCATGCATTGATGTACTGGTGATCATGTAATAGACTTGTGTTTCTACACAGCAGGGTCAAAGAGAATTTTCTAACAACATATAGGAGTGATAGAAATCTGTTTCCTTAAATCCCATAGTGTATAAATAGGAAGACATACTAATACTAGATGCATTCTCTCCCGCACAATGAACAAGTTGGTGAAAAAGAACAATGCTATTTACATGTGTTTTTTACACAAACAAGTTGTCTCACCTTGCTTCCTCCACATATACTTCACTGCATATTTTGCTTTGATGGAGAGAGGTAAATACGTCTGAAAGCCACTCGATCAGGTGGCCTGATTCCTAGCAAATATCCAGATAAATGGGAACTCGGACTTCAGTGAATAAAACCTTCTCTTTATTGAAAAATGTGCTTCATAATATCAGACACATGAAGGACGCGTTTCAGCTCGGTGTGAGCCTTGATCACCTCATGCATTACGTCACTACCTGTGTACTTACATAACATGTCCAATTAAAAACAACAGCTGATAAGTAACCTCTTATAAACTGAATGACAGGTTTGCTGTTCTGTTTCCCTTAGGACAGCAATACTCATATCAAATATATATATCGTAGAATTACATGACTTGTAATGTGACATGTATTTACATGTGACGATTATCGCTCAAAATGTATTTAAAGTGAAACTAAGTGATAATTGTCCCATGTAAATGCAAAAAAGTGTTTACTATTTGTTCACTTCACGTTATCACTGACTTTTAGTCAGCATAACAAAACATTGCTGGATCCTGGCATTCCAGAAGAGTGTAAATGCTCCCCGCTCAACGCTTTACGTAGAATGTGAAGCAATGAGCATGAAGCTTAGCGGTGACATCAGCGCTTGTGCAGTCGTTTAGATGACTCTCATCCCGTTTAAATGGGACATTCGTTCTTCAATACTAGTCACCTGTGGAAGTCCTAATGATAGAAGCCCTGTGATCAAATCATTTGTTGCTTATTCTGTGGAAAATTGATACATTTTTACTGTAGGAAAACTTCCCAAAACTACAATTTTACAAAAAATACTCCCATTAGAGTGGATTACCGGACAATAATTTAATATGTACAATACACTTTTATATAGACTTAAATAAATTCCATTTTCCCTATTAGGTGTGGCCAGATCTGCCTGGTGTTGTTGTCAATGATTCTTTGGATTGGGAAACACAAGTTAAGGTATTAATTTTTTTTTTCTCTAAAATTATTCATCAAAACCATTTTTAGTTAATAATGTGTAAAAATGCAAGTATAGTATTAATATAGCATAATCAGCTTCCATAATTCTTTACATAACACAACATTTACAGGAACACATTGTAACAGTTACAAAAGACAATGTGGTACAAATAGATACAAGGTATATTAGGTAGAAGTCCTGCCGAAAATAGTTTACTATCTATAGGGAATTCAGTAATACAGTGGATTCAGGAGTTATAGAAAAGAGTAAGCAGCTCTAGCTATTTCAGGTGGAAGTAGTGTAAGAATACCAGTTGGGCAGACTTGGACTAGGCCACAGGGGTACATGAGAATCCCACGATGGCCCTGAGTCCCCCTACTCACCAATGGACTGTTCACATATTAGATGAATAGGAGTCCACCAATTATTGTGGAAACAAGGCCACACACAAACGCAGATATCTTTGTGTTGAAAAATATGTAGAATGCAGCAATGAAGAATTTGTATGTACAGTAGGCCCTCAGAATTAATTTTAATGCTGAACCCCTGGCACCCAAACTGGCACTGGAGTTGGGGGAGTGTTTTTGACCAGAATATACGGTAAGGTTAGTTTAATAGGAACTTTTCAGTAAGTATGTGAAGGTTTGGAGGATTTGAGAATGTTAGATGTATTGAGCGAGGAAGTTACAATAAAGAGGTAAGGCATGAGGAAAGTCTTGTAAACGAGAGTGTGAGAAGGTGGTTAGAATGCTAGAGAGCAGGTTGTCATCGGCAGATAACGCGTGTAGGATGATATCTGTGAACTTGAGAAGAAATGTAGGATGGAACAGAACTGTGAGCATTTTGAAATGGATTCAACGTTGTGCAGTGGACAGTAAAAGGAGAATTATGAGCAAGGTAATCTAATGTTATGTCTGGAACCTCCAAATCCATGTAAAAAAGGGGGGAAATTTTATGATGTGTTATGACTAGAGATGAGCGAGCGTACTCGGAAAAGCACTACTCGCTCGAGTAATTTGCTTTATCCGAGTATCGCTGTGCTCGTCCCTGAAGATTCGGGTGCCGACACGGAGCGGGGAGCTGCAGGGGAGAGCGGGGAGGAACGGAGGGGAGATCTTTCTCTCCCTCTCTCCTGCCCGCTCTCCCGTGCTCCCCGCTGCGACTCACCTGTCAGCCGCAGCGGCACCCGAATCTTCAGGGACGAGCACAGCGATACTCGGATAAAGCAAATTACTCGAGCGAGTAGTGCTTTTCCGAGTACGCTCGCTCATCTCTAGTTATGACTGCAGTTTCTAATGCTAGTTTGTTATTTAATGCAGAAGATTGCATACAGTGCATACTTAAGTTTGAGGTTTTGATTAATTTATTTTTGATGCGATCACATAAGTCACTCCTCGAAAAAAGAGAAAGTTAAGAAAAAGAAGAAAATATAAAAATGTAGCAAAATAAGAGGAAATTGTCAATAAGTAACTTTATTGTTATTTTTAAAGTTGTATAGGGCTTATGCTGCATTCCCAGACTTTTTCCTTGAAAAGACAGCAAAATGGTGGCACCGAGAACTTGAAGAATACCGAAAAAGTGCCATTAGGTTTGATGGACTATGGATAGTAAGTACATGCCCTTTTTTAACTAGAAACATAAGTAGTATCATAAATGTATGATCACTGATGTGTTTTAGACATTAGCTGTTATGTTTCTATAGACTTTTAGTTCTTTTATTTGAAAAACAGTGACAATGCTTAGATTTATGTTTTTAAGTCTTGTAACAAAGCAGTCACCATATTGAGAATTCTATATCATAAATCATAACGCCTCCACAGTTGTATAATTTCTTATAATTAGTCTGATGTTCTAAGGGAGTATGAGCTGATGTACTGGAATTATCTGATGAAGACAATCTCTTAGAAAATCTAAACTAGGTAAATGTAGAAAAGATCAGTTGCAGAAATAATAAAATGACTATAGTATTAGCAAATTAATCTTTACACCTCGGTCAGACAAGCATTTTTTTGCGCTCAAATAGGGCGTAAAAAAAAAAATCGCTGCTCGCATGTAGAAAATGCACCTGAATTAAGCAAAATGCACAATCTGCATTCGTGCATGATTTGCTTGTTCCCTGGTGTGTGCGGCATGTTAATCCAGCTGCCATATGAGTTAATGGGAACTCCTCCAAAGATAGATCAGGTCTTATCTTTTCTCCTTAGATGGGTCTATTGAAGCGATGCATGTCCTATCTTTTGCTGGTGCGAGTATTCATGTGAATAAACACTAGTCTGACCGAGGCCTTACATTGGGTGTTACAAATAATGAATTCTGGCAAAAATCTAACAAAAATATTCATAACTTGACCTACTGTGTAACCTATATTACATGTTGATGCTACCATTCAGAACTGAATTGTTTACATTATGCACACAAATTTAAAGGGACACTCTGGTGATTTTTAAACCCATTCCCTATGCAGCTATCCCCTAGTATATATAAGTGAGCTAGTGTTACCCTGGTGAGTTATTTCTTTCTATCTGAATCTCCCAGCTCTGTTTCCTTAAAGGGGTTGTCCCGCGAAACAAAGTTGGGGTATACACTTCTGTATGGCCATATTAATGCACTTTGTAATGTACATTGTGCATTAATTATGAGCCATACAGAAGTTATTCACTTACCTGTTCCGTTGCTGGCGTCCCCGTCTCCATGGTGCCGTCTAATTTTCAGCGTCTAATCGCCCGATTAGACCCGCTTGCGCAGTCCGGTCTTCTTTCTTCTGAATGGGGCCGCTCGTGCCGGAGAGCGGCTCCTCGTAGCTCCGCCCCGTCACGTGTGCCGATTCCAGCCAATCAGGAGGCTGGAATCGGCAATGGACCGCACAGAAGACCTGCGGTCCACCGAGGGTGAAGATCCCGGCGGCCATCTTCGCAAGGTAAGTAAGAAGTCACCGGAGCACGGGGATTCAGGTAAGCACTATCCGGTTTTTTTTTTAAACCCCTGCATCGGGTTTGTCTCGCGCCGAACGGGGGGGCTATTGAAAAAAAAAAAAACCCGTTTCGGCGCAGGACAACCCCTTTAATTGGTAATGTCATCTCAATTCTGGCCAAATCAGATCTGCTTGGGGGTTATGGATTCATTTTCTAGTCAATTTCTCAGTGTGAGTGTGTGATACTATTGCTTGGATCTACCACTGAAACTGTGTTGAGGGGGATACTGAATCTCCTGTCGCAGTTACTGATGATGACCACACAGCTCATGTCACACAGTTATAATAGAGGAGATCACAGCTCATCCTTCTAATTGTATACATATGGTCTGTGGCTTATTTGGGTTAATAGATAAGGCAATGCTAATTAAACTGTCCCCTCAGCAGGGAAAAACTTGTATAACTTGCTGTGCCGATGCATCATGGGATCACTTGAAAGGGAAAGTAAAAAATCTCATTCTCAAAATCGTGCCTGATAAACATCAGGCAGGCATGGAAGTTGCTGAAATAAACAAATGAGGCATCCAGAGTGTGACTGACAATAAAGTTGAGTGGCCCTTTAGGAATGCAAGATAGGATTAGTAAAATATAACTAGGTACTAAGGTAAGCAGGTTAGAGTATACCACACCCTAACTTAGCTCATATATAAAAATATATCATATGCAACTGCACTGGGCAATTATACACCAATTGCTAATTTGTTTAGTTTTTAACAACTGTGCCAAATGTTTTACCACCACAAAGCAATTATTCTAGCTTGAGGCATATCAGTTTGCAGTCTGGATAGGACACCATACAATATGTGGTCAAAGCACCCCACAGATTGTTCAATCCTTTCTTCATGGATGTTCTACTGATTGGTAGGTACTGGAAATGAAAATGTTAGTTTTTAATATCTAACAGTCAATAGTGACCAGTTTTCCAGTTCCATCAAATATGAAGACGTGTTTCAATAGCCTAAAAGGCGGTGTTTGAAAAGAACCATAAATTTTGAAGATTTTTTTTTTCCAAGGTGCACTCTGCTATGGTTCCACTATTGGTGGCCAAAGTGACATTTACCCCACTGCATTGAATCATACACTTGTAAATAGCATACAATCGCAGTATAAGGCCTCAGTCAGACAGGCCTTTTTTCGCATGATTTGCGCATGCACATGCGTCCGGCGATTTTATAAAACCATTGCTTTGCAATGGTATCGGACACATGAGCGCTTTTTATGCGCTTGTCCGATAAATTATAGAACAGAAATCGCAGATCGCACCTATCTGCGATCTGCGATTCCTGTTCTCTTCTCTATATGCGCTCATTGAGAACATATAGTAGACAAATCTGATTGGTCACAGCCTCACCAATCAGAAGCAGCTCTCACTCACACCCATTCATGAATTCATGAATGGGTGAGTGAGTGCTGCCTCTGATTGGCTCAGCGCAGGGACCAATCAGGGGCAGCTCTCAGCTGAATGACATGCGCTGAGCCAATCAGAGGCAGCACTCACTCACCCATTCATGAATTCATGAATGGGTGTGAGTGAGAGCTGCCTCTGATTGGTGAGGCTGTGACCAATCAGAGGCAGCTCATTCGGCAGGCGGGGATTTTAAATCCCCGGCTGCTGAATACTACTCAGAGCAGTTCAGGAGAACTGCTGGCCGGCCGCGGCTGAACTCCGTCTGCCGGGACCAGGTGAGTATATATTTTTTTTTTGTTTTAACACATTTCTGGATGAATTACCGGGAAGGGCTTATATTTTTAAGCCCTTCCCGAAAATTCATTGTGAGATCGCCCGCAGCCCATTGCTTTCAATGGAGCCGGCTGTATTGCCGGCTCCATTGAATTCAATGCGCTGGACAGCTCCGGCCCGTTTCTAATGAAACGCGGCTAGGAACAGTTTTTTCGGGCGATTTTGCGGCCCCGGTCACGCGATTTGCGGATGCGCATCCGTCATGCGATCCGCAAATCGCGGGAAAAAACGCCCGTGCGACTAAGGCCTCATACTGTGAAATATATTCTTTTAAACAATATTGTTTCTATAATACATCTTCAACTATACATAAAATATGTAGATAAAAATATTAATTATTAGCTTGATCTATCAAAATAGTCTTTTTTTTGGAATAAGCACAGACAAATACTAAGAATGATACAACATTCGTACAACATAGGTGTTCTCAAAAGACCTTAAATCTGTGATTTCTATTACGTACAGCGTACTTTAAATCAAGTAATTGAATTTATCTTGGTTTCTATGGCAAATTTGGACAGCACAATATGTATCTACTGCCATATGTCTATATATGCAAAACTTTATGACTTTTTAGTGACTTTTCTTATTGCAAACTATGTTAGGATATGAATGAACCAGCTAGCTTTGTGCATGGATCGGTGGACGGTTGCAGAAATGAAATCTTGAATAACCCTCCATATATGCCAGGTAATAATATTTACACATTTACTATCTCTTTAAGGGATCTTACATGTGGAACAGTCTTACAGTCTGATATGATGGTATTAAAGCTAATTAGTTTGCCTCAGGGTTTCAGACAATCGTATTTGCACGCATTTCTGAACGCAAAATATATGCATGCAGCGTGCGAGAATAAATCAAAAAATTAAACAGCGCCTCTTGCACCCTAGATATGCCAATCACATATGAATATTTGAGTAACGTATAAACACCCACCTAGTGCCCGGTGGGAAAACCCTATAAGGGAACCCACCTGCACCCAAAATCCGAGTCTGCATATAGAACACATAGATCCCATTCCACGATCCAGCAAGGGAGCTGAAGAGACAACCAGCAGTCCGTAGATGGCTTCACCCACAAGGGAGCTTCACCTCAATTAAGGATATAAACAGAAAAAATAGACTCCGTGCTCACGGGTCCGGGACAGTCGAGGAGAAATATCAGGAGAAGGTATAATATCTTATACTGTACTTAATTGTAACACGCCAAGCTAATTAGCATATGCCGTCATCAGAGGAGGAGATAGTCAATTGACGGAAAAATTGGGTCACATGATACTATGGAATGCAAGGTGCATTCCAATGTGAAGTTTCATGGAGCGCAAAGTCTGCATTCCACTATTACTATGACCTGAATGCTAACATGACTGCCACTCATTCATAAAAGAACATCAAGAGTATGACTGAGGGCAAATTTAGATCACTGCATTAGTATTATTATTCACAAGGGTTTGAAGTGATTCCTAGCCTCCCATGTAAATGGGTATCTGCCAGACTATAAATTAATATTAACATTAAAATGTAGACATCTCAGCAATAGAGATGAGCGAACGTACTCGTTTTGAGTAATTACTCGATCGAGCGTCGCTATTTTCGAGTACCTGGCTACTCGGGTGCAAAGGCGCCGGGGAGCAGGGGATGGCGTGGTGCAGCGGGGGGTAGCAGTGGGGAACAATGGGGAGCTCTCTCTCTCTAACTCTCCCCCCCACTCCCCTCTGCAACCCCCCGCTCACCCACGGCGCCCCCTGAATCTTTTCACCCGAGTAGAGAAGTACTCGAAAATCGCGGTGCTTGAGTGAAAAAGGGGCGTGGCCGAGTACGTTCGCTCATCTCTAATCAGCAACGATAAAACAATAAAAAATCTTATCATAATTGGAACAACATTTAAAAATTCAAGATACTATAAGGTCTATATAAATAAATTAGACTAATAATGTTACAGGAGTATTAAAATAATCTGATATAAAATGATCTATACGATGTTTAATAATTTATATTTTCTCTAATTGTTCATTCAGACCTTGTGGGGTTAATGTTTGTAAACGGAAAATCCAATACATCTCCTTTCTTCGGCGTTCTTCAGTAGAATTAGACAGGATATATTCGATTGGTGTAATTTTTAACCCTTTATTGTCCCCGTTATGGCATTTTGAAAAGTGACGTGGGATACTATGATTAGTGATACCATTTTTAATATTGCATTTTTAATATTTTTAGTTTGTTTTCGGTTCTACCAATATATTTTTTATTACAGGGGCATTCTAACAAATAAATAATTCTCTTACTATCACAATTCATTCTCTGTTTCAATGTTTCATTCATTGTTTCATGTTCTAGATGAATTTCTCTTCTTTTGTGAGTTATGTGCAGGCAACATTTGCACTTTTTTCTTCCGCATTTGAATGAGCCTCCAATTTCTACTCCAAATATATTCTTGGTTTTATTCATGAAAGTCTTCTTTTTTTCTGGGGTGTGATGAGCTAACATATTTTTTACATTTTATTTCTCTTAAAAATAAGCCTTGGATTGATTTTGATTTAAAAATGTTTCTAAAAAAAGGATAATTTTCTAGCATACTCCAGTTTTTTTGCAGGATTTTTCTGATACTATGATTTTGACTATATAGCAGCCTTTATCATAAAATATAGTCAAAATCATAGTAGTATCAGAAAAATCTTGCAAAAAAATTGGAGTGTTCTGGAAAATGATCCTTTAAAAAAAAAAAAAAAAAAAGCTGTTATACCTTCTCCAGATATTTCTGCCTGACTGTTCTAGGACCCGGTGAGTGTGGAGTCTATTTTTTCTGTTTATATCCTATGGGCTGGGTTCCCACACGGCGTATTCCCGGCGGAAATGTAGCGGTTTGGCCACAGTGAAAAAACGCAAGATTTCTGCCTGGAAAGCGCTGCTTCAAAACCCATGGCACTAAGCCGGGGGGTTTGGAGCGGCTTCCCCGCATGCTTTTCCATTGCGGCCAGCGCTCCCATAGAGGAGAGCATGGCTGCAATGGAAAAAAAGAATGGACATGCTGTGGCCAGCGAACCCACGCCGCAACACCGGCTTCTGCCGACTTTGCTGTGACGCATTCGTTGTCCCGTGTGGACGAGATGTGTGCAAATGCAAAATACACTGTGCAATTCCATAAAAAACAGAACACATCTAGACCTCATTAGCCTTTTAAATCAGGGAAGGTGAGTTTTGTGCTTGTATGTGAAGAAGTTCTGTGTGTGCAAAAAGTACAGTACTATGCGCCAAAAAGCGCACAAACGTACCTCATTGACAGCGGAAATGCAGGTTCAGTTGGGGGCTTCCAGCCAGTTATAAAGTGCTGAGGTTTATATCTCATAAAGAGTATCTGGTGTTCAGTTATATTTGTTAAGGGGGTCTGGTGTTTGGTCTGTATTCATTTTGGGTGTGCTGAAGGGAGTCATATGTACTGTATGCGAATCAAATGCAGTATGTTAAAGCGCTGCGGAATAAGTTGGCGCTATACAAATAAAGATTATTATTATTATTATTATTATTATATTAGTATGTTCAGGATTTGTCCTATATTAATGGGCCGGATGGAAGGAAAACAATTTATTTTTCAATCTATACAATCTTACTGAAATCCCTTCTCAAATAATTTCAAGTATGTGTTATCAAGAGAGAAACTTAAAGTGGTTATCAGGTTACAAATTGACATTTTAAAATGAGTTAAAACAAAAGAATAAATGGTACCTATTAGTGATGAGCGAGCATACTCGCTAAGGGCAATTACTCGAGTGAGCATTGCCTTTAGCGAGTACCTGCCTGCTCGAGAGAAAAGGTTCGGGTGCCGGCGTGGGTGACAGGTGAGTTGCGGCAGTGAGCAGGGGGAGCGGGGGGGAGAAAGGGAGAGAGAGATCTCCCCTCCGTTCCTCCCCGCTCTCCCCCGCAGCTCTCTGCCCGCTGCCGCAACCTTTTCGCTTGAGCAGGCAGGTACTCGCTAAGGGCAATGCTCGCTCGAGCAATTGCCCTTAGCGAGTATGCGCACTCATCACTAATACCTATCTATCTTCATCCTAGGCAAGCCTAGTGCTGCGGCTCTGTGATTTTTCTGGTCCGCATTGATGGCGTAAGTCACATGATTACTGCCTACCAATCAGAGACTACAGCATTGCCACCTTTTCTCCTGGCATAAGTAGTCACATCCTGGTCGCCATGATGCCAGGAGTTCGAAGCGGTGACACTGTGGCCTCTGATTAGCAGGCAGCAGTCACTTGACTTTCACTGTTATCACAGACTGGAAGAATTGCGGGGATGCAGCAATGGATCGCTGAAGCTGAGGATAGGTAAGTACCAATAATTTTATTGTTTTAACTCATTTGGACCTAATTTTAAAATGTAAATTTGTAACCAGACAATCTCTTTAAAAAGAGACTCTGAGCAAAACTGATAAATACTACATTATTGACCTTTTACACTGAACAAGAACCTCAGGATTCTTGTGTACCCGAGCGAACGAGCTGGTGACGTCATCACCAGCTAGTTCACGCTCGTGCAGCCTAGTTAGACATCATTGCTTGGAATCGTGAACATCTCGTTCAGTGTTTCATACCCCTACATGAAACACTGAACAATCAGTGTTTAAATGCAGCAAGTCGATTATGTTTTTTATTCAGAAAAATGATAAACAAGTTGTACATGAATTAAGAAATAACTTGTTGCGGTACATTTGGTAAGCTGATTACAACAATGTTAAACATTTTTTGCTTTGTTTCTCCCTTAGCATTAAGTGACCGTAATCAAGGACTGATATATAAGACCATATGTATGGAGAGTCAACAATACCTACCTGATGGAACTCCTGTAAACCACTATGATGTCCACAGTTTATATGGATGGTCACACTCAAAACCATCATATGAGTAAGATTTTTAATTTTTTTTAAATCAACTTTTAATGAAATTTCATATTTTTCACACATAATACAGAAAATACAGTCGTATATAGACTAAAACTTAGCAGTAAAACATCTTATACCTCAGTAGCCTCACAGACCAAGCTCTCCTCTTATCAATGACTTATTGAACAAAGACAAACAGATAAAGACAATAAACAGAAAAGACAACGGCATAAGAGAAGGAACCAAATAAGGGCGGGGGGGGGGGGGGGTGAGGGGGAATATGGGGAGCTCTCTTATCCGCCAAAAAACATGAACCACTGTACTTTTGTTGAAGATCACAACTCACCTCGTCCAACACTCAAGGCAAGACTCCAGCCACTCAAAGATCCCTACATAACACACACCAGGGATCCCAAACAGAAATAAATTGCTCGTGCCTGCCCTTCGACCATCTAGTACGTTCTTTGAGATTGTATAATTGGTCAACCCTATCTACCCATTGATCCAGTGTGGGGGTAGATTTTTAGAGCCACTGGCATGGTATAAGTGCTTTTACAGCATCTAGAAGGAAGGCAACCAATGTGAGTGAGAATTTAAAGAATATTTAAACTTGTGTATAAAGAACTATTTACCGGATAGGTGCCAAATATTAGATTAGTGGAGGTCCAACCTTTAAAATAAGCCACATGACCATGGCAACAAGAAGTTTGAATGTGATGATAATTGAATATGAGAGCTATTATTTCATTGCACCCTCACCTAGCTAACATTTACAGTTGAGAGATGATAAATGGTTGCAGCCAGAATAGCCCTTCAATGCAATATTTATCCGAATCAAAGTTGCTATTCAGGTACTATGGTAACAGGTTTCATGGCACAGATAAAAGTTAATATTTGAATTACTTTGGCCAGAGCAACCCATACATCTCCACCACAGTGGCTGAATGGGAAATATAAAATTAATTTTCCCCATAGACGTATGATAAAATACATGGACAAATAGAGTCCAGCAAAGCAGGTGTTTCTGATTCTCAATTTGGGTCAGGAGGGATGTTGTCTCTCCTTAAGAAGAGCACCCAAATAGTGTGTGGAGATACCTAGGGGGTGAGAGGGTCGATGGATGGCATTGTCTCTCCCCAAGGAAAGCACCCAGAAGGGGTATGAAAAGACACAAGCGCTCCTCTGGGTAATTTATGCAAATAAGGAAGATAGAACAATAGCTCTGCAGCGCCACCTATAAGATGGCAGCATTCATTCAAATCAATGTCAAACCCTTTATACGGGTCTTTATAACAATGATTAGGAATAGGAAACCAAGCCAGAAGACCATACACAGTTCAGGGTTTTTGCCCCTTATGAGTGTGCAGTACGTTTCTGCCTAAGCTGGTGCGAGGCCTGTAATGGTGGTCAAGAGGGGTGTAGTCTATCCTTAAGGAGAGCACCCAAAAAGTGTGTGGAGATACCTAGGGGGTGAGTAGGTTGAGGGGTGGCATCGTCTCTTCCCAAGGAGAGCACCAAGAAGGGGTGTAAACAGACACCTGAAAAGTGAGTGAGAAGATTTATATGGCTATGCGTGCTCCTCTGGGCAATTTATGCAAATAAGGAAGATGGAGCAATAGCTCGATGGCAGCATTCCTTCAAATCAATGTCAAACCCTTTATACAGGTCTTTATAACAATGATTAGGAATAGGAAAGCAATTCTCAATAACACGTAGAAATAATCTGAAATTGCTGGACAAGTTCTACTTTTTTTTTTAAAAAAGGAACATTTATTAGGCAAATTTTACAATACAGGAGAAAACTGAGACATGCACAACCAAGTAAGGGCAAGTGAAACAAACTTGCCGTAAAAGCAATGCAGCATGTTAAAGATATTCTTATAAATTTCCGGAGTACAAAAGCCTGTTTCAATTTTATAGAAATCAAAGAAAAATAAATGATTCTCAATCTGGTGGCGGATAGCAAAAACAGAGAAAAAAAATGAGAAACCACACACACACAACACAATTTTTAGAGTAAAGGTCGCTTTACTCAGGATGACTGTCAGGCACATAAGCACCAATAGCTGTCTCACGGGCTACTGCCCGAGTATTGCTCCTGTACACCTGCAATGATTGCCCCGTGAAAAGTACTGTTAAGAAGCAAGAACTCCAAATATCAGGAGCACCAGCACACCTGTACATAACTAGAAGCTAATCAGATGTGGACAAGTTCTACCTTTACCGTAAAAAACAAAAAGTTAAATCTCCTTTTTTGGTACAATTTGCTACTGCGAAAAAGTCACAGAATTATTATTTATTAAATGATAATTTGTCAGTAATTTCGTTGAACAATACAGTTGAACCTTCTACAGCCTGAAATAGATTCACTGATTGGCGGGGAACTCTTTTTTGGTAGCACTCTTCTGCATTATAGCACATCTTCTGCTGCTCCCTAGAGGGAGAAGTAACAATAAGGTCCCCATATGTAAGCTATAATATGTATCTTACAGGTCTCTTGGTATGAAGTTCCATCAAAATCATCCATCCTGGTCCACATGCAGGCATACACCCCTGTTACATGATCTTTTCAGAGATACTGACTAGGTGATAAAATTATATGATAGACTATGTGACTTCACAGAACCACAAATCACTCCCTACCTTCCCTGTGGCATTTAGTGGGACTGTTTTGTGAATGCAATTAAAGTTATGACTGACACAGTTTGTTAGGATATCACAGGATTGTAATTTAAAGAGGTCTGTCATTATAGCAGATTTATATTAGGAATGTAATTTTCAATTTTAAAATAGTTTAGATCATGTACATTCCAAACACATAGGGTATGTATACAATAATAAAATCACTTTTTTTCAGTGCTCTTCGCAACATAACTAAAGAACGTGGAATAGTCATCTCTCGCTCCACATATCCAACTTCTGGACAATGGGTTGGGCACTGGCTCGGAGATAACACTGCTGCTTGGAATCAAATGGATAAATCTATTATTGGTAACTATCATGTTCTTATTATATTTCATATACATGTAATAAATGCACATCCTGAGGGAGACCTCTAAGGTCTACATGACAGCATTTGCAAACTTCTGTATTTACTATACAGTGGCCGCTCATGATATAGTATTAATTTTCTTCTTGAATGATCATTGATCCCCCCTTATTTATGTGGGCAATATAACTAGTTTTGTACTTTGCCTACATTAGAGACAACCTCTTTCAAAAAGCAACCATGAGTCCCACTCTCAACATCTTTGCTAAATAGCTGATTTTGCCAGGAAGTTGTGGCTAAGCAGGCATTTCCACTGCAGTAGCTCTTGCAATGCAAATCTACAAAAAGCGAGGAAAAAAGTGCAGAAAATAATGCACTGCCATTCATCATCGCAGAGTTTATTTGTAAATACAGTGAAATATTGTATGTATTTACCTTTATTTTGTTTTTTAGGCATGTTGGACTTCAGTCTTTTTGGTATTTCATATGTAAGTAATTTATAGTCATTTCTTAAATGTTATGCATGTAGTTACAGTATTAAGATAGATTTGCTTGTAAGTAGTGTTACTCATCAGAATCAGCCAGGTAGTAAAATCACCTCAATTTTAGGAAAATCAAATCATTGAATCAGGTGAATCCAACCTGTTTTTTTTGCGAAAATGATGGGAAAATCAAAATTACCATATTGCCTACTACAGGCGTCAGTGTGCAGCCAATCATCAGCCAGGGTGCTGCATGTAGTTACAGTATAAGATACATTTGCTTATAAGTAGTGTTATTCATCATGACCAGCCAGGTGGTAAAATCGCCCCAATCTAATATAAATAAGCCTACAGGCTTTTTCCTACACCACACTTCAACCCTTTGTCGGACCTTTGGTGGATCATTTTGGTGTCATTAGATTAGAGACATCATCACAGGCGCCATAAAATCCTAAAATTGGAGATTGGTACAGCGACTGACCTGTGAGGGCAGCCCAAACTTCCTATGTTAAGTCTATGGGCGCGTGCCTGAGGACAGTGAACCGTTGCTAAGCAAGCGCGAGTGGGCAGTACTGAAGCAAAGCGGCTGATACTGAATGACAGTGGCTGGTGCTGATGGAAAGCGGTCGCTACTGAAGGGCAGCAGGCGGTGTTATAAGACAGTGGGGCAGCACTGAAACACAGCAGGACAGAGCAGAAGAGACAGCAGGGTGACGCAGAAGAGACAGGGGGAGGTGAAAAAACAGCAGCAAGCACTGAAGGGGAGCAGGCAGCACTGAGGGAAAGCAGGTGGCGCAAAGGGGACAAAGGGCAGTGCAGAAGGGACAGAGGGTGGTGCAGAAGGGAGAGCGGGTGGCACAGAAGGGGCAGCAGGCAGCGCTGAAGGAGAGCGGGCAGTGCATAAGGGACAGTGGGCAGCACTGAAGGAAAGCAGGTGGTCCAGAAGGAACAGCGGGCGGCATAGAAGGGACAGCGGGCGGCACTGAAGGAGAGAGGGTGGTGCAGAAGAGACCATCAGTGGTGCAGAAGGGGCAGCAGGGAGGTCTGAAGGAGAGCAGGTTGTGTTACACTGGAGCGAGCGATTCTGAAGGGACAGCAGGTGGTGCTGAAGGAGAGCGGGTGGCGCTGAAGGAGAGTGGGTGGTGTTGAAGAGACAGCAAGGTGGTGTTGAAGGAGAGCGGGTGGTGCTGAAGGGACAGCGGATGGCACTGAAGGAGAGGGGTGGTGCTGAAGGGAGAGCAGGGTGGTGCTGAAGGGACAGCGGGTGGCGCTGAAGGAGAGTAGGCAGTGCTATACTGGAGCGAGCACTGCTGAAGGCACAGCGGGCAATGCTGAAGGAACAGCGGGCAGCGCAGAAGGAGAGCAGGTGGTGCTACACTGGAGTGAGTGGTGCTGAGGAGACAGCAAGTGGCACTGAAATAGAGCGGGTAGTGCTACACTGGAGCAAGTGGTGCTGAAGGGACAGCAGGTGATGCTGAAGGGACAGCGGGTGACGCTGAAGGAGAGAGGTGGTGCTTCATGGGAGTGAGCAGTGCTGAAGAGGAGCATGCAATGGCTGTGATTGGTTAATCCTTTCAAGGAAGCGCTGGATAACTAATCACAGCCCTTGTGTCATGGAAGTGGCATTTATGAATGGGCTGAGCTACCACTCATAAATCCCACTCAATCATGGGTCCTGAGTTCAGAGGCAGCTTCCGGGACAAAAGCATGGAAGGGGGCGTGGTGGCATAAGCCATCATTAGCTGACACACCCCATCTGGGCCACAAATCACAGCCAGAAACACAACCTTTTTAAGAGCAGCACAAAACATCAAGATATTATCTCAACTCCTCTGCGAGGATAGACACGTTTTTGGGGCTGCGGCACCCCTTCCTTAGTATTTGTTGGGGATACACCTGGTGGCGCCAGGATGTGTGGTTATTTTGGTTCTCTTCTCTGCTGCTACTGATGTTGTTTTTAACAGATAAGTTGAACCATTACCCTGATGTCTTGTACTTCTCTTAAAATGTTGTGCCTGTACACATTTTTTTAATCTATTGATAAAACAGTATCGCAGTTTATAGTCTACTGCTTCTGGTACATGTATATTTTGTAGGTATTGAATTGAAATATTGCACTAGCTGTTACTTAATGAACTATAGCTTGGCCCTGATTCTGATTAACAGTTGCCTTTTCCCATAAGGCTGCCCAGAACATGGGCTACCTGTGCCTAATGGGACATCTGGTTCTGTAGCTCTATATAAATTTTTGTTTTGTATACCTTTTTATTTTTTAAATTAATGCTACACAATAACTTCAACAAAACCATTTCTTATACACTTTTAATATGTTACTGTGTTTATTTAGACTGGAGCAGACATTTGTGGATTTTTTCAAGACACCACATATGAATTATGTGCCCGATGGATGCAACTTGGAGCATTTTACCCATTTGCAAGAAATCATAATGGAATTGGATGGAGGGTAAATTATTATACAACTGTTACTTAGTTTTTTTTAATCTTTGGTCAAATAATGTCAGCTGTCATAGATATGCTGTATGTTGCTATGCATTCATTTGTTTCAGTGTGATGGTAAGCTTTCTTTCTTTTCTAGTTGCTATGTACTGCATATATAAGTTATCCACAGATATACTATGGAATTCTATAACAAGTAAAACATGGAAATTATTTAAATGTTTAAAGCTTAAATCTACCTTTGGAGTTAGGGCTTAGTCACACGGGCACATCGGCGCCCGTGTTACTGCAGAGAGAGGACGGCCGCACTTCAGGACGGACGTCTCTCTGTAGCGCCGGCAGAAAGAACATGTGACCGGCTTCATTGCTGGTCATGTGTTCTTTCTTCAGCGTTGCTGGGAGTCATCCGTCTTGAAGTACGGCCGTCTTCTTCCTGCAGTAAGGGCTCAGTCACACGGGCGCATCGGCGCCCGTGTACGGGTGCCAATGCGCCCGTGTGACTAAGCCCTCACATTTCTTAAGTACTATTAAATTACCTCAACAGTCCTGTACTATTTTAACAAACTGCCTTGTTGTTTCAATTAACTAATGTGGAATAAACTTTTCACTGATTTGACTCCTAATTAAAATGTAACTTTTAATAATAACTTCTAAAAACATGTACAGAGAGGTAACAAATATGTATTTTGGTTAAAACACCATAGACTTCCAATTTCTCAAACGGCCCATGGATGGCGCTTATAGAGTAAATACTTGTTTTTCACTAATGTAAGTGTTTCGTGCTTTTTTATGTGCTCATAATATGTCCTAGGGGCCAAACTAAGAAAATGGAACGGATACAGTTCTGTCCAACAAACAACTCAGCTTGTCTACTGTATCTAGCAGTACAGGCACAGTTAGGGCCAAACATTTAGTTTGGTGCTATCCGACAGGCAAAAGGTAGTCCTCTTAGTCTGGATAAATCCAGTTGTTCATATAGACATACCCCAGCCCTAATACACATTGATTAACTCAAATAAAGTTGTAGCATAGATAGATTTAGTGTTGTCGATGGCTCAATAGTTGGAGAGTAGGTACACTTGATGTTAATAGTAGCTCGATACACTTGATGTACTAAACGGCTCAACGTGTTTCTGTCGCAAATTGCGACTTCATCAGGATCCCTAAGAAACGGGGACTGTAGATTAGATCCCTAATGAAAAATATTTGAGCGTGTATAACAGTATCAATGATTAAGTAATGGTTCCAATAACATACACGGGTAAACAATTCCCTGTGCTCAGACCTTGTATATACTGGTCCTATCTTCCCTCAAAAACAGGGGAAAAAAGAGAGAACCAGAAATACTCTAAATATTAGTGTGATTGGGACAATGCCTATAAGTGCTAGGGTAGAAAGTTTAGCTGTACGGCATGGATACCTATCCCCTATGCTCCAATAATCAGCCAAACTGGTCCTATAGCCTTCTCCTATCTCAAGAAGAATCTATATGTTAGTTAGGAGCTGGAGAATTAACCCCATTAGCAATCAATGGATACTGCCCAGTCTAAGTTCCTAGATAGTTTGGAACTAGCTTAACCAGATAGATGCTCAGAGGAAGATTTACTGATGAAGGAACCAAAAAAAGGCAAAATGAAATGAAGCCCTAGCAGAGTCTCCAGCCTTGAAGGTAGGCTGGAGGCATATGACTAATGTGGAATAAGCCATTCATAATAATAAGGGCATCGTTGTATAAACCATTTGGATCAACAGCAGGACTTGCATTATTATACATAGTATTTTCATTTCAGAAACAAGATCCAGTGAGCTGGAATGCCACCTTTGAAGCTTTATCAAGGGATGTTCTGAATATCAGATATACTCTTTTGCCTTACTTATACACACTGCTGTATGAAGCACATACTACAGGTTCCACTGTGGTGAGACCACTACTGCATGAGTAAGCAACTTCATTTTCAGTAACTTATCGACATGTCTACATCTTGTATGCCATACGTTTGGAAATTCTATATAAGGTCTGAAAAAAGCTTAAATTAATCATATTAGTTAATGTCCAATCAAATATGGAATCAAATCATGTTCATCAACTTTGGTTGAATGAGGTAAAAATATTCAGAGAGAACTTGTAATTTCCATTATCCAACAGTAGCTAAAAACTAGGCTAAAAGGGTATTTTCATCTAAGACCGAGAGATGCAGGTCCCACCTCTGAAATCCTCACCTACTGTATATCTATTTCTGACCTCCAGCCCAGCCAAGTGGGGTGATCGGGAGCTACGAGCTGCACTATGCTGTTTCTGTTACTCCCACAGAAGTGAATGAGAGTTAAGAAAACTGCATATCACAGCCCACTTGTCTGCTTTCATAACAGCCAACTACCCCTTCAGCTACCGTGTTCAAGCAGGCAGGGGCTGTGCGGCCGGAGCTGCATAAAGGTGCAGGTCTTGTGGATATGTCATGAAAGTTTCAGATGGAAATACCTCTTTAAGTAAAGAAACTATTAATCATATTGCCCATGCTGGAATGTGGTTGGGAAAGTATATAAAGGTATTTACACAATTCTTTATATTTGCACCATTTACTTATGATTGCTTAATATAGCATTATTGTCAATATTAATTGTTCTTCGGTTTGCATAATAGACATTTAACGTGTTACTTTACTGTGTGTTCTCTATGCATTACATGTTTATGCATTCAGATTCAAAGTTACTGAAAATGTTAATTTCTTTTAAATCATCAACCTTAAAGACTTTCTTACCTTCAAATTTGCAAACAAAGGGCTAATTTACATGGAACAATTATTGTTCAGGTGATTGTTGGCTGGTACGAAACTGAATGATAATCGTTTAGTGGAAAAACAGCCAAGGATCAAATGATGAAGGATAATTCCTTCAGTTATTGGTCATTGTTCATCATATGCATGCTTAAAAACTGGTGATTGAATCAGCCTATATAATTAGTCAGTCATACATCTATGAACAACTGCCTATTTACTCTGAATTGAGGTGTGCTCTACCTCCATTCAGTGAGCGATTATCGCTGCTGTGTGAAAGCACATGAACAATAATTTTTTGGATGAATGTTGGATCCTGAAGTGTCTATCATTTATTCTGTGTAAAATGACCCTTAGGCATAATTCACATAAGCATTTTTACATGGTTGATATAACTGCGATAAAAAATTTGCAACCATCTGAAGCATTGGTTTCCAATGTATTCAGTCAGATGACTGATTTTTAGCCACATAAAAACGTCACGCTGGGAATAATAGGACATCAGCGAATGAAAATGGTTACCAATTTTATACGCAGCCGAAAAAAATAGGTATTACCCTATCTTTTGCCGAGATACACTGGAAGCTCCCATAGGCTTCTATGGGAGCTGAAAAAAAGGGAGGGGGAGGGAGTTTAGCAGTGTCCAGAACTACAAAATGATTACAGCTGGCTCTATTTAACTATTATAAATTATTCCAAGGATTTTGGCCGATCGAGGGATTTTCACGCTACAGCGAATATTTTTACACTGCAGCCACCCGCGTGAATGGATGAGAAAACACGGCTGAAGCTCGGGGCTATTCTTCATTCACGCAATCCATAATAATAATAATAGTTTTTAATTCAAAATATTATTTACAATATATAATGCATTGGTCCATACATCCCTTCTCAGTTTGCCTAAAGTGGTAACAGCACGTGTCAACACTAGCCCCATACATGCCTGATCAGGGAAGAAATTAGAAACTCTTCTTAATAGTTTCAATCGATATACATGCAAGAATCAAGCTATAGTCTCAGACACTCTCACTCAAACTGGCAGCTGCTGTGATTCAAAATTCAGGCTCCTTCTGCCATGTGGAAGCTGATCAGTTGAAAGGAGGGGCCCTGGGTGGCGTTTGGGCCCTCCATTAGTTTCTGGGATATAGGCTTAACTTTGGCTTGCGGCGCTTCCGGAATGCTAGCAGGTACTGCCAGAGGTGGAGAGAGACTTCTTTCCTTCCATGGAGTGGGTTTGGGCATTACAACTCAGATTCTGGAAATTGGGCCCGGTTTGGCAATGTAGGTCCTGTCACAGGCCTGTAGAAGGAGAGCAAAGGGCTTGCAACATGTAATGAATGCTGGGCCTGCCATTTTTCTGCAAATGTATTTTACCAAAAATAAGACAGGAAAGAAAGAACACTTTCAAGCTGGTAATGGACCTGCAACATGTGATCTCCCTGGAAGGTCCTTAAACATGTAAATTTTTCACTTCTTGCACTGTCACTGCAAAATTTATCTCTGCAACTAAAGTATCTCTGCAGGCAAAAAAGTTAAATAAACAGAATTACTAACATAATTACTAAACTTTTCCATAGAAATGTAGTACTACATATTTTAAAGAAAAACTATATTTAAAGTATTATTAATATGGTAAATTTAAAGGTATAGTAACTGTCTCTAAATACTCTAAAGTTTAAAAAGAATTTAATCACTGGCAAATATAAATCCTTGAGATTTTGTGCCGATGTGTTTCTGTCATACATTTCTCAGTTTTCGTTCTTTTTTTTTATAAAGTTGGATTTCCCCATGGAAGTTGTCATCTTCAATTTCAATTCTCCATAATAAAAAGACCTACCTAGTTAGGGAATGATCTATGTCCCTTTTCAATATCTGCAAAATTTCTAATGATAATTATTATATTTTGTTTTTTTTGTAGTAAAATACATGATAATCACATCTGTTTGCCCTTTGTATGTTTTAAGATTCATTGAAGATAAGACAACCTGGGATATTTATGAACAATTCCTGTGGGGAGCAGCATTCATGATTAGCCCTGTACTCAGGGAGGTAAGTAAAATGTAAATTACAATGTTTAATTAAAAAAAAAAAAACAGAATTCAGCCATTTTATCTCTGATCCTTTATCATCTATGCATTTGAATTTAATATCTCCTGGAGAGTCAGCTTTACTATTATGGTCCTTCCTGAGCTTTAAAGGGAGCTAGTCATCAATATTAAGTACCATAAACTACGTTTTCTTGTCCGTGTCAGTAAAGGACAAGGCTGACCATTAGAGATAAGCGAGCACGCTCGTCCAAGCAAATGCGGGGGGGGGGGGGGAGGGGGTTATTCCTTTTATTGGATCATGCATCTTTGGGGCCAGACTGGATGAGATTACCATTAGTGGTTAAAGCTCTCACATTCCACTGTACAATTCCAGTCATGCAAGATGTACGCACAAGAAAAGACCTCAGTTTTGCTCCTTTCGTCGCTTCAGCTCAGAGACCTCTGATAACAAGAAATCACTGTGGGACCAAAAGTGAAGACCCTCCTTTAAATCTCATCCCTCCTGCGATCCCTGGCCACAGCTTTCGAAATCCTCCTCTACTCAGACCACTGCATCCTGGGTGGGAGGGAAACTTTTCCTATTCATGGAAACCTGGCTCACTCACATTTTAGACACCTGATTTCAGGAGGTAATTTTCTTGGGCTACACCATAGAATTTTCTACCCACTCTCCAGATCACTTCTTCAGCTCCATAATTCCATCAAGTCTTCTTCAAAGGCCAACACTTTGGCTGATGCGTTACACGCATTATCCTCTCATGGCATAGTAGTTCCTGTCCCTCCCTTAGAATGCTTCAAGGGGTTGTCTTTCAATCTTTTTGTGGTATCCCAGAAGAATGGCAATATCAGACCCATTTTGGATTTGAAGAAGTTGAATTAGTATGTCAAAGTTCGACACTTCCACATAGAGTGGCTGAGATCCATCATTGTGTCCATGTAATGGGGGAATTTATTTCATCCATGAACATCAAGGTTGCTTATCTTTTGCCATACAGTCAGAGCACTACCAGTTCATGGCCCTTCGATTCAAGTTGGCCTTCGCCCCCTTGAATCTTCACAAAGGTTCTGGCATCAGCGATGATTTTCCTCAACTTCGAAGAAGTTAGTGACCATTCCCTGCCTCAATGACATCTAGGCGAAGGCTCAAGACAACCTGAAGAGTCTCTACATCACGTTAGACAGTCTGTCCCAGTTTGGATGGATCATCAACCACCCCAAGTCCTTCCTCTCACTGTCGCAGTGTTTGGACTTCCTGGGTCTCTCCTTTGACATGATATGTGCCCATGTCCTACTGCCCTCACAGAAACTGCATCTTCTTTAGGTGCAGGTGTGTTCCCTGTAAATTCAGAAGTCCATGACCATTTGTCACTGCATGAGAGTGCTGGAACTGATAGTCTCCTCCTTTGAGGTGATTCTATTCAGTCAATTTCATGCTCAACCTCTTCAGTGGCCCATTCTCTCTTGGTGGGACAAGAGGGGTGCTCTTTTCTGACTCTACACTGTCCGGTATTCACTACCGATGCCAGCCTCCTTGGCTGGTGGGGTACACTTCAGAAACTCACAAGCAAGGCACTTGGACCAGGAGGGAAGCTAGCTTCCCGATAAACATGTTGGAAGTGTGGTCCATTCTGCTGTCACTCCAACACTTTCCACAGGTCTCCCAGTTTGCCTCCAAATGAACAATGTGACGACCAATGCAAACATAAATCATCAGAGAGGAACTTGCAGCATGGCATTCATGTCAGAAGCAGCAAAGATCCTGCAATAAGCTGAAGATCCCCTTCCAGTGCTCTCGGTGGTCCATATGCCTGGTGTGGACAACTGAAGAGCTGATTTCCTGAGCAGGGAGACAGTGGACCCAGGAGAGAGAGAGCTACATCCCAACATGTTTCAAGTACATTACCAAAGATGGGGTTGCCCAGATGAATATCTGATGGCATCAAGATTCAATCACAAGCTTCAAACCTTTCTGTCCAGGAACTAACACGTTTTTTCTTAGTGTTCGCCTCCTCGTGGCAGTAGCTATACCCATCGTCTTCAGCTGTGTCCCATATTGAACGTAACAAGAAAGAGATTTTACACTAAGTACAAATATACATTTATGGTGCCTATTGTTTAGGTGCCGTGGAGTCCAGGGAGTTGTGTTTTATACTCACTCAGCCTCCTGTTCCTAAAAAGTTCCCCGACAAAGTCAGCACATGCACAGCCAGCCTCGTAACTCTTCTAAGCTCTATGGGAGTGTATGTGCGCAGCCTTCTGAAAAGATGCGTGCGTGCGTGCGTGCTGATTTTCCCAAGGCCACTGTAGGGACAAGGAACAAGGTAAATATGAAACACAGTCTCCAGGCTCTACCTAAACTATATGCACAATAACTTAGTTTATAGTGCTTATAGTTAATGACATGTTCCTTTTAAAATCTGCAATAATTTATCAACATGTTCACTGGGTTCTCCGATCTCTTTTCTCCTCGTGGCTCTTTCAGTTAATGTGAGTGCTCTTCCATTGTCATGCCTCCTTCACTATACTATTTTGTATAGTGAGACAAGTACACAGAGAGAAAAATAAGGAAGGTCTACCTTTACTGTGCAGGAAGTGTCGATATCTTTGAGGAATAAGTTTCTGGCAACAATGTACATAGATCTTTTCTTTTATATTTCCTTTTATCTATAGTCCTTTCAGGTACCAGGGCTTGGGTGCAACGGGTAGTTCTGCACAGCTCTTACAGCAACACCCCTTATGTCAAAGACAGGAATAAAAAAAAACTATTAAAACACAGGTTACACATGCAGTGCCAGCCTTAGGCTGGGTCCAGTGGAATGTTTGCAGTGGGCATTCCGCTGCAAACAAGACATGGAAAGCCTGCCTTCATGTCCGCACACTTTGCTATGGGTTTTGAAGAGGGTTTTATCACGAATTCCTGTGCAGAATTTAGCTCCTCATTGAGAGGGGTTGAATTCTGCAGTGGAGAGGATGATAAAATTGACTTGCAGCACCGAATTCAATTCAGTTAATTTTCGCACGTGTTTTGTACGGGTTATTATTTCCATAGCTTGTGGATGAGATTTTAAAAATCTCATCCACTTTGCTGCTACTGTAAATGCCGCCCAATTTCTGTGTGGAGGGTCCACACAGAAATTCCACAGCAATCCCGCTCCATGTGAAGCCACCTTAGAGGTTTGCAATTTGTGTGGTTGCACAGGTCATAACAACTGTCACTTTCAATGGCCACTTGCCCCACTGTACTGAGCACCAGAGATTGCATCCCAATTGCACAGTTAGCGCTCAAATGTATAGAAAGGCAACTGTGCAGACTATATCAATTGTTTATTAATTGGGCACTGTCCTATACATTATGCTAAAAGAAGAGGAATGTCCATAAAAGCTTTTATATAGGGTACTGACTAGAGATGAGCGAGCGTACTCGAAAAAGCACTACTCGCTCGAGTAATTGGCTTTATCCGAGTATCGCTGTGCTCGTCCCTGAAGATTCGGGTGCCGCTGCGGCTGACAGGTGAGTCGCAGCGGGGAGCAGGGGAGAGCGGGCGGGAGAGAAGGAGAGAAAGATCTTACCTCCGTTCCTCCCCGCTCTCCCTTGCAGCTCCCCGCTCCGTGCCGGCACCCGAATCTTCAGGGACGAGCACAGCGATACTCGGATAAAGCAAATTACTCGAGCGAGTAGTGCTTTTCCGAGTACGCTCGCTCATCTCTAGTACTGACCAATCTTGTTTGCAGGAATGTCTCTCAACAAGCATAACACTTTTATTCTAAACATGTTATACACTATTTCTCTAATTACTAGAAGTCTATATAAGCTAAAATTCCATTTTGAAAATATTACAACGTTTAAGTTACAATAAAATCTTAAAAAACCTTTTGAATACTTTTTCACTATTGCCCATTTATACTCACCATACCCTACACAATTACATTGTCATTATACATTGTCATTATACAGGTGTACAGTTTATGCACATGAAAGTACAAAAGCATAAAAATATGGAAATGGCATTGGGCTTCCATAGTTCCATAGAATTAACATAAGATCTGGTTCTTATGATCATAAGGGTGCGGGCAGACAAGCGTAGGCGTATTTACGTTCGCACAAGTGCAACGTATAATCGCCCGAGCGATCGTTTTTCACCGATCACGACCAGAGCTAGAAAGCGTATTTTCGTTTGTTCCTACTTTGCAAATGGTCTTTTCGGCCATCGAATATGCGTTGGCGTGTATTTCGGTCGCATATGTTCCGTTTTTTTTCGAATTGCCGTTTTTACGTGCTGTAAAATCGCCCATGTGAACGAATACATTCGAAATTATTGCCTCAGATGGTCACGTATATACGTTTGGTCGCAAAAACGCGCCATTTATGCGCTCGTCTGCCCGCACCCTAATACATATGCTAAAACGCACCCGTAGTACAGAAACTTTTAGGTGGCCGTCCACTTTAGATAAGTGCTGCTCAAGTAGCAGGTTTCTCAATAGATGGAATAGGGGGTCCCACAGCCGGATTGCTAAATATTCATTGAAGATATGAAGAATTACATAGATGGGAATCAATGTAATACAGCAACATGATGGATCCTCGGGAGTGACAGCTGCTTTAGCCTCTAGATAATTGAGGCTGATCCAAACAAAGGGCGCTTCTCTATTATCTCCATA
Organism: Eleutherodactylus coqui; assembly: GCF_035609145.1. Classification (NCBI taxonomy): domain Eukaryota; kingdom Metazoa; phylum Chordata; class Amphibia; order Anura; family Eleutherodactylidae; genus Eleutherodactylus; species Eleutherodactylus coqui. The sequence goes on along the minus strand of NC_089837.1, from coordinate 133,493,012 downwards.
TTTCGTAAAGAGTCATTTGGAAACGGGCTCCTAGAGGGGACAACGCCTTTTAATATAAATTAGTAAATTTACCTGTAGCACTATAAAAAATTGAGATATCTCTGCACTTTATGCCAAACAGTAAACTTGGCTTTGCTACAGTACTCTGTACATTTATTAAGAACATTTATTGGCTTGTAAATGATGATGTCTTACTGCGAGAATATAATAACTAAGGTAAATGCCATTGCCCACACTTCCTAATCTCTCTCATGCATTTTTAATTGCAGAACGCAAGAACTGTGGATGTCTATTTTCCAAACACAGTTTGGTATGATTATCACACAGTAAGTATAGTAGCATTTGCATATCTATTGATTAATGAAATTTAAGGGGATTCATGAAAAAATATGGCTGCTTTGTTCTAGAAACAGAGCAACTCATGGGTTATAGCTAATGCAGCTTTGCTCTATACAAGTGAATGATGTTGAGATGCTATACCAGACATAGCTGATGTACATCTCATAATTACATTTATTTTTTATTAAAATGTTAATTTTTTATACTGTGAACATATTTAGTATAAATGGGATTAAAAACTATATTTTTACAGTTAACCTTATGTCCAAGCAGTATAGAATACTGCCTTATATCTCATAACTGATGCAGGATCATACATTGGCATTATATCTGATACTAACTACGGTAGAACAAGGTTAATTATTCAAACTCTGGTCTTAAAGGAGTCTCTTGATTTGTTTATATTATTTTGTCAGTTTTTGTTCCTGATTAAAAATTGCACTATGTTTCTTAAGGGTGTTAAAGTAGAAAACCCCGGTAGCAAGAAAACTCTGCCAGCACCACTAGAACAAATTAACCTTCATGTGAGAGGTGGCTACATCTTACCACAACAAGCTCCTGCTTTCAATACAAATCAAAGGTAAAAATGGGCAGTATGTAGTTAAATTAATATATAATTACTATAATATATAATTAAATGTGTATTTGTTAGTATACTAATCTAAGAAGGTACAGTACAGAAATAACACTGTGATTTCTATACCTGTAGTCTTGGATTAGCATTTCGAACAAGCAAAAGAGTTGCATATGTTAAGATGTGCCTACATTGAGAAAAAAATCAAACTTGAAGGGGTGTTGCCATCTTGGCCAAACATGGCTGTGATGGGAATACTGCACTGTGTCAGTTGGTTGAAAGTATGGAAACAGCTGAGCATGCCTGGGCTATGCAGTTTCTGTATCTCCCATGGTAGTAAATGGTAGTTACTGAAACAGCATAGCACACTAGGTTGAGCCAGGGGCATAACTATAGGGGATGCAGAGAATGCGGTTGCACTTGGGCCCTGGAACCTGAGGCTTTTCTTTCCCCGAATAGGGAGTCCAGTACTATGACTAAAGCGTTATAGTTGAGGGTCCTGTTACAGATTTTGCATTAGGGCCCAGAAGCTTCAAGTTACATCTCTGGGTTGAGCTGTTTACTTAACTCAGGGGTCGCAGAAACAGCATAGCTCACTCAGCTATGCTGTTTGTATAACTCCCATTAACTTCAATGGAAGTCACGAAAACAGTGTACCAAAGTATTGGTATTGCTCCTCCCAACTACCCCCAGCCATTGCATACAACCATTGCAGAGGCAGCAGGGGCCAGAACAAGTGTATGTCTCAGAAGTGGGATGTGCATTGATTAAATTTTCATGGTATATGAAAGATGGGAAAATTCTTTAATTTTATCTGTTCATTTTATGAGATTATGCAGTGTGCACTCTTTATGTTGTACCACACCAATTCGTAGAAATGTAACATTATAATCATATCGCTAAGGAATTATACTACGACAGACTGGCTACACAATGATGTTATGGCTGTTTAAGTATATAACCAGTCTTGCAGTAACCTAAATGATATTTATTGACTCCCAACCCTATCATACTGGTAAGCATCTCAAACATTCATTAGGAATTTCAAATTTTTAACACCAGTTTATTGATGCTAACTAGAGATGAGCGAGCGTACTCGGAAAAGAACTACTCGCTCGAGTAATTTGCTTTATCCGAGTATCGCTGTGCTCGTCCCTGAAGATTCGGCTGCCGCTGCGGCTGACAGGTGAGTCGCAGCGGGGAGCAGGGGAGAGCGGGCGGGAGAGAGGGAGAGAAAGATCTTACCTCCATTCCTCCCCGCTCTCCCCTGCAGCTCCCCGCTCCGTGCCGACACCCGAATCTTCAGGGACGAGCACAGCGATACTCGGATAAAGCAAATTACTCGAGCGAGTAGTGCTTTTCCGAGTACGCTCGCCCATCTCTAATGCTAACGTAACAGTTTTAATGCAAGATGTAAAACTGTCTTTTACATTAATAAATAATTCTATTGTTTAATTGAAGTGATCATACTGAGGGATAAATCACATTTTATGCACAATAGTTAAAATAGTTATAATAAACATACATTTTAACATATTTTTTTTTTCAGTCGTTTGAATCCGCTTAAACTTCTTATTGCTTTGGATGCCCAAGAAAATGCCCACGGAAATCTTTTCTGGGATAATGGTATAGGCATTGGTGAGTAATTGCATATTAAAATTTTAGGTAAGAAGGAAAGTGCTATGCCTCATACTATTTAACGGTGAACACCCACTGGCAATATGATATCCTTGCGATGCGATAGTGAGTGAAAACGCATGGTAATAAAAGCAATGATTTTCAATGGTTTCATTCTCATTAGCGATGTTTTCACTGTAACCTCGCATTGCAAAGAAGAATCTGTGATATCGCCCATTGTTTTCAATGGGGCCAGCGGCGACAGTGCTAACATCATTGAACACATAGGGAGTACATTGCGCTCCCCTGACACAGCTGTGACAGCTGTCACAGCTATGGCAGGGGATCCCGCGGGGATGAAGGAATGCTCTGTCACATCTGTGGCAGAGGTCCGCGATGCCATCCCATTGCTTTCAATGGGACAGCGCTACTGCAGCCTCATTGAAAGCAATGGAATGAAGGCTACCATCACGGCAATGATTTTTAGGGAAGGGCTAGAAATATAAGCCCTTTCCTGAAAATCATGGCTAGCTGTAAAAAAAAATAAAAATTAACTCACCTAGAAGAGCCGTCTGTCTCTTCTCTCCAACCCCAGCAGTCTTTTTCTGTGTTTTGAAGGCCGGGGATTAAAAAATCCTTGTCTCTGGAAAGCACTGCCTCTGATTGGCCACAGCGCTCAGCAATCAGAGGCAGCACTCCACGGGGAAGAAGGAATCCCCTGCCATAGCTGTCACAGCTGTGTCAGGGGAGCGCAATGCACTCCCTATGTTTTCAATTGGGCTAGCACAGCTGCCGCTGGTCCCATTAAAAACAATGGGTGATATCGCAGATTCTTCTTTGCGATGCAAGGTTACAGTGAAAACATCGCTAATGACAATGCAACCTTTGAAAAACATTGGTTTCATTATCATGCGTTTTCACTCACTCTCGCATTGCAAAGATATTGTATCACCAGTGAGTGTTCACCCTAAAAGGGGTATTCCCAGGATTGACTCTTATCTCATCGATGGGGGTCCTGAGAATGGGGTCCCATTTCTCTTTCTCCTCACTGCAGGCTCATAGCACCCCTGTAGTGATGTAGAGATTAACTGGAGCAGCAGCTGAACATAAGTAGTGCCACTCCATTCATTTTAATAGAGCTGACAGAAATTGCTGAGTACAAGCACTCAGCAAACTCCAGCAGTCCCATTGAAGATAAATGTATTGGCACTGTGCATGCTCGACTGCTGCTCCATTCAAGCTCCTCCATGCTGTTAGGGTGCAAAAAGTGAGAAGGAAAGGGAGGGGGGCATAAGATTCTCGTTCTCAGGATCGGTAGGGTTCTCAGTAGTGAAACCCCCACCAATCAGACATTTATAAGCTATTATATGCATAGGTAATAAAAGTCAATCTTGGAATAACCCCTTTATGCAGAAATTGTTACCCCTATTGTACATAACATGTGAAGAGCCTGTACAGGATATGTTATTTGTATATTATACTTATTTTTAGTCATACAATGTATGAATTTTTACATACATTCCCAAACCCTAGCCCTCTCAAAAAGCACACAATGGGTCCGTATTCAGTCAGTAAAAATATGGGCTGAATAAGGACAGAAAATATGGCTCTGTGAATGGACCTTATGTGTGGTTTCACACACAGGATTTGGGGGACTTTTGTATTAAAAAAAAGGAAAACTAATAGGAATAAAGCAAGGTTGTCCATGCTGCTGGATCAATTCCAGCTTTAACTAAAAAAACTGCATGAAAAATTATCTTCAAAACCTGTGTGTGAAACCACCAGTAAGATTTCTGTACAATGTTCCAGCACCTACGATTTATTTGCTTGACTCTGCACATGAATTCATCATGCCTGGAATAAAGGATTAATTCTACTTTGTTTTATTTTTAGATTCAATTCAATATCTGTTCTATACTATGTATGAATTCAATGCTACTTCTGTAAGTATATGTGAAATTCCACATTGTTGTTGTTTATTTGTTCAGCCACCTCCGACTCTTCGTGACCTTGTGGACAAGCCCTGTCTACAGCGCCCTGCTGGCTGTTACCACCCCCAACTCAACCAAGGTCCATAACATCACCTGAAGGATATCATCTATCCATCTTGCCCTTGGTCGGCCCCTTTTCTTTTTGCCTTCTACTTTCCCCAACATCAGCATCTTCTGAAAGGTATCCTGTCTTCTCATTATGTGGCCAAAGTACTTTAGTTTTGACTTTAATATCATTCTCTCCAGTGAGCAGTCTGGCTTTATTTCCTGGAGTATGGACTGGTATGATCTTCTTGCGGTCCAAGGCACTCAGCATTTTCCTCCAACACTACAGTTCAAAAGCATCTATTTTCCTTTGCTCAGCCTTCCTTGTGGTCCAGCTCTCACATCCATAGGTTGCTATGGGAAATACCATTGCTTTAACTATGCGGACCTACGCTGTCAGTGTGATGTCTCTGCTCCTAACTATCTTATTGAGATTGGTCATTGCTCTCCTCCTAAGAAGTAAACGTCTTCTGACTTCCTGGCTGCAGTCTGCGTCTGCAGTAATTTTGTGCCTAGAAATATGAAGTCTGTCACTGCCTTGACTCCAGCCTTGGATTCATCAAGCCCCTCTCATCGCATGATGTGTTCTGCATAGAAGTTGAATAGGTAGGGTGAGAGTATACACCCTTGCCGTACTCTGTTCCCAATCTTAAACCAATGTGCTGTTCCATGGTCTGTTGTTACCATTGCTACTTGGTCACTATACAGATTCCTCAGGAGGCATACAAGGTGACTTGGTATCCCCATATCACCAAGAACTTGCCACAATTTATTATGATCCACACAGTCAAAGGCTTTAGAATAATCAATAAAACAGAAACAGATGATTCTCTGAAATTCCCTGCCTGCCTCCATTATCCAGCAGATATTGGCAATTTGGTCTCTAGTTCCTCTGCCTTTTCTGAACCCAGCTTGTACATCTGACAACTCTCGCTCAATGCATTGCTGGAGTCTACCGTGCAGGATCTTGAGCATTGCCTTACTGGCATGTGAGATAAGGGCCACTGTGCGATAGTTAGAGCATCTTTAGTGTTTCCCTTTTTTGGTATGGGGATATAAGTTGATTTTTTCCAATCTGATGGCCATTCTTGTATTTTCCATAGTTGCTGGCATATGGCATGCATTACCTTGACAGCATCATCTTTCAAGATTTTAAACAGTTCAACTGGGATACCGTTGTCTCCTGCTGCCTTATTGGCAATGTTTCTTAAGGCCCATTCAACCTCACTCCTCCGAATATCTTGTTCTAATTCACTCACCACACCGTCATAGCTATCCCTGATATTACTATCCTTCCTATACAGATCTTCCGTATATTCTCGCCACCTTCTCTTGATCTCTTCCACTTCTGTTAGATCCTTGCCATCTTTGTTTTTGATAATGCCCATTTTTGCCTAAAATTTACCTCCTATGTTTCTAATTTTCTGGAAGAGGTCTTTCGTCCTTCCTATTCTATTGTCTTTTTATACTTCCATGCATTATTTGTTTAGAAATAGTTCCTTATCCCTTCTGGCTTTCCTTTTGCTTTCCTTCTTTCTTGGCCTACTTCCATTGTCTCAGCAGACAACCATCTTGCCTTCTTGGTTTTCTTTTTCTTTGGGACGTTCTTTGTTGCTGCCCCCTGAACAATGTTGCAAACTACTGGCCAAGTCTCTTCTGAGACCCCATCTGTTAAATCTAGTCCCCTAAATCTATTCCTCACCTCCACTGCATATTTATTAGGAATATGGGCTTAGACACACGGGCGCACTAGGTGACAGCATAGAAATATATATATGTATATAATAGAAATATATCCATATATAACTCAGTCTACATGAAGTGGCATATAAACTGTTGCAGTCATATAAGAAATAATTAGCAATATATATTTCTATCAAATATAGTAACTTCTTCACTGCGTGATGCTTATGATGAATTGAGAGAAAATCATAATAAATGCAATTCATGTTTGATTAACCACTTTGTATCACAATTCTGAAGTAAGTTTGAAAATAAAACAAATGACAATCAAGTCTCAACATTTTTAGGATCCCTCCTCACATTATAGTGTGTTTAGATGAAACGATTATGGTTTACAAAATTGTTCAGATGAACAACAGTGAATGATAATCGTTCAGTTTAAATGTGAGTCAACGACTGAATCGTGAGGTTCTTGTTCGTTGTTCTGTATCAGGCGCTGTAAAACTCAGCGTCGGCTCGTTCACTTGTCGGGCAGTTTAAACACTGATCGTTCAGTATTTTACATAGGAATATGAAACACTGAATGATAAGTGAGTGAGAACTGCACGATTCTTAACAGGAATCGTGTAGCCAAAACAAGCTCCCCAAGCACGAACAAGCTGGTGATGATGTCGAGAATCGTAAGATTTTTGTTCTGTCTAAAAGGGCTATTATTCCTACCCCAAATAATAAAGTGTACTTTACCTTATGTGAAGAATACATATCCTATTATGTGTAGTTTTGTACAGACAATGGGCAAGACAGAATTATGAATGCAGATGTGAAATTTAACCTGCTGTATCAGGAGAAGAAAAATAACATCTTATATTTGTAGTTACCTATTTTAGATTATAAATTAGGTTATAGATATTAATTGGGTCAAACTGAGTAGACTGGAAGAATAGGCTACTGCCATCAGTCAATTACCTCTATGGAATGGTCCATGAACATATGCCTCAGGAATTTGTAACTGTATGTCTGTATTAGCTATCAAAGTGCTAGTGATTACTTGTCCGTGAGTCCGTGTGTGACTTTTTGAGTCACCTGCTCCACCCCTGATCACATGATGGTGATGTAATCACAGGTCCTAAGGCATAAAACATGCAGAGCCTGACAGTAGCCATATGCTGACAGCACCTGTGATGATTCACAATTCACAAAGAGTGGCAGCATCATTGGTGTATTTCAATAAAAATCAGCTTTTGTTGCTCCATGCTCATAAAACATAAGGACAACGTTTCTTTGTGAATTCTGAGCACCTGTGATGATGTCACTGTCATGTAATCAGTTATCGGCTCTTAGCTTCACCCCTGATCACATAATGGTGACGTCATCACAGGTGCTGCTTCACTTTAATAAAAGACTTGCAGAGCTGGACAGCAGCTGTGTGCTGACAAGACCTGGGATGATGTCACCATCATGTGATCACTCACTGGCTCTTTGCTCTGCCCCTTATTACATGATGGTGACCTCATAACAGATCCTAAAGCAGCAGAGACAGATGATAAATGTATGCAGCAAAGCTGTGTGTGGTATGTGTATCTCAACACTAATGTAGCAGAGCTATGTGTGTCTGTGACACGTGCATGAATCAGAGCTATGTGTGGTGTGCGTGACATGCATGTAGCAGAGCTGTGTGTGTGACACTCATGTAGCAGAGCTGTGTGTGTGACGCACATGTAGCAGAGCTGTGTGTGTGACGCACATGTAGCAGAGCTGTGTGTGTGACGCACATGTAGCAGAGCTGTGTGTTGTGTGTGTGCCATGCTTCTAGCAGAGCTGTGTGGTAAGTGGCACATTGTGCCAGCAGTAACACTGCTACTGTAAGTTGCTAAGAATTACTAGTTATAATCTATAGGCACGTTAGATGTATAAATAAGGCGTGAACCTGACTTACAATAAAGAATAAAGATCAGAAATCCATCTTGATTTATCTGGTATGTAGTTGCTAGTACATTTATGTTTACTTCCTTATTTCTTGTTTTAGAGTTCTATAACCTTGACAGTCAAACAGGGTAACTACCTAGACCCAAATCATCTAATATTTGATGAAATTAAAATTCTTGGACTATTAAAGGCCAGTACAGCCTTCATTGTGAGAAAAGACGGTGTGATTCAAAGTTCTTCCCATACAGCTATTTATGATGCAGACACTAAGGTAATAATTACAAATACGTTAAATATTAATACATTGCATGAATTCATTATGTTATCTGTTAGCATGGTGATATGGGTCACCTGATAATGCCATACTTATAGTGAGTTAACTTATATTTACCTAGAAAAGTTTCATTTTCATCTTTTTGGTCTGCTATTATTTTTTTACACCAGTATAGAAATCTTTAAAATGTACAGTTATGTTAATATAATAGTTTTCGTTTTACAAATAAACTGCCCTAAATACTTATCCTATATTCACAGATTGCTCATATAACAGGCCTTCGTCTGGTGTTTGGAGATTCATATACACTTGAAATTATTAGTGATTTGAACAGGTTTGAATGTTACCCTGAAGAAGATTTTACCCAAGAAAATTGTGAAAAACGTGGATGCTTCTATGCCGTATGTATTAAGATACGTTCTTGACAAAATATATAACGTTGATGAATAAGTAGTTTATATTTTATTGCAAAGTCGAGCAAAAATAGTGCGGTACCATGCTAGCCAAAAAAATCTGTTATGTTAAATAGTTATGCATAAATAGGTAAAGTTTTATAGAGGTGATAGCTTTATTGGCTAACCAGAAAAATGTATTTGGAAAATTTGGAGGCTACTTAGGCTTCTTCATCAGGCAGGTATGTTAAACCATTTCTGAAGAAACATTTATACACAAAAGAGCAAAGGTGCAATGTGATTAATTTGCATCTTAAAAATGGCAGGATAACAAATGGAGCAGTGAGCTCAGCCTATAAATAATGATAACCTCAAGACATTGAACTAAGGTCTGTGTATAAGATGAAAGGGGGAAGAGGTGATGACTAGGAAGTCACAGATCAAGTTGATGGGTGTGAAGTGTCCATATAATGAGTCATAAATCCAGATGTTAAAGAGAGCCCTTGTCTTGAAAGGTCTTATCAATTTAAATTCACTGATTTTTCTGTCTCTGTCATTCTTAAGGCCTTTCAGTATAATTTCTTTTATATCCATTAAGCTGTGACCTGGCCCAAAGAAATGGTTCCCTAAGGGTGTATCCAGCTTCCTCATTATTGTATGTCTGTGCAAATTCGTCCTGGATTTTAGTTTCCGGTTTTCAATGTATATGCTCTCGGGACACCTTGTACATCATAACATGTACACAATGTACAGGAGAAAGCGACAGAGATTTTAGAGTCATGTCATAGGTTGGGTCCGTGGACAGTGTTTGTTGGTAGGATGTGCAACAGGTCTTGCATTTTCTGCTGTTACAAGGAACACTGCCAGTACCTGATGGTGATGAGAAGGCACTTCAAATAAGGAGATTTCTTAGGTTTAAGGCCTGTATGAGAGTAGAGGTAAATTTGGGAATATTTCCTGGGTTTATGACTCATTATATGTAGGCTTCACACCCATCACCCTAATCTGTGGTTTCCTAATCATCACCTCTTCGCCTTTCATCTTATGCACAAAACTTAGTTCTATGACCCTGGTTCATCATTATTTAAATTCTGGTCTCTCAGTGCTCCGTTTGCTATACTGCCTTTTTATTGCAAATTGATCACACCTTGTCTCTGTTCTTTTGTGTATATATGTTTCTTCAGAAATATTTTGTCATATCTGCATAAAAGAGACCTAAGTAGTCTTAAAGGTTTGCAAATATATATTTTTTCTGGTTAACCAATAAAGGTATCACTTCTCTGACACGTTTAGCTTTTTTATACTGGAGTATTTATAATATCACTTATGTTATTGTAAGCATTTTAAATCATTAAAGGAAATCTGTCAGATCCAGTTTAACCCTTTGCAATCCAAGTTTGGATTCAGGGTTTCCTAGGGGGCTTTCTCTTTCTGCCATTATACAATGCTGCCATCTGCTGGCTAGAGCCAGTATTGCGGTATGTGACATGCTGGAGAGGCCCCCGAAAACAGAGCGGCTAGTAAAATACAGTAACAATACCCTGGTGGATGCATTCCGACATCTGAGCTGTACAGCCTTCAATCAGAATGTCTTTAGACGTCAGACAGTGAATTGGAAAGGGTTAAATTATGGTATCCATAGGTGGGCAGTATATAGACAAGTGTCAATAATACCTGTCTCATTGTGCAAGGTGCCCACATGACCCGGAAATCAGTGTTTTTCAAGTGCTCACTGTTTGTAAATTGTCAGCAAACTTTCTAAAGGTTTTCTTATTATGACTGGTCCACACACTCCCCCTTTGCCCTGCACAAACCTATCCCATTGCCTATTAATGAATGTCTCCACGTTCAGTGAGCCTGAGCTGAACACATCAGTCATTAGGCAGAGGTTGTGGCTTGCCCAGCAATTACTGCTCCTACTCTGCTTTGTGCTAGTTATTATACTGCAAATGCTTGTTCAAATCACAGTCTTTTGTGTTTCTTTTTTTCAAAGAGCTATACACACAAGTGCAATAATGTCTCTGGGGTTTCTTGTGTCATTTATGTCATTGTTATCAATTATTGCTAGTTGGGCAGAATTCTTTATTGTGGTTACAAAAACAAAAACATGGCAACATTTCTGGCAGAAGGTGCCTTTCTTTAAGCCATGAAAAGGAAGATGCTGGGACCTCCATTGCCATGGAAGCATATACTGTGCCTGCAGAACTGGCTTCCTCCTTCTCCTGGCTTGAAGTCAGGCATCTTCTATCAGAAATGTTGCTGTGTTTTTGTTGTAGGTAGCGTTGAGCGAACCAAACCAGTAGAAGCCTATTTTAGGCTGAACTTTACTAAGCTTTGAGTTATACTGTTTCAGTATGCTTAATGCTAGTCCTGAACACTGGTGTACAACACTGTTTAAGAGCCATAAAATGGCTCTTAGATAGTGTTATATACCAGTTTTAAGAGGTTTAGTGAACTTCTGATTCAGACTGAACTAAAATTTTTGCAAAATTTCAGCAAACCGGTCTAGACAAACATTTCAAAAGTTTGCTCATTGCTATTCTCTAAAAATAAGACCCTGGTTTATATTTATTTTTGCCCCAAAAGAGGTACAGTGTCTTATTTTTAGAAAAGGTCTTATTATACTTATCTAGCCGGCTTGGTGCATATCCAGGTATGTCCCTCTCCTCTTCACAGCTCCGGCGCACATTGGTTTATCAAGCACTCCAATGAGTGACTGAGCCGTGGCCAGCCAATTCATAAATCCCACCTTCACAATGCACTGGTGGTTAATTGGTTCTTTAAGCACCATAGCTCAGCCAATTAATGCAGTGCTCGATGAACCAATGTGATGGCTGTGAATAGTTCATACAGCACTGTGTTAATTGGCTAAGCAGTGGTTGAAGAACCAATCACAGCCATCTCTTCCTGGATGGCGGAATTTATAAATCCCATAACCAGGAAGTGACGTACGAGTGTCGAGGATTGCGGGACGCACGCTATAAAGAGCAGGAGTGACCTAAAACGAGCCTTTTTATTTTATTTTTTATGTAGTGTAACTAGGGCTTATTTTCAGTGTTGGGCTTATATTTTAAGCCTCCCCAAAAATCTGTCTTTGGCTTATTTTTGGGGGTAGGTCTTATTTTTTCGGGGAACATGGTAGTACTAACATCAAAGCATTTGTCCCAACAAAGGAAATTATCCCCTATTCATATGAGAGAAGATAACTAGCTGACCAGTGGGGACTGTGACCGCTGAGACGCCTACTGAGCACGACCATTGGGATCCCTGACAAAAATAGTCAAATTGAAGTGCTTGGCTGTCTCTGGCAGTCCCATTGAAATAAATGGAGTGGCAGTGCACATGCTCAACTGCTTCTATATTTGTATGAGAACCTTCAGAAACCCTGTTCTCGTGATCACTGAGGGTCTCAGCAGCCAGACACCCCAACAATCCACTAGTTATCCCTGATATGTATGTATATATATATATATATATATATATAATCTGTATAGATAGAGTATGCTTTCCATTTTTAATCTAAACCTCATTAATTATATTCATTGTATCTTTGTTATGATTTTTAGGAGGCTGTTGCTACAAACCTTCCATCGTGTATCTATCCCCCTTCTTTTGGTTATAACGTTACCAATGTGCAAACCACTGCAACAGTAATAACTGCAGATCTACACAATGCACAGCCGTCATCACGTTATAATATCTCTCACCCAATAAATGATCTTAAATTAGCTGTCACATTCCATGAAAATGAAATGCTTCAATTCAAGGTAAGATTTCTATCCATTGGTTGTTTACATCTAGGGTATGGTCTTGTAAGCGGGCATATAATTGAAAGGAGAATTGTTGTTACAATGTCACTAGAAAAGTAAATTTGATGAAACAGAGTTTTGTTCATCAGGAAGATATATCAACATGAGTAATAAATGACAGACAGAAGTGTTACTTTTTTACAGCTCGTTTATGTGGAAACAGGAAATTACTAAACACTGTTAGTGGAAATATCATTTACAACATTTTGATATCAATTTATTTCAATTTACTTCCTCTTCTGAATGTTTCTGAATGTACTGAGCCAGCACTTGCAGGGATTCTCTAAACTTTCCAAAGTCTCCACCAATTTAGAATCCAATCTCTACAATACTATATGTTACAAATCTTGCCTTGAGCCTAAACTTAAGAAAGTGTTTAGTAACTCCAGGAATGTTGCATTCTTGCAAACTGTGAGTTTAGAATAAGCAGATGGCTATAAAAGGATCACTTCACATGGGTTATAATAACCACAACAACTTGTTTCAGTTTGTTCATAAATTATCAAATTCTTCATGCAAACTAGTAATGTTGGAAGCACAATGTAAAGGGGTTCTCCCACACCGAGAACTGATAGGCCCTCAGTACACAATTTGTCTTTGAACTATGAAATGCCAATGCAGTTAACTGTTGATCAGTGCTGTTGTCACGTGTGTGCGGCACACAAACACCATGCTCAGCATGGATGCAGGGTGACGTTCACAACCAATGCAGTTGAATACTACTATGCACTATAGAACACAGCGCACCATGCTGAACAGTAACACCACTCCAGCGAGAAGGAAGTCTGGCAATAACCTAGTAGGGGGATAAATGATCCCTGCCTAGAAGCCGAGTAATCACCTTGATAGAGGCGGCCCCACGGTGTTCATCCTGGTCCCTGATTGTCCCTACAGAGGTCCCTGGAGTGATGAACTGAACAGCAACACAATACAGAAAAGAAAACAAAAAATACAACTGAAAAGTAAACAACAGCAAGTTATCTAAAAGTAGCAGTATACCCAGCACAGAGGGGCTCTACTCTCCACTACTCCTCTATGGAGCTGAATAGGCAGCACTGAGAAAAGGGAGGGGTGAGAATATAAGGCTACTCCACACCTGAGGACTAGCAGAGCAATTAGAGAAGCACACCTCTAACCTTCTCACAGGCATGACTAATGCAGCAAACATCCATACAGCAAAGAGAGACAGCACCAGCAGACTCTGCACATAGTGCATTAATCCTTGTCCTGCATAATAAGGCAACAGGTCTTGGCCTGCATCGAGGCCACCGTGCCACGATGCTGTCGCGACCGAAAAGCCGTGACAGCTATGCTTTGTAGTACCATACTGTGTTTTGGTATGCCATGTTGATATGTTTGATGTATATGTTTAACATGCACTTTTTGCAGCAGGTGCTGTGACTTTAACCTATTTTGTTCAGTTAGTGATGGGCATGCACATTGCAGGGTCAGAGATTACATGTGTAGACACAATATGTTGCTCTGCTTGTGGTTTGTGCTCAGTGGTGCTTGGTTATACAAGGAGACAGTTCAGAGGGCCTTGTGGTCAAGTTAGTGCGGCAGTCAGAGCAGGGGCATAACTATAGGAGGTGCAGACGTAGTAGTCGCTACTGTGCCCAGGAGCCTTATGTACCACAAAAAACCCTTCTGTTACATACCAAGACAGTATTATAAATGGCACATGGTAGATTTTGCATCAGGGCCCAAAGGCTCCTAGTTCAGTCTCTGAGTTAGAGAGTATAGTGAGCAGAGTGCTGCAAGTCAGTGCACATCTGACCTGAGCCAGTGACTAGAGGAGATGACCCTTGCTTGAATTTGGGCCTGCTGAGACCTTTAGAGACCCTGAGATCTAACAGAGCCATTACAATCCGCTGCTTGCACCTGGACCCGTTCTGCATTGCTGTTGCTGTTCTCTGTGCTCAGCGTACAGAGGTGATCCTGATTCCTCTGATTGGCTGCAAACCACTCCGAGTGCAAACTGTGCTGATCATGCCATGCACAATTGGAAACTCATATGTCCTCATTTGTGTAACTAGACACTGTGACCTAAGCAAACTGCGATGCTATGTGACTTGTGCTATGCTCTAAGAAATGTGGCTATAGATGAAAGCACAGTAGGATTCAAAGAAAGGATTCAATGGAAATGCTACAATCTGTAGAAGCAAGCAAAATGGGGCCTACAAATTTTTTGTCGGTGACTTAGAAAATAGTTGTGCTTTCTCACATTCTCTATTGGCAAGACAACAACCAAAAGTCTTATTTGCCTTGATTTGCCATTTATGTCTCGATTAGTTGTTCATTTGGCACAACCTTGCTAGCGACAACCTTTGGTTCAAGCTATCACATATACACTGACAAGCTCTACACAGGCCCTCAACTTGCTCTGGAATTGCATGAAATGAAAATAGATATAGCAGAACAAGTTATAGCTTCTAGGAAGTATCTGAAAAAGAAGAAACTTCAAGAATATCACTTATGTGCCTATGAATGTGATATGAAAATGATGTGCCTCTCATTCCATGGCAAGAGGTCAGTGACAATCCTGAGTACATTATTTGGACCTCAAACACAGTTAATCCCTGGTTATATGAAGAAACGGCCTGTTCCATTTGAAAAACCTACAGTAATTTTAGAATACACAAAGTTTGGAGTTAACAGAGCTGATCATTATGGATGTTATGGATTTACAAGGAAGTCCCACAAATGATGTAAGAAAATATTTTTTTTAGCTGATGAAAGTTACATTTGTGCATCCTTTACTCAGTGAATACGAAAAAGAGTGGAGAAAATTGCAGACACACCTTTCTTACAGGAAAATATCATTCAGCTTATGGGAAATGTGAGGAACAGAAATTCAAGAAAAAGGGGAAAACCATCATCTTCAGACCTTGAAGAAAGACTAAATGGAAAGACGTATTTCATAACGCAAAATAAAAAGAAATCAACAGAGGATTGCATGGTATGCAGCAGAAGAAATGAGAAAGGGGGAAGGAAAGAAACAAATTTCTACTGTGAAATATGCAATAGGAAGCCCAGAATTCATTCTGGAGATTGCCTCAAGAAGTATCACACTCAAAAATACTATAAACAAAAACTAACTAAAACACTTTAATTAACCTAAAACCGATAATAAAATCATCAGGTGAGTTCATGTTTATGTTTTCCTCTTTTAAAAATGTAGGGTAATTCCAAGTAATCCACCAAACTCTTTACCACTGAAATAACTAAGAGCTGGGAAGTATGCGGGTGGCAGAAACATTGGATTGGAAAGGGTTAAGGGTGGATACATGTATATATCAAAGGAAAAGTTTTGCCAATATCCTATTGCATATGCACTATGTATCTAATGTATATAAACTTTGTATTCATAGATATATGATCCTAATAACAAGAGATATGAAGTTCCTGTGCCACTAAATACCCCAAGCACACCATCCAGTACAGGACTAGGGAGACTATATGATGTTGAGATTGTTAATAATCCTTTTGGAATTCGCATCACAAGGCGAAGCACTAAGACAGTAATGTAAGTAATGGTTGCTTTCTCAGAGTAACATTCATTCATAATGTATTTCATAATACAGGGGTCCCTAAAATTGCAATATTAATTAGTTCCAAGACGAACATCATATGTTAAAAATATGGCACTGCATGTTGGGACCATAGCTCTATGGAAAACTGATAATTTCTTCCAGAGCCCCCAAAATGTCAACTGAAAATAAGGCAAAATGAAGATTAAAGAAAATAATTTAGGCATCTAATACAGATAAAGCAAGTCTCAACATTAAAAAGTGTGATATAGCTGCTTGAAGATGTATATCACTTTCTATGTAGAGGACAGTAGCTTTTTTAGGATTACATTGCACACATGTACCAGAAATATAACATGGAGTGACTCTCACCTGGTGTCCAAAAGAGCAACTCATCCTGGCAGAAGTAAAGAAGTAAAGTACTGCACTGTACTGTAGGGAGGCGCTACTAGACAACCAATCAGTGCATGGACTTCAGTAATAGAAGTGTTTTACCAGTGAAATCTCCATGATGATTGGTTGGATTTTCCAGCAAAATGCTGCATACCCAGACTATCCGTGGCATTGTATGTTGAATCTGGTTTCAAGTTATAATGACCGAGGAAAGACTATTGCATGTGGAAACCATTGTAACCTGAGGCCACTGTAACTTGAGGGAGCACAGTACATTAATACACAATATGAAGAATTAGAACATTTAAAGGGAGCCTGTAAGCATATTTGAACCCCATGAATTACATTATGGGGCTCCAAGGTGAGGAGATGAGAGTTCCGAGGAGCTGCTTTTTATACTCACTGGGTCCCTTATTCCAGTGCTGTGCCCCCAGAAATTCTCATACACACACTGCATGACTCTTTTCAGAAGGCTGCTTGCACATGCTCTCTCACTGATCTTCATGGCAGACTGCACACACAAATCTGTCTGACAGGAGTCACACTGTGTGTGCATAATGATTTCTCAGGGCCACAGTGATGAATCGGAGGGATCCATTGAGTATGAAAAACAACTCCTTAAAACCCTTGTTCCCTCACCTTTGCGCTCTCTAACATAGTTTATCGGGCTTAAAAGTGCTAACAAGTTCTGAACCAGCCATTACACCATGGCCCACACCGGTCAAGAATATAGAAACATCCAAAATGGGAATTCTACACTGTTTCCCCAACATACTTAAACATTTATGGTGACTATGTAAACATCGTAGTACAAGTAGATATGCTGTTACCATATTTCAGAAGTGTAGCTCACTGTGTTACACTGTTTTGATGTAGAGTTATTCATTGTTTTGGAAATGGCATAGAACAGCCAGTTTGGCTGTTTCCATAATCCTGGTTACTGGTCACTGTGGAATGCAGTATTCCCATCTCAGCCAAGTTTGGCTAAATGGGAATACTACCACATGGGCCCCGCAAGTAACCAAATGTAGATGATCATGAAGTGATGGCATATCCTAGAAAAATGTAATCGCTTCAAATAATGAGAACATACCATGAGAAAGTTTATTTTTTAGGGAGCATGCAGCAGAATTTTGTATCTAAATTCTATAGATCCTGAAGCCAACCATATGCATGCTGATATGCAAATATGTGTGACCCATAATGTGGGAAAAACTCTAGAGTTAATAGAACCTAATTTATTCATTTCCATGCAAGTCAGTGGATTTTTCCTTCTTCCTTTAAATTAATTTGTTTATGGAACAAGTTTTGTTGATAGCTCAGAACTACAGAACCGGGGACAGCGCCAGAAGTCGCAGCTGAGCCTCACAGCTGAAGGCAGTTAATTTTTTTTAACACTATTTTAAATGGATTTTCAGGGAAGGACTTATGAAGCCCTTTCCTGAAATTCATTAACGGCTACTGGGGCTCAGTGGCGACTTCTGAAGCGCTCAGCCAATCACAGTCAGAGCTACCAGCAGGCGGGGATTTTAAACCCCTGGCTGCTGATAGCTCAGAACTACAGAGACGGGGACAGCGCCTGAAGTTGCAGTAGAGCCCCGGCAGCTGAAAGAAGGTGAGTATGTTTTTTTTTTGTTTTTTTACACTACTTTTATTGGATTTTCAGGGAAGGGCTTATGCTTAAAGCCCTTCCCTGAAATCCAATGACGGGGATGTCGGCAGCAGGATTCTCTACCGCAGGTGTCATGTGTGACAGCTGCGGTAGAGGATTGAAGAATTCCTCTGCTGAATCTGCCACAGATGTTGCAGATGTAGCAGCAGGGAATTATTTTAACTAGCAGGGGTGAAGGAAACAGCGGCAGAGAGGTAAGTATTATTAATGTTTTAATTTTTTTTACACTAAAATGTTTCTTTTTCAGGGAAGCTTATATGAAAAGCCCTTCCCTGAAAAAGAATGCAGGGGTGCAGGCAGAGCATTGTTTTTAATAAAGCTGCCGGCAGCAGCTGCGGCTCCATTGAAAACAATGCGTGCATTCCCAATGGTGCACGCATGTCCTATCTCTGCAGGCACACACCTGTAAAGCATGGACATGTGCACACACCATAGGGAATGCAATATTGCAAATACAAACGTGTTTTTGTGCGTGCGTATGCAAGCACAAAAATATGCTCGTGTGAAGCCACCCTAAAGGTTACTAATGATAGTTCAAGTTTTGAATATCAAACATTATATTCAGAAAAACTTAGATTATATAGAATTAATGAATACTAACATAAAGCTCAGTCAGTACAATAAAAAAGATCATTGAAGTAAATGTGATGGCAGATAATTCAAGTTACTTAGCAGCCAGATCTTCCAATCCTGTTTTATTTTTTTTTTATTAACAGTGCTTGCACTCATGCATTCAAACCAACAGTTTGTATTTGTTGACCTAATGATATTGGTTATAGAAGGAGTGGATTTGGTTCTCCAATATTGAGCAACATTTATCCTGATTACAGTAAGGATATGAAGGAGAGCATTGCGTAGATTACTGGGGAGTAGGTCTATATTAATGCCCAGTAAGGCCAAAGCAGGGCAAGGAAGAATTTGAATTCCATAGAGGTTTGAGATTAATTGGAAGACCTGATGCCAAGCATTTGAGATATAGGGACATTTCTACCACATATGTAATAAATCACTCTATTAAGAGCCACACTGCCAGCATGACTTAGAAAGAAAAGAAGATATTTTTTTTCAAAGGACTTGGGGTAAAATACCATCTATAAATTATTTCATTAGAAATTTCAAGGTGATTAGTGCATCCAGAAACAGAAGAAACAGAAGTAAAAGCAGGGCACCAATGGTCGCATGAGATCAAGATTTTTAGATCAGTTTCCAATCTCTTTTTGAATTCAGATAAGGAATCTAATAGGAACGGGTTCAGAATTTTGTAACCAGTAGAGAACCCTTTATTATTGCCTTGACAGGAAGACAGCCAGGCATCAAGTTTAGCGGGATTGCTAATCCTCGAATGGAAGGAAAAGATCTCAGTAGATGTCAAACTTGAAGATACTTATAAAAATCTGTTTTGGGGATCCGGAATTTAGAAGTCAGGATGAGTAAATGATTGGAAGCTCTCATTAATCCAAAATTGCTTAATTTTAGATATGTCTAGGGCTTTCCAATTTGAGAGATGGAGATTTTCAATTGTGACTTGCAAAACCTTTATCTTTGATTTGTATAGAAATTTTTTTTTTTTTTTTCTATGTAGATTTCTAACTTTTGTATGTGAAATGGTTAAACTGTTATATGCAGTCATATTTACTTTTATGATAGGTATCCTATGATTGGTTGGACACTGTCTAGTAACTTTGATCAGTTCTTAGCCATTATTGTTGGAACAGAGCGCCTTTAATTATTAATTACTTGACAAATTTCCCTTTTCCCAGTTGGAATTCTCAAGTTCCCGGATTTACCTTCTCAGACATGTTTATTCAGATATCAAATCTATTACCCTCAAATTACATCTATGGACTTGGTGAAACAGAACACCCTCAATATCGCATTGATTTGAACTCAAGCACCTGGGGATACTTTGCCAAAGATCAGCCCCCTGGAGTAAGTAAAAGAGCTAAACAATAACATCATAATCACACTGAGGCCTTAGTCACACGGGCGTTTTTTCGTGCGATTTGCGGATCACATGACGGATGCGCATCCGCAAATCGTGTGACCGGGGCCCAAAAATCGCCCGAAAATCTGCTCCTAGCCGCGTTTCATTAGAAACGAGCCGGAGCTGTCCAGCGCATTGCATTCAATGGAGCCGGCAATACAGCCGGCTCCATTGAATTCAATGGGCAAACATCATTCTTCTCTGCCACAGCTGTTACAGCTGTGGCAGAGAAGAATGATTTGGCCCCATTGAGCGCATATAGAGACAAGAACAGGAATCGCAGATCGCAGATAGGTGCGATCTGCGATTTCTGTTCTATTATTTATCGGACGAGCGCATAAAAGCGCTCATGTGTCCGATACCATTGCAAAGCAATGGTTTTAAAAAATCGCCAGACGCATGCGCATGCGCAAATCGCGCGAAAAAACGCCCGTCTGACTAAGGCCTAAGGTAGCCAATTTTTGCACAGTAATATGTTGTTTAAGCCATTAATTAAACCTTCTCATTTCCTTTCACATTGAGCATTCTGTCCTAATTTGCATTCATATCTCCATGCATGCATGGAAAAAATGTACAGTTTAAGGCCGCCTTCAGACGGCCGGGTCGGATCCGGCTGCGAGAATTCTCGCAGCCGGACCCGACCCGAGCGCCTGCAGGGAGCAGCGTGGAACTCACCTGCTCCCGCAGCTCCGGCTCTTTCATGTGCCGGCTGCCGGGTAGCCGGCGCATGCGCAGAGCGGAGCCGACGGACGGTGAGTGATGTTTCTGTGTGGGGCTTTGCGAGCCCAGCACAGAATTAGAACATGTCGCGGTTTGTTTTGCTGCGCGGAATTTTGCGCAGACAAACCACGGCCATCTGCAGGCGTCCAGGGGCGGAAATTCTGCGGGGAATCCCGCCGCGGAATTTCCGCCCGTCTGCAGGTGGCCTAAGTGGGGGATTTTCATTGAAACTTATTCTGTGTGAACAGTTGAAGAGACCCAGAAATGCAGTGGAAAGATACAGATGGAATATCTACAGCAGACATGAAAAGAGGTTGTACAGAGGGGTCCAAACTGAATTTTTACACCAGGGTCCATAAACTTTTAGCTACACACTTAAAGTGAGGCCATATGGCGACATGGTCACAGTATAGTCGAACACTGTATTGAGATTTTGTTTGGCATAGTTTCAAATTGATCAAATGGCTGCACAATTTTATACATACACAACGGCTTTACCTGCAAAATCATGCAGCCAATAATAATCAATATACAGACTATGCTGACATGCTGTTCAGCACAGTTTTCAGCCGTAACACAGCTTCCCTGAAACTACACTGCAGAGTCTTATCCTCAGATGTCCAGACCCAGACTCCATAATATAGGGAAAAAGAAATCTAAAAAAGTTACATTACATATATTCATTAATTGGTTGAGGGTGGGGGTGACAAACTTTTGCAAGAAAACCTATTTACACCCCTGAATATAAAGGTTAGTTATATAAGGTTACAGCAAATATTTGTCATACATAGATATTTATTGCTGATAACAGTGGAGGTGTTACTTGAATGCATCATTTCTAATACTTCCAGGTTTGCAGGCTGTGCCCTGTATTGATATTTAATGTCAGGTTTGCACAATATTTTTAGACTCATGGCTTTACTTGAATGAGAGTATGACATTTTCAAATAAGCTTGAAACAATGTTTGTACTATGGTCAAACTATGGATATGTTTGACCACAGTACAACCATCTTGGTACAACCCTGTCCCCATTGAGTAACCTAACAAATCATATACTCACCCTTCTTTGCTCCCACTGTATTCTGTGGTGCTCTGTTTCCCCTAACAGCCTTTATTTACAGCTGCAGACCCTCATCAATTGCTATTACCTTGTCACTTTCATAGTATAGCGCCAACTTATTCCATAGGACTTTCAAGCACTTTATTTATTACCCCCACCAAGCTGGGTACTCATTTTACCAACCTTTGGAAGGATGGGAGGCTGAGTTGACCTTGAGCCGGCTACCTTAACCATTGGAGGATTGAACTCCTAACCTTCAGGTCGTGAGCAAGAACTTAAGTCTGCATTTCTGCTGCCTTAGCACTCTGCATCACAAGCCTGTGTATAGGTGCTTTCAATGTCGCTAAAATGAGTGGAATTTTTTGCAGTGGTGGGGAGGGCACCATTTCACACTTCGCCTTAGGCAACATAAAGGCTTGGTGCACCTCTGAATGCATGACTAGACCTTTATTGTGTTGATACTGCTTACAGTTCTTAACCATAACCCTTTCCAATCCACTGTCTGATGTCTGAAGACATTCTGATTGAAGACTGTACAGCTCCGATGTCGGAAGACGTCTGGCAGGGTATTATTACTGTATATTACTGGCCGCTCTGTTGTCGGGGGGCCTCTCCAGCATGTCCCATACTGCAGTACTAGCTCTAACCAACAGATGGCACCATTGTATAATGGCAAAAAGAGAAAAACCCCAAGGAAACCCTGAATCCAAAATTGGATTGCAAAGGGTTAATACTAAAGTATACATATTTTAATGGAAGCAGAAATGTTATTTGGAAGATATCCACAGCACATTTGTATCAGTGTTCTAAAAAGGCACAATATAATGTGTGAATGTGTCCTAGTAAATCTCTTTTGTCATAGGGGAGCTGATAACACCAGGATAAGTCTATAACATCTATTTTTGTATCTACAAATCAATACGGCTGCAAGCTGATAGCGATGGTCAGATTTAAGCTTTCAAATCATGCAGCAAATCATTTTAATAGCATCTGCTCTCTATCATAATCTGGCCTCTAATGGAATTAAAACAAAATGCCATTACAGTTCCCAGCAATTGTTACCACAATCTAGGTAATAATTTACAATGTGACATTTATAAAATATTTCATATCTTTTGCTGAATATGATTCATGTGCAGAGCCAGAAAATACAGAATAAAAGAATGCTTTATTCTCAAATCACATAAAGGCTTTACCTGGTTGTCGAAGGTGTTATTCCACCTATAATTAGGCAAGAAAGGACGTCAATGACTCTAGGATTGCTATAGATTCCACAATTTTTATGCGCAACCTGATATGGATGTGATACTACATGCTGTTCATGTTTCTTCTCTATAGTATAAAGAAAATGGATATGGAGTGCATCCATTCTATATGGGCCTGGAAAATGATGGTAACGCTCACGGAGTCTTCCTGCTGAACAGCAATGCAATGGGTAAGTTCCATGCCTTATAAGTAGTACTTGTCTTTACTTTGATGCTGTTCTTAATGTACTTGCTATGCTGCTTTTATGCTACATTTGAGAGATTTCCTTTCCTGTGTGTTATTTTTCATCAAAAGTGGAAATTGATCCTAGTACAAAGGAGAATGGAATCATCCTCAAGCAAAGACAGTTTACCCTTTTATTTGTATCATTGTTCCATTCCAACTTTTGATGAAAAAAGAGCCGATTTCTGAAATCTAGTGTGAAGGCAGCCTAAAGGTTGCAGCTATAGATCAAATAGTCTTAATCATTTCATTCAAAGGTGTTTTAGATGTTATTGAGCAGCTTTTGGAATTTTTGCAGAGATGTTTCCTTCCTTAACTTGTTTCTAAATCCAAAATAAAAGCGCTGCAGAATAAGTTGACGCTATACAAATAAAGATTATTATTATTATTTATTATTATAAAATATTCTAAGATGCATGGCATGAGATGTTATACAAGTATGTAAAAAAAATATATGGTTCCGAAGGGAGTCTCTACGAATTCCTTGTGTCATAGTCTCCTAATGTAAAAAAAAAATGTATACTGTATATGTTTTTTTAATGGATGGCTGTAATTGAATCCTCTGATGGATGACATCTATCATACATACATCATAGACTGTCATGTTACAATGTATATATTAAGGTCTGTCTATGCTATTGACACTTGCTACATCTGTAGAGAGCCTTGAGGAACTTTTATACGAGCTAAATATTTCCAAAAAAACAGATTTAAAGATGCACCCAAAGGCTCATTTTATTCTGCTGCTGTGAATTTCTACTCCATAACCCGCATGTATATGTGTAGTTTTTGCTATAGAATTTTCAGCTCTTTAGGTGCTCATTCCAGAAAGGAGCCTTAGAGGAAAGGCTCCCTGAGAAAAAGTATGCAAAGTATGCAATGTAGTACGAAGAAAACAGTCTCTCTTGATTACCTTAAGTAGCTATCCTATAAGGCGTTGGCCAATCCTATGTTATTGATACTTGACTTGGGATATTATTAGAGATGAGCGAGCACCAAAATGCTTGAGTGCTCGTTACTCGAGTCGAACTTTCAGTGATGCTCGAGAGTTCGTTTCGAGTAACGAACCCCATTGAAGTCAATGGGTGACTCGAGCATTTTTGTATATGGCTGGTGCTCCGCTAAGGTTTTCATTTGTGAAAATCTTAGCAAATCACCAAAGTCATGTAAAAAACACAGAAATGGATAGGGCAGGCGAGGAGCAACATGCAGGGCTGCATTTCGGGCTCCGAGGTCTCACTATTAAGCCACAATAGTGGCAAGAGTGAGACCCCCCCCTATTGAATGACAGCTGAGAGCTGCCCCTGATTGGTCCATGCGCTGAGCCAATCAGAGGCAGCACTCACTCACCCGTTCATTAATTCATAAATGGGTGAGTGAGAGCTGCCTCTGATTGGTGAGGGCTGTGACCAATCAGAGGCAGCTCATTCAGCAGGCGGGGATTTTAAATCCCGGGCTGCTGAATACTACTCATAGCAGCTCAGGAGAACTGCCGGCCGGCCGCCGCTGAACTATGCGGTAAGTATATATTTTTTTTACTTTTTACACATTTCTGGATGAATTTCAGGGAAGAGCTTATATTTTTAAGCCCTTCCCGAAAATTCATCCCGCACTCGCCGGCAGCCCATTGCTTTCAATGGAGCCGGCTCCATTGAATTCAATGGTCAGTGCTTGTTTAATCGAGTAACGAGCATCTCGAGCACCCTAATACTCGAACGAGCATCAAGCTTGGACGAGTATGCTCACTCATCTCTAGATATTATCCAAACTAGAGACATCCAGCTGTAGCTAGCACTGTTTTGGAGTTTGTGCTCCTTATCAGTACAGAGTCTAGTTCTGGTTGGCTAATTGAGAGGTTTCTGTAGCCACTCTTGGAAGTTACTCCTCTGCTAGTCGATTATACTATTTTCTCTGGTACAAACATCAGAAAGGAACAGAATGCTCGAATGCAGCTGTTATTGGTCTTTGAACAGTGAAAGCCTATGGTTCTGTCCCAGCATTACATCTAAATCCTTTTATTGTAGATACAGATGGACCCCCAGGACAAAACCCAAAGCATGAACACACTCTTAGAAATTTTTAGCACTGAGTACTGTATAATATCAAATCTATCAGGAATTCATTTCTCCATTTTCATAGGATGCACCCAGCTAATATGCATACACTGTGACCGTGCAAGCACACCTAGTAAAGCAACTAATGCAGATCAGTTGAATGAGAAGTATGCTGCTTTACCAACAGTAATCTGGAGACACATATAATGCCCACAACATAAAGATAATACAAGCAGAAACACATAGCAACAACACTCATACAGATTAAAAAACATAAATAAAACTGAATGACTCTTGTATATACTAACCACTTAAAGATAAAAGGTTTTTTTGCACATATTTTTTTTCCAATGATTTTAATGGGTTTTGTAATAAACAAAGAATAAAAAAAATGTACCGTGACATAGATATTTTAAACATGCAATGCGTTGTTGTACATATTGTCATCAAAGCATGTGGGCCCACCTGCCACATCCAGGTGACCATGCTTTTGGAGCGGTCCTAACACTTACAGATACCTCTCTTTTGGGCCTGAGCCTCCAATTTGTTCAGGGTAGTAAGATACAAGGCTATAATGTCTAATTAAAATGACTTGGAAAGGATGGCTTTCCCACCCTTAGCAGACATCAAATGAATCCCAGGAAAGAAGGATGCCAAGCTATATAATGTAATAAAAAGCCTTAGGGCAGATGGGTAAAAGGAGTGCACGACAAATGCAAATGCAATGAAAAACACACAATGTCAGCACATATAAGTAAGCAAATGTGCAGTCATGGTGTACATGCACCTGTGCATGTAATATATTTTTTGGGTGTGATGGTTTTGTTTTTTTTGTTATAGCATAAAAATAGCTACACATAGCAGGTTAGGTAAATACATATGATATCAGGAGAGGCAGATATTGTGTACACACTGACTGCTTATCTGAGAGTTGTGTGAGTGCAGGGAAACTGAGCCTATGAAAACAGCCCCTCCTACCACAGCTAAGTAATTGCCCTATTGTCCTAATTGGTAAGGAAGCTAAATGCATTACGACAATCAGTGAATTGCAGAAGGGCTGCACTTCAGTTTTGATTCAGGGCTCAGTCACACTGGCGCATTGGCACCTGTACACAGGCGCCGATGCGCCTGTGTGACTGAGCCCTTTACTGCAGGAGGAAGACGGCCGTACCTCAAGACGGACGTCTCTCTGAAGCCGGTCACATGTTCTTTCTCCCGACGCTGCAGAGAGACGTCCGTCTTGAGGTACGGCCGTCATCCTCCTGCAGAAACACGTGTGACTGAGCCCTCACAGTGGTAAAAAAAAAGAAAAAATTAAAATACTGAATATTCCAAAATTGACAGGACACACATAGGCCATTAAATGAGTTGTCTGAAAATTTACGGTAGGTATGCTTTAAATACTACATCCATGTGCATTATCAGATTAGTGTAATACTGCTACAGTAATAGTCCCTATAAGAATGTTTTTTGTGCTAATATATATGTTAATCATTACTATGATTTCATTGCAGATATAACAGTGCAGCCAACCCCAGCTTTAACTTATCGCACAATAGGTGGCATTTTAGACTTTTTTATCATACTGGGCCCAACACCAGAGATGGTTGTTCAACAGTACACTAAAGTAAGTACAATAATTATATTTTATTGGAATTCCTAAAAGTGGCAATGTTCTAATATTGCTATTCTAAACTTCAGCTTATAGGACGACCTGTTATGCCAGCTTATTGGGCTCTTGGATTCCAGTTGTGCCGCTATGGGTATACAAATGACAGTGAAATCGAACAACTGTACAATGGCATGGTAGCAGCTCAAATTCCATATGTAAGTTATATTATCTTGAAGCAATAAAAGTATTTAAGAGATGTGCATGTGGGTGTATTATAACTAATCAGAAATATCCCTCTCCAACATATTGATTAATTGGACTGGTAAAGTGCAACCATTGCATTGAAGCTCCTTATATTTCTATTAAAACATTTCATTGGAAATTTATTTCAATTTGCCTCTGCTGGGATCTAAAAAAACAGTTATCTCCTCGGTGTGTTCTTCTTATATGTTTTTCATAAATGTATGTCTGGATGCTTTTTTAAAAGCACAGAGATGTATGTTAAAGTTTTAAAGTCAATATTAGTGAGTATATGCTTACTTGCATTTGCACAATATGTACATTTGATATAGGCAACAGACATGATGTGAATAAGGTATTATAAAAACGTTCACTTATTTAGTTACCTTTCTCAAATAGCTTAGTCTATACTACACAATTCTAATTTTCTTTCTAGCATGAGTACAATACAGTATTTTGTATTTACTAAATGAAGTATCTTGTACCTCCTTATTTACACACTAATTCACATTAAGTATCTAATTTCCTCTCGTAGGATGTACAGTATGCTGACATTGATTACATGGAGAGACAAATGGACTTCACTTTAGGACAAGAATTTCAAGGACTCCCTGCACTATTTCAGGGAATGCAAGCACAAGGAATGAAAATCATCCTTCTTTTGGTACGTCATAATCTATTTCCAATATGTTTATAATATGGATTGTGTGATAGTTGAACATTATGTTTTAGCTGCCACGGTGGTGGGATGCAACACAGGAAACAGAATACGATTCAGATGATTGAGTTGCAAAATTGTAAATTTTAATTCTGAAACATACTGTATAACTGAAGGAAAAAATGCAATATAAACAAATAATGCAGAAAAAGGTTACCATTATGTGGTAACACTGCAGACAATATAGATTGAACGCTCAGCACATAGAAGCAATAAACACAATTTGCTGCACATAGAAAACGAATAACAAAAATTCCTTCTATGACCTGTGGGTTAGCAGAGTCTCAATAGTAATGTCCAATAGACTTAGGCTTATTCCCGGAGAAAGTCACAATTGCTGTTTTCTGCTAAATGTTTGAGCTTCACAATTTTTGTGCCCCAACAGATAGTGTTTATCTTACTAAGTTGTCTGCTTAAGCCCTAAAAAGTAACTCTTAGTGTGCACACGGTTTCAGCTTTTAATGAGGCTGGCCTCACTTACGATGCAAAGTGGACATCCGCTCAAATGTCGCTCCTGGTTTCAGTCTTGTTGTCTAACATCTAGTAACATTCATTAATGGCTTCTGAGATCTTTCCATGGCATCTCTCCAGTTTCAAGGTTGACTTGTAATTAGCAATCATCAGTCCTCTCTATAGCAGCTACTTCTTCAGATTGAAATCACACTCCAATGCCTGCAGATCGTTGCACCCAACTGTCAGAGTCCTAGTATTTTCTCGCTGTAGCCCTACAGCATGTCAAAAGTCTGTACTGGCCTCCACTCTTACTTTACCGGTCACTGCTGATTTCTAAGCCGCTGTACCTCCTTAACTGTCGCTTTTGATATGGGTCCAGAATCTTCAGGATCTTTCTGGAGGGAGCAAGAGAGGATCCCTATTGATCCTTTTAGAGAGGACAGAGCTCTTTATAATCACACCTGCCCATAACCCAATCTGGGAGAAAGGAGCGGGGCCAAGTCCCAGCAGCCAAAGTGATTATAACAAGTAACGGGGAACCGCTGTAGAGTCGAGGTGCAAATGAAGCATTGCTTCCTCTCAACATAGTAGTAAACACTGACTTTGCATTATAGCATAGTGATGCCCTGCTTAGCACTCAGGATAGGTTCATACAGTGGAATCCGTAAGCCTACTTTCTAAAAGGGAATATGTTGTAAAAGAGCAACCTATTGTTTAAAACACCTATTATGGTGAGTGTAAAAAATTAGTGCTGTATTTCTTTAATCTTCTAAGGCCGCCTGCACACAGGCGGGCCGGACCCTGCATGCTCGGCTGGTGACCCCAGCTTACCGCTCCGCCGATATTCTCCTCTGCAAATGTGTTCACTTTGCATAAGTTGTCTTCTCGGAGCGCTCAGCTGGTATACAGCTGAGCGCTCCAAGCAGGGTATGCAGAACTGTCATATTCATACTGGAGTGCTGTCTTCTTCATACTCCGGCTGTGCTCTCCAAACGGGATACCAGCTGAAACAATAGTATCAGAGGTATCCTGCTGAGAACTCAGCGCACGGCACTGATAAGGCTCATTGTTCCCTTTCAGCTTGCTGAAAGACAATTATGAACGACTCATAAACAAAAACTGCACAATGTCCGTGCAGTTAGACCCAATGATTCTCACTTAAAAGACAGCTTTTGAGCGATTTTTGAGCAAGAATCATTGGGTGTAAATGGGCCTTTACCATCATGCATTACTTTGCATATTACTCATTAACTGCAAGGCCTGTTTACTTGGTCCACACTGGTCCAAGTAAAGGCTGCACCTAGCTATGATCGACAAATGTATTAATAGGCTCAAGCCTTTTAATACACTTGTCTCATCCAATGGAACTTCCATGCTCCAGATGAAAAATTACGCCAGCTCTGCACTGGGGGAGGTTTTTGCTATAGTCTAGCATAGCTTCTAGCATTGCGAATACGATGGACCAGTGGTGCCCTTTCTACAGCCAGACTTTGCCCACTTTTTAAAAAAGTGGTGGGATGCTGCATACATGTCTGAAAAGTCACAGTTTCAGTGCATGGGCTAAAATTGTGATCTTTTAATACTGGCATCCATGTTTTCATTTATAGGTCCTATTTATTTTATCGTAATGTATGGTTTTCAGACGAAATAGTACTGTACTTGTGCCATTCTCCGTGTGCCATATCTCTGAATATTATACACATGTGATGTTGTATTTGAAGGTGAATTGTATATTATTATAGTTGGGTTAACAGATGTCGTATATACACCACTAGAGCCACATATGAAAAAGAGGTTAGTATACCCAAAGGAAAGGAAAAACAGCCAGTGTAGCATACATTATATTCATCTTAAAATTTTTTGATAAATCTGCACATATGCAAAAAACATTAAATAAAACTTGTCTGTTTTGAATGGAGGTACAGTGTTTATTTGAACAAAACAAACTTTCACTTGACTCACATACAGTGTAGACATGTCATGTATTTTACCTGTTTTTGTAGGATCCAGCTATAGCAGGAAATGAGACTGCACCATACCCTGCTTTCACAAATGGAAAGAACCAGGATGTGTTTATAAAATGGGACGACAAAAGTGACATTGTGTGGGGCAAGGTGCGTAGGTCATTTTTACAGTAAAAAGAAAACCAAAACAGTTATATATAGATACTGTTATAATATTTCCTATGTAAATAATTTTTTTGATCTAAATTTTTTAAAATGTAACTGAAATGCTTTAATTTCATGTGAAAATGGTATAGTATGTAAAATGCTTCAGTTTTATTGTATGGTGCTGTGTCACAGGTAATGATCGCACTTTCTTTTATCAGGTCTGGCCAGATTTACCTGGTGTTGTAGTCAATGAGTCACTTGGATGGGATGAGCAAGTTCAAGTAAGTACCATAATCACAAATTGCACCTCGCTGTAGAAGTAGATTTTGAAATATTACTCGTCACTAGCCAGCTGTCATTTGGCATGTCTACCTATTAGGTCTGCAGTTATCTAGCCACATAAACAAGGTTCTCTCAGTTTCTATCAGTACAAAATAATAATAATGGTATGTTCAGATAGAGGAATCCAAGGTAGGCTCTTCAGTGTAGGTTCTGCCACTAAAAACAGCCGCAGAAATCTGCAGCTGAGTTATGCTGATTCAAGCATGGATTTAGCCCTTTTCAATGCACAATTCCACATGCGGAATGCCTGGTGCAGATTTAGCAAGCAAATCACATAGAATCTACATCAAGAAGAAACATTGCACTTTTTTCTTCCTCCCACAAATTTCAAATTCTATGGAAAAACTCATAGAATAGTAGAGTTGGAAGGGACCTCCAGGTACATCGGGTGCAACCCCCTGCTCAGTGCAGGATTACTAAATCATCCCAGACAGATATTTGTCCAGCCTTTGTTTGAAGACTTCCATTGAAGGACTTGATCTTTAAATCAGCTGAACTCCCAAAGCAAGATATAAGACAAAAATCGATGCATGGTGGAGCTTGCCACTAATTACTAAGAGCTTGAATGTGGTGCTGAGTGCACAACTAGCCCACATAATAAAGATATATGACTTACATGCATGAATGGGGATCTGCAAGTTTAAATATGCAGTAAACCCATATGCATGACTTAGAGTCTTGGAGCTAAAGTGGATCAAGCATACTGCATAAGCTGATTTACTGATCGATGGTACAAACAGTCAATATTATCGCATTGATTGTGGTACATTAAAAACTATGTCCTATATATACTTGAAAAGGATTCAATGAGGGTCCTAATTAGAGATGAGCGAACACGTTCGGCCCCGCCCCTTTTTCGCCCGAACACCGAACTTTGCGAACACTTCAGTGTTCGGGCGAAAAAGTTCGGGGGCCGCCGTGGCAGCGCGGGGGGGTGCGGCGGGGAGTGGGGGGGAGAGGGAGAGAGAGAGGGCTCCCCCCTGTTCCCCGCTACTGCCGCCCGCGCCGCCGCGCATCTCCCCGCCCCCCGGCGGCACCCGGACCTTTACGCGCGAACACTGCAGTGTTCGGCAAAGCCGGTGTCCGGGTGCGGATGTGTCCGTAACGGACATGTTCGCTCATCTCTAGTCCTAATATAAATATCTTCATACAGCTACGAGCATCTAGAGTGGCTAACACCACTCAAGATTATACTGTATAAAGTGTCCAGATTGAGAGTATATATAATTAATATCAGCACACACACATAATCATCGACTACAGTGTATCAAAAAAGGATGATTAATACAAGGTTTACACCATAAACCCTATCCTGTTATAATTATTATACTAATAGCGTGACGCCTTCCATTTGGAAAAACACAGTTACTGAACATCACGAGTACAATCTATACTCTCAACATAACCTGACATTACACAGTACGTGACAGCGTTTCTGTGATGTGCCACCAACTATCTTGATGCACATCTTGACTAATTATCTTTAAAAGGGACCCGTGATATACTCCTCTGAAAATCTCAAAATTAGCTATATTAAAAACATATAAATATTTTTGAAAGCATATGCAATGTATTCAAATGAGCTCACCCATATTGTTGTGAGACACATACAGAACAAGCATATTTTGGAAGAGGATATATAGTATCGTACCCTGTAAAGGTCCCTTTTTTGTTTTTTGAAATGCTTTAGGGCTCATGTCCACGGGCAAAATATGATTTAGGATCCGCAGCGGATCTCCCGCGCGCGGATCCGCACCCCATAGGGATGCATTGACAACCCGCGGGTAGATAAATACCCGCGGATTGTCAATAAAATGGATTTTAAAAAAAATGGAGCATGAAAAAATCTGGACCATGCTCCATTTTCGTGCGGGTCTCCCGCGGGGTCGGCTCCCGCGGGCTTCTATTGAAGCCTATGGAAGCCGTCCGGATCCGCGGGAGACCAAAAATAGGAATTTAAAAGAATTACTCACCCGGAGCGGGCGCTGAAGGTCTTCTCTTCCTCACGGCCGCATCTCCCTTGCTTCGGCTCGGCGGATGTGCCCGGCGCATGCGCGCGGCACGTCGACGACGTGCCGGCGACGTGCCGCCGGCGTCAGGAATTCATCCGCCGGCCGAAAATGAAGATCCGGCCGTGAGGAACAGCTGACCTTCCCCGCCCGCTACGGATAGGTAAATGCTTTTAAATTCTTCTTTTCAGCGCTCATGTCCGCGGGGCAGGAGGGACCCGCTGCAGATTCTACATGTAGAATCTGCAGCGGATCTGATTTTCCCCGTGGACATGAGGCCTTAATCCATTAATTTATTATTTGTAGTGTGTCTCTGACTATATAGTCCTTTTTAATACGTATTTAATAAAAGTTAATTTTTAGTCCTATTCGGTGAAACCTTCCATTGAAGGAGAACTCACCACCTCCCATGGTAAGCTGTTCCACTCATTGATCACCCTCACTCTACGTCATGTAGACTATAACACAGATTCTCAATTAAAGTAATGGGATACAGTTTGTTGTGGAGTTTGATGTGGAATCCACATTTGCATCATACCCTAGTAATACATGTTATTTTTATAGTGGCAAAATTCTATAAATTCTGCTACTATAGTTATAGTGTAGGATTGTGTAATCTAGATCAATGGAGAAGGGAGGTAAATAAAAAAAAATTAAATCTTATTATCTGTATAGCGCCAACTTATTCCGATGCACATTCAGGTATTAATTTATTGCCACCCCACCAAGCTAGCTACTCATTTACTGACCTCAGAAGGATGGAAAGCTGAGTCAACCTTGAGACGGCTACCTGAACAAAGTGGGGATTGAACTTGTAACCTTCAGGTTGTGAGCGAGAGCTTAGGACTGCATTTCTGCTGCCTTAATACTCTGTACCAGATGAGGCTCTTTAGTATATGCCATAATGCATGCTGTGAGGAGTAAGAGGGGTATTTGTAGCATGTATTAGTGAAAAGGAATGTCCATGGGGCTCTAGTTTAGAATATTTCTGAGCAACCATCCCCAAAGCTGGGGCTTCATGGTGACTTGGCTGCATGATTTAATATTGCAATGTGGGTCTGCTAGTGTCAGAACTAATAGCGAATGTGGACATGCTGAAATGAGGTAGCTTTGGATTTGTTCTGACTGTCATGGTAACTAATGGAGTGAAGCTCAGCCACATTGATTATCATTAGTTGCAATGTACCGTAGCAGAGTTACATTGCAATCTTAAATTATGCTACCACAAGTCACTGTGTATCACTAGCACAAATTTTAGAAGTCAGAATAAAAATCACAAAACTATTGCATCTTTTCAAGGTCCAGACACTCTATAACCTTGTCAAAATATATTCTTTGGGCTCAGTCAGACGAGTGTTTTTTTTTTGCGCACATAGCATTAGCAAAATGCAAGTGACCATGGCTCCATGCCCATTGCTTTCAATGGGGCCAGCACTACAGCTGCCAGCCCCATTGAAAGCAATGGGATGCAGGCAACCCCTGCAGGAATTTTCTGGGAAGGGCTTGAAATATAAGCTCTTCTCTGAAAATCATCCCTAGCTGGTGTAAAAAAGAAAACAATATATATATATATATATATATATATATATATATATATATATATATATATATATATATATATACTCACCTCTCCACCACTGTCGGCACTCTGGTGCATCTTGTCTGTGAAATCCTAGCAGTGTTCTGAAGCTCTTTCAGCACGCGGAGATTTAAAAATCTCCAACTCCTGAATGGACTGTGTCTGATTGGCTGAGTGCTCAGCCAATCACAGGCAGCACTCAGCCATTCATTAAATGACAGCTGAGCGCTGCCTGTGATTGGTCACAGCGCCTCTGATTGGCTGAGCACTGTGACCAATCACAGGCAGCGCTCAGCTGTCATTCAATGAATGGCTGAGCGCTGCCTGTGAGTAGCTAAGTGCTCAGCCAATCAGACACAGACCTTTCAAATCCCTGCCTGCTGAAAAAGCTTTAGAACACTGCCAGGATTGCACAGACAAGACACGCTGGAGCCCCTACAGCGGCAAAGAGGAGTATTTTTTTTTCTTTTTTACACCAGCTAGGAATAATTTTCAGGGAAGGTCTTATATTTCAAGCCTTTCCCCGAAAATCACTGCAGGAGTTGTCTGCATCCCATTGCTTTCAATGGGGCCGGCGGCTGAAGCGCTGGCCCATTGAAAGCAATAGGATGGCATTGCAGACTTTTGTTACAGCTGTGGCAGGGGGTTCCTTCATCCCTGCGGGAAATCTTTCCACACAGCACGGACCTTTCCGGCGTACAAATGTCGTATTTTTTGCAGGTGCGAGTATTTTGCGCCAGTAAAAGAAAGACATGTGAACACACCATTGGAAACCAATGGTTTTATCAGACATACATTTTTTGCACACATAGGTGCTTGCAAAAAAACGCATGTCTGACTTTCCCCTTTAAGTGTAAAATTGAACCCTCAGTTTAATTAAATATGTATGTCTCCCAGAATTTTATATTGTGACACCCACCATAGATATTGATTAACTAATGATGTTTAAAATTTAAACAGCATCAATTTAGTCAAAACGGCCTGAAGATACACTAAATTGATCACACTGTTTGATGGATCTGGTGCATCTGATAGACTTAAAGCCACTTTTCTATTGCTTATACCATGTCTTGTGGCTTACTTATGACATTGCAAAGGATATTCCTAGAAACCCCAAATAATATGTTGCTAGGGCTTCAAATTAGTAGTGAAGTTTAAGCAGGCCTACAAATCAGAATCAGTGACACACAGACAATTTTTTGTATTCCAAGGAATTCTAAAGCTTATTCTAAAAACATAGACCTTTATGCAGAAAGAAAGGGGGTGACTTTATGCCAAAGCTGTATACAAGTTGTTTTGAGAAATATCGAGGCGACAAATGATAACAGGCATCGCTGCATAACACGTGCAAAGTCTCAACATATAGCAAGTGTAGTATGAGAAACAAACATTTGATTGAAAAACAGACAAACAATACATTTTCTCACTAAACTTAAGACTAGAGATGATCGAGTACCAAAATGCTCGGGTGCTCGTTATTCGAGTCGAGCTTTTCGTAATATTCAAGAGCTCTATTCGAGTAACAAACCCCATTGAAGTCAATGGGAGACTCGAGCATTTTTGTATTGGACCTGCTGGGTGCCGAGCTTTTTTTCTTTCCTCTCTCTCCTCTCTCTGTGGACGTGTGCACGCTGGCACGTCACAGCAGGAAGTGGTAATGCGGGGAGTGGTCGAACACGGCGTGGTACTCGCTTGAGTAATGAGCACCATTGAGTATGCTAATACTCGAAAGAGCATCAGGCTCGGATGAGCATGTTCGCTCAACTCTACTTAAGACATAACAATTACATGTTTAATGACTATCGCTGCACTAGTGTTGCTGGCTGCACGACTACTAAAGTCATATCTCAATCTGTAAAAGAATTGGGCTAAAGAGTATGAGATGCTTAAAGGAGACACTAGCTAGTTTGCAAAAAGAATTTAACTGAATCTTATAAGATGGCTGATTGGAGACAAGATGAAGAGTTAAAACCAGAACCTGTATTTTGCTCCAAAATTGTGGCACACATCATAAATAAATCTGGAGCATTTTAGGACTTCACAAACCCTAGTGGCCAGCACTTTCCAGTGATTTTTCAACACAAAATGTAATTTTAAATAAAAAGAAAGTGCTTTTTGATTTTGTCACATTGGCTATAATACTACTACAAGTTGCCTCAAAATACAGTGGCATTTTAAAAATGCAACAAATTTGTCAGCATTGTGCAACATTTTGATAAAGTTGTTGCAACTAAAGGCAACATTGCTTACAGCAAAACTAGCTTCACAAAATGATGAAATCCACCCCTCCCCCATGCACATCAGAATTCTGATGCATTTGGAATAGTAAATGTGTCTCACTGTATATTACTGATTTTCATTATGTATAAAAATATCAAATCAATCAAATTCAAGAGGCTCATCTTATGAATTAATGTTATTCATATTTATAGTTAAACACGTGTTATTTTAGAAGCATGAAGAAGCTCTAATTTGTTATGCACTAAATTGATTACCAAAAGTAAGTTTTGAAAGCTACTAAATTGAATGAATTCAATGAATGGCTGAGCGCTGCCTGTGATTAGAGCTGTGACCAATAACAGGCAGCGCTCAGCTGTCATTCAATGCTGCTTCCGCCACCCCCCCCCCCCAAAAAAATGGGCGAAAGTGCACATTTTTTCTTAGCGCTATGAGAGTTAAGTGAACACATCACAAATGAGAATGAAACTATTGAAAATCATTGGTTTCATAATCATGATTTTTCACTCACTCTCGCATAGCAGAAAAATCTATCGCCGGTGGTTATGAGCCCTGACGGTGCATGTTGTGACCAAATTCCACTAATGTGAAAGTGCCCTAAGGCCTCAGTCACACGGGCGCATCGGCACCCGTACACCGGCGCCGATGCGCCCGTGTGACTGCAGGAAAGAGACGTCTGTACCTAAAGATAGCCGTCTCTCTGCAGCGCCGGAGGAAAGAACACATGACCGGCAATGAAGCCGGTCACATGTTCTTTCCTCCAGCGCTGCAGAGAGACGGCCGTCTGCAGGTACGGCCGTCTGCTGGTGTCAGTCACACGGGCGCATCGGCGCCGGTGTACAGGTGCCGATGCGCCCGTGTGACTGAGGCCTTAGGCTGCTTTTATACACAGATTATCGTCAATTCAATCAAATCAAGTCAAGGTGCCGACTGAAATTAACATAGCTCTGCCTGCATTTTGCAGCGGAATGACTTCATGTAATAGAAGCATATGAGATGCCAGCAGATAAGACTTGTAAATCATGACATATGTGTTATTGTAATTAAGGCATCTATTGAAGTATTAATGTGACATACCTGTATAAATGTTTGTATTTAGCTGTACAGAGCTTACACAGCATTTCCAGATTTTTTCAAGAATGTCACAGTAGAATGGTGGAAGCAGGAAGTCAAAGATTTCTATGAGAAGTTCATTAAAATTGATGGTCTGTGGATTGTAAGTATGGCCTTTACTGGATTTAAAAGACGATGTTTCATAATGCATAATCTGAATGTCTATGACCCTCCTATGTCTTTAAATCTAAGTAGATTTAACATTTTGTAAAGATCAATTCTTTGCACATGATTAAAGGTATTTGAAGCTCAGTTTTTTTATTTCCAGATTCCCTGCAGATATAGACACTGCATATTGTGAAATATAGGACAGTATACATTTAGCTCCACCTAGTGACAGCTGCAGGCGGGCATCATTTTATCTATGTTTATGCAGAGTATTTCATGTTCTGTTCCATAACGGATCTCTGACCACTAGAAGGATACATTGAGAAAATATACAACACATCATTTTCAATTTAAAGCAGCACAATGATAAAAACGTGACAATCCCTTTAATATGTTGAGTTTTTTGTTTAAATATACAGCCATTTCATTTATTTTTACTGTATTGCAACTCTACTTAATAATTTTCAAATTAGACATGCTAGAATTGATTTTATTAAAAATATTTCAGTAAATCAAAGTGATTTACATTATGGTCAAACAATTTATGGTTAAAGCAAGTTTTGAATGACTTGTTAATATTTCTACTTTGCTTAATCTACAGTATAACCTAAAACTTTCAGAAAGAAACACATTTACATTTACAGATGTGTCTGACGTTCATTTTTCTTGTAATAATAATACTGAGAAGCAACAAAAAAAATGCCCAAATATGAAGATTTGAAGGTTGAAATGCAGTGTCTCTGGCACAAGCCAACATCGGGGATCCCAGTGATAATCGGCTCACTGGTCGTTGTGCTTAAAGATCTTGAACGGCATATGAAGCCACTCAATGTCGACAAAATTATCATTTGTCAGCCTGCACTGCTGGGCTCAAGGTCTTATTACATACATACATAACATCACCCTAGATGCCCAGGTGGATCCCTATGAAGGCGACCTACCAAGCTGTGATCTTACGCCTGTGCGGGGCTGTTCTATTATATCTAATGACAATGATATGAATTATTTTGATGGTAATAACAGTAGTAATCTTTATTTAGTAAGCTCCAGCATATTCCGCATCACTTCACAAATCAGAGAGCAGATGTAGAGACACAGACGTTACATACAGTATTTAAAAAAATTATTGTTCTATGTAACTACAGCCAACGATGAACAACAATTCCCTCACTTATTGTTCATTTTTTGCAAGCATGAAATTCATTGGCTCGTTCGCTAATCACTCATCTTAAACACCGGTTGCTCATTAGTTCTAAATCACTGGGACGGTGAACTGAGAGATTGAATGATCTTGTTAAAAAATTTAAGATTTAGCTTTTTGTTTAAATAGAGTCTGATTAAGGCTGGCTTCACACAAGCACATGTGTATTTGCATGCACATGACAAACGCGTTTTTGTGACACAAACATTGCTTTTTTGCACATGCATTGGAGTATTTTACTGTACTTTTTCCGTGCGCCAGTCTTGCACAAGTGCGCTTGCAAAAAAAATACACACTGATGTTCTCAGCCATTGAAATGGCTAATTAGTCTAATGAGTTCAAGATGTGTTCTTTTTCGTGCGCAATTACACAGTGTTTCACACATCTCCTAGCGTATTGCTCTCACATTTGTGCATTCCCATTGACTTCTATGGGGAAATGGTGCGCAAATGCACAAACAAATAAAACATGCTCCCATTGATTTTAATAGACAATTAAGTTCAAGTAATATGTGCTATTTTTTGGTTAACCCTTTCTAATCCACTGTCTGACGTCTGAAGACATTATGATTTAGGGCTGTACAGCTCCGATGTTGGATGATGTCCGTCGGCGTTCTCTTACTGTACATTGTCAGCCTCTCTGCTGACGGAGCCTATCCAATGTGTTACCTCATGCAGTACTGGCTTTAGCCAGCAGTTAGCACTGTTGTATAATGGCAGAAAAAGAGGAAGCCCCCTAGAAAAACAGGATACAAATTGGATTGGAAAGGGTTAATATGCATGTAAATAGAACATGCTGCGTATTTTTTTGCATGAATGAAATATGCACGCATAATACACATTGCAAATATGCCGTGTGAATAAGCCTTTAATCTGAGTTCATTACCAGAACAGTGAAAGCAAGAAGAGTGGTAAACAGGGATGAAGGAGGAGATATATGGAGGTACTGCACTGTGCAGAGCTTTATGGATGAGGGGGATAAGTTTACATTGTATTGTAAAGTGGGCTAGCAAGTAGTTCAGTGACTTACAGAGTGAAGAAGCATCTCACACCACTCATCTTGGTCAGGTTTACAGACAAGAAGGACGCATCAACAGTAAGCACATTTTAAGCGAGCCTGGTATAAACATATATCTCTCCTAAGATAAACAGTAAAAACAGTATGAGGGCAGAGTTTTTTTCCTCTGTTCATATTCTATGTATATTTGTATTTAGACTGTCCATTTATTTTTAGGATATGAATGAACCTTCAAGCTTTGTGCATGGATCTGTCAATGGGTGCAGAAATCGGACTCTGAACTGGCCTCCCTACATGCCAGGTATGGGATTTAATGTCTTATGTTAAAACTACTTTTTCCACCAGCAATTGAAGGCCAAAACTTTGCCTTATTACAACTTTGTACAACCGCTTTGACGTTTTACAAAGGTGCAATAAGGCTTCTACGGAGCCCTATTATGCCTTTATTTATTTCAAACAAAACCAACGCATGCGTATGCAAATTTTTAGTGTACATTTTCTACTTTAAATTAACCCACAGATAAAAATGACTTGTGGGCAAGTCTGGGAAATGTGATGGCCATAACCCTTTGCTCACATTGCTCACAGCTCGCTGCTCTGTAAATAGTCAGTCACGGGAGTTGTGACATGTTGCCCTATCTTGTTGAAGAAGGTAATTTGTTCTTTCTTCTGGTGTTGGTTGGCCATAAAACTGTTGAAACATGTAAAGATAAACTGATATATTCACAGATTTTAAGAAAATTGGGCCCTCTATTCATGTCCATTTTTGCTTGTGCAGTCGCATTTCATGAGTCAGGTGAGGATTTTCAGTAGACCAGCACCTCATACTTTGTAAATTCACACAACCTGTTAATAAAACCACACTTTGTCCATCATAAAGTACTGCTGTGGGCCTAAAAGTCCTCTAGCAATCACAGTCAGCAATCAAATATAGTAATTTACACGTTTAACTTTGTGGAGCTCTTTCAGTTCCTACACACATATTATTCAGTATGGTTTCAGGTTCAAAGATGTCAGCAATCACTGATATGTCGTGCGCGATAAACCAACTTGGGGCTTACTTTGTGTTGATTTTCAAGGGCTGTTGAAGGTCATGGACAACATCAGATGCCTGGACCGATAGAGGCCTCAGTTTGTTCATGTTTAAAGCAGACACAGTGTGGCCCTATTTCTGAACCAGGTTCCGAATACAACGCTTAGCAACTGATTCTATACTAGAGATGAGCGAGCACCAAAATGCTCGGGTACTCATTACTCGATCCGAACTTTTTGTAATGCTCGAGAGCTCGTTTCAAGTAACAAACCCCATTGAGTCAATGGGAAACTCGAGCATTTTTCAAAGTGACCCATGCTCTGCATGGGGGGGTGTGTGATTCACCTGAAAACATCAAAAAAGTGATGGAAACACCACAGAAATTGATAGGGAACAGCAGGGGCAGCATGCATGGATGCATCTGAGGCTCCCAGGTCGCACTATTAAGCCAAATTGTGGACAAGAGCCTGGTGGTCACCCCCCTAACAATTTAGTTGGGCCAGACCATAATCAGCAAGGCACACGCACTGGCACATCTTAGCTAAGCACCACTCTAGATGGAACGAAGGCCAATCACCACCTGCGGGTGACACCACTGCCTCTTCTCCTGTGTTACATGCTAGCATTGCTGTCCAATCTCCCCCAGGACGCAGGACTGAGCCTGCGTCCACAGCGTACTGAAATTTTTCCCAGCACAGCGTCCAGCTATCCCCATGCCAGACAGGATAAGGCGCACCCCATCGCCTACTCTATAGTCCACAGTGTACTGAAATTTTTCCCAGCGCAGTGTCCAGCTGTCCCCATCCCAGACCAGGTAAGGCACACCCCTTCGCCTACTCAGTAGTCTACAGTGTACTGAAATTTTTCCCAGCGCAGCGTCCAGCTGTCCTCATGCCACACAGTCGCTTGATAGCCACACCACCCTCATATCTATTTATAAGTGCGTATTGGATGAGGAGGAACAGGAGACACACACTGCAGAGGGTTGGCATGGCCTGGCAGCGACCCTCTTTGAAATTGTGGGCGATAGCCCACAATGCTGATGAGAATTGCTGATAAATTAACGTATGATCATAATTCCAATCCCATGCCACCTCTGTCACAAAGTTATATTAGCCACAAACGTGGGCATAAAGGGGACTCAGATGCCAGTACTTCTACACATCTCTACAATTCAACAACCCATTCTAAAACAAAAGATTTTTTTACTCAAAGTCCAGGTGAACCCCTGAGAGATTTGTTTACCAAGAGTATAGGTGAACCCTTGAAAGATTTGTTTATTAAGAGTGTAGTTGAACCCCTGAAAGATTTGTTTACCAAGAGTGCAGGTGAAAACTCTGAAAGATTTGCTTACCAAGAGTGTAGGTGAACCCCTAAAAGGATTTGTTTACCAAGAGTTTAGGTGCACCCTTGAAAGATTTGTTTACCAAGAGTGCAGGTAAAAACCTGAAAGATTTTTTGAGCGACTGCTTATACTTGCTTAATGGGATTCAGGTGGCGGTCCACCAACAGGCAAGCTACTGCCTGTCCCAGCCCCTGCCTCTCTCCGAGGGGCTTGTTAAAGAGTGCCCCAGGAAAAGATAGCATGAACTGTAAGGAAATTAGAGGCCAAAGATGGACACCGGGTTCGGATAAGTTTCCGTATGTGTGGGCGCCTTTTAAGATTGTGCTTCATAGCTGACAAATCGCAGACAAATTAATGTATGATTGTAAGTGCCATCCCATGCCACCTTCGTCGCAGCATTTCAGTAGCCACAAACGCCAGCATAGGGGAGACTCAGAGGCCTGTACTTCTACATTTTTAATGAAGAAAACAACCCATTTTAAAAAGAAGACATTTTTTTTAACCAAGATTACAGATGAGAACCTGAAAGATTTTTTGAGTGACAGAGAAGCTGAAAGATTTTTTGAGCGACAGTGCAGGATATTTGTTTACCAAGAGTATAGGTGAGCCCCTGAAAGATTTGTTTATCAAGAGCATAGGCAAACCCCTGAAACATTTGTGTACCAAGAGCATAGGTGAACTCCTGAAAGATTTGTTTACCCAGAGTTCAGGTAAACCCCTGAATATTTCTTAACATAGAGCTCATACTTGCTTAATTGGATCCAGGTGGCGGTCCACTGACTGGCAAGCTACTAGGTGTCCCAGTCCTTCCTCTCCCTGAGGGGCTTTTTAACCTGTGCCCTAGGGAAAGACAGCATGTACTATGAAGAAATTAGAGTGGCCAAACCAGGATAATTCATTATGTCTTGGTGTCAGATAGCTGGACACTGCGCTGGGATACATTTGTGTACTCTGTGGGTGTATGAAGCTGGAACCAGCATGTTTGCTGTACTCTAGTGGTGAACCTCTTCAAAATTGGGGGCAAAAACCTGGAGGAGGCCCTCAGAAAAAATTTTTTGACAGAGCCTGGAGGCAGCTCTCCGAAAAAAATAGTTTTTACAGAGCCTTTTGGCCCTCTGAAGAATTGGCTGTTCAGCGTGCAGACATGCTGGTTTAGGAGGAGGAGAAGGAGGAAGATTAGAGAAGGATAGACCAAGCTAATTTAATGTTAAGCTGCTTTCAACTGGTGGGGAAGAGAAATCTGGGGAAATCCTGGCTTTGTTCATCTTAAAAAGTGTAAGCCTGTCGGCGCTGTCAGTTGACAGGTGGGCACTAAACATCCTCTCTGATAACACGCTAGCAGCAGGGCAGGCCAGCACCTCCAAGGCGTACAGCGCAAGTTCGTGCCACGTGTCCAACTTTGAAACCCAATAGTTGTATGGAGCAGAGGGATCATGGAGGACGTTGGTATGGTCGGCTATGTACTCCCTCACCATCTTTTTACACTGTTCCCTCCTACTCAGCCTAGACTGGAGAGTGGTGACACAGACTGACTGGGGTACCATAAAACTGGCAAAGGCCTTGGAGAGTGTTCCCCTGCCTGCACTGGATATGCTACCTGTTCCCCTCC
Organism: Eleutherodactylus coqui; assembly: GCF_035609145.1. NCBI lineage: Eukaryota > Metazoa > Chordata > Amphibia > Anura > Eleutherodactylidae > Eleutherodactylus > Eleutherodactylus coqui. The sequence continues at coordinate 133,448,731 of NC_089837.1, read as the reverse complement.
TCTCCCCTGCTAATTGGCCCACTGAACTACGTCCTCTACCACTAGCATTGTCAGATGAGAAGTTTAGTATCAGCTTTTCCACTAGGGCCTTGTGGTATTTCATCACTCTCGTACTCCTTTCCTCTTCGGAATGAGAGTGGAAAGGTTCTCCTTAAATCATGGGTCTAGAAGGGTGAACAACCCAGTAATCCATGTTGGCCAGAATGCATCTAACGCGAAGGTCACGGGAAAGGCAACTTAACAAGAAGTCAGCCATGTCTGCAGTGTCCCAGTATGCAACACATCGCTGTCCTCACTAGGAGGATGACTCTCAGTCTCCTCCTTCTCCTCCTCTTCAGGCCATAAACTCTGAACAGATGTGAAGGAAGTAGCATGGGTCCCCTTTGCAGTGTGGGCAGCAATCTTTCCCCCCTTCTCTTCCTCCTCCAAAACGCGCTGAGAAACAAACATGAGGGTGATCTGACTATCAAGCGATGATTTGTCATCCCCCATCTCCTGTTCTATGCGCAAAGTGTTGACCTTAATGTTTAGCAGCGATCTTCTCAGCAGGCAAAGCAGCGGGATGTTTACACTGATAATTGTGGCATCGCCGCTCACAATGTGTTTTGACTCCTCAAAGTTTCCTAACGCCTGACAGATGTCAGACATCCATGCCCACTCCTCTGTGAAGAAGTGCGGAGGCTGACTACCACTCCAATGGGCATGTTGCAGCTGGTATGTAACAATGGTTCTATGCTGCTCTTAAACCCTGGCCAACATGTGCAAAGTTAAATTCCAGTGCATGGGCCCGTTGCACAACAGTCGGCGAACTGGCAGCACACGCGACGCACCTTGCTGAGCAGCTTAGACAAATTGGAGTAGTTTTTAAGAAAGCGCTGAACCACCAGATTGAACATGTGGGCTAGCATTGCACGTGTGTCAGTCTGCCAAGCTGCAGAGCTGCCACCAGGTTACGCCCATGGTCACACATGACCATGCTTGGTTGTAGGTTCAGCGGCGAAAGCCACAGATCTGTCTGCTCCGTCAAACCCTGTAACAGCTCTTGGGCAGTGTGCCTTTTGTCACCTAAGCTCAGGAGTTTCAGCATGACCTGTTGACACTTCCCCACAGCAGTGCTGCAGCGCCTTGAGCTACTGACTGAAGGCGACATGCTCACCGATGGTAATTGAGAGGTGGAGGAGGAGGAGAAGGGGGGTTGGAGGAGGTGGCATAATAAGCTGGAGAAACCATAACCGAAGTAGGACTCGCAATCCTCGGTGTGGGTAGCACGTGAGCGGACTCAGGGTCAGACTCGGTCCCAGCCTCCACCAGGTTAACCCAATGTGCCGTCAGGGAGATGTAGTGTCCCAGCCCGCCAGCACTTGTCCTCGTGTAGGTGGTTAAGTGGACCTTCCCAGTAACCGCATTGGTGAGGGCATGGTTGATATTCTGTGACACGTGTTGCTGTAGGGCAGGGATGGCATAGTGGGAAAAATAGTAGCGACTGGGGACCGAGTAGCGAGGGACGGCTACCGCCATGAGGTTGCGGAAAGTCTCCGTTTCTACCAGCCTATATGGCAGCATCTCCAGGCTCAACAGTTTGGAGATATGCACGTTTAGCGATTGTGCACTCGGGTGGGTGGCTGTATATTTGTTTGTGTTATGGACAGCTGAACGCTGCCCTGGGACACATTGGTGGAGGCAGTGGTGGACCATGCAGGTGAAAGGGTGGGTGCAGAGCGGGAAATGCTCGTGCCTGCATCCTCGGAGGGGGATTGCATCTCAGTGCCAGCATGTGACATAGGTGAAGAGGCAGTGGTGTGACCCGCAGGCGGTGAATGGCCTTCGTTCCCCCTCGTTGGGTGCTTAGCTATCAAATGCCTGCGCATGCTGGTGGTGGTCAGGCTGGTATTGGTAGCTCCCCTGCTAATCTTGATGCAGCACAGGTTGCACACCACTGTTCGTCGGTCGTCCGCGCTCTCATTAAAGAACCTCCAGACCTTCGAAACACCTAGCCCTCTGCACGAGAGCTTGTTGAAAGGAGGTATTTTACGTATGCTTTAAGCCAAAAATAGACAGTGTAAAATGTGTACAGTCTTGTTATATAGTGTGGATCGAGTGGACACACACTAAGGGTATTTTACGTACTCTTTAAGCCAAACATAGACAGTGTAAAATGTGTACAGTCTTGTTATATAGTGCGGATAGACGGGACACACACTAAGGGTATTTTGCATACACTTTAGCAAAAAATAGACAGTGTAAAATGTGTACAATCTTGTTATATTGTGTGGATCAACAGGACACACACTTGGGCCTATTATGCAAATGCTTTCAGCCAAAAACAAATAAAAGAAATGAAAAATGAGAAGTTTTGTTAGTTCCTATATAGTCTTTGCACACCAGTAGCAGTACACTGTATACACCCAGTAAAAGTATGCAGTATACAGCCGGGATGCTTGTGAATGCTTTGTGCGCACCACTGGTCCCAGGCAGCCAAACTGATGATGCACAAAAGTGGAGTTGTAGTCCTAAAAAGGACTGTTGGATTCTTTTGAAGATGGATCCCTGCCTAAATCCTCCTTCTAACCTACACTAACACTCTCCCTGATTCACATCAACTCTGTCCCTCAGCTAATCCAGCCTCCGTGTGAGGCGAGCATCAGGTGACCTTAGTTTTTATGATGCTAGGTTACCTGCTCCGACCATCCAATCACTGCTATAGACGTGCACAGAGTCGGCACGTCATAGCAGGAGGTGCCAAAGTCTTCCCTGCATGTTCATTGGTTAAAAAAGCCACTAAACATGTGGGGAGGAAAGGGTGAAATTTTCTCGAACACTGTGTGGTGCTCGCTCGAATAACGAGTACTTTTGAGTATGCTAATGCTCGAACGAGCATCAAGCTTGGACGAGCATGCTTGCTCATCTCTATTCTATACTTAAGTGCTTGTCGGTGAAGGCCTCATGCTTTTAGTTAATTGGTCCACTTCGCACATATACTTCTACTATAACTATCCGCTGTTGCAGGAAGAACACCATCTTTCTGATGCGATGTGTACAGAAAGAATAAATATCGGGGTAAAATAAAGTCAGACCACTAGACATGGGGCAAAATGACTTTGCCGACAAGGGGCTAAATACGGCCTCCTCCAAAGAGTACAGTGCCGGGATTGGAGGCCCTCCCTATATAGTGTATTAACATAGATAACTATGTCTTTATTTGGCCTAGCATACTATGCTACCACTAGAGATAATCAAAAGTTGAAGTAAATGGCTTGCCCATGGGGTTTGGCAAAAGGAGAACAGTTTTAAATTCATCATCATAGAATCAGCCAACCTGGAGTGTTATGTTAAATTAGAAAATAAATCTTCTATGAATCCATACAGCACCATTCTGGATAACATTTTCAGCACGGAGAGAGAAAGTTCAGGTAAACCAATGTGCCACGGCCTGGACAACCAGGTTTACAAAAGCAAATAAAGCTAAATGTTAAGGTTTAGTTTATCACCCAGGTCTATATTATCTATATATTTATTAAACAGGAAGGCTTCCGATAGAGGAGATGAACCATAGGCCTCATATTAAAAATAGCAACCATCTCTTAGCTACTAGACAACATTTTTTTTTTTTGGCCCGGGATGTTAAAGGGGTTGTCCTGCGAAAGCAAGTGGGGGTATACACTTCTGTATGGCCATATTAATGCACTTTGTAATGTACATTGTGCATTAATTATGAGCCATACAGAAGTTATCAAAAGTTATTCACTTACCTGCTCCGTTGCTGGCGTCCTCGTCTCCATGGTTGCCGTCTAATTTTCGCCGTCTAATGGCCAAATTAGACGCGCTTGCGCAGTCCGGGTCTTCTTATCTTCTCAATGGGGCTCCGTGTAGCTCCGTGTAGCTCCGCCCCGTCACGTTCCGATTCCAGCCAATCAGGAGGCTGGAATCGGCAATGGACCGCACAGAAGAGCTGCGGTCCACGGAGGGAGAAGATCCCGGCGGCTATCTTCAACCGGTAAGTAAGAAGTCACCGGAGCGCGGGGATTCAGGTAAGCGCTGTGCGGTGTTCTTTTTTAACCCCTGCATCGGGGTTGTCTCGCGCCGAACGGGGGGGGGGGGGGGTTGAAAAAAAAAAAACCCGTTTCGGCGCGGGACAACCCCTTTAAAGTAGATATACAGTGACAGATAATTAAATACATGTATTGAATTTCAGTTAGATCAGTCTATTTACAACATAGCAACAAAATTAAAATATAAATCATCAGTGTCTTCTAATAGTTATGGTCATGAAATCTGTACTATTATGTTTAATGTTGCATTGCATAATAAATATACAAATTAGGTTAATATATAACATTTGCTTTTAGCTTTGAATTCAAAAATTGATGGATTAGCGCACAAGACTTTATGTATGGAAAGTCAACAGTTCCTCCCAGATGGCACCCCAGTGAGACATTACGATGTTCACAATCTGTATGGATGGTCCCATGCTAAGCCTTCACATGAGTAAGTAAAATAATTTTATTATTGTACTACCAATAAAAAACAAGTACACGGCCAAGGTTGGTTTAAGTATTATGATAAAGCCCTCTGCCATTTTTGTTTGCATTTAATCCTACCATAATGCTGCTGAAATGATATGGCCTTAGAAAATGTCTAATACCACTAAACAGTGCCTGAACTATAACACCATATAGTAAACATAAAACTGAGCCATATATTGTTGCTGTTGTTAGCCGTTTAGTCGTTCACGACCCTCGGCAACCCTACAGGCTTCCCCCTCCATGTTTTTCGGTTTTGCACTGCTTCTTTCACTTGTGTGATATCTATTCCAGTATGAGCTTTGACAGTATCAGCCATCGTGTCCTTTGACGTCCACGTCTTCTTTTACTACTGATCTGTCCAAGCATTATAGGTTTCTCTAGTGACTCTGCTCGCATTACATGGCCAAAATACGTGAGTCTGAGTCTGGTTATCTTGCTCTTCAGTGATATTTTGGGTCTTATATGATTCAGGACAGTTTCCAAATACTACTTCATAGTGTCATAATAGTTATAACACAAACAAGTGACTGGGGGTGGGGAGGTGAATTCCAAATGGACGAGGGAATTCAACAATTGCCGTTTTTGCAAGGTGTATTTTAGCAATAGGTTAATAGTAAATATAAGTTTTAATCTTGCATGATAATCCTACAACAAATGGTTTGACTTCCCTAAGGCCTAAGAGAACTACAAAAATTTATAGATAAACTTTCTAATACAGCCATCCTTGAAACAAAGTCTTCCCATCATGTTCCATTATATATATTGTAAATAAATGTAAAGGGATGATGTTTAAGTGACATTTTTCACATTTTCACTTACCAACTGCACAGTTGAAAACTGATTGGTGGGAGTCCAACCATTTGGACCCTAGCAATCATCAAAAGACGGGTTCAAAAATTTTCCGAATAAATGGAGCCGTGTTGAAGCATGTGGGTAAATAAAAATTGGAAAAAAAACATGACCTAACTGGAGTACCTTGGCAGATGATTGTGAACGTATGTTCAACCAAAGATTTGTGCAGCCAACTATCTGCATGCGTAAAGTTGTCCCTGATCAACCAACAAAGGAAAAACTGCTCATTTGTCAATCATTACATCTTTTAAGTGCTATAAATAGCGATGTACTGTCAAACCCAAGAGAACTGTATGTGTCTGATAAGTCATACTAATGATCATTCGGACACATGCAGTAGTGCTGATCATTCCATATAAATGAAGCTGACTTAGCCTTGATCAACTTGCAAACTTGTTGATCGAGACTTGTTCCTGGCAGAAAATATGGCTGAGTAAAAGTACTTTTAGTAGACCCTAATGGTTGAGAAGAATCAGGGAATGATATAGAATAACATTTTCACAACTCACCACTATTATTTATGCATATGTTCTATTGTAAATTAATACATAAAATGTAGTAATCTGCTTGATTGCTTCCAATCTGTGCAAGCCTGATTTGATCATTCTAAACAAAGTAATACTTGGTCACCATGACCCATGATATTTTACAGTTAAAGCCTCCATCCAAATATTGATGTTCTTACAGTGTTTTTCTAGTAGAATTGCTTCTTGATGACTGTCTCATTACTTCAAGTAATCAAAACAATCCATCTCTTAATCATTTTGCCTCAGGTAGTGTGATAATTAGAAACATTAATATTGTAAGAGAATTTCTACCAAATACAGTGGAATTACCTAATGGCTTACTGGTCAATTTTTTACTGATGTCAATAAGAAACTTACATTTGCCAGAATAAAGGGATTATATGTTTTAATTCACTGTATGAAAATAAGCATTGATTCTAAGATGATTAATACAATTTTATATTCCTAAAACAATCTTAACTCTAATGCTAATTTTCTTTCTAAAAACAGTATTTTGGCAGTTAATGAAAGCCTTAATGACAATACATTAGGGATGTTTAATTTTCACTCCATTGAGCAAGAAAGGGAAAAAATGAAGAAAGAGCATTTTATGGGTATCCATGACCTGAAAATCCTTGCTAATTTAAATATAACTGTAATGAAAGAAAATATCAAGGTCACTTCCCTTTTTGATTGAAAGTAGGTTAAATCTGGCAGGCAACCAGTGTTTCATTATCAACTAAGATTTAAAAATGATGAGAGTGCAATAAGTAACCTCATTATTTCACCCATAGATGAATATTAAGTTGAAATGTATTGCAAGTGAAAATGAAGATGTGAATAAAAGTGATTTGTCCCTGACTTTTCAAAAGATGTTTAAACTAGTATTTTCATAGTGTAATAGCAGCTGTAATAGTGAAAAATTCATTTTTGTTTGCATAAACCTATATTTAATTGAGACTTTCTGGGAGAGGCCAGTGGGTCCCACCCCTGTGACTCGGAGCTCAGCGCTGAGTCAAATTTAAAAGTGCCTTTATACTGAAACTCTGAAATGTTTCAGAAAAACACATACCTTTCCAAGCAGAGGATTAATTGGAGGAGTTACTGCTATTAAAAGCTATATAAAGCAAACACAAGTGTGAGTGTGAAAGCTCAGAGTGTGGTTTGATTTAGGGGTGGTTTGTTTTTAAGTCTGTGTGACTTAAAATCTGATGACTTTAGATTTGGGTACTTAAGAAGGAAGTCATTTACATCTTTTTTACTGTTATTTTCACTTGTATATATTTGATTTTTATCTATCTGTGTCATTCCCATTTAGAATGTACTCCATGATTGACAGTGCTGTCCAGTGTACATCTTCTGTCATGTATGCAGTTCTTGAATTGCTGTTGGTTGATGCATAGTGCTGTACGAGATGTGAACGTGTTGCACATTTGGAAGCCTCAGCTTGCAACATTGTAATTTATTGACATCGTATAAAGGAGTTTCCTGCTAACTGAGAAGACACTCACTGGGGAAGATGTGAGGGGCCTGAATGGCAGCATGGGAATGCAGGATGATCAGGCAGATAACTGGGTGACACTTAGAAGGGGGGATAAAACAAAAAGTGCCACAGAGGCTAGTACTGAACTGACACATGACAAGAAGTTTGCAAAGTTGGCAGATAAGGTATTTGCAATTACAGGATAAGCACTGACCACCAGGGGGATGACTGCTCCAGTAAGAAGGGAAATAGGAGAGCAGGGCAGACTAGATTGGTCCTGGTAGTGGGGGACTCAATTATTAGGTGAGCAGACAGGTCAATCTGCCCCAGACGAAGATAGAATCCCAGCAGCACTGCAAATGTCCTCCTATAGAGTCAGGCAGTAAAACATGCAAACGCCAGTAAAGAAACCCAAACCAGAAGGGCTCCAAGCATGCAGTCCAGGTAAAGAAAAGAGTAACCGGCAGCAATCTGCAATGTAGAAAGATGCAAAAATTTTTGCATCTTTCTACATTGCGGATTGCTGCCGGTTACTATTTTCTTTACCAGGTCAATCTGCCCCAAACATCATAGAGTAGTGTGTTGTCTTCCTGGTGCTTGAGTTCTTAACATCTTGGATCGAGTTGACAGATTACTGGGAGGGGCTGATGAGGACTAGTGTTTCTTATCTTGATCAGATGGGTTAAAATATCGGAAAGATTTTTGCTAAATTGAATCGGGCTTGTCAGAACTGATTTTTGTAGAAAATTAAATTTCTCATAATACCTACTGCAGAGATGAGTATGCAGCCAATCAGCAACCATGGCACCTTGCTCATGTCACCTAATGTGTCCTCTTTCTTGCATATGGGCAGCAGTATGATTGAACCCTCCATCACATGACCTAACCATATATAACATAGGCACAGTCAAACCAGCAGCCATTTTACTCTTGAGCATAGAACAGAGAAGAAGCTGCATTTATATGCTGTGACAGCGCAGTAGCAAGAGTAGCCTGTAGGGGGTCTCTGAGCACAGTCACTGTGTTTGGTTTAGTTAACCGGCACCTGCAAGGGAGCGGCTACACAGTTTAAATTTCCCCTCCCTCACAAACTCAGTGTCCTTGAAGCCTGTGGAGCTTAGGTCCATGGAGGCCTGTGGGTCCTGAGGTCTATGTAGACCTGCTTCTGGTCTGTGAGGGACCTGAAAGCACGGAGCGGACATGGGTAGTTGGCCCCTCACTCATCGCCTGTTGGGGCGAAGTCACCTTCCTGGAAGGTCCACTGAAGAAAGCGGTATGTTTTGCTGTGTGCACTGTGACAGACAACAGTGTGAAGTTGCATACGATATGCTGGACTGCATGTAGACTGAATACGTGGCTATGCTGAAATAAACGCTGAAAGAACCAGCATTTGGACTTTACCCTGTGTTTTCTGGACATCATTGGGGTGCTGCCACCCCTGGGCAGGGGAAAGTAAGCAGCAGGTCCCGGGCAAGTAATCCAAACTTGCCACATATGGTGGAGGATGCAGGCACAAGTGGAATGACACACAAAGCTGCAGAGAGCAACGTGTGAGCAGATGGATGTTCCTGTGAACTGTAGTGCTGGAGGCATTTAAAAGAGCCAGGAGGTTGAAGTTGAAGTTGCTGTGGAGCAACAAAAGCTGCGGTTTAAAGGGCTAGGAGGCCAAAACTGCGGTTGCTGCTGCAGGCAGTGGTTAAAGGGCCAGGAGGCCGAAGTTTGCCGTTGCCATGGGCAACAAGCGTCGATAGCGGGAGTCTGTCACCAGGAGACTGATGGACTGCGTCTGGAGGTGTGCTGTGCACCAGAGAGTCCAGTGGCCAGGAGGCCAGTTCCAGTGAAGTTGGAGGTGAGAACCTGCCAGTTAGTAGTGGGTGGGATCCCACTGTGGGTAGACTTGGATCCACAGCAGGACAGGTCAGCAGTTATGCCAGACATTTTGCCAATCCTTCATTGTGGTCCAGAGACTGACAAAGGGGTGAGTCTATCCTTTGAGACTCTATGTGGCACTGTGACCTGGGACCTGACTAAATGTGAGAGTCTGCAAGTGGAGTTTGGGTTGGGCACGGACTTTCCCTATTTTTTCAGCTGCGGGAGGGAACGGATCAATTGCAGTCTCTTACAAAAACTGAATGAAAACATGTCTGGTAGAAATGCTTATGATAATGAAGGGAAATCTGCACAATGTAAACTGGTGTCTAAAAATGCATATGGGAGGAATTTCTCAGGCATGGTTAGACTAGCTAATAACCATGAAAATGTGCTATGTGGCACACCTAGAGTTAAAGAGATTAACCCCTCAGGTTCTGAAACTTCAGTTAAGCTACAGGAAAAAGAAAAGTTACTTTGTGCTGCTAGAAATTAAATTGCTTTATTAAAGGGTCAGTGTAGTCCACTTGAGCAGGAGTTATTAGTGCAGAAACAGAAATCCAACATGGTGGAAGCAAATGCAAGAGAACGCATCAGCTGGTTGGAGGAAGAATTAAATGATAAAAACAGCTGCTTAGGACAAGAGGTTATTCGTGCGAATGCAGTATGGCAGAAACGTATGGAGGTTTCCAGAGAAACCAGGAAGCAGCAGACTGTTGGGCTAGAGCAGAAATGGGAAGCTGAAGTTGCACTGCTGAAAAGAAGTCATGAGCAAGAATTGCAGCAGTTGTGTTCAAGACTGAACATGGAGGAACAGAAGCAAGAGAGGCTTCCTGATGAACTTGAGAGAAAGTCAGAGGACTTAAAGGGACAGCGTGCAATCGTCCAAGCATTGCAAGGAGACATAGCTCAGGTTAAACTCCAGCTGTCACAGGTACAAGCAGAGATGGAGAACGTCAAAGCTATGGCGGCAGTCTCCTAGAACGCTAGGCAGGAAGCCAAAGATAAAGTGAAAAACCAATGGCAGAGCTTATATGAGCAAGCTAAAATACATGAAGCTCAAGTCCAGGAGCTGAAACAGAAGCAGATGAAACAAAATGGTGAATTGGAGTCCCAGGTAAATCGTCCTATGGAAAAGCTGGAAATAGAGAAAGCTGCTTGCAATCAGGCAGAAAAGCAAGCAGAGGTCTTGAAAGACATACTGGGTTACAAGGAAAACCAGGAAGCACTTCGTGAGCAAGTAGTGGTCCAGCTACAGATGAGCCGAGATGAAGTAATGGAATTATATATAGCCCAGATCCGGAACCTTAAGCAGACTCATGTGCTAGCTATGGGGGAATTGTCCCAACATATAGAGCAAGCTGAAAGAATGAAAGATACGTTCAAGAGTGAGTGTGCTGAGCTGACCCAAAAGGTGAAGGGGTTATTGGATGACAAGCGTGCATCTGAAAGCAAGAGAAATGGAGTAGAGATGCAGCTTCAAGAGCTACAAGTAAAAGTCACTGAAGGTGACAGCGTGCAGAAAGAGCTATCTGAGCAGGTCAGCAGACTGCAGCTGGAGCTGGAAGCTCAGAGGGAAGAGTCTCAGAGGCTGCTGCAAGAAGAGACACAGCAGAGGTTTGGTCTTAGTGCACACCTGAAGACAATACAAGATGAGAGAGATGTGTTACTCAAGCAGTTAGAGGAAGATGCTGAAACTAAGAGGAATCTGTCAGATAAGATTGCAACACTTCAGGTGCAGGTGTCAGTTCTGGAAGAGAAATTGGATGAGAACCCTGCATGCTGGGTCACGGTTGAAGAGCAAGATTGTGAAATCCTTGAAGGAGTGGAAGCGATAAATCAGCTGTTTTGTCTTCAAACAGATGTCTATGATGAATTCACACAATATATGTCAGCAGCCTCAGTCATTGTTCAAAGTCGACAGTCTGGCCTCTACGAATTTTTTGCAGACCTTACGCAGCTAGTAGTGGTGTGAGGGGAATTCAATTGCGCTGTTTGAAGCAGAAAATTCACAGTCACAGGAAGCACATATCCATGATGGTGCAATAGTATATCAGCTCCTGCGTGGATGTACTCAGACATGCTGTTGGCCCTTTGATTACTGAGTGTCTGAGCTGGATGAGTGGCCAGAGCTTGCACAACATGCTTTAGAAGTGCTTGCCTGTGCCACTATGCTATCAGAAAAGGTGTGGGGTGTGATAACTGACAGATGCTTCCAGCTGTCCACAGACAATGTAGATAGAAGTCTGACCAAAAAGGTTGACAAACTGAATATAATAGTTTCTGAGAAAAACTATGACATAGTGGGGATAACTGAGACCCAGTAGGACAAAATCTGTGACTAAGTGTTTAATTTACAGGCTTAACATTTGTTTCAAAGGGATTATAAAAAATGGAAAGGAAGAGAGATTTGTCTTTATGAAAAAGCCTATTTTAAGCATGCACTACATAATAAATATGTGCGGGAAATGAACAAGGGCAGTTTCTAAGGGTAGAAATACCTTGAGAAAAAAACAACAATATTAAAATCCTCATAGCGATTCACTATAGGCCACCAAATATAACACAAACCACTGAAAATCTATTACTAAGGCAAATCAGGTAATAATTATTATGGGGGAATTTAACTATTCAGGTATAAACTGGGAAACTGAAACCTGCAGATATCATAAAGGAAATGAGTTTCTTTTAATAACTTAAGATAATTACCTCTCCTAACTCGTGCAGGATGCAAATAGAGTGACAGTCATTTTGGACTAGTAAAACAAGAAGGCAGTGAAGAAGCACTTAAAGGCTATAAGGAAATAATGTATTATGTAAAAAGCAAATAAAAGCAGCAAAGGTAGAGACAGATAGACAAATTGCTAAAGAAGTTAAAACTAACCTTAAACTGTTCTTCAATTATATAAATAGTAAAAAAGATTAAAACTAGAGATGAGCGAACGCGTTCGTCCGAGCTTGATATTCGTGCGAATATTAGGGTGTTCGGGATGTTCGTTATTCGTAACGAACACCATGCGGTGTTCTGGTTACTTTCACTTCCTTCCCTGAGACGTTAGCGCGCTTTTCTGGCCAATTGAAAGACAGGGAAGGCATTACAACTTCCCCCTGCAACGTTTAAGCCCTATACCACCCTCCTGCTGTGAGTGGCTGGCGAGATCAGGTGTTCGCCTAATATAAAAGTCGGCCCCTCCCGCGGCTCGCCTCAGATGCGGTGTGAGTTAGATGAGGGACAGTGCTGTTTATACCGGAGCTGCTGTAGGGAAAGAATTGGTAGTTAGTGTAGGCTTCAAGACCCCCCAAAGGTCCTTATTAGGGCCACTGATAGCTGTGTGTTGGCTGCTGTTAGCAGTGGCATTTTTTTTTTCTCAAAATCGGCTCTGCAGAGCGTTGCACCTGGCATTAGGGACAGAAGTGCTGCATAGGCAGGGAGAGTGTTAGGAGTGAGTGTAGCCTTCAAGAACCTCAACGGTCCTTTCTAGGGCCATATTTATCCGTGTGCAGTACTGTTCAGGCTGCTGTTAGCTGTGCTGCATTTTTTTTGGGCTTCTCAAAATCGCCTCTGCAGAGCATTCCACCCTCCATTGATACTGCAGGGAAAGAATTGTATAGGCAGGGCCACAACACAGTTATTATTCATAGAATATACGCAGTGCTGCCTTTTGGTGGAAAAACAAGTGGAAACAAATCTATTTGTCCAGCCTGTGTCCGTCCTTACGGGCGGTGGACACGTGTGAGCTGCGTGAAAAACATTGCTAAATCATACGCACCCAGCTACGCTTTACTGCTGGCTTCGCCATTTGCTTTCCTTAATTGGGAAAAAAAATACCTGCTCTGCCAGAGTTATAATAACTCTGCTACCCTCACGTTCTGTGACACATAAGCAGGGACACAGCACAGTTATTAAACTTCTCATGTTCATTGAATATACGCAGTGCTGCCTTTTGGTGGAAAAAAACTGAAAACAAATCTATTTGTCCAGCCTCTGTCCGTCCTAACGCCTGTGGACACGTGTGAGCTGCGTGAAAAACATTGCTAAATCATACGCACCCAGCTACGCTTTACTGCTGGCTTCGCCATTTGCTTTCCTTAATTGGGAAAAAAAATACCTGCTCTGCCAGAGTTATAATAACTCTGCTACCCTCACGTTCTGTGACACATAAGCAGGGACACAGCACAGTTATTAAACTTCTCATGTTCATTGAATATACGCAGTGCTGCCTTTTGGTGGAAAAAAACTGAAAACAAATCTATTTGTCCAGCCTCTGTCCGTCCTAACGCCTGTGGACACGTGTGAGCTGCGTGAAAAACATTGCTAAATCATACGCACCCAGCTACGCTTTACTGCTGGCTTCGCCATTTGCTTTCCTTAATTGGGAAAAAAAATACCTGCTCTGCCAGAGTTATAATAACTCTGCTACCCTCACGTTCTGTGACACATAAGCAGGGACACAGCACAGTTATTAAACTTCTCATGTTCATTGAATATACGCAGTGCTGCCTTTTGGTGGGAAAAAACTGAAAACAAATCTATTTGTCCAGCCTCTGTCCGTCCTAACGCCTGTGGACACGTGTGAGCTGTGTGAAAAACATTGCTAAATCATACGCACCCAGCTACGCTTTACTGCTGGCTTCGCCATTTGCTTTCCTTAATTGGGAAAAAATACCTGCTCTGCCAGAGTTATAATAACTCTGCTACCCTCACGTTCTGTGACACATAAGCAGGGACACAGCACAGTTATTAAACTTCTCATGTTCATTGAATATACGCAGTGCTGCCTTTTGGTGGGAAAAAACTGAAAACAAATCTATTTGTCCAGCCTCTGTCCGTCCTAACGCCTGTGGACACGTGTGAGCTGCGTGAAAAACATTGCTAAATCATACGCACCCAGCTACGCTTTACTGCTGGCTTCGCCATTTGCTTTCCTTAATTGGGAAAAAAAATACCTGCTCTGCCAGAGTTATAATAACTCTGCTACCCTCACGTTCTGTGACACATAAGCAGGGACACAGCACAGTTATTAAACTTCTCATGTTCATTGAATATACGCAGTGCTGCCTTTTGGTGGAAAAAAACTGAAAACAAATCTATTTGTCCAGCCTCTGTCCGTCCTAACGCCTGTGGACACGTGTGAGCTGCGTGAAAAACATTGCTAAATCATACGCACCCAGCTACGCTTTACTGCTGGCTTCGCCATTTGCTTTCCTTAATTGGGAAAAAAAATACCTGCTCTGCCAGAGTTATAATAACTCTGCTACCCTCACGTTCTGTGACACATAAGCAGGGACACAGCACAGTTATTAAACTTCTCATGTTCATAGAATATACGCAGTGCTGCCTTTTGGTGGGAAAAAACTGAAAACAAATCTATTTGTCCAGCCTCTGTCCGTCCTAACGCCTGTGGACACGTGTGAGCTGCGTGAAAAACATTGCTAAATCATACGCACCCAGCTACGCTTTACTGCTGGCTTCGCCATTTGCTTTCCTTAATTGGGAAAAAAATACCTGCTCTGCCAGAGTTATAATAACTCTGCTACCCTCACGTTCTGTGACACATAAGCAGGGACACAGCACAGTTATTAAACTTCTCATGTTCATTGAATATACGCAGTGCTGCCTTTTGGTGGGAAAAAAATGAAAACAAATCTATTTGTCCAGCCTCTGTCCGTCCTAACGCCTGTGGACACGTGTGAGCTGCGTGAAAAACATTGCTAAATCATACGCACCCAGCTACGCTTTACTGCTGGCTTCGCCATTTGCTTTCCTTAATTGGGAAAAAAATACCTGCTCTGCCAGAGTTATAATAACTCTGCTACCCTCACGTTCTGTGACACATTAGCAGGGACACAGCACAGTTATTAAACTTAGATTATTCATTCACTAGAGGCAGTGGGGCCTTTCGTTTTCCAAAAAGGGCAAAAATTATATTTGGCCTGCAGTCTTGCGCCAATTTATTTCCTGCCTGTGAAATCAAATCACTGGTAATACAGCATGCTGAGGGGTAGGGGTAGGCCTAGAGGACGTGGACGCGGCCGAGGACGCGGAGGGCCAAGTCAGGGTGTGGGCACAGGCCGAGCTCCTGATCCCGGTGTGTCGCAGCCGACTGCTGCGCGATTAGGAGAGAGGCACGTTTCTGGCGTCCCCACATTCATCGCCCAATTAATGGGTCCACGCGGGAGACGGTTATTAGAAAATGAGCAGTGTGAGCAGGTCCTGTCCTGGATGGCAGAAAGTGCTTCGAGCAACCTATCGTCAACACGCAGTTCTGCGCCGTCCACTGCTGCAAATCCGAATCCTCTGTCTGCTGCTCCTCCTTCCTCCCAGCCTCCTCACTCCACTACAATGACACCTGCTCAGGAGCGGGAACACTCCCAGGAACTGTTCTCGGGCCCCTGCTCAGATTGGGCAGCAGCGGTTCCTCTCCCACCAGAGGAGTTTATAGTCACTGATGCCCAACCATTCGAAAGTTCCCGGGGTCCGGGGGATGAGGCTGGGGACTTCCGCCAACTGTCTCAACAACTTTCTGTGGGTGAGGAGGACGATGACGATCATACACAGTTGTCTTGCAGTGAGGTAGTAGTAAGGGCAGTAAGTCCGAGGGAGCAGCGCACAGAGGATTCGGAGGAAGAGCAGCAGGACGATGAGGTGACTGACCCCACCTGGTGTGCAACGCTTACTCAGGAGGACAGGTCTTCAGAGGGGGAGTCAAGGGCATCAGCAGGGCAGGTTGCAAGAGGCAGTGCGGTGGCCAGGGCCAGGGGTAGAGGCAGGGCCAGACCGAATAATCCACCAAGTGTTTCCCAAAGCGCCCCCTCGCGCCATGCCACCCTGCAGAGGCCGAGGTGCTCTAAGGTCTGGCAGTTTTTCACAGAGACGCCTGACGACCGACGAACAGTGGTGTGCAACCTTTGTTGCGCAAAGCTCAGCCGGGGAGCCAACACCAACAGCCTCACCACCACCACCATGCGCAGGCATATGATGGCCAAGCACCCCACAAGGTGGGACGAAGGCCGTTCACCGCCTCCGGTTTGCACCCCTGCCTCTCCCCCTGTGCCCCAACCTGCCACTGAGATGCAACCCCCCTCTCAGGACACAGGCACGACCGTCTCATGGCCTGCACCCACACCCTCACCTCCGCTGTCCTCGGCCCCATCCACCAATGTCTCGCACCGCACAGTCCAGCCGTCGCTAGCGCAACTGTTGGAGCGCAAGCGCAAGTACGCCGCCACGCACCCGCACGCTCAAACGTTAACCGTCCGCATCGCAAAATTCATCAGCCTTGAGATGCTGCCGTATAGGGTTGTGGAAACGGAGTCCTTCAAAAGTATCATGGAGGCGGCGGCCCCGCGCTACTCAGTTCCCAGTCGCCACTACTTTTCCCGATGTGCCGTCCCAGCCCTGCACGACCACGTCTCCCGCAACATTGTACGCGCCCTCACCAACGCGGTTACTGCCACGGTCCACTTAACTACGGACACGTGGACAAGCACAGGCGGGCAGGGCCACTACATCTCCCTGACGGCACATTGGGTGAATTTAGTGGAGGCTGGGACAGAGTCAGAGCCTGGGACCGCTCATGTCCTACCCACCCCCAGAATTGCGGGCCCCAGCTCGGTGCTGGTATCTGCGGAGGTGTATGCTTCCTCCACTAAAGCACCCTCCTCCTCCTCCTCCTCCTCCTCTGTCTCGCAATCAAGATGTGTTAGCAGCAGCATGTCGCCAGCAGTCGGTGTCGCGCGGTGTGGCAGCACAGCGGTGGGCAAGCGTCAGCAGGCCGTGCTGAAACTACTCAGCTTAGGCGATAAGAGGCACACGGCCCACGAACTGCTGCAGGGTCTGACACAGCAGACCGACCGCTGGCTTGCGCCGCTGAGCCTCCAACCGGGCATGGTCGTGTGTGACAACGGCCGTAACCTGGTGGCGGCTCTGCAGCTCGGCAGCCTCACGCACGTGCCATGCCTGGCCCACGTCTTTAATTTGGTGGTTCAGCGCTTTCTGAAAAGCTACCCACGCTTGTCAGACCTGCTCGTAAAGGCGCGCCGGCTCTGCGCACATTTCCGCAAGTCCCACACGGACGCTGCCACCCTGCGCACCCTGCAACATCACTTTAAGCTGCCAGTGCACCGACTGCTGTGCGACGTGCCCACACGGTGGAACTCTACGCTCCACATGTTGGCCAGGCTCTATGAACAACGGAGAGCTATAGTCGAATACCAACTCCAACATGGGCGGCGCAGTGGGAGTCAGCCTCCTCAATTCCTTTCAGAAGAGTGGGCCTGGTTGGCAGACATCTGCCATGTCCTTGGTAATTTTGAGGAGTCTACCCAGGTGGTGAGCGGCGATGCTACAATCATTAGCGTCACCATTCCTCTGCTATGCATCTTGAGAAATTCCCTGCAAACCATAAAGGCAGCTGCTTTGCGCTCGGAAACGGGGGCGGGGGAAGACAGTATGCCGCTGGATAGTCAGGGCACCCTCCTGTCTATTTCTCAGCGCGTACAGGAGGAGGAGGAGGAGCATGAGGAGGATGAGGAGGAGGGGGAAGAGACAGCTTGGCCCGCTGCTGACGGTACACCGGCTGATTGCCTGTCATCCTTTCAGCGTGTATGGCCTGAGGAGGAGGAGGAGGAGGAGGAGGATCCTGAAAGTGATCTTCCTAGTGAGGACAGCCATGTGTTGCGTACTGGTACCCTGGCACACATGGCTGACTTCATGTTAGGATGCCTTTCTCGTGACCCTCGCGTTGCACGCATTCTGGCCACGACGGATTACTGGGTGTACACACTGCTCGATCCACGGTATAAGGAGAACCTGCCCACTCTGATTCCCGAAGAGGAAAGGGGTTCGAGAGTGTTGCTATACCACAGGACCCTTGCGGACAAGCTGATGGTAAAATTCCCAGCCGACAGCGCTAGTGGCAGAAGGCGCAGTACCGAGGGCAAGGTAGCAGGGGAGGTGCGGAGATCGAGCAGCATGTACATCCCAGGCAGTGCAACAGTCTTTAAGGGCCTGGCCAGCTTTATGGCTCCCCACCAAGACTATGTCACCGCTCCCCAGTCACGGCTGAGTCGGCGGGAGCAGTGTAAAAGGATGGTGAGGGAGTACGTAGCGGATCGCACGACCATCCTTGGTGACGCCTCTGCCCCCTACAACTACTGGGTGTCGAAGCTGGACACGTGGCCTGAACTAGCGCTGTATGCCCTTGAGGTGCTTGCTTGTCCTGCGGCTAGTGTCTTGTCGGAAAGGGTGTTTAGTGCGGCTGGGGGAATCATCACAGATAAGCGTAGCCGCTTGTCAACCGACAGTGCCGACAGGCTAACACTCATCAAGATGAACAAAGGCTGGATTTCCCCAGACTTCTGTTCTCCACCAGCGGACAGCAGCGATACGTAAGCAATACGTAGGCTGCACCCGCGGATGGAAGCTACGTTCTCTCTCACCATCCAAAACGGGGACATTTCTGCTTCATCAATCTGTGTCTAATATTCCTCCTCCTCCTCCTGCTCCTCCTCCTGAAACCTCACGTAATCACGCTGAACGGGCAATTTTTCTTAGGGCCACAAGGCTCACTCAAATAATTTTTCTGAACAATTTTTATAAGTTTCAATGCGCTTAAAAGCGTTGGAACTTTAACTTGAACCAATTTTTCGTTACACTGGGCTGCCTCCAGGCCTAGTTACCACTTAAGCCACATTAACCATTGCTTACATGGAACGAAGACTGCGCTCCCGCTATACTGCTGCTTCAGAATTGTTACTGGGGCCTGTCTTGAGTGCTACTATTGCTTACATGGAACGAAGACTGCGCTCCCGCTATACTGCTGCTTCAGAATTGTTACTGGGGCCTGTCTTGAGTGCTACTATTGCTTACATGGAACGAAGACTGCGCTCCCGCTATACTGCTGCTTCAGAATTGTTACTGGGGCCTGTCTTGAGTGCTACTATTGCTTACATGGAACGAAGACTGCGCTCCCGCTATACTGCTGCTTCAGAATTGTTAATGGGGCCTGTCTTGAGTGCTACTATTGCTGACATGGAACGGACACGTGGAGAGGACACGTAGTGCCTCAAAAACATCCCCCTCCTCCTCCAACAGGGAAAACATTGTTGGCAAATGCCTTTGCATTGGTTCGTCTGGTGGCAGTCCAAGAATTTCACCTTTACCGACACTACAAGAGAGCCCCCCCACCATCCCCCCGCCACGGCCTACTTAATCCTGGCCACATTCCGAAAACCAACAAAATACAACCGTGCTACTAGGTCCGCAGTCACCACCACATTACCACCAACGCGGTTACTGTTAAGGTGCATATAATCACGGACACGTGGAGAGGACACGTAGTGCCTCAAAAACATCCCCCTCCTCCTCCAACAGGGAAAATATTGTTGGCAAATGCCTTTGCATTGGTTCGTCTGGTGGCAGTCCAAGAATTTCACCTTTACCGACACTACAAGAGAGCCCCCCCACCATCCCCCCGCCACGGCCTACTTAATCCTGGCCACATTCCGAAAACCAACAAAATACAACCGTGCTACTAGGTCCGCAGTCACCACCACATTACCACCAACGCGGTTACTGTTAAGGTGCATATAACCACGGACACGTGGAGAGGACACGTAGTGCCTCAAAAACATCCCCCTCCTCCTCCAACAGGGAAAACATTGTTGGCAAATGCCTTTGCATTGGTTCGTCTGGTGGCAGTCCAAGAATTTCACCTTTACCGACACTACAAGAGAGCCCCCCCACCATCCCCCCGCCACGGCCTACTTAATCCTGGCCACATTCCGAAAACCAACAAAATACAACCGTGCTACTAGGTCCGCAGTCACCACCACATTACCACCAACGCGGTTACTGTTAAGGTGCATATTACCAGTCTGACTGGGGCATGCAGACACCTTGACAGAATGAATAGTGTGTGGCACATAGGTTCCCCATTGCTATGCCCACGTGTGCAGCTCCTGATGGCGGTGGCACAGGATTCTATTTCTCATTGCTTCTGTACAGCATTGTGGGCTATCGCTCCGCCACTTTTAAAGAGGGTCGCTGCCTAGCCGTGCCAACCTCTGCAGTGTGTGCCTGCGGTCCCTCGTCATGGCAGACGCACTTCTAAATAGACATGAGCGTGGTGTGGCATGAGGGCAGCTGAAGGCTGCCCAGGGACACTTTGGTGTGCGCTGTGGGGGGGAGGGGGGGCGGTTGGTCAGCATGTAACCCAGGAGAAGTGTCAGTGGAGTGTCATGCAGGCAGTGATTGTGCTTTGTTGGAGGTAGTGTGGTGCTTAGCAAAGGTATGCCATGCTAATGAGGGCTTTTCAGAAGTAAAAGTTGTTGGGAGGGGGGGGGGGCCCACTCTTGCCGGTATTGTGGCTTAATAGTGGGACCTGTGAACTTGAGATGCAGCCCAACATGTAGCCCCTCGCCTGCCCTATCCGTCACTGTGTCATTCCCATCACTTTCCTGAATTGCCCAGATTTTCACACATGAAAACCTTAGCGAGCATCGGCGAAATACAAAAATGTTCTGGTCGCCCATTGACTTCAATGGGGTTCGTTGTTCGAAACGAACCCTCGAGCATCACGGGAAGTTCGTTACGAATAACGAACACCCGAACATTTTGGTGTTCGCTCATCTCTAATTAAAACAGAAAGTGTTGGCCTTTTAAAAAGTAATGAGGGAGATATTGTAAAGGGTCATGAGGAAAAAAGAAATCTATTAGTTTTTTGCCAGTGTATTCACAGAGGAAAATGAAATGTCAGGGGAAATGCAGAGTGATAAAGTAAACTCCCCATTAAATGTCACTAGTCTACCCCAGAAGGAAGTGGAGAGCTGCCTTAAAAAGATTAAAATAGACAAATCAACACATCCTAATGGCATACATCAACAGGTTCTAAAGGAATTAAATAATGTGATAAACAGAGAGTTCTTTCTTAATTTTCTAATGCTCTGCAGTGACAGGGTCTGTTCCAGTGGATTGGGGCATAGGAAATGTGTTGCCAAGATTCAAAAAGGGGTTAAAAAACAAACCTGGAAACTATAGGCCAGTAAGTCTAAACTCTATTGTGGGTCAAGTGTTTAAAGAGTTTCTAAGAGATGCTAATCTAGAATGTCTCAATGAAAATAGCTGTATAACGCCTTATCAGCATGGGTTCATGAGGGGTTGCTCTTATCAAACCAATCTGATTAGCTTCTACAAGGAAATAAGTTCTAGACTAGACCAGGGAGAGTTACTGGATCTTGTTTATCTTGATTTTTCCAAAGCATTGTGTGCCGCTTAAAAGATTGGTATATAAAATGAGAATGCTTGTTGGTGAAAATTTGTGTAAGTGGCTAAATAACTAGCTCCGTGATAGAAAGCAGAGGGTGGTTATTAATATTACATACACTTATTGGGTCACCATTACTAGTGAGGTACTCACTGTGTCAGTATTGGGTCCTATTCTTTTTAATATATTTATTAACAACATTGTAGAGGGATTATACAGTAAAATATCAATTTTTGCAGATGATACAAAACTATAAAATAGCTAAAACAAGAGAGGACTATATATGCTTGCAAGTGGATCTGGATAAACTGGGGGATTGAGCAGCAAAAATGGCAAATAATAAATGTAAGTTCATGCACATGGACAGGGAAAAAACATGTCACCATTAGACCGCTAATATTGCGGTTCATGGCCAAGAAGAACCATTACATATCTTTGGAACAATCTCTATGTGAGTGTGCATGTGCATCCAACCCCAGGATTCATCTTCGCAGACCTACGCCATACCTGGCCTACTAATATCAAGGACTGTGACTATAATATGGAGGCATCCTTTACGTCTAGAAGAAAAAAGGTTTTTACACCAACGTAGAAAGGGTTCTATACTGCAAGAGTAGTGAGACTATGGAACTCTTTGCCTGAGGATGTGGTGATGGGTTACTCATTAACCCCTTAATGACGCGGCCATTTTTCTTTTTCCATTTTCGTTTTTTCCTCCCCCCTTTAAAAAAACCATAACTCCTTTATTTATCCATCCACGTCACTGTATAAGGGCTTGTTTTTTGCGTGACGAGTTGTATTTTTCAATGGTGCTATTTAAAGTACCATATAATGTACTGAAAAACTTTTAAAAAATTCTAAGTGGAGTAAAATGAAAAAAAAAATGACATTTTGCCATCTTTTAGTGCGTCTTGCTTCTACGGCGCACAAATGGCAACAAAAACGACATGATAACTTTATTCTATGGGTCGGTACGATTACTACGATGCCAAACTTGTTTAGGTTTTTTTTTACTATACTCCTCTTTTTTTTTTAAAAGACATAAAATTTTTTTCAATTATTTTCTGTCGTCATTTTGTGCGCGCAATAACTTTTTTATTTTTCCGTCGACGTAGTTGAGCAAGATCTCATTTTTTGCGGGATGTCCTGTAGTTTCTGATAGTATCATTTTGGAATACATATGACTTTTTGATCGCTTTTTATTGCGTTTTTTCTGGGAGACAGGGTAACTAAAAAAGTGCATTTCTGGCGTTCTTCATTTTTTTTTTTGGACAACGTTCACCGTGTGGGAAAAATTATGTGCTACTTTGATAGATCGGACTTTTACGGACGCGGTGATATCAAATACATATTTTTTATTTATTATTTAGATTTTTTAATAATAGATATGGCAAAAGGGGGGTGATTTAAACTTTTACAACTTTTTTTTTTTTTCAATTAAAAAAAAACTTTATTGATTCTTTTTTTTACTTTACTTTGAAGTCCCCCTGGGGGACTTTAAGATGCGATGCTTTGATCGCTCCTGCAGTATGACGTAATGCTATAGCATTACGTCATACTGCTTTTTGACAGGCAGCCTATGAAGCCACCCCACGGGGACGGCTTGATAGGCAGTCTGCTAAGGCAGCCCTGGGGCCTTTCATTAGGCCCCCAGCTGCCATGACACCTGCACAGCCCCATCTCACCGCGGGGGGGCCAAGCGGGACCCCCGAACATCGTTCGGGGGATTTGAATGCCGCTGTCAGAATTGACAGCGGCATTTAAATGGTTAATAGCCGCGATCGGCCGCGTGGCTGCTCGCGGCTATTGCCCGCGGGTGTCAGCTGTTATAAACAGCTGATGCCCGCACTGTATGAAGAGAAGTTGCCACGCAACCTCTCTTCATACATACCCCGACGCTCCATGACGTACTGGTACGTCATTTGTCGTTAAGGGGTTAAAAGAGTTCAAAGACTGGATACCTTTCTTGAGTGTAACAATATTATATGTTATAATCACTAATTACTTCAAAAGGGTTGTTGATCCGGGGATTTATTCTGATTGACAAATTGTAGACGTCAAGAAATTTTTTACCACTGAAATAAGGAAAATTGGCTTCTACCTCATTTTTTGCCTTCCTCTGGATCAACATTGGGGGATAATAGGCTGAACTGGATGGACATATGCCTTTTCTTCAGCAGTGGTGACAGTATCCCTTTAATCAGTGCAATTTAAACCAGGCAGTTTAAATATCCAACAAATTTATAATAGCAGGCCATGCTAGATAATAAAATTGGTGCAACCATAGCCACTTTTGTCTAACTTTTCACCACATATTGGTTGGTTTGCTTTGCACCAAAATTTTGCCATACTTTGTTACATTTAAGTTACTATTTCTGCAGAGTCATGTCCCATGTTCAGTGAGGTGTGGAAAGTGTCTAAAGAACTAAACTTACAGTATAAGGCACGTATGGCAGTTTGTTGCACAAATTGAGCCACAATTCTGGTGCATTTAGCTTAGTAAATCTCTCCCACTGTTTTTGAGTTACAAACTTGGAATGTACAAAAAATGGGCCAGAATTCTGCTTCACTTTGTACTAAAAAAACCGAAGCACATGGCTTGCACAACATTTATTATGCATTTTAGATACCATACTTTTTGTTGAGCAAGGTACGAAAAGTGACTAAAACACATAATAAATGTAGAGAAGGGCATGTATTGCAATTTTTTGCACAGATTGAGTCACAATTATTGCACATTTAAGTTAGCGAACCTACCCCATTGTTCTCCAGTAAGATCCTGGAATGCGGAAATATTAGAGATTTACTAAGCTAATTGGACCAGAATTATGATTCAGCACGTGCCAAAAAACTGAAGTACATGTCTTGCACGCCATTTATTATGTGGTTTATACAATGTTTGTGAGTGTGACTTAACTTGAAAACAATGCCCCTTTCAGTAGATTGTTTACTATAGCACACCAATAACTACCAGCAACACGATAGGGAAAATTCATCATCATGGGAATTTTTAATGGCAGTTTTCTAGCATGCTTTTTTTCCTTTCTTATGTTTAATATGTGACAAAATTATCAAATGTTCACTGGCGTTCATAAATTTGTTGCATCTTTAACTATGTCAAGAGATGTAGAGTCACTTTGCATGCCACCAAGTTGTTGGACTGATTTTGTGATGAATTTGAAAGTTACAATTACTACACTCAAACTTTGCCCCTTTTTTCTAGACACTTTTAAAAATAGAATGAAAAACACAACATTTAGTTTCTTTTTTTCTTTTTTTTTATTCACAAATCACTAATAAATTTGTCTAAATTGGTTTGGTGTAATTTACACCAGAATTCTGCTGTAATGCCAGTAATAAATGTGCCCCAATGTGTTGGTGCCTTGATCCCAGTTTAATGACTTGAGCTTTCCACTTGCTTGTTTGTTGACATAGTAGCGTACTTGGAGACTACATCCAAGTGCATGTTCTCACTATCAATTAAAATGAGGACAAGATCAACCTGGAATGGGCCCCATTTCCAGGGTTCCAAGAGCAACTGCATTGTCTGTTTCTATGGTACGGTGCACCCTTGAGAGTTCTCAGGCAGAACTGGCATTTTTTGTAGCTTCTGTCTGCTCATTTCAACAAGTGAATAAGAGGGAGGTGAGTATATGTATTACTTTGATACTTTCACCCCACACTAATGGATTGTGAAGAGCGAAGGGGCAATAGAGTTGGAGAAAATCTGTCTTGTTCATGCCAAATGAGCATTGTTTGAACTAGTAAAAACCTCAGGAATGTGTAGTACTATTAGAAAGTACAGTGAACTTCTGTTAAACAATTTGTTTTTATAGCATAGAGCTGCAATATAATGTTTAGTTTCAAAAGAACAGATGTCTGAGCAAGGAGAACTAATTAGGCAATCTTGAAAAAGGAAGTTGTAGCAACCATCAGTATGATGTGCTAAAATTTTGGGTTTTTTTCCTGATATTTTCTACTTTTTACAGGTGGACTTTATGTACTTTATTATGTCCCATACTCCGAAACATTTCATGATCTGCAACATATCAGTTCTCATTGATCTATCTTTTTAAAGTGCCTGTGAACATGGGCAATGTACATCAAAAAGACAATGTTATATATATGATCATATTTTCTCCTTTTACATCGTTCATGTGTATAGTTTTTACCTTAATATGCTCCACTCTTTTCCACAAAGTGCCTTGCGTAATATAACTGGAAAGAGAGGTATTGTTATCAGCCGTTCTACATATCCAACGGTTGGACAGTGGGTAGGACATTGGCTTGGAGATAACACTGCTGCCTGGAATCAAATGGATAAATCCATTATTGGTAAGTAGCTATAATGTTATGTGAACAATGTCATGCTGTAGCTAGAAGCTTCTCCTAAATGCATTATAAAATGAAATATGGAACTGTATGTACAACTGTAAGAACAAACAGTGCACTAAATACAGTGCAGTACAATATATGGTAGCCTATATTGTGCTGTCAGACTTTCAAGACAAGATAAAGGCATTTACACGTCCTGTAGCACAAGTGTAGCTATATTAACTGCAGTCACACCTAGGTCCTGGTACCTGGGTCTATGGCCAAAAACCTCTCACACACAAAAGACGACATCAGTTTTGTAAATGGCACATGACAGATTTTGCTTTTGGGTCCACTAGCCTCAAGTTACCCATCTGTCCTGCAGGTAAAATAGGAATAGTGCTAAGACTATAGCAAGTCATTTAGAACAGTGTATGCAAAGTAAAGTTTATTTCCACAGTATTTATAGGATGTCATTATGGCCAATACCACTTACAATTGAAAAAAAGCTTCTGCAATACAGTAGAGTTTTAGAGAAAAAAACACCAGAACACCAAATATAAATCTTGTCATTATACAGACATAATTGTTTTAAGAATAAAAATATGGTAGTTTATTTGATTTTCCACATTAGGGGCAGAGTTTACTCCTTTGCAGTACTGTAACTTTACCCACTTTTCCTCTATTAATACATTTTTTATATTTTTATTCCACTGTTACTGGGGCTGCTGCATGACGCACATTGATGTTACACAGCCCTTAAAGGGGTTGGCCAATAAAATTAAAAAAGGCAATACTTACCTTTCTTCTTCCCTGGGAAACAGTGGAGCAACTCCAATGATGACCTGCTGTCCAAACAGACCGGAAGTCAGAGACCTCAGCATCACTGCCTATTTTCCTGGTATCAGTGCTCACATTCTGGGAGCCAAGGTGAAAAGAGTTGGTAATGGTGATACTGCAGCTTCTGATTTGCTACAGTAGTAACCTGACTTCCAGTCAGTACGAACAGCGGGATCATCAGCGTAGTCACTCTGCTGTTTCATAGAATAGAAAGGTAATTATTGCCTTTTTTGCTACTAGATTGACAAGATGTTCGCTAGGCAAACATAAAAAGCTTGGGAAAATGGTTGGAAATGTTTTAAGAACTGTCAAGCTGAGGATTCGGCTTGAACTATTCACCATCCACGGCTTGGTCCTCCGTGTTTTGGGGACATGGCAGCAGTCAATTAGTGTATATTACACAATTTAGTATAGTATATGTTACTGTGGAGCCCCCAGTATATTTGGTTTATTTTGCGATAATATCTTGTATCCCTCTCTCTTTCTGTCTCTTTCTTTCTCTGTCTTTCTGTCTGTCCATTTCTGTGTGTGTCTCTCTCTCTGTCTCTTATGTGTGTGTTTCTCTCTGTCTGCCGTTTGTGACTCCCTCTCTATGTCTCTCTCTGTCTCTCTCTCTCTCTCTGTCCGTGTCTCTCTACCTCCCCTGACTTTTTGCCGGCCACGGGTTCCTATTAGCGTTGCCTAGAAACGCAAGGCTACACTCTCTCGCGCTGACACAACAGAGCAGCCATAGACTTAACATTGTAGCTTTGAACTTGCCTGACTGCTCAGTGAATCTATTAAACTCAAGTTTAATGATTTAAGATTGGTGGTTAGCATGTGCCATATCTACTTACACCAAAATAAGCCACAAAAGTTAAAACAAAGGGGTCAAAGTGTGGTGCAAGAAAAAGCATGTACGCTTATTTATATTAGATTTTGTTGCATGTTCAGCTGTTTAAAAAAATGTTTTCTTCTAGGACAACCCCTTTAACAGGTTAAAACAGTTCAAATCTTTAAGTTCTACAATAAAATATATTTAATCTTAGTTTAGCAGCATATATAATATTGGAATTTGAAATTTTGGTCCACTTTAGGTCTACTGGGACATGGCATATTTCGGCAATAAGATGCAACAATTTTGGGGGATTTTCATTTCTACTTTTAAAAAGCCATAACTTTATTTTTCTGTTGACATGGCCATTTGAGGACTTGTTTTTTTTGTGTGGTGAAGTGCCATTTTTGGGTACATATCATGTATTGTAAAACTTCTATTATTTTTTTTTTACAATTTTTTTTATTTTTACATTTTTTTTGTACCTGTAGTGGACTTGAACTAGAGAAGCTCTGATCACCATGATAATACATTGCAGTACTACTGTACTGCAATGCATTATCTCCTACAATAGCAATCGCAGGCCTTGGCATGCCTGAATGCTATTGTCTGGTGTCCAGCAACCCATTGACCCTCTCCAATTACTAGGCCATTTACATGCCGCAATCTACATTGGTCGAGGCATTTAAGGGATTAACCGCAGGGATCAATGCTTCTACTGTCAATCACAGCTGGCTCCTGCTGCAGGATGGAGCAGGCTCACTTCTTAGACCTTTCCATCCACAGGACATAAGTTTATGCCCTGTTGCATTAAGAACCATGTGCACAGGACATAAACTTATGTCCTGTGGCATTATGAGGTTAAATATTAAAAGTTGATTTCTTACAATCTTTGAATATCCATGTGATATTAAAAATCCTAAGCTTCAGAAGCTAAGCTGTCCTATCTAGTATCCCAGATTCCTGTACTTAGCGGTCTAGAGACAATCTTCAGGCAGACTTAAAATTATGCAGCTGCTGGAATTTTGAAACCTTAAAACAGCTTGAGTAGCACATGCAGTACAGGTAGCTTAGTTTCTGAAACATATTATCATATTTGATAATACAACTGTGCCACGAAATTGCCATTAATGCAAATGTGTGTGTTTTCAGTGAAAATTCAGAGGGGACAATAAGTAATTGTGAAATTTCTATAGTGCAAGAAACAGCATTACTACATGTAACTTAGTGCATGTCTGCTACTTTTCAGTCACTATGTTTGTTTATCTGGAAAAGCTTTAAATTTGGATAAAAGGCCTGATGCATATTTCCCTTTACTTTTCAGGTATGATGGAATTTAGTATTTTCGGAATATCTTATGTAAGAAAACTTTTTTTCTTTTACTTCTAGTATATATTTTAAAATAGCACTGTGGAATCCATTAATCCATATAATTTCTGGTAATTTTATAGACTGGAGCAGATATTTGTGGATTCTTCGGAGACACTACATATGAACTTTGTGCTCGATGGATGCAACTTGGTGCATTCTATCCTTTTTCTAGGAATCATAATGCAAAAGGTACCATGGTAAGTAAATTCATATGGACAAGGGCACCTAAATACCAGCACCACTAAGAGCTCAGTCACACGGGCGCATCGGCACCCGTACACCGGCGCCGATGCGCCCGTGTGACTGACAGTTAGAAGACGGCCGTACCTGAAGACGGACGTCTCTCTGCAGCACTGATGAAAGAACACATGACTGGCAATGGAGCTGGTCACATGTACTTTCTTCCGGCGCTGCAGAGAGACATCCGTCTTCAGGTACGGCCGTCTGCTACATGCAGTAACACGGGCGCTGATCCGTCCGTGTGACTGAGCCCTAACAGTTATTCATAGCTGAAGGGCCATTACAAAAAAAAAACTGTTAAAATTCATAATGCCTTTGCATGTGGCCCATTTTTGTGAAACTTTTTGTGAGGCTGCATTTATGTGAGTATACTTTTGCTTTCAGACATCAACCAATGAGGTCTTACCCCTAATTTCATATCATACCTGTGAACTTTGGGGCCCTAAAATTGATTGAGTTGTTAGACAGCCTCATTAACTCTAATAACAACGTCCATTTGTTCTACTAACTAGATTGACCAGATGTTCGCTAGAAGAACATAAATTGTTTGGATTAAATGGTTGTAAATACTTTAAGAACTGATTATTTTAATTGGCAAGAACTTCAGGATAAACTGCATTTCCAGTGTACCAACTTCCATCTGAGCATACCCCTTGAAGTGAATCGGGGTATATTTTGATTTTTACGCTCTGCTTCTTGGTGGCTCTCGAAAATGCTACATACAGCATTCCATGAATGAACACAAGGGTGACCGAGGTGAATTCCAACATTGTTGAAAGTCTGTCCCTAAGATTTGTTGATAGTAATCCCAAAGGCCAGACAAGCATTGCTAAGCGGCGTTCATATCAAGTTGATATAAAGAATAGTGCTTACCAATTTGACTGTTCGCCGTCCACAGCTTGGTCTTCCACATTTTGGGAACATGGCAGCAGTCAGACTGGTAAGCACTATTCTTTATATCAACTTGATATGAATGTCGCTTAGCAACACTGGACTCTCCATAGTGTCGCTGTTGGCTAAAGCTCAACAGCATCCCTAGACTTAACATAGGAACTATGACCTGGCCTGATAGGTCACTTAATGTATCAAACTCAAATTTTATGATTTTACGGGTGAGGATGTAACAAATCTAATGACACCAAAATCATCCACCAAACGTCATGCAAGAAAAAGCCTGTGGGTTTTTTGTATATTAGATGCGCAGCTTTGAAATGTAGCCAAGGCTAGTATACAGTTTCGTGATTATTCTTTGAGTAATAATGCAGTACTTTTATTTGTATTTTTGTTTCTCTCAGAGGCAAGATCCTGTAAGTTTTGATGAACGCTTTCAAAACCTATCAAGAAATGTTCTTAACATAAGATATAGACTTCTGCCATATCTGTACACACTAATGTATGAAGCACACACAAAGGGATCTACAGTTATCCGTCCCTTATTGCATGAGTAAGTTTTAATACTTTTCAAACTGTTTACTGTCCAATGGAAAATGGCTCTTGTTGGCATTACCATAACAATGTCATGACACATGTGTAATTGTAACAAATGTTTCATTTCTTATTAATGAATTTCTGCAATACCATATAATACATCATCTTGTATGGCCTGAGGTAGTTTGAATATACTAACATACAGTACTATTATTTCAAGGTGATTATTATGAAGACATTGCTATTGTGCCCAAGTGATTGCTGTCTGGAGGACAATTGCAATGTACAGATGGACTACCACCACAAATCTGATCCTGATACATCATTATGTCCAATCAAAAATAATTTCAATACTGTATAAGGGGGACTATCACTCATGATTCAGACTCTGGTGACATGATCATAGGGTCTGGTATCATTATGGAGACAGCCAGTGTCTTTATAAATGTCTATATATACATACTATTTGCATGCCGTAACAGGTGACTTTGGATATTTATACAGATTCTTGACCTTAAAGTCCACCATCACCTTAATGAAGTTCTGTTGTTTTTATACTCTATAATATGCAATTTTAAAGTGAAACGATAAATCGATAACCAACACATTTTTTTTTTCTTCTTACAAGATTTACTAATGAACGAGCAACTTGGGATGTCTACGAGCAGTTCTTATGGGGACCAGCGTTTATGATCAGTCCAGCTCTTAGACAGGTGCGAATGTATGACTTCACATAATTCATGCCATCACATAAATGTTACAGTTTGCTTTTTTTCACTATAACCCAATCAGCAGATAATTTTTCTTTTTTGCTAAAGTGTAAGGTCTCTTCAAAAGGACTTTTAATAAATAGCTGGTAAACCTGAAAATAAAACATTAGTGATACACTTGCACTGGGTATTCAGATGTGTTTGTCTCCTGCAGCATATCCTATTGATTGGAGTTAAAATAAAAATTCATTTAGTTGATGTTCAACAGTTTGGTTGTATAGCTAGAATCTTCCCTTAAGTGCCTTAGAACAGCTGTTAGAATGGTTAGCCCAGACTTCAAAGCCAGACTGCTGTGCACAAGAGCACTGCATTTTTTTTATTTCAACGAGAAGACATTGCAAGAGACAAACTCAAAACCCAATGAAAGTGTATTACAAAAGTTTTCTGTTCTGTTTTATCATGTTTTAAGTAAATGTCCACTCTTGAATGCAATTTCGCTTCATTTTTATTCAATCGAAATAGGTTAAAAACTCATTAATCATTTTTTTAAATTATATATTTAGAATGCTAAGAGCTTTGTTCTACTGAAACCAAGCTCCAAAACTCACATTTTGGCCTAATGCATACAATCCTATTTGCATTGCGGAATCAAGAATGGGCAACTGCATCCGGATTCCATAGCAAATACTGGCCATAGTATGCAATGTAAAAGCATGTTTCCATGCCCACGAGTGCATATCAATTATAATTTTCCGCTTGCGGGGGGAAAATCACAGCATGCTCTATTTTGAGCCAGATTCCACGCGGACAGCTTCTATTGAAGTCAATGGAAGCCATCCATCCCACAGTCCTTCTGCAATCACCATTGTGGAAAGGCCGAGGGAATCTGTGTCATCGCCTAGTGATGGCATGTTCACATCTGTACTGCGCATGTGTGCTGTTCAGCCCGCCGGCATACCCGCAGCACAGACGAAAACCATCTGGACAGTTACACAGGGCTCACAGGCCAGGCACTGGGTCGGATTCTGCTGTAGGATCCCGCATGCCGAATCAGACCAGGTCGTGTGCATTCGGCCTTACATATGGATTTAAAAGACGACACTTTTCTCTACCTATAGCTGCCACAAGAGAGACCTTTGGAGCTTGCTGCACACTGTTATACCATACTATACAATGAGCTCAATATTATCACAGTATGCAGGAAGCTCAAAGTTCTCTACCTAGTGGCAGGTGCAGGTAACCAACATGTTAGCTTTTAAATTGATCTCTATGTAGGTTAGATGGAGGTCTGTGTTAGAAAAACAAAGCTCCTGACACTGCAAAGATATATTAACTAATTAATCAGGGCAGAACTTTAGACCTAAATGTGTCACAATGATAAAACATTCACATTCGTTTAAATATATTGAATCTAGTTACAAAAAAAGAAAAACCATCAAATAATGTTTTTAAAACAATTTAAGATCATAGGATGTAGTTTGACAGCATATGTACAATATAATGATATTTTTATAGGAAATTCATAAAGTATAGCAGGCAGCAGAATTTTAGCTTCTCTTATAAAATGGTAACTATTTTTAGAACTATAGTAATGAATATTTTTAAATATGCGGCATATAATGGCTGACAATAAATGATATATAACAAAATATTTTACTATTTTAGGGACAAACAGAAGTAGATGCCTACATGCCAAATGCTACTTGGTATGACTATTATACGGTGAGAATTTTTGTTTGCACACTAATACTCTTGCTGAGTGCGGTGGTAAGAGAAAAGGGTAATTTGTAAAACCTATAAGAACTGAGTATAAAAGAAAATGCTATCTACGTTGTATTACATCTTCATCTGGATGTCCATGTATCAGATGGGAGGCTAGTTTGAGTGCCTCCCTTTCTGAAGTTCCCTGATAATTCCAACAGCAATACATTTGGGAGAAACGCATTGCACGTGTGAATATATGTGGCCTTATAGGGTTTAATACATGAACTGCAGGGGTCAGCAGCCAGTAAGTGTGGGCGTCCTTAGTTAGGCAGTTAGGCAGGGTATAATAGTAGTCATTATAGGGGTAGGTTGCCCCTAACTGGAATTTAGTGACAAGTGTATCCTATATGGATGAATAGATCCCCTGCTTTCCACTTATTTGGAGAACAAAGGATGAAACATCTGTAGGTAAATACTGATCCATCGAACAGTGAGTGAAATGGTGATCCTCCATCCCTGGTATAGTTAACCGGTTAATTATTGTGTGCTTTGAGAATATAAGACATCATATAGACTATTTCTTATAGCTATTAGTAAAACAATTTTGATATTCCAGTAAAGCTTTAAAAAAATCTGTTTCCCTTATAGGGTAAGGCGGTTAGTGAAAGGGGTACGAGAGTGAAATTAAGTGCTCCTCTTGAAATCATTAATCTTCATGTTAGAGGTGGATACATCATACCATGGCAGGACCCTGCTAATAACACTGTTCACAGGTGGGTAGACAAGATTATTATTGTCTTTGGTTATTTTAATATGACCTTCTTTTACGTTGTGTTAATCAATCACAGGCCTTGGTCACACGGGCATTTTTTCCCGCGAATGACAGCTGAGAGCAGCTCAGAGGCAGCTCATTCAGCAGGCGGGGATTTTAAATCCCCGGCTGCTAAATACTACTCAGAGCAGTTCAGGAGAACTGCCGCCGGCCACGGCTGAACTCCGTCTGCCGGGACCAGGTGAGTATATATATTTTTTTGTTTTTACACATTTCTGGATGAATTTCCGGGAAGGGCTTATATTTTTAAGACCTTCCCGAAAATTTATCATGCGATCGCCGGCAGCCCATTGCTTTCAATGGAGCCGGCTGTATTGCTGGCTCCATTGAATTCAATGGGCAAACATCATTCTTCTCTGCCACAGCTGTTACAGCCGTGGCAGAGGAGAATGATTTGTCTTCTATATGTTCTCAATGGGGTCGGCGCTGCTGCCGCCGGCCCCATTGAGCGCATATAGAGAAGAGAACAGGAATCGCAGATCGCAGATAGGTGCGATCTGCGATTTCTGTTCTATAATTTATCGGACGAGCGCATAAAAAGCGCTCATGTGTCCGATACCATTGCAAAGCAATGGTTTTATAAAATCGCCGGACGCATGCACATGTGCAAATCGCGCGAAAAAACGCCCGTCTGACTGAGCGCTAACTGTTGATCCTGCTGCTTTCTTAGGCCGCAGTCAGACAGCCTAAGGACACGCGATACTACATGCAAGTGCCAATGCACCTGTTCACGCGCATTTTGCACATCCATGGAGCGCATTTGTCTTGCTCGCATAGGCACGTAAAAAAAACATGCTCGTCTGACTAAGGCCTTAGGGCGTTGCTTCATGGGAAGGGTTGTGTCTTTACAGGATAGAGGTCTTGGCCTAAATCTGACACCATGCACCAAAATGCATGCAAAAATTATGCTTTAAAAACAGGCATAAACTAAGTCAATTAATAGTTAATAAAAAGTTAGATAAATATAATTTATCATCCATATCACTCCAAAAGGACAAATCTGCTAAACACTGATATACTGATACAAAGATATACAAAGGCAGGTAATGTATATACCACTTCCCAATAGAATGCAGAAAGGAAAATTGCTATATGGAGGATTATTGTACAAGTGAATAACCACTGACCCACCTACCATATATTGGGGTGGTGGCTGTTTAGTATTATACTTGCACATAGATAAGGCATACAAAGGGTGCCAAACCAAATGATATGTGTGGTGCATCATGCAGGCTTACAACCTATTAATAATGCCACATTCGATTCAGTCTGGTGGGTTGCCATGCCCCTCACAAGTGAACTAAAATGGTATTAAGATCCCAGGCTCCTCCAGCATCAAAAACCAGACTGTTCACTGCAAAAATAACAATGAATACTGATAAATATGAGGTATTAGTTATATTTTGGACAAAATATTCAAATTTGCAACCCACATCAGGTGTCTTCTTTATTGTGCGAGTTTCTACACTAACATTTACAAACATATCACTGAAAAAGGACAATTTAACTCTAAAATCACTGCCAGCAGCCATATCTACCAATATGATACAAATATACACAAGGGGAGGTAGATAGATACCATGTCCCACATTATGCAGACAGGCAAATTACTATATGGGGGAGCATTGCACAAGTGCAAGAGAATGATGAACAACCACTCACACACCTAACAGATATTAAGGGGAGATTCTGCCTAGGGGGAGATGTATGCGAGTGGATGTTCATCAGTATTAGATAATTTGGACCTTTAACGTGGGTTGCGAGCTTGCATATTTTGGCTAACTAATACCTCATATTTATCATTATTTTTGCAGTAAATTGTCTAGTTTTAAACATTGGGGCAGCCTGGGGTGTCAGTGCCACTGTGGTTCACTTGCGGGGTACAGTGCAGCGTGCTGGGCTGAATCTCATGTGGTGTCATTAATAGGTTCTAAGCCTGCATGGTGCACATACATCAGTGGGATTGGCACCCTTTGCATGCCTTATCTATGTTCAAGTATAACACTAAGCAACAGCTCTTATGTGGCAGGTGTGTGAGTGGTTGTTCATCAGTATCTTGCACTTGTGTAATGTTCTCCATATATTGATTTGCCTGTCTGTATTTTATTGAGAAGTTGTGTATACCTGTCCTTGTGTATCTTTATATCAGTCTATAGGTAAGTATAGCCACTAGCAGAGATTAATTATCCAGCCTGAGTTACTGTGATAAATCTAACACATTTTAAAACTGCCGAGTCTAAGTTTGCACTGCCTGTTATAGATAGTATTAGTAAATCTCTCTCATTGTGTTTCTTTCTATTGCAGTCGAAAAGGGTTTATGGGACTTCTGGTAGCCCTGGATGATGGAAAAAAAGCACACGGCAGTCTTTTCTGGGATGATGGAGAAAATATTGGTAAGTGCTACCTAGCAATAAAGCAAATCTTCAGAAAAAGTATTTTCATATCTACTTTTACTAAAATGTATGGGATGTTGCGACAGTTTATAGTGAAACTCGAAATGAGTGAAGTGATAAATGTCAGTATGGTAAAATGAAGGCAAAATCTGTTATGTATTGAAATGGATGCTAAAATTTTTCTTTCTCCATTTTAATAGAAATGACAAATTATTTTCTGGGAACCTTCACAGCTAATGAGGTATGCAGCTTTCTTCACCAAAGATATACATGTTTTCTTATCTATTTGTAAAGATACATTAGATTTGTACTTTGTACTTTGCATCAGACAGATGTTTCTACCCTGCTCCTTTCCTTTTATGCAAATACTGAGGGAGAGATACTGCAGCTGCATGTTCCTCTTTATTTTCCATTTATATTTTCTACTGATAAAAAGTTTCAAAACTTTGGTCCAGTCCGAATCAAACCTGAACTTCGCCAATATCCCTAAAATTGATTACTAATTTGGTGGGGGTATTTTAATAGGTTTGGGTGAGATGAGCCAACCAAGATTCGGGTTAGTGCAAAACCAAACTTTTGACAAATTTCAACCTGAAACTAGGTTTAACTGTTTTGGTTCACTGAAAACTATTTTCTGTTTACTGCATTATAATAGACAGTTTTTTTTTTGTACTGACAAAAGATGTATCTAAAGAATTCTATATATCATGTAGTAAAGGAGACATGAAAAAAAATATTGTTATTTGTATAGCGCCAACTTATTCCACAGCACTTTCAAATAATTTATTTATTACCCCCCACCACTCTGGGTACTCATTTTACTGACCTTGGAAAGGATGGAAGGCTGAGTCAAACTTGAGCCGGCTACCTAAGCTATGGAGATTAAACGTGCAATCTTCAGGTCTGAGCGAGAGCTTAGGACTGCATTCCTGCTGCCTTAGCACTCTGTGCCACATGGGGCCCAAAAAAGGGGCACGTTTCTGTTAGATGTGGCACTGGCCAGTTTTCTAGTATAGCATGGTATTAACTCTGTCAGACAGAAAGATAGATAGATAGATAGATAGATAGATAGATAGATAGATAGATTAGGTAGTTATGTCATGGAAACACACTAATACACTGTGCCTCAGCACGGATGCAAGATGGTGTCTTAGTAAAACCACAAACACAATCACATAGTATTTGCAAGGACCAATTACACCACTCCAAGAAAATATGGAAGGAAACCTGTCCCTTGCCTAAAAGCAGGGTAAGTGCCCCAATAAGGATGGCCCAACTGTCTTCATCTGGGACCTGGCTATCCCTGATTAGGAAGAGAAGAAAAACACAAAACGCAGGACACAACACTGTTCACACACACAGAACACAACTGTTCATACACCTCATGTCTGGCCAACTACACAGGCACTCAGAACACATTGCTGTTAACACCTTATACACACCAGGTAATGCATACCACACAGAACAAGACATTTGATGCAACACATGTCTGACCACTTGCATAGACCCAACAGAACATGTAACTGGATAGATAGTCCAAGTGTCCTCACACGTAGAGGAAAGAGAGTCAGCCACCATGCTGACATAAAGGGAACAGTGTCAGCAATCACCCATCTGACCACATGTGACAGCAGTTGCTTGGAAGCCACACCTGTTAAAGGGGAAGGGAGAGGGGACCTGAATAAGATGCAGACAGGGACTACATGTGTCCAGACCATCCTCAGGGAAAGTGAGATACTTCAGACTAACATGCAAAGCATAGCTCAGAGTGGGAATAGAACAAAATGAGTAAAATGGCCAGCATTCTCTAATCGGGTAGGGTATTTAAGTGAAGCAGACCAGGAAGATTGGCTGGCTGGAGAAACTCCATACCCAGCTAGCTCAATTATTCCACACCTGTAAAAGTGTTTCCTCAGAACCTCATAGCACTACAGATCCTAGAAGCACAACCTAACATAGATGTTGCTTTTGTGGAACATTTTGAGGCTAGAGTAAGTTTGTATGTTAACCCTATTCCATCATTATTTCATGTTTCAACAGCAAAGTCTAAGAAGTGAAATAACACAAAATAATTATCTATCATCAACAAATACCCTATATCTGGGATATGTCAATATCTTTGGACTTGCAACAAGCCCAAACACCGTTTCAGTTACATATAGTAATACAAATGAAGCCATTACAAGTTATCAATATTCTGAGGGGGTAAGTTATGGTTGGAAGCACAGAGCAATGTACAAAGTTATTTACTATTGTTTGAAATAGCTTTATTATTAAAATAAATATTTGGATAAGTTATAAAGTCATCAATTAAGCCAGGATTGTCATTTGGGTACTTTTGGGGGGAGGGGTGAGAAAAGCATAAGCTCTTAGCAGGCAAAGCTTTTTCTCATTGACATAGCATACTAAAAGAGGAATGTATTCTGAAATGTATCCTGTGTAGAGATGAGCGAGCGTACTCGGAAAAGCACTACTCGCTCGAGTAATTTGCTTTATCCAAGTATCGATTAAACGAGCACTGACCATTGAATTCAATGGAGCCGGCTCCATTGAAAGCAATGGGCTGCCGGCGAGCGCGGGATGAATTTTCGGGAAGGGCTTAAAAATATAAGCCCTTCCCTGAAATTCATCCAGAAATGTGTGAAAACAAAAAAAATATATATATACTCACCTGGTCCCGGCAGACGGAGTTCAGCCGCGGCCGGCAGCAGTTCTCCTGAACTGCTCTGAGTAGTATTCAGCAGCCGGGGATTTAAAATCCACGCCTGCTGAATGAGCTGCTTCTGATTGGTCACAGCCTGACCAATCAGAGGCAGCTCTCACTCACACCCATTCATGAATTTATGAATGACAGCTGAGAGCTGCCCCTGATTGGTCCCTGCGCTGAGCCAATCAGCGGCAGCACTCACTCACCCATTCATGAATTCATGAATGGGTGTGAGTGAGAGCTCCCTCTGATTGGTCAGGCTGTGACCAGTCAGAGGCAGCTCATTCAGCAGGCGGGGATTTTAAATCCCCGGCTGCTGGATACTACTCAGAGCAGTTCAGGAGAACTGCCGCCGGCCGCGGCTGAACTCCGTCTGCCAGGACCGGCTGAGTATATATTTTTTGTTTCTTTTTACACATTTCTGGATGAATTTCAGGGAAGGGCTTATATTTTTAAGCCCTTCCCGAAAATTCATCCCGCGCTCGCCGGCAGCCCATTGCTTTCAATGGAGCCGGCTGTATTGCCGGCTCCATTGAATTCAATGGGCTAACATCGTTCTTCTCTGCCACAGCTGTTACAGCTGTGGCAGAGGAGAACGATCTTTCTGCTGACAGTGCGGGGGGGGGGGGGAGGGTCTCATTCTTGCGGCTATTGTGGCTGAATAGTGGGACCTGGAAACCTGAAATGCAGCCCAGCATGTTGCCCCTCGCCTGCCCTATCCGTTTCTGTGTCGTTTCCAGCACTTTCTTGGGTTTTGCATATTTTTACCAATGAAAACCTTAGCGAGCATCGGCGATATACAAAAATGCTCAAGTCGCCCATTGACTTCAATGGGGTTCGTTACTCGAAACGAACTCTCGAGCATCACTGAAAGTTCGACTCGAGTAACGAGCACTCGAGCATTTTGGTGCTCGCTCATCTCTATTTAATACACATCAGGTCACTTCACTTTGTATGTG
Organism: Eleutherodactylus coqui; assembly: GCF_035609145.1. NCBI lineage: Eukaryota > Metazoa > Chordata > Amphibia > Anura > Eleutherodactylidae > Eleutherodactylus > Eleutherodactylus coqui. The sequence goes on along the minus strand of NC_089837.1, from coordinate 133,408,920 downwards.
ACATGTAGAAAAAATGACACATTCAAAGTGCAGAACCCTTCTAGGGTTGTAAGTTTTAGACAACTATACAAGTAATATTCCATATCGTAATGCAATATTATGTCTTGTTAGTATGTCATCTGTTTCTTGTAGTCATGTATAAGGGTATGAATATTTAACATCACTCAGATTTAAGATTTTATCACAGAGCTAAGTCATATAAAAACAAACTTCCTGGAATCTTTATGCATTAAAATGTGAAATCCACAATACATTTAGATTGCATTATATACTTTCTTAATTCTATCATTAGTATCCCAGCTTTACATATTCAACTACCATCATATACATTTTTAAGTTTACTTATTGTATTTTTCTTTTCGTTTCTTGCAGGTTCTAGGAATCCGTTTAACAGACAAACTGTACAATTTAGCAAATCCTATTACAGTTACATGGACATAAATGAGCTCTGAAAGTCTGCAAGTGACGAGAATTTTATAATTAATCACTGCTTTTTTTAGATTTTTATATAAATACAATACATCAATATCTAATTTTTTTTCTTTGACAAAGTATATATTGCTTAACTTCAACAAAATAAATATTCTGTGCTTGACTAAAATATCTGGAGTTTTAGATTTAGTAAGTAAAGTTCAGATTGCATTCATCCATGATAATTAAAGGAGTAGGGAGACTTGCTGGTACAGACCTTATATACAGTAGTGCTTCTAATGAGAATAGGTCACCATACGCTGAATTAGATGGAACAAATTTGTATAAATTCTGAAAGTAAAAAAAAACCCTCTGCCTCATTATGACTATGAATATAGGGTAGAGGCCCCGTGTCCCTAAATGGCTGCACTATTATGCTAACATACAAAAAATAGATCAAAAAGATTATTATATATATATATATATATATTAAATAAGACTTGGACTTGTTAAACTAGTAAATATGCTTTATAGAAGGCATATCAAAGTACAGCTCAAAGAACTGGCACACAAACTATTAGTAAAATGGACTGGGTAACATCCCTACCTAATGATAAAAAGATGGTTTCATTATCGATATCAGAAAGTTTTCTGAGCATCAGAATGCTCTCCTGCAAGTGATAACAGTGAAAAAACTATGAATCTCTTGGTCTCATGAATCTAATGGCTGAGGATATTCAACAATATAATATGCTGCAATAACCAAAGTCCTTATTGTCTTCTTTTGGATCAAACAGCTAAAAGTACTTTTTCGTACTTAATAATTACTGTAAACAACAAATTTGGATACTAGTCATCCTGGACAAGTGGCCACCAACAGGGCGCAGAGCAACAAACCACATATTCCTCTGCAAAATGCTACAGATCCAAAAATACAATTTCTGTAGGGTTCATGCAACCAGTAAATTCCATAACTCAACCATTCCTATTCAATTCCTTAATAAAATTCAATTTTAGAAGACTCACAGGCAATCAACAAATATTAATAAACCTATGGTAAAACTTAATGCATGGATCTACCATTTAATATAAAATCTTGTTGCCAAATAAGCATAAGTGGGTCTGTACTAGTTATGGCACTAATCCCCAAAATAAGGCGTCACTCAAGAGGCTTAGTCATAGGTTTTTGAATCTTTGGTAAAAAAAAAAATATATATATATATATATTTTCTTTTCATCAGCATGAAGGAGGGCTGGTATCTTGAACCAATCGGATTGTTTAGTAAAAACCACTAATAATATGAATCTTGGTATTTTTCATTTCTCCTTCACTGTGTGTTACAATTCACAACATAAAATCAGAGGAGCTTTAAATAAACATTGAAATATTTTAGAAAGAGATTTAATCTTGGGTTCCCACAGGTCGCTTTCACCAAGGAAATATTGAGAGCAGCAAAACCGCAAGATTTCTGCACGATAAGCGCAGCTCCAAAACCCACGGCACTTAGCTGCATGTTTTGGAGTGGCTTCGCCGCATGTTTTTCCATTGAGATGAGCGAGGCCGCAACGGAAATTAAAACAAAATTGACATGCTGTTTCCCGGGAATCCGCGCCACAGCGCCGGCTAATGCCGGCTTTGTCACGATGGATTGTCCACTCCGTGTGGCCGAGAGTTTTGACAAATCTTATCCACATGGCTGGCTAATCCTGGGACTAGTGGCCACAGGCCGAATTGCCACAGCGAAATACCGCAGGGATATACTGATGCAAATCTGCCCTGCGCGAACCCAGCCTTATTCTCGAAAAGGTTTTGCCACCCACACCCAGAACTGTTTTTTATAAGTTAGACTTTCAAAAACATTTTTGCCCCTTCATGCCTCAGGAGCAATGAGGTGAATCAATGGGGTCTTTTATTAAACCCCTAATGCAACAGGTCGGAAATTTATATCCTGGCTATGGTGTACTTACATCATGTAGATGGTGTGGGATCAGAAGCTGAGCTGGCATCATACCACAGCGGGAGCTGGCTATTACTGATAGCCAGCCTCCCGCTACAGCAGCAGGAGAACATAAGGACAGCGATCCCCAATGTTAACTCCCTATGTGCCGCAATCTATGTAGATCCCAGCATGTAAAGGGTTCACAATGGTAGCACACCTCTGTGATGTCATTGGACCCTCACAATGTAATTGCAGAGGGCCAATAATGTACCATGGCAACAGGACACCAGAAGCTGGAGTCCCGGATTGTCATTGCCTATGATCGCTATTGCCAATGATAAGGCATTGCAATACAGAAGTACTGCAATACATTATCATAGCTGCTATAGTTCAAGTCCCATGATATAAAAAGTTTTAAAAAATATATAAAAATAGACTTTAAAAAAAGTTAAAAAAAAACTTGGGGGGGGGGGGGGGCTTTTCCCCCTATTTGTATAAATGTTTTTTGTTTTTTTTTAAAAACAACACATATTTGGTATCATTGTATCTGTAACAACCTGTGCCATAAATTGAACATACTATTTATCCTGCATGGCAAAAACTTGTTCGTTTTGCCTCCCAAAAAATGCAATAGAAGTAATCAAAAAAGCCGTGTGTACCCCAAAATGGTTCACAAAAAACTACAGCTTATTACACAAAAATCAAGCCCTCACAGAGCTCTGGCCATGGAAAAATAAAAAAAAAAGTTATGAGACTTTAATTGCAGCGAAGTAAAAATAATAATACTTAAAAAAAAGGTTTCCAAGCACAAGTGAAAAACCTAAAAAAATTATATGATGCCATCCCCTGACCCACACACACCCTAGGTTTCTCCACCCACCTTTTGGGTGCTCTCCTTAAGGAGAGACAACACCCCTCTTCATCCACATCACAGGTCTCTCACTAGCCAAGCCAGAAACCTACTGCACACTGATGAGGGGCAGATACCCGAAACAACTGTCTGTGTATGGTTTTCTGGCTTGGTTTCCTGTTCCCCATCATTGTTATAAAGACCTGTATAAAGGGCCTGACATTGATTTGAAGAAATGCTGCCATCCAATAGGTGGCACTGCAAAGGTATTGTTGCATCTTGGTTATTTGCATAAATTACCCACGGGAGGGTGCATGGCCATATAAGTCTCCTCACTCACCTCTCAGGTGTCTTTTCACACCCCTTCTGGGTGCTCTCCTTGGGGAGAGACATTGCCATACCCCGGCCCACTCACCCCTTAGGTGTCTCCACATACTTTTTGGGTGCTCTTCTTAAGGAGAGACAACACGCCTCTTGACCATTTGAAAGCTTACCAGGCCTTCAAGGTATGGTGGTCTGTTTGTTTTAGGGCTGGTGAGTTGTTTTGTTCATCTCTACTTATTTACCCAGTGGCAGGAGCGCGGTTCTTTTTAACAAGCTTAAATTATTGCCTAATTATACAACCCACAAAGTGGTCATAAATGTTTTTAGTTTTTTAGCTGTTACAATGCCAAAACAGTAAATATTAGTATGCAACTGTACATAAACAAGCATGTCATGTATTTCCTAAAACAGTCTTCATGTTTTTAGTTAAAAATGAATTCCAAGATTCTAAGTAATACTGCAAGTATTTTAGTACTAGATATGTATATTGCAGCACACATTTCCAGAAACCTCAAGAAAATAAAATGAAGCAATGCAGTGTAATCAGCAACTCTTCATTTCTTGGAATCATAAACTATAGCATTGTTATTGGATTTGAGCCTATGTCTGCAGTGAAATTCTTCCTATATAGTCAGCAGCTAGCTACATAGCAAATTGGCCAGCAAATCAGTCGACTTCAAAGTGCTTTCAAACAGTAATAATTCTGTGCTGCAGTGTCTTATTTCAGCTTTTCAATAAAACATATCATGCTATAATGCACCCCTTTTGGTTAAGCTGTTTATTTATGGTTAAAACATATGTTTTTTTAATCTATGCACACGTATATGTTGATTCATAATTGATTGGTATGTTCTTTTTGTTACCATAAATTACATTATGGTAACACCACTAAATATGTAATAAATCATGGTGTATGTTGAAGTAGAGAGACATCTTCTGTATGGTTGGGCACATGTGCGGCGTTATCTTGTCAAAGACATGGTGAGGAATGCAATGGAAGATAAGCGGTAGAATGTACAGTATTTTAATATTTCATTGGAAAATTATAAACACATTTAAGGTGGAATGCCCAATTGTGAAGAGTACAAGGCAAATTTGACACATGACTCATTGAGAGCAATTGAAGGGTGCTTGCAGCATGTCACTGATAATATAATCACTTTGAATACATTTTGATGCATGGGATCATATTCTGTACCATCATTCATACTGTACAGACATTTAATAAAAATAATGACGAGACAGATGGCATACAAAATGGCTATGCCACTCTATTAAAAGGTATAAAACTAGAAACTTTCATGTCATACATAACTCAATAGATATGATCATAAATAAAGAGTCTTAGCCATCTTGCACAAGCCTTTTATTATCTTCAAACCAGCTCCACTAATAGGTGACAAACCACTTCCCACTAACAGGTTTTTGCAACTAAGGAAAAAAGGAATGGGTAGAGTTTACTGTACATGTTCCTTCAGAAACGGGTCCCAAAGCTGAGGTAGGACTCAGATGACTCAGTTATGCAACCTTCAGTCCTCATTGATTGCCTCAGCCCTGGCCTGACAAAATGAAGCCTTCAATCCTTTTGGTTTGGTTCACCTATTGCCTAATTATACAACCCACAAAGTGGTCATAAATGTTTTTAGTTTTTTAGCTGTTACAATGCCAAAACAGTCTGTCAAGTGGCACTGTGACTCTCCTTATAAACAAACACAGGTACCTCCCGTGGATCCCATGCGCTCTCAGAACTTATAGCTCTTGCATCCTAACTGGATGTGCAGCATACACAAACAAAAGATTAAGGACAACTATGCGTAACACAACCAATAAGCCCGACCATGCAACGTAAATACAAAATGAAACCAAGGGAAAACTTTTTCTTGAAAACACCTACCCCAGGAGAGACCCCTGCCTATTTGGCAGGCCGATAGCTCTGATAAGTGTGGGCCACACGCATACCTTGGCCACTAACAAATCCCTACCAGGGAGCCCTGAACACCATAATGAACAGTGCAAGGTAACAAACTGTGGTACTTAGCTGGTGCAGTAGTCTGTAGCAAGGAAATGGAGCTCCAGAGATAGGCAGTGCTCCTCACCAGCAATCCAGGAGCAAACTGAATTAACCCATACTGACATCAAATCTAAGTTAGACTAAATAGGGCATGGCAACTAGAGACAAGTGAGAACCGATATCACTGACCTGACACCACGCCCCTCAGCCCAAGGTAAGACAAAGATACTGCTAAAACCTGGTCCTGCCTAAAAGCAATCTGTGAAAATGTTTTACCAGACGTTCCACATGAACATTTACAGCTGGAACCCATGATCTCTTTTCTGGATCATAACCACCCCAATGCACAAGGTACTGCAATGAATTCCTAACTCGACAAGAGTCCATTATGCAACTTATCACAAACTGCACTAAAAAAAACAGGCTTGCAACAGGACAGAAAAGAGCACAGGGCACAAAGCCAGCTGCAACAGGAGCAGGACAGAGCACAGATCACACCGCAAGCTGCATCAGGAACAGGACAGAGCACAGATCACACTGCAAGCTGCATCAGGAACAGGACAGAGCACAAGATACCTGCTTACAGGCACAGGTTACAGCAGACTACAACATATAGTGAAAACCAGACAGACTCCACCCAGAGCTCACATGCACACAGATTAAACTCACAGCAAGTCTATGTGTCCTCATACCAGGGGGGATAGACAGTCAGCCACACAAGCTGAAATAGAGAACTGTGTAAGGGATCCACCAACTGACACAAAGAGCAAGACATAAGACGTTTGGAGGCCGCACCTGTAGGGAGAATGCATATAACACAGACAAGGACTACAGGTGTCTAAACCATCTTGGAAAAGCAGAAAGACACAATGTGACCTACTTGCAAACACAGATCTGAGTGGGAACATAACAGATGCATTCAAACAGTACGAGACCAGCTTCAGACAAGGATTCATGACTGCTCACTCTGGAACCCAGACAGAGACTGACAGGAGAACGGTTTATATGTGATCACAGACCCAGGGGATTGGCTAGCAGAAAGTACCACACCCAGCCAGCTCAATTAAACCTCAACCACCTGTAGCTGTGCTGCTAGGAAAATTAGAACTACAGATCCCAGCAGCACACGTAACACCTATAGAAAATCCCTATCAGAAGTTTGTTATTTTTCTCTCCCTGTATTTCTGCCCACAAAGATTCCATGCATTCATCTCCTACACCTATATCTTCTCATAGCCTTGGTATTAAGTAGGATTTAACATACCGACACTCTCCTCACCCTTTCTGGTTACCATGGTCTCTTCAGAAGAGATTATAGCCCAGTAAATTCACCGTCCAATTGTACTTACTATCCAGCCATGTTTCCGTTATTCCCACTATATCACAATTTTCATCAGACATTCTTACTTCGAGCTCACCCACTTTACTAATCAGACTTCTTGCATTTGTTGCCATAGAATTTATATGATTGTTGTTGTTGTTCTTTATATTCATTGTGCTACTTATGTTACTATTACCTATTCTGCCAGTTCTAGCTGTACTAACCCCACCCCCTGCTTGAACCCCATTCCCATTACTTGGTCCCAGGTTGCTATCTACGCTGTCTACCCTCCCGTTCTCTTTTTGTCCTACCACATTCCCTAGTTTAAACATTCCTCCAGCCTTATAGCCATCTTCTCCCCCAGCACAGCTGCATCCTCCCCATTGAGATGCAGCCCATCAATACAGTGGAGCCTGTAGCCAACAGCAAAGTCAGCCCAGTTCTGCAGGAAGCCGAATCACTCCTTCTTACACCAATTCCAGAGTCACTTGTTTACCTCCTTAAGATCCTGCTGCCTTTCTAGTGTGGTTTGTGGTGCAGGTAGTATTTACGAGAAAACTACTTTGGAGGTCCTCGCCCTAAGCTTGGATCCTAGGTCCCTGAAATCATTTTTGAGGGCCCTCCATTGATCTCTAATTTGTTCTTTGATGCCAATGTGCACCATGACCGTAGTATCCTCACCAGCCCCTCCCAGTAATCTGTCAACCCAATCCACGATGTGTCAAACTTGAGCGCCAGGAAGACAACACACCGTTTGACAATCCCAGTCTTTGTGGCGGATTGCTCTATCTATCCCCCTTGTAATTGAGTCCCCCATGATTAGAACCTGTCTAGCCTGCCCTGCGCTCACTGTCCCCTTCTTACTGGAGCAGTCATCTCCCTGGCATTCAGAAGGCATGCCGTGCTGCAGCAGTGCTGGCTCTGTAATAGCATTCCCCTTATCTGCCAACTTTGCAAACTTGTTGGGGTGTGCCACTTCAGGACTAGCCTCCCTGGTTCTCTTCTGACTGTCCTGACCCCTTCTAACTGTCACCCAGCTGACTGCCTGCTCCCCCTGCTCTTCTGAACTACCATCTCCCCGCCTCTACCCCAGCGAGTGCTTGTTCAGTGAGCAGCAAACTCTATTCCATATTTTCAATGGATCTCATTATTGCCAGTCACTCCTTTAGATCAAGGATTTGGGCTTCCAAATGTGCGATTTGTATGTATCTTGTGCAACAGTATGTATCCTTGATCGGCTAAGGATAAAGTCTTTAAAAGCTTGTCTCTCAGGGTAGATGTGTTGTACATGCGGCTCTTTCGGGAAACTTGCAGTCAGGGAGATGTTCATTTGCACAATCCCCCTTTCTGTGCAGTGGTAATTTGCTTGCCCTCTCCAGGGAAAACATGTCAGTGAAGTCAGCAATAAATTCAGGTAACTCTTCTACCTGAATAGAAGCCACATTAATAGAGACGCAACAAGACAGACAAAAGGGGCTCCATTTTGTGATGTCCCTCTTCTCCCAGTCACCAACGGGTTATGTAGGCGTTACCAAGGAAACCCCAAGACTACTTGCGCAGGAAGGGATTCTATGACATATAATGATACTATTTTCATATGGAACAACCCAATCTTTAAATGAACACTAGGCACACAAAATCTCAGACATTTCTGAGATAGTGGAGAGGCGTCAATGGCGGACACAGGGATCGGAAAATCCAGAGTTCATCTCTAAACCTTAACTCTTGACCGTATCCTGGTGTATTAAATTGACGCCAGCTTCACAATCCGAAAAAAAACATTAACGGGACTGCTCACACCACTACAAAGAATCTCAGCAGGAAGAACCAGCCTGGTGGATGACACCCAATGAATTTGAGGGCCTAGAGGGACCTTCCCTCTAACCTCTAGGCCATCCAGTTCTCCTGCGAAGAATTTACGATGGGAACAAAACTGAGCCATAGTATCTATGCATTTACAGGAGAAGCATCGACCTTAAAATTGTTCCCTCCTTCTACTTCTAGCCCTGCCAGCCAATGACCCAAGTTGCATGGGCTCCTCCTCATCAGCAGGCAAGAAGCCAAAAGCTATGGAGAGTTCCTGATGCCTCTCCCTAATACATCTCCCAACTTTAATAGACAGAGTCATAGCCTCTGAAGCACTTCTTTCCTTCCTGTCTCCCTGCCACCTATAGGACCTCTTGCACATCCAAAAACCTTTGGAATTGTGTCACCCCCTAGGCATCCTGTCATGTTTAATCCAGCCGAACTGACGAAGGGCTGGATTAAACACAACAGGATGCGAAACACGTTTTTACTTGCTGTTTTTTTATTTTACTAAATAATAAAAAAGAAATGCTTTCACTATCGCATATCGAATCATAATCTTCTAGTAGCTTAGAGTGTTGCGCCTTCACGCCAGTATTTTTCCACATTCTCTTTTCGCTATAGCCTCATCTAGACTACGGGGTACTGGATATCCAACAACTAAGTACTTGATCTTATTGGACAGACCACAATGTAACTGGCTTCTTAAAGCAGGTTCATTCAACTGAGTCTCCATTGCCCACTGTCGAAAATCAGCACATAAATCCTCAACAGGGTAGTCCCCATATCACAAACACCTAAAATTTCCCTCTGCCGTTGATACTCTATCAGGATCATCATATATCAGACCCAAGGCAGTGAAAAAACAGAGGTCAAGTCCTAAGCTGAAGGGGGCAAGGAAAACGCCCATGCCTGTGATACCCCTTGTAGCCGGGAAATTACAATGCCCACCCTCCGGGTTTGGTCACCCGAGGACCCTGGACGTAGTCTAAAATAAAATCTGCAAGCCTCACAAAATGATCCGAATTTCTGTCGGATTAGTCTGCCAAGTGGCACTATGGATCTCCTTATAAACAAACACAGTGATCTCCCATGGATCCCATGCACTCTCAGAGCTTACCACTCTTCCATCCTAGCCAGACGTGTGGCATACACAAGCAAAAAAATAAGCACAACTGTGCATAACACAACCAATAAGCACGACCATGCAATGAAAATACAAAATGAAATTAAGAGAAAACCTTTCCCTGAAAACCGCTACCCCAGGAGATACCCCTGCCTAATTGGCAGGCCGACAGCTCTGATAAGTGTGGGCCCACACGCATACCTCGGCCACTAACAATCCCTACCAGGGAGCTCTGAGCACCATAGTGAACAGTAGAAGGTAAAAAGTAGTACTTAGCTTGTGCAGTAGTCTGTAGTAAGGAAATGGAGTTCCATGGACAGGCAGTGCTCCTCACTAGCGATCCAGGAGCAAACCGAATTGACCCACACTGACATCAAATCTAAATAAAGGCCTATTTAGATACGATTATTGCTCAAAATTCGCTTAAAAATCATCTTTTGATCAATAATCATTATGTGTAAATGTGCCAATCTTTCACTTTTCTGCCGAACTATGGACCTCAGTTCGGCATGAAATCCATTGTTCAGCAGAACAGCTGATAAGATGGACTGCACACTGTGTTCTGTCCTGGGAGTGCTGATAACAGCTGATTATATTGTCTCTTCTGGGGTAAGGGTTTTCAGGGAAAGGTTTTCCCTTAGTTTCATTTTGTATTTACATTTGTCAGCCCCATGGTAGGACAAAGGGAATGTATTCAGCAAACAGTGGGTTGTCTGTTCCCTGAATACGGTGACTCATATGCCACTAATTGGTACTAACAGGCATTAGTACCAAGTAGCAGTTTATAAAAAATGATCATTTAAAAGCCATCTTTTGAGCCATCATCTTTGTATCTAAATGCACCTTTAGACTAAGTAGGGCAGGGCAACTAGAGACAGGTGAGAACTGACATCACTCACCAGACACCACGCCCCTCAGCCCCAGGAAAGACAGAGATAGTGCTAAAACCAGGTCCGGGCTGAAAGCAAGGCGAAGATCTCAGAACCGCTGCAACAACCACTCAGACGCATAGCATTCACATTATTATGATAATAGTGGTGATAGCATTTAAAAGATTTTCTTATCATAACATCCACTAAGAAAATAATTCTTACAAAGTAGATTTTTGTTCACCTTGCTTCGTTCATGTAAGTTAAAAATAAATTTAAAAATGTGGTATTTATGCATTAGATAGAGAGGAATGAGTTCTTATAGGACTTGAACAATGCAAAAAAGAAGAATAACTGGCTTTCAATGTTAAACAAATTATTTCTAAAATACAGTTAAGAGGAATGTTTGGTAATTGCCTAGATAACTGGTAGGGGGTGGTTGGCTGTCTATTTGAGCTGGAACGTTAGATCTGTGGTAATGTATTTTGTGATTTATACTATATTTATTGTTAATAATCATGGACCATTGGTCAAATAGGGACAATGTTGTATATGTTATGAAACATTTTGAAAAACAATAAAGGTTGCTATAAAAAAGCAATTAAACAAAAAAAGAAAAACTATGTAATGATATATACTCAACCTCTGGGATACAAATGGCTTCTTTGCACATTATTAAATAGATATTTGGACTATACAGATTTGTGAGGCCACCTGTATTCAGTAGACTACTAGTGTATACAGAACAAAGCTACTGTATGAAGTGATAAAACAGCAGCTCTACATTCATGAGTTGTCATTCAGAGGTCAAGCCCATGTTTTTAGTAATGATGAAGACTAATTGAAATTGAGCGAGCTATTTACCGTAATTTTGTAATAAGCCAAAAATTTCCCGTCAGCAGTTTTAGTGTTAAAATATAATTAGCTGTATAGAGAACCTAGAATATTTGAATTGTCAATAAAAATAACTTATCATGGGGGAAAAAAAGACAACAATTATGGTAGGAAATAACAACTTAATGTTATTCTGTATAACTCTTGTTTCCAAAAACAGTAACAGATAATTTGGCTGTTCACAAGAAAGATGCTGAATCAATGTAATCTTACTGCAAGATACATTTGCTCTTTCATGTAGAGATGTGTTATCATATCAAAGGTGTACACAGTGATGATTACTTATTTACAAGGCCAAAATCAGAAAAATCCTTTAAGAGGCAAAAAATACAACTGATTTGCAAAATCAAAGATATTTCCCTGCCTCCAGTGTTTTCTATTTGTCAGCAGGATGATTCCTGAACCAACATATGTTCGTGACCTAAATATGCATTAGATAGAAAAATAATAGATTTAACAGATATTTTCTGATATACAAAAACAGCTCTGGAAAAGTGGCATTTCTGACAAATGTTTCTCCAGAAAATATTTGATCAAAAAAAAAAAGTTGAAAAAAAAAGAATGACAGTTTCTTTCGCTAATTGACAATCAGGGGTACAAACGCTTCAGAATAGCATATTTCTCTAGTAAATAAGGTCTGTCAGGGAAAGGATGTTGGAATGGCTATACATGGTTGAAAACTAAGACAAAAAAATAGCTTTAAACAATTGCTTCAAAAGCTTAAAAACCAACATTTTGCCAATATTTTTGAAAAATGTTTTTACAGTATGTTTGATAAAAATTGTGTTAGTTTTTAAAATGGCAGTTTACAGTGCAGTAATATCCTTTGTTTTTTGACAATACTTGAAAAAAAAGATTAACAATAACACTAGAGTCCTTGTTAGCAGGACAATTTGTATCTACGTTATTATAATAATCCAAAAAGAGTAAGTTTATGCATGAACATTTTATCTACATAGTATTAAATCGCTTAAATGCTCTCTAACTTAAATGGCGATTCCTTTAAAATGCTGGCCACTTGGGGTCTCCTTGCTTTCTAATTTGCTGTCCATTTCTTGCTATGAAGTGAAGTTCATTTCGAGTAATAGAGGTAACAAGACAGTAAGAGAAAGTGGAAGAGGGTAATGGTTCATAGAAATCTATGCAGAAGTGAGGGAAGGGCAGGGGAAGAGGGAGAGAAACCAAAACACAGATGCTGCAGCAAATACTTGATAAGTGTTTACCATCCAGCAACTGCTGAAAACACATCTACACTGCTACACAGAGAAATAGAAAAGATAATCTGCTCTTCTTTGTGCATAGTGTATGGACAGATTATAGCAGTAGTTTTCACCTACTAGGTTTTATGTAATCACCGTTAGTCACTGTATAATGGCAATCACGTGACCAGGGACTACTCACTGCGGCCCTCGGTGACAGCTCCAGGCTCTCGGCTACCATTGCTAGCCAGGAGCAAGTTTATTTCCCTGCTTCTATGCATGCGTCTACCATTTTGACGGCGCGCGCATGTGCAGAAGCTAAGGAAAGGTCCATGCAGGAAGAGATTGTTGGGGGACATCACGGAGGTCTTAGGTAAGTAGTTTCATTTCCCCTCACAGATTGGATCCGTGAGTGGAGATTAAACCTTAACTTTTAAAACTTTTTAAAAACGTTTATGTGATCACCATTATCGGTTAAATAACGGTGATCACGCCACCACAAATAGTACCCAGTAGCCTCTGGCAGCTGATATCAGGGAGCTATCACACTTCCTGGCCCCGCAGCCTTATACTACAGGGCCAATGTGTTTTTACAGCCCTGTAGAATAAAGCCCAGACACCCGTTATGTAAAAACCTGCATGGGTGGTCACTATGGGGTTAATATTACCCTAATAATTAAGACATTTTGATAATTCACCTTAAAATTTATAGTATTACCACACATTTACTAAATGTAAAGTTAACATGTTAACATCATATTAACCAAGAAGCTAGCTTATTATGTGCCTAATTAGTGGTAGGCATGCGAATGTTCTCGTATCTGTCATCCTCTCTGCAGCCGCATCTTTTCATTAGTAATTTGCACATTCATCAGCAAAATTTCCCTAATGTTTCCACTGATTGCCATTATTCTAAAAGTCCATTTAAGGCCTCATTCACACAAGCATGCATTTGCACGAGTGTAGGTGCACACAAATCCGGAGTCCACGCACGGGCCAAAACTGCATGAAGGAAGCTCCGTGCAGCATTGCCGCCGGTGGCCCCATTGAAAGCAATTGCCTGCCGACAACCCCTGCAGTGATTTTCAGGGAAGGGCTTTAAATATAAGCCCTTCCATGAAAATCAAACCTAGCTGTAGTAAAAAATAAAAAAAATATATACTCACCAGTCCGCCGCTGCTGGGGTTCAGGCTTTAGCCCTTTTTTCTACCTGCACTGCTTTGAACGTTTTTTCAGCAGGCAGGGATTTAAAATCAATTCAAGGAATGGCAGAGCGCTGCCTGTAATTGGCTGAGTGCTGTGACTAATCAGAGGCAGCACTCAGCTGTCATTCTATGAATGGCTGACCGCTGCCTGTGGTGGTCCGAGCTCTCAACCAATCAGACACAGCCCTTTCAGGAGGTGGGGATTTTAAATTTCCGCCTGCTGAAAAAACTTCATTACAGTGCCAGAGACCAAGTGGCTAGACGCACCTGAGCCCCGGCAGCGACGGACAGGTGAGTATATATTTTTTACTACAGCTAAGGATGATTTTCAGGGAAGGGTTTATATTTAAAGCCCTTCCCCAAAAATTAATTGTTTCAATGGGGCCACCGGCAGCGGCATCCCTATTGAGATCAATGGGGGAGCTTCCCAATCCTGTGACAGCTGTGGCAGGGGATTCCTTACCCCCCACCACCTGCAGGGAGTCCCCTTGTCACTGAACACTGTGACAGTGCAGTCACAGTGTTCAGTGATGAGGGGGCTCCCCGCAGAGATGAAGAAATCCTCTGCTAGCTGTGGCAGGGAATTCTTTACTCCCAGCGGGGAGTCTCGTTGTCACAGTGTTCAATGACAAGATGACTCACTGCGAGGAATATTAACGCGCAGCACGGACCTATGATGCACGCATGTCCTATGTTTTGCAGGTATGTGTGTTTGCAGGCCTGTAAAACATTGACATGTGAACACACCATAGGGAACCAATAGTTCTAATAGATGTACAGTCTTGTGCAGACATATGTACGCACATAAACGTGCTCGTCTGAACGAGGCCTATGTCGTCAAGCTGAACTCCAGTGCCTTTTTTTTGCCAACCTGCGCCATCTTTGAGTTCCAGCCAACTTCAGATTTCCACAATGTTATTTAAAATGACCACTGGGAAATAATTTAAAATGGCTCCTTTTCCACTCACTGATAAGTGCGCCTTTATAGCTGTACAAACTGTGTCGCCATTACAGAAGGCATATTCATTTTTTAAATTTGAGCATGCTCAGAGTACAGAACACATGCTCTGGCTGTTCATCAATGCCAGGAGCATTTCTTGAACATATTCTCTAGATATTCATTATTATTGGAGCACACCCTCCAGTTGTACAGCATAGAAATGGATGCAGGAACGGCCAGGATATACCTGTCAAGTAAGTAGGAAGCCTGTTATCAGTGTAATAATTATTATTTATGGTGTGATCTGGCTGGTCTGTTCTGAGCAGGCTAGAACAGAGTGGGTTGAAGGAAATCCTCTCTCTACACGCTGTTCATGATTGCATTAGCTGGATCGTGAGTACTGTGCACTTCAGCAGGTCATTATTCACTTTATGAAGTTACAGATTACTCTAGGGAATAATACTACAATGTGAAAATGAATATTCTTAGAAATATAAGGCACCATGCATGCCTGACCAGTAAAAGAGCGGAGCACACAGGTTGTAATCACTGGAAACCAATGGAGAACTAACCAGGGGGGAGATATTGGATAAAAATATCACTGCAAGTTATACACATTATATTGCAAAATTTAGAGCACATTATGAAGAATATAATTTTACTTTGAATCGCTGGAATACCACTTTAAGTCTACAGTAATGAGGTGTATAGTGGTATTTACTTCACATCATTTGTTTTCTCTTGTGTGGTCTCATCATGATGACCTCATATTTCAGCAGCACAGTCTTTAGAAGGTAAATAGAAGCATGAGGAAGGCTAAAAGCTCAGGCTGCATCTTCACTCCAGTCTCAGTTTATAGATGTGTCCACCATTACTTTTGCTCAAATTTGGTTAAGGACATCAACTTCTCAAGAGATCAATTAAATACAGTATCATGCCATGTTTGCAAAACCCTTGATAGGCTGCAATGCACAACACAACCATAGGTGGTCCCACGTAGACACATATAGCAAAGATATCTTAGGGTTTTTTTTGTTTTGTGTTTTTTTTTTTTTAAAGCTGATCATCATTGAAGACTTAATTGCCAATTTAAGGGAGGACATATGTATGCATATCATGAAAATGTTACCATTAAAACAGACAGCATGGCTGCCTAATATATAGCAAGGTCACTCAGTGAAACAACATATTTGCTACATATAAAAGATAAGAATATAAGTAAATGAGAAAATTAAGCATAAAGCATATACACATTCCGCCCAGACAGCTACTGTTGACATCATCTACCGTGTGTGGTTCCTGGATTTACAAATTCAAAAGTATGTGTCTTGCTTCATATGGATTGCAAGAAATTAGTTGACTATTGAAAAAAAAAAGTTAGTGTTTTTTTACATTCATGCTTAAATACATTTTTTAACTGAAGGTTACCGGCTTCATGCTAGTGGCGGAAGGTTGGCTTTAAAATTTATCTTCCATACTAGATCTATTAAAATCCTCGATCTTAAACCATATATAAACATTTAATGTGCAAATAATGAATTCATCTTTGCCTAACAAAGATTAGTTGTCTGACTTCTACCAGTGTATATACAGTACAATGTGAAAAACAGATTGATGTTAATTCTACACTGATCCAAAGGGACTTTAATGGAGCTACAACTTCAAAGGAATTCCTGGCCTCATTAAAATATTAACTTAATATACAGTGCTTAAATTTAAAGATGTTTAAAACTTGGAATGACAATAAGAGGAAATGGGAATTGATAAAAATGTGTTGCAGTGGACAATTTATGCCTTAAAGGGGTTGTTTCAGAACACAACCCCTGTTCATATGCCTTTAACGGCATATGAATGATAGAGAGCTGGGTCCGCTGCTTTGAACCCCGCTCTAAGAGCTAGAACTGATCACATTCTAGCAGACCTTGAGCTATCCATGCATTACAGGAAAGCCATTTATCTAAATGGGCATCATGTAATACTGCATTTCCCCTGTAGCAGTGCTGAACAGGAAATTCCTGGAGGTGCTAGGATTATGACTTAGGGTCATCAGCTGCCCTGAAAGGGGGTTTCTCTGATAAGACAACCCCTATTTCTATGACTTTTAATTAGAGATGAGCGAGTATACTCGGTAAAGGCAATTGCTTGAGCGAGCATTGCCTTTACCGAGTACCTGCCCGCTCGAGATGAAACCTTCGGGTGCCGGCGGCGGGCAGGCAGCTGCGGGAGCAAGCGGAGCGGAATGGAGGGGAGATCTCTCTCTCCCTCTCTCGCCCCCGCTCCCTCCTGCTGACAGCCGCTACTCACCGCTCCCCCCGCGCCGGCACCCAAACCTTTCATCTCGAGCGGGCAGGTAATCGGTAAAGGCAATGCTCGCTCGAGCAATTGCCTTTACCGAGTATACTCGCTCATCTCTACTTTTAATATTTTTATTTTATTAGCACACGGGGCATTATTGGCTGTTATAGAGAATTTATTGTCTTCAAGTGATGATATTTCATAATTACATAAAATGACATTTGATTATTGAAAGTGGAATATTTGTGTTAAATAAATACATTGATATTAAAATATAAAACAACTATTCAGGATACGAATGCAAACTTTAGATTGCCTGAAATATGAGAATAATATTGACAAGTGATTATTACCTCTTCTCTGGTCATAAATGTGTCCCTACACAGTTCGACACTATTAACATTTATTGGACAGTGTTAGAGTGTTTAGGGACATCCGCTATTGACAAATGCACTGTCAGGAGATCTGACCAGTCCTCTTTAACCAAACCAATAGTACAAAACCCAGTCAGTGATTCTGTCATAGAAGGAAATTAAATTACTCTGGCATGATTTGTTGGTTACAAACCCATGCTGGCTCTGGTTAACTATTTCACTCTCATCCAAGTACTTGCATACATGCTGTTTAATAATTTGTTCAAAGATCTTTCCTGGTATAGAAGTCAAGCTCACAGGCCTGTAGTTTCCTGGATACACCTTCTTCCCCTTTTTGAAGATAGGGACAACATTTGCCCTTTTCCGATCTTCTGGGACTTCTCCTGTTCTCCAGGAATTTTCAAAGATTATGGCGAGTGGTTCAGTAATTACATCTGCTGCTTTAGTATCCTAGGATGTAATTCATCTGGACCTTGAGACTTGAATTCATTTACGTTAGCTAAGTGTTCCCTCACCATCTCTTGGCTTTAAGATAGCCTACATTCTTTTATTTCCCTCTACTTTCTGACAAAATAGGAATTTAAAAGTTCGGCCTTCGCAACATCATTCTTAACCGATCCTGTAAACATCCTATAGTATCTTTGACTATTCTTCTGCTTTTGACATACCCCCAAAATCATTTGTATTGTTTTTGGTCTGTGTTGCAAGCCTCAATTGATTTTTAGCTTTAGTTCTTCTTTAGACGTCCCCCCTCTTTCCATTTGATAAACATACCGTATTGTTCTTCCTTTTTAACATGTGTGCTAGTTCTGTGTTCAACCATCCTGGTATTTGACTTAATCATGTATTTTTTTAATGAGAAAAATGATCTAATGATTAATGTCTGTGAGTGGCAAATATATGTGAACCTTTGCTTTCAGTATTTGGTGTGACCACATTGTGCAGCTATTGATTAGTCCTACATGTAGACTTAGAGGAATTTTAACTTATTCCTCTGCATAAAACAGCTTCAACTCTGTTATGTTAGTGTGTTTTCTCCCATGAGCTATGGGGTCACTGGTTTGAATCTAACCAAAGATAACAACTGTATGGTGTGTGTGTGTTTTTTTCCTATGTTAGTATTTGTTTCCTACAAAAACACCCTAAAATAAATACATTGTTTTTTCCCATGTAATTGGTCCATGTATATTTGAGATAGGGAAATCAAACTGAATGGCCACTTTATTAGAAATACTCATCAAGTTATGTGCTGGAATTTCTTTAAAGGGGTTGTCCCGCGCCGAAACGTTTTTTTTTTTTTCAATAGCCCCCCGTTCGGCGCGAGACAAACCCGATGCAGGCATAAAAAAAACAAACCGTCCAGTACTTACCCGAATCCCCGCGCTCCAGCGACTTCTGACTTACCTTGTGAAGATGGCCGCCGGGATCTTCACCCTCGGTGGACCGCAGGTCTTCTGTGCGGTCCATTGCCGATTCCAGCCTCCTGATTGGCTGGATTCGGCACACGTGACGGGGCGGAGCTACGAGGAGCCGCTCTCCGGCACGAGCGGCCCCATTCAGAAGGGAGAAGACCGGACTGCGCAAGCGCGTCTAATCAGGCGATTAGACGCTGAAGATTAGACGGCACCATGGAGACCGGGACGCTAGCAACGGAACAGGTAAGTGAATAACTTCTGTATGGCTCATAATTAATGCACAATGTACATTACAAAGTGCATTAATATGGCCATACAGAAGTGTATACCCCCACTTTGTTTCGCGGGACAACCCCTTTAATCTTCATTATCACAGGAAATTTGTTGATATTCACAGGTATCAAAGGACTCAAGGTGTGCCAAGAAAACATTCCCAACACCATTTCTCCACCTCAACAAGCCTAAACTATTGACACCTGACAGGAAGAGTTTATTGATTCATATTAGTTGCCAAATTCTAAACCTCCCAACACCATAATGTAACTGCACTATTTTATCTGGCACAAATGTTGCAACAGAATGAAAACCTACTGTACTTGCAGCTTTAGTCTCTATTTTATTAATGAAAGCCTATGGTTCTGTCTAGCTTCCCATCTTGATGTAGCTTTTGGTGATCCAGAAGGAACCCCAGAAAGAAGACTTTGGGTACATACAGAAATGTTGTGTGATCCCAGACTCAGCTGTATTTTCATAATGTGATGTGAACCAAGCCTTAAAGATCAACACAACTGTCTATTGTCTAAGGAATGTAAGTTCATTTCACATTGCTCAGAAAATACATACATTTTTCACTAAGAAATGTAAAACTCTGGGTTGGGGAGAAGGAGCAGTAAAGCCACATATCACATAGGGATAAAAATAGGTTAATATCCCACTTCACTATAGTCCCTAAATTACCCGCTATTGATTGAGAAGATTACAACAGAATTGAGGAGATGGTCAAATCTTCCTCTCAATGCTGAGAAGATGTCATCTCATCAAGATGATGAGTTTTTCTAAACTGCTGTACCCTATACAAACGATATCAGTTCTAATCAAACATTCGGATATTGTGCACCTCAACTCAGCTTTTACAAAGTTTATGTGGGCAGGAAAAAACCCGAGGATATCTTTGAAGAAGCTAATGTTAAGCCGGAGTGAGGGAGGAATGAATTTGCCAAATGTCAGAAGCTACAATATAGCATGCCTCACAAGACACATGGTTGACTGTGTGATAGGCACAGATATATATTCCAATAAGCTCATTGAATCCAACTTAGCCTCTCCTTGGAGTCGCAAAGCATGTTTACACACCTGTTTCTCATGTCTTCCACCATATATTAAACAATCTTTCCTACTACGAGACATGATAGTGACATGGAAAGAAGCAAGGAAGCTTTTCAGACTTCCCTATTTATTGTCCAAATATATGCGACTAATAGGTCACCCAGAATTCCCCAGAGGTCATGATCACAGAGTCTTTTAGGAGTGGCGAGAAAAAGGTTTAGTGGTAGCCCAGCACTTCATGCGTGAGAGAGCAGATGGCTTAACCCATCCGAGCTCAAGACCAAGTATAACATACTAGAGACCCAATTCCTACAGATCGTGCAGGCACTTCAGTTTTGCCAGACAAGGTTGAGATCTTGATTTTGATTCCATTGTCACATAACGGGTAGGAAGATTTCTATTATCCAGACAAAAGCAATAAAAGAAAAAAACCCTAAAAATTGAAAAGCTCAAAATCTTTGCCAGATGGGAAAAATAACACAGGACATATATATGGGGAAAAAGATCCTGAAGGGTTGGTCAAAAATACGAGCCAGCTTGACAAGTGAGACATGGAGGGAAACCTTTTTCAAAATGATCTTCTTGGAAAGGAAAAGGATCCTTCGCACTTAGTGTCCTTTCTTATAATCATTAACATCAAACAATCTATCAAATACATGGTAATATGATGGTTTATAAAACATTTAAAAATTCTTATGGATAAGACATATATAATATAAATATGGATTTGATAGATTAATGATCATTAGAAAGGACACTAAGTCATACCAGAATCACTAGTTTTTTTATGAATGAATACAGGTTACTATCGGCTTCAATGAACAAGTGCAAATGATACCACAATGACTTCTCATTGATAGTAAATTTGGAGCGCATTTTGCGCTCCAACCTACGTTCCAAACCTAGCGTGAACGTTTTTCTTTGCACATGCCCCCAGAAGCTACATCATCATTTGACTGATTGGTCTCCATCATGATTAGAATTTAGCAAGTGCCCTTTTACTATAAATAAGGTCACTGTATGTTTATATGTAATGAGCATGACAAAGGTGTGGGACCACGCTGAAATGCTTTGCTGCAATAAAGATGTATTAATTCTGAGACTTGCAATTATACACTCGTACCCGATGAGCTCGGAGGATCCTTCTCCTTTCCAAGAAGATTTTCATAGTACGTTTCTCCAGTCTTCATTGGATAGTGGGCTATGGGATTAATTTACTACAAGCCATCTCGGACCACGGGTGCAGGCTGATCTCCTATCCAGGAGTATCCACCTAGCACCAGGTGAGTGTCCCACTGCACTAATTCTATACATTATTTAATGTACATATAATTATTATCCACTCCCCTGTAGGTGCTACTCTTATTATATAATTTTTTCAAAATTATGCACCATACTATATATGGCTTCGGCATACCAGCATCTCCTTCATTCCCAGAGCGTATCACACAGTGCCCAAAATGTGGAACATCAGCCACAGATTTAGTTCATGGCATATGGAGTTGCACTCAGGTGCAGGATTTCTGGAAGAAACTCATAAAATATATACAGGACGAATGGAGAATAGTAATACCCAGGGAGATACAAACTGTAGAATTCTACAATGATGAAATTACAAGGCTACACTCCTAAAACTCCTCGTTATTCTAGTATTAACCCTTTGCAATCCAATTTTGGATTCAGGGTTTCCTAGGGGGCTTTCTCTTTCTGCCATTTTACAATGACACCATCTGCTGGCTAGAGCCAGTACTGCGGTATGTGACATGCCGAGAGGCCGCCAACAACAGAGCGGCCAGTAATATACAGCAAGAATACCCTGCTGGACGTCTTCTGACATCGGAAGCTGTACAGCCTTCAATCAAAATGTCTTTAGACGTCAGACAGTGGATTGGAAAGGGTTAAAAAGAGTTCTGCTTAAACATTGGCTTCTGCAAACAATACCAGGAATAATAGAGCTGGTAGCCAAACTTAAGGCTCATTTACACCAGCCAATGATCGCTAAAAAAACCCCGCTAATCTGCGATTGTTTTAGCGATAATCGGTGCATGTAAATGTGCGCCCATCATTCACTTTTCGGGCACTGTTAGCTGATCGTTAAATTCAAGCTAACCTAAGAATTGTTGTTCACTCTTATCAGAAGTTCTACATGGGGAGTACTGATAGCATTGTTTCACTGTGGAGAACAAAAGATCTGAGTGCAGATAATAGGCCTCGGGCTATTAACTGCATTCAGAGAAGGCTTCATTTGCACACCTAATTGGTACTTAAGTAGCTGAGTAGATACTTAATACTTTATGCAAAATGATCGCTCAAAGCTGTCACTCAAACTGTCCTTTGAGCGATCTTTGAGCGATCATCTGCTGGTGTAAATGGGCCTTTAAACACCTATTAAATATGGAACAAGTGGAGACTGAACGACACAAAGAAAAAGCAGCAAAGACATTTTTCAAAAAATGGCAGATTTTTCTTCAATCCAATTACACTGACCAAGAAATCAGAAAAAATAGTTACTCCCTTTCAGTACACGATCTGGTATCTAATGGAGGACACTAGGTACTCTTTGAGAAGATTAAAAATCAACAGAGGGCAAGAAAATGGGGTAGATTTAAATTAAATAAGAGATTTAGGATGGGGATGGGAGGAAGTGGGGGGGGGGGAGATGGAAAAAGCATCAGATATGTCCCCTTTTTGTTACATTTTCTACATGTTTTCCTTTTTTTATTTTTAATACTCTGTTACTGTGATTCTTTTGGTCTATCTTGAAATGAATGGATCAGTGTGATCAAAATAGGAGGGTTAAAAGTGATTGCCAAATCACAATAAGGAAAATGTATGGGACGCCAGTTTGGTTAGCTCTTTACTATTCCAGAAAATAGAAAACTCATAAGAATTATCATTGTATTGCTTCTAAGTTGTATGGTATCTATTGTATGGAATTGTAATGAAAATTTTTATAAAATATTGAAATAAAAAGATGTTTAAAAAAAAACAAACGTAAAACTAACTTTTTGAGTCAGTACATTAAAAAATGAACTTTTTTCCATGCAGTCACACACATATAAAATAACAGAGCATGCAAAACAATAGAGAGCAATAGCCTTTTAAACCAACATTAAGTTATTTGAGAAAAAAAAGATGCAATGCTGTAAAAAGATGAAAGGAAAAGTAGGAACAACTCTGAAATTAACAGTTTATTTTCTCCCACAGTACTGGATTTGTAATGTCTTTGGGATAGGTGGGTATTCCATTTTGTGTTCCATGTCTAACTGATACCACTGAGTCCTGTCTCTGACTGAAGCACCAACCTGCCAAATCAAAGAGTTAAAGGTTTAAGTAACCTCTGATCTTCTACCTTGTTACGAGCATCTTTAATCTCTGACACAATGATTCAGATTTACCAGAGCGTGAAAGGAACAGGTTCTGAATTGAGACAGTTATGTTGCTAGAGGGATTCATTCCATCATGATTTAAACATTAGCCCACAACAGAGACTATTAGGTCAAAAGGCTCTCCTTATTGTACTGTAAATGTTACATGGAATATGACTTATTCAACAATTTTTGCCAACTAGGAACAATAGGTCCAAATTGTTCACTAATTATTTTAATAGATTATTTATTAGCAATCACATATCTCAAAGTATCCAGAACAGAATTCATGCTTTAGTTAAATGCAATATATATTTTGCCTTCTTGCTTGCATTTAACTCTTAGCCAGTCTAATCCCATTCCTGCAGTACTTTTAAAATGATTTGTGATCTTTCTTCATATGTCTGTTGTAGTAAATACCTGTATTCATAGATTCCTGTGATACACAGAGTTCAGGTTAGGAGACCCACGGTCAGGTAGGTACACTCATCCATATAACGTATGCACAAATGTGGGAGGCATTCACCTATCTAGTTCACCCAACATAGTACCAATAAAAACTACAGCTCACCCTGAAAAATTGCAAGCCCTCATACAGCCCACTAACAAAAGAAAAAAAAGGTTATAGGTCACCAGAAAGACAGAGGGGGATTAGGGAGGTAAACAAGTGGCTCAAGAGTTTATGCAGCAAAGAGGATTTTGAATTTCTGGAGAACTGGGCCAACTTTGCTGTTGGCTACAGATTCTACTATAGGGACTGCCTACGTCTCAATGGGGAGGGTACAGAAGTGTTGGGGGAGAACATGTCTAGAAGGCTGGATGAGTGTTTGAACTAAGGACTGTGGGAAGGGCAATCAGAGAGTAAGGGAGAAAAAGTGTAGAGAGTGACTTAGAACTAAGTAATGGAAATAGGGGTGGAGCAATGGGAAGGGTTAGTACAGTTAGAACTGGCAGAATAGTTAATAGGGATACACTTAAAATAAAAAATAACCAAAACCTTCTAAACTGTATGGCGACTAATGCTAGAAGTCTGACCAATAAAGCAGATCAACTGGAAATAATAATGTCTGAGAAAAACTATGGCATAGAGGGAATAACGTAGACCCTGGTTGGATGAATCTCTTTCTCTGAAAGCAATGGGAGAACATCGCGATCCTCTCTCTGCCACATCTGTGAGAGCTGTGGCAGGGGATTCTTTCGTCCCCGCGGGAAGTCCCCTCATCACTGAACATTGTGACATCACCGTGTTCAGTGATGAGGGGACTCCTTGTAGGGATTCTTTACACGCAGCATGGGCCTTCCCTGGGATGCATGTCCTATCTTTTGCAGGTGTAAATATTTTGCGCCGGTAAAAAATGGACATGGGAACACTGCATAGGTAACCAATGGTTCTAATAGATGCAATTTGTTTGTACGCACATAGGCACACGCAAAAAATTTGCTCGACTGATCTTCGCCTTAATGACCCAATACATTTTTCTGCGGGTCAGTATGATTACGATGATACCAAAAATATTATCATTGTTTTAGGTTTTTCCACTTTTGCACAATAAAAACCCTTTTTTGGGGGAAATTATAATTATTTTTACATTGATGCATTCAAAGTCCCATAACTTTTTTATTTTTTCATGGGCAGAAATCAGTGAAGGCTTGTTTTTTGTATCACAAGCTGTAGTTTTTATTTGTACCATTTTGGGGTACATATGGCTTTTTGGTCGCTTTTATTGTGCTTTTTGGAAAGTAAAACATAAAATAAGCATTTTGCCTCCTTTTTTAATGGTTTTTGCTGTGCAGGATAAATAGTGTGTTCAAATTATAGTACAGGTCATTATGAACACGATGATACCACGTGTGGGGGTTTTCTTAAATTTGTAATTTTTTTCATACTATTGGGAAAATTAGCAAAAAAGGGTTTTTTGTTTTTTTTAATTTTTTTTTACACTATTTTATGTCCCTTTAGGGGACTTGATGCATAAAAGGTATGATCGTTATGTTAGGATATTGCAGGACTTCTGTACTGCAATGTCTTATTGCTTGCAATAGCAATCATATGTAATCCCCAGCAGGACGCCAGTATCTGGTGTCCTGTTGCCGTGGTAACTAGAGATGAGCAAGCATACTTGTTAAGGGACAATACTCGAGTGAGTATCGTTCTTTTCGAGTACCTGCCTGCTAGTCAGAAAAGACTCGGGTGCCGGTGGCGGTGAGCGGTGGGTTGCGGGAGTGAGCATGGGGGATCGGGGGGGGGGGGGGGCAGAGAGATCCCGTTGTTGCAGAAAAAGGCCAGCTATCAATAACAGCTGGCTCCCACTGCATGATGGTGTGGGCTCAACTTCTGATCCTGCACCACCCACAGGGCGTAAGCTTACGTCCTGTCACGTTAAGTACCCCGCAGCTAGGATGTAAATTTACACTTTGTGGCATTAAGGGGTTAATATATTTTCTAATATAAACAATACATGTAATGTTTGCATATTTGATATACAGGGTATATTAACCCCTTGTTTACCTTTCAAGGCCTTGCGTAAAATACTGGCGCCATAATTAACTTTTTATATTAACATCATATTAGCATACTCCCATGAGTCCCTATGCCCCACCATGGGCAGGAATTTTTCCTCATTCAATACCAGGGGATGTAGTTCGCTCATGTGTACACTAAATCTCTCTTGTTACTAACTTTGTTTGTCATCAGAATTCTTTGGCACCACTACTGCTATGTCTGGCATTGTGAGGAGGGAGACTCTCTCTCCTCCCATGCGCTGCAGGGTGCTTCACCCCATATATGTAGCAGGATATATCGTAGGCCTCCAGGTCATCAGGGTATGTGCTGCGTGCCTGGTCCATAGTTGCTCCCAGCATGGTGAACTCTTTTGCCTCTGTAAAATGGCTATGCCATGAGCACTCAGCAAATCACAGGCAGCGCTCAGCCATTCACTGAATGACAGCTGAGCGCTGCCTATGATTGGTCATAGCACTCAGCCACTCACAGGCAGCGCTCAGCCATTCATTGAATTATTGGCTGAGTGCTGCCTGTGATTAGTCACAGCGCTCATCCAATGGCTGAGCGCTGCCTGTGATTGGCTGAGTGCTGGGACCAATCACAGGCAGCACTCAGCTGTCATTCAATGAATGGCTGAGCGCTGCCTGTGATTAGCTGAGTGCTGTGACCAATCACAGGCAGCACTCAGCTGTCATTCAATGAATGGCTGAGCACTGTCTGTGATTAGCTGAGTGCTGTGACCAATCACAGGCAGTGCTCAGCTGTCATTCAATAACTGGCTAAACGCTGCCTGTGATTGGCTGAGTGCTTCAGACCCAGCCCTTAAATCCCCGCCTGCTGAAAGAGCTTGCTGAGGACCAAACGGCTAGATGCACCAAGCCCTGACAGCGGCGGAGAGGAGAGTATATATATATATTTTTATTTTTACACAAGCTAGGCATGATTTTCAGAGAAAGGCTTATATTTCAAGCCCATCCCCAAAAATCCCCACAGTGGTTGCCTGCATCCCAAAGCTTTCAATGGGTCCACCGGCAGCAACGGGTGCCCCATTGAAAGCAATGGGAGAACATCGTAGTCCTGTGCCACAGCTGTCACAGCTGTAACAGCTGCCGCAGGGGATTCTTTACTCCTCATGGGAAGTGCCTCCATCACTGTACACTGTGACAGTGCTGTCACAGTGTTCAGTGATGAGGGGACTCCCAGTGAAGAATATTTATGAGCCTCACGAACCTATGCAGTGCATGCATTTCCTATCTTTGCAAGTACACAAATTTGTACGCCTGTAAGACATGGACATGTGAAGACAGCATAGGAAAACAATAGTTCTAATAGATGCGTGATTTTGTGCGCACATAGGTGCGTGCAAAACAACGCTCGTGTGCACGAGGCCTAAGCAAGTACAGTTTGCATCATTAGCAACAGGTATCTTCATGAAACAGATATTATACAGTGCATCACTGATGGCAGTGAGCAACAGAGGGCACTGAGAAGAATATGGTGGAGTATAGGAAAATGATCGTAGTCCATTATTATACCCAATGCCATAGCAGACTCCAGTAGTTACTGTGTTCTGCACTGCACCTCAAGTGTAATTTCTTCATATTATGTAATGGACCATTAAATGTTACAAGACTGCTTTCACACCTGCATTAGGCCTCATGTCCACAGGAAAATTAAGAATTAAAATCCAGAGCGTTTTTCCCACATGCCGATCTGTGCCCTATAGGAATGCATTGACTACCCGCGGGTAGATAAATACCTGCGGATGGTCAATAAAAGTGAATTTAAAAATTTCTGGAGCATGAAAAAAAATGGACACGCTCCATTTAGGTGCGGATCACGCGTGCGGGAGCTCATAGAGCACATAGCTCAATTGATCTCCGGCATGAAAAATAAAGGACAATTACCGTGCATCCGCACTGCATCCGCAGCCCAAATCCGTGTTACAAATCCGCAGCGGATCTGATTTTCCCCATGGACATGAGGCCTTAGGGATTTCAGTCACAATTCTGCTTCTGTGTTTAGTTTTTGGAGCAGAAAAAAAGAATTAAATGTTTCCATTTTTTCCATATGGATTTCAATGGGTTTCCAAAAAACAGAATGCTGTCAGTTTGTTTGCTTTCCGTTATATTTCAGTTTTTTTTACCAGAAAAAATAGCAATGCGGATTGCACTATTTGTTTGAATAAAAAAACTGTACATAATTGAACGGATGCAAACTGACAGCATTCCATTTTTAAACACTTTGAAATCAATGGGGAAAACACTAAAAAATTTAATTCCATTTTTTTTTTGCTTCAAAATACAACAGAAAGATGGAATTGTGGCTGCAAGCCTTAATGCAGATGTGAATTCCCGCCGGCTGAAAGGGCTGCGTCTGATTGGCTGAGTGCTCAGCAAATCATAGGCACCGCTCGTCCATTTATTGAATCACTCAGAGAGCTTTGCGATCCTCTGCCGCAGCTGTGACAGTTGTGGCAGGGGATTCTTTACTCCCTGGGGGGAGTCCCCTTGTCACTTAACACTGTGATAGTGCTGTCATAGTGTTCAGTGATGAGGGGACTCTCCGCAGGAAAAATTAACGCACACCACAGACCTACGTATTGCATGCATGTCTTATCTTTTACAGGTGCACGCGTTTGCACGCCTGTAAAACATGGACATGTGAACACACCATAGGGAACTAATAGTTCTAATAGACGTGTGGTTATGTGCGCACGTATGTACGGATATAAACATGCTCGCCTCAATGCAATGGTGGCTTCACACAAGAGTGTTTTTGTGTGTGCATATGCAAGCACAAAAACATGCGATCTATTAGAAACAATGCATTCCTTATGGTGTGTTCACATGTCCATGTTTTACAGGTGCATGCCTGTAAAGATAGGACATGCGTGCACCATAGGGAATGCACACTGCCGGTGGTTCCATTAAAGACAATGGTCTGCTGCCACCCCTGAATTGTTTTTCAGGGAAGAGCTTTACATATAATCTCTTCCCTGAAAAACAAGAATTTTAGTGTAAAAAAAATGTAAAAAAATAATTACCCGTCCACCGCTGCCGTGTGCCCGCGGGAATAAAGAACACATCTGCCACATGCAGCAGATGTTTCCTTCATCCCCGCAAGGAAAAAGAATTCCCTGCTGCACCTGCCACATCTGTGACAGATGCAGCAAAGGAATTTTTCATCCCTGCGGGGAATAAAGAATTCCCTACCACAGCTGTCACAGTCGACTTTAATTTCCCAGACATTTTGTCATATACGCTAGTCATCCACCTGCTCCATCCTCAAAGAAAAACAACACCTAGGACATCTGTTCTCAAACAAGGGGGAGATGTAGTGGCCTGAAAAAAGGCACTACATAGCGCTGTTTAGCTATGGGGACTGGTAATATAATGCCCGGCCCTAGGGGGTTAATCTGAGTCATTTTACATGGCTGATGCAGGTAACCTAACAACCAGTTAGTCATTTTTATTCAGCTGCACAAAATGCCTAGAGACTCAAATCATACAGGTAGCCTAGCAACCAAATAGGTTGTGATTGGTTGCAGACAAACTGGTCAGGTGAGAGAGGTGATAAATAGCCAGACAACAGTTGCAGGAGTCAGAGTAGGGACAAGAAAGTGAAGAACCAGAAAGAAAAGAGAAAAAGAAAAGGCTAAACAGGAGAGAGAAGTGGCAGAAAGAGAGCAACAATGACAGCGAGAGCTGAACAAGCAGGAGTAAGAGAAAGAGAGAAACGAGAAAAATCAGAGAAACAGTGAGTAACAGAGAAAGAGAGGCAGCTTTGACTGTGAGTAGAGGAACAATAAACGAGATGTAAATATGAAGAGGTATGGAGAAAAGCAATTCAGAGTAAACTTCCAGGATATGAATGTGTTAGACACAAGTATCTTTAATGTTGCAAATTGTAAATCATTTAATATTCACTAAATGTGTTGAAGAAAATTACCTCATCATCCTGCTTTATTGAGTAATAACACTGTGTTTACAACAATTGTATCCAGTGTGAGCAACATTCTGTGAGCAAAACAGCCGTAACTCCAGATTGCTGCGTTTTCAACAAAAAAAAAAAGAGAGAGATTTGTGCAGCTGCTGATGCATTTAGCTGGTAGATTATTGCCTAGAGCAGACCATTATCTAAGACCTCTTTCACACGAGCATTTTGTGGTGGCTATTTTGCTGCGATAAAGCATCAGCTGAAAATTGCCACCATCTGAAGCATTGGATTCCAATCGCCGCATCCAACGGAGTTGTAGGGTGCCACGTATATATGCCACAGTCTGAAAGGATGAGACAATGGGAGATGTACCACGACTCTGTTGCGGCTTTCTCCCATTCATGCAATTTTTGGCGGCAATGCCTGTTTGAAAGCGCCCTAAGCCACAGGTACACAACCTTTTTTTTAGCTGTAGCACTTAGTAGCGGATGCCGGCTATAAGCTATGTTATGCACTGCAATAAGGGGATGCTGATTGCAGGGTTAGAGGAGCACCAGGCTAAAATCAGCTGTGAAACCACAGTTGATTTCAAGTTAAAATCCGCAATGGCAGTGTGGAATTTGACTCTGTTTTTGTCGCGGAAATGCTACGGATTTTGCTGAGAATTTTCCACTGCGAAAAATCTGCAGCATTTCTGCTAGGTGTGAACATACCCTAAGAGTACTTTCACACTGGATAACATTCGTTCCCGTGATCACTGCTTCTGTGCTTTCACACAGGAACAATGATTGCTCAGTGAATGGAGGAGCGGGCTGGAGATCTCTTCCAGCCACATACCTCCATTCAGATTAATAATGCAGTCATTCATAGATAATAGAGATAAGATCATTGTCTTTTGGAAGGTTCCGTGTCTCTGGTGGCCTTGAGCAGAGAATGACACATTCCTGGCAGTTTAAAGCAGAGAAAGGGTAAATGGGCAGAATTATTGTGGTCTAGAGCAGAGAAAGGGTTAATGGGCACATTCATAGTGATCTAGGACATTGAAGGGGTTCATGGCACATGCCACAGTTACCTCACTCCTCCAGCTATGCCTTTGCATAAGAGGGTGACTATAATTCTCAGCATGTCTGGGTTACTGTGGATCATCAGAGGAAATGGCAGGAAGAAAATGTAGTATGGGAGAACTAAAAGTCAAGTCATGTAAATTCTGTTATTATGTAATATCAGAGGACAATATAGGGATGAAGTATAAGAAGCTAAAACTACAAGTCATTGCATTTCCCATACTCTCAGCTCTCACATTTGTAGAAGCAGAGAAAACACTGACTCAAACTTCTCCACTTTCTTCTGCTCCAGATTTCCACCCCTCTCATGTCACATGATGGCATGAGAGATGCCATCCTAGAATACCTCAAGGAAAACAACAGTATAACCCCTTATCAGCATGGGTTCATGAGGAGTTGATTATGTCAGACCAATTTGATCAGCTTCTACGATGGACCAGGGAGAGTTTATTGATCTCGTATATCTGGATTTCTCTATAGCATTTGACACCTTGCCACATAATAGACTGATATATAAAATTAGACAGCTTGGTCTAGGTGAAAACGTGTGTATCTGGGTAAAGAACTGGCTCAGAGATAGAAAGTAGAGGGTGGTAATAAATGGTTCATACTCTGATTGGGCCACCTTTGCTAGTGGGGTGCCACAGGGTTCAGTACTAGGCCCCATTTTGTTCAATATATTTATCAATGACCTGATAGAGGGACTGCACAGTAAAATATCAATTTCTGCAGACAATACAAAATTATACAAGGAAATGAATACAATGGAGGATGATGCACGGCTTCAAAAGGACTTAGATAAACTGGGGGCTTGGAAAGAAAAATGGCAAATGAAGTTTAATATTGATAAATGTAAGGTTACGTACATAGGCAGGAGAAATGGATGTCACCAATATACACTAAATGGGGTACTGCTAGGAAAAAGTTATATGGAAAAGACCTGGGGGTACTAGCGGACTGTAGACTTAACTGGAGAAATCAATGCCAGTCAGCTGCTGCAAAAGCAAATAAACTCTTGGGGTGCATTAAAAGAGGTATAGGGGCGAGGGATGAGAACATTATTCTTCCAATATATAAGGCACTTGTCAGGCCCCACATAGAATACTGTGTATAGTTCTGGACACCGGTGCTCAGGAAAAATGTTACAGTCCTTGAGGGGGCTCAAAGAAGGGTGACTAAATTAATAAACAGAATAAGGGGACTGGAATACCCAGAGAGGCTATCAAAATTGGGATTATTTACTCTGGAAAAAAGGCGACTAAGGGGCGACCAAATAACTATGTATAAATACATGAGGGGACAATACAAGGATCTCTCCCATGATCTGTTTATACACAGGACTGCGACGGTAACGAGAGGGCATCTGCTACGTCTAGAAGAAAGCAGGTTTCATCACCAACACAGAAGGGGGTTCTTTACTGTAAGAGCAGTGAGACTGTGGAACTCTCTGCCTGAGGACGTGGTGCTGGAAAAAAAATTGATAGAGGAATTTAAGAGGGAACTAGATGTCCATCTAGAACGCTACGATATTACAGGATATAGACATTAGCTGACCAGCGGGGTTGATTATCTCAAATGTTTATCCAGGGATTACTCTGGCTGCCATTATGGAGTCAGGAAGAAATTTTTTTCCTCCGAATAAGCTAAATGTCTGCCTTCCTCTGGACCAACAAGGGAGGTCGGGGGGGTGGGGTGTTGAAACAGGCTGCACTAAATGGACATTGTCTTCATTCAGCCTAACACACTATGGTACTATGTTACATGACCATTTTCACAGGTCATTTGCCCCAACCTCTCTACCCGTTGTACTGCTAGGCTCCATCCCTCTGGTGCTAATCACATAATGGTGACATTAGCTCATTTCTTTCATCACCCCTTTTTTCGACTGCTGACACAGCTGGTGGTGAACTGTATAAACATGCCTACCAGTCATTTGTCAGAATTGTCAGATGGGCAGTTTGGCACTACCCTGGATTCCCAGGGCATCAGCATTTAGGATGTACATCTACAGCTGGGTAGAGCGAAGAGGTTAACAGCAATCTAAGTAAAAAAAAAATAGTTTGAAGATGGTTTTCATTGACAATAAGCAGTAAAATATCAGTCAAGTGCAATACCGCCAAAGGAGAGCAAATGTAATGGTAAATTAAAATGTGATAGTCATAAGCCTGATGAAGCACACAATTGTTCTATTACTAAATACAAATAAAACAAAAGTCTGATTGGGATGAAATATTTCATGCAGTCTAATAAAATCATTCAAACTTGAAGATCCTTGGTATTTTACAGCCATTGATTTTTTTTCATTGCTTCAAGTAGAAAACTTTTGGAAATGAACCAATCTCAAATACCATATCAGCAATTTCATCATTCACAGAGGATTGTTTTTCTTACTATAACTGTTAAATATATTTGCACGCAGGATTTTATAATTTGGTGGCTGACAGCAGCCCAGAGCCACAGATTATATACCAATTTAAAAGAAGGATTTAATGAACAAAATATTTCTTAACTTTTACCCAACGGTGTGTGAAATCAGTCATTTTACATGGAAATGTTTGCCAAATGCCATCTGTCATGCAGCTCCTGCTGCCTCAGACTGTACTTTGAACACATTTGGACTCAATAGAAAATTGCAAGTAAAAAAGGGAAGGACTATTTTCCAATGTACACACGAATCCAGAAAGTTGAATAAGGCTCTGTTTAAATCTCACTATTAACTGCATCCAGGGGTTCCATCAAGCTTTAGATTTAAAATCCCCAAAACATAACCTTTTGAGGAGAACCAATGGGTCTCCATTTTGGCAGATTTACATTCTTTTTCAGTATTTTGTGATGGAAAGAATAACGTGATCCATTACATGGTCCACATTGGCTTCCTAGGAGTTATACTTGCTGTGTGACTTTCCTTATGTGAAGACCTCTGGCCTCATTGGTGCCCAGCAGAATCTACTGGCTGTCTTCACTATATAGCTTCATATAGGCTGCTGCCTTGTGGCAGAAATGCATACTCTGCCATGTGAAGTCTCTGATATGAAGCCTACCTCTGAATAGTCTCCTTCCCCAGGCCGATTTTCGGTAAAATTTCTTCACAATTGCCTCCTTACCCTTTCTTTGTGCCTCTGGGGAACTCATTTCTGCCTCCTCCTCTGCAGTACTTTCAGCAGTGGTGAGGACTTGCAGTACATTGTGTATTCTTGATGGCCTGGGAAACCCCACAGATGTGGGTCCCATAGCAGCTGCTACAACTGCTAAGGAAGTGGTTCAGCCACTGATTTGTATGTTTTCTAGTGGCCGTAGAAATCCTGCAATAACATAGTTGAAGGTGTCAAGCCTGATGACAAATTGATTGACTATGGCAGACATGCTGTATCTGATGAAATTCCAGTTTTCTAGCTCGAGACACACATTCCCCACTGTACTGTATGAGATAGTTACATTTATTGCCGTTCATAAATTCTGTTTAGTATGTATAGCATGAAGGTCCACAAGGTAGGAACATTGCACAGCAACACAACAGACAAAGTTGCTGAAGTGTGTTGCAGGGGAGCAGTTTTGAGTTGGATCTAGTAAAATACTCTACTCAGCACTAACTGCAAGATAGATAAAATTGGTTGAAGATACAAGTAAATTAGTCTTTTGCTTGTCTCTTAATGAGATGCGATATCACAGTGTGCCATGCTATCAGGGTGGTATATTTACACTTTGAATTATTTTACAATGGTCTTTCTTGTGTTAAAATAAGAGAACAATAGCTTTTTAATGGATTAGGGCTCAGTCAGACTAGCGTGTTTTACATGCTGCAAAGCAACATGTAAACCATGCAGCTGACATGCAGGGAATTCTGAACATGAACCGGCTGCATTTAGCTTCATGGAGCAGCCTGCTCACACGTCCGTGGAGCGGGCAGCCTGCTTCTATAGCTTCCATAGGGGCATATGGTAAGCACCCTGGACAGCACACACCACAGAGCTGATAGGCGAGTCGGCACTCTCTTTTTTAGAAGTGCAGACTCTGCGGTTCTAAAAAGGGTCCATGTGAGCGCTTCCATAGCACTAGAGATGAGCGAGCACCCAAATGCTCGGGTCCGCGTTATTCGAGTCGAGCTTTTCCTAAAATTCGAGAGCTCTACTCGAATAAGTATTAACACATGAAAATAAATACTACTTTCATTTTAGCTGAGGTGTCCAATTACTTTTACTAGAATAGTGTAGAACAGTGGTTCCCAAACTTTTTTAGCAATGGAACCCTTTTTGAAGCAAAAGTTTCCCATGGAGCCCCAAAATGGGACAGGGAGTGTGGTCAAGGGAGGGGTTAGGGGCGAGGCTTATCACAACATATGATTTTTACCTCCATCGTTATAAAAAAGGCAGGGCCGTTTAAAAGAAAAAAACAGGGCGGAACACTGGAGCACTGATTGGGCTATTGATATACACTATATTTAAAATTAACATCCTGCAGAATTAAATCCCACACCACATGTCAATATCTGCACGGGTTTTGTGCAGATTTTTTCCACAGATTTTCAAAATCTCATCTACTTTGCTGTTACAGCTACTGTAAATCCCGCAGCAAATCCACCCCATATAGTAATAGGTGACCCTCTATATTGGTGGTCCCTGTAGTAATAGTTACCCCCTATACTGGTGGCCCCAGTATTTATAGGTGACCCCTATTGCTGTCCCAGTAGTAATAGGTGACCCTTATTGCTGCCCCAGTAGTAATAGGTGACCCCTACTGCTGCCCCAGTAGTAATAGGTGACCCCTATTGTTGTCTCCAGTAGTAATAGGTGACCCCTATTGCTTTCTCTAGTGGTAATAAATGACCCCTATTGCTGTCTCCAGTAGTAACGGGGCTCCCCCCCTATTGCTGTCCCTCGGTAGTAATGAGCTACCCCTATTGCTTTCCCCGGATAATAACAGGGCTCTCCGCTCTTGCTGTCCCCCTGCCATTGGTCCTCACTCTACTCACCGCTGCAGCAGTTTCCGGACAGGTTGAAGTGAAGAAATGAACAAATAAGACCTGCGGTTGAATAGCAACACAGATCACATGACCGAGCCAGCTCATGTGATCTGCATTGATATACCGCCGCAGGTCCTGTTCCTCACTAGAGCCTGTCTGAACACTGCTACATCAGTGAGTAGAGCGAGGACCTAGACTGTCGGACAGGGCCCCTAAGAAGCTCTCTTGGAGCCCCAACGGCTATGGGAGAAATCATAGCAGCTAGTCTCCACTTACTTCTGGAAAAGAAGTCAGGAAAAAAATGACAGAATTTAAGCCCACAGAAGAGAAAAATGGCTATATAGTGGTCAGAAATACTGCTATTTCTCAATGTAAATACACAAGACAGCTAATTCTGAAAAGTTATTAAAAAGTTTAGTTATGCCTTAAACTTTTCTTCACAGACCACCTCAATAGCAGACTATCTAATGGAATATCTTAAGGATACATTGCACTGTGAATTATTTTTGCAAATAAAAACAAGGTTGGACTATCCATCCTGCGTTGTATATTTTAGGACACATAATAGCTATTAAATAAGGTATGGCTTCATCATCTCGATTTTCAGTTCTAGTGATCAATATAAAGCAAAACGAAATCTATTTTAAACTAGAGAAGCCTTGGGTAATGTATAGTCATATGAAGATCACTAATTAATACCCCAGGGACTCCTTAAAAAAACTACAATAGTGCTGGTCTTTTCAAAATGCATCTCTTTACTTTTGTGCTCAGGGAAAATCAGAACATTTTACTTCAAGTGGAAGACATTGTGGTTATAAATGTATTAGTGAGTAAATTGGCTAGGTTTTAGGAACCTTTTTAAGCATTTATGTCAAAAGACTTGCTAAGAACAATGGTATATGTCTGGAAGGAAGAAGCAAAAGAAAGACATTCAGGATGAGGCTTTTTGTGGACTTTGTAATTGCAATGTTATATGTTTAAGAGAAAAAGAGCCAACTTATGAAGGCGCTGCTCCCTTATTGTTTTAATTGTAAAAATAAAGTTTGTTTTTTGGAGCATGTTTAGCATTACATCTGCTAGTCAGTTGGGGAGCAGCACCTTCAGC
This sequence comes from Eleutherodactylus coqui, assembly GCF_035609145.1. Taxonomy (NCBI): domain Eukaryota; kingdom Metazoa; phylum Chordata; class Amphibia; order Anura; family Eleutherodactylidae; genus Eleutherodactylus; species Eleutherodactylus coqui. The sequence goes on along the minus strand of NC_089837.1, from coordinate 133,371,675 downwards.
AGTTGGTTCCTTATCTGTTGGACATTGTACCCAGATGCAAGCCCTTGGAAGGGCTCCCCCAGTGGACTGGAAAAGGGCGTGTGATTCTCGTTTACAAAAGTCCCATTGGGTTTGCTGCTTTCAGCCATGAAGCATTTTATGTGGTTGTGCTTAGATTTTACCTCAATATAATTGAGAATATGTCACATCCAACCAGGACACACTGGATCCATAACCAGAAATACTCTCGGACATACACACCAAACAGTGGTAAACAATAAAGACAACCGCAACAAGGAATATACTGTCCCTAAAGAACCTACCCAGGGAAGGGACCTGCCTATACGCAGGTAACCCACCCTGAGGAGGGCAAATCAGACATACCTAGGCCACTATCTGACCCTACATGGGGTGGGAGAATACCACAGCAAACAAGATAAAAGATAATAACTGCTGTACTCAGCTTTGCGAAGACTCAGGCAAAAAAGGAGATCCAGCTCCCTGCTCTGGCTTTCTCCACAGCCAAAGGAAGGCTGAAATCAAACAGCATTGAAGCTAAGCACCAGGCTAGGCTAAATAGTCCTGACAAATACCCACAGGTGAGGCCAAGCATGTCTCACCTAATGCCACTCCCACCAGAGCCAGAAGATAGATAAATACATACAAAACCTGCACCAGATTATTTAGAGCGACCCCAGAACTTCTGCAGCAGAATAATAGGTGTTTGTGCTACTTTTAGTCCTCATATTGTTTTGGATACACTACACATATAGCATCCCGCTTGTCCATTATACCCTCTGTTATTTTCCTGAGATTCTTCTATTTTTATATATTTCATATTCTTCTGAAGTCATTGTTTACCAAATAGATGTATAGTCATGTTACTAATGAAAAGACAATCTCCTATTCGTATCTTATTGTTTATGATATACTCCCCAATTCCAATATGATCTATAAACAATAGATGACTATTGTATATATAATGAGCTCATGTTGAATCATCACAAATTTAATAACGAAAAATGAATACAGTGGCTTGCTCCCACCAGTGTTGTGGATTCTGTTTACTTGTTCAATTCTAGCTGCACGGTACCTAATTTAGCAACATAATGACTGACTTTGTGCTTATTTAATTATGTACTGGGTTTAGGAGAAAATATAAAAATAAATTGAGCGATATTTGTCATTATGGCATAGCCTTTGACTACTGGTGAGGCCTAGGCATCATCATGATCTTGCTGGCAAGGCCCCAGTAGGAAAATAACGTGAAGCCTTGGTCTATTAAGTTGCATGTAAGGAATTAAGCTAATAAACTAAACAGCTTACAATTACTGGTGGAATCCTAAAGAAATATAGCGGGGTGCTCTTAAAAGTGCTATTGAAGAATATAGAAGCCCTTTACATCCTGTATCCACAATGACAATGGCAGTGAGGACTCAATAGAGACTAAAAACTGGACATACAATGATTAACTCACCATTGACCATCATTTTGCAGTCTATTTTTAACATAAATAATTAATAACATTAACTATTCTGCTGCGTTCAAAGCTGAAAGCTATCAACATTGAGGGAAATTGACTAATACTGTCTAATAATTAGGCGGTGCAAACTTAGATTAGACAGTCCTTAAATGCACCAAATTTATCACAGTGACTTTGCTATATGATAAATCTGTTTTTTTAGACTGTCTAGTTTAACATTATACTACCTATTAATTGACTTAGTTTATGACAAACCTTGAACCAAAATTTGTCACAATTTTGGAGCATGGTGTCACATTTTGGTCTTGCCCTCCTTTACTAAGTTCCCGTTTGTCAGATGACTCATCAAAAGTGGCCAAAAGTGTCTAAAAACATGTGACAAATGTGGTGCAGACAATGTAAGACCGTATTCTGGCATAATTTGCGCTAGAAAACTGTCAAATTATAACAACATTAAATGTGGCCATTGTGTGTGGGGTAAATGCCTACACATAACATGCTGTGGTGATTTGGATTAGGTAATTATTGTCTTTACACCAAACTTTGCACAGTAATCTGATGTATCAACAACTAACTGTCTTACTGCACTAAGGATAAAAGATGGCCTGCCCTATAGGGCGGGGAGCGGTGCGTGCCTGGTATGCTTTTGGCATTTTCCCTCTGTCTCAGAATTGCCATTGAAGAAGGTCCAGCTGAACTGAAACTCTTGCCTTTAACTATTGTGACTATAGCTAATAGTTTTGGTGTTTTTGGTTGTTGCCTGGATTTATTTGTCAGTAAAAATGACTGGAATTTGAGCAGTATATTTTGGAGTGTGCTGTGATTTTATCTTTACTGCTGCATTAGAGGAGATCAGCCCAGCTGTCATAAGGGTATCAGTTGACAAGCTTGCCATCTCTTTTTAATATCAACGATTAAAATTGTGAATGTGACTCTTTGCTATAATAAAACCTGTAATTCTGGATTAATCAAAAGCAAAAAACCCTTCTCCCGTAATAATTCAATAAAATTCTTCTTTATTATAACATTTTTAAAAAAAAGCATAACAGAGTTCACATGGAACCAATAAAGATTCTAACGCGTTTCAAATGCACTTAAGCGTTCTAAATCATGGTTTTGGATTAGTGCAAGCAAAGTATTTTACTAAATTATTCTAAAATCTAAAAATTATTTCTATATGTAAACTGGAAAATAGTCTTTAACCCGTTTAGGACCAGGCACTGTAAATTTATGGCGCCTGGTCCTGGGATTAAAGCCCACCGTATGTAAAATTACGGTGATGCTTTAAGTCTCCTTCCTCTGCAATCAACCAGGTGAATTATCAAGGCAATGTGTTTATAGATTTAGCAGTCATTAAATGCACAGACCAGACACTGTTTATATCATGCTGCAAGGCATGTTAAATTGTCAGTCATTGAATTATAGAGTTGATATGCAAAAAGTGGTACTAGAAAGCCAACTTTCTTCGACTTGAATAAGAGCTTATTTCCATAAATGTTTCCCAGGGAGCATTGCCCAGCCTTTAAAACTCCTTATGCTAACTTGGTAGTTTCCACGAGGAAAAAACATTTCCTAGAGCAACAGTAAAGGCATCTCAGCCAGCCAACTAGTAGATACTGCTCTGCACAGACAATGGCTAAAACTTCTGAAACAGCTGCTTGCAGTTGGCTCACTTTTCCTTATAGAAAATAGTTTGGTTTGGTTAGATTTTAAAGGGATTCTATCGCTAGGTTCATGAACTTTGACTTGGAGCAGAGCTTTGGATCATGGAGGTGGGCCGTACCTGCTTATCCACATAGAAATTTTGCAGAATGACAGCTCTCTACCCCTTTGTGCATAGGGAGAAAGCTGTCACTGTGCATAGTGTGGGTGGGGAGAGGCCGTCACAGACAACCTCCATGATAGGAACTCAGCTCCATGTCAAACTTTATTAACCTGGTGATAGAATCCTTTTAAAGATCTGAACATAGCATTATAGAGTTACTATCCAATATGTGGTATTAGAGAGTCAGCTTTTACTCTTGTGTATGAGTTTATCTGAATACCCTTTTTCCTAGAGAACATTGTCTGGCCTATAAGACTGCCTATGCTAACTTAGAGGTCTCTACAAGGCGAAACACTGTCCCTCTAAATGTTATTTATGTAACATACTATGGCCAGGCAATTCTATTGCTATAGTGCACCGTTCCATTAGTAGTAATAGTAGGTGCATTAGAACAGCACACCATGCTAATAGTGTAGCTGAGCCATGGCACTATGAGCAGTTGTAGTCCAGAGCTTGCTCTCCTGTGTAGACAGTATATATGTTTCCCCCATGTGGCTATGAACTGCAGGATTACATGATCATCAAATCCCTCACTGCAGCTGTCAGACATCTCCTTTTCTTGCTTTGCTCCATCCTTCTTGTCACTTTGTATGTCCCCTATATATATACAGTTCACGGGAAACATTATTTTTGCTCTATCTAAAGTTGCTTTTACATGGAGCAAATATTATTCCAACTCCCGCGATCCACTTAGAATCTAAACAAATCATTCAGTGTAAATGCATGCACCATCTGGACCATGAACTAGAAGCCTTCTCTTCTCGCTCGTTATTCAGTTTGTGCATGCAGAAAACGGAATATATCATTCAGTGTAACAGGCAGTAGTTCACTTTTGAACAACTGCCTGCTTACTGTGAATGGAGGCGGGTGGGCTGGTACAGAAATGATTATCACTGAGATGAGCTGTTGGGCATTTGCTGCCCGACAGATCATCCAGTTTAAAAGTACCCTAAGGGAGTGCAGTGGTATAATAGGTGACACCATGCAAGAATTATCTGCAGAGTTATAATACTTCCCTGACTCACACTAATGTCCTATTTAGACGGAGGGGAGAATCATCTAAACCACTGCACAAGCGCTGAAGTCACCCCTAAGGGCTCCTTCACAGGGGTCATTGTAATATCTCCATGAGAAAATCGTGGCAAAATCACAACTTTTTTCACTCGACTTTTGAGCATCAGCACTTCTTTTTCTCGTGAAAACATTTCTGCCACTTGTTATTTTCTTGTGCGCTTATATCACACAATTTTGCGACAAATTTTTAGCAAAAAAGTCAATAGAACTTTTTAATGTTAAAAACACATTGCACGGGGGGCTTGGCCAAACCTACAGTGGCGTTAGACGTGCTGGACTAGGGCTCCTCAGCCAGTATATTAAAAACAGCTGGCAAAAGTATTTAAAAGCCCCCAGAAGGACTGTTCAGTACCACCAACACCTCACCTGCAGGAAGAGATGAAGGAAGAAAGGTCCCACAACTTGTTTGGAGGCAGTCCAGCATTACGACCTACTGCTGCGAGTGAAGCCGGGGGGCTAGATTTTTGGACGGGCCTGGAAGATAGTGCCGCAGTGGAGCTTTGGAGGCTGTAAAACAGGGAAAACCACTGGTGGTGCCCATAACGACCTGCAAGCTCCCTTCTCTGATAGCCGGGATCCATCTGCTACCCCTGGAAAGTGGTCTGGAGTGCCTCTGAGCTCCATAGTGGCTTGTACAGGCTAGTTCAGGTGCTAAGGGATTCGTCTTATGCTCAGGGGCCCACTCCCTACTTGGGTTTCCTTAACGTGTTCATCTCGTCACAAAATGTGATGAGAACTGTAAATAGTTAGTCATTGGTCAACGAATTAGGCTATCAAATATTAGAAGCGTCATGAGTGGGATATAGATCCTTAGGAGGCTTAAAATACATGTGTTATGGCTAATATTAGATATACATCCTTCATTGTAAAAGGAATGAATTCTCCTCAAAAATGAAGTCAAATATTTTGCCTTCTAAAAAAATTAAATCTGAATTGGTGTTCCTACAAGAGACTCACTTAAGGCACAACCACATACCTAAACTCCTCTCCTATACATATAATCAATGGTTCCATACTACATACTCTTCTGCTTCAAGAGGAGTGTCTATCGTAATAAGGAAAAATATCCCAGCTGTCCCAACACTTCAAGAAATAGACCCTGGTGGCAGATACATTTTCCTCAAGGGCACGATTGGTAACAGTAAGGTGTCTTTCGCCAATCCATATGCCCCTAACAGAAATCAGTACCCATGGCTCATTCGCACTTTGATAAGATTTGCGGACTTTGCGTAGGGACTGGTAGTGGTGGGGGAGATTTTAATCTAGTATTGGACCCTTCCAAAGACACTACATCAACTACACCTTTGATTCCATATAAGCAGACCCGTAGACTTAAGAGCACTCTGTCTGAGCTGAATTTGCAGGATACATGGAGAATATTACACCCTGAAGATAGGGAATACACGCACTTCTCCCACATACACAAGACCTTTCATAGAATCAATTACATCCTAGTGTCTGGTAAGCACATACAATGCATCAAAGATGCCCAATCACAATTTCAGACCATGCACCAGTCTCAGTTTTAATCCCTATACACAACCTCCCCATCAGAGAGTGGACTTGGCACCCAAACTGCACCTTGATAAGCGACAAAAAACATTGCAACATTGCTCTGCATTATCAGATAAATTAACAGCATTTTTAAAGATAAATTATACTCCAGATATCTCCACCCCAATTCGTTAGGAAGCCCGTAAAGCTTTTATCAGAAGAGAACTGATAGCTTTAGTTTCCAAGGTGTAGAAAAAAAAGAGAAGTAGGTTGATTCCGTGCTAGCACAGATCTCTAGCCTAGAAAAAATTCAAAAACACTTGTTAAAGAATGAGACACTTCAAGAATTGATGAGCCTTAGAGACAAACTTAAAAATTTTCTTAACATAAGAACAGCAAAGACCCTCCTTTCTGCCGAGTATAAAATATATATGCACGGTGACAAGGGATCAAAACCTATGTCAAACCACATTAAGAAGGAAAAAGAAAAAGCATTCATACACAAAATAAAAACGACATCAGGCAACACTGTAGAATCCACGACAAAAATTGCTATAGAGTTTAAAAAATTGTGCTAAAACCTATACAACCTTACCAATAACACCCAGACTGATGGAAACAAGCAACCTAACAATATAATGCAAGCCTTCATGGAGACCCTTAAATTACCCAACTTATCTAAGAATAACAAACTACTCCTCCCAGTCCTCACAAACTTATGTAACTCACTTCTGTCAGGAACCAATCTCCCAAAACAAGCTTTTGAAGCATTTATCACTCTGATTCCGAAAGAAGAGAAAGATTCAGAACAGTGTAGCAACTATAGACCTATATCTTTACTAAACGTGGACCTTAAAATTTGGGCAAAACTCTAAGTCCAATGCATATCACCTCTACTTACTAAATTAATTCACCCAGACTAGGTAGGATTTGTAACAGGCAGAGAGCGGAAGCTCAACACATCTCGCATTATTAATGCTAATTAGAGATGAGCGAACACCAAAATGCTCGGGTGTTCGTAATTCGAAACGAACTTCCCGCAATGTTCGAGGGTTCGTTTCGAATAACGAACCCCATTGAAGTCAATGGGCGACCAGAGCATTTTTGTATTTCGCCGATGCTCGCTAAGGTTTTCATGTGTGAAAATCTGGGCAATTCAACAAAGTGATGGGAACGACACAGCAACGGATAGGGCAGGCGAGGGGCTACGTGTTGGGCTGCATCTCAAGTTCACAGGTCCCACTATTAAGCCACAATAGCGGCAAGAGTGGGGCCCCCCCCTCCCAAAAACTTTTACTTCTGAAAAGCCCTCATTAGCATGGCATACCTTTGCTAAGCACCACACTAGCTACAACAAAGCACAATCACTGTCTGGATGACACTCCGCTGCCACTTCTCCTGGGTTACATGCTGACCAACCGCCCCCCCCCTCCCCCCCACAGCGCACACCAAAGTGTCCCTGCGCAGCCTTCAGCTGCCCTAATGCCACACCACCCTCATGTCTATTTAGAAGTGCGTCTGCCATGAGGAGGAACCGCAGGCACACACTGCAGAGGGTTGGCACGGCTAGGCAGCGACCCTCTTTAAAAGGGGCGGGGCGATAGCCCACAATGCTGTACAGAAGCAATGAGAAATAGAATCCTGTGCCACCGCCATCAGGAGCTGCACACGTGGGCATAGCAATGGGGAACCTATGTGCCACACACTATTCATTCTGTCAAGGTGTCTCTGCATGCCCCAGTCAGACTGGTAATATGTACCTTAACAGTAACCGCGTTGGTGGTAATGTGGTGGTGACTGCGGACCTAGTAGCGCGGTTGTATTTTGTTGGTTTTTCGGAATGTGGCCAGGATTAAGTTGGCCGTGGCGGGGGATGTTTTTGAGGCACTACGTGTCCTCTCCACGTGTCCGTGGTTATATGCACCTTATCAGTAACCGCGTTGGTGGTAATGTGGTGGTGACTGCGGACCTAGTAGCGCGGTTTTATTTTGTTGGTTTTCGGAATGTGGCCAGGATTAAGTGGGCCGTGGCGGGGGGATGGTGGGGGGGTCTCTTGTAGTGTCGGTAAAGGTGAAATTCTTGGACTGCCACCAGACGAACCAATGCAAAGGCATTTGCCAAGAATGTTTTCCCTGTTGGAGGAGGAGGGGGATGTTTTTGAGGCACTACGTGTCCTCTCCACGTGTCCGTGGTTATATGCACCTTATCAGTAACCGCGTTGGTGGTAATGTGGTGGTGACTGCGGACCTAGTAGCGCGGTTTTATTTTGTTGGTTTTCGGAATGTGGCCAGGATTAAGTGGGCCGTGGCGGGGGGATGGTGGGGGGGCTCTCTTGTAGTGTCGGTAAAGGTGAAATTCTTGGACTGCCACCAGACGAACCAATGCAAAGGCATTTGCCAAGAATGTTTTCCCTGTTGGAGGAGGAGGGGGATGTTTTTGAGGCACTACGTGTGCTCTCCACGTGTCCGTGGTTATATGCACCTTAACAGTAACCGCGTTGGTGGGAAATGGCCTCACCGCCATCATGTCTTTGGGAAGCCTCTGTTTCCACACCCCAGAGACATACCATTAGCAGCGGTATAGGCAGAGCCCAGAATTCGTAACATTTCAGCCGTAGCATTAGGACAGGCCCCACTAACATATCACTAGCAGCATTATAGGAGGAGCGCAGTCTTCGTTCCATGTCAGCAATAGTAGCACTCAAGACAGGCCCCAGTAACAATTCTGAAGCAGCAGTATAGTGGGAGCGCAGTCTTCGTTCCATGTCAGCAATAGTAGCACTCAAGACAGGCCCCAGTAACAATTCTGAAGCAGCAGTATAGTGGGAGCGCAGTCTTAGTTCCATTTCAGTAGCCTTAGTATAGCCAAGGCCCAAGTTACATTTATGTAGCTAAAGTGTAGGCCAACCCCACACACACTTCTGTACCATGAGTGCAGGCGAAGAACATACAAATTGCTATGATTACACTGTAGGTGAGGGCCCCAAAAAATTGGTGTACCAACAGTACTAATGTACCTCAGTAAACATTGGCCATGCCCAACCAAGATGGCAGGTGAAGCCCATTAATCGCTTTGGTTAATGTGGCTTAAGTGGTAACTAGGCCTGGAGGCAGCCCAGTTTAACGAAAAATTGGTTCAAGTTAAAGTTTCAACGCTTTTAAGAGCATTGAAACATATAAAAATTGTTTCGAAAAATTAGATGAGTGAGCCTTGTGGCCCTAAGAAAAATTGCCCGTTCAGCGTGATTACGTGAGGTTTCAGGAGGAGGAGCAGGAGGAGGAGGAGGAATATTAGACACAGATTGATGAAGCAGAAATGTCCCCGTTTTGGATGGTGAGAGAGAACGTAGCTTCCATCCGCGGGTGCAGCCTACGTATTGCTTACGTATCGCTGCTGTCCGCTGGTGGAGAAGAGAAGTCTGGGGAAATCCAGGCTTTGTTCATCTTGATGAGTGTTAGCCTGTCGGCACTGTCGGTTGACAGGCGGGTACGCTTATCTGTGATGATTCCCCCAGCCGCACTAAACACCCTCTCCGACAAGACGCTAGCCGCAGGACAAGCAAGCACCTCCAGGGCATACAGCGCTAGTTCAGGCCATGTGTCCAGCTTCGACACCCAGTAGTTGTAGGTGGCAGAGGCGTCACGGAGGACGGTCGTGCGATCGGCTACGTACTCCCTCACCATCCTTTTACAGTGCTCCCGCCGACTCAGCCTTGACTGGGGAGCGGTGACACAGTCTTGGTGGGGAGCCATAAAGCTGTCCAGGCCCTTAAAGACTGTTGCACTGCCTGGGATGTACATGCTGCTCGATCTCCGCACCTCCCCTGCTACCTTGCCCTCGGTACTGCGCCTTCTGCCACTAGCGCTGTCGGCTGGGAATTTTACCATCAGCTTGTCCGCAAGGGTCCTGTGGTATAGCAACACTCTCGAACCCCTTTCCTCTTCGGGAATGAGAGTGGGCAGGTTCTCCTTATAGCGTGGGTCGAGCAGTGTGTACACCCAGTAATCCGTTGTGGCCAGAATGCGTGCAACGCGAGGGTCACGAGAAAGGCATCCTAACATGAAGTCAGCCATGTGTGCCAGGGTACCTGTACGCAACACATGGCTGTCTTCACTAGGAAGATCACTTTCAGGATCCTCCTCCTCCTCCTTCTCCTCAGGCCATACACGCTGAAAGGATGACAGGCAATCAGCCGGTGTACCGTCAGCAGCGGGCCAAGCTGTCTCTACCCCCTCCTCCTCATCCTCCTCATGCTCCTCCTCCTCCTCCTCACCGCGCTGAGAAATAGACAGGAGGGTGCTCTGACTATCCAGCGACATACTGTCTTCCACCGCCCCCGTTTCCGAGCCCAAAGCAGCTGCCTTTATGCTTTGCAGGGAATTTCTCAAGATGCACAGCAGAGGAATGGTGACGCTAATGATTGCAGCATCGCCGCTCACCACCTGGGTAGACTCCTCAAAATTACCAAGGACATGGCAGATGTCTGCCAACCAGGCCCACTCTTCTGAAAAGAATTGAGGAGGCTGACTCCCACTGCGCCGCCCATGTTGGAGTTGGAATTCGACTATAGCTCTACGCTGTTCATAGAGCCTGGCCAACATGTGGAGCGTAGAGTTCCACCGTGTGGGCACGTCGCACAGCAGTCGGTGCACTGGCAGCTTAAAGCGATGTTGCAGGGTGCGCAGGGTGGCAGCGTCCGTGTGGGACTTGCGGAAATGTGCGCAGAGCCGGCGCGCCTTTACGAGCAGGTCTGACAAGCGTGGGTAGCTTTTCAGAAAGCGCTGAACCACCAAATTAAAGACGTGGGCCAGGCATGGCACGTGCGTGAGGCTGCCGAGCTGCAGAGCCGCCACCAGGTTACGGCCGTTGTCACACACGACCATGCCCGGTTGGAGGCTCAGCGGCGCAAGCCAGCGGTCGGTCTGCTGTGTCAGACCCTGCAGCAGTTCGTGGGCCGTGTGCCTCTTATCTCCTAAGCTGAGTAGTTTCAGCACGGCCTGCTGACGCTTGCCCATCGCTGTGCTGCCACACCGCGCGACACCGACTGCTGGCGACATGCTGCTGCTAACACATCTTGATTGCGAGACAGAGGTTGCGGAGGAGGAGGAGGTTGCTTTAGTGGAGGAAGTATACACCTCCGCAGATACCACCACCGAGCTGGGGCCTGCAATTCTGGGGGTGGGTAGGACGTGAGCGGTTCCAGGCTCTGACTCTGTCCCAGCCTCCACTAAATTCACCCAATGTGCCGTCAGGGAGATGTAGTGGCCCTGCCCGCCTGTGCTTGTCCACGTGTCCGTTGTTAAGTGGACCGTGGCAGTAACCGCGTTGGTGAGGGCGCGTACAATGTTGCGGGAGACGTGGTCGTGCAGGGCTGGGACGGCACATCGGGAAAAGTAGTGGCGACTGGGAACTGAGTAGCGCGGGGCCGCCGCCTCCATGATACTTTTGAAGGACTCCGTTTCCACAACCCTATACGGCAGCACCTCAAGGCTGATGAATTTTGCTATGCGGACGGTTAACGTTTGAGCGTGCGGGTGCGTGGCGGCGTACTTGCGCTTGCGCTCCAACAGTTGCGCAAGCGACGGCTGGACGGTGCGCTGAACTACACTGGTGGATGGGGCCGAGGACAGCGGAGGTGAGGGTGTGGGTGCAGGCCAGGAGACGATAGTGCCTGTGTCCTGAGAGGGGGGTTGCATCTCAGTGGCAGGTTGGGGCACAGGGGGAGAGGCAGGGGTGCAAACCGGAGGCGGTGAACGGCCTTTGTCCCACCTTGTGGGGTGCTTGGCCATCATATGTCTGCGCATGGTGGTGGTGGTGAGGCTGTTGGTGTTGGCTCCCCGGCTGAGCTTTGCGCGACAAAGGTTGCACACCACTGTTCGTCGGTCGTCAGGCGTCTCTGTGAAAAACTGCCAGACCTTAGAGCACCTCGGCCTCTGCAGGGTGGCATGGCGCGAGGGTGCGCTTTGGGAAACAGTTGGTGGATTATTCGGTCTGGCCCTGCCTCTACCCCTGGCCACCGCACTGCCTCTTGCAACCTGCCCTGCTGCTGCCCGTGCCTCCCCCTCTGAAGACCTGTCCTGTGTAGGCGTTGCACACCAGGTGGGGTCAGTCACCTCATCGTCCTGCTGCTCTTCCTCCGAATCCTCTGTGCGCTGCTCCCTCGGACTTACTGCCCTTACTACTACCTCACTGCAAGACAACTGTGTCTCATCGTCATCGTCCTCCTCACACACAGAAAGTTCTTGAGACAGTTGGCGGAAGTCCCCAGCCTCTTCCCCCGGACCCCGGGAACTTTCGAATGGTTGGGCATCAGTGACGATAAACTCCTCTGGTGGGAGAGGAACCACTCCTGCCCAATCTAAGCAGGGGCCCGAGAACAGTTCCTGGGAGTGTTCCCGCTCCTGAGCAGGTGTCATTGTAGTGGAGTGAGGAGGCTGGGAGGAAGGAGGAGCAGCAGACAGAGGATTCGGATTTGCAGCAGTGGACGGCGCAGAACTGCGGGTGGACGATAGGTTGCTCGAAGCACTTTCTGCCATCCAGGACAGGACCTGCTCACACTGCTCATTTTCTAATAACCGACTCCCGCGTGGACCCATTAATTGGGCGATGAATGTGGGGACGCCAGAAACGTGCCTCTCTCCTAATCGCGCAGCAGTCGGCTGCGACACACCTGGATCAGGAGCTCGGCCTGTGCCCACACCCTGACTTGGCCCTCCGCGTCCTCGGCCGCGTCCACGTCCTCTAGGCCTACCCCTACCCCTCAGCATGCTGTATTACCAGTGATTTGATTTCACAGGCAGGAAATAAATTGGCGCAAGACTGCAGGCCAAATATAATTTTTTCCCTTTTTTTACACCAAAAGGACCCACTGCGTATATTCAATGAATAATCTAAGTTTAATAACTGTGCTGTGTCCCTGCTAATGTGTCACAGAACTTGAGGGTAGCAGAGTTATTAACTCTGGCAGAGCAGGTATTTTTTTCCCAATTAAGGAAAGCAAATGGCGAAGCCAGCAGTAAACCGTAGCTGGGTGCGTCTGATTTTTTAACGTTGTACACGCAGCTCACACGTGTCCACAGCCCTTAGGACGGACAGAGGCAGGACAAATTTCGTTTCCCTTTTTTGACACCAAAAGGACCCACTGCGTATATTCAATGAATAATCTAAGTTTAATAACTGTGCTGTGTCCCTGCTAATGTGTCACAGAACTTGAGGGTAGCAGAGTTATTAACTCTGGCAGAGCAGGTATTTTTTTCCCAATTAAGGAAAGCAAATGGAGAAGCCAGCAGTAAACCGTAGCTGGGTGCGTCTGATTTTTTAACGTTGTACACGCAGCTCACACGTGTCCACAGCCCTTAGGACGGACAGAGGCAGGACAAATAGATTTCGGTTCCCTTTTTTTACACCAAAAGGACCCACTGCGTATATTCAATGAATAATCTAAGTTTAATAACTGTGCTGTGTCCCTGCTAATGTGTCACAGAACTTGAGGGTAGCAGAGTTATTAACTCTGGCAGAGCAGGTATTTTTTTCCCAATTAAGGAAAGCAAATGGCGAAGCCAGCAGTAAACCGTAGCTGGGTGCGTCTGATTTTTTAACGTTGTACACGCAGCTCACACGTGTCCACAGCCCTTAGGACGGACAGAGGCAGGACAAATAGATTTTGTTTCCCTTTTTTACACCAAAAGGACCCACTGCGTATATTCAATGAATAATCTAAGTTTAATAACTGTGCTGTGTCCCTGCTAATGTGTCACAGAACTTGAGGGTAGCAGAGTTATTAACTCTGGCAGAGCAGGTATTTTTTTCCCAATTAAAGGGGTTGTCCCGCGCCGAAACGGGTTTTTTTTTTTTTTAAAACCCCCCCCCCCGTTCGGCGCGAGACAACCCCGATGCAGGGGTTAAAAAAACAACCCCCATAGCGCTTACCTGAATCCCGGCGGTCCGGCGTCTTCATACTCACCTGCTGAAGATGGCCGCCGGGATCCTCTGTCTCCATGGACCGCAGGGCTTCTGTGCGGTCCATTGCCGATTCCAGCCTCCTGATTGGCTGGAATCGGCACGTGACGGGGCGGAGCTACACGGAGCTACACGGAGCCCCATAGAGAAGAGGAGAAGACCCGGACTGCGCAAGCGCGGCTAATTTGGCCATCGGAGGGCGAAAATTAGTCGGCACCATGGAGACGAGGACGCCAGCAACGGAGCAGGTAAGTATAAAACTTTTTATAACTTCTGTATGGCTCATAATTAATGCACAATGTACATTACAAAGTGCATTATTATGGCCATACAGAAGTGTATAGACCCACTTGCTGCCTCGGGACAACCCCTTTAAGGAAAGCAAATGGCGAAGCCAGCAGTAAACCGTAGCTGGGTGCGTCTGATTTTTTAACGTTGTACACGCAGCTCACACGTGTCCACAGCCCTTAGGACGGACAGAGGCAGGACAAATAGATTTTGTTTCCCTTTTTTTACACCAAAAGGACCCACTGCGTATATTCAATGAATAATCTAAGTTTAATAACTGTGCTGTGTCCCTGCTAATGTGTCACAGAACTTGAGGGTAGCAGAGTTATTAACTCTGGCAGAGCAGGTATTTTTTCCCAATTAAGGAAAGCAAATGGCGAAGCCAGCAGTAAACCGTAGCTGGGTGCGTCTGATTTTTTAACGTTGTACACGCAGCTCACACGTGTCCACAGCCCTTAGGACGGACAGAGGCAGGACAAATAGATTTCGGTTCCCTTTTTTTACACCAAAAGGACCCACTGCGTATATTCAATGAATAATAACTGTGTTGTGGCCCTGCCTACACAATTCTTTCCCTGTAGTATCAATGGAGGGTGCAATGCTCTGCAGAGGCGATTTTGAGAAAAAAAAAAAATGCAGCACTGCTAACAGCAGCCAGCACAGTACTGCACATGGTTAAATATGGCCCTAGAAAGGACCGTTGAGGTTCTTGAAGGCTACACTCACTCCTAACACTCTCCCTGCCTATCCAACACTTCTGTCCCTAATGCCGGGTGCAACGCTCTGCAGAGGCGATTTTGAGGAAAAAAAAAAAAAGGCACTGCTAACAGCAGCCAACACACAGGTATTACTGGCCCTAATAAGGACCTTTGGGGTTCTTGAAGCCTACACTAACTGCTATTTCTCTCCCTACAGCAGCTCCGGTACCAGCAGCACTGTCCCTCATCTAACTCACAACGCATCTGAGGCGAGCCGCGGGAGGGGCCGACTTTTATGTTCGGGTGACATCTGATCTTCCCAGCCACTCACAGCAGGGGGGTGGTATAGGGCTTGAACGTCACAGGGGGAAGTTGTAATGCCTTCCCCGTCTTTCAATTGGCCAGAAAAGCGCGCTAACGTCTCAGGGAAGGAAGTGAAAGTAACCCGAATACCGCATGGTGTTCGTTACGAATAACGAACATCCCGAACACCCTAATATTCGCACGAATATCAAGCTCGGACGAACACGTTCGCTCATCTCTAATGCTAATCACTACGCTAAACATAACAAAATATCACTGGTCCTACTAGGAACAAATGCCGAAAAGGCTTTTGACAGGGTGAGTTGGGATTTTATAGAAAATGCTCTGTTTAAGTTTGGCTTCCCTACCCAATTTATAACAGCTATACTCACACTGTATTCAAATCCCTCTGCCAGAATTCGTATAAATGGAACCCTTTCGGACCCCTTCCTTAGTACAAACAGGATGTGAAAAGAACTGGTATGGAGGCGCAACACTCTAAGCTACTGGAAGATGTAGATCAAAGTCTACATCTTTGATCTACATCTTCCAGTAGCTTAGAGGACTTTGATCTACATCTTCCAGTAGCTTAGAGGACTTTGATCTACATCTTCCAGTAGCTTAGAGGACTTTGATCTACATCTTCCAGTAGCTTAGAGGACTTTGATCTACATCTTCCAGTAGCTTAGAGGACTTTGATCTACATCTTCCAGTAGCTTAGAGGACTTTGATCTACATCTTCCAGTAGCTTAGAGGACTTTGATCTACATCTTCCAGTAGCTTAGAGACTTTGATCTACATCTTCCAGTAGCTTAGAGTGTTGCGCCTCCATACCAGTTCTTTTCACATCCTTTTCGCTACACTTACGCCCACACTGGTGGAGCGTCATCTGGTTGGCAGCACCTCCACCATTCAAAATACTCAATCATTGAAAACTCTTTGTACTCCATAAATATTCCACTACCCTCACTGGGTCTTGCTCCACCCTCCTTTTTCATTTCTTTTACTCACATTAGTACAAACAGGACCAGACAGGGCTGCCCACTCTCCCCCACCCTTTTTATCTTAGTCATAGGGATACTACTACAATGAATTAGACAACATCCCAATATAAAGGGGCTAAGGATTGGGAATCTTACACATACTACAGCTGCATTTGCAGATGACCTCCTAGTACTCAGGACCAATCCAGAAGAGGCCTTTCCTGCAATATTGGAGATCTTTGAACAATTTGGCAAAATTTCAAACTTTAAAGTTAATTACGAGAAATCAGAAACACTAAATATCTCAGCTCCAACTAAGACAGTTAAACCCATTAAAAAAGAATTTACCTTTAAAGGGCCTGCATCTAGCATTAAATACTTAGTTGTCACTTAACATCTGACTCTTCTCTCCTTTTCAAAGCAAATTATTGCCCTCTTCTCCAAAAAGTACAAAGCCAATTACAGCACATACAGACACCTTTCATATCTTGGGTGGTAAAGAAAAATTTGATTTTCACCTATATTCTACCATACATGTTACAAACAGTCCCAACAGAAGTACCTGGCCACTGCTTTTCTAGCCTACATCGGACAATCAGGAAGTTCATCTGGAACAAACAAAAGTCACGGCTAGTATTCTCCTACTTAACTCAAAAAAGCCACAGGAAGGCTTTGGTCTCCCAAGCATACTTTTGTAGCACTGTCAGATGGGGACTTTAGCATCACTTTTTCCACTAGGGCCCTGTGGTATTGCATCACTCTCGTACCCCTTTCCTCTTCGGGAATGAGAGTGGAAAGGTTCTCCTTATACCGTGGGTCTAGAAGGGTGTACACCCAGTTATCCGTGTTGGCCAGAATGCATCTAATGCGAGGGTCACAGGAAAGGCAGACTAACATGAAGTCAGCCATGTGTGCCAGGATCCCAGTACGCAACACATCGCTGTCCTCACTAGGAAGATGACTTTCAGGATCCTCCTCTTCCTCCTCTTCAGCCTATACACGCTGAACAGATGAGAGGCAAGCAGCATGGGTACCCTCTGCAGTGTGGCCAGCTGTCTCTTCCCCCTCCTCCTCCTCCTTCTCCACCTCCTCCTCCTCCAAAATGTGCTGATATATAGACATGAGGGTGGTCTGGCTATCAAGCGACATACAGTCATCAGTATCTCATCATCATCATCCTCCCCACCCACTGAAAGCTCTTGAGACAGTTACCAGAAGTCCCCAGCCTCATCACTCGGACTCCGGGAACTTTCTAAAGGTTGGGCATCGGTCACGACAAACTCCTCAGGTGAGAAAGGAACCATTTTTTCCCACTCATGGCAGGGACCCGAGAAGGGCTTATATGTAAAGCCCTTCCCTGAAAAAGAATGTAGGGGTGCCAGCAAACCATCGTTTTCAATGGAGCCGCCGGCAGCAGCTGCGGCTCCATTGAAGACAATGCGTGCATTTTTTTTTTTAACTCCTTCCCGCTCCTGGACGTACCTGGTACGTCATGGCAGCCTGGTACTTCCCGCAACATGACGTACCTGGTACGTCCTGGAGATAGCACGGGATCATATGTGATCCCGCGCTATCCCGCAGCGGGAGCCGGCTGTCAGTCACAGCCGGCGTCCCGCTCCAACAGCGGGGGGACATCGGAGATGCGCCCGCCGCTGTTAACCCCTTCCCTGCCGCGATCTAAGTAGATCGCGGCAGGGAAAGAGTTCACAGAGGGATCGCGATCCCTGTGTGTCTCCGGCCGGAACTCGCGATGTTATCGCGAGAGCCCGGCCTGTCACCATGGCAACAGGACGCCAGACACTGGCGTCCTGTATTGCCTGTGTCTATAATCGCTGTACAAGCGATCAGCGATCATAGGCACAGTGATGTAAGTCCCTCAGAGGGACTCAAATAGTATAAAAAAAAAGAAAAGAAAATTGTAAAAAAAAGAAAAATGTAAAAAAAAAAATGTAAAAAACCCCTTTTTTATGCTTTTTCTAATATTAGCATAAAAAAAGGGAAAAAAAACTAAAACCCCACATATTGGGTATTGACGCGTCCGTAACGACGTGTACAAAAAGTTGAACACGCTTTTTATTTTGTACGACAGAAAGCGTAAAAAAAAACGCTAAAAAACAGAGGCAAAATGCTAATTTTTAGCATTTTGCCTCACAAAAAATGCAATAAAAGTGATCAAAAAAGCCGTACATTTCCCAAAATGGTACCAATAAAAACTACAGCTCGTCTCGCAAAAAATAAGCCCTTAAAGAGCTCCGTACATAGAAAAATAAAAAAGTTACAGGACTTTGAATGCAGCTATAGAGAAAAAAAAAAGATTTCCAAAAAAAGGGGGTTTTATTGCAAAAAAGTGTAAAAACCTAAAAAAAATATAACAATTTTGGTATCGTTGTTACCGTACCGACCCGCAGAAAAATTTTAGTGTGTCATTTATGCTGCATGATTAACGCTGTAAAAAAAAAAAAAAAATCTATGGCAGAATTGATGCGTTTTCTCTCCCTGTTATCATTAAAAAAAAAAAAAAATTTACGATATTGTCTATATACCCAAAAGTGGCACCGATAAAAACTACAGATCACCACGCAAAAAACAAGCCCTTACACGGCCGCGTCCACGGAAAAATAAAAAAGTTATGGCTTTTGAAAAATGGAGATGGAAAAATACCAAAAAATCGCTTGGTCCTCAACGCCAAAATAGGCCATGTCATTAAGGGGTTAAAACACTAAAATTCAGTTTTTTCAGGGAAGAGCTTATATGTAAAGCTCTTCCCTGAAAAACAACTCAGGGGTAACGGCAGGTCATTGCCTTCAGTGGAGCCGCCGGCAGCAGCCATGGCTCCATTGAAGACAATGCACGGACGCATTCATGCGTGTTTTTGCACGTACATGGGTGCACACCTATGTACGCACCTATGTACGCGTAAAAACACGCTCGTGTGAAGCCACACTGAGTCATTATTGCCAGGTAATTCCTTGAATTTTCTAGAAACCCTGAACATATATTCCCCACTTAAAAAATTTCAGGTGAAGTACCCAACTGGTTTGAATGATCCACTGAGTTTTGAAACTTAACTCTTACTCCCTGAAATGCCGCAAAAGCTAATGACTAGAGATGAGCGAGCACGCTCGTTTAAGGCAGATGCTTGAGCGAGCATTGGTCTTCTCGAGTAACTGATTAGTCATCTGAGCAAATGCGAGGGACGGTGAGGGTGAGCGGGGGGGGGGGGGGAGAGAGAGAGACGGACGAGTAATCAGTTACTCGAGAAGACCGATGCTCGCTCGAGTATCTGCCTTAAACTAGCATGCTCGCTCATCTCTACTAATGACGCGTCTTTACAGAGGCTCACTGTTGGGTGCATCCTCTGACAAACCGTGGTTTCTCAGGATGTGGGAAAGGGAATTAATTTAATAAAAAAGATACTGGGAGAGTGTTAAATAACTCTCGCAGTTTCTCTAAGTGTGTCCGCATTTAAGAAAACTCGTATAAATTACTCAGCCGATGGTATAAAACTCCAGTCTCACTTTGTAGAATAAACCTTTGACGGACAGATGCATGCTGGAGATGTGACTCAGCTGGGGGCAACCTATTACACATATGGTGGAACTGTCCAAACATTAAACCCTTTTGGCAGGCGAACACGGAACAAAAAGGTAAAATCTGTGGATCCTTCATTACATTCTCGCCTGAGGAGACACTGCTCTGGAAACCCTCAAAACAGTTTAAACCCTCAAAAAAATGCATTCCTACTAGAGATGAGCGAGCACCATAATGCTCGAGTGCTCATTACTGGAGTCAAACTTTCAGTGATGCTCGAGAGTTCGTTTCGAGTAACGAACCCCATTTAAGTTTTCATTTGTGAAAATCTTAGCAAATCACCAAAGTCATGTAAAAAACACAGAAATGGATAGGGCAGGCGAGGAGCAACATGCAGGGCTGCATTTCGGGCTCCGAGGTCTCGCTATTAAGCCACAATAGTGGCAAGAGTGAGACCCCCCCGCACTGTCAGCATAAAGATCGTTCTCCTCTGCCACAGCTGTAACAGCTGTGGCAGAGAAGAACGATGTTAGCCCATTGAATTCAATAGAGCCGGCAATACAGCCGGCTCCATTGAAAGCAATGGGCTGCCGGCGAGCGTGGGATGAATTTTCGGGAAGGGCTTAAAAATATAAGCCCTTACCAGAAAATCATCCTAAAATGTGTAAAAATAAAAAAAAAAATTATACTCACCTTTCCGCTGCAGCCGGAGTTCAGCCGCCTGCTGAATGAGCTGCCTCTGATTGGTCACAGCCTCACCAATCAGAGGCAGCTCTCACTCACCCATTCATGAATGCTGAATGAGCTGCCTCTGATTGGTCACAGCCTCACCAATCAGAGGCAGCTCTCACTCACCCATTCATGAATTCATGAATGGGTGTGAGTGAGAGCTGCCTCTGATTGGTGAGGCTGTGACCAATGAGAGGCAGCTCATTCAGCAGGTGGGGATTTTAAATCCCCGGCTGCTGAATACTAATTACAGCAGTTCAGGAGAACTGCCAGCCAGACGCTGCTGAACTCCGGCTGCAGCGGAAAGGTGAGTATAAATTTTTTTTTTTTTTTTACACATTTTAGGATGATTTTCAGGTAAGGGCTTATATTTTTAAGCCCTTCCCGAAAATTCGTCCCGCGCTCGCCGGCAGCCCATTGCTTTCAATGGAGCCGGCTGTATTGCCGACTCCATTGAATTCAATGGTCAGTGCTCGTTTAATCGAAACGAGTACCATGTGGTGCTCGTCTCGAGTAACGAGCATCTCAAGCACCCTAATACTCGAACGAGCATCAAGCTCGGACGAGTATGCTCGCTCATCTCTAGTTCCTACCATTCTGATCATGGCAGCAAAACTTCTTATTCCTCTTTTTTGGAAAGAAAAACAAACCCCTACAGTGTCACACTGGAGAGACAAGGTATCACAAATATATAGATTTTGGGAAATTAGTCACATGGGAATCTGGATCGATAACTACTTTTTTTTAAATCTGGAGGCCATGGATGGCACATATAAGGGAACATACCACATAAACTAGCCCAGTATATTTTCACCACAGTGATGCTTTAAATTCACACACTGATAAAATTTCTCCTGATTACCCTCTTGTTTACCTAGTTCTACCTTTTATTGACCAAGTTCCTTTTAAATTTCTTTTCTTTTCTCAACTAATATTTTTACAAAGATATTACACTGCAGCGAAGTAAGTAATGCTGACCGGGCGGTTTAGGCCAGGGGACCTACAATCAATTCTACATATTTGGGAAAGTCCCTCTATGGCCAACTAACATAAAGGGGTTCCCAGCCCATTAATGCTTCAATATCTTAATTTGGCACTTAATCAGTGCCGACTTACAAGTCATGAGGCTTTAAAGATTCAACCGTTCAGTTTTAAGAACTCTAGATATTAAAAGTATTAAAGACAGTAATTGGATGAGCGTTTGACTCTGCTTGAGGTTCCGATGAGATTAAATTTACTGTCAAGGTTTACTTACAATGAAACATCTTGTTTTAATCGTTACTATGTTGCAAGAAATGTTCCTTAACCATGTAATTACCCATGGCCCCTTTCCCCTCACTGGAGGTTGAAGTGGTAACGTGAACTGTTTAGGACGTGTGGGGCAGAGATCCTAGTGTCCAATCTAAAAGGCCATTGCCGATTTCAAAGGAGACTTTGAAGTAGGTCTAATAATTCACTTAGTTTAAAAATAATTTAGATGTTTTTTACAGACATCTCTTGTAAGGATCTAGAGATCCATCCACACCATTTCTTGAATCAATACAGTAATGAGGGAACTCCGGAGATCACAGCCACCACTAGCTAACAAGATTTTTAAGGAATGTCACTTTTATAGCTAAAATGGTTACGACTGTCTAATTTTCTGAATAGATATTTGATGTTTTACAACTGCAATTAATTTCTATTCACACTAATTGTACACACTTTTCTTATATAGGACAACTCTGAAATGTATGTGATGCAGTTAACACCAATTGCTAAATGTGTAAAATATTCATTTCCATTTTTTTATGTGAATAAAAATGAGATTGTTAAAAAAAAAAAACACATTGCACAAAAATCGCAAGTCCGTGCTTTGCGATGTGATAAAAATGTGGCTCCATAGGGAAACATAGGAGATGGCACATCACCGTAAGAAAGGACATGCCACAATTTTTTTCTCTCGCAACATCGCATGAGTGAAAACATCGCATGTAAAGGATACCATTGAAAATCATTGGTTTCATAATTCTGTGTTTTTACTCAATCTCGCATTGCACAAAAATTGTGTGATTTTCTCAGCAATGTGAAGGCACCCTAAGGTTGTTAGCGCTCATGCAGAACGTTTAGACAGGCAGACTTCCCGGTTGGATCGCGGACTTCTGATTCAGCGATTCTCCTTCTATGAAAGTCAGAATAACAAATAGTGAACAAATAATAAACATTTTTTTTGCATCTACACTGAACAATTATCACTTAAATCCATTCTTAAGTTCAATCGTCCTGTTTAAATGGCTCTTAACTACCTATACTAGGTGTGTGCTGTGTGCAAAATTTGTGTATTTTTTATAAGATGCAGCTTTGCACTGCTCTCCTCTGGCTCTTGCTTGTACGAATTAACTCAGAGATGCCTGCCAGTCACAAAAATGGAGGCAGGAAAGAGTAGGGTGAGACTGCATGATAGAAAGACAGTGTGAGTCAGGTTAGTTTTACTAATACAGGACAAAAGTTCCATGTTGCTGATCATTCACTTGCTGCCCTTACATAGTATTCAGGACGGAGCAAGTCCAATGTGTTGAGACTTTACCCACTTTGCTCTGGAAAGTCAGGGATATAATGAAAAATGCACATTGCATTACGAGAACCATATCAGAGGGCAGGGGCGTAACTAAAGGGGCCCTGATGCAAAACGTGAGCTGGGGCCCCTCCTCTAACTGTATCTGTACCTGTACCCATACCTAAACCATGCTGCACAGAGACATAACTTTAAACTTCTGGGCCCCAATGCAAAACCTGTAACAGGGCCCCCAACTATAATGCTTTATTCATAGTACTGGGCTCCCTATATGGAGACGAGAGGCCTTATGGGCCCCCTAAGGCTCCTGGGCCCAGGTGCAACCGCATCCCCTATAGTTACGCCACTGTGAGAGGGGAAGAAGGAGTCCAGATGGCAGAAAACCCATAAATGGCACATCAACTAATACAGGTGTACTTAGGGCACAGTCAAGCCTCTATATTACTCTATAATAATAGCCTATGCTCCATCATATAGGCAAACAATGCTGCAGTGCTTATTTAACAGTTACAGATACTGCAATAACCAAGTATAGGGAAAAAGGGACTTTTAATGAGTAAAGAGAGAAGCCCTTTAAACAGGTAGATTTCAAATTGCACTATAATTTCATAAACTATTTAGTTTTGAAAAAGTGACAGGGATGTATAAAGAGCTTAAATATATGAAACAAAAGGTTTTTCGACAGATACAATAATATGTATTGTACCAAGGTATCCAAGAAGAATGCAGGGAAACTAGCACAATGCTGTCAAGGTTATCACTAATGGAAAGATGAAATATTTTAGGATGATAGCTTTTATAGCAAAATACCATTTCATCAGGCTTTCTAACAGATGAATCAGGGTACAGATTCTTTCCACAGGACTTGTAATCACATCCACATATGATACCAACAAAAGGAGAAAACTTATTGCAGAGATCTTCTCTAGGCAGTAGGCTTGCAAAGTTTCAAAGTCTTTTAAATAAAGTTTGTGTCTGCATACAATTTCAGTTTTTAAGTAATCTTTTACTATGACAAATTTTGCATCCTCCATGCTACATTATGCTGTTTGTGTCGTTTCTGAAATAGTTACTTATTCAGAGTTGTTAATAATTCTTCCTCATGCATATTTTATGTTTAGTCTCCACTATAAAGATCCCATTCTAGGGGGACAATATGACAAATGTTATATTTGACAAAAGGCATATGATAAGGCACAAGAATTAAAGGGGTTCTGACATGAATAATTTTTTTATGCTTTAGCAGCCATTGTCCCCTGGTGTGCCTAATGGACCCAGGGAACCCATGGTTTAATGGCTGCTAAAGCATAAAAATATAACACCTACCTTGTCTTCTGTTGTTGTTGACATCGGGGGGTCAGCTCCCGGCAGGCAGTCTTCTTCCTCCAGCAGCCGCGCCGCTCCGGGATCGCGCGCATGCGCAGTAGAGAGGTGCCCTCTGACAGGAGTTAGGACGGGCTGCGTCTCCACTGCGCATGCGCAGCACTCCGGAGTTCAGCCGGACGGACGGGCCGCCCACAGCAAGCACTGCTTGTGACGTGCTTGCTGTGAGCGGTCCGTCCGTTGACCTCGGAAGTGCCTGACGGACGGAGCAGAGCCAGGAAGCGGTCTTTTTGACCGCTCCTGCTCTGCTTTAAAGGCACAGAAGATGATGCCGGCTGGAGGGGACATGCCTGGCGATCGGGCCAGGCCAGGCAAGGTGAGTACAATTTTTTTTTCTTCATGTCAGAACCCCTTTAATGGTTTACTATATGATAGTGATGCTATGAATTCAGCATTTTCCAATCCCCTGTTTTCACATGAATGTACCTGTTACTGTAGGGTTATCTGCTGTACATTGTTTATGACTAGCATGTGTTTATGTCCTACGTGTATCCTGCATTCTGGAAACATGATAGTTTAGTGAGGGTGGCTTCACATGAGCGTGTTTTTGTGCCTGCATACGCACGCACAAAAACACTCTTCTATTTGCAACAATGCATTCCCTATGGTGTATTCACATGTCCGTGCTTTACAGGCGTGTGCCTGCAAAGATAGGACATGCGTGCACCATAGGGAATGCACGCATTGTTTATAATGGAGCCGCGGATGGTGAAGGAGGAATATCTTACGTTCATATGGGCAGACAAACACCAGGCCCACACGAACGTGTCCCAGAAGGGGTTAGGGACTAGCGGGAACAGTGTCAGTCATCGGACTCAGACTGGACGTTCTGGCAGAAGACACAAACAGGAACCTACTGACAACACACACTCGCCATGCACACCTGTACACATAAGCAGATGTTATGCCTATAAAAGTACGAGGTATAGGTTCATATATTGGCCAAAATACCTAAGCACGCAAGCCGCGATCAAGGCTCTTTGATGTCTTGCGGGTCCCTACACTAGCAAGACAACATATACCAGAGGACCCTAAGGGCCACCCTAGCCCAGAAATGGCAAAGGACTCAGCAGGACAAAGCAGAGACAAACTGACACAAAATAAACGTAAGAACGGACATGAACCAGCAAGACACCAAAAACACTAG
This sequence comes from Eleutherodactylus coqui, assembly GCF_035609145.1. Classification (NCBI taxonomy): domain Eukaryota; kingdom Metazoa; phylum Chordata; class Amphibia; order Anura; family Eleutherodactylidae; genus Eleutherodactylus; species Eleutherodactylus coqui. The sequence goes on along the minus strand of NC_089837.1, from coordinate 133,346,245 downwards.
TTGAAACTTTTGCACCTTGCATTCTCACATGGACTATTTCTTTTGGATATAAGAGACTCACAACCAGCTGGGGCAGAGGAAATAAACTAGTAAGTTCTTTTCCATGTGTGGAGTGTATAAATTGTCAAAGCAAGGAACCTACTACTCAATTTATTAATCCTACGGCTTACGTCACATGGGCGAGTATGATATGGGACCGTGAATCCTGCCCCCATATCACGCTCCCCATCATGTCAATTTCCTGAGAATGCAAGGCTTTTCATGTCAGCCTTGCAGCACTTTGGATAGGAAGCAATCTTCTGCTGTGGCTGTTAGCCGCAGCAGAGGATCGCGGAGTTTCTCCATTGTTTTCAATGAGAGACCTTACATCGCATCGCGTACACCTAGCAATGCTGATGCAGCCCCATTGAAAACACTGTGATGCTAGAGCATGCAGACAGATAGAACATGTTGCGATTTGTTTCCTGCATTGCCTTGCATTGCCCTGCAGGAAAACATCATACATGTGTATGACCCCATTCAAAGGAATGGAATTCATATTTGTGCGAAATTTGTCAGTCTCACAGCGCCCAAATCTTGCTCGGTTTTGACGCTCGCGTGAAGGTGTTCTAAGGTGACCAAGTTTTCAAACTACAGAATTCTGCTAACTGTAAGATAAACTATGTGGTCTATGTTGTAATATGTTCATATCCTGTGATATATATATAAGTTAGACCTCACAAGAATTGATAAAGAGAATACACAAACATCTTTCAATTATTGTGCTGGCTCAACAGGATCAAGCCTCGAACAAAACTCTACCATCAGTATTTTCACATTTTGTTCATTGCCAGCAAGGTACAGCAAGACCAGAGGTCTCAGAATATTTTCACTTCAGAAAATTATACCAATATCCTTTATAATGACTACACTGGTTACCTTTCACAAGTTGAATCTAAATACATCTTTGATTTGTGATCTCTTTCTCCGCAGGGAATAAATGAGGAGTTGATTTTTACTGGCTTCTGTTTTTTAAATAAAATATTGTGTATTATGTATTTCTACGTGAAGCCAGTGCACCTCATGATGTTACTTCCCTTCTTTTTTCAGATTTTCATTACTTGGTCCTGTATATTGATGACCAACTTGCTTTCCACCCAGTGCCATGTGGTTTTCAATATGGGTAAGTGAGCTGCGGAAACATCCTAGTAAATGGACAGACCATTTGGGATCCAGTAACAACATATATGTCTCTGGTATTGTGGATTATCCTCGTATGGATACACTTCATGCTTGCCTGCTTTTCCAATGACACTGGGGATGGGCTTTTTGGGTTCCGGTCATAAAGTCTTTGTTTTTTGTTTTATAGAGTCTTTTTGTATGGATATACTTTATGAAGCATAAATGGGGGTTGTGCCAAAATTAGCCTTTCATCACCTATCCATAGGATGGTCGAGGATCTCACTACTGAGATCCCCCACCAATCCTGAGAAAGAGGCTTCCATGCCCCTCTTCTGATCACTGTGGATTTTTTGATTATGGGTAATAGTGTACTATGTCTTTATTAAAGGTTATGTACTATACAGAGCCAACGTGAAGCTATTGGGCCCCAGTGCAAAATATGTAACAGGATGCTCCAAACTTAATGCTTCATTTGTAGTACTGGTGTCCTTATATGAGGAACAGAGACCTCATGGCCCTTCTAATCCTCGAGGGTTTAGGGGCAACTGCATCTTCTACATAGTTACACAACTGATATCAACAGCATATTTGATGCCATTTTTAGTTCATATGCAGCAATAGGGTAGAATACAGGTTTATATAATATCTGCTGTTTTTCTCTACCTTTGTGATGCTTATATATTTTTTTAACATGCGTTATCTTATTAGAATATTATGTTAAATTGATGACAGCTATCTTATTGGTAACCTTTTGGCATGATATCCATATGATTTATAAGATTCAATCGCATGTTATTTTATTGCTATCTAGTTTTGAATCAATGATAACTCCCTGCTTTATGGAGGATGTTTATTTGAACATATATAGGACAATATATTATATAGAATGAGTATCCTCACAAACGACTTATTGTTCACTGACAACGTCATCATGCATTGGTAAAATATATTTTTTTCCATTATAGATTTCAGTTTTCACATTGGTTGCCATTGGGTCCTTCACTAAATACTTTTTATGCTTGCACAAGCACCTTATAATTAATGATTTATTGTATACACTTTAATTGCTAGTAAGTCGCATTTAGATTTACATGAAGCTCATTGGCTGTGCATTGCCTGGACTAATTATATTTATGCTGTGTTCATTAACCGCCTTATATTACAGGACATTTTCATGTCCATAACATCTTGACTTTAGCTGCTTTTATGTATGTTTTGTGTTTCTTGTCATGCATTAATAAAAGTATTCGTTGTGTCCGCCATTCCTTTAGGGCTCCCTTATTTTTGTCTACACATAAGTCAATATTTAATTTATGTGACTTTTTTAGAATGCTGACATTTATGAAAAATGCAATTATACCATACTTTGTTATATCATAATTGACAAAATAACTTTTTATGGGTTATTATGTGTATGTTTTTACTGTTAAATTCTTTTTATTCAATGTGTTTTTTTAATTTACTTTAGCTCTAGTAACAACAACTACAGTATATAAGATTGTCAACAATGCTAAACTAACCTACAAATCAAAGTATATTAAACAACTGAGATATATGGAGAGTCCAATTGTTGTCATCCTACTCTTTTAATATATTATTAATGTCTGGCAAGAAGGATCATAAATACCATAGCAGGTCAGGATGTAAAGGTCAGTTCTAAAAGTCAGAGTAGAGAAACTGCATTTAGTTCATCTTCTGAAATGGTCAGAGAAGATTTCTTGAATTTCCTTAGGGGTTTATGTGCACCTTTTACTCCACTAATTATTGTGTTCTACCTTTCTGCAAGGCAAACTGCTCATTTTTGCTTTCTTTCCTATAAAATTGTAATGGACAAACTAAGTTTGAAAAATCTTGAGTATAACCTTTTATGAACATAAAAAATTGGAATTTTTTTTAAATGCTTTCTGATAGAAGATTTTCTATAAGGGACCTTTTCTCAAGTTTGGAATATTTCTACAAGACACACCTAAAATGCAGAAAATGAGACACCAAAATCTGCATGAAAATCAGGTGTGCCTTGCAGAAAGGTTCTTTACAGATATTTATTTGCTATATACAAGACATCGAAGATTGAAATATGTGTCTGTTTTACAGCATTTCAGCCTTCGTGTGTTTTCTATGTGGCAAACATGGCTCCATATTAGAAAAATTGTTAATTTATTAACCAGGCAAATTTTCAATGATTCGCAGATTTTATTTGTTATCAGTACACACAGTTGCAGGCCTGATTGTTTTATCTTCTATACTCTACTGTGCCCATGAGCCTTTTTCCTCTGTACCCAATCTTGTCATATGGATAGATGTGTAGATTCAACTAGTCTGTGTTCTAGGGGTGCTCCTAGCCTTTCTGCTGCTTCAGGCAAATAGCAAAACAGTGCTTCCTGCCCGTATTTCCTCTCTAAAAAAAAAGCATTACTTCACTGACAACAAAAAAAGAGTAGATGTATATATCCAATAAAACCATTACAGCACTCCAACTATACATTATTGTAATTATTAATATTAGAATAGTTCATTACATAAATAAAGTACTGGAACCAATCTCAGTACATACATACACCACCAGAACCAAGCTCAGAACATTCATTTAGCACCGGAACCAGGATTAATAAACAAATAAACTGTAAAGTCAATATAAGTCAAGATCCCCGCAGCACTCCAATCTCACACTCCAGTGGTTGGATCAAGTAAGTAGGGATGCACCAGCCAAGTGGAGCCAGACCATCTCCAGAAACATATCGACTGTTTACAGCAAACAAGGCAGCATCCAAAGGTGCAAAAAAGTAAAACAACCTTTTATTCTCCCATAATAGAAAAGACAGCGACGTTTCGGTCAACGATTAGACCTTTGTCGTTGACCAAAACGTCGCTGTCTTTTCTATTATGGGAGAATAAAAGGTTGATTTACTTTTTTGCACCTTTGGATGCTGCCTTGTTTGCTGTAAACAAACTGTAAAGTCAAGTCAGACCATGAACCTTAGGTTTGTACTTCCTAATATCATAAATAAACAGTTAAACAACGCACACTGTAGTTATTTTAAATGCTCATAAAGGTTATTTGGACAGTCCAGATGTACACATAAGGCACACAATTTGCAATGTTTCCGGCTCAACATCCTTTATCAAGCATGTGAGGAAACTTGAAGTATTAAGAGTTATTGATTAAAAAAAATTCAGCCTGAATATAGCTAATATCCAAAAGTAGGTCAGACAGTCAAAAAAGTTCTGTGGTATGGTATGGAGAGGGGACCCTTCACAGGGGTTTGAAAGACTGAACAACTGAATGAATGCCATTTAAACCACACAAAAAGTAAACAAACTAACAACCATTTTTATGCAGGATGGGCCGCTCCTTGTAGTGCCTACATCATAACAGAACACAACCAAAGAATAAAGTCAAACCCAATTGTGAAATCATCACAATGAAATACAGCTGGGGAATTAAAACAAACACAATTCTCTCATCATCACAGTGTACATTCTAGAAACAAAGAAATAGACCACCCTCATGTTTACTGGATGCAATTCAATCGTCTGTTCAATCAAGATTGATTTTCAGTCATTCTATGGATTATTCTCCTCCATACAGATCTATTGATTACTGCTTCTTTGAGTTCACTCAGGCTTATGTTAATGTTAGATTTGATAGTTTCAAGCTAACAAGTTCTTGGGCAGCCTACATTATGGGGCTCAAAGGAAAAGGCATGGGGAGTCGAGGGACTATGTTTCATACTCACTAGGTGCCCCATTCCAGAGCTGTGGCCCCATAAAGTTTACGCACCAGCAGCTTGAATCTTTCTGCATGCACATCTCCGATTCATCACTGTAGGAGATTTGTGCACAGAAAGAGTCAAGCTGCTGGCACACGCCAACTTCGCAGGGACACAGTCTTGGAACAGGACACCCGGTGAGTATGAAACACAGCTCCCTGAACTCCCTATTCCCTCACCTTTGAGCCCCATAATGTAGTTTCATAGTGCAAAGAGAAATTGCACAATTGAGCAACAGTATGTGGTGTAGGAGAATTACTGAATGTCCAGCTATATGTGATTCTCCAAGCTGGACATTAGAATGTGCTAAATGGATCAAACTAGAGACAATTGATTTATTGAAAGGTAACAACAAACACAAAAGTTATGATGACAGAACTGTTTTTGTTCCGACATACTGTATAGTTGGGAATTTGCTTTCATCAGGAATATTATTAATAAATATCTTCCTGTACTATGCCAAGATAATTTTCTTGCAAAACTATTAGGTAATGGCTATAATTTCTCAAAAATGAACCCGCCTACAATAGGAACTATACTGTCCTCTAGTCTGATTAAGTATAACACATTGAAAGTTAATTGGTTAAATATGCTCTCAGTTTGCAAAAAAAAATCATTCTTTTGTGGATAGTTAAAGTAATTTTATCAGTTTATGTAAAATTACTTATGTAGTTTACTGCGTAATGTTCACTAGTCTGATATGTCATATATCTTGTGCGCTCTAGAAGGTTAAACGCTATAATATATGAGCATATCCCTGATTCTAGTAATGCTGCAGCATATAATCCTAATTACTCCAAACATTTTTTCACAGTACATGGTGGAGCATTAACAGGATTTAAATTCACCATCATAAAAAGAGTTAATAGACATTTTGTATATATTAAATCACTTTCTGCAAAGGTGATGTGTGTCCAATTTTAGATACAAATTCTTCTTTTGGCCATATGTCATCTGAGGTCATGATTTAGAGCATTTAGCCTGAAACACGTTGATCGCTGTTCTCCGTCATTTTCCTGATCTGTTTGAATATGTGAACATTACATAGTATGCTAGGCTGAAAAAAGAGAACTATCCATCCAGTTCAGCCTGGTTCCTCACCTTCTCCACTGTTGATCCAGAGGAAGGCAAAAAAAAAAACAATGAGGCAGAAGCCAATTTCCCCCATTTTGTTGGAGGGGTGGGGGGGTGGGGGAATTCCTTCCCAACTCCATAATGGAAGTTAGAATAATCCCTGGATCGGTGAGAGGAGTCCGAGTGCCGAGGCAGATGGCTGCACATTAGTTGAGCTCACTGTGCACCGCAACATCTTCAGCAGCTCACCGTAGTCACATCCATTACCCACCTGCACTCACAGCAAGCTCTAACCTCCTGGGTCCTGCAGAGATGCCGAGGGGGAACAAAAAAAGGCTCTAGCCCACCTAACCTTACAGCTTTCTTCACTGCTGCCTCTCCCCTCCAAGATGGTGTTGACTTCCATGCTCTGATTGGGACTGCCAGCAGGAGAGCCCGTGGCTCCTCTTTACCAAAGATAGCTGACCCAGCACCTCCAGACAGGAGAGAAAGCTGCAGCAGCACTCTACAGAGAAACCAACAACAAGCAGGGTCTCTGCAGGCTCACCAGCAGCAGTCTATGGATGGATCTCCTTCATCCCAAGATGGCTGCTGTGCTTCTCAGACATCACATGGTGGATCACCTTCATCCTCCAAGGCTGCAGCAAATGTAAGTCTCTCTCCCTATGTGTATCACACTACACCAGCCAGGATATCTCCCACTGATGAGTTTAACAAATATATAACTGCAGAAACATTAAAGGCAATCATTCAAGACCTTAAAGACTCTATACAATAGGACATTAAAGAAGCTGTTTCGGCCATTCTTGCAGTTATTGCTGCTATAGGCGACCATACAGCTCACATAACACGCTAGTAGGTGTGTATAATGAAACCAAAGAAGACATTGCCTTAATTAAAGCAAAATTAGCTGACCTGGAGGATAGATCCAGAAGGAATAATGTACACTTCAGAAACATCCCTGAAAGTGTTACAGACTCCCAACTTATTGAATTCCTCTCAGATCTCTTTGTCGCTATTATACCAGAGGCGAAAAAGGATGACCTCTTAATTGATAGAGTCCATAGACTTCCTAAGCCAAAAAATATCCCAGCTGGGAATCCAAGGGATGTTCTTGCTAGACTCCATTTGTATCACCTTAAGGAATCCCTTTTAATCCCACGCAGCTAAACTATCTGATCATTTAAGTCCAATTCTAGTATTCTTTGATCTTTTTCAAGAGAAAAGGAGACATACTATATATCCATCAAAGAGACAGAGGACATAATTCTCCCTCAATTGTGCAGTACTATAGAGTGACTATCTTGGATCAGCTTAGGTCTCTATGGCTGAATGGCTTTTTTAAGTCTTGGGTCTCACTTGAAAGATTTCAATTAGGAAAATATTCTTTAAAATTTCACTTATTGGCACACCTGTTTTTTGTCTCAAAGATTTCTGCCTCTTCGGTCATGTTGTCACCTGTATTTCATGTCTGGAACATATTATCTAAAAAGAAAAAGTTGTTCTCTTTCCCCTCTACATAAATCTGACATTAATGTCTTGAAAGTAGCAATAGAAGGTCTCAGTCTCCCTGGCTGGATGGGACAGGGTATATCCCAAATAGGTCACCTCTGGGAAGACAATTCCTTTTTGTCTTTCTGATTTAATGGCAAATTACCATGTTACCAGAACAGACTTTTATAAATATCTAGAGATATGTCTGGTTGTCTTCCACTCAAGGTTTTAGCAAAGGACAGTCAATGGGTTATAGAATTTTGAACTCTCCCTCATCCGACCCGCTATCGCAGCTCAAGACAAATTGGGAAACAGACTTAAAAGTGACCATTTCTGATGTTCAATGGCATAATGTCTTCATAACAGTTTCTATGAGTTCCAAATATTTAAACCATCTTGAAAACTCCTGAAAGATCTTATATAGATGGTATTTTACTTCAGCAATGTTAAACAGATGGATCCCTTGTTTCTCAAAATCTTGCTGGAGGTGTAGTTCAATAGATAGTAATTATCTACATATGTGGTGGAATTGTCCTTACATCTTACCAATTTGGAACCAGGCCTTTCAGTTAATTTCTAAGATCTGGCAGATACAGATTTTACCAGACCTTGCTCTAGCTTTACTGGGCATAAACATTGACCAATTTCCCCTTACCAACAGTGCTGTGGTCATACACAGTCTCATAGCAACCAGAATGAATATCGCCCAATACTGAAAGTCTAATTCTACTCCAGCCTTGTCAGATATAGTCAGATTTATAAACCATAACTGCTGGCATGAGTATATGAGTACAAATGCTGCTAATAAGGCAGATTCATTCAGGTAAAAATGGGAGGTATTTTGTCTAGCAAGATGAGTTTTATGTCTTCTCACCTTTATGCATAATGACCTTTTTTATTATGACTGTCTGATCGATTGAGCATTAAACTTACTTTGTTATTATTACCTATTTTGAATTATTTGGAAAAAACCTTAATAAAAACCTAACGTCATAAAAAAAAGAATAATCCCTGGATCAACATTTGAAAAGTTCCATCTGACTCCAAGACTGGCAGTCGGAAGATATCCGGATTACCAATTCTTCTGGTTATTTAATGTCTATATCCTGTAAGGTTATAGTGCTCTAAGAAAATGTCTAGTCCCCTCTTAAACTCCTCTATCGATTTTGTAATCACCACATCCTTAGGCAGAGAATTCCACAGTCTCACTGCTCTTACAGTAAAGAACCCTCTTTTGTGTTGGTGATGAAACCTTCTTTCACTTTAAATGCAGAGGATGCCCTCTTGTTACCGTCGCAGTCCTGGGTTTAAACAGATCATCAGAGAGATCCTTGTATTATCCCTTAATGTATTTATTAGAGATGAGCGAGCACACTCGTCCGAGCTTGATGCTCTTTCGAGAATTAGGGTATTGGAGATGCTCGTTACTCGAGACAAACACCAAGCGGTATTCGAGTCAATTGCATTTCCTTCCCCGCATGTTTAGCGCCATTTTCTAGCCAATAAACATTTGGGAAAGGCATTACCACTTCCTGCTGTGACGTGCCAGCCCTTTCCCCAACCCCCAGTAGTGAGTGGCTGGGCCGATCAGGTGGCCACTGAGTACTTAAAGTGGTCCCACCCGTGGCTCGCCTCAGACGCATGCTGGCAGAGGTTAGGGATAGTGCTGCTGCTGATACAGGGATAATGTTAGCGTAGGATCCTGTCGTCAAGAACCCCAACGGTCCTTCTTAGGGCCACTCCTCATCGTGTGCATTACTGTTGTGGCTGGTTGGGAGCAGTAGTGCACCATTATTTTTTTTAAGCATCTCGGGCTGTACAGGCCATTTTAGGTACAGTGTTCTCAGTCTGCAGTGTATTACGCAGAGTTTAGGGACAGAGCTACCTATATTGGAAAAGTTTTACAGGACTCCTGATCCTCTGTGCAAGAACCCCAACGGTCCTTCTTAGGGCTACATCTCACTGTGTGCATTATAGTTGTGGCTGGCTGGGAGCAGTAGTGCACCAATTTTTGTATTACACATCTAGATCTGTTCCCAGCATTGCAGTTATAGCGTTCTCAGCCTGCAGTGCCGTACAACGAGCTCTCATCGTGAAACAGCACTCTAACATTTCCTAGCCTACTCCAAGTAGTTCAGTTATACCGTTCTGTGTCTGCAGTGCATTATACAGAGGTGTCACCACTAAACAGTACTGTAATATTTCCTGGGCCACTGTAAACTATTTCAGTTATATCGTTCTATGTCTGCAGTGCATTACACAGAGGTCTCACCGATAAACAGTACTGTAATATTTCCTGGGCCACTGCAAACTATTTCAGTTATATCGTTCTATGTCTGCAGTGTATTAGACAGAGGTCTCACTGCTAAACAGTACTGTAATATTTCCTGGGCCACTGCAAAGTATTTTAGCTCTGCCACTGTGCAGAGCATCTCACAATATCCTTTCCTTGGTGGGGTTGAGATAGCCGCAGTTACCAGCACTATCCACTGGCTTTAGAGTCTTCTCCCACTCCATACAGCCTCTCTTATCTACAAGTCTCTGTGAGCGGTAAATTACTCCTAGGTATCAGCGCAAGACAGCGGGTTAATTTTTTCAAGTCACAGCATAGAGCCTCAGCTATCTACAAGTCTCTATGTGCGGTGAATTAGCCACAGTTGTCAGTGCTGTACAGTGGGGTAATTTATTTGGGCCCTGCTCTATTCTTAATCTGCCATGATGAGGAGTTGGGGTAAGGGTCTAGGACGTTGACGCGAACGCGAGCGTCCAAGTAAGGGTGTGGGCACTGGCCGAGTTCCTGGGTGTGGTGAATCACAGCTGGCTTCTGAGGGATTAGGAGAGAGGCAAGTTTCTGGGCTCCACAGCTTCATATCACAATTTACGGGTCCGCGTGGTAGACCTTTATTACAAACAGAGCAGTGCGAGCAGGTCCAGTCGTGGATGGCAGAAAACGCGTCCAACAATGTATCGACCCCCCAGTCTTCTACGCAATCCACTACTCCTGGCCTAGGGACTGCAACTCTGAATCTTCTGGCTGCTCCTCCTTCCTCCCAGCCTCCTCACTCCATGAAAATGACATATTCTGAGCAGGCAGACTCCCAGGAACTGTTCTCGGGTCCCTGCCATGAGTGGAAAAAAACGGTTCCTCTCTCACCTGAGGAGTTTGTCATGATCGACGCCCAACTTTTGGTGGAGGCTAGGACTGAGTCAGAGCCTGGGACCACTCACATCCTACCCACACCCAGAATAGCGGGTCCTACCTCGGTGCTGGTATCTGCAGCATTTTATGCCACCTCCTCCAAACCCTCCACCTCCTCCGACACCTCTACCTCTCAATTAAGAAGTGTGAGCACATCGGTAGCGAGCGGTGCAGGCAGCACAGTGGTGGGCAAGTGTCAGAAAGCCGTGTTGAAACTAATCAGCTTAGGTGACAAGAGGCACATGGCCCTCGAGCTGTTGCAGGGTCTGACAGAGCAGACCAACCTCTGGCTTTCACCGCTGAGCCTCCAACTGGGCATGGTCATGTGTGACAACTGCCATATCCTGGTGGTGGCTCTGCAGCTCGCCAGCCTCACACAAGTGCCATGCCTGGCCCACGTCTTCAATCTGGTGGTTCAGCGGTTTTTGAAAAACTGCCCCCACTTGTCTGACCTGCGTGGCAAGGTGTGCCGCGTCTGCGCACATTTCCGCAAGTCTACCACGGACACTGCCACCCTGAGGACCCTGCAACATCGGTTTCAGCTGCCAGAGCATCGACTGCTGTGCACCGTACACACATGCTGGAATCCTACGCTGCACATGTTGGCCAGGCTGTATGAGCAGCATAGAGCAATAGTGGAATACCAGCTGCAACATGGGCGGCGGAGTGCTAGGCAGCCTCCGCAATTCTTTACTGAGGAGTGGGCCTGGATGGCAGTATCTGCCAGGTCCTTGGAAACTTTGAGGAGTCTACCCAGATAATGAGTGGTGACGCAGCCATCATTAGCGTTACCATCCCGCTGCTTTGCCTGCTGAGAAGTTCGCTGCTAAGCATAAAGGCCAATGCTTTGCGGTTGGAACAGGAGATGGGGATGACAGTATGTCGCTTGATAGCCAGACTACCCTCATGTCTATATATCAGCGCATTTTGGAGGAGGAGGAGGTGGAGAAGGAGGAGGGGGAAGAGACAGCTGGCCACACTGCAGAGGGTACCCATGCTGCTTGCCTCTCATCTGTTCAGCGTGTTTGGGCTGAAGAGTAGGAGGAGTATCCTGAAAGTCATCTTCCTAGGGAGGACAGCGATGTGTTGCATACTGGGACCCAGGCACACATGGCTGACTTCATGTTAGGCTGCCTTTCCCGTGACCCTCATGTTAGACGTATTTTCCCAACACGGATAACTGGGTATACACCCTTCTCGACCAATGATATAAGGAGAACCTTTCCACTCTCAGAGGAAAAGGGTACGAGAGTGATGCAATACCACAGGGCCCTGGTGGAAAAAGTGATGCTAAAGTTCTCATCTGACAGCGCTAGTGGCAGAAGACGCAGTTCTGAGGGCCAAGTAGCAGGGGAGGTGCAGAGATCAGGCAACATGTCCAGCGCAGGAAGGGGAACACTCTCCAAGGCCTTTGCCAGCTTTATGGCTCCCCAGCAAGACTGTGTCACCACTCCCCAGTCAAGGCTAAGTCAGAGGGAGCACTGTAAAAAGATGGTGAGGGAGTACGCAGCCAATCGTACCACCGTCCTCCATGATGCCTCTGCTCCATACAATTGTTGGCTATCAAAGCTGGACACGTGGCACGAACTTGCGCTGTACGCCCTGGAGATTCTGGCCTGCCCTGCCGCTAGTGTCTTGTCAGAGAGGATGTTTAGTGCAGCTGGGGGAATCATCACGGATAAGCATACCCGCCTGTCAACTGCCAGTGCCGACATGCTTACACTCATAAATATGAACAAAGGCTGGATTTCCCCAGACTTCTCTTATCCAGCGGCAGAAAGCAGTGGAACCTAATGATTCTTTTTGCTGCAACCGGAGACAAATGCATTCTCTATCACCACAAAAAACGGGGGAATTAGCTTTGTCAATTACTCTCGGATATTATTACTCCTCCTCCTCCTATTCCTCCTCCTAAAACAGCATGTCATTACGCTGAACTGCCAATTTTTCTGCAGCCCAAAAGGCTCTGTCTAAAAGTATTTTACAATTTTTCAAAGTTTCAAAAGTATTGATACTTTAACAGAAACCAATTTTTTTAACAGGGCTGCCTCCAGGCTCTGTTACAAATTAAGTAACAGCGAGCTGTATCTTCAAAAAATGTTTATGGGCTTCATCTGCCCTCGCGGTTGAGCAGTTTTTCAGGGGTGCACTTGTACTCTTGGCACACCAAGTTTTCTGGCCCTCGCCTATACTGTTATCTAACTAATTTATCGGCCTTCGCCTACACTCTTGGTAACCAAATTTTTTCGTGTGTTCGCCTATATTCTTGGTACACCACTGTTTCAGGTGTTCGCCAACACTATTGCTACAGAAATGTTATTGGTGTCCGCCTATACTCTTGCTACATAAATGTTATTGGGGTCCGCCTATGCTCTTGCTACAGAAATGTTACAGGGGTCTGCCTATACGCTTGCTACAGAAATGTGATTGGGGTCTGCCTATACTTTTGCGACATTATACAGTTGAGTTGTCAGCAGCACTTCTTATGCCCAACCAGGGCTGGAAAGGAATCCTGCAGTGCCCATTGTGGTCTGGATCCAAAGCAGCCCAAAGTACAAACAGTCCAAAGAATAGAGATGAAGGCAGCAGTAGCGGTGCAAAGAGTTCCTTTTATTCCTCCCAACACAAAAAGACGACGTTTCGGCTCAGTGATCCTTTGTCAAGTGTGCAGAATACATCAACAATAGACCTATATATAGTGCATGAAATACAGAGTCCGCCAATCACAATACATCACACAATTAACATACAAAATCACCTGCATTCGTAATGTCATCATGGCAGTCCTCAGCTGAGTGCTTCTTCTATCTAACAGCACTAATAATGGGGTGGATCATCATCTAGATGATCCTCTCCATGTATACACTGGCATGATGCATTGGATGGGCGGAGTCAGGGATGACATTCACATAGTGTGACTCATGGGGGAGGTGTTTGAGATGATGTCAGCATCACATGATCAGGCCACCCTGCCCCATACAACCTGATCTAGTAGTATGATGTCACTCATGAAGGATCATGTGATACACTGTGGAACTATGGGAAATGGACATGCGCACCTGATGCAGGAAGACGCTATGCTCTGCTCTGAGGACTGCCTATACTCTTGCTACAGAAATGTTACTCGGGTCCGCCTATACTCTTGCTACAGAAATGTTACAGGGGTCCACCTATACTCTTGCTACATAAATGTGATTGGGATCCGCCTATACTCTTGCCACAGAAATGTTACTAGGGTCCGCCTATACACTTGCTACTGAAAGGTTTGAGGGCTTCGCCTATGCTCTTGCTACAGAAATGTTACTGGGGTCCGCCTATACTGTGGGTGCACAAAGGTTTCCCATTGCGGTGTTCAGCTGACAGACACATACACAGAATGAAGTGTGTGGGGACACATGGATTTCCCATAGCTATTTAACTCACGGCACCTTGGGTTACACAAGATGGAGGCTGGGACCGAGCCTGACCCAGGGCCTGTTCGCGTACTTTCTGCACAGAGTATTGCGGGTCCTACCTCGGTCATGCTTTCTCGTCCTTATTATGCCACCTCCTCCTCCTGCTCGGGGTCTGGGGATCAGTGGTGGGCAACATGTATTTTCTCTCATGTTACCACAGTTATCTAAGACAGTGGTTTGGGCCAAACAAAGGAGCGTTACTGCATTAATGAGACGTTCACAGCTGCACTAGCATCCGAGTCTGCTTTACGCCCACGATTACTGAGGGTGTGGGCAAAGACCAAGGTCCTGGGGGGGGGGGAAGAATCAACTGCGCCAGGTATGGCCTGTGGAACTTCTTTGTTGTTCATCCAGTCTTTGGAACGATGAAAGCAATCGTTACTGATTTAAAGAGACATTCACAGCTGTACTAGCATCCGATTTCCCTTTATGCCCATGATTACTGAGGGTGTGAGCCGAGGTTGAGGTCCTTGGAGGGGTGAAACTGCCTTGTTTGGGCGCTCTGATTTATTCATGTGTAATACTGTCTTTGAGTTTCATGGGCTCGCCCATGCTGTGGGTGCACAAAAACTTCCCATTGCGTTGTTTTACCTATCTGCCAGAAATACACTGACTGACTTGGCTAGGGTGCAGACAGCTTTCCCATTGTAGTGTTTTACCTATCTGGCACAAATACACTGGATAACTAGGGCAGAAGTTTTGGCCGAGGTCCTGGGCTGGGTGAAATTCTGCCATGTTTGGGCACTCTCTTTTCTTCCTGTTTAATTTTGTCCCTGGGTTCCAGGGGCTCGCCTATACTGTGGGTGCACAAATGCTTCCCCATTGCATTGTTCAGCTATCTGACACATACAAAGAATGATTTGGGCAGAAATGTGGGCCGAGGTGGAGGTCCTTTGCGGGGTGAAACTCTGCCATGTTTGGGCACTCTGATTTCTTCATGTGTAATACTTTCCTTGGGTTCCAAGAGCTCGCCTATGCTGTGGGTGCACAAAGACTTCCCATTGCGTTGTTTTACCTGTCTGGCACAAATACACTGACTGACTAGGGCAGAAATGTGGGCCGAGGCCCTTGGTGAGGTGAAACTCTGCCATGTTTGGGCACTCTGTTTTCCTCATGTGTAATACCATCTTTCAGTTCCTTGGGCTCGCCTATGCTGTGGGTGCACAAAGACTTCCCATGGCGGTGTTTTACCTCTCTGGCACAAATACACTGGATGACTAGGGCAGAAATGTGCGTCGAATCCGAGGTCCTTGGCGGGGAGAAACTCTCATTTCTTCCTGTGCAATACCATCTTTGTGCACTGACAGCATAGGCGAGCCCAAGGAACTCAAAGACTTCCCATTGCGGTGTTAAGCTATCTGACACCTACACAGAATAAATTGTGTGGGGACACATGGATTTCCCATTGCTATGTAACTCGCAGCACCTTGGGTCACACAAGGTAGAGGCTGGGACTGAGCCTGACCCTGGGCCCGCTCACGTGCTTCCCATGCAAAGTATTGCTGCATTGTGGAGATGTGTAGAAGTGCTGGCACCTGAGTCCCATTTATGCCCACGTTTGTGGCTCCTGACAATTTTGTGACGAAGGTGGCACGGGATTGGAATGATGATCATACGTCAATTTATCATCCATTCTTAACAGCATTGTGGGTTATCGCCCACACTTTCAAAGAGGGTTGCTGCCTGGCCCTGTCAACCCTCTGCAGTGTGTGCCTCTGGTTCCTCTTCATCCCGTGCGCACTTATAAATAGACATGAGGGTGGTGTGGCTATGAAGCAAGCGTGTGGCATGAGGCCAGCTGAAAGCTGCGCAGGGAAACTTTTGTGCGTGCTGTGGACGCAGGGTCATGTGGGGGGGTTGGACAGCAATGCCAGCATTTAACCCAGGAGAAGAGGCAGCAGTGTCACCCGCAGGCAGTGATTTCCTTGGTTGCAGGTAGTGTGGTGCTTAGCTAAGATATGCCAGCGTGTGTTCCTTGCTAATGAGGGTTTGTCCCAAGTAAATTGTTAGGGGGTGACCGCCAGGCTCTTACCCCCATTTTGGCTTAATAGTGGGACCTGGGAGCCTCAGATGCAGCCATGCATGCTGCCCCTGCCCTTCCCTATCCGTTTTTGGGGTGTTTTCATTACTTTCTGATGTTTTCTGGTGTTTCACAAGTCATCACCTATGCGGAGCATCGGTCCCATACAAAAATGCTCGAGTCCCCCATTGACTTCAATGGGGTTCGTTACTCGAAACGAGCTCTCAAGCATTACGAAAAGTTTGACTCGAGTACCGAGCACCCGAGCATTTGGGTGCTCGCTCATCTCTAGTATTTATATATAGTTATTTTTTTCTCGCCCCTTACTGTCCTTTATCTAGAGTGAATAATCCCAATTTTGACATTGTACACTATGACATTTTATTTTTGTATCTAATAAAGAATGAAAGTACTGGTCTGATTTCAAATGCCAGATCTTTTCATTTTCTTGTGGTACTCCTTGGAAGCTGTAGATCCTCAGCACAGCTGAAGTATGCTGGCTCTGATTCCCTGTTTTGTTTTTAATATTGTCCTAATGTGATTCTATGCAGATTCAAGGTACTAGCCCTCTTTGATTCAATCTCAAAACTTCTTTATGTATCTAATATAAACGGTGCAGTTAAAAACGTTGCATGTACCCAGGAGCCCTGTAAGGTTCTGACTATGTCTCCTTCAACAAGAGCAAATACATTATGTGAAAACAGACCTGTAGTAGACTAATGTTGCAGGTCATCGCCTCGATCTTACCTCTCCTCCTGCTCATCCTGCTCATCTTCTCTGTAGGCGCCCAGCTCTGGCACCTGTCTGATCTCTGTTCAGTAGCTGGAGGGTGCGCACATATACTTGTGCTCTTAGCGTGTGTTCACGTGTAGCTTATTTTGTTGCAGATCTGCAGCAGATTTCACCCTTTCAAATTCAATTCAATTTAAAGGGTGAAATCTTCAGATCTGCACCAAAATATGCAGCAAATCAGCATTGTTCTGGCCCACCCTTAAAGGGCCAGATTGCATCTTCCTTTATCTTTTCTTGCCGATCATGAGCTATCACTGGCTATATGGGGCAGCTTCCTCCTAAGGAAGAATCCTGAAGTTTTTTCGGTCTTTCGGTCGAGCTTAAAGGGGTTGTCTCGCGAAAGCAAGTGGGGTTATACACTTCTGTATGGCCATATTAATGCACTTTGTAATGTACATCGTGCATTAAATATGAGCCATACAGAAGTTATTCACTTACCTGCTCCGTTGCTAGCGTCCCCGTCGCCATGGATCCGTCTAATTTCGCTTTCTTCTGGCGTTTTTAGACGCACTTGCGCTGTGCGGTCTTCTTCCTGGTGAATGGGGCCGCTCATGCCGGAGAGCTGGTCATCGTAGCTCCGCCCCGTCATGTGTGCCGATTCCAGCCAATCAGGAGGCTGGAATCGGCAATGGACCACACAGAGCCCACGGTGCACCATGGGAAAGGACCCGCGGTGCATCGTGAGTGAAGATCCCGGCGGCCATCTTGGTGAAGGAAGAAGTAGGAAGAAGGAAGACGTCGCAGAGCGGGGATTCGGGTAAGTAATATGTTTTTTTTTTTTTTTTAACACATCCGTTGGGGTTGTCCTGCGCCGAACGGGGGGGCCTATGGAAAAAAAAAAAAACGTTTCGGCGCGAGACAACTACTTTAAGATACTATCATGTGCATTCTGACTCTGGTTTCTGATTTTGGTTATTAGTGACATTCTCTGCTCCTGTATTGACCATTCTTCTATCTGCTGCTTGCCTCAGCTTCTGGCTTGTCTTTATTGTGCTGAACCTGTCCTGTCTTGTCTGACTACTGAATTATTCCTCAATCTGAATTTATGTGCCTGCCCTGATCTGGATTAATCTGACTATGCCTCCATTCCCAAACTCAGGTACTGCGCCTTGGTGTATTGCAGCATCACATGTAGCTGCCACATTTACTTGGACCACTTTCAATGTAATCGCTTAGGGACTCTGCAGCAAAGCCCAGATCCTGTGATATTGTGTAAAATAGTCAAGACCAGGGTTCCTCAAGCATTACCTCTGGAATCAGCCCAAAGACAAAAACAGTGTGTGGAGCAATATTTCCATATCTGCTGATCATGACAAACAATTTGCTCGTATATAATTGAATATAGACTAAAAATCGAATATTTCAACTTAAAAAAAAAATCAATTACCCACTGGTGCCAAAAAACAGCCCTAAAAGGGATTTTCACGTTCAGCAAGTTATCTCGTATCCATTCACTTCAATGGAATTACAGAAAATAGCCGAGTTCATGCACTAGATAATCTCTGGTGGTCTCACTGAAGAGAATAGAACCTATGGATGTGCTAAGGACAACATGTCAGGATTGGTGTGGATGGGAACACCCCTTCAATATGGCTTCAGCACAAATAATCAGATTGCCAGACTCCTGAATTGCTCTCAAATTATTAAAACCTTGCAGAATTTAACACATTTTTTGTGTTATTGCTTTCTTATTTTGCCTGTAAAGGGATTTCTGCATCTTGCCACTGAATATATTTCTCACAGTATTGCTTTTTAACAATGTAAAACAATTCATCTGGTAAATTGCCTAATTATGTGTGGACAAATCAGTATGAGAAAATAATTATGACCCTCTATTACAAGGGATAAAATTGATTAAAGTTAATGGATAATGCCGTCAAATTTATACAATATTTTATACCCAACGTGTGTCCTAAGTGATGGCCAAAATCTTCCAAGATACCTTTATTACTCATCAAATACCTTAGAGAATGTGAAATGAGAAACCAGCGATTGAATAGCATTTAACAAATGTCTGTTTTGCGCATGTATTTAATCAAAAGAGCTTGCTAATTTAGGTTTAATTTACCGAAAAGGGACATCTAAAGTAAAATGTTACATATCACTAATTGCATTTTTTTTCTGTTTGTATTAGTGGACAATCAATAATTTGTTTTCTCATTTAATGATACTATATGGGTCCGGATGGTTAAACTGTACTATTTATTTGCATGACATAGACTAATAACAATGCATAGACTGATAAGATTTATATCATAGGTTCCCCTTGTACAGGAACCATGGTGATTATGATTGTTCTGTTTTCATCTGTTTAAGAACTTATAAAGACTTAAAGTATTGTTCTTATCTTAGAATTGGAGGACTATTTAGTGCACAACATGCAGTGTCCTAAATGCACTGCAGTGGTGGCTTTCAGCACTCAGACTAAGGGAACAATGTGGAAAGTAAGTATAAAACATACTTCCCTGGACTCAGCAGGCCATCTACTTTCAGCCCATAAAGTTAGCTTATAGGGCTCAAAGTAGCTGACAGATTCCCTTTAAATTTACCTACTGTCTGGACCTACATCAGATTTTTGAAAAAAAGGAAAATATATATGGATAGCGCCTTGTTCAAGTGACAATAGATATTTATTGAGCAATTAAGACAACTTACCTGGTGTGTTAGAAATAATAGTGTTGGTCAGCAGCATTCACCACGCTTTAGAAGGTCTCCAAAAAGGAAGGAAATGGTGCACGCCTTTAGAGGGACTGGATCCCTAATCCCAAGAAGTCAAGATGCAAAATTGGTGTAAAAGGCAGCACTCCAGTACAGCGATTATAGCGAAAGTCTAATCTTTATTGGACCCATGGCCCTGCGCGTCAGCGACGTGACGTTTCAACCCTGAACTGGGTTTTTTTCAAGCTGACCACATACAGACACAAACTCCATTTTATATACATAGACAAACCCCCTTCACCACAATTATCCAGTAGGTCTGGTGGAGTCATTACCGGCAGGTGTGTGAACGTCCCGGTCATGTGTGGTGTATCAGGCTCACAGCACGATTGTACTGTTCCTCATCTTCAGTGTTGTATAGCGCGCCAGCGTCCCTCTGATGGATCCGCGCATGCGCGAGCATACGAGGCTCTCGCGAGTGTAGAGATACCCTGACGTAATGTCACAGGGGAATCCCATTACTGACGTACTCACTGCGATATGACTGAGCGCATGGAGCCGCGGATAGAGGCACCTGTCAAGTGAACAAGCCTGAATCCTGCAGCATCACACTACCAAGTGTGTTCAAAAATCGGAAGACTGGGATATATAAAAATTAAATTCGCTGTTATATAAATATGCAAACTATTGTAGTACATGTTAAAAAGGGCACACATACTCCATATAAAGGAAAAATTAGACATTGTTGACAATGATGCCAACAGATATATCACATAGACACCTATAGGCTAAAAGGCACTCTAATCATGCCCATATTATTTTTAGGTAAAATCCAAACTCTTGGACAAATCGTGTCCTATTACATTGCCCAAACCAAAATAGCAACATGATACCGCATAAGGAGGAAAATAGCCCCTCACATTTTTAAATAAATCAAGCTTGAGAAAGGCCGATATAACGGCCGAAACGCGTCGCAATAAAAGGAATTACTATATATACCTTCTGAATTCTGCCTGCTACCTTGGATTCAGGGGTGCTTAACCACTAGCACCCCTGCGAAGTAAGTAACATCCACATCATATACACCTCGTTTTGCACTACCTTGCATCATCTGCCATTTTCCAAAGCACCGGAGCGCTGGTTAATTTTCTGTTAATTTTCTGTTTTTCACATTGATCTATCCCTATCCCGTGGTGGTTTTTTCATCGCCGGGAGCAACCAAGACGCTCTCCTCAGGATGTCTCGTGAGACCGGTGCGAGGAATTTCTTTCTGGATTGACACGCCATCTTGGATATTGACGCACGGGCACCCCAGAGACGGGCCCGGCGTCACAGGGTGAGTTACCTTCTGCACACGATTGCCCCATATTTATTTACGTATATTCTCTGTATTTTTTGACAACCACGTCTTATCCATTTCTTGGAGCGCTATCCATCTTTATCTTCTTTTTATTTTTAAATAAATATGCATAAATAAGTAATTGCAAAAATTCTTTACTAATGAAAAGAACTACAGTAATATATGAAAAAAAATTTTTTAAGAATTAAAAAAAAAATAAAAAAAAATTATTCTTGAAAAAGAGAGGAAAAAAGACCAGAAATCCACACCCTCCGTGATGATGAGACCACCAACCTAAAAATACAAAAAGCACAGAATGTACATATTAAAATCAAATAATTAAAAACAGTAAAAGCAGCAGGTATCAACAGTAGTATATAACTACCTACAGGCATTCAAATAAATGGAGCCGTATTAAACTCAAGGTTCAGACCCTGTGGGTCTAATGTGTCTAAGTCAAAAATCCATTTATTTTCCTTCCTTATTGTTGAAGGGCACCTTACCATATTATAAACATTGTAAAATGAGATTAGAGTTCACCAAGTAAATGTGAGGTCATGCTCTCTGTTTGCTAATATGTCAATATTTGGCTAAAGAATGAAAAAAGTAAATGTAAACTAATTTGGCGCCCTAGTTCTGGGTACAAAAACAATCCAAATAATATTTTAGTGTACAAAATAAATTTTGTTGTAGGCTTTATTTGATGAAAATATAAATAATGGGAAAATGACAAATATATTCTTCAAGTGAGAAATACCACATTAAAGTAAGTACTAAATAGTGAATTACATTTCTGGAGGCAAAGAATAAAAGAAAAGCTGAAAGACATATTCGACTGGAATAATACTCGTCAAATAAATAGATACTCTAGACAACTGAAACATAGTAGTTATCAAAATACAGAGCACATCAATAATGTTATACTCTCAAAATACTATATGACTTACTTGCAAATGATACAATAAATAGTCTGGAGGAAGTTTTTTTTAAGAGGTACAAGCTGCAAATGATTTTGTTTTATTGTTCACAGTTGCCATGGCTAAGCCATTTTCATTGCTTGCAGGTGGGTGGATATTGACATGCTGTACATCAACACTTACAGCTTCATTGTTTCTTGTTGCCTATAGAAATACAATGCACAAACACTGAGGATATTTTCCTATTACCAATTTTTAATTTAAAATAACTGATTATATTTCATCACTCCACAGCTGATAGTGAAACATCTTAATGCATGCAGAATTTCCTTTATTTCTGCATTGATTACTAATAAAATGTGGCCTGATTGTAGTCAATAAAAGGCGTGAACGGTACAACTATTTGTGTGTTATTCGTTTAGTTAGATTATTTTGGTCTAGAATTGTGACTTAGATAAGACCACATATTTTTTGGCAACCAATGCAGAAATCTAGGTAGTATTTCAGGTTCACTTACTTTTATTGAAGCATATACTCAAAAGAACTCCTGGTTATATAATTTATTTTAAAAAGAATATAGCATATTTTTACAACAGCCTCTCAATCTGTAATGTTGTAGTAAACCTAATAACTCTTGTGCTATTAAAAAGTCTAGTCTTGCTACCTTTTTTTATGCACCCTGACACTCCCAAGATTTTTGATAAACATAAAAAGGACCTATCCAAACTCTTCACTATGCCTGAACTAGAGAGAGTTGTCCCAAAGTGTCCTTTTAGAAAATGTTGGATTTCCCATTTTCCACTACTCAACTTTTAAAAATATTTTGTTCCTCCACCTCTCTCCTATCTGCAGTTTAGCCCTACAAGGCAACTCCCTCACCTCTGACATGTCCCACACCGCTTGAATATAAAAAGGGTCAAAGGCCTAACGTCCTCTTTTAATTATAGGCCCATGGTGTTATTTATTATAGATTTAAAACTAATAGCTAAAATGCTAGCTGAGAAATTTAAACATATCCTCCAAGACATTATTGCCATGATCAAGCAAATGGGAGGATGGAACAATGCCTCTGCAGTGCCACCTATTAGCAGGCAGCATTAATGCTTGACCTTTTAACAGGTCTCAGAACCATTTTGAGGAATATTTATATAAATAACTAGCTGATATACCTGGCCTCGCACGAGTTAGTTTGTTACAGGTGTTTAAGTGTTATTTGCACAGAAAATATTATGAAATCAAGGTTACTTTAAAGTAACTGAGGGATAAAATATGTATACACATAGAGAAGCATTAGATTCTCCTCAGGCTGCATTTACCAACGTCCCTCTGCAGAATGTGCCACCCCTCTCACTCTCCTCATTTATGACCTAAAGAATGCTGGTGCCAAATTTCATGCTTGTACAGCACCGAGAAGTTACATTACATAGGGGTGCACTTACTTTTGTACTTAGCATTGAATAATTGACTTGTGACCACTTTACCTTTTCTGTTTAGGACCTAAAGAATAGTTGTGCCAAATTTCATGTTTGTGTAACACCAGGAAGTTACATTACATAAGGGTGCCAATACTTTTGCACTTAGCATTGAATTTTTGAGTTGTGACCCCTTTACTTTTCCTATTTAGGACCTAAAGAATGGTTGTGCCAAATTTCATGTTTGCACGACACCGGGAAATTAGAGAATTAGATTAGGTACATTACACAGGAGTGCAAATACTTTTGCACTTAACATTAAATAATCAAGTTGTGACCCCTTTACTTTTCCTATTTAGGACCTAAAGAATTCTCCTGCCAAATTTCATGTTTGTACGACATTGGGAAGTTAGAGAATTACATTTGGTAGATTATACAGGAGCGCCAATACTTTTGCACTTAGCATTGAATTTTCGAGTTGTGGCCTCTTTACTTTTCCTATTTAGGACCTAAAGAATGCTCCTGCCAAATTACATGTTTGTGTGACACCGAATTAGTGGCGAGTCAGCCAGTCAGTCAGTCAGTGAGCGCTTTCACCTTTATATATGTAGATGTATAAACACAATGCATGTGAGTGCTGAAAGTGTATAAAACAGCAGGATAACTCATTTCTGTGCAATAACACATTCATCCTTTACAGAGAAATTGACAAATCTTTGGGTGCATTGAAATTAGCAAGCAATAGTGTAGCTTCAAAGTTTCAATAACATACCATACCTATTAATAAATTGAGTAGTCAGTTTCATGTATTTACAGAAAAAAAACATTATCCACATGGAAAGGAACATATGATCCTATTTCTCCTATCCATACTGATAAGGGGTCTTGTGAAATGGCTGTTTACAAGCTTATCTCTCAAATTCCGAACTCTCCTTCCTTTTAATTGACGAGTAAAAGTAACAGTAGCAAAAGGGTCCTGACCTCCTCTTCAAACTGTTGAAGATCTGAACAATTCCTTGTAACTCTTGGGAATTGGTCTGCAAGAATTCTATGTTTGGTGTGTTTTGGATGAAAACTATTGAATTGCAAGCATTGTGGCTGTTTTTTTACTATAGAGAATTGTAGATGAAAGCCTATCCCTGATTTTTAATTTAAGGTCCAAGAAATCTAGTATTAAAGCACTTGACAGCTTAGGGCACTGAATGGCTGTAATAGTTATTTGCTGGCAGCCTGCACAGAAATACCAGAAGGGACCACTAGAGTATCAGAACTGATTGCCAAGGGGTTAACGCCCTGGTAACCACCCATACATGTTTTCACATCCTGGGTTTCTCAGCTTTATTCTACAGGGCCGTGAAAAGCCCTGTAGAATAAAGCTGCAGGGTCAGGGAGAATGAGAGCTCCCTGTAACGGCTACCAGTGATAACTGACAAGGTGGAGCTGTCACCGGGGTCCTCAGTCACGTGATCACCATTATTTAACAAATAATGGTGATCACATGAAAAAAAAGGTCAAAAAGTTAAAGTTTCATTTTCGCTCACAGAGCAGATCCATCAGGGGTGATGAAACTACTTACCTAAGAGGTCTCCGGCGATATTCCCCAGCGATCTCTTTATCCACAGGGACCTTTCCACAACTTCTGCACATTGTGCCTGATGGTAAACTGGTGAACAAGTGCGCAGAAGCTGGAGAGGGCCCAGGAAATGAAAAATCTCCTTTCTCCTGGGTACCAAAGGTAGGTGAGAGCTTGGAGAAGTGACTGAAGGCCGCAGGGAAGGTCCCTGGTCATGAGATCGCCCTTATCCAATGGATAAGGGCAATCACAAATAAGTTAAAAATAAAGTTAAAGTTCCATCTCCCTTTACCGATTCGATCAGTGAAGGCCTGCGGATTTGTACCCTGATACGATCATCTTCCGTGGACCTTTCCAAGCTTCTGCACATTTGCCCACAGTCAGAATGGCAGATGCATATGCAGAAGCTTGGGATGGCCCAGGAAATTTAAAATCTCCTTGCTCTTGGCTGCTAAAGATAGCCGAGAGCCTGGAGCAGTGACCAGAGGCCCCTGGTGAGTGGTCTCTGATCACGTGATTGCTGTTATCCAATAAGGTAGTGATCTACCTTATTCAGATCGCTATCTGTAATGCCTATGTAAGTTATAAAAAGTCCCAGGGAACATTCACTTTCCTGTAGTTTCAGGAGCAACTTATTAGGGCCTTCTGTTTGAGACCACAGCATTTCGGCAGGCTCACAAAGCATCACTTTTTACACCCCATCCTTTCACTGAGGTCAAGAAATACCCTTCAGAAACTGTTGGGTTTGCAGCAAGCATGGGATGAGAGGGATACCTAGTTTCAATGGCCCATGTGGCCATCCCAAACAGGCCTCTGTAATAACCCCTGTTTTGAGACATACCATACAGTTTTACATTATTATTTTTTTCTAAGATTTAGGGAGCGGGGTAATCTTTTTAAGGAGTCAGTTTTGTTTTTTTCGCAAGTATTCAATGAGAGCTGGAATTTATTTAGTTGTGCCCTGAAAGCCAATGGGTGTTCCCTCCATTATAGGCCTAACCCTGTGTTCGTGTAAGCAGATTGGGGCTGCAATAGGGGTATTGCTGAACACAGAAGAACTAGTGCTATAAAATTTGGGATGCATCTCCCCAGTTTTTCCTGCTTTTTTCACCTATTTTATAATAATTTTTGTAAAAAAACTATAGGGTGGAAATGCTCAGTTCACACCTAGAGAAATGGGCTAAGGTTGGCTTCACACGAGCATGTGCATGTGCGTACATAGGTGCACACCCCTGTGCGCACAAAAACATGCGTGTATGAAGGTCCATACATTGCCTTCAATGGAGTCGCGGCTGCTGCTGGCCTGCTAAAAAGAGCTGCTTCTGATTGGCTGAGGTGTTTTTTCTGGCAGCTTAACCCTTTTATATGTCACAATTAATAGCAACTGCAGATGATAGGGGAAGGGGGGTCCTTCTGTCACCCATCGGCAGCCTGCAGTGCAATTGCAAGGTGCCAATGGGTTCCCAAAGTAGCTTGCAGCTTGACAGAGGTC
Organism: Eleutherodactylus coqui; assembly: GCF_035609145.1. Lineage (NCBI taxonomy): Eukaryota > Metazoa > Chordata > Amphibia > Anura > Eleutherodactylidae > Eleutherodactylus > Eleutherodactylus coqui. The sequence goes on along the minus strand of NC_089837.1, from coordinate 133,319,889 downwards.
TCCATGTCTGCCATGTTACTCAGCCTATTAGACTTTACCTCTGATAGTCATGTAGGCTGCTGTCATATGCTTAGTAGAATGCACTATGTAAGTAATCCTGTGTACTATCTTAGCAATTGAATAATTGCATCTTTATGTCTCATTAAGGGACTCAAAAAGCCTAAATGAAAGTTCAATAAAGTTTAATTTCAAGAAAAAAAAGCCAGTTTAAAAAAAATAAATACATTTTTCCCACAAAAAAACACTATAAATGGATAAAATGCAAAAAACAAAAAAAGTTCAAAAAGCAACACATCATATATATTACCGCAATCATAATGGTCCCATCAATGAAAATATTTTATTATTTATCTTGCATGGTGAATGCTGTAAAGATAATTTTAAAGAGTAGCGCCAAAATTCCTATTTTTCTTTTGTTTACCTGTCAAAAAACATAAATTAAAGCAATCCAAAAAGTCATATTTAGGTTGGGTTCCCATGGTGCGGCTTTGCCATGGTTTTGCTGCGGTTTGCCGTTGCATATCCACACTGTGGCAAAACCGCTGCATTTGCAGTGCAATGCAGTGCAGATGTGTTTGGCCAAAAAGCTGTTCTCACAGGGCGGAATTTGTCCGCACTGCTGCAGTGCGGAAAAGCAGCTGTGGCGCAGTTCTAGAGTATGTCAATTCTTTTGGATTTTCTGCAGCGCTTTTTTGCCAATAGCCTCTATGGACGCAGCAAAATCTGCACTACGATACGCTGCAAAAGTTTAAAAAAGTGCTGTGGAAAGAAACGCTTGTAGATTTTCCGAGTCGAAAAGCAGCCAAAATCCACAAGCCAAAAAAAACACCTTGGAAGCGGTTTTGCCACAAAAGTGGTTCTTCTGCGACAAAACCGCAATGGAGAAACCGCTGCAAAACCGTGGCAAATCCGCCATGGTGAACCAAGCCTTATCTTCAAAATGTTGAAAAAAAGCCCTTACAGAGCTCCGCTTATGAAAAAAAAATAAATGTTATGGTTCTTACAATGCAGTGATGTAATTTTTTTTTTTTTTTTTTAAACATGTTTTTATTTGGCAAGAGTAGTAAAAAATAAAAAAAAAGCTATATGAACCTGGTAACACTGTGGTCATGCTGATCCAGACAAGAAACTTCTGATATTATTTTTACCTAATGCTGAACGCCATAAAAAGAAGTCCCAAATACAATGGCAGAATTTCTGGGAGGCTTACGCACGCACAAAAACACGCTTATATTTGCAACATTGCATTCCCTATGGTGTGTGCACATGTCCGTGCTTTACAGGCACGTGCCTGCAAAGATAGGACATGCGTGCACCATTGGGAATGCACGCATTGTTTTCAATGAAGGCGCAGCTGCTGCCGGCGGCTCTATTGAAAACAATGCTCTGCTGACACCCCTGTATTCTTTTTGCACTTCAGCCAATCACAATTAGAGCTACCAGCAGGCGGGAATTTTAAATCCCCGGCTGCTGATAGCTCAGAACTACAGAGTCGGGGACAGTGCCAGAAGTCGCGGCTGAGCCCCGCAGCTGAAGGCAGGTGAGTATTTATTTATTATTTTTACACTATTTTAAATGGATTTTCAGGGAAGGGCTTATGAAGCCCTTTTCTGAAATTCATTGACGACTGCCGGGGCTCAACGGCGACTTCTCGCGCTGTCCCCGGCTATGTAGCGCTACTAAGCTATTAGCAGCCGGTGATTTAAAATTCCCGCCTGCTGGTAGCTCTGATTGTGATTGGCTGAAGTGCTCAGCCAATCACAATCAGAGCTACCACAGGCGGGAATTTTAAATGCCCGGCTGCTGATAGCTCCGAACTACAGAGCCAGGGACAGCGCCAGAAGTCGCGGCTGAACCCTGGCAGCTGAAGGAAGGTGAGTATTTTATTTATTTATTTTTTACACTATTTTAAATGGATTTTCAGGGAAGGGCTTATGTTTAATCCTCTACCGCAGCTGACATGTGTAACACCCCTGAAGAAAAACAATCCAGGGATGCTGGCAGAGCATTGTTTTCAATGGAGCCGCCGGCAGCAGCCACGGCTCCATTGGAAACAATGCACGTAGCTGCATACAAGTGTGTTTTTGCTCATACCTAGGTGCATACCTATGTACGCGCAAAAACACGCTCGTGTGAAGCCACCCTTAAAAAAATATATAACTCGTCCCAAAAAAACAAGCCTTCATATAGTTGTGTTAACGAATTATGACTCTTGCAATATGTTGATTAAAATCGCTTGGTCCTGAAGTTACAAGGTTCACCAGTTTAACCAATACAACATTGAACATCCTACCATATGAATTGTACACTTGTCCATGAACAAATAAAATAAAGCATATACAGCAATGCCCAACACTATTTTTAAACAATTTATTTTTTAGAATTTTTAGGCTGGATTTACATAGCTGATAGAGAAGTGCGCTAGTATTTTCTGAGAAACTCAGGTGCAACTCGCAGCTTAAAGCACATGGATACGCCATCCGTGTTTTCTGCGATGTGCAAGACACCACACATTGAAGGTCCTATTCTTATACACGACTTGTACAAAAATAGGACCTGCTTCAGTTTTCCCATCTCACGTTATCGTGATCGTGCAGGTCTGGGGAGTAAGGAGAGAGAGAGGTAGGGGAGGAGTTGTGTCGTAGTAATAGTGAGAAGATAGTCAGTCAGTGATATTTCAGTCAGATCAGAACAGTAAAGTGCACAGGGAGTTTGTCAGTAAGTCAGCTGTTAAACAAGTGGTGAACCCTATAGTTAGTCAATGTGACCATGTGTGTAGTTGGGAGGAGTTAGTCAAACAACAGAGAGAGTTAGAAAATCTTTGGGTGTCCATCAGAGAGAGGGACAGTGTTAGTGTGTATAGAGAGTGAGGTAGGATTACAGGGAGAAGGAAGATCCCTGTCAGCATTGCAGTCCGAGAGCTGCCCGAAGCTACTGGAAGAGTTGTTGGATCCAGAGGTGAGTTGCGGCCTGTCGCAGGAGAGTACCTGTGAGGTGGCCGAGACACAAGAGGTAAAACACAGAAGTATTCATTTTACCGTGAGGAGAAGGCCCCAAATACAGAGCAGAGTTATAATTGTGGACACCAGAGCTACAGAATACGCTCATAGCCTGGGCCAAAACAAAGGTGTATACTGCTCACAGTTCATGCCACTGAAGAGCCATTAAATCAGCACAAGTAAAACTAACAGAGCTGTCATATGTTACTAAGAGCGTCATCTCTGTCTGTAACCTAAGGAATCCCATGTACATTATGATACTGTTAATGATACTCCTAACATGTAAAGAAAATAACAATTTTTCATAAAAGGCCTGTATGTGTACACTGATATATGATCGCTACTGACATCAACAAAGAAATGGAAAAGAAAGTTATTACATTTTAAACCCTGGTTCTTGTGATTTTTAATTGCATCATATTTAACATTTTTGTGCTAATGTAGCACTGGCGTCACGGTTTACTAATAAAATTGCAATAGCGCCACAATGAGGCCATTGTGTCTCTGACGCAGATGACAGGGAGCCGCTTTAGTGCACCTAAGCAGACGCCTCTTACAAGCATCAGTGCAAGTGGAAAATTGTCTGTGTAAATTAACCCATTAGAAATAATGGGTAATACATTGCGTAAGTTCTGTGTGTCTCACAAATGCACAGCACTCATGTGATTTTCTCACCACTATAAATAACCCCTAAGAAAGAACTTATTACATTCTTTTAAACGATGGTGTTGTCCATCCATGGATGAAGACACCATCAGCCTGTATGACTTCACAGGACAAAGACTGATCGGTTGAGGGATTTGTGAATGTAGAATATACCTGACAGGTCATATCAGTATTCACAGATTCCTGCAGAACAGCTGGTGATGCTCACACATATGTTGCCAAATATTCTGCCTGATTCCCAGGAAGATACTGAAAAAATTGTAAGCATGATAAAACATACAGCGGCTACAAAAAACACTAAAAATAGTTTAAAATAAAGGTGCATTTACTGTCAACTGACATATACCAAGTGTTCTTATTCAATTTTAATGCCTAATATTTTTCGTACTTAATGGCAGAAATAGCTAAGCCTAAATACACACATATAAGAAGCAGTATCGTATGAGATAAAATAAATAAGAACTAGCCAGTATCCATATTTGGAAGTGATTAAAGGATATTTAAACTTCCTACATGAGTATCGTTACTCAAACCTTGTAAAGAAGAATCAGAATTGCCAGTATCAATGCATATCGCCAATATATTCCCCATCCAAGTATTTCACCAGTAGAGATGAGCGAGCACCAAAATACTCGGGTGCTCGTTGCTCGAGTTGAACTTCCCGCGATGCTCGAGAGCTCGTTTCGAGTAACGACCCCCATTAAAGCCAATGGGCGACTCGAGCATTTTTGTATATGACCGATGCTCCGCTTAGGTTTTCACTTGTGAAAATCTGGAAAACATGAAAGTCATGGAAACACCACAGAAATGGATAGGGCAGGGCAGGGGCAGCATGCAGGGCTGCATCTCAGGCTCCCAGGTCTCACTATTAAGCCACAATAGCGGCAAGAGTGTGCCCCCCTCCTAACAATTTTTAGTTCGGACAAACCCTGATTAGCGAGGCACACCTTAGCTAAGCAGCACACTACCTCCAACCAAGCACAATCACTGCCTACGTGTCACACCGCTGCCTCTTCTCCAGGGTTACATGCTGCCCAACCCCCTGCACGACCCAGCGTCCACAGCGCACACAAAAGTGTCCCTGCGTAGCCTTCAGCTGCCCTCATGCCACACGCTCGCTTCATAGCCACACCACCCTCATGTCTATTTATAAGTGCGTCTGCGATGAGGAGGAACCGGAAGCACACACTGCAGAGGGTTGGCAGAGCCAGGTAGCGACCCTCTTTAAAAAGGGGGGGGGCGATAGCCCACAATGCAGTTGAGAATCAATTAGAAATTGACGTTCGATCTTCATTCCAATAAAGTGCCAACCTCCCTCAGGAGCTGCAAACGTCGGCATGAGTTACATAGCTATGGGGAATCTATGTGCCCACACAGTATTCATTCTGTCTAGGTGTCGGATAGCTCAATCGACACCGCAAGGGGAAAGCCATCTGCACTCTGCCCCCTACCCAAGTCAGTCAGTGTCTTTGTGCCAGACAGGTCAAACACCGCGATGGGAAGTCTGTGTGCACCCACAGCATAGGTGGGTCCTAGGCAACCCAAGACATGAACAATAAAGAAATCAGAGTGGCCAAACATGGCAGACTTACACTGCGCCGAGGACATAGGCCTCGGCCAACAGCTTCAGCAATCGTAGGCATGGAGCGGACTTCGATGCTAGTACACCTGTGAAGGTCTCATTAAATCAGTTACGTTTTCTTTCACCGCTCCAAAGACTGGATTAGTCAGAAAATGTTCCACAGGCCCAACCAGGCGCAGTTGCAGTTCCCCTGGGACATAGGCCTCGGCCAACAGCTTTAGCAATCGTAGGCATGAAGCGGACTTCGATGCTAGTACAGCAGTGAACATCTCATTAATGCAGTAACACTCCTCTCATTTGGCCCAAACGAGTTTCTCAGATAACTGTGGTAACACGAGAGAAAATACATGATGCGCATTGATAATCCCCTGACCCCAAGCAGGAGGAGGAGGTGGCCTTACAAGGCCAAGGAACCATGACCAGGACCCGCTGTAGCCTGTGTGGGAAGGATGTGAGCGGGCCCTTGGCCAGGCTCGGTCCCAGCAAACACCTTGTGAGACCCAAGGTGCCGCGACTGACATAGCAATGGGAAGTCCAGCTCTAGCGACACCGCAAGGGGAAAGGCATCTATACTATGCACCCTACTCAAGTCAGTCAGTGACTTTGTGTCGGACAGGTAAATCACCGCTATGGGAAGTCTTTGTGCACCCACAGCATAGGCAAGCCAAAGGAACCCAAAAATAGTAATAAACATGAAGAAATCATAGTGCCCAAACATTCCGGACTTTCACTGTGCCGAGGACATAGGCCTCTGCACACACCCTCAGCAATCGTGGGCATAGAGCAGACTCCGATGCTAGTACAGCTGTGAAGGTCTCATCAATGCAGTAACGCTCCTCTTCTTTGGCCCAAGCCAGTGTCTCAGATAACTGTGGTAATACGGGAAAAAATACATGATGCCAAGTGCTGATCCCCTGATCCCAAGCAGGAGGAGGAGGTGGCATTACAAGCCCAAGACACCTTGACCATTTCCCGCTATAGTCTGTGTGGGAAGCACGTTAGCGGGCCCAGGGTCAGGCTCGGTTCCGAGTCTCCACCTTGTGTGACCCAAGGTGCCCTGAGTTACATAGCAATGGGAAATTTATGTGTCCCAACACAGATAGCTCAACACTAGAAGGGGCAGTCTTTGAGTTCCTTGGCCTAGCCTATGCTGTAAGTGCACAAAGATGGTATTACACAGGAAGAAGTCGGAGTGCCCAACCATGGGAGAGTTTCACCCCACCGAGCAACTTGGCCTCGGCCAGCAATTCTGGCCTAGTCAGTCACTATATTGTTTGTGCCACATAGGTAAAACACTGCAATGGGAAGACTTAGTGCACCCATAGTATAGACAGACCCCTGTAACATTTCTGTAGCAGCGGTATAGGCAGACCCCGGTAACATTTCTGTAGCAGCAGTATAGGCAGACCCCTGTAACAGTTTTGTAGCTGCAGTATAGGCAGACCCCAGTACCATTTCTGTAGTGGAAGTATAGGCAGACCCCAGTAACATTTCTTTAGCAGCAGTATAAGCAGACCCCTGTTACATTTATGTAGCAGAAGCATAGGCAGACCTCAGTTTCATTTTTGTAGCAGCAGTATAGGCGGACCCCAGTACCATTTCTGTAGTAGAAGTATAGGCAGACCCCAGTAACATTTCTGTAGCAGCATTATAGGAAGACCCCTGTAACATTTTTGTAGCAGAAGTAAGGCAGACCCCTGTAACCTTTACGTGGCAGAAGTATAGACCGACCCCAGTAATATTTCTCTAGCAGAAGTATAGGCAGACCCCTGTAAAATTTACGTGGCAGAAGTATAGGCAGACCCCAGTAACATTAATGTGGCAGAAGTATAGGCAGACCACTGTAACATTTCAGTAGCAGAACTATAGGCGGACCGCAGTAACATTTCTGTTGCAGAAGTGTAGGTAGACCCCTGTAACATTTATGTGGCAGAAGCATAGGCAGACCACTGTAACATTTACGTGGCAGAAGTATAGGCAGATCGAAGTAACATTTCTCTTGCAGGAGTATAGGCAGACCCCTGTAACATTTACATGGCAGAAGAATAGGCAGACCAAAGTAACATTTCTGTTGCAGAAGTATAGGCAGACCCCTGTAACATTACTGTGGCAGAAGTATAGGCAGGCAGACCCCAGTAAAATTTCTGTAGCAAGAGTATAGGCCAAGCCCTGAAACATTGGTGTACCATGAGTGTAGGCGAAGACCAGAAAAATTACTTGGATTACAGTTTAGGCGAGGGCCAGAAAAATTAGTGTACCAACAGTACAAATGTACCCCTCAAAAATTGCTCAACCGAGAGGGCAGGTGAAACCCATTAATATTTTAGGAAAGCTACAGCTCGCTGTGGCTTAATTTGTAACAGAGCCTGGAGGCAGCCCTGTTAAAAAAATTGGTTCATGTTAATGTATCAATGCTTTGGTTAGAAACTTAGAAAAATTGTTAAAAAATAGTTATATGAGTCTCTTGGGCCGCAGAAAAATTGGCAGTTCAGCATGATGAAAAGATGTTTCAGGAGGAGGAGCAGGAGGAGGAGGATTAATATCATACACAGATTGACAAAGGCAAATATCCCTTTTTATTCCGGTGATAGAGAAGAATGCTTGTATCCGCGGTTGCAGCTAAAAGAATCTTTAGGTTCCGCTGCTCTCCGCTGGTGGAGAAGAGAAGTCTGGGGAAATCCAGGCTTTGTTAATCTTTATAAGTGTAAGCATGCCGGCACTGGCAGTTGACAGGCGGGTACGCTTATCCGTGATGATTCCCCCAGCTGCACTAAACACCCTCTCTGACAAGATGCTAGCGGCAGGGCAAGCAAGCACCTCCAGGTGCCACGTGTCCAGCTTTGACACCCAGTAGTTGTATGGAGCAGAGGCATCACAGAGGATGGTGGTACGATCGGCTACGTACTCCCGCACCATCTTTTTACAGTGCTCCCTCTGACTCAGCCTTGACTGGGGAGTGGTGACACAGTCTTGCTGGGGAGCCATGAAGCTGACAAAGGCCTTGGAGAGTGTTCCCATGCCTAAACATGCTGCCTGATCTCCGCGCCTCCACTGCTACTTGGCCCTCGGAAGTGCGCTTTCTGCTGCTAGCGCTGTCAGATGGAACGTTTACCATCAGTTTGTCCATCAGGGCCCTGTGGTATTGCATCACTCTCGAACTCCTTTCCTCTTTGGGAATGAGAGTGGAAAGGTTCTCTTTATACCGGGGGTCGAGAAGGGTGTACATCCAGTAATAAGTAGTGGCCAGAATGCGTCTAACGCCTAACATGACGTCAGCCATGTGTGTCAGGGTACCAGTACGCAACACATCGCTGTCCTCACTAGGAAGATCACTTTCTGGATCCTCCACCTCCTCCACAGCCCATACACGCTGAACAGATGAGAGGCAAGCAGCGTGGGTAGCCTCTGCAGTGGGCCCAGCTGTCTCTTCCCTCTCCTCCTCCTGCTCCTCCCCCTCCTCCTCCTCCAAAACGCGCTGAGTTATAGACATGAGGGTGCTCTGACTTTCAAGCAACATACTCTCTTCCCCCGTCTCCTGTTCCGACTGCAAAGCGTCAGCCTTTATGCTTTGCAGCAAACTTCTCAGCAGGCATAGCAGAGGAATGGTGACACCAATGATTGCAGCATCGCTGCTCACCATCTGGGTAGAATCCTTAAAATTTCCAAGGACCTGGCAGATATCTGCCCTCCAGGCCCACTCCTCCGTAAAGAATTGAGGAGGCTGACTCCCGCTATGTTGCCCATGTTGGAGTTGGTATTCCACTATTGCTCTACGCTGCTCATACAGCCTGGCCAACATGTGCAGCGTAGAATTCCAACGTGTGGGCACATCGCACAGCAGTTGGTGCACTGGCAGATTAAACCGATGTTGCAGGGTCCGCAGGGTGGCAGCGTCAGTGGTTGACTTGCAGAAATGTGTGCAGACCTGGCGTACCTTTCCGAGTAGGTCTGACAAGTGTGGGTAGTTTTTCAGAAACCGATGAACCACCAAATTAAAGACGTGGGCCAGGCATGGCACGTATGTGAGGCTGCCGAGCTGCAGAGCTGCCACCAGGTTACGGCCGTTGTCACACACAACCATGCCCGGTTGGAGGCTCAGCGGCAAAAGCCAGAGGTACGTCTGCTCTATCAGACCCTGCAACAGTACGTGGGCCGTGTGCCTCTTCTCTCCTAAGCTGATTAGTTTCAGCATGGCATACACCGTCGCAGATACCAACACCGAGCTGGGACCCGCTATTCTGGGGGTGGGTAGGACGTGAGCGGTCCCATGCTCTCACTCGGTCCCAGCCTCCACTAAATTCACCCAATGTGCCGTCAGGGAGATATAGCGGCCCTGCCCGCCTGTACTTGTTCACGTGTCCGTTGTTAAGTGGATCTTCCCAGTAACCGCGTTGGTGAGGGCGCGTTTAATATTGCGGGAGACGTGGTCGTGCAGAGCTGGGACGGCACACCGGGGAAAATAGTGGTGACTGGGGACCGAGTAGCGCAGGTCTGCCGCCGCCATCATGTTTTTGAAAGCCTCCGTTTCCACAAGCCTGTACGGCAGCATCTCCAGGCTGATTAATTTGGCAATGTGCACGTTTAAAGCTTGAGCGTGCAGGTGCATGGCGACGTATTTGCGTTTTCGCTCCAACGATTGCGATAGCGACAGCTGGACGCTGCGCTGAGAGACATTGCTGGATGGGGTCGAGGACAGCAGAGGTGAGGGTGTGGGTCCAGGCTGGGAGGTGCTCGTGCCTGTGTCCTGAGAGAGGGGTTGGATCTGAGTGGCAGGTTGGGGCACAGGGGGAGAGGCAGTGGTGCAACCCGGAGGCGACGAACGGCCTTCGTCCCACCTTGTGGGGTGCTTGGCCATCATATGTCTGCGCATGCTGGTGGTGGTGAGGCTGGTAGTGGTGGCTCTCCGGCTGATCTTGGCGCAACACAGGTTGCACACGACTGTTCGTCGGTCGACCGCACTCTCACTGAAAAACATCCACACCTTTGAACACCTAGGCCTCTGCATGGTGGCTTGGCGTGAGGGGGTGCTTTGGGAAACAGTTGGGGGATTCTTCGCTCTGGCCCTGCCTCTACCCCTGGCCACCCCACTTCCTCTTTCAACCTGTCCTGCTGCTGTACTTGCCTCCCCCTCTAAAGACCTGTCCTCAGTTGGCTTAGCAAACCAGTTGGGGTCACTCACCTCATCGTCCAGCGGCTCTTCCTCCGAATCCTCTGTGCGCTCCTCCTTCAGACTTACTGCCCTTACTACTACCTCACTGATCGACAACTGTGTCTCATCATCATCGACCTCCTCACCCACTGAAAGCTCTTGAGACAGTTTCAGGAAGTCCCCAGCCTCATCACTCTGACCCCGGGAACTTTCCAAAGGTTGGGCATCGGTCACGGCAAACTCCTCAGGTGACAGAGGAACCATTTTTTCCCAATCAAGGCAGGGACCCGAGAACAGTTCCTGGGAGTCTGCCTGCTCATCAGAATGTGACATTTTCATGGAGTGAGGAGGCTGGGAGAAAGGAGAAGCAGCAGCGAGAGGATTCAGAGTTGCAGCAGTGGACGGCGTAGAAGACTGGGTGGTCGATACATTGCTGGATGCATTTTCTGCCATCCACGACAGGACCTGCTCACACTGCTCGGTTTGTAATAAAGGTCTACCACGTGGACCCATAAATTGTGATAGGAAGCTGGGGACCCCAGAAACTTACCTCTCTCCTAATCCCGCAGCAGCCGACTGTGATTCACCTGGACCAGGAACTCGGCTTGTGCCCAAACCCTCACTTGGACCTCCGCGTCCTCCCCCGCGTCCACGTCCACAACCTCGAGCCCAACCCCAACCCCTCAGCATGGTGGATTACGAATAGAGCAGACACAGAGCGGTGTAAATAATTATGGAATTATTTGCGTACACTTTCACGCTGACAGTGGTATTGTAACGCTAACTCCAGGCAGAAACAAAGAATACGGAAGGCTGCAAACAGGCCTAGTTGTGGAATAGTGATGCACTGCAACTCCCACCAGATACCCTGTAAATTTCAGACGGTCAGAGGTCGCCCAACGATGGAGTTTTTTTTTTTTTTGAAAAAGAATACAGGCTATATAGCGTGTGTATGACTTTCCCTCTATCAGTGGCTGTGGCCGTACGCTGTGCGTTAAGTTCACTGCAGACACAGACCGGTGTAAAAAATTATGGAGTTATTGGCGTACAGTTTGAGGCTGACAGCGGTAATGTAACGCAAACTGCAGGCAGAAAAAAATTATACGAAAGGCTGCAAAAAGGGCTGGCTGTGCAATAGTGATGCACTACAACTCCCACCAGACACCCTGTAAAATGCAGACGGTCAGAGGTAGCCCTAAGAAGGACCATTGGGGTTCTTGCAGACAGGATCCTACACTACCACTGTCCTTGTCTCAGCACCACTTTCCCTATACTGTGTATTACAGACTGCAGACTTAGAACGCTATAGCTGTAATAGCCTACACAGCCAGAGAGGAAAAAAAAGAATTTTTTTGTGTGCAAAACTGCTCCCAGCAGCCACAACAGTAATGCACACGGTCAAATGTGGCCCTAAGAAGGACCGTTGGGGTTCTTGTAGACAGGATCCTACACTAATATTCTCCCTATAGCAGCAGCACTTTCCCTATGCTCTCCCAGTGTGTGTCTGAGGCGAGCCGCTGGCGGGACCGCTTAAGTACTCGGCGGTCACTTGATATCGCCAGCCACTCACTGCAGGGGGCTGGGATAGGGCTGGCACGTCACAGGAGGAAGTGGTAATGCCTTCCATGCATGTCTATTGGCTAAAAAATGGTGCTAAACATGCAGGGAAGGAAATGGAATTGACTCGAGTACCGCGTGGTGCTCATCTCGAGTAACGAGCATCTCGAACACCCTATTGCTCGAACGAGCATCAAGCTCAGACGAGTGTGCTCGCTCATCTCTATTCACCAGCAATAATATTATTAAAGCCTAATATATACAGTGGTACAGTATTACTCCTCCATTTTGTACAGAACCAAAATAGGGCTATATGACACCTCTTTTGCCTCTTCTGCACCTCTGTTGCATTCTGCTTGATTCTAACCAAAAGAAATATTGCTTCATTGAAACTCATTAAATTCTCAGATTCTTCCATTTCTCACCATATTCAAGATCTTTACTTGTAAATCTAAGGCTAATTTCACTCAGATGGGCATGATATCGGCATGAAACTCAGCCGGATATTGAGCTTGGGAGCATGTGATTTCCCCACGGATGTAGCAATCCTCAACAAGTGTTTCCCATTACTTTTTAAATGGGAAACCTCACATTGCAGTTATCTGCACCTCGTACAATGGTTTTTCAGGCCCCGTTGAAAACCATGGGCAAGACGTTTTGAGCGAATGCCCAAACATAGGACATGCTGTGATGTTTTCCTGCAGCGCGATGCGGGAAAAAAATATATACGACCGCATTTAAAAGAATGGGGTTCATATTTGTTCGAGATTAGTGCATCTGCAAACGTGCGACTCTCACATGATGTGAAAGTGGCCTAAGACTTATTATTGACTGCAATATCCAGTCGAGGGCAGCAATCCTCTCTGGGCTTTAAGGGGTTTTTTGAGAATGTCAAGGACGTTCAATTTTTTTTTTTCCTTTTCTTTCACTTGTTCTGCAAGGTCCCAGGATTTGGACATCCGTGTTTAAATGGTGAATGGTGCAAATCACTTTATTTATCTAGAATGACATTTTTGTGCTGAAAAATATTTCCTAATTGCTAGCTACTAGGGATTTCACTTCCCTCCAGCTAGCTGTCCACTCTCTGTTGTCATGTAAAAACCATCTTTAGCAGCAGAGACACCAAGACAAACTACACAATGTGGAGGTTGGTTTTGCTTACTGCTGCCTTATCTTGGCCATAGACGTTTATGGAAAGAGGAGGGTGAGGATTGAGCTGTTGGGGTGGGTGTGTGTGGGGGGAGTACAGGCAGAGAGACTCACACAAATACATGGTTGCTGCTTATAGTTAGTGTTTTGTGTGACCTCAGTGCTAGATTCATATCTACACTGCTGAATACTGCTGTATAATGTCCTTTATGCGTGGTTAGTTATGAGGAATAATACACAGAGCTATACAAGTTGGATCCCCTCCTCTCTTTGTATGCATGTGTGAAGCATCATAGCAGCTAGTCTTCCCTCACCAGCTCTGAGAAAACTGACAATAGAGCCTACAGAGGCAAAAACCTTGAAAAATTGCCATATATAAGGCCAGAAATACTGCTGCTCCTCATGAATACTTGTCAGCTTATTCTGAAAAGTGACCTGAAAGTAAAGGTACACTTCAAACATTAATGGCCTATCATTAATGATTAATCAATATTAGCTAATAAATACTAAAGTCCTTGAAAACTCCTTTAACACACTGAAACACATTTCTATATTATAAAAAGAAAGTAAAGCAATTTGAGTTAATAATGCATTTTGCTAGTAGAGGATTACATAGACATAGTAGCAAATGCTGAGCTTGTTAAAGTATTAGATCTGTATGGGTGTTCCTAATCACAGACAGCATTCAGATTTTGAAAATTGTTAACAGTTAAAGCAAAAAACATATTTAAAATCATACAGGTGCCTTTTCTTTAACTCTTCTTTTACATAGTCTTCATAAATCTGCTTCATAATTTTTAATTTTTCTATTTTGCTAATGTACTGTACAAGGACTTGATTTTTGCTGGCTAATAAGTTAGAATTTTTTATTGCTACATTTTTCATAAACCTTTTTTGGTGTGGGGAACAGAAAAAAAGCAATACAGACATTGTTTTTTGTGTTTTAAATTTATGTCAGTTAAGAGGGAATCTGGCTTTCTCCATATGGGATATCCTGGAGGAATTTCGAGTTTATTACGACAAGTTCTATAACATAGAGAGAGAGCCCGTGAGGGGAGAATTTAGTGGAGAGGAGGAGGAAGCGTACCTGAGAGAGTTTGGCCCAGGTCCCTTGGACTTGGAGGAGTCTGGGCCTTTGGATATTGACTTCGCCCATGATGAGATTCTGGAATGCTTTGGGGAACTTAAATTAGGTAAAAGCTTGGGCCTTGACGAGTTCTCGGCGAGATTTTATAAACTATTCAAAGGAGAACTTTCTCTGCTCTCCAATGCGATCTCGCGGGGAAGTCCCTTCCTGCCTCAGACCCTCCAGGCTCATATTGTAGTTATTCTGAAACCGGGGAAAGATCCTTCCTCCTGCGCAAATTACAGACCGATCTCTCTGATCAACATTGATGTAAAAATGTTTGCTAAAATAATAGCTAATAGAATCAGCAGATACATCTCTGACTTGATACATAAAGAACAGGTGAGGTTTGCCCCTGGAAGGGAGGCCAGGGACAATATCATTAAGGCCATCTCACTGATCCACAGAGAAGGCGTTCAACAGGGTCAGGTGGAGGTTTCTGGAGGGGACCCTTCAGTGGCTGGGTTTGGGTCAGAGAATGAGGGAGGGGATCATGACACTATACAGCTGCGCCTCGGCTAGAATCAGGGTTAACAGTGCCCTCTCGGATGCCATATTGATCCGTAATGGCCCCCGTCAGGGCTGCCCCCTCTCCCGGCTGCTTTACATCCTCTCAATGGAGTCCCTAGCGAATGCCATAAGGAAAAATGCCTCAGTTAGGGGTTTAGTAGAAGGTCCCTCTGAACATAAAATGGGTTTGTTTGCAGATGACCTCCTCCTGTTCCTGTCGAACCCCAGAGTGGGTCTGCCGGTCATGATGAAGGAATTCACGAGATATGGTCGGGTGAGCAATTTCAAGGTCAATCTCCAAAAATCCAAAATCTTGAATGTGACCCTTCCCCAGTCTGAAGTACGGGAGCTGTCAGACTTGTTCCCCTTTAACGCCTTCCCGCACCATGACGTATAGGCACGTCATGGAGCGGCGGGGTATGTATGAAGAGAGGTTGCGGGGCAACCTCTCTTCATACAGTGGGGGAGTGAGCTGTTTATTACAGCTGACACCCGCAGGCAATAGCCGCTATCGGCCGATCACGGCTATTAACCATTTAAATGCCGCTGTCAATTCTGACATCGGCATTTAAATCCCACGAACTATGTTCGGGGGTCCCATACGCCCCCCCCCCCCCCCCCCGCGGTGAGATCGGGGGAGCCGTGCAGGTGTCATGGCAGCCCGGGACCTTCTGAAAGGCCCCAGGGGTGCCTTACTAGACTGCCTATCAAGACATCCCGGTGGGGTTGCTTGATAGACTGCCTGTTAAATGGTAGTATGACGTAATGCTATAGCATATTTATAGGAACAGTGAGGTTTATCTACTGTTAAAAATGTTTAGTTTTCTGGTGCTTAATTGTGAAGCTTACATTGCCTACTGTATTGGGCTTATTGAACTACCTGGTCTATGTAGGGTTGATGATGATATAGAGAGTGAACGAACACTAGATTCCTAGTCAGATAATTGACCAGTGGAAGAGAACTCAGATGACAATAAGGAATCTTGTCCTTATTGTTCTACACTATCCTCTCTTCGCTTTCTTATCTTAATCTCATCTTCTTATTCACTGTAATTATTAAGCGAATCATATTTTTCCGATGTTTTAATCCATACGGCAACTTGTTTTCCATAACCATTTTTCTCTGTCCGTTGATCCTCTTTTTCTGCAAACTCTCACCACCTACCTTTTTACATTTAGGCAGCCTGTTCTGGACATTTTTACCTTTTTCAGATATGAATCTGCATTCTTAATTGCCCATTTTCTATGATCTACATTCACTAGTTCCTCTATGAATGGCTTATGATCCAGTGTCTCTTCTGATCTAGTAAAGGTAGTTCTCATAACAACTGTCAAGGCAAGTGATCCCTGTATTTAGTTCCCACTATGTAGTATTCAAAATTCCCATCTACTGATTTTACGCCTGTAGCCGTTAGTCCTAGGACAGCAAGATGCAGATTCACGCTTTATAAGCATTTGGGCCTATGGTGGTATATATAGCAGAGCAACAGACAGAGGATGAAAACAACGATAAGGAATATGTATCCTTCAGGTATTTAATTTTCTATTCCTGAATCCTTTCATGAATGTGTCTTTTTCTATTGGCATTGAATATCAAAGACCCACTGAAGCATGTTTCACATTATAGCCACTATATATTTCCAGTCACTATTTAATGCATGTGAGTGATGACAGTGCATGATAGGGGACAATGACAAATAGTTTGTTCCATCTATGATAATTCTCTTGGGGTCCAAGGTCTATATACACTTCTTTAAAGACTTAAGGGGATTGTGAATTTGAATGACTGCACCATTTCTCATTTGAACCCTAAATCTGTCCAATCTGTTTTGTTCATACCATCCTATTCCTAATATGGTATACACCAATCTTCCTCATGATGATTATAGCCTATTGATACTTAGTCAACAAAACTGTTTCATATATGACTACTTTCCAAGTCTCTGATAAAAAAGAAGAATTGTCCAATACAGTGGTTCTCAAGCTTTTTCAGCCCAGCGCCCCCTTTAGGTATTGGGAGTGTGGCTTGCGCCCCCCCCCCCCCAAGCCTTACTAGTTTATACCAGTCAAAGTTTACCTTGTTTACAAAGTGAAAAGTATACCGTATTTTTCGCTCTATAAGACGCACTTTTTTCCCCTCCAAAGTTGGGTGAAAAAGTCAGTGCGTCTTATAGAGCGAATGTGCCGAGATCAGACCCGGCCGGAGCTGAAAAGGTTCGCGTATCCTTCTCACTGAACTGCCGGCCGTTTGCATACAAAGCCGGCACAGCAGTAGAGCAGAGCGGCCGCACAACAGCTGATTGCTGGGGGCGGGGGAGGAGCAGGGAGCAGAGCGGCCGCACAACAGCTGATTGCTGGGGGCGGGGGAGGAGCAGGGAGCAGAGCAGCCGCACAACAGCTGATTGCTGGGGGCGGGGGAGGAGCAGGGAGCAGAGCGGCCGCACAACAGCTGATTGCTGAGGGCGGGGGAGGAGCAGGGAGCAGAGCGGCCGCACAACAGCTGATTGCTGGGGGCTGGGGAGGAGCAGGGAGCAGAGCGCCTGTACAACAGCTGATTGCTGGGGGCGGGGGAGAGCAGGGAGCAGAGCAGCCCGTACAACAGCTGATTGCTGGGGGCGAGGGAGGAGCAGGAAGCTACTATACAGACAGGCAACTCCTGCTATATTGCTGACAGTGTGATAAAGATAGCAGGTCCGCTGCACACCAGCACCCATACAACAGCTGATTAGTGAGAGGGAGCTGCTGTTCCCCCCTGCCTCATCAGTCAGCTGTATGTACAGACACTCTCACATCTGCAAGCTACATAGGAGAGGGAGAAAGAGCTGCCTGTATGGTGTAAATATTTGTGCCTAGTTATGCATAACCATAATGATACATGCCATGCAGGGTTCCTGGAAAGTTGGGTGACAACTAATGGAATCATTACATTGTCACTCAGCTCTTCCAGGATCCGGAATTCCAACTGCAGAGTTATGCAAGCATGCATACCACATGCATTGCCATAACTATTCAACGTGGGATTCAGGGCTCCTGGAAAGCTGGATGACAAGTAATGAGATCACAATTACATGTATACTCAGCTTTCCTGGGTCCTGAATGACAGCTTCACCTAGTGGCATATACTTCATTCTGAGGCAGTACTACTGCTGTTTATTTCTCCTGTCATACCTCCCTCACTGCCTGGTCTGGGGAGTTCAAAATATTTTTCTCCTATTTTCCTCCTCTAAAACCCAGGTGCGTCTTATCATCAGGTGCGTCTTATAGAGCGAAAAATACGGTAATTAAAATACTGAATACTTTTTTGGGAAAGTTTGATAGTGCTTAACAGATGAGCGTTAATTGTGAAATCATGTCACTAAAAATTATCAAAGAACTATTCTAGTCAGTGCTGAAGCCCCTCTCCACTAAGTACGTCGATGGAAAAGCTAACACGAGCAATTCAACTTCCTGCCACAGGATAGAATTGTAATTCTTCACTTTCACCCAAAAACATTCATAGCCACATTGTAGGAAAAGGGCTTGGGCTTTGCTATCGTGTTTCAAGTCAATCAACTACTCTTGCAATCTGGGATGAAATTCTCCTGCATCTGCTGAAAATGGATTGAGTACACATGTTGATATTTCAAGGGGACATGAATAATGAAAACTAGTTTGCATGTCTTCTTTGGCTTGTTTGAGGTGTAAGCAAAAAACATCTGCATCTTGAAGTTTGTCTCTGTCTTTGCATGCAATTTCTTGGAAAATTGACAGAGCTTGTGTCGACTCATGTTATTGGTATGAAGGTCCAGTTTGGCAATGAAAGAAGAGATTTATACTTTTTGCCTTAATGGAATTTTGTCATCATTTTGTCTTCTTGTAGCTTTGTGTTGACCTCATTGAATTTGTCAAATATGTCTGTGTGATAGGCAACTTTAAGTTGTCATAGTTCGATTGCATCACAAATAGTGACCACAATATCATAAATTTTAACTTGTCTTGCAAGCGATAGTTTTACAGGGAAGGCAAGGTTTGAACAGCTCAGAGATGCCCTTAATCTTATTGACTATGACAATGTCCTTAAAAATGAGAGCGCAGACAATTAATGAGAAATGTTTTAAGGGCTCAGTCAGACGGGAGTTTTTATGTGCGCATGTTTTCTGCGTTTGCGATCCGCATCTATTTAGAACCAATGCTTTTCAATGGCAGCGGTCACATGTCCGAATGTACATGCGCATAAAATTTGCATCTACAAAAGATATAACATATGGGTGGTAATGAATGTGGTCATGCGTTCTTGTTTTATGTGCGCAGTGTGATCTTTTCTACGTGCAAATAAGCGCCTGTCTGACTGAGCCCTAATACATCTTAAATACGTAGTGTGAGAGGTTCATACTTTACAGAAAAAAAGGGTTAGGAGTTGAAGAAAACCAGTGTGGCTCAATAAGGATGTAAAGGGGGCAATAAGCAGCAAAAAGAAAGCATTTCAACTACTAAAACAAGAAGGCATCAACGAAACGCTATTCTATAAGGGCGAGCACCCACTGGCGTTTGCGTTTTCCGCGGGAAAAAAACGCAGCGTTTTCGCCGCGTTTCCCGCGTTTTTTCCGCCCGTTTTCCGCGGCGTTTTTCGCGGCGTTTTCGCGGCTTTCCCATTAATTTCCATGGAGAAAAATAAGGACACATATGCAACTGACAGCTCCTATGTTAAAAACGCAAACGCAACGCAAAAAAAACGCCAGTGGACAGGAACACATGTTATCTCTATGCCTGTGCAGGAAAAACGCAAAACGCAAAACGCAAAACGCAGGTAAAAAAACGCCAGTGGGTGCTCGCCCTAAGGAGGAAATAAACGACGTAAAAACCTGATAAAAGCAGCAAATCTGGAGGCAGAGAGACTCATTGCCAAGGAGAGTAAAACTAATCTTAAACTATTCTTGAATTATATAAATAGTAAAAAGATTAAATTGAACATGTTGGCCTTTTAATAAATATTGTAGGAAAAATTGTAGAGGCTAATGAGGGGAAAGCAAATTTATTAAATATTTTTTCTCCAGTGCATTTACAGAGCAAATTAAATGTCAGATGAGATGAAGAGTGATAATATAAACTTTCCACTAAATGCCACCAGCCTTAAGGGCCATTTCAAACAAATGAAAATGTGAGATAATCGTTACATCTAAATGCAAAAAAAAAATGGTTACTATTTGTTTACTTTTTGTTATTGCTCCCTTTCAACCAGCATAAAAATGATCGCAGGATTGCTGACTGCTCGCTGCATATAAACGCTCCCCGCTCAGAACTTTATATAGAATGTGAAGCACTGGGCAAGAAGCCAGAGAGAAGTCACTGATAAACACCTATGTTATCCCTGTCTAAAAACTCTGCACGAGTGCTAACAACTAGCGGTGACATGACTGATCGTCCCATCTAAATGAAGCATTACCCAGGAAAAAGTGCAGACCGCCTTAAAAAAGAATAAACTAGACAAATCACCAGGTCCTGATGACATACATCCACAGGTTTTAGGGGAATTAAGTGATGTGATAGACAGAGTGTTGTTTCTTATGTTTAAGGACTCTATAGTGATGGGGTCTGTTCCAATGGATTGGCAAATAGCCAAAATTGTGCCGATATTCAAATAGGGGTTAAAAAGGGAACCTGGAAATTATAGTCCAGTAAGTCTTACTTTTATTGTGGGTAAAATGTTTGAAGGGTTTCTAAGAGATACTTTCCTTGAAGGACCTCAAAAAAATAGCTGTATAATTCCGTATCAGCATGGGCCTATGAATGGTTGCTCCTGTCAAATCTGTCAATCTGATCAGCTAC
This sequence comes from Eleutherodactylus coqui, assembly GCF_035609145.1. Lineage (NCBI taxonomy): Eukaryota > Metazoa > Chordata > Amphibia > Anura > Eleutherodactylidae > Eleutherodactylus > Eleutherodactylus coqui. Next base: position 133,299,346 of record NC_089837.1, on the reverse strand, counting down.
TATGAGGAGGTAAGCTCTTAACTGGACCAGGGACAGTCATTAGAACTTCGGTATCAGAACTTTTTCAAAGCATTTGATGCTGTGCCGCATAAAAGGTTGGTATATAAAATGAGAATGCTTGGTCTGGGTGAGAATGTGTGTAAGTAACTAACTCAGTGATAGAAAGCAGAGGGTGGTTATTAATGGTACATACTCTGCTTGGGTCACTGTTACTAGTGGATACCATGTGGGTCAGTATTGGGCCCTTTTGTTTTTAATATATTTATTAATGACCTGGCAGGAGGATTGCACAGTAAATTAGCAATATTTGCTAATGATACAAAACTATGTAAAGATATTAACACAATAGATGACAGAATGTGGTTGCAAGTGGATCTGGATACATTAGGGGATTGGGTAGAAAAGTGGCAAGTGGCAAGATTTAACACTGATGAATGTAGGGTTCAGCACATGGGCAGGTCTAATACATGTCACCATTACACATTAAATGTAAAACCACTGGGCAGAACTGACATGGAAAAATTAGGGAATTTAGATAGCTGTAAGCTTAACTGGAGCAACTAGTGTCAGGAATCTGCTGCCACGGCAAATGGGATCATGGAGTGCATCAAACGAGTTATAAGGGGCACTTGACGAGAACATTGTTCTTCCTCTTTAAAAGTCACTGGTCAGACCACACATGGAATATTGTGGACAGTTTTGGGTCCCAGTCAAAAAGGACTTATCAGAGCTTTAGCAGGTTCAAAGGTGGGCAAATAAGATACTAAATTGAATGGGTGGAGTAGAATACCCAGAGAGTTATCAAAATTGGGATTATTAGTTTAAAAGAAGAAGGCTGAGGGGCGACCTAAAAACTATGTATAAATATATCAGGGGACAATGTAGAGATCTCTCTCACAATCTATTTATTCCCAGGACTGTGACTGTAACAACGGGGCATCCTCTACAGGTTAGGCGATTTCTACACCTATATAGAAGAGGGTTCTTTACTGTAAGAGCAGTGGGACTATGGAACTCTCTGCCGCCTGAGGATGTGGTGATGGCGAACGTGATAAAAGGGTGTAAGAGGGCCTGGATGATTTCCCTTTCTTGAGCTTTACAATATTACATGTTAATTAAATAAAATGACAGGACATCATAATAAATCATGTTAAGGTAGATATTATCTATTACCTATAACCTACATCCAATAATCACAAACAGTCCCTTCTTAAATATGTACTTACAAAAACAAAATAAGGCTTAGTCACACGGGCGCATCGGCACCCGTACACGGGCGCCGATGCGCCCCCGTGTGACTGAGCCCTTGCTGCAGGAAGAAGACGGCCGTACACATAAATGTAAACATATCCCTCCATAGCTAGATTGAAGTATATTACTATATCAGGGAATAACCAATGTATACAGAAGCATACTGCGTTTCAGGCCCCCACCAGTAACATGAGAGCCTGCAAGACACATGTGTAATCTCAATCTAAACTTCCAAAATTCAATACATAATGGAACCTCGCTCTAGTGGGATATGGTGGCATGGTGTATAACTAAGATAACTCTCTGATATTACACTTAATTATGCAGTGAATTTTGTAAGTTTAGAGGTTACATATGTGTCTGGCAAAAAATTTAAACCTTAGTAATCCTATATTTCATTCATTTTTGGTTTTGAAAGTAAATATTACATAGTATAATACTTGAGAAGGGTTGTTGATCCAGGGATTATTTTGATTGTCAAATTGGAGTCTGGAAGGAATTCTTTCCCTTAAATAGGGAAAATTGGCTTCTACCTCGTTGGGGATATTTTTGTCTTCCTCTGGATCAACATTGGGGGCGAAATAGGCTGAACTGGATGGACATATGTCTTTTTTGGCCTAAAATGCTGTGTTACACTATTATTTGAACACAGTACAGTAGTGTTTAATGAACTGTTACCATATGTTAGTCTTTTCATCTTTGTAATTGAAGTGTTTGTAGAATAATGTTTGGTACTATACATTTGAGCACTACATGGTAGTGTCATGTGCGTTTGAACCAAGGAAGAACTCCTCTTACTAAAATATTTTTCCTCTGTAATTAGGGCTTGTAAAAAGGTATCAAGAACTCTGCAGTGTGTGCTCAACAATCACTACTTCTATTATTTTCACACTCAATTATGTATAGCGTTTGCAGACTTTGTAACTAACAGATGTTTTGTGGATTTGCTCTGTCTGTTACAAATCAGTATTGGTTTCTGGATTATTTCCATTTAATATATGGGAAATATCTACTACCGTAGCACATCCTTCACACCTGTTCAAATATTACTCTCTCCAGCAGTGCTAACTTGGTTAAGACTGTCTCTTTTTCTTTTGGCATATGGCTCATCTAATCCAAATCATTACTTGCATGCTTGCAAGATTAAATTTAGATTTATTAAACTGAGTGTTTCAGTTATTAAGAACAAATTCAGAATTTGTTTTTAGTGTATAGAATTATAGATGGGAAAGTAACAATTATGTTTTTTGGCTCCCTAGTGAACGATTTTGCACCTTAAGGACTAAGAGATTTTATTTGTTGTTTTCATTGTGGCATTGCAAGAGCCTAATGGCTTTTGAAAATAGAACGAGAATCCCACATTTCTCGTTTGTCCAAGAAAACAAGATGGTGCACTTGGGCAGCGTGTTTAGGGTGGCTTCACAGGAGCGTGTGCGTACATAGGTGCGCACCCCTGTAAATGCAAAAACACGCATGTATAAATGTCCGTACATTGCCTTCAATGGAGCCTCATTGCTGCCGGCGGCTCCATTGAAGGCAATGGTCTGCAGGCACCCCTGAAGTGATTTTAGTATAAAAAAAAAATACTTACCTGCAGCAGATGTTTCCTTCATCCCCACGAGGAAAAATAATTCCCTGCTGCACCTGCCACATCTGTGACAGATGCAGCAAAGGAATTCTTCATCCCTGTGGGTAGGGATCCAGATGTCGGCATCCTCTAATTGTTTATCAGGGAAGGGCTTTAAATATCCCTCAGCACACACCTTCTCCACGCCACCTCTGAGGTCACACAGAGAAGGGAGGCTTGGGTTTGTACAAACTATGGAAGATTATAATTCCCTACTTTCAGTCATATCTTCACATGCAGTTAATTGATCAGGAATATAGGTCCAGCATATTTTTAGTCATGATTTTACTTACACGTGGAGTCTACACATGAGTATCCTTGGGTATATCCTGTCCCAGATATGCAGTTCTGGGTGTTCTCAGCATCCCTCAAAGATGGGAGTCCCTGCATCTTATTTGTGATGGTGTGACATGTCGTAAAATATCCTTGTCAGCAGGCTGCAACATACACATCATAATTTCAAAACTACATTTTTTCCTTTGTCCAGAGTGAAGTCTCTTTGTTTGAATGTTGGCTCCAAAAACATATCAGGTCTGGCTATGACCAGTTGGACCAGTGTGTGTGTGTGGGGGGGGGGGGGGGGATCTACTGGGGTGTGAAGCCTGTTCCTGTCCTTATCTCCTAACATAAACATTTTCTAGCTCTGGTTTAACAAAGACCATAAGACATCACAGACCCCCTGGGGGGAATGTGACAGCCTTTGCTGAAGTCGACTTCGAAGCTCCCTTCCAGTATGCAGCTTTCCCGGATACTGAAAAGTTTAACCCTTCTACCTACAAGCCACACAGCAGCACCGCCAAACCACGTGCAACTAATGTCCTACTATACAGGTAATATTTGCAATATTAATAAAACAGATTACAAAGAGTGGTCGCAGATTGATCAGGAACACTTGGGAAGGGAACATATTGATTTGATTTATATTTCTCTTTTGTTCATTCACTTTGCATTTTGTTAATTGATAAAAGTAAATTATAAACACTTCTAATTTTGGAAGCATTCTTACTTTGCAGCATTTTTCCATCAACAGGACTGTTTGGTTGTGCACAATCTGTATGATACATCATCATCTCTAGTCTTGGATGCATATGCACTTAAGGCCTCATGTCCACGGGGAAAATAAGAATTAAAATCCGCAGCGGATTTTAACTCTTCTCCCGCGCGCGGATCCGCACCCCATAGGGATGCATTGACCACCCGCGGGTAGATAAATACCCGCGGATCGTCAATAAAAGTGATTTTAAAAAAAATGGAGCATGAAAAAATCTGGACCATGCTCCATTTTCATGCGGGTCTCATATTTTACTCACACGCTCTGGTTCTTCTCTTCGGCGCGGCGCCATCTTCTCTCAGTCGCGGCCGGATCATTTTGCTTCGGCCCGGCGCATGCGCGGGGCACGTCACCGACGTCATCATGCACATCCGCCGAGCCGAAGAAAGAAGATCCGGCCGCGACGAGAGAAGATGACGCCTCAGCGAAGAGAAGAAACGGAGCGGATGGGAGGTGAGTTTATTCTCATTTATTCCTATTTTCAGCGCTCATGTCCGCGGGGCAGGAGGGACCCGCTACGGATTCTACATGTAGAATCCGTAGCGGGCCTGATTTTCCCCGTGGACATGAGGCCTAACTGTTTGGTAAGTGTAGCACCAATATAAAACCAGTTATAGTATATGTTCTTGATTTACTTACTTAACCTGGCTAGATCGGTTAGTGACACTTCATGTATCTATTAATGTCAATACAAGATGTAGAATGAAATGACAAGGGAAGGATATATGAAGGAAGCAATTAACTTGAATAAAATTGGCTGCAGGTTACTATTTGAATGAACTTTATTTATTTATGACATCTGCAACTGTTAATTCCCCAGCACTATATTAATCAGCATATGGTTTAACTAACACACCAAAGAACTGCTGAACTCTGCAATATAATATTTATCCCTATCACATAGAAAGAACTGTAACAGGGAGAATACATGCAATAAAAACTTGAGTCTTATTTCCTGGACATCAGGCACAGCAGAAAATGCATAAGGGGATTTAGCCCCTCACCACAGGATCCCCCGTTTTGTAATAAAGTACCTTTATATGCCCTTATAGGCTAGACTAAGAGAAGATTCTTGTTTCAGATGGTGTTTTTATTTTGGGCATTTCCCACCCTTAGGCCTCATGTCCACGGGGAAAATCAGGCCCGCTACGGATTCTCCATGTAGAATCCGTAGCGGGTCCCTCCTGCCCCGCAGACATGACGCATAAAAATAAGAATAAACTTACCTCTCGCCCGCTCCGGATCTTCCCTTCGCCGCGGCTTCATCTTCTCTGCGTCGGTGACGTGCCCCGCGCATGCGCCGGCCCGAAGAAAAAAGATACGGCCGCGACGGAGAGAAGATGAAGCCGCGGCAAAGGGAAGATCCGGAGCAGGTAAGTAAATTCCGATTTTGGTCTCACGTGGATCCGGACGGCTTCCATAGGCTTCAATAGAAGCCTGCGGGAGCCGTCCCCGCGGGAGACCTGCACGAAAATGGAGCATGGTCCAGATTTTTTCATGCTCCATTTTTTTAAAATCACTTTTATTGACCATCCGCAGGTATTTATCTACCCGCGGGTGGTCAATGCATCCCTATGGGATGCGGATCCGCGGGCAGGAGAAGAGTTAAAATCCGCTGCGGATTTTAATTCTTCTTTTGCCCGTGGACATGAGGCCTTAAGGATCATCTTTCATCCCCACATGTATGTACTGCTGTGCAGGACTTCCAGAAAAGGCAGAACTTCCTATGTTGTTCTTTCAATTCGGCCAAACAGCAGCACATAATCTTCTCTCCCCCCAATAAAGTTTTTATCTTACAGTATATCTCTTTGCAGTCTTTAAAATCACACAATTACACAAGATCCTTTTTTATAGGGTTTGTTCAAAGTTTGAATTAAGTGTTAACACCTGTCTAAAGCACATGAAAGGAGGATAAATCCCTATATGTATGTGCTGCTGTTTGGACTACTGGAAATGAGAATAGTGTAGGAAATTCAATCTCTCACTGCACCACCTGTAAAAAAAGAAAACATAAAACACAGTATAGCAAAATGAACCACAATCCCATTTCTCTTATGAAGGGCACCAACACCCTTATATTGCTATCGAAGCCGCACATTTCTTTCAATAATTGCTTTGTAAATACTCTACCGGATCATGAAGGAAGCAGTCAGGGGGTATGGCACTACTACGCTATTTTGACTGCAGACTGTAAAACACTATATTTATTGGTTAAATATCGGTTACTAATATAGAAAACAAATCAATACACATTAGAGGTACCATATATATTCGAGTATAAGCTGAGTTTAAAAAAAAAAAAAAAAGCTGAAAAAGCCGCCCTCGGCTTATATTCGAGCTCCGGCTGTGATTGGCTGGCGCTCCATCCAATCACAGCACTTAGTTACACAGAGCTGATGGTGTGTGTGGGGGGGTGGGGGGGATTCAAGACCAAGCCAAGGAGATGACAGCGGGCAGAAGTCTGAAGAAGCTTGCCGCACCTCCGGGGAGAGCATTGCGTCGGGGACAGCATCAAGCCAGGGACACAGACGCCAGCTGAAAGGTGACTATTGTGGGGTTTTTTTAGCCTAGTATATACTCAAGTATAGCTAGGCTTATACTTGAGTCAATAAGTTTTACCAGTTTTTTTTTGTGGTAAAACTAATTGACTCGGCTTATGCTTGGGTCGGCTAATACTTGAGTATATGGGATACTTATAAATCAGATCTTTTATAAAATGTACAACCCTAGAAATGCATAGTTGCTTGATTATTTAAGGCCTATGAGATAGCTGTAATACAGCTCTGTTTTGTTCAAAGTCATTACAGTATACCCATTCTAGTGTATGGGGTTTTGACTACATCTTTGTATATCTCTGCTAATCAGAGGGGGCAAAAGCTCTATGCATATGGCACCCGACAAAAGCAGTTTAGTAGCACACAGAATCTTTCCCTGGAATCATGCAATATCCTAGTATTGCAACTATAATATGGAAACTAGAATTTTTTTTATGTAAAAATGTATGTATGGTATATTATAATTATCATATTAGTATTTTTATTCTATTTTGTATAGTACAAAGTTATATACTAGGTTGGAGACATGAGAAGAAGCCATGGTAGGTGCAGAATATGAATCTGTACATGGCCTTTCCTGTGATCCTTTGATAGATTCAGACTTATTTAAATAGTCCTCAAGTGAAGCATGACTGCAAATTGTAAATACAAATTTTTGAGAGCATGATTATGAAGACATTTCAAACCACTATGTTTGATCTCAGTGTCTGCTGAGTGGGAGATTTTTAAATAGCTTTGCAGAGTTCGGATTTTAAAGCTGGTAGATTTTGAGAAAACACTTTATTTCTAAATGAAAGTACATTCCTTTCTGTCTACTAAAATACTTACTTACATGCATGCCCATGTTTCTAAACAAGGATTCGAAATTTCACAATTCTCAGTCCCACTCCATGCCCTCTACTAGCAGTTTTTTTTCAACCTGCAAACTCTCCTTCAAATAAGCCGTGCTGCTTGTTTCGTGAAATATAATTATTTCTACCCCAACTACTGCCTTTGCTGAAGCAAATACATTTTCATTGATATTCTGTTCTGCTGCACTATTGAAGCACAAACAGATGTGAAAAAGAGGAACGAGATAAAACAAAGCAGCCGGCAGAAATAGTTTATTTTTTTATTAGTCTTGATGAATTTCATTCTTTAATTGATCTCACTTCCACATTGCACTGAGCAGACCAGCTGCTGTGTTCTATGTACCTCAGATGGATCATCATCATTACGTGCTCTCGCTTTAATAAACTGCCTTTATTTGACTCACATATTCTACTGTCAGGAATAGTGTTTAACAACAAACAACATCTTTGGGTAAGAGCCTCAAGAAATAATTACTAAAAATAAATAGCTAACTGCATGGCTTATGTATCACCAATTTTCTGTTATAAAATCTGTTACACTACAGTTATGGATATAAATGTTCATTTCATAATGTTGTTAAAGGACTATAATCAATATAATGTCCTGGCAACTTAACTATAGAATGAAAAATATTAGCAAACTGTTCTTTGAAGAATGTAATAAAATTGTCTAAGAATTCGAATGTAAAAGGGGTTTCCAACTAAATATAATTGTGGCATATCTTGGACCCCCACCTATAGTGAGAAAGTATTCTTCTCAACTATTAAATGAGGTAGCCACTACATACAGACAAAAATTACATCCGCAGTTCCCCTTATCACAGTCTATAAGAGTTCCGAAAACTGCCAAGCAAGTTGACTCGGTTGTTTCTGTACATACCTCTCCATTTAAATTGTCACAAACTTTTCAAATAATTTGTGCTTTTCAAATAATGATGTTTTGTCCTGAAAAATCACTCTAAAAGCGCTAGCCACTAAGCATATCCCTTCCTTCTAATTTGCTGTACACTGCCAGTTGTCAAGTGATTCCCATTTCTAGTAAGGCTAATGTTACACAGATTGAACGAAGCAAGAGTTCACTACTTTGCTCATGCATTCTGTTTATACAAACAGAAAAAGCATTCTCAATCTCATTTGCATATTGTTCAGTTGTTCACATTCACTATAGCAATGAATGTGAAGGACTAAACAAATGATTATTTTTATGTCTGCATAAAATGAACAAGAAGTGAATTAATTTTCGTTCATCGGTCAATTGTCAGTCATGTTTACACTGAACAATTATTGTTGAAATTCACAGAACCCAACAATTTTTTGAACGATAATAATTTTGCATAAAAGGGCCTTAAAAGAGATAAAATTCATAATAGGAAGTGAAGGACATAATAACTCATGCTGATGTGTATAAAAAGTAGAGGGGGAAGGAGAAGGAAGACATAAACAGAGACTCCAGAGTTTTGCTGTTGGAGCTAAAAGTGAGTTATTTACTATTATTAAGGGCTCACACCCACTGGCGATCCGAATTCCCTGCGATGTGAGAGTAAGTGAAAACGCATGATAATGAAACTAATGATTTTCAATGGTTTCATTTTCATTTGCAATGTTTTCAATGTATTCTCGCATCGCAGAGAAGAATGGGTGATTTTGCCTATTGTTTTCAATGGGGCCGGCGGCAGCACCACTAGCCCCATTGAAAACAATAGGCAGAACATTGCGCTCCCCTGACACAGTTGTGGCAGGGGATTCCTTCAGTCCGTGATGCTTTCTCATTTCTTTCAATGGGGCCGTCACTGCTGCGGCCCCATTAAAAGCAGTGGGTTTGCAGCAATGATTTTCGGGGAAGGGCTTGAAATATAAGCCCTTCTCTGAAATTCATAGCAAGCTGTAAAAAAGTAAAAAAAAAAGATTAACTCACCTAGAAGAGCCATCCAGCTCTTCTCTCCAGCCCCGGCAGTCTTCTTCTCTGTTCTGGAGGCCGGGCATTGAAAAATTCCTGCCTCCAGAAAGCGCTGCGTCTGATTGGCTGAGCGCTGTGGCCAATCAGAGGCAGTGCCCAGCTGTCATTGAATGACAGCTGAGTACTGCCTCTGATTGGCTGAGTGCAGGGACCAATCACAGACATTTAATGAGCACCCCCAAAAAATGCTTGTCTGACCAAAGCCTAAATATACCACAAGTAACAATACATAACTCTTCACTAAAATTATGTAGCAGCTTATATTTATGGTTCCATTTATTTGAAGTTACTGTGGGCCAAATGTATGTCATAAGAATGTTGTATATTTGAGTAGTTAACCCAATAATGAATGGCCCATTTTAGGCTCTGTCAGCTAACAAATTCTACATTTACGTATTTTCACTGTTGTATTTTATGATCCTTAACTTTTTTACTTTCATGTCAGCATGGTTATGTATGGATTTGCTTTCTATGGGACAAGTTGTGTGTTTTAATAGCATCCTCTTTGAGTAAACATAACTATTTTAAGTATTATATAACTTTCATTTATTTATTTTTATGCTTTTTTTTAGGGGAATGAGAAACGCCACCATAGTTTGGGGGATTTTGTTTTTACGGTGCTGACTTTCTGGTATAAATAACATGATAACATTATACTCTGAATCAGCATAACCACATAGACACCAAATGTATACAAGTTTTTTATGTTATGAATGCTAAAAACACTAAAAATGTGACTTTGTATAATTGCAGTCTAAGAGCTCTACCATTTTAAAGATGGCCAATCCTACAACTGCATATGGAAAATAGAATTTAAATAATCTACAATCAGAAAATAAAAACATATGTAGAAAGATAGTGTACAAGCAGCACTCACAATCATCCACTAGGGCACGACTACCATAAGTATGCAGAGCCACGGAAAAATAGGAGCCGGGACTTGAAGCTCCAAAACAGAAGCAAATGAAAAGAAAGCCAGCGGCAGCATATAGATGCAGTAAAAAATTTCAAACCTTTATTATTCCATTTAAAAATGGTTGCCATACAGATAGTTGCTACGTTTCGACCTTTGTCAGGTCTTTTTCAAACCTAATGAACCATCAGCAAGCATAGCATATATGCAGTATTTTACAAGCACATTACACCAATCACAAGGATTGCAGACAGCTGAACTCACAGACAAAGAATAAATAGCAATCGATAGATAAGACATAGAATCCATGTCTCACTTATGCCCTCCCTCTGCCAAGGGTCCCATTCACAGCGTTACGGAATATCCTCTGCACAGACGTGGGAATCAACGAGTCCCACGAGAATATGGTGCGGCACTGTCATCCAGCGCTCAAATATCCATACAGTGGACCACATCTCAATATTAGTCATGCAAACCTCATAGGGACGAGATAAAAAAAAAGCTACAGTTAGGTTGTAAAATGCAATTAAAGAGAATAAAACCCCAAATGAGCAACCATTTTAGTCAAAAAATATAAGTTCAGACCATAAAAAAGTATATGCACTCTATATATTAGCAGGGTAAAAAGCCACTGATTTCAATAGAAGAATGTAAAACACTGCAAGCAGTATATACACTAAACTGTATATCATATATATATATATATATATATATATATATATATATATATGTGTGTGTGTGTGTGTGTGTACATACACATATGCACATACATACATATACAATATGTAGGGTGTGCAATGATATTCTAAGTTAAGGTCACCAGGGGCCATGGTACCCAACTCATGAATCCATCTTAACTAGAGATGAGCGAGCATACTCATCCGAGCTCGATGCTTGTTCGAGTATTAGGGTGCTCGAGATGCTCGTTACTCGAGGCGAGCACCACGCGGTACTCGTCTCGATTAAACGAGCACTGACCATTGAATTCAATGGAGCCAGCAATACAGCCGGCCCCATTGAAAGCAATGGGCTGCCGGCGATCGTGGGATGAATTGTCGGGAAGGGCTTAAATATATAAGCCCTTCCCTGCAATTCATTCAGAAATGTGTAAAAATTAAAAAAAAATATATACTCACCTTGTCCCGGCAGAACGATGTTAGCCCATTGAATTCAATGGAGCCGGCAATACAGCCAGCTCCATTGAAAGCAATGGGCTGCCGGCGAGCGCGGGATGAATTGTCGGGAAGGGCTTAAATATATAAGCCCTTCCCTGCAATTCATCCAGAAATGTGTAAAAATAAAAAATATATATATACTCACCTTGTCCTGGCAGAGGGAGTTCAGCGCGGCTGGCCTGCAGTGGGTGTGAAGGGGGTGTGAGTCAGACATGCCCCTGATTGGCTCAGCACTGAGCCAATCAGAGGCAAATCTCACTCACACCCATTCATGAATTCATGAATGGGTGAGTGAGTGTTGCCTCTGATTGGCTCAGCGCAGCTCCCAGCTGAATGACAGCAGTTCAGCACCACAGTGTAGGGGACAGCAGGAGAACACGCGTCTGTGCCCCGGCAGCTGAAGGGAGGTGAGTATTTTTTTTGTTTTTTAAATCACTTTTAATTCATTTCCAGGGAATGACTTATATGTAAAGTCCTTCCCTGAAAAAGAATTCAGGTGTGCCAGCGGACCATTGTCTTCAATGGAGTCGCCGGCAGCAGCAGCAGCTCCATTGAAGAGAATGCCTGCATTTTTATTCTTTTTTACACTAAAATCTTTCTTTTTCAGGTAAGGGCTTATATTTTTAAGCCCTTCCCGAAAATTCATCCTGCGCTCGCCGGCAGCCCATTGCTTTCAATGGAGCCGGCTGTATTGCCAGCTTCATTGAATTCAATGGGCTAACATCGTTCTTCTCTGCCACAGCTGTTACAGCTGTGGCAGAGGAGAACGATCGTTATGCTGACAGTGGGGGGGGGGGGTCTCACTCTTGCCACTATTGTGGCTTAATAGTGAGACCTCGGAGCCCGAAATGCAGCCCTGCATGTTGCTCCTCGCCTGCCCTATCCATTTCTATGTTTTTTACATGACTTTGGTGATTTGCTAAGATTTTCACAAATGAAAACCTTAGCGGAGCACCAGTCATATACAAAAATGCTCGAGTCGCCCATTGACTTCAATGGGGTTCGTTACTCGAAACGAACTCTCGAGCATCACTGAAAGTTTGACTCGAGTAACGAGCACCCGAGCATTTTGGTGCTCGCTCATCTCTAATCTTAACTCCTTGCGTTTCAGAAGTCTCACACAGTTCTATGCATGCAATCAGCATGACTACAAAGACACCAAATGTATATAAGTTATTTTATGTTATGAATGCTAAATATACAAAAAAAATGATTTTGTATGATTGCAATCTAAGAGCTCTACCATTTTAAAGATGGCCAATCCTACAACTATGTACAGAAAATAGAATTTAAATAATCTACAATCAGAAAATAAAAAAAAGATATATTAGAATAAAGACATAACAATAGCTGGCTTAAAATGGTAAAAAAGCAAGGGAAGTGCATTCCCTTAAGCATGTTTTGAAAATATGTTGGTAATTACATTGTTTTACTCTAGTTTTAGCTCAGCCTGTAAGGCTCTGTATCTAATGCTGCTTTTTATTAGGCTGTCCTCAGACACAGTAGCATATTATAGGTGTCTGATATACATTACTGTTTTGGCAATTTTTGAAGCTTTTAAAGTTTTTCTAAAGTAAAAGCCCATTTCTAAAAGTTCTGTTTGTGATCTATTACTCAATATATTAATAGTCATGCTTGAACTGCATTGGTACAATTATATAACTTTGACTGTGTTTTTATGAAACAAACATAAACTGATATTCATAACATAACTTATTTTCTGATTTTATTCTCCTCTGGTAGATCAAATGGAAATTGTAGAAGTGAATTGCATTGTCTTTGTGTAAAGAGGCCATACCTAAAGAGAGCACATATTTTATTTTTATAGTTCATAGGTACAGAATTTGCAGCTAAAGGCATATCTGTATTTTGCCAGCATATCATTTCCGAATGCTTCCTAAGAAATACACACAATAATATGTACAGGAAATTTGCTTATTGAAAAATTGCACTATATTGTAATGTCAAGAGTATTCTCTTTAAGGGCTCAGTCAGACGAGTGCTCCATGCATTAGCAAAATTCGCGTGGCCATAGCTCCATGCCCATTGCTTTCAATAGGGCCAGCGCTGCTGCCGCCGGACCCATTGACAGCAATGGGATGTAGGCAACCCCCACAGTAATTTTTCGGAGAAGGGCTTTAAATATAAGCCCTTCCCTGAAAATATTGTAGTTGGCTCTTCAGCTCCTTGTACATTTGGGCTGCAGATAGCATATTACCCTGAACGTACCAAGGGAAATAAATCCCAGGAGTAGTGAATTGGACCCAAAATATTATCACTAGTACAGGAAAATAGGAATATGAGAATGTTAAAGGGGGTTTTTCATGATGGAACATCACTCTGTACAAGGTGGATGGGCAGCCAGGATGACAAAAAAAGCTGAGAATGACTGTGCTAGGCTGTTTCCGTAACTCCCATGGAAGTCATTGAGAGTTATGCAAACAGCATAGCAAAGCCGCTCAGCTATTTCCATAAACCTAACTACCTGCAGACACCTAGTACAGCTAAGCCAGGGTTGGTAGGTGCTAAAGTTAGAGATACGTGTGGGTCTCAGAGGTGGTATCCATACCTAACTGACTTTATAATGTATCCTGTGGATATGCCATAAAAGTGTGAGATGGGAGTATCCCTTTAGGGCTTAGTCAGACGGGTGTTTTTTGTTGCACACTTGCGTGAAAAAATGCAAACCACATGCGTCAACAAATTTGCGTGACCGAAGCGGGAGGCACAGTTTAAAAATTACACTTGGGTGCATTCAAAATTCACACATAAAGTGTGGTGCCATCTCTATCCCCTGCTTTGGCTGTGACAGCTGCAGCAGGGGATTCCTTGGATGTGAAACCTTGTGGCCAATGGGGAAGGCGGCAGCTGTAGTGGCCCCATTGACAACATACAGAGAAGATCATGATCCTCTGCCATGGCTGTGACAGCTGTGGCAGAAGATTTCTTCATCTCCACGGGGAGTCCCCTCCTCACTGAACACTGTGTCAGCACTGTCACAGTATTCAGTGACAATGGGACTCCCATGGCTTTCAATTAGACCGACGCTTCTGCAGCCCCATTGAAAGCAATGGGTTGATGGTAACCCCTGAAGTGATTTTTCAGAGAAGGGCTTTAAATATAAGCCCTTCCCTGAAAATCATCCCTAACTGTAAAAATAAAAAAAAGGAAACTCATCTAGAAGCACTGACCGGCTCTTCGCTACGTCCCTGGCAGTGTTCTTCTCTCTTCTGGTGGCTGGGGATTGAAAATCCTCACCTCCAGAAAGCACTGCCTCTGATTGGCTGAGCGTTATGACCAATCAGAGGCAGTGCTCAGGCATTGAATCACAGCTGAGTGCTGCCTGCGATTGGTCCCTGTGCTCAGCCAATCAGAGGCAGCACTCAGCCATTCATTGAATTCAATGAATGGCTGAGTGCTGCCTCTGATTGGCTGAGCGCAGGGACCAATCCCACACAGTGCTCAGCTGTCATTCAACAAATGGCTGAGTACTGCCTGGGATTGGCTGAGCGCTCAGCCAATCATCACAAAGCCCTTTCAGCAGGCGGGGATTTACTGCTGAAAGAACTTCAGAGCAGTTCAGGAAGACCAAGCGGCTAGATGTGCCTGAGCCCCGACAGTGGCAGACAGGTGAGTATATATTTTTTTACACATCCCAGGGATGAATTTTTAGGGAAGGGCTTATATTTAAAGCCCTTACCTCAAAAATCAATGCAGGTGTTGCCGGCAGCCCATTGCTTTCAATGGGGCTGCAGAAGCACCTGCCCAATTGAAAGCAATGGGAGAACATTGTGCTCCTGTGCAACAGCTGTGACAGCTGTGGCAGGGGAATTCTTAATCCCCACAGGGATTCCCATTGTCACTGTACACTGTGACAGTGCTGTCACAGTGTTCAGTGATGAAGGGACTCCCTATGGAGATGAAGAAATCCTCTGCCACAGCCGAGGCAGAGGATCAGGATCGTCACTGTATGTTGTCAATTAAACCACCGCTGCTGACGCTGGGCCCATTGACCAGAAGGTGAAACTCCTGGATGTGACAGCATACAGGGGTTTCACATCCTAAAAATTCTGATGCCACACTTAGTTGCGTTTTGCAATACATTGTCCTATTTTTTACCGGTGCAAAATTTTTGCGCAGCTAAAAATCGGACATGTTACTGCTGCCCTTCAAAAGCATTGGTTCTAATAGATGTAAATCGCAAACACAAAAAAACATGCGCAACAAAAAACGCCATCTGACTGAGCCCTAAAGGAACAGGAAATAGTAAGCTTTATATTTTTTGTGAGCATTATATGTTTGCTAATTTCTTCATAAAACTATCATGATTTACATTAAAAACCATTATCTTTTTTCCTAGTGGCTTATTTTGTTTATTTTGCTGTTATTTTTCTCCTTTCTGTTTTCTCAAGATGTCTCAGTCTTTGAGGATAGTTTCAAAGATAGTTGGGCACAGTTAGTACTGGCATATTGCCAGAATTCTGGTGTAAGTTGCGACTTTTTTGGCACAAATCAATTTAGACAAATGTACTACTGCTTTGCAATAAAAATAACAGATGTTGAGCCTGACTAGACACTTTTTAAAAGTGGATTTGAGTGGTGTAGTATTTTCAGAGATATTTATCTACTGAGACTCTTTAAACAGCCTCAAAAATTTTTTTCTAGACATATTTTAAAATGCAACACATTTATAAATTTTATGCAACATTTTGATACATTTTATAAAAAACGGCAACTTTTCCTTTAGCAAAATTAGAGTCACTTGATAAATTATTTTAAGGTTTTTTTTTTAAGTGGCAATGCAGTTTTGTGTTCTGTAGAATATACACAGACCCTGCACATTGCATGCGCTATTCTTGTCTGTGAAAACATGTGAATAGTTTATAGTAGAGATGAGCGAGCACCAAAATGCTCGGGTGCTCGTTACTCGAGACGAACTTTCCGCGATGCTCGAGGGTTCGTTTCGAGTAACGAACCCCATTGAAGTCAATGGGCGACCCGAGCATTTTTGTATATCGCCGATGCTCGCTAAGGTTTTCATTTGTGAAAATCGGGGCAATTCAAGAAAGTGATGGGAACGACACACCAACGGATAGGGCAGGCGAGGGGCTACATGTTGGGCTGCATCTCAAGTTCCCAGGTCCCACTATTAAGCCACAATAGCAGCAAGAGTGCCCCCCCCAACAACTTTTACATCTGAAAAGCCCTCATTAGCAATGCATACCTTAGCTAAGCACCACACTACCTCCAACAAAGCACAATCACTGCCTG
Organism: Eleutherodactylus coqui; assembly: GCF_035609145.1. Taxonomy (NCBI): domain Eukaryota; kingdom Metazoa; phylum Chordata; class Amphibia; order Anura; family Eleutherodactylidae; genus Eleutherodactylus; species Eleutherodactylus coqui. Next base: position 133,282,695 of record NC_089837.1, on the reverse strand, counting down.
CATGACACTCCGCTGCCACTTCTCCTGGGTTACATGCTGCCCAACCCCCCCCCCGCACGACGCAGTGTCCACAGCGCACACCAAACTGTCCCTGCCCAGCCTTCAGCTGCCCTCATGCCACGCCACCCTCATGTCTATTTATAAGTGCGTCTGCCACAGGAAAAGCAGGCACACACTGCAGAGGGTTGGCACGGCTAGGCAGCGACCCTCTTTAAAAGTGGCGGGGCGATAGCCCACAATGCTGTACAGAAGCAATGAGAAATCCAATCCTGTGCCACCTCCATCTGGAGCTGCACACGTGGGCATAGCAATGGGGAACCTATGTGCCACACACTATTCATTCTGTCAAGGTGTCTGCATGCCCCAGTCAGACCACGGTTTTTTATATATAGTCACAGGCAGGTACAACTCCGCAATGGGAATTCCGTGTGCACTCACAGCATGGGTAGCTCCCTGGAACCCACCGGCGGTACATACAAATATCCCATTGCATTGCCCATCACAGCTAAGGTAGTATTGTCATGTTTAATGCAGGTGGGCTTCAGCCCACACTGCATGCCCCAGTCAGACTGGGGTTCTTTAGATGTGGAAACAGATGCATTTACAACCATGCTGTGGACCCACAGCATGGGTGGGTGCCAGGAAGCCACCGGCGGTACATAAAAATATCCCATTGCATTGCCCAACACAGCTGAGGTAGTAATGTCGTGCTTAATGCAGGTGGGCTTCGGCCCACACTGCATGCCCCAGTCAGACTGGGGTTCTTTAGAAGTGGAAACAGATGCATTTACAACTCCCTGTGGACCCACAGCATGGGTGGGTGCCAGGAAGCCACCGGCGGTACATAAAAATATCCCATTGCATTGCCCAACACAGCTGAGGTAGTAATGTCGTGCTTAATGCAGGTGGGCTTCGGCCCACACTGCATGCCCCAGTCAGACTGGGGTTCTTTAGAAGTGGACACATGCAGTTACAACTCCGTGTGGACCGACAGCATGGGTGGCTCCCTGGAACCCAGTGGCGGTACATAAATATATCCCATTGCAGTGCCCAGCACAGCTGATGTAATGTCAGCTTTAATGCAGGTGGGCTAAAAATTAATTTGATTACACTGTAGGCGAGGGCCCACAAAAATTGCTGTATCAACAGTACTAATGTACCTCTGAAAAATTGCCCATGCCCAACCAAGAGGGCAGGTGAAACCCATTAATCGCTTTGGTTAATGTGGCTTAATTTGTAACTAGGCCTGGAGGCAGCCCAGTTAAAATAAAAACTGGTTCAGGTGAAAGTTTTAACGCTTTAATGAGCATTGAAACGTATAAAAATTGTTTAGAAAAATTATATGACTGAGCCTTGTGGGCCTAAGAAAAATTGCCCGTTCGGCGTGATTATGTGAGGTTTCAGGAGGAGGAGCAGGAGGAGGAGGAGGAATATTATACACAGATAGATGAAGCGAAAAGGTCCCCGTTTTGGATGGTGATAGAGAACGATGCTTCCATCCGCGGGTGCAGCCTACGTATTGCTTAGGTATCGCTGCTGTCCGCTGGTGTAGAAGAGAAGTCTGGGGAAATCCAGGCTTTGTTCATCTTGATGAGTGTAAGCCTGTCAGCACTGTCGGTTGACAGGTGGGTACGCTTATCCGTGATGATTCCCCCAGCCACACTAAACACACTCTCTGACAAGGCGCTAGCCGCAGGACAAGCAAGCACCTCCAGGGCACACAGCGCGAGTTCAGGCCACGTGTCCAGCTTCAACACCCAGTAGTTGTAGGGGGCAGAGGCGTCACCGAGGACGGTGCTGCAATCGGCTACGTACTCCCTCACCATCCTTTTACAGTGTTCCCGCCAACTCAGCCTTGACTGGGGACGGTGACACAGTCTTGCTGGGGAGCCATAAAGCTGTCAAAGGGCCTTAGAGAGTGTTCCCCTGCCTGCGCTGTACATGCTGCCTGATCTCTGCGCCTCCCCTGCTACCTGGACGGCGGAAATGCGCCTTCGGCCACTAGCGCTGTCGGATGGGAAGTTTACCATCAGTTTGTCCACCAGCGCCCTGCGGTATAGCATCACTCTCGAACCCCTTTCCTCTTCGGGAATGAGAGTGCAAAGGCTCTCCTTATACCGTGGATCGAGCAGTGTGTACACCCAGTAATCCGTAGTGGCCAGAATGCGTTTAACGCGAGGGTCACAAGAAAGGCATCCTAACATGAAGTCAGCCATGTGTGCCAGGGTACCTGTACGCAACACATGGCTGTCCTCACTCGGAAGATCACTTTCAGGATCCTCCTCCTCCTCCTCCTCTGGCCATACACGCTGAAAGGATGACAGGCAAGCTGCATCTGTACCCTCAGCAGTGGGCCAAGCTGTCTCTTCCCCCTCCTCCTCATGCTCCTCCTCCTCCTCCTCCTCCTCCGGCCATACACGCTGAAAGGATGACAGGCAAGCAGCATCTGTCCCCTCAGCAGTGGGCCAAGCTGTCTCTTCCCCCTCCTCCTCATGCTCCTCCCCCTCCTCCTCAACGCGCTGAGATATAGACATGAGGTTGCTCTGACTATCCAGCGACATACTGTCTTCCCCCGCCTCCGTTTCTGATTCCAAAGCGTCTGCCTTTATGCTTTGCAGGGAACTTCTCAAGAGGCATAGCAGAGGAATGGTGACGCTAATGATTGCAGCATCCCCGCTCACCATCTGGGTAGACTCCTCAAATTTTCCAAGGACCTGACAGATGGCTGCCAACCAGGCCCACTCATCTGTAAATAATTGAGAAGGCTGACTCCCACTGCGCCGCGCAAGTTGGAGTTGGTATTCCACTATAGCTCTACGCTGCTCATAGAGTCTGGCCAACATGTGGAGCGTAGAGTTCCACTGTGTGGGCACGTCGCACAGCAGTCGGTGCACTGGCAGATTAAACCGATGTTGCAGGGTCCGCAGGGTGGCAGCGTGCGTGTGGGATTTGCGGAAATGTGCGCAGAGCTGGCGCACCTTTCCGAGCAGGTATGACAAGTGGGGGTAGCTTTTCAGAAAGCGCTGAACCACCAAATTAAAGACATGGGCCAGGCATGGCACGTGCGTGAGGCTGCCGAGCTGCAGAGCCGCCACCAGGTTACGGCCCTTGTCACACACGACCATGCCCGGTTGGAGGCTCAGCGGCGCAAGCCAGCGGTCGGTCTGCTCTGTCAGACCCTGCAGCAGTTTGTGGGCCGTGTGGCTCTTCTCTCCTAAGCTGAGTAGTTTCAGCACGGCCTGCTGACGCTTGCCCACCGCTGTGCTGCCACGCCGCGTGACACCGAGTGCTGGCGACGTGCTGCTGCTGCTGACACATCTTGATTGCGAGACAGAGGTTGCGTAGGAGGAGGAGGAGGAGGGTGCTTTAGTGGAGGAAGCATACACCCCCGCAGATACCACCACTGAGCTGGGGCACGCAATTCGGGGGGTGGGTAGGACGTGAGCGGTCCCAGGCTCTGACTCTGTCCCAGCCTCCACTAAATTCACCCAATGTGCCGTCAGGGAGATATAGTGGCCCTGCCCGCCTGTGGTTGTCCACGTGTCTGTTGTTAAGTGGACCTTGGCAGTAACCGCGTTGGTGAGGGTGCGTACAATGTTGCGGGAGACGTGGTCGTGCAGGGCTGGGACGGCACATCGGGAAAAGTAGTGGCGACTGGGAACCAAGTACCGTGGGGCCGCCGCCGCCATCATGCTTTTGAAAGCCTCCGTTTCCATAAGCCTATACGGCAGCATCTCTAGGCTGATCAATTTTGCAATATGCACGTTTAACGCTTGAGCGTGCGGGTGCGTGGCGTCGTACTTGCGCTTGCGCTCAAACTGCGGCGCTAGCGACGTCTGGACGCTACGCTGAGAGACATTGCTGGATGGGGCCGAGGACAGCGGAGGTGAGGGTGTGGGTGCAGGCCAGGAGACGGTACTGCCTGTGTCCTCAGAGGGGGGTTGGATCTCAGTGGCAGGTTGGGGCACAGGGGGAGAGGCAGTGGTGCAAACCGGAGGCGGTGAACGGGCATCGTCCCACCTTGTGGGGTGCTTGGCCATCATATGCCTGCACATGCTGGTGGTGGTGCCTCCCCAGCTGATCTTGGCGCGACAAAGGTTGCACACCACTGTTCGTCGGTCGTCTGGTGTCTCTGTGAAAAACTGCCACACCGTAGAGCACCTTGACCTCTGCAGGGTGGCATGGCACGAGGGGGCGCTTTGGGAACCAGTTGGTGGATTATTCGGTCTGGCCCTGCTTCTACCCCTGGCCACCGCAGTGGCTCGGCCTGTGCCCACACCCTGACTTGGGCCTCCGCGTCCTCGCCCGCGTCCACGTCCTATAGGCCTATCCCAACCCCTCAGCATGGTGTATTAGCAGTAGTGCAGAAACAGAACGCTGTAATTAAATGGACCCCAGGAAATAATTTGGCGCAAGCCTGCTGTAACACTTAGCTGGCTGCGTATTTATTTGGAGAACTACTACCCCCAGCAGACACGGACCCAGAACACTGAGCAGAGTGACAGGCAGGCCAAATAGATTTTTTTCCAATATTTTTTTGAAAAGGACCACTGCGTATATTCAATCTATAATATATGTCTTCTGTCCCTGATGTGTGTGTCACGGAACTGCAGTGTTGCACTGTTATTAACTGCAACAGACCGGTGATTTCAGAGCCAGGAAATAATTTGGCGCAAGCCTGCTGTAACACTTAGCTGGCTGCGTATTTATTTGGAGAACTACTACCCCCAGCAGACACGGACCCAGAACACTGAGCACAGTGACAGGCAGGCCAAATAGATTTTTTTCAAGATTTTTTTCAAAAGGACCACTGCGTATATTCAATCTATGATATTTGTCTTCTGTCCCTGATGTGTGTGTCACGGAACTGCAGTGTTGCACTGTTATTAACTGCAACAGACCGGTGATTTCAGAGCCAGGAAATAATTTGGCGCAAGCCTGCTGTAACACTTAGCTGGCTGCGTATTTATTTGGAGAACTACTACCCCCAGCAGACACGGACCCAGAACACTGAGCAGAGTGACAGGCAGGCCAGATTGATTTTTTTCCAAAGGACCACTGCGTATATTCAATCTATAATATATGTCTTCTGGCCCTGCCTACACAATTCTCTCCCTGGAGTATTACTGCAGGGCGCAATGCTCTGCATGGCCGATATACCAAAAAAAAAAAAAGTGCAACACTGCTAAAAGCAGCCTCCACACTACTGCACACTGTTAGATGTGGCCCTAAGAAGGACCGTTGGGGTTCTTGAAGCCTACACTAACTCCTAAGGCCTCATGTCCACGGGGAAAATCGGGCCCGCTACGGATTCTACATGGAGAATCTGCAGCGGGTCCCTCCTGCCCCGCGGACATGAGCGCTGAAAATAAGAATTTAAAAGAATTTACCTATCCGTAGCGGGCGGCGAAGCTCTGCTCTTCCTCACGGCCGGATCTTCTCTTTCGGCCGGCGGATGAATTCCTTACGCCGGCGGCACGTCGCCGGCACGTCGTCGACGTGCCGCGCGCATGCGCCGGGCACATCCGCCGAGCCGAAGCAAGGGAGATGCGGCCGTGAGGAAGAGAAGAGCTTCCCGGTCCGCTGCGGGTGAGTAAATTCTTTAAATTCCTATTTTAGGTCTCCCGCGGATCCGGACGGCTTCCATAGGCTTCAATAGAAGCCCGCGGGAGCCGACCCCGCGGGAGACCCGCACGAAAATGGAGCATGGTCCAGATTTTTTCATGCTCCATTTTTTTTTAAATGCCTTTTATTGACGATCCGCGGGTATTTATCTACCCGCGGGTGGTCAATGCATCCCTATGGGGTGCGGATCCGCGCGCGGGAAATCCGCTGCGGATTTTAAATCACATTTTGCCCGTGGACATGAGCCCTAACACTCTCCCTACAGCAGCTCCAACACGATACCACTGTCCCTCAGCTATCTCACAACGCATCTGTGGCGAGCCGCGGGAGGGGCCGATTTATATACTCGGGTGACACTTGATCTCCCCAGCCACTCACTGCAGGGGGGTGGTATAGGGCTTGAACGTCGCAGGGGGAAGTTGTAATGCCTTCCCTGTCTTTCAATTGGCTAGAAAAGCGCGCTAACGTCTCAGAGAGGAAAGTGAAAGTAACCCGAACATCGCGTGGTGCTCGTTACGAGTAACGAGCATCTCGAACACGCTAATACTCGAACGAGTATCAAGCTCGGACGAGTACGTTCGCTCATCTCTAGTTTATAGGTTATTATGTGACCATGTACTGTGCAAAGAATAGACAGACAACACTAGGCCTGTCAATTTAAATTGGCTCTAGTGCCAGGAACTATAAATGAAACTTATGTAGGAAAAACTAGCATTATGAAAACAACGGGGCATATTTACTTAGGCTGTAATTTCATACAACAGTTCAACACTCTCAGATGGGAGCCTTTGCCAGATCCGAGCTGGCGTAAACTTCTACTATTATGTATGCCATTTTCTGGCATGAGTTATAGAAAATGTCATGGGATGTGCATGGCCACAATCCCTAACACTAGACCCTTTTTTCTTTTTGAAAAAGGGGTGGCTCTAAGTTTAAATCCATAAAAAGTCATAATTTTATCACATGGCTTATAAAGCATAGGACATATGGCCCATAGTTCTGATATCTATATGACTTTGTCAGCAGGCCTTTAAATGTAGCTTTAATATATACTGTAATATGGTTTGTAATTCTCGATCCATACAAGATTAGTAATACAAATGTGTTTATAAAGCTATGGTGGTGTCACATCTGCATTGGAAACTCCGGGTTTGGGTTTCAATCACAGATCTGGCACAAAATACCAAAAGAAAGGCAATCTCTTCCGTCCAAAAGCTAGGCAGCTGAGCGGAAACTGAACGGACTCCATTATAGTCAATGGGGTTTGTTCGGTGCCGTTGGAGCCGTTCGGCCAGGGGACTCCCCTTTCTTGCTCCTCGAACGGAGTAATAAACTGAAACCCATGACGCAGATGTGAAACCACCGTTTCTCCACCTTTTTGGTGATCTGTTTCTGAAATAAAATACATTATTCAGAGTCCTTTTAATGCATGCATAGAACCAATCTACTGTTTACCCTGATGAAGTAAAACAACATATTTTCTTCTGAGTGTAGTAATGGTATTTTCCATTTTCATCATTACTCCATATTATATGACATACCATAGAAGTGCCAGTACCATTTAAGTCATGGTATACAGTGATGTCCACCTGAGAGAACTGACTTTTTTCGAACTATGTTCACAAAACTGCTGTAACACAGGCAGCCTGCATTGCCTCCTCAATTCTAGGACAGTGTGCTTTATTAACAGAAAATAAAAGAGATAGAAAATTAACTGGATGCCCTGTTTAGGGTAGTTCTCACAGAAACTAGAGGCATATTTTATGCTCACTCAATTTTACCAGTTTTCATATCAAATTGTTTCAAATTGTACTTTATCCATATATTCAGTGTTTCAAAATCATCAGATGTTTCATGTGTGATTTATAGTACATAGAAATAAATGTGTGTACATTGAAGTTATGTGTCTTAAAGGTAGTTTAATAATGTTCATGTTTTGATGTGCAACTCTATCTACAATATGTGACATAAAGTGTCTACACAAACACAATCTTCTTTTTCTAAAGGCTCAACTGCAGAGAAAATCACCACAGGATGCAAAAATCATTTTTAATTAAAGAGGAAAACCCCCATTGAGATATATTGCAACTTCTTGTGGATACATCCGTTAAGTAATAGAGACAATATGAATCCCAAAAAAGCACCTCAAAGTTTAAAAGTGGTATCCTGCTAATAAAACCTTTCAGGCTTAATGTCTCCTGCTATCTCTATTCCTTCCTCCATCTGGTTTTTCCACTTGTGAAGAATCCATTCTACATCTAGAAAAGTGCCTTACATCGCAATAGAGAGCAAGCCAATTAAGAATAGGTCACTTCCCCTAAGACATAACCCAGAATCCATATTACAGTAAACTGAACCATGGCTAATGCACATGGTAACATTAGGTTGCTTTTCTTAAACTTTTTTAATACTTGAAGAGGTAGAGCAGACAATTTAACCCTGTTTTTGTTAACAAGTGAATGTGGCATTGCTTTATCACTTGTATTGTACATTAATACAAAAGGTTTTGTGATCCACATAATGTAATATTATAGGCTTTTACTTTACTGGAAAAATGATATAGTCATTAGGCGAAAAAAATGAAAATGATCAGCTTAGTAAGTTCAGATGTCCATACAGGAGAGATGCACGGTGCGCACGAAGCTCTGGGCCAATCTTCAGATCCAAGTGTATGCAGAAAAGAAGGAACGTCTTGGTGCATGTATGCCATAAGAAATTCCTTGCCTTTTATATGGTTTTACAATGAAATATTACGTTTTTGATTGATTTATGGAGTGCAAAATGCCTTTCCTTTGTGTATTGTTTTTTTCTTTGCCTTCCTCTGGATTAACAATGGGGGGTGGAAACAAGCTAAACTGGATGGATATTTTCTTCTTTCAGCCTAAAATACTGTGTCACTTTTTTACTAGACTATATATAACACAAAAAAAATACTGCTGGGCGATAACAAAAAGGAATATTCCATCTTTATCTATCAATCAATTAACCCCTTAGTGACCGGCCTATTTTGCACATTAATGACCAGGCTTTTTTTTTTTTGCTTTCACATTGTTATGTTCTAAGAGCTATAACATTTTTATTTCTTAATCAACATGGTCAAAATAGGCCTTATTTTTCCTCGCATTCCAAGATCCATAACATTTTTCTTTCTCAACCAATGAAACATTGTGAGTTATTGTTTTTGCTAGATGAGTTGTATTTTACATTGGTACCATTTTGGGGTAAAAGCAACTTATTGATTGGTTTTCATTGCATTATTTTGTGAGACCAATAGATAGAAAAACAGCAATTCTAACATTTTTTCTGCTGTGGTGCTTACCTTGCAGTAGAAATAGTGTGGGTAAATACGCTTACAGCAATACAAAATTTGTAAATTTTTTTGTCTCTAAAACTCCATATCCTTGATGCTCACTTAGATCACTTCAAGCGGAACATGGGAGAATACTCAGAGGAGCATGGCAAACACTTCCATCAAGATATTATTGCCTTTGAACCTTGATACCAAGGACAGTACAATGAGAGCATTATAGGAGACTACATATAGGGACTAATTTGGGAAAGTGGTGTGCAGTAGCACCATAAATCTAGAAAAACCACACATTTCTAAATATTGTCTTTGTTCTGAAGTATAAATAGACATTACTTTTGATCTAGATGTTGTCTGTTAATAAAAATAAAAATTTGTTACCCATTTGCATATATGGAGATATGCAAAATATAAAACTCATTCTCCTGAGCACAAAAGCAAACTTTTGAAGGTATAATGGCTATTTTCTATATTTTCTGGAAATGGGGATACAGGAAAACACAATTAATGCCCAAGGACAGAAAAAAGTTAAAATTTGTTACATAGTGTAAATATATATAAGCATGCTAATTCATCATATTGGTGCATAAAGTGCAAAAAGTACAGAAACATTGGGACATATTTACTAATATTGTCTAATAATTATTTTGTCAATCAAATTTATACTAGGCAGTCTTTAAATGCACCAGATTTATCACAATTACTCTGTTGAATGCTAAATTTGTTTAATTTTAAGACTGTCTAACCTAACTTTATACCAACTATTAGTTGGCACAGTTTATGCCAAAATTGTGCCAAAGTTTTGGTGCAATTTTGATGCAATTGACACATTTAGGACATGCTCCACTTTCCACAAAGCTGTATCCCTTTGTCAGATGTGTCAAAGAAAATAGTCTAAACACATTATAAATATTGTGCAAAGTATGTTGCCCCAGTAAGTCACAAACAATGATGAAACTGACCACATAGTAAGCAATAACAATGAAATTCAATAGTGCTACAAGTAATGTACCATGTAACTCACTACTGAGCAATCTTCCCCTCACAAAACTCCCCCCTCTCTATTTCAGAACACTGCAGCCAGGTTTATCTTTTTGTCCCGTTGCTATACTGACACCTCTATCCTGTGCATTGCACTGTCTGTTCATTTAATATGGAATACAATTTAAACTCATCACTCTCTGCTATAAAGCTCTCCACAGTGCTGCACAACACTATATCTCTTCCCTCATGTCTATCTACTACCCTACCTGTGCTCCCCATTCTATTAATTAACTTAGATTAAGTTCCCCTTTAATCGAAACCTCTCACTCCCATCTCCAAGATTTTTCCAGAGCAGCACCAGTTCCTTGAAATGTGCGACACCAGACAATCAGGTTAATTCCAAATGTCCACAGCTTTAAGCAGAACCTAAAACCCCATCTTTCCAGGGAGGCCTGCAATATTCCCTAATCTAAACTCTTCTCCATCTACCCTGCTCCTAAACTCTTTCTTAAAAACTTGACCCGTTTCTTCCCACATCCCAGACACCTTATTGCACTTCTTACCTGCTTATTTTTACACAAACATTGCTGTTGATCAACTTAGACAGCTTTATGTATATATGTATAGCACTGTGTATACTCTGAATTTACTCACCTTGTATCACCCCCTATTTCCCCATTGTCTATGAGCTCTTGTGTTACGTCTTTCTCAGTCACGAACTGGCGAACTCAGACTGCTTTGCAGAACTGCAAAACTGACTTCATACTCGGCGAAGGCAAACTCAGACGGAACCGCAAAATGGACTTTATATACACCGGGCGAACTCAGATGGAAAAGCAGAACTGCGAACTGGACTCAAAACTTGTGGACATAACTGAGAAACAGACATAAATCAAACAGACTGACAAGCACTCAAAATACTCAGCTGCATACCTGCACACATACCCAGATACAATAACTTTAGAAAGTATGAGGCATTAGTTTGTATATTGGCCAAGATATTTAAGCCCAGGAGCCCACTTCAAGGGTCCTCATTGTCTTGCGGATCCCTACTCTAACGAGACACCTAACCCCCAAAAAACCTACCTGTATGCGGGCGATCATCCTACCGAGAAGACACAGCGCTGGAACCTAGGGAACTACCTAATCCTAGATGATAATGGATCCACAGCAAGACACAGTTCACACTACAGGTAAGACAACCTGCACGGAGAAGCAGGAACACTACACTGATCAAATAAAAACACACACTGAAAATGCCTGCTCACACCTTATGTCTGGCCACATATACAAACATGCAGGAACATAACACTGTTCATACTGAAAGCTGTACAGATAGGCAGGAGAATGACACTGTTCACACTGAACATACTGAACGAACAAGAAAAAGGTCAGCAGTGTCTAGCAGAGGACTGGTATATACTACATTGGTGTGTTGCAGGAAACCTATATAGTACAACAGAACCCAGCAGAACACCCTAACAACTTGTGAATAGAATCCAACAACCTATCTTTCAAACTTTCCATTTGTTTAATACTGTTTGTCATGTCTTGTTTTGTGTTTGCTTTCTCTGATTTGTAAGATGCTGAAGCATATTTTGGCACATTATAAATAGAGATTATTATGATTATTACTAAATTGCACATAGAAATGTACAGATGATTCACCCACCACAACCGACTCATATTTTGCTAGCTGCTTCATCCTCACTCTAGAATTTTGGTTTGAATATTACTTTTTCATTTATAAACATGTAATGCTCATTTTTTAAACAATTGTACATGTATATATTATATTTAGAGATGAGCGAGCACCAAAATGCTCGGGTGCTCGTTACTCGGGACGAAATTATCGCGATGCTCGAGGGTTCGTTTCGAGTAACGAACCCCATTGAAGTCAATGGGCGACCCGAGCATTTTTGTATTTCGCCGATGCTCGCTAAGGTTTTCAGGTGTGAAAATCTGGGCAATTCAAGAAAGTGATGGGAACGACACAGCAACGGATAGGGCAGGCGAGGGGCTACATGTTGGGCTGCATCTCAAGTTCACAGGTCCCACTATTAAGCCACAATACCGGCAAGAGTGGGCCCCCCCCCCCTCCCAACAACTTTTACTTCTGAAAAGCCCTAATTAGCAATGGATACCTTAGCTAAGCACCACACTATCTCCAACAAAGCACAATCACTGCCTGCATGACACTCCGCTGCCACTTCTCCTGGGTTACATGCTGCCCAACCCCCCCACACGACCCAGTGTCCACAGCGCACACAAAAGTGTCCCTGCGCAGCCTTCAGCTGCCCTCATGCCACACCACCCTCATGTCTATTTATAAGTGCGTCTGCCATGACGAGGAACCGCGGGCACACACTGCAGAGGGTTGGCACGGCTAGGCAGCGACCCTCTTTAAAAGGGGCGGGGTGATAGCCCACAATGCTGTACAGAAGCAATGAGAAATATAATCCTGTGCCACCGCCATCAGGAGCTGCACACGTGGGCATAGCAATGGGGAACCTATGTGCCACACACTATTCATTCTGTCAAGGTGTCTGCATGCCCCAGTCAGACCGCGGTTTTTAATTCATAGACACAGGCAGGTACAACTCCCTATTGTGAAGTCCCTGTGGACCCACAGCATGGGTGGGTGCCAGGAAGCCACCGGCGGTACATAAAAATATCCCATTGCATTGCCCAACACAGCTGAGGTAGTAATGTTGTGCTTAATGCAGGTGGGCTTCGGCCCACACTGCATGCCCCAGTCAGACTGGGGTTCTTTAGAAGTGGAAACAGATGCATTTATAATTCCCTGTGGACCCACAGCATGGGTGGCTCCCTGGAACCCACCGGCGGTACATAAAAATATCCCATTGCATTGCCCAACACAGCTGAGGTAGTAATGTCGTGCTTAATGCAGGTGGGCTTCGGCCCACACTGCATGCCCCAGTCTGACTGGTAATATGTACCTTAACAGTAACCTCGTTGGTGGTAATGTGGTGGTGACTGCGGACCTGGTAGCGCGGTTTTATGTAGTTGGTTTTCGGAATGTGGCCAGGATTAAGTGGACCGTGGCGGGGGGATGGTGGTGGTGCTCTCTTGTTGTGTCGTTAAAGGTGAAATTCTTGGACTGCCACCAGATGGACCAATGCAAAGGTATTTGCCAAGAATGTTTTCATTGTTGGAGGAGGAGGGGGATGTTTTGGAGGCACTATGTGTCCTCTACACGTGTCCGTGGTTATATGCACCTTAACAGTAACAGCGTTGGTGGGAAATGGCCTCGCCGCCATCATGTCTTTGGGAAGCCTCTGTTTCCACACCCCAGTGACATACCATTAGCAGCGGTATAGGCAGAGCCCAGAATTATTAACATTTCAGCAGTAGCATTAGGGACAGGCCCCACTAACATATCACTAGCAGCAGTATAGGGGGAGCGCAGTCTTAGTTCCATTTCAGTAATAGTAGCACTCAAGACAGGCCCCAGTAACATTCCCATTGCAGCAGTTTAGGGAGATAACAGTCTGTTTCACATTTCATTAGCTGCAGTATAGACAAGGCCCCAGTTACATTTATGTAGCTAAAGTGTAGGCCAACCCCACACACCTTTCTGTACCATGAGTGCAGGCGAAGAACATAGAAATTACTATGATTACACTGTAGGTGAGGGCCCAAAAAAATTGGTGTACCAACAGTAGTAATGTACCTCAGAAAAAATTGGCCATGCCCAACCAAGATGGCAGGTGAAACCCATTAATCGCTTTGGTTAATGTGGCTTAAGTGGTAACTAGGCCTGGAGGCAGCCCAGTTGAACGAAAAATTGGTTCAAGTTAAAGTTTCAACGCTTTTAAGAGCATTGAAACGTATAAAAATTGTTTAGAAAAATTATATGAGTGAGCCTTGTGGCCCTAAGAAAAATTGCCCGTTCGGCGTGATTACGTGAGGTTTCAGGAGGAGGAGCAGGAGGCGGAGCAGGAATATTATACACAGATTGATGAAGCAGAAATGTCCCCGTTTTGGATGGTGAGAGAGAACGATGCTTCCATCCGCGGGTGCAGCCTACGTATTGCTTACGTATCGCTGCTGTCCGCTGGTGGAGAAGAGAAGTCTGGGGAAATCCAGGCTTTGTTCATCTTGATGAGTGTAAGCCTGTCGGCACTGATGATTCCCCCAGCCACACTAAACACACTCTCTGACAAGTCGCTAGCCGCAGGACAAGCAAGCACCTCCAGGGCATACAGCGCGAGTTCAGGTCATGTGTCCAGCTTCAACACCCAGTAGTTGTAGGGGGCAGAGGCGTCACCGAGGACGGTGCTGCAATCGGCTACGTACTCCCTCACCATCCTTTTACAGTGCTCCCGCCAACTCAGCCTTGACTAGGGACCGGTGACACAGTTTTGCTGGGGAGCCATAAAGCTGGCAAAGGCCTTGGAGAATGTTCCCCTGCCTGCGCTGTACATGCTGCCTGATCTCTGCGCCTCCCCTGCTACCTGGCCCTCGGAACTGCGCCTTCTGCCACTAGCGCTGTCGGATGGGAAGTTTACCATCAGTTTGTCCACCAGCGCCCTGTGGTATAGCATCATTCTCGAACCCCTTTCCTCTTCGGGAATGAGAGTGCAAAGGCTCTCCTTATACCGTGGATCGAGCAGTGTGTACACCCAGTAATCCGTAGTGGCCAGAATGCGTGTAACGCGAGGGTCACGAGAAAGGCATCCTAACATGAAGTCAGCCATGTGTGCCAGGGTACCTGTACGCAACACATGGCTGTCCTCACTCGGAAGATCACTTTCAGGATCCTCCTCCTCCTCCTCCTCCTCCTCTGGCCGTACACGCTGAAAGGATGACAGGCAAGCAGCATCTGTCCCCTCAGCAGTGGGCCAAGCTGTCTCTTCCCCCTCCTCCTCATGCTCCTCCCCCTCCTCCTCAACGCGCTGAGATATAGACATGAGGTTGCTCTGACTATCCAGCGACATACTGTCTTCCCCTGCCTCCGTTTCTGATTCCAAAGCGTCTGCCTTTATGCTTTGCAGGGAACTTCTCAAGAGGCATAGCAGAGGAATGGTGACGCTAATGATTGCAGCATCCCCGCTCACCATCTGGGTAGACTCCTCAAATTTTCCAAGGACCTGGCAGATGGCTGCCAACCAGGCCCACTCTTCTGTAAATAATTGAGGAGGCTGACTCCCACTGCGCCGCGCAAGTTGGAGTTGGTATTCCACTATAGCTCTACGCTGCTCATAGAGTCTGGCCAACATGTGGAGCGTAGAGTTCCACTGTGTGGGCACGTCGCACAGCAGTCGGTGCACTGGCAGATTAAACCGATGTTGCAGGGTCCGCAGGGTGGCAGCGTGCGTGTGTGATTTGCGGAAATGTGCACAGAGCTGGCGCACCTTTCCGAGCAGGTATGACAAGTGGGGGTAGCTTTTCAGAAAGCGCTGAACCACCAAATTAAACACATGGGCCAGGCATGGCACGTGCGTCAGGCTGCCGAGCTGCAGAGCCGCCACCAGGTTACGGCCGTTGTCACAGATGACCATGCCCGGTTGGAAGCTCAGCGGCGCAAGCCAGCGGTCGGTCTGCTCTGTCAGACCCTGCAGCAGTTCGTGGGCCGTGTGCCTCTTATCTCCTAAGCTGAGTAGTTTCAGCACGGCCTGCTGACGCTTGCCCACCGCTGTGCTGCCACGCCGCGTGACACCGACTGCTGGCGACGTGCTGCTGCTGACACATCTTGATTGCGAGACAGAGGTTGCGTTGGAGGAGGAGGAGGGTGGTTTAGTGGAGGAAGCATACACCCCCGCAGATACCACCACCGAGCTGGGGCCCGCAATTCTGGGGGTGGGTAGGACGTGAGCGGTCCCAGGCTCTGACTCTGTCCCAGCCTCCACTAAATTCACCCAATGTGCCGTCAGGGAGATATAGTGGCCCTGCCCGCCTGTGCTTGTCCACGTGTCTGTTGTTAAGTGGACCTTGGCAGTAACCGCGTTGGTGAGGGCGCGTACAATGTGGCGGGAGACGTGGTCGTGCAGGCCTGGGACGGCACATCGGGAAAAGTAGTGGCGACTGGGAACCGAGTAGCGCGGGGCCGCCGCCGCCATCATGCTTTTGAAAGCCTCCGTTTCCACAAGCCGATACGGCAGCATCTCTAGGCTGATCAATTTTGCAATGTGCACGTTTAACGCTTGAGCGTGCGGGTGCGTGGCGTCGTACTTGCGCTTGCGCTCAAACTGTGGCGCTAGCGACGTCTGGACGCTACGCTGAGAGACATTGCTGGATGGGGCCGAGGACAGCGGAGGTGAGGGTGTGGGTGCAGGCCAGGAGACGGTAGTGCCTGTGTCCTCAGAGGGGGGTTGGATCTCAGTGGCAGGTTGGGGCACAGGGGGAGAGGCAGTGGTGCAAACCGGAGGCGGAGAACGGGCATCGTCCCACCTTGTGGGGTGCTTGGCCATCATATGCCTGCGCATGCTGTTGGTGGTGCCTCCCCAGCTGATCTTGGCGCGACAAAGGTTGCACACCACTGTTCGTCGGTCGTCAGGCGTCTCTGTGAAAAACTGCCACACCGTAGAGCACCTTGACCTCTGCAGGGTGGCATGGCGCGAGGGGGCGCTTTGGGAAACAGTTGGTGGATTATTCGGTCTGGCCCTGCCTCTACCCCTGGCCACCGCACTGGCTCGGCCTGTGCCCACACCCTGACTTGGGCCTCCGCGTCCTCGCCCGCGTCCACGTCCTATAGGCCTACCCCTACCCCTCAGCATGCTGTATTACCAGTGATTTGATTTCCCAGGCAGGAAAGAAATTGGCGCAAGCCTGCTGTTAAACGTAGCTGGCTGCGTATGATTTCTGTTTACGTTCTGCACCCACCACACACGTACCCAGAACGCTGAGGACTGTCAGAGGCAGGCCAAATAGAATGTTTCCCTTTTTTTTGTTAAAGAATTGGCCCACTGCGTATATTCAATCAATAATATATGTCTTCTGGCCCTGCAAATGTGTCACAGAACTGCAGGGTTGCAGAGTTATTAACTACAGCAGAGCGGTGATTTTTCCCAGCCAGGAAAGAAATTGGCGCAAGCCTGCTGTTAAACGTAGCTGGCTGCGTATGATTTCTGTTTACGTTCTGCACCCACCACACACGTACCCAGAACGCTGAGGACTGTCAGAGGCAGGCCAAATAGAATGTTTCCCTTTTTTTTGTTAAAGAATTGGCCCACTGCGTATATTCAATCAATAATATATGTCTTCTGGCCCTGCAAATGTGTCACAGAACTGCAGGGTTGCAGAGTTATTAACTACAGCAGAGCGGTGATTTTTCCCAGCCAGGAAATAAATTGGCGCAAGCCTGCTGTTAAACGTAGCTGGCTGCGTATGATTTTTGTTTACGTTCTGCACCCACCACACACGTACCCAGAACGCTGAGGACTGTCAGAGGCAGGCCAAATAGAATGTTTCCCTTTTTTTGTTAAAGAAAAGGCCCACTGCGTATATTCAATCAATAATATATGTCTTCTGGCCCTGCAAATGTGTCACAGAACTGCAGGGTTGCAGAGTTATTAACTACAGCAGAGCGGTGATTTTTCCCAGGCAGGAAAGAAATTGGCGCAAGCCTGCTGTTAAACGTAGCTGGCTGCGTATGATTTCTGTTTACGTTCTGCACCCACCACACACGTACTCAGAACGCTGAGGACTGTCAGAGGCAGGCCAAGTAGAATGTTTCCCTTTTTTTGGTAAAGAAAAGGCCCACTGACTATATTCAATCAATAATATATGTCTTCTGGCCCTGCCTACACAATTCTGTCCCTGTAGTATTACTGCAGGGCGCAATGCTGTGCACAGCCGATTTTTAAAAAAAATAAAAAAATGCAACACTGCTAACAGCAGCCTGCACAGTTCTGCACACGGTTAAATGTGGCCCTAAGAAGGACCGTTGGGGTTCTTGAAGCCTACACTCACTCCTAACACTCTCCCTGCCTAACCACCACTTCTGTCCCTGTAGTATTACTGCAGGGCGCAATGCTCTGCACAGCCGATTTTGAAAAAAAAAAAAAAGGGCAACACTGCTAACAGCAGCCTCCACACGGATAGATGTGGCCCTAAGAAGGACCGTTGGGGTTCTTGAAGCCTACACTCACTACTAACACTCTCCCTACAGCAGCTCCAGCACCAGCAGCACTGTCCCTCAGCTAACTCACAAGGCATCTGAGGCGAGCCGCGGGAGGGGCCGACTTTTATACTCGGGTGACATCTGATCTCCCCAGCCACTCACAGCAGGGGGGTGGTATAGGGCTTGAACATCTCAGGGGGAAGTTGTAATGCCTTCCCTGTCTTTCAATTGGCCAGAAAAGCGCGCTAACGTCTCAGAGAGGAAACTGAAAGTAACCCGAACATCGCGTGGTACTCGTTAAGAGTAACGAGCATCCCGAACACGCTAATATTCACCCGAGCATCAAGCTCGGACGAGTACGTTCGCTCATCTCTAATTATATTACAATTTTTTTTCAGAATGAATTACTTATAAATATTGTTATTAATGAAAATAATGTTTCAATGTACAGTATAAGTACTCATGAAATATGCACAGAGGCTGTATTGCAGTACATGAAATCACCTGCAACTTGGTATGTCCCCTGCAGCTCTATATCATACTATATGTTAAAGATATCCTTCCAAAGAAGTAATTCTTCTTTCAAAAACACCTTCGGCCTTAGTCAGACGGGCGTTTTTTCGCGCAATTTGCGGATCACATGACGGATGCGCATCCGCAAATCGTGTGACCGGTGCCCGAAAATCGCCCGAAAATCTGCTCCTAGCCGCGTTTCATTAGAAACGGGCCGGAGCTGTCCAGCGCATTGCATTCAATGGAGCCGGCAATACAGCCGGCTCCATTGAAAGCAATGGGCTGCGGGCGAGTGTGGGATGAATTGTCGGGAAGGGCTTAAATATATAAGCCCTTCCCTGCAATTCATCCAGAAAAGTGTTAAAATAAAAAATATATATATACTCACCTGCTCCCGGCAGCCGGAGTTCCGCGCGGCCGGCCTGCAGTGGGTGTGAAGGGGGTGTAAGTCAGACCTACCCCCTGATTGGCTCAGCGCTGAGCCAATCAGAGACAGGTCTGACTCACACCCATTCATGAATTCATGAATGGGTGAGTGAGAGCTGCCTCTGATTGGTGAGGGCTATGACCAATCAGAGGCAGCTCATTCAGCAGGCGGGGATTTAAAATCCCCGGCTGCTGAATACTACTCATAGCAGTTCAGGAGAACTGCCGGCCGGCCGCGGCTGAACTCCGTCTGCCGGGACAAGGTGAGTATTTTTTTTTTTTCCTTTTTATACATTTCTGGATGAATTCCAGGGAAGAGCTTATATTTTTAAGCCCTTCCCGAAAATTCATTGTGCGATCGCTGCCAGCCCATTGCTTTCAATGGAGCTGGCTATATTGCCGGCTCCATTGAATTCAATGGGCAAACATCATTCTTCTCTGCCACAGCTGTTACAGCTGTGGCAGAGGAGAATGATTTGTCTAGTATATGTTTTCAATGGGGTCGGCGCTGCTGCCGCCGGCCCCATTGAGCGCATATAGAGAAGAGAACAGGAATCGCAGATTGGTGCGAACTGCGATTTCTGTTCTATAATTTATCGGACGAGCGCATAAAAAGCGCTCATGTGTCCGATACCATTGCAAACCAATGGTTTTATAAAATCGCACATCGCATGCGCATGCGCAGATCGCATGGAAAATCGCCCAAGTGACCGAGGCCTTAAAGCGTACATAAAGTACCCTTAGTGTGTGTCCTCTTGATCCGCACTATATTACAAGACTGTACACATTTTATACTGTCCTTTTTTGCTTAAAGCGTATGTAAAATACCCTTAGTGTGTGTCCTCTTGATTCGCACTATATAACAAGATTATACACATTTTACACTGTCTATTTTTGGCTTAAAGCCTACGTAAAATACCCTTAGTGTGTCTCCTGCCAATCCGCACTATATAACAAGACCGTACTAATTTTACACTGTCTATTTTTTGCTAAAGTGTATGCAAAATACCCCTTTGTATGACCTGTCGATCCATACTATATAACAAGACTGTACACATTTTACACTGCCTACTTTTGGCTTAAAGCATACGCAAAATACTTCGCAGTTTGCATAGCATTTTGACGAAGTGCATTATACAACATGATCAAGACTAGGGGTAAGGGTCGAGGATGAGGACGTGGATGTGGGCATCCGAATGAGGGTGTGGGCAGAGGCCGAGGTCCAGAGCGCGATGAAACAGTGCCTGCTGCTGAGGGAGAAGTAGAGCACCGCGTATCTATGCTCCCTAGCTCCATCTCACAGTTTACAGGTCCGTTAGTACACCATTATCAAAACCACAACTGTTACCATGCAGGGCAGCACGGTGTCCCGCGGTCGTCGCGCGTCGCTACGGCGGCCTAGAGCCTTGTGTCGGGGTTCTCCGAGCGGCTTGGGGCGGCCGGTGGGCGGCGGCGTGGGCGTGTCCGCCCATAGGGTGCCGTCCGCACTCCTCCGCTCTTCTTATACAGCAGTGGGTGGAGTTGCCTCCTCCCACTCTCCGCCCCTGGGCGGAGCCTTGTGGTTAAAAGACTGGCAGTGAATTGAGCTCACTGCCAGTTATTGGTTCTACTTGCATCTAGCCAGTCTGTCTGCAGTTATCCTCAGCCAGTCCATAGTTGCCCGTCAGCTCCTTCTATTTATCTATTGCCCAGTTTTTGTCTTGTTGGTTCTGTTAGCCTCTAGTCTAGTCTGTCTCAGTCAGCACTAGTTGCTATTCAGTTTCCTTCCAGCTTGCCTGTGAGCTCCATCTCCAGCCTTACTCTGCTTTGTAGTTCTGTTGGTCTGTTCCACCTGCCTCTTCTGTCGGCACTCTGTCCCCCTTTAGGTAAGTTCCATCTAGGTAGTCGCCAGGTCCCTAGCCAGAGCAGGGGCCGCCGCACAGTTGTCCGCCTGGGGTTAGCCAGGGCCAAGGCAAGTAGGCGGGGACAGTGGGGTGCGGGAAATTCAGGGCACCCCACCCGGCGCTCGGGGGGGCAGAGTGCCGTAACATAATAACTGGCCCTTAAATACTTTTTTTTTCTTTCCATGGCGGCGATCAGCGCCCTCGCAGACCAGCTGCAAGACCTGGTGCCTGTGATCCGGGATTTATCAGCTTGCATGGTGGCCCAGGAGCAGTGGGCCTTGTCGCAGGGGCGGGACGCCTCAACCAGCCCCGAACCCAAGTGCCCTCTCCCCGAGGTGTTCTCTGGGGAGAGGAACAAGTTTTTCGTTTTTCAACAGGCGTGTCGCCTGTTTTTTCGGATGCGTCCCCGTTCTTCCGGCTCGGAGGCCCAGAGGGTCGGGCTTATAATGGCCCTGCTGCGGGGCTCTGCCCAGACCTGGGCCCTTTCCATTCCCGAGGGTTCCCCCTCCCTGCAGTCGGTGGACTCCTTTTTTCTGGAACTCGGGGGTATCTTCGATGAACCGGACCGAGTGGGGTTGGCGGTTTCGCGGTTGCTGGCGCTGCATCAGGGGTCGCTTTGTGTGGAGGATTATTGTTCCAATTTCAGACGCCATGCGGGTGATACTGCATGGAACGATAGCGCCCTGAAAGACGTTTTTCTGCAAGGCCTCTCGGATGCGGTTAAAGAACTGTTGATTTCCCATCCCGTTCCCGGGTCCTTAAAGGAGGGTATGGAGCTAGCGGTGAAGGCAGATAGGAGGCTCAGGGCTGGGAAGCAAGATAGACCGACCCATAGAGTCAGGGAGGTCATTTGTCCTGTTCCCTCCTCTTCCGTACCAGTCTCTGTTCCCGAGCCTATGGAACTGGACCCGCTGGACCCCAAGGAGCGACGCCGGATTCGCTTATTGCATCATCTCTGCCTCTACTGCAGGAAAGCTGGACATCGGGTGATAACCTGCCCCCTGAGGCCTCAGCATCCACAGTCTGAATCGGCAGAAAGACTCCAAGTCCTAGGCGATTGCAGGGAGGATTGCCTAGGACTACAGGTACGTCCTAGACTTCTGGTACCCTGCCAGGTTAGACTCCGGAACTTCTCCCGCCCAGGGCAGGCGTTTATTGATTCCGGAGCAGCCGCTAACCTGATAAGCATGCGTCTCATTGAGCCCCTGATGGCTGAATTTGTGGCGCTGAAGACGCCAATTCGTTTTGCTAGCATTGATGCTACCCCTCTTGCTTCGGGCTTGGTACGATGGAGGACCCTAGTGTTACAGCTCATGGCGGGGGGTCGCCACTCAGAAGATCTATCATTCCTGGTGATGGAGAAAATGTCGGTAGACATGGTACTAGGGATGTCGTGGCTGGTGTTGCACAACCCCCAATTCGATTGGACCACTGGGGAGCTGACCCAGTGGGGACCGTCCTGCCATAGCCATCTTGCTCCCCTTCCTCTCTGCTCAGTTGATACCGCACTCAGTCCCCGAGGTCTGACTTCCCTTCCCACCCCGTTGGCCTGTCCTGCTGCTGATGTCGCCACCGATGTACTGCAGGGGGGGTGGAAGGAAGTGCAAAAGAGGCTAGAAGTGGTGGGGTCTCGTATGCAGTTGCGTAGTGGGAAGAGTCTGTCTGTATCTGAGCCGTACAGGGTGGGACAGAAGGGGGTACCGGTCCTCTGGAAATCGCAAAAGGAGGGCTCGCAGGGGGTTCCATAAGTCGTTATCGAAACCTGTTGTCCTCTTCTGTCGGCAATCTGTCCCCCTTTAGGTAAGTTCCATCTAGGTAGTCGCCAGGTCCCTAGCCAGAGCAGGGACCGCCGCCCAGTTGTCCGCCTGGGGTTAGCCAGGGCCGAGGCAAGTAGGCAGGGACAGTGGGGTGCGGGAAGTTCAGGGCACCCCACCCGGCGCTCAGGAGGCAGAGTGCCGTAACAACAACAGTGCGATCAGGTGATGATGTGTATAGCAAATAACACGTCCAGTAATTTATCCACCACCCAGTCTTCCACGCAGTCCACTCACGCTAGTCAAGGGATTTGACCTGTGAATCCTCACGTTGATCCTCCTTCCTCCCAGCCTGGTCACCCCAGGAAAAGGAGAGATTCAGAACAGGCATACTCACAGGAACTGTTCTCAGATCCCTTCCCTGAGTCGCAAGCAACGGTTCATGAGCTAACTGAGGAGTTTGTCGTGACCGATGCCCAAAATTTGGACTTTTCACAGTCTCAGGATGATGAGGGTGGGGACTTCCAAGTAGTGTCTCAAGAGGTATTTGTTGATGATGATGATGAAAATGAGACACAGTTGTCTGTCAGTGAGGTTGTTGTTAGGGCAGTAAGTCTGAGGGAGGAGAAGACTGAGGATTCAGAGGAAGAGCTGGTGGATGATGAGGTGACTGACCTGACCTGGGTTGGTAAGCCTACTGAAGACAGCGCTTCAGAGGGGGAGGCAAGTGCAGCACCAGAACAGGTTGAAAGAGGCAGTGGGGTGGACAGAGGGAGAAGCAGGGCCAGAGCAAGTAATCCCCCAACTGTTCCCCACAGCATCTCCTCGCGGCAAGCTCCCGTGCAGAGGGCTAGGTGTTCAAAGGTCTGGAGGTTTTTTAATGAGAGCGCAGACAACCGACGAACAGTGGTGTGCAACCTGTGCCGCACCAAGATCAGCCGGGTAGCAACCACTACCAGCCTGAAAACCACTAGCATGCACAGGCATATGATAGCTAAGCACCTGGCAAGATGGAACGAAGGCCATTCACCTCCTGCGGGTCACACCATTGCCTCTTCCCCTGTGTCACATGCTGGCACTGAGATGCAATCCTTCTCCCAGGATGCAGACATGAGCATCTCCCGCCCTGCACCGACCCCTTCACCTCCACGGTCCTCCACTGCCTCCAGCAATGTGCCCCAGTGCAACGTTCAGCTGTTCATAACACAAACATTAGAGCACAAGCGCAAATATGTAGCCACCCACCCGCATGCACAATCGCTAAACTTGCATATCTCCAAACTGCTGAGCCTGGAGATGCTGCCATATAGGCTGGTAGAAACTGAGGCTTTCCACAACCTCATGGCAGCTGTCCCTCGCTACTCTGTCCCCAGTCTCCACTATTTTTCGCGCTGTGCCGTCCCTGCCCTACACCAGCACATGTCACGGAATATCAACTGTGCCCTCACCAACGTGATTACTGGGAAGGTCCATTTAACCAACATGTGGACAAGTGCTGCCGGGCAGGGAAAATACATCTCCCTGATGGCACATTGGGTTAACCTGGTGGAGGTTGGGACTGAGTCTGACCCTGGGTCCGCTCACGGGCTACCCACGCCGAGGATTGCAGGTCCTACCTCGGTCATGATTTCCCCGGCTTATTTTGCCACCTCCTCCACCCCCCCCCACTCTTGGTAAACAAATCTTTCAGGGGTTCACCTGCACTCTGAGTAAAACAATCTTTTGTTTTAGAATGGGTTGTTTAATTGTAGAGATGTGTAGAAGTCCTGGCATCTGAGTCCCCTTTATGCCCACGTTTGTGGCTCATGAAATTTTGTGACGGAGGTGGCATGGGATTGGAATTATTTATCAGCAATTCTCATCAGCATTGTGGACTATCGCCCACAATTTCAAAGAGGGTCACTGCAAGGCCCTGCCAAACCTCTGCAGTGTGTGTCTCCTGTTCCTCCTCATCCAATACGCACTTATAAATAGACATGAGGGTGGTGTGGCTATCAAGCCAACATGTGGCATGAGGACAACTGAACGCTGTGCTGGGAAAAATTTCAGTACGCTGTGGCCTACTGAGTAGGCGAAGGGGTGTGCCTTACACCGTCTAGGATGGGGACAGCTGAACGTTGCGCTGGGAAAAATCTTAGTACGCTGTGGACTACTGAGTAGGTGAAGGGGTGTGTCTTACCCTATATTGGATGGGCATAATTGGACGCTACGCTGGGAAAAACTTCAGTACGCTGTGGACACAGGCTCGTGCCTGCGTCCTGGGGCGGGTTGGACAGCAATGCCAGCATGTAACACAAAAGAAGAGGCAGGTGGTGTCACTCATAGGTGGTGATTGGCCTTTGATCCACCTAGTGTGGGGCTTAGCTAAGATGTGCCAGCGCGTGTGCCTTGCTGATTATGGTCTGGCCCAACTAAATTGTTGGGAGTGGTGACCACCAGGCTCTTACTCACAATTTGGCTTAATAGTGTGACTTGGCAGTCTCAGATGCATCCATGCATGCTGCCTCTGCTGTTCCCTATCCATTTCTGTGGTGTTTTCATCACTTTCTGATGTTTTCAGGTGAATCACACACCCTCCCCTATGCAGAGCATGGGTCACCTTGAAAAACGCGCGAGTCTCCCATTG
The DNA here is from genome assembly GCF_035609145.1 of Eleutherodactylus coqui. Lineage (NCBI taxonomy): Eukaryota > Metazoa > Chordata > Amphibia > Anura > Eleutherodactylidae > Eleutherodactylus > Eleutherodactylus coqui. The sequence continues at coordinate 133,257,491 of NC_089837.1, read as the reverse complement.
ACTTCAATGGGGTTCATTACTCGAAACAAACTCTCGACCATTACAAAAAGTTCGGCTTGAGTAACAACCATCTGATCATTTTGTTGCTCGCTCATCTCTAGTCTGTGTCTATTGATATGGGTTTTTAGTTTATTTTTGGCCCTTCCCATGTATTTTTGGCCACAGGGACATTCGATGAGGTAAATTACCCTTTCTGTTTCACATGTGATATGGTGTTGTAAATTGATAACTTAATTTCCTTGTTCCAGTTTTTTTTCTCTTGTGCATAGTGTATGGTCAACAACTGCATTTTTTCTTTCTGCATTTGTAGGCACCAGGGACTCAAAAGGTTAGATAAGAATTGTTTAGTTTTATCTTTATTCCCTCTGCTCTTACTGCTATTGACTTTGTCAGGATTGCAGGGGGCTATGATGTTTTGAATGGTATTGTTCTTCCTGAAAATAAGTTGTGGGTGGTTTTGTACTGTGCTTTCTAAATAGGGGTCATTTTTGAGAAGGAACCAATGTTTATTGAGGATACGTTTAGTCTCGGTTTTATTGTTACTGAATTTTGTGATAAATAAGAATCTCTCTTCTTCATGCTTTATTTTTTGAGTATCTCTTTATTTTCTATTTATTCTTGAGTGTTTTGTGGTTGTTGTTCCAGGATCTTTTTTTTTGCTGAATAATGAAGAGCAATATATAATACTAACGAAAGATCCAACAGATGAAATAACAGTGAAACTGCACGGACTGATCAAAGAAGGTATACATTATAATGGATTAACAAAAAAAGAAAAAAGATACATAAGCTCCATAGAACCAGAGGTACCATACCTATATCATCTGCCGAGGATCCATAAAAACATCTTTAACCCTCCGGGAAGACCAATATTTGCAGGCATTAACTCCATCTCAAGCCGACTATCTGAATATGTCAACAAAATACAAACATATGTCACTAATCTACCCACACACCTAAAAGAAACAAGTCATCTACTCAAACTCATCCAAGAAGTTCATTGGCAAAAAGAATATATCTGGTGTATGCCCGATGTCGCAGGCACTTTACTCTATCCCACATAGTCTAGGTATTTCTGCTACTCAATCGTTTCTAAATGAAGATCAATTAATGCCCTTTAATCAGAAATTATTTATCACTGAAGTTAAAGATTTTACATAGAGATGAGCGAGCACCAAAATGCTCAGGTGCTCGTTACTCGGGACGAAATTATCGCGATGCTCGAGGGTTCGTTTCGAGTAATGAACCCCATTGAAATCAATGGGCGACCCGAGCATTTTTGTATATCGCCGATGCTCGCTAAGGTTTTCATTTGTGAAAATCTGGGCAATTCAAGAAAGTGATGGGAACGACACAGCAATGGATAGGGCAGGCGAGGGGCTACATGTTGGGCTGCATCTCAAGTTCCCAGGTCCCACTATTAAGCCACAATACCGGCAAGAGTGCCCCCCCCTCCCAACAACTTTTACTTCTGAAAAGCCCTCATTAGCAATGCATACCTTAGCTAAGCACCACACTACCTCCAACAAAGCACAATCACTGCCTGCATGACACTCCGCTGCCACTTCTCCTGGGTTACATGCTGCCCAACCCCCCGCCCCCTGCGCACGACGCAGTGTCCACAGCGCACACCAAAGTGTCCCTGCGCAGCCTTCAGCTGCACTCATGCCACACCACCCTCATGTCTATTTATAAGTGCGTCTGCCATGAGGAGGAACCGCAGGCACACACTGCAGAGGGTTGGCATGGCTAGGCAGCGACCCTCTTTAAAAGGGGCGGGGCGATAGCCCACAATGCTGTACAGAAGCAATGAGAAATATAATCCTGTGCCAGGAGCTGCACACGTGGGCATAGCAATGGGGAACCTATGTGCCACAGACTATTCATTCTGTCAAGGTGTCTGCATGCCCCAGTCAGACCGCGGTTTTTTATAAATAGTCACAGACAGGTACAACTCCGCAATGGGAATTCCGTGTGCACCCACAGCATGGGTGGCTCCCTGGAACCCACCGGCTATACATAAATGTATCCCATTGCAGTGCCCATCACAGCTGAGGTAACGTCCGATTAAATGCAGGTGGGCTTCGGCCCACACTGCATGCCCCAGTCAGACTGGGGTTCTTTAGAAGTAGACACATGCAGTTACAACTCCCTGTGGACCAACAGCATGGGTGGCTCCCTGGAACCCACCGGCGGTACATAAATATATCCCATTGCAGTGCCCAACACAGCTGATGTAACGTCAGCTTTAATGCAGGTGGGCAAAAAATTAATTGGATTACACTGTAGGCGAGGGCCCCAAAAAATTGGTGTACCAACAGTACTAATGTACGTCAGAAAAATTGCCCATGCCCAACCAAGAGGGCAGGTGAAACCCATTAATCGCTTTGGTTAATGTGGCTTAATTTGTAACTAGGCCTGGAGGCAGCCCAGTTAAAATAAAAATTGGTTCAGGTGAAAGTTTCAACGCTTTAATGAGCATTGAAACGTATTAAAAATTGTTTACAAAAATTAAATGACTGAGCCTTGTGGGCCTAAGAAAAATTGCCCATTCGGCGTGATTACGTCAGGTTTCAGGTATCGCTGCTGTCCGCTGGTGGAGAAGAGAAGTCTGGGGAAATCCAGGCTTTGTTCATCTTGATGAGTGTAAGCCTGTCGGCACTGTCGGTTGACAGGCGGGTACGCTTATCTGTGATGATTCCCCCAGCCGCACTAAACACCCTCTCTGACAAGACGCTAGCCGCAGGACAAGCAAGCACCTCCAGGGCATACAGCGCGAGTTCAGGCCACGTGTCCAGCTTCGACACCCAGTAGTTGTAGGGGGCAGAGGCGTCACGGAGGACGGTCGTGCGATCGGCTACGTACTCCCTCACCATCCTTTTACAGTGCTCCCGCCGACTCAGCCTTGACTGGGGAGTGGTGACACAGTCTTGCTGGGGAGCCAGAAAGCTGTCAAAGGCCTTAGATAGTGTTCCCCTGCCTGTGCTGTACATGCTGCCTGATCTCTGCGCCTCCCCTGCTACCTGGCCCTCTGAACTGCGCCTTCGGCCACTAGCGCTGTCGGATGGGAATTTTACCATCAGTTTGTCCGCCAGGGTCCTGTGGTATAGCATCACTCTCGAACCCCTTTCCTCTTTGGGTATGAAAGTGGAAAGGCTCTCCTTATACCGTGGGTCGAGCAGTGTGTACACCCAGTAATCCGCAGTGGCCAGAATGCGTGTAACGCGAGGGTCACGAGAAAGGCATCCTAACATGAAGTCAGCCATGTGTGCCAGGGTACCTGTACGAAACACATGGCTGTCCTCACTAGGAAGATCACTTTCAGGATCCTCCTCCTCCTCCTCAGGCCATACACGCTGAAAGGATGACAGGCAAGCAGCATGGGTACCCTCAGCAGTGGGCCAAGCTGTCTCTTCCCCCTCCTCCTCATCCTCCTCATGCTCCTCCTCCTCCTCCTCAACGCGCTGAGATATAGACAGGAGGGTGCTCTGACTATCCAGCGACATACTGTCTTTCCCGCCTCTGTTTCCGAGCGCAAAGCGTCTGCCTTTATGCCTTGCAGGGAACTTCTCAAGAGGCATAGCAGAGGAATGGTGACGCTAATGATTGCAGCATCCCCGCTCACCATCTGGGTAGACTCCTCAAAGTTTCCAAGGACCTGGCAGATGTCTGCCAACCAGGCCCATTCTTCTGTAAAGAATTGAGGAGGCTGACTCCCACTGCGCCGCCCATGTTGGAGTTGGTATTCCACTATAGCTCTATGCTGCTCATAGAGCCTGGCCAACATGTGGAGCGTAGAGTTCCACCGTGTGGACACATCACACAGCAGTCGGTGCACTGGCAGATGAAACCGATGTTGCAGGGTGCGCAGGGTGGCAGCGTCCGTGTGGGACTTGCAGAAATGTGCGCAGAGGCGGCGCACCTTTCTGAGCAGGTCTGACAAGCGTGGGTAGCTTTTCAAAAAGCGCTGAACCACCAAATTAAAGACGTGGGACAAGCATGGCACGTGCGTGAGGCTGCCGAGCTGCAGAGCCTCCACCAGGTTACGGCCGTTGTCACACACGACCATGCCCGGTTGGAGGCTCAGCGGCGCAAGCCAGCGGTCGGTCTGCTCTGTCAGACCCTGCAGCAGTTCATGGGCCATGTGCCTCTTATCTCCTAAGCTGAGTAGTTTCAGCACGGCCTGCTGACGCTTGCCCACCGCTGTGCTGCCACGCCGCGCGACACCGACTGCTGCCGACGTGCTGCTGCTGACACATCTTGATTGCAAGACAGAGGTTGCGGAGGAGGAGGAGGGTGGTTTAGTGGAGGAAGCATACACCGCCGCAGATACCACCACCGAGCTGTGGCCCGCAATTCTGGGGGTGAGTAGGACGTGAGCGGTCCCAGGCTCTGACTCTGTCCCAGTCTCCACTAAATTCACCCAATGTGCCGTCAGGGAGATATAGTGGCCCTGCCCGCCTGTGCTTGTACACGTGTCTGTTGTTAAGTGGACCTTGGCAGTAACTGCGTTGGTGAGGGCGCGTACAATGTTGCAGGAGACGTGGTCGTGCAGGGCTGGGACGGCACATCGGGAAAAGTAGTGGCGACTGGGAACTGAGTAGCGCGGGGCCACCGCCGCCATCATACTTTTGAAAGCCTCCGTTTCCACAAACCTGTACGGTAGCATCTCCAGGCTGATAAATTTGGCTATGTGCACGTTTAACGCTTGAGCCTGCGTGTGCGTGGCGGCGTACTTGCGCTTGCGCTCCAACACTTGCGCTAGTGACGGCTGGACGGTGCGCTGACAGACATTGGTGGATGGGGCCGAGGACAGCGGAGGTGAGGGTGTGGGTGCAGGCCAGGAGACGGTAGTGCCTGTGTCCTGAGAGGGGGGTTGGATCTCAGTGGCAGGTTGGGGCACAGGGGGAGAGGCAGCGGTGCAAACCGGAGGCGGTGAACGGCCTTCGTCCCACCTTGTGGGGTGCTTGGCCATCATATGTCCGCGCATGCTGGTAGTGGTGAGGCTGTTGGTGGTGGCTCCCCGGCTGATCTTCGCGCGACATAGGTTGCACACCACTGTTCGTCGGTCGTCTGCACTCTCAGTGAAAAACTGCCAGACCTTTGAGCACCTCAGCCTCTGCAGGGTGGCATGGCGAGGGGGCGCTTTGGGAAACAGTTGGTGGATTATTCGGTCTGGCCCTGCCTCTACCCCTGGACACCGCACTGCCTCTTCCAACCTGCCCTGCTGCTGCCCTTGCCTCCCCCTCTGAAGACCTGTCCTCAGTAGGCGTAGCAAACCAGGTGGGGTCAGTCACCTCATCGTCCTGCTGCTCTTCCTCCGAATCCTCTGTGCGCTCCTCCCTCGGACTTACTGCCCTTACTACTACCTCACTGATAGACAACTGTGTCTCATCGTCATCGTCCTCCTCACCCACTGAAAGGTCTTGAGACAGTTGCCGGAAGTCCCCAGCGTCATTCCCCGGACCCCGGGAACTTTCAAAAGGTTGGGCATCGGTCACGACAAACTCCTCCAGTGGGAGAGGATTCGGAACCCTTGCTGCCCAATCTGGGCAGGGGCCCGGGAACAGTTCCTGGGAGTCCTGCTCCTCAGAATGTGTCATTGTAATGGAGTGAGGAGGCTGGGAGGAAGGAGGAGCAGCAGCCAGAGGATTCAGAGTTGCAGCAGTGGACGGCGCAGAACTCTGAGTGTTCGATAGATTGCTGGATGCACTTTCTGCCATCCACGACAGGACCTGCTCACACTGCTCATTTTCTAATAAAGGTCTACCGCGTGGACCCATTAATTGTGAGATGAATGTGGGGACGCCAGAAACGTGCCTCTCTCCTAATCCCGCAGCAGTCGGCTGCGATACACCTGGATCAGGAGCTCGGCCTGTGCCCACACCCTGACTTGGGCCTCCGCGTCCTCGCCCGCGTCCACGTCCTCTAGGCCTACCCCTACCCCTCAGCATGGTGTATTACCCGTAGTGCAGAAACAGAACGCTGTAATTAAATGTGCCGCTTATTGCCCTGTGGTTGGAGGCTGACTTCGCTTACAGAACGCACAGCAGAGCCAGGAAATAATTTTGCGCAAGCCTGCTGTAACACTTAGCTGGCTGCGTATGAATTAGGAGGACAACTACCCCCAGCACAGACCCAGTACACTGAGGACAGTCACAGGCAGCCCAAATAGATTTTTTTCCCCAAATGTTTTTGGAAAGGCCCACTGCCTATATTCAATAAATATGTCTTCTGTCCCTGCCTCACCACTACTGGCCCTGGAGTATGTAAAATAACTGCAGACTGTTGCACCGTGGACTGGAATACAGCGGTGATGTAACAGCCAACACAGAGCCAGGAAATAATTTTGTGCAAGCCTGCTGTAACACTTAGCTGGCTGCGTATGAATTAGGAGGACAACTACCCCCAGCACAGACCCAGTACACTGAGGACAGTCACAGGCAGCCCAAATAGATTTTTTTTCCCAAATGTTTTTGGAAAGGCCCACTGCCTATATTCAATAAATATGTCTTCTGTCCCTGCCTCACCACCACTACTGGCCCTGGACTATGTATAATTACTGCAGGGCGCAATGCTCTGCACGGCCGATATACAAAAAAAAAAAAGTGCAACACTGCAAAAAGCAGCCTCCACACTACTGCACACCGTTAGATGTGGCCCTAAGAAGGCTTGAAGCCTAAAATACTCCTAACGCTCTCCCTATAGCAGCTCCGGCACCAGCAGCACTGTCCCTGATCTCTGTCAGAACGCATCTGTGGCGAGCCGCGGGAGGGGCCGATTTATATACTCGGGTGACACCTGATCTCGCCAGCCACTCACTGCAGGGGGTGGTATAGGGCTTGAACATCGCAGGGGGAAGTTGTAATGCCTTCCCTGTCTTTCTATTGGCCAGAAAAGCGCGCTAACGTCTCAGAGATGAAAGTGAAAGTAGCTTGAACATCGCGTGGTACTCGTCACGAGTAACGAGCATCTCGAACACGCTAATACTCGAACGAGTATCAAGCTCGGACGAGTACGTTCGCTCATCTCTAATTTTACATTAAAAAATTATTTTTTTTACCTGCAATAAATCATTTTACCTACAGACGCTTTGAATTGCAATGGGCAGCAAGTTTGCCCTGTCCTTTGCACATTTGTATATGGGCTTCTTTGAGAAATCTGCTTTTGTAGATCCACGTATCATTTTTCATTGTTGGTTCATCGACAATATTTTAATTATATGGGAGGGCTCGGAAAATGACTTTAGAGAATTTATCAACCAGTTAAACATTAATACTATGAACCTAAGAGTCACAGACACCATTTATAAGCATCAAATTAATTTCCTTGATCTAATCCTCATAAATAAAAATAATAAAATCATCAACAAAACTCACTTAAAAAAAGTTGATAAAAACAGCCATCTGGATTACAATACGGTCAATAATACACGGGAAGCACCAAAAATAAACTAAAAACCGTATCAATAGACACAGACTCAACACCAAAAAGAAATTCCAGCTACATAGCATATCCAGACACTTCAGCGAAGTACACAACTGTAACCCTCAAGGTTTAAAAGTTACCCTCCTTGAGCATATACCTTTCAAATCAATTACCAGAGTCCAGTGTAAAGAAATGTTCTGGATCTTCCGCCTCAAAACACTCATACCCAATGGTCTCAATGAGGTTTTAGAAAAGGTTTAAGGAAATATAATTTATTTCTTAATTTTTTATTATTTTAACTATATAACAAACCACCGTACAATATAAAAGCATTCCTGCCGTAAGTCCCTCCAACTGTTATCAGGGTTATATTAGATATATTATCTAATTAATTCTATTTAATCATGTGTTTATTGCATATTATTGAAATTGATTTTAATTATAAAATTGTTAGTCACATTTTTTTAATATATTGTTCTAGATTATTTTATCATGATTATGAATAGAGATGAGCAAACGTACTCGTTTCGAGTAATTACTCGATCAAGCACCACGATTTTCGAGTACTTCAGTACTCGGGTAAAAAGATTCAGGGGGCGCCGGGGGGCGGGGGGAGGCGTGGCGGCGCGGAGGTAGCAGCGGGGAACAGGGGGGAGCCCTCTCTCTCTCCACCCCCCCCCCTCACCGCTGCAACCCCCCACTCACCCAAGGCGCCCCCCGAATTTTTTCGCCCGAGTACGGAAGTACTCGAAAATCGCGGTATTCGGGTGAAAAAGGGGCGTGGCCGAGTACGTTCGTTCATCTCTAATTATGAATTATTTTAGCAATGCTGCACTTCATAATTGATTATGTACTGCTGTGCCTAATGTCTATGAATGATATCTATGAATATAGATATTTCTCTACAAAAGAGAACATGTCCGGTACTAAAGTACTAAAGTTCCCTGCAGCTAGTTTACACGAATACACTGTCACCTAGACAGAGTACAATAAAGTTTTATTATGAATATGGAACGCAATGTGCGGTCAAAGGCACGGACATGTACATGACGTCCTCCATAAGGGAATTCCCTCCCCAATAGTGATGTCAGATGGGGATACACGGTGTCCTCTGATAGGTAATACACTAACATGTATGTATATATATCTGTGCTGTGCATTTTATTAAGTTATTCTGAGCATTGCTACTATCATTTCAGTAAAATATGATGACGGAATAACCACATTTCTGAAGGATTTATTTGGACGGATCGACAGTCTCATCCACGGGAGCGCAAATCTTTTTCTTCTTTCCAGTGACTCTAGTTTAGTTGAGCCTTTGTCCAAGGGCTTAAATACATGGCCGTGTACTTATCATGTTTTCTGGCCCCGAAAATTATGGCCGCAAAATGTGCAAAACGAAACCAATGATTTCAACGGTTTTGTTTTGGCTAGAAGGATTCTCACATGTTAATACTATTCACTAAAAAAGATAAGACTTGCCCTATCTTTCTCACTTGCAGTTTTTCTATGTGCGAGGAAAAATAGGGCAGGACCTTTTTTCCTGTTTTCCTTTTTTTTTTTTACCAGCACACAATAGCGCAAAATTTGTATAGTAAAAGAAAAAAAAAAGAATTTTGACTCATTCATGCACCAATGTTTCCCATAGCAGCGAGCGTATTTGTGCTCGCGCCCATCAAAAGCCAACTAAGCGTACCTTATTAGGGCTCAGTCACACTGCCGTTTTTACACTCGTTTATAAAAATGTTTGCATTGCGTGTTTCAAAAATACCCGTGACCACGTTCATTGCCACCCATATATTCTATTTTTTTGTCCGTTCAAATTTTATGCGCATGTAAAATTTGCACACGTGACCGCTGCCATTGGAAAGCATTGGTTCTATATAATGCGATCTTTTTTAATGCGTAAATAATTGACCGTTAAATAGCCCGTTTTACTGAGCCCTTAGGCCTCATGTCCACGGGGAAAATCAGGCCTGCTATGGATTCTCCATGTAGAATCCGTAGCGGGTCCCTCCTGCCCCGAGGACATGAGGCATAAAAATAAGAATTAACTCACCTCTCGCCCGCTCTGGATCTTCCCTTCACCGCGGCTTCATCTTCTCTCCGTCGCGGACGGATCTTCTTTCTTCGGCCCGGCAGATGCGCAGGGCACGTCGGTTGCGTGCCCCGCGCATGCGCCGGCCTGAAGAAAAAAGATCCGGCCGCGACGGAGAGATGATGAAGCCGCGGCGAAGGGAAGATCCGGAGCGGGTGAGTGAATTCCGATTTTTGTCTCCCGCGGATCCGGACGGCTTCCATAGGCTTCAATAGAAGCCTGCGGAAGCCGTCCCCGCGGGAAACCCGCACGAAAATGGAGCATGGTCCAGATTTTTTCATGTTCCATTTTTTTTTTAAATCATTTTTATTGACCATCCGCGGGTATTTATCTACCCGCGGGTGGTCAATGCATCCCTATGGGGTGCAGATCCGCGGGCAGGAGAAGAGTTAAAATCCGCTGCGGATTTTAATTCTTCTTTTGCCCGTGGACATGAGGCCTTACAGGTTTGTATTATTCAGTGGTTGTATGGAGTTCTTTTAAAGTTTTAGTTTAATATTATGGTTTATGTCAATTATAGTGACATTTAACAAAGTAAGCTAATAGAAAATAGAAAAACATGTTTTGCATTTCTAGTAGGGTACGGTAGGTGTGTTTATGCATAATATATAACAAAAGAGATTTAAAAGAAAAATATATTTTTTAGGAAAAGTGATGTTGCCATGGTAACAATCAGATTGCTTTAGGAAATAAAAGCTATAACGGACAATTGAATTAGACCAGTTTTTCCAGATCTTGAATTGTTTTTACAAACAGTTTTTAATAGATAGAAAATTAAGGTTTATTCAGCATCAGAACAATAAATAAACTGTTATTTCTGTGTCGTATAAATTAAATTAGTACCGCTGTCTAATAATTGTTAATACATTACACCTGATGTACAGAGGTAGTAAATTTGAACTCGATACTTAGGTCTCCGTCAAACGAGAGTGAGTCAAAAAAAGCGCTTCTTAAAGAACCAATGGGTTCCTATGGAAGTGCTCACATGAGAGAATATAGGTGCGCTAAATGGAGAGCATCTAGCAAAGACAGGACAGCATTTCAGTAGTTCCATTGACTCCTATGGGAGCAGGAGTTAATGGAAACTCTTGCATTGAGAATAGATTCCCTGCTGCTTATAGCAGGGCATTTAAAAGGTACTGCTCAGAAAGTGGGGATACTGCGGGGATGAGGGGCCTCCCTGAGAGTTCCCTTAATTCCTGCGGGGACTAACAGGAATTTACAATGGAACATTTTAAAAGTGCTATTGGGGAGCACCTTTTAAATGCTCTGCTGTAAATAGCAGGGTATTCCTCTTGCCCCCCTGCTGGGCAATTGCCCAGCAGCAGTGGTCAGTAGGGGACTCCCTCCCCTTCTCTCTCCAAGGGAATTCCCTATAGCGGCGGAGCTATAGGGTTTTCCCTAAGGGCTTTCCCCGAGAGTGTGGCAAAAGGGATTGGGGCTACAGGGATCTTCCCCTAGCCCCACCCCTCTAGCACTGCCCCCTCTGTGGTTTGCTATATGAATCTCTATGAAAATCCACATAGCTTGCCCACTCTTTCAAGCCTGCCCCCTCTATTTGCGCTATGGAGATATCCCTCGGGATTTCCCCATAGCAGGGAGATAGAGGGGACCTATGGAGGATTTTCCCATAGCAGGGAGAGAGAGTGGACCTATAGGGGATTTCCCCATAGCAAGTGAGAGAGCGCGGAGATATTTGAGATTAACCTGTGGGGCTTCATCTCTCTCTCCTCTTGGAGCAGCTGAACTTCTCCAAGTGCAGCTGCTCCAGGGAATGGGTGACTTTCAGGCGCATGAATATCGGCTCTTCTGCACTTTAAAATTTTGTCCGGTCATGCGACTTGTGGAATGCGATTTTTTTTTTTTATTTATTTATTTATTTTTTTTAATGCCTATTCATGCGCTAAAAAAACACTCATCTGACCAAGCCCTTAATGTGTTAAATAAACTGTGGTACAAAACTTTTTCTCGCCTTTTCAATAGTTTTAAAATGTCTTTTATTGTGTTAAAGGAGTTTTCCAGGCAGACAATCATTAGTTTTAGTTACTGCCCACAAAATCCCCAGGTACTGTCCCTTATCTATATTTGCACTGGCTTCTCTGTCTGCTAGTGCTAGACCAAGAGTGCACGTAGACAGGATGGAACATGGACATGGCATAGGCAAAATTCCCTTATTTGCATGAGGACATAATTATGGGAAGGCCTGTAAACTTCATGTCAGAAGAGAGGCCCGGAGCACCATGGGATACATTGGGAGTGGGGAGAGGTGAATATATGCCTACTTGTAGTTTTACTGCATGGGAGGCTGGATTTACAGAGACTGTAGAAAGTTATCAGTGTCAGGTTAAACTTTGCTACATGTGTACAAAAAACAAATGCCAAAGCTGCTTACATACCAACAGCAATATGTTGCTTGTGAACCCGGATTCTTTGTTATAATGATCATTAATGAAATCCATTTGTCAATGCTGAAATCTTTAAATTTTAGCACTTTAGGGTAACATAGGTAAAAGATGTTAATTAGAGATGAGCGAGCACCAAAATGCTCGGGTGCTCGTTACTCGGGACGATATTTTCGCAATGCTCGAGGGTTCGTTTCGAGTAACGAACCCCATTGAAGTCAATGGGCGACCCGAGCATTTTTGTATATCGCCGATGCTCGCTAAGGTTTTCGTTTGTGAAAATCTGGGCAATTCAACAAAATGATGGGAACGACACAGCAACGGATAGGGCAGGCGAGGGGCTACATGTTGGGCTGCACCTCAAGTTCCCAGGTCCCACTATTAAGCTACAATAGCGGCAAGAGTGCCCCCCCCCGCACTGTCAGCGTAAAGATCGTTCTCCTCTGCCATAGCTATAACAGCTGTGGCAGAGAAGAACGATGTTTGCCCATTGAATTCAATGGAGCCAGCAATACAGCAGGTTCCACTGAAAGCAATGGGCTGCCGGCGATCGCAGGATGAATTGTCGGGAAGGGCTTAAATATATAAGCCCTTCCCTGCAATTCATCCAGAAATGTGTTACAATAAAAATATATACCGGCGTATAAGGCGACGGGGCGTATAAGACGACCCCCCAACTGTCACCTTATACGCCGGCAATACAGTGGAGCAAAGAATAAAAATCATTACTCACTTCTTCTGACGTTCTGCGGTGCTCCTGTAGGCTGTCGCTCCCTCCTGGTCCACGGCAGAGCATTGCTTTCTGGACGCAGGGCTTGAAATCCCCGCCTCCAGAAACACAGCCAATCACAGCCATTCAATGACATCATTGTCATTGGCTGTGATTGGCTGAAGGCACGTGTGTTTCTGGATGGGCTTAAAAATATAAGCCCTTCCCTGAAATTCATCCAGAAATGTGTAAAAAGTAAAAAAAAAAAATACTCACCTTGTCCCGGCAGACGGAGTTCAGCCGCGGCCGGCTGGCAGTTCTTCTGAACTGCTGTGAGTAGTATTCAGCAGCTGGGGATTTAAAATCCCTGCCTGCTGAATGAGCTGCCTCTGATTGGTCACAGCCTCACCAATCAGAGGCAGCTCTCATTCACCCATTCATGAATTCAGGAATGGGTGAGTGAGTGCTGCCTCTGATTGGCTCAGCGCAGGGACAGCTGTGGCAGAGGAGAACGATCTTTATGCTGACAGTGGGGGGGGGGGGGTCTCACTCTTGCCACTATTGTGGCTTAATTGTGAGACCTCGGAGCCCGAAATTCAGCCCTGCATGTTGCTCCTCGCCTGCCCTATCAATTTCTGTGTTTTTTACATGACTTTGGTGATTTGCTAAGATTTTCACAAATGAAAACCTTAGCGGAGCACCAGTCATATACAAAAATGCTCGAGTCGCCCATTGACTTTAATGGGGTTCGTTACTCGAAACGAACTCTCGAGCATCACTGAAAGTTCGACTCGAGTAACGAGCACTCGAGCATTTTGGTGTTCGCTCATCTCTATTGTTAAAGGGGTTGTCCCGCGAAAGCAAGTGGGGTTATACACTTCCGTATGGCCATATTAATGCACTTTGTAATGTACATTGTGCATTAATTATGAGCCATACAGAAGTTATCAGAAGTTATTCACTTACCTGCTCCGTTGCTAGCATCCTCGTCTCCATGGTGCCGTCTAATTTTCAGCGTCTAATCGCCGGATTAGACGCGCTTGCGCAGTCCGGTCTTCTTCTCTTCTGAATGGGGCCGCTCGTGCCGGAGAGCGGCTCCGTGTAGCTCCGCCCCGTCACGTGCCGATTCCAGCCAATTAGGAGGCTGGAATCGGCAATGGACCGCACAGAAGCCCTGCGGTCCACCGAGGGAGAAGATCCCGGCGGCCATCTTCACCAGGTAAGTAAGAAGTCACCGGAGTGCGGGGATTCAGGTAAGCACTGTCCGGTTTTCTTTTTTAACCAGTGCATCGGGTTTGTCTCGCGCCGAACGGGGGGGCTGTTGAAAAAAAAAAACCTGTTTCGGCGCGGGACAACCCCTTTAATGGATTTCAAAGAAAGTGTACTGTGTATGACTATTTGTTTTTTGGGAAAAAAAGCAAAGGCCATTGACCATGTAAGAATTCTCTGAATACTGAAAGATGGCTTTAAAATCATTTTAAAGACATAACATTTGAAGAGTTTGTGTGATATTCTCTATGACTCTTATGATAGGAATTTTCCAACAAAGCCCCCAAAAACTTGTACTTTATTTCTGAGCTTGATTGTAATTTGGGGAGTTGATAGATAGTAGATACATTTGCCAATACTAGTTCAGCTTTCTTGAGACATCTAAATTTACCTTCATTTATTGTTAGGTTGGGCTCACACCGGGCAGATTTGCCGTCCGGAATTTCGCCGCGGTAAATCTGCCTGCAGCCGCTAATCCCAATGTTAGCCAGCCATGTAGACGAGATTTCTCAGAAATCTTGTCCACACAGGACGGCTAATTTGTTGCGGCACAGCCGGCAGAAGCCGGCGCTGCAGTGCAGATTCCCTTGCCGAAGCATGTCCATTCTTTTTTTTTTGTTCCATTGCAGCTGCGCTCCCCTCTATGGGAGCGCCAGCTGCAACGGAAAAGCGTGTGGCCAAGCCGCTCCAAAACCAGCGGCTAAGTGCACTTTTCGCTGTGGCCAAACCGCGAGATTTCTGCCGGGAATCCTCCATGTGGGAACCCAGCCTTATAGATTTCCATTTAAATTCTTTCTGTCTGTTTTGTTTTTGAACAGAAAAACTGAATTCAAACAGAATTAGGCATTTCAGTTTTTCCCCATTGATTTCAATGCATTTTCAAAAAAATGTAATGCTTTTAGTTTGATTCAGTTCCGTTATAGTTCAGCTATTTTAAACGAAACAAATAACGCAGTCTGCAGCGCTATTTTTTATATTTAAAAAACCAAAGCCATAAGAGAACTGAATCACACTGAAAGCATTACATTTTGTTTGAAAACCTACTCAAAACAATGGAGAAAAAATGGAAACAATTCAGTTAATTCCATTTTTCTGCTCTCAAAACAGAACAAACAGGAATTCAAAGAGAAATTTTTAACGCAGATGTAAAAGAGCCGTTAAATATATTTTTGACAGCTTGGCATAATAGACTGTGTGTTTTACTGTAGTTTACTAACTACATTTACCTTTACAGACATAGCATCATAATTTCTCATGACTTTATTGTTGATTGCCCTCAAGTTGCGACAGACATACACAAAAGGTAAATTTTGTTTGGATAAATCTAATCTCCTACAAATAGATGCTCGACTCCAGAAACATTATCATTACATCTGGTATATTTTGCTCATCCGTTTGATTGATAAGCCAAGATGTTATGTGTTATCTTTGCAATTTGTGGCAGTAAAATCTAGTTTTTCCATAATGGCATGCAAATGACCCCATTGAAATATCACAGTGATCGTTTATAATATGTTTGTTTTTCTCTAAGCCATTGCAAGTTGAACTGAAAAAAACTATAATCTCATCTAAATCCTTGCAGTTAGTTCTAGTTTGAATGCATATTTTTATCATTAAAAACATGTATACTTTAGAGAAGAAGAGATTATATGTAAGTTCTAATACTTTTGGTGCTTTTGGATTTTTTTTTTACATGACATTTATTGAATAAAGTCATCATATTAGTACAGATTCTGTCTATCAATTCTCCAAATGGAGAACGACAGACAGCTGATCCACACTTTAATCTGCACAATGTAAACAAGATTTAATACGCAAAAATTTCACTGAAGGATGACTCCAACAATTTTGTTTTTGGGTAATGTTCTGAAAATACGCTGCTGTTGCTCATATATCTCTGATGTATGGTCTGACACACTGTGGAGATGATACTTTGTATTTTCATGCCTGCAATTTTTAACCTTTTGTGAGTATAATAACTAAAAACATGTGGAATATTCACTTCTCCAATACTTTACCATGGGTGCTTTTGGGTTCTCTTAATTAGCCTGACCAGCTGGTTTTGAAGACCCTGAAGTTTGATGTACACCTCATACTGACGACTAAGGCTCCATTCACACGGGGCAGTTCGGTTGCAATAAAAACTGCACCAAAAATCGCATTGGTGAAATCACGTGTGTTTTTACTATGTTTGTAGTAAAATGTGGCAAAAAACTCACACAGTTTTGCAACCAAACTGCCCCATGTGAATGGAGCCTAAAGGCACATTTAGATTACACTGGACAACAAAATTGAAAAAATTGTTTGGTGCCGGGAATGTTACAACTGATTTAGTGTATATTTGACCTTTTATTTGCAAATATGCAAACAGTTTCTCCCTATCAGCTGTAGTTTCGGCGCATGCGCATGGCCAGTCATGCTGTGTCACATAGCCAATCTTATTCATACATTTAGTTTGTCCCGACCAGTAGTGAGGAATGGTTGTGTACATTTGTCGCCCGAGGTGTTGTGGGGTGTTGTAGCTATACAATCATTGTGTTCAGGGGCATACCTAAAGGCTCAGGGGCCCAGGTGCAAAAGTTCAGTTTGGACCCCTCTCTTCTTCTTAAATCGTGCTGCATACAGCTGCAAAACACATTTCCATACATGAACTAGCCCCTTGGTGTAATCTTTCCAAATATAACACATTTCCTGCGCTACATGAAAATTTATTTGTAGCCCCTTTGGCCACTCCTACACACACACTAGAGTACTAGAATACACACACACTAGGGTACTATCTGATTGCTGACTCCTACCACACTGGTGACATCACCACAGGTCCTGGAAGCTGCTGTCCGCTTTGCCAGTGGGGGTCCATGTGAGACGGCTGTGAGGTGAATGATAGCAGCGGCTGTCCTCTCCTCTTCAGGACAACTGGGGTGATCTTAGGCTGGCATCCTTTCCTCCTTTCCCGCAGCTGCTACACACTGCTGGTGACCAGCCAGTCAAGCACTCAGCATACCCACTGCTCACCCCCGCCGGCACCCGAATCTTTTCTGCTGAGCAGACAGGTACTCGAAAAGGACGATACTCGCTCGAGTATTTTCCCTTAACGAGTATGCTCGCTCATCTCTATCAATTTCCCATTAGGCCAACAAAGCGGGTACACAAAAAATCCGTGTTTTATGTGCCTCTGGGACACTAGGGCCAAACAATATTGTAGAAAAAAACACTAATTTGTACGGTATTTGTTTAATTATATCAATCATATGTCTAATATGGAATATGGTAACAAAATTCAGTCGGTGCCTATATCACAGAAACTAGAGCTGATAGGGGGAAATGGATGGCATATTTGAAATCAGGGCACAAAATATACCTTATAACAGCTGTCAAACGCTCTGCACCAAAATATGTGTTGGCCAGTGTTATCTTTCAAATCTTTCAAATAAACAAAAGTGAATGATAATCATTCAGTTTAAAAGTGAGTCAACAATTAAACAATGAATTTTCATTCGTCAGTCAGTTTCAGCCAGCATGAAAATCATTGTTTGCTTGCTCACTTCTCGTTGTGTTTATCACTCCCCATTCAGTCTGCACAAGTGCACGAGGCTGCATGAGTGTAAATGAGCTGTTGATGATTTAAACCACTTGTTTGCTTGGGCAAACGAGAATTATGCATTTTGCATTGTGTATAAATTATGAACATTGTTTGCTCCAATGTAAGTGACTGATAAGAACTTTGTTCACTTGGTTGGTTTTTCTGATAACTCTATAACCACTTTGCTTTTTGAGATAAGAAACAGCCCTAATGGGCTATTTACACGGGACGATTATCGCTCAAAATTCATTCAAATTAACAAATTTGAGTGATCATACAGTGTAAATGCATTTAAATTGCTCACCTTTTGTTCACAGGTTTTTATTGCTGACTTTCAGTCAGTTTAAAAACCATCACTTGATTGTGGGCTTGTGGTTCTGTGTTAACGCTCCCCGATCAGTACTTCACGTAGAAAGTGAAGCACTGAGTGAGAAGACTGCAATCCAGTGGTGAAGTTTGTCAGTGTAAATGCTCTGCATGAGCGCTGAAGACCTTAGTGATGACGCCAACGCTTGTGCAGATGTTTAGCTGACTGTCGACACATGTTAAAGTGCCATTAGAGATAAGGAACAGCACAGTTTTATTTGACTTTTGTACTAGAGCTCTATCCACCTTTTGCCAGTTCCTGCTGCTCTCCCATTTTATATGACCATTTTGAAGACCCTTTAACCCCTTCCCGTGGCAACCTCTCTTCATACAGTGCGGGCGTCAGCTGTTTATAACAACTGACACCCGCGGGCAATAGCCGCTATCGGCCGTTCGGCCGATCGAGCTATTAACAATTTAAATGCCACTATCGATTCTGACAGCAGCATTTAAATCACCCGAACGATGTTCGCGGGTCCCGCACGCCCCCCCCCCCCCCGCGTAGGGGAAACATGCAGAGCATGAATGGCAACAATGCTTGACCGTAGCCCCACTATCAGGTGAGTTGCGATGAGCAGGGGTGGCACGCTCTGACAGCTACATCACATCATCAGCCAGTAGATTACTATTTTGGGGACTGTGAAATAAGAATCTCAGCAGGAAATACCATACTTCATTTTGGAAATTAAGGATGAAAAATGGAGAAATCCCTTGGGGCTCGTTCAAATGAATGTAGTTATTTGCGCTGCTAGCAGCGCCAAAATATTGCGGCTATAGTGCTGTAAAGTTTGCATGAATGGGCTGCTTTCAGCTACTTGAAGTAGCCCATTCACATGATCCTAGGTGCATACTGCGTGGAGGTGTAATACAAGTCTTCCCAAATAAAGCATGTAGATGAGAGTAGTTCTACTGTGTATAGGAAAGAACTATGAAGGATACCCATTCATTTAGTGAGAATCTCTGAATGTGGAGCCCCAGCAATCACAAAGTGATGTCATATGCCAGGAAACACTTTCATTTATAGTTTGTCCTTTTAATGATCTCTGGACAGGAGTGTTAATTCTTAGGGCTCTTACTAACTTGCGTTTTTTAACGCTGCGATATGGCTGCGTTTTTTTTAACGCTATTGTCAATGGGACTTTCTAATGTTAAAAACGCACAAAAATCGCAAAGCACAAACTTGTGATGCGTTTTTAATATTAGAAAGTCCCACTGACAATCGCATAAAAAAAAATGCAGCGATATCGCAGCGTTAAAAAATCGCAAGTGTGTGAGAGCCCTTAACATGCTTATGTTTTGTACTTTCAAAAATAGTTTTGGTAATATTGCAATTAAAAGAAAAATCTAAATGATAGCTTGTCTCAGTTTGATATGAGAAGTACAAAAAGATCTTGAAGTGCCAGGTTTAGTTGCTGAGAGCAAAGAATATGCGTGAAGCCATAAAGTGTGCAGGTATATGCAAGGTAAAAGTATAGTCCAATTTAATTAGGCCTTTAATTTGTGCAAGTTAATTGGCATTAAGGAAGGTTTCTTGGAAGTAAAAAATATTTTGCTTCTCACACAGAACAAATGTATTGAATATAAAAACTGAAATGTGGATAAAAATAAGGGCAGTGTGAGGATTAAATTGGAGACTGTAGCAGAATAAATTGGAACAGGAGCTGGCAGTTCTACAAAAAATTTATTATATGGCAGCTCAATTACAACATCTCTAGGGATGGGTATTACCTCATTCAGACTCCTCTAAAGCTATACTGGAATACTTTCTATCAACAGATCAGTTATTTGAAGCTTTAAAGGCAAATAAATTTACATACACTACAAAAGGCTACCTCTGCTGTGTATGATAAATAACATACGGTGGAAGGTAAGAGATATGCTTGGTATCCAAAGCTGTATAATGGTAACATCAAGTTAGGACATACCTTGGCTTATACCTCATATCTTGGTAGAAGGGTGCCTTCAATCATTCTCAACTTTACAGGCATAGTTTGATTTACCGCACATTCAATTTTGTAAACATTCGCAGCTTGGTGATGTGTCTAATGATCAGCGATCTCTGTTAGTGACTAATCATCAAATTATAACTACAGTGAGATCTACAGGTCTTATTTAATTATTATACCAATACGTTCTTTCTAAGTTTCTAACTCTAATTTGCTTACTACCTGCCATGACCTATAAGTCTGGACCTCGTTTATGCACCTTTACTTCCAGCCCCCACTCAAGCCTGTCTCACTACTGTACTCCTGTTCAAACATGGAGGTTCTGCACCTTGGCCCAGTGCAGCATCCGCTGCCACATAACTGGAACTATCTGTGCTTGGATGGGTTAAGCATGAAAACCTGGGTTTCCCAGGTGCTGCCACCTTACTTAGCTCAAAGCCTAATCAGTATGTGGCAAGGCAGATCCACATCCTTCTATCTATCATAATTTCTATATATGATCTTACTGTTCCTCCAACATCTCATGTATGTTTTCTCAGTTATGTGGAATATTTATCATCTTCAGAATCTATAAAATTGGCAGTAGCTATACTATTATGCTAAGCTCAGAATTGGAAGCAGAGCATTAACCCCTTAGTGATCAAGCCTGTTTTCGCCTTTATGACCAAGCCAAATTTTGGAAATCTGACATGTCACTTTAACACAGAATAAATCCGTAAAGATTTTGCATATCCAAGTAATTCTGACATTGTTTTTTCCACCACATATTGTACTTCATTTAGGTGGTGAAAATAGACCAATAGAATTTGTGTATATTTATTAAAAGCACCAAAATTGCGAACATTTTGAAAGAATTAAAAAATTTTTTTCACATTTTCAACTGCAATATGTCAAATATGTGCAAACATGCAGTGCAAATTTTCGATAAGATATATATTTCTATTATAGATGAGCGAGTATACTCGCTAAAGGCAATTGCTCGAGCGAGCATTGCCTTTAGCGAGTATCTCCCCCGCTCGAGACTGCAGGTTTGGGTGCCGGCAGCAGGCACGGAGCTGCGGGGGAGAGTGAGGCAGAACGGAGGAGAGATCTCTCTCTCCCTCTCTTCCCCCTGCTCCCTCCTGCTGACAGCCGCTACTCACCGCTCCCCCGCGCCGGCACCCGAACCTGCAGTCTCGAGCGCGGGAGATATGCTCGCTCGAGCAATTGCCTTTAGCGAGTATACTCGCTCATCTCTAATTTCTATCTGTTTAACTTTATTCTGGAAGCACATTTGAAAAACTTTTTTTTTTAAAGTCTTTAGGAAACATACAAATTTATCATTAAAAAATCATATTTTGACCTCCCAGTTTTTGAATGAATCTAAGTAAAGCAAAAATATACATATTTTTCGTACAGCACACATATGAATGAAAACTTGCCCCCCAAAATTGATACCCCTGTTTGTCCTGTGTTCAGAAACATACCCACTGTAGCTCCAATCTGCTTACCGGATACATGGCTAGGCGTTTAATAGATGGAACACCCTTTGACTTTCAGGGTACCACTGAATAAATTACAGGCCCCATTGCTCCCTTGTAGAGCCATCAAGCTGCCAAAACAATAAGTGTGTACTGAGCATTCTGACCCCACAGTTCTTTGCAAAAATTATTATGAACAGGCAAAAAATGAATAAAATTTTCTTTTTTTCACAAATATGTTACTTTCATGTCAGTTTTCTTTGTTTCATGTAAGGAAGACTGGGGAAACGCACCCCAAATTATAGCACTAGCTCTTCTGTGTTCAGCAATCCCACCATTCTATCCCCAATCTGTTTATAGGACACTTGGGTAGACCTATAATGAAGGGAACACTCACTGGCTTTCAGGGAACAATTGCATAAATTCCAGATTGTATTGCATACTTGTGCAGAAAACAAATGGATAAAGTTGACTCCCTAAAAAGATTACCCCCCTTTGGCATTCCCTAAATCTTAGATAAAAGTATTAATGTAAAACTGTGTGGTATATCTCAAAACAAGGGTAATTAAAGAGGCCTGTTTGAGATGGGCACATGTGGCAATAAAACCGGGTATCCCTCTTTCTCCATTGATTGCTGCAAAGCAGACAATTTTTGTGGGGTATTTCTTTACTTCAATGGCAGGGATGTTGTGTAAAAAGTGGCACTCTGTGAGCTTTTGCATCTCCTTAGACTCGTAAGCTGGCTAAGGTGCTGTGGTCTCAAACAAATGGCGCTCAACAAGGTGCTCCTGGAGCTACAGGAAAGTGAGCATTAACTTTTAGCATTATAGCTAGTGATCTGAATAAGGAAGATGAATGCAGATCAGCGGAGGAGCCTGAAGATCGCATCAGGGGACATTGCCAGAGACCTCAGGTAAAAAGTTTCATCTTCCCCCACTAATTGGATCAGTGAGGGGACAGGTAAACCTAACTTTTTAAACTTTTTAAAAACTTTTTATGTGAACTATTGGATAACGGCGATCATGTGACCATGGACCAGTCACCAGGGCCTCTGGTCACTGCTCCAGGCTCTTGCCTAGCTTTGGTAGCCAAGAGCAAGGAGATTTTGAATTTCCCAGGTTTTGAACATCATTTGACCTAATTCCTGGTTTTGACTATTAAAAAAAATGCCTCAATAAAATATTAGCACCAAAATAGAAAATGTGAATTACAGCTTAGAACAAAATTCAATTAATAAAGTGAATGGCCTTACCTCATTTATTAAATACATTTTTTGCTCTTCTACCATACACATTGGAGATTGTAAATTGTCAGAAAGAAGAACATACAGTATTGATTTTTAGGAGGACATAGTACTACATTTAACAGTATGCAGAAAATAATTCTGAATCGCAAACCCAACTAACCCAGAACCAAACTATAATCAAATAATATTATTTTATAGTGTTTGGTGGCACTATTTTAAAACTGAATTATAGTTTTGTGTGGGAAGTTGCAAGAGGGGGGGTAATTTATTTGCTACCGAGAACTAGAGATGAGCGAGCACGCTCGGTAAACGCAGATACTCGAACGAGCATCGCTCTTCTCAAGTAACTGCATACTCGTCCGAGCAAATGTGGGGGGCGGGGAGCGGAGGGGAGAGGGGGAAGAGTGAGAGAGATCTCTCTCTCTCCCCACCGCCACCCCCCTGCATTTGCTCGGACGAGTATGCAGTTACTTGAGAAGAGCGATGCTCGCTCGAGTATCTGCCTTTACCGAGCGTGCTCGCTCATCTCTGCCAAGAACTCAATTTTTGTATATAAAACAATCCCTTTAACTTTATATAGTCCATCCACTATTTTGATGATAAGAATAATGCTGCAAACATCTTTATGCTTACCATCAAAAATACCAGAACCCTGTCAGAAAGAATAAAATGCTAATGTAAACAGAGCTTAGGGATTACAGCAAAAAGGTAGTAAAGATAGACTGTATTAGAAAAATGCCAAATCCTGTACATGAATGGTAAAGCTTCATGTCAAAGATAATGTCGTCATTGAAATAAAAATTGTGTTTGCATTCACATTGAAATAAACTATTAAACTACTTTCAGTGAACAACATATAGTAAAATGCAAAAGCTGACATGAGTTCATTAAAATACATTTCACCAGTCATCTCCATGAAAAATCCACATGAGATTACCTTCTTCTGAATGGACAGGATTAACACAAAGAAGTTTAAAGAACCCCCTCTTTCTACTATCCCCAGTGTTTTTCCTGTCCTGTCTGCAGGAATGTATCCAGAGAGGTGCTGGGAGCTCTCGAAGTTCCTAGCCAGTAAGATTACCTTTTTTTTTCTTTGCTGATCGGAGGCAGCAGGGGCTGTTTTCTCCCATCCAGGGTTGCTGCTTCCCGGGATGCTGCAGGGGCAGTTCTCCCCAGTTTAGAATCCACTTCACTGCGTCCGAAGGCGATTGTAAGTCAAGGTCCACAATGGAGATTGCTGCCACTCTCCTGGTTCCCCTCCTAATCATGCCCCTTAGGTCTTGGTCACACGAGCGGAGATCCACACGTATATCCGCACGGAAAAAAAATTGCACCGCAGGTGCGGACGAAAATCCGCACCTGCCAAAGAAAGAACATATGGGTGGCAATAGACGCAGTGATGTGAGTTTTCATCCGTACGCGGTGTGAATGTTTTTCTGCGTGGAAATACGCGTGGATCGCCGCTCGTCTGACTGAGCTCCAACTGTTCATTTGGGGGCACACAGACCACACTTAGAGGCAGTGATGGACATGATGACATCAGCAGAGGGGGCATGGTGATAGTCCAGTGATGGAATACTGACGGTCAGTATAAAATACAGATGGGAAGTAGCCTCTATGTCTGAGTTCCATTTTGGACTAAATATAGAAATATTAGGATATGAGCACTCCATCATCTGATAACCCAGAACGGGCTACAAACCCTCATATTGTAAGTAGTCCCTCTGGGTGATCATACAAATTATGTGTTTAAGAATATTTACTGTTTCTACTGTGGTTCTCTTTTGTTATGGGGGTAAAACCAGACCAAAAAAATGTGCTTCATGTGTGAAAAAATCATCTCCAGGATATACCAAATCTTTATGCAAAATGTATATTGCAAAAGATATTAAGGAAGTACAAGGAAATCTCTCGTATCTGGGGATTTTATGAAGGATATTAAAATATTGATTAGAGATGAAGTTTGCTTTGCTTTGGCATCTCAAAATCCTATTCCATTTACTTATTCTGTTCTAATATTAGTTAAATGAACAAGTAGTTTGGGTAATTACTCTGATTCTGAAAAAAGCATAATTTTCACTGAGGTTGAAGAAGGTGAAAACCTTGATGATTTTTCAGATGATAATGATGACTATAAAAAATGTCTCTTCCATCCAGATGATATTGATGAATTAATTAAGGCAATTGCAGACTTTCTAGCATAGTTGAGCCAAAAAAGAAAAAAACAGAACCATCCAAGATGAAATCTTTGGTGGTCCGGGAGAAAGATATAAACAACATGCTTTTGCAGTCCATGAAAATATTCATAAACTTATTAAAAAGGAATGGAACAAACCTGAAATGGGTTAATTAATTCCAAGAGGTATTAAGAGATGTTATTCATTCTCAGAGTAAGGGTGCGTTCACACGAACGTATATTGGCTCGGTTTTCACGCCGAGTCGATATACGTTGTCCTCATCTGCAGGGGGGGAGGCTGGAAGAGCCCAGGAGCAGGAACTGAGCTCCCGCCCCCTCTCTGCCTCCTCTCCGCCCCTCTGCACTATTTGCAATGAGAGGAGGCAGGGCGGGTGCGGGGCTAAGTTCCGGGAATTAACCCCGCCCCCGTTCCGCCTCTCCCCATTGCAAATAGTGCAGAGGGGCGGAGAGAGGAGGCAGAGAGGGGGCGGGAGCTGAGTTTCTGCTCCTGGGCTCTTCCAGCCTCCCCCCCTGCACATGAGGACAACGTATATCGGCTCGGCGTGAAAACCGAGCCGATATACGTTTGTGTGAACGCACCCTAAGATTGTACAGATTGAGAGGCAATACCAAAAGTGGATGTCCCAGTAGCTAAGGTTGCTAAACGTACCCTATACGAATGCTACACAGTGAAAGGATCCCATGGAACAAAAAGCAGAGAGTTTTTTAAAGAAGACATGGGAGGCAGCTTCAGAATTAAGCCCCAATTACTCGCAAAGATGATTGCTCAAAATTTGTTCAAAAGATAGGGAGAATGAAAGTTAGAGAGATCATTTTGCATAAGCTGCTAATGGGCACTAATGCCCATTAGTAGCTTATTAGCTTAATTTGCATGTAAATGAGGTTCCCTTTGCTGTATGCAGATAACAGCAGGCGGTCTGTTATCTGCATACATATCCTTTGTTCTGCTGGGGAACTGCAGCTCAAAACAATGTTATCAGCGCATTCCTGGAGATTCACAGCATGCGGTCCCTGCTATCAGCTGCCTGGCAAAGCAATGGATTTTAAACTCAACTTAAAATCATTGTTTGGCCTAAAAGCAAACGATGGTAGCATTAACACGCAATGATTATCGCTCAAAAGACATTGTTTGAGCAAATTTTGAGCGATAATTGTCCCGTGTGGCTAGAATTTTTATTGTCTGGCTAAATCAACTAGAATCACATGATCAGAAAAAAAACATGAACAGATTCCAGATTTACTGCTGATTCTTAAATTAGCCACTAGATTTTTGGCAGACGCAACTGCAGAATCCAACTGTCAGCACATACTGCAGGCTTTGTGGATGCATTGACACAGAATGGGCTCATATATGCATTTCCTCCAAATCCTCTAACTCCCAAAGAATTCCAGAAATTTCTTTACAAAAAATGTCCTTTGATTATTATAGTCCTGTTTTGGTGCAGGAGAAGTTGGTTCTCCCTTCTGAAGAACTTGAGCATCCAGGAACCAGGCATCTTCCAAACCTTCTAGATTTATTGACCCAGGGTCCATAAACCAAACCAAGTGTATCAAACCTTCATTTTTCAGCATGGATACTGAAAAATGCGTACTTGGATCCAAAAGGGTGATCCAAATCTTGCTGTCTAGTAGGAAATATACTGCCAACAAGATTTACCTTAAGTTGTGGAAATATTTGCAGCATGGTGTGGTAAAGTAAGGTTCAAAACCTCAACTACAAATATTTCTTTAATTCTTGATTCTCTTCAAGACAGACTGGACATTGTCCTTTCCCCTAGTACATCAGTGCTTTTTATGATACTAAGCTTTCAGAAGTGACATAGATTTCTAGGTTTCTGGCTTATGCTCACAATTCCTAGTCATTGTTACAAGGGTTGTTAAAAGTCTGACATTGACTTTGAAGGAATGCTGCCTTCCAATAGGTGGCGTTGTACAGGTATTGTTCCATCCTTCCATTTGCATATATCCCAGAGGTGCATGGATGGCCTTAAATGTCTCTTCTCATCTTCTAGGTGCTCTCATTCATGGGTAGAACAGGCCTCAGCTTCTATTGGTCAAATATGTAAAGCGGCTATGTGGAAGAAATTACATACCTTTATCAAGCATTACAGGCTGGATGTCTATTAAATGAAGACCTGGCATTTGGATGCAAAGTCCTTTCTGCAATAGTTCCCTCTCCCTAATTTTGTATCCTTGGTACTTTTCAGGTGGTGCTGTCATGGAGACAACTGGGGAAAAGAGAAATTAGACTCACTGATAATCTGGTTTCCTGGAAGTCCTCACAACAGCACCCATATATTCCCTCCCATATTTCTGCAAACATGTATATATTGTAAATTTAGTTCTTACCCTTGTCTATTTGTTAAAACACACTGAGGAGAGTGGGAAGGGGGAGAGGGTGCTTTAAATCTCTGTGTTTTTTTTTCTCTCCTATCAGGAGGAGGAAATCTCTGATGGTGCTGCTGTGGAGACTTACAGGAAACCGGATTACTCGTGAGTCTCATTCCTCTTTTTAAATTCTCAGCCACAAAGCTCTCCACAGAACTGCACAACTCTACTTCTTCTCCTTCCTCTTTGTCTACCATATTACCCATTCTCTCTACTCTGCTAAGGACCTTAAATTATGTTTCTCTTTAATTCAAACATCTCACTCCCAACCACAAGATGTTTCCCGAGCTGCACCACTTTTCTGGCATGCACTACCCAAGATAATTAGGTTAATTCCCAATGCCCACAGTTTTAAGCATGTACTAAAAACACATCTTTTTAGGGAGGCCTATCACATTCCCTAATCTAAAGGTCCATTTACATGGGACGAATGTTGAACAAACGATGCACGACACTCGTCCCTGTGTTTTCTCGCTCTCATGCTCCTACATGGGAGCTACTAGTGCTGGCTCACTTACGGAGCAGGGAGGCAAGGCAGTGCAGGAGATTTCTCTCCTCTCGCTCCCCCGCCCCTTTCCATTGAGATAACACAGCGGCTGTTCTCTACTGAACAGCCACTGTTTAATTTGAACGATGAGCTGATCACTCATCGTTTATGTAGCATAAAAAATCAGCGGTGAACTCTATGCTCATCATTTAGTTTAAACAGTGGCCGTTCAGTAGTGAACGGTCGCTGTGTTATGTCAATGGAGTGGGGCGGGGGAGCGAGAGAAGAGAAATCTCCTGCACTGCCCTGCCCCCCCTGCTGGCCGCTCCATGAGCGAGAGAGCTCAGCCAGCTCCTGTGCAGGAGCACAGGAGCAAGGTACCACAGGGGCAAGTATCAGGCATTATTTGCCCGACAGTCATCTCGTGTAAATGGACCTTTACTCTTTTTAATTTACCCTGCTTCTATATTCCCGCTTGGCAACCTGATGCCCTTCATCACACTGCATCCCCCACCCTCCAAACTTCCTATTGAACTTCATATGCACATGTACTGGATCATACAGCTTTATGTATAGTACCCTATTTATTTAAAAGATGTCTGGGCCATTGTACAGAACAAGCATAGCTTGAATTACCTCTATTTCCCCATAGTCTGTAGACTCTTGTGAGCAGGGCACTCCCTACTATTGTTCAAATTGTCTATTGATTTAATATGCTCCGCCTTATTTTGTCTAATATCCATCTGATTTGTAAAGAGCTGTGGAATAAGTTGGCACTAAATAAATAAATATTATTATAATTAATGAAAAAAAGAAGAACCATACGAGGCTGATATTAACAAGAAATGTTTATTGAAAAAATATGTAGACATATAGGGAACAGAGATGAGCGAAAGTACTCATTAAGGGCGATTTCGCAATCGAGCATCGCTATTTTCGAGTACCTGGCTACTCGGGTGAAAAGATTCGGGGGGCGGCGTGATGGAGCAGTGGGGAACAGGGGGGAGCTCTCTCTCCCCCCCACTCCCCTCTACAACCCCCCGCTCACTCTCGGTGCCCGAGAATCTTTTCACCTGAGTAGTCAGGTACTTGAAAATAGCGATGCTCGATTGCGAAATCGGCCTTAACGAGTACGTTCGCTCATCTCTAATAGGGAATTATCAAACAGAAAAAAAATCACAGAACGCGGCCTCATACTCACTGATAGATTGATACAAGCGGGCAAGCATATAAACCAGATATCCCTCAAACAGAGTCCAGACTGATAAATGGAGGAGCCAAAAAGAGAGACATTTGAGGACACTGATGAGACAACCACTCACAGCCCTCTTCATAATGAGGGGGGTGGTTGCTTAGTGTTAATTCCTGCACAAGAAAGTCAAATACAGGATGTCAGACCCCATGATATATCTAGTGCACCATGCAGGATTGCAACCATTAATGTCTGCTTGTTTGACGGATATGTGGTTTATATGCCTGTCATCTTGTATCAATGTATCAGTGAGTATGTGGCCACTTTCTATTAATATAACTAAAAAAGAAGTACAATATAAGAGGATGTAGCGGTACCAAGTAGGTCTTTTTTATTCAATTAAAATCATCCATGTGTTCCACTTTCCTATTTCCTGCTCTTGGTTATGTCCTCTATAATTCCAATCCCTTGTGAGCAGAAATGACACCAAGTAAGTCAATGCATGATATATTTTAATGGCAATCAATGTGATGAAATATTAAAGGTCCTTTGCTAAATTAGCTGTCTAATGTACCTTTTATAACAAGAATGGAAGTACAATTTACCATTTTAAATCCAGTCAATGTTCACAATGGTAATACATTCAGTGCAGGGACATTAACATTGCAAATATAGAAAGCTAAAGTTGCTCAATGTTTTAGTGGATATGCATTCACTAAGCAGGATTATCAGTTCTTTCATATAGAAGATTGCAATAAATATATGATAAAATGTATTAAAATAACGTACAGTTAAATTACTTTAATCAAAAATATATTCTATAAAAAATATAGTAGTCCAGTCTGTGCATGGCTGTCTCAAAGACCTTGAATGGAGCAGTAATGAGTAATGCTCATGCTCATGAACTCCCTTGTTATATCTTACAGAGGAGTAAGGGCTCCCACACACTTGCGTTTGCGTTTTTTGTTAACGCAATTGTCAATGGAACTTTCTAATGTTAAAAACGCAACCCAATGCACCAAAAACACAAGCTACACTGCGTTGCGTTGCATTTTTAACATTAGAAAGTCCCATTGACAATCGCGTTAACAAAAAACACAAACGCAAGTGTGTGGGAGCCCTTAGGTTGCCCATACACATTCAACAACTGTTGATTGAATGATTGTTCATTTATCAGCTGTTTTCAACCATTACTCCCATACACTTCTTAATTCCTGGTGAACAAAAGGATTGGGCATTAAAATTCTGCATTGCTCATCTTTCTTTCTCCCGACATCATTTGTCAGCGGAAGGTTGAGCCTCCCCAATACACATCAGAGAGTCATCAGGCCTGCTGTTATTGGAAGGCTTGCTAAATTAAAGTCTTAAAGGGGTTGTCCCGCGGCAGCAAGTGGGTCTATACACTTCTGTATGGCCATATTAATGCACTTTGTAATGTACATTGTGCATTAATTATGAGCCATACAGAAGTTATCAAAAGTTATTCACTTACCTGTTCCATTGCTGGCGTCCTCGTCTCCATGGTTGCCGTCTAATTTTCGCCGTCTAATGGCCAAATTAGACACGCTTGCTCAGTCCGGGTCTTCTTCTCTTCTCAATGGGGCTCCGTGTAGCTCCGTGTAGCTTCGCCCGTCAAGTGCCAATTCCAGCCAATCAGGAGGCTGGAATCGGCAATGGACCGCACAGAAGAGCTGCGGTCCACGGAGGGAGAAGATACCGGCGGCCATCTTCAGCAGGTAAGTAAGAAGTCACCGGAGCGCGGGGATTCAGGTAAGCGCTGTCCGGTGTTCTTTTTTAACCCCTGCATCGGGGTTGTCTCGCGCCGAACGGGGGGGGGGGGGGGGGGTTGGAAAAAAAAAAAAACCCCGTTTCGGCGCGGGACAACCCCTTTAAGTGTATGGGGACTCTAACTTATACCCAATTTTATTACATTTAGGTCACCGAGATTAAATTGATATCAGTCAGCCTCATACAGGAATCAATTGGTACAATTAGGGAACTTTCACACAATGTCAGACTGGATTACATGCGATCCACCAGAAGAATTGAGGACCTACCCTCCTTCTATACAATAACAATACATGTTCAGTTTTTTATATTTTTTATAGATAATTCAAGCTGTTCTGAATACTTGAAACACCATTTTCCGTCCTAAATATTTAATAAATTAATAAATCGCACAGAATTGGTAAATGAAAGCATAATGTTATGGGTGGAGTGTACACACTGGTCACAGCTACTATACAGGAAATGTGTTTGTCTGTTATGGAATCTATAATAAATAATAATAATTTTTATTTGTATAGCACCAACTTATTCCGCAGCGCTTTAATATATAGCATGAACAGCACAGCAGAAATGCATCAGACAGAGAATGGGCATTTATTACAAATATAACAATCAACTCCTACATTGAAAATAATTGGACTCTATAGTGCATAAATGAAAGTGCCAAGAAGTGTGAAAATAATACTGCCATTCATGCAGTGCAGATATACTGTACACACAAATTATGCAGCTATAAATTGTAAATAAAAATAATGCTACCGTGTTTCCCCGAAAGTAAGTGAGTGTCTTACTTTCTTTTTATCCCCAAAAGCCCCACTATGTCTTACTTTCAGGGTATGTCTTATATTGGCGCGGTGACGTATGGAGAGGGGGGCGGCGCGGAAGTGGGCAGGAGGCGGCGCTCATTTGGATCAAAAATGGAGCATGAAAAAATCTGGACCATGCTCCATTTTCATGCGGGTCTCCCGCGGGGACGGCTCCCGCGGGCTTCTATTGAAGCCTATGGAAGACGTCCGGATCCGCGGGACACAAAAATCAGATTTCACTCACACGCTCCGGTTCTTCTCTTCGCCGCGGTGCCATCTTCTCTCAGTCGCGGACGGATCATTTTGCTTCGGCCCGGCGCATGCGCGGGGCACGTCACCGACGTCATCATGCACATCTGCCGAGCCGAAGAAAGAAGATCCGGCCGCGACGAGAGAAGATGACGCCGCAGCGAAGGAAGTATCCGGAGCGTGTGAGAGGTAAGTTAATTCTGATTTATTCCTATTTTCAGCGCTCATGTCCGCGGGGCAGGAGGGACCCGCTGCAGATTCTCCATGGAGAATCCGTGGCGGGCCTGATTTTCCCCGTGGACATGAGGCCAAAGGCGGCAGACGCGGCGACGTATGGAGAGGGGGACGGTGCGGACGTGGGCAGGAGGCGGCGCGCAGCTAGATGAGAGGGAGGCGGCAATACCCCCGTGTTTCCCCGAAAGTAAGACATATGTCTTACTTTCGGGGTACGGCTTACATTGGCCGACCCCCCTGAAACCCCCGATACGTCTTACAATCGGGGGTGTCTTACTATCGGGGAAACACGGTAGTACCTACTGGACTCTCAAATGAGAATGAGGGCAGAATTTTGTCAAAGTAAGGGTTTCTTGAACATAGATATGCGGGTATTTGTCCAAGTATATATTATCTATGTTTACATATGCCCATGAAATCCTCACCTTCATAAAATCTTTCTCTTATCTGAATTTTAGCATACCCACCCTGTGTCTTATGATTCTATTGTATGCATGATGAATTGCTGTGGCTCTACAGACCAAAGATGGTCCAACATGCTACTACATTGGTGTCTATTTTGTCTATAATAAGCTGGTCATTCAGTGTATGGGTGAACACATTTTTATATTTCAAACTAATTCCTGAAATATATACGAAACAGTCATTTGTTCATACTGATCATAAAACAGCTAAATATGAGTGTTTACAGCACTATAACATCTAAAGCAGCACCTATGAACGAATCCTGCTGTCACATAACAGAAAGTCTTGGCATCACAGAATTGTCCATGTTTCAAACACATAATATTGATTAACTAAGGGTATCATTTTCATCTTTGAATAACCCTGAAACATTATATGACTACAGCAACTGCATCATAAATGCCTTTATAAAATCTAAATTACAGTTAGCACAGGCATAATGAAAAGAGTTAAAAAGTTAAAGGGGTTGTCCCGCGGCAGCAAGTGGGTCTATACACTTCTGTATGGCCATAATAATGCACTTTGTAATGTACATTGTGCATTAATTATGAGCCATACAGAAGTTATAAAAGGTTTTTCACTTACCTGCTCCGTTGCTAGCGTCCTCGTCTCCATGGTTGCCGTCTAATTTTCGCCGTCTAATGGCCAAATTAGACGCGCTTGCGCAGTCCGGGTCTTCTTATCTTCTCAATGGGGCTCCGTGTAGCTCCGCCCCTTCACGTGCCGATTCCAGCCAATCAGGAGGCTGGAATCGGCAATGGACCGCACAGAAGAGCTGCGGTCCACGGAGGGAGAGGATCCCGGCGGCCATCTTCAACCGGTAAGTAAGAAGTCACTGGAGCGCGGGGATTCAGGTAAGCGCTGTGCTGTTTTTTTTTTAAGTCCCTGCATCGGGGTTGTCTCGCGCCGAACGGGGGGGGGGGGGGGGGGGTTGAAAAAAAAAAAAAAACGTTTCGGCGCGGGACAACCCCTTTAAGGGCAACTGTTTACAAATCTTTTAACAAGGGTGGATTTCCATGGGGCCAGTCCAACATTGTTTCCACGAGTTGTTCTCACAATTTTATTACATGATTACTGTGGTGGATGTTGCCAATCCAGGGATAACCATTCTGGTACTGGCCAAGATCCTGGTTCTGACATTGATAATACTAAGGGGATAGCCCAGGTTAAAGGCCCATTTACACTGGATGAATGTCGGGCAAATGATGCCTGATACCCGTCCCCACATATACTCATCTTTCCTTGAAAGCAATAGGCACACAGCCTCGTTCACACATTTCTTTTGCACATCTGTGCAATGCTATTTTGCGCGCACATACATACGTTTGCGCAGAAAAAAACGTGCACCTATTAGAACCATTGGTTTGCTATGGTGTGTTCACATGTACATATTTTACAGGCATGCAAATGCACCTACCTGCAAAACATAACATAGGCATGCACCATAGGCCCAGGGTGCATGTCAATATTCCCCAGTGGGGAATTCAATGAATGGCTGAGTGCTGCCTGTGATTGGCTGAGTGCTCAGCCAATCAGATACAGCACTTTCAGCATGCAGAGATTTTAAATCCCCGCCTGCTGAACCAGATTCAGAGCAGATTCAGAGGTTCCAATGCATCAGATCACATGGCGGTATTCCTGCGACGTAAAAGTGCCTGTCTGGCCAATATAGCTCCATGCGTTTTTACGTTGGGCCCAAAACATAGTCCTGACAGCCAATGATAGTGGTGGGAGAAGGGATGTGGGAGGGAGTTTAGTAGCATGGCTGCTAAACTCCCTCCCTCTTTTCTCCTCCCCTCTGGCTGATCGCAATCAGCTAAGCACCGCCCTGTCCCCACCCCTTGTCCGCAGCCAGCAATGGGAGGAGGCGGGACGGGGCAGTGCTTAGCTCCCCCCTGCCCCACCCCCTTCTATTGCAAAGAGTGAGCAAGGAGGAGAGCAGAGGGGAGCCTGCGAGGGAGAGGGAGGGGAAAGGGGCAACGGCATGGTAGCCTCAGCGTATATGTGTCGGGGCCTATGATGTGTGAACAGGCGCACAAACATTAGATTTGTGCGCCCATTCACGAGCTTTAACGCCACAGATGGTAGTGTATATCGGCCGACGGTGAAAACGGCAGCCAATATACGCTCGTGGGAAAGAAGCCTCAAGGAGATGGGATCTACAAATGTCTAATGCAATCCTCTCCAAGATGTAAACCTACTCAAGCTTAAATTCAGGATGCCAATGTTGTTAGTGAGCAGTCTACTACTTACAGCTAAACCAAAGAACTATATAGTAGGCTGTGCATCATTATCACCTGCATTACTCTGGCATAGTTATAAATGGATCAGTAAATCATGTGCACAAATATTACTTCTGTCTTTTTAAGGAACCAAAGCTTGATTAAACAAAAATGTAAGGATGTCATTTGTAATTGAGTTCAATATTCTTTAATACCATTAATTTTGTCAAAACTGACAGCATAAAATGAGTTGGCCGGGTAGCTATAGCTAATTTATTAATTACCTACAGATTGGCTTAATGCATGAGAAAGTAAAAACAGATGTTCCTTAAAAAGGAAAGCTCCACTAGGTTCTTTGTTGCTAAGCAATATGAAATTCTTTACAAAAGTTGTTGAGAAAATCAAAATAGCGTTGTGTTAGCTGCCTTCGATTTTCTTTCTTAATTATTAATTTCAGAATGATAAACATAAATTAAATTTAGACACAGGCCAAAAATTACAATTCACTTACAGTATATTACATTAAATACCTTAGGGTCTATTTTTAATTAGGTGAATGTCTTGTACAAAGCTACCTCAATTAAATTGTTATACCAGATAATGGTTTGCGTTTATACAATCAAGTAACGCAGTTAAGTAATGCCTCATTTTGTTTTTGTTAATATTTTATTAAATGTTGTATAGTTACTGAGAATAGGATACCTCCAGGTCACTTGCACACTGATAGCACCTACAGAGCATGCCACAATTGAAATTAGAAGTCCGTGGTGATACATTAGTGCTGCCTGAGAAATCTGTGGGTGGCGTGTTACAGCTCTGTAAAGCTCAGTGGTTGTACAGAGACATCATATGGACATGTGCGTGAACTGGATGCACAAAAGAACAATAAAAGAGAATACTAATTTCATTGTAAATTTGGGCTAGAAATGTAAAATTATTGGACAAACAAAAAATATATATCAACCAAAGACAGACCATGCCACTGCTCAATATTGTGTAGAATGTAGAGATGAGCGAACGTACTCGTCCGAGCTTGATACTCGTTCGAGTATTAGCGTGTTCGAGATGCTCGTTACTAGAGGCGAGCACCACGCGATGTTCGAGTTACTTTCACTTTCATCTCTGAGACGTTAGCGCGCTTTTCTGGCCAATAGAAAGACAGGGAAGGCATTACAACTTCCCCCTGCGACGTTCAAGCCCTATACCACCCCCCTGCAGTGAGCGGCTGGCGAGATCAGGTGTCACCCGAGTATATAAATCGGCCCCTCCCGCGTCTCGCCACAGTTGCATTCTGACAGAGATCAGGGAAAGTGCTGCTGATGCCAGAGCTGCTATAGGGAGAGTGTTAGGATTGATTTTAGGCTTCAAGAACCCCAACGGTCCTTCTTAGGGCCACATCTGACCATGTGCAGTACTGTTGAGGTGGTTTTTTGCAGTGTTGCACTTTTTTTTTTTTTTTGTATATCGGCCGTGCAGAGCATTGCGTCCAGAGCATTGCGTCCTGCAGTAATTTTACATAGTCCACGGTCAGTAGTGGTGGTGAGGCAGGGACAGTGAAAGACATATCCAGTCTATATAGGCAGTGGGCTTTTCCAAAAAAATTTGGGAAAAAAATCTATTTGGGCTGCCTGTGACCGTCCTGACGGTACTGCGTCTCTGCTGGGGGTAGTTGTCCTAATTCATACGCAGCCAGCTAAGTGTTACAGCTGGCTAGCGCAAAATTCTTTCCTGGCTCTGCGTTGCCTCTTACATCACCGCTGTCATCCTGTCCAGAGTGAAACAGTCTGCAGTAATTTTACATAGTCCACGGCCAGTAGTGGTGGTGAGGCAGGGACAGTGAAAGACATATCCAGTCTATATAGGCAGTGGGCTTTTCCAAAAAAATTTGGGAAAAAAATCTATTTGGGCTGCCTGTGACCGTCCTGACTGTACTGCGTCTCTGCTGGGGGTAGTTGTCCTAATTCATACGCAGCCAGCTAAGTGTTACAGCTGGCTTGCGCAAAATTCTTTCCTGGCTCTGCTGTGCGTTCCGTAAGCGAAGTCAGCCTCCAACCACAGGCCAATAAGCGGCACATTTAATTACAGCGTTCTGTTTCTGCACTACTGGTAATACAGCATGCTGAGGGGTAGGGGTAGGCCTAGAGGACGTGGACGCGGGCGAGGACGCGGAGACCCAAGTCAGGGTGTGGGCACAGGCCGAGCTCCTGATCCAGGTGTATCGCAGCCGACTGCTGCGGGATTAGGAGAGAGGCACGTTTCTGGTGTCCCCACATTCATCTCACAATTAATAGGTCCACGCGGTAGACCTTTATTAGAAAATGAGCAGTGTGAGCAGGTCCTGTCGTGGATGGCAGAAAGTGCATCCAGCAATCTATCGACCACCCAGAATTCTGCGCCGTCCACTGCTTCAACTCTGAATCCTCTGGCTGCTGCTCCTTCTTCCTCCCAGCCTCCTCACTCCATTACAATGACACATTCTGAGGAGCAGGCAGACTCCCAGGAACTGTTCTCGGGCCCCTGCCCAGAATGGGCAGCAATGGTTCCGAATCCTCTCCCACTGGAGGAGTTTGTCGTGACCGATGCCCAACCTTTGGAAAGTTCCCGGGGTCCGGGGGATGAGGCTGGGGACTTCCGGCAACTGTCTCAAGAGCTTTCAGTGGGTGAGGAGGACGATGACGAGGAGACACAGTTGTCTATCACTCAGGTAGTAGTAATTGGAGTAAGTCCGAGGGAGGAGCGCACAGAGGATTCGGAGGAAGAGCAGCAGGACGATGAGGTGACTGACCCCACCTGGTTTGCTACGCCTACTGAGGACAGGTTTTCAGAGGGGGAGGAAAGTGCAGCAGCAGGGCAGGTTGGAAGAGGCAGTGTGGTGGCCAGGGGTAGAGGCAGAGCCAGACCGAATAATCCACCAACTGTTTCTAAAAGCGCCCCCTCGCTCCATGCCACCCTGCAGAGGCCGAGGTGCTCAAAGGTCTGGCAGTTTTTCACTGAGAGTGCAGACGACCGACGAACAGTCGCGCCAAGATCAGCCGGGGAGCCACCACCACCACCAGCCTCACCACCACCAGCATGCGCAGACATATGATGGCCAAGCACCCCACAAGGTGGGACGAAGGCCGTTCACCGCCTCTGGTTTGCACCGCTGCCTCTCCCCCTGTGCCCCAACTTGCCACTGGGGTCCAACCCCCCTCTCAGGACACAGGCACTACCGTCTCCTGGCCTGCACCCACACCCTCAACTCGGCTGACCTCGGCCCCATCCACCAATGTCTCTCAGCGCACCGTCCAGCCGTCGCTAGCGCAAGTGTTGGAGCGCAAGCGCAAGTACGCTGCCACGCACCCGCATGCTCAAGCGTTAAATGTGCACATAGCCAAATTTATCAGCCTGGAGATGCTGCCGTATAGGGTTGTGGAAACGGAGGCTTTCAAAGGTATGATGGCGGCCCCGCGCTACTCAGTTCCCAGTCGCCGCTACTTTTCCCAATGTGCCGTTCCAGCCCTGCACGACCACGTCTCCTGCAACATTGTACGCGCCCTCACCAACGCGGTTACTGCCAAGGACCACTTAACAACTGACACGTGGACAAGCACAGGCGGGCAGGGCCACTATATCTCCCTGACGGCACATTGGGTAAATTTAGTGGAGGCTGGGACAGAGTCAGAGCCTGGGACCGCTCACGTCCTACCCACCCCCAGAATTGCGGGCCCCAGCTTGGTGCTGGTATCTGCGGCGGTGTATGCTTCCTCCACTAAACCACCCTCCTCCTCCTCCTCCTACGCAACCTCTGTCTCGCAATCAAGATGTGTCAGCAGCAGCACGTCGCCAGCAGTCGGTGTCGCGCGGCGTGGCAGCACAGCGGTGGGCAAGCGTCAGCAGGCCGTGCTGAAACTACTCAGCTTAGGAGAGAAGAGCACACGGCCCACGAACTGCTGCAGGGTCTGACAGAGCAGACCGACCGCTGGCTTGCGCCTCTGAGCCTCCAACCGGACATGGTCGTGTGTGACAACGGCCGTAACCTGGTGGCGGCTCTGCAGCTCGGCAGCCTCACGCACGTGCCATGCCTGGCCCACGTCTTTAATTTGGTGGTTCAGCGCTTTCTGAAAAGCAACCCACGCTTGTCAGACCTGCTCGGAAAGGTGCACCGGCTCTGCGCACATTTCCGCAAGTCCCACACGGACGCTGCCACCCTGCGCACCCTGCAAGATCGGTTTTATCTGCCAGTGCACCGACTGCTGTGCAACGTGCCCACACGGTGGAACTCTACGCTTCACATGTTTGCCAGGCTCTATGAGCAGCGTAGAGCTATAGTGGAATACCAACTCCAACATGGGCAGCGCAGTGGGAGTCAGCCTCCTCAATTCTTTACAGAAGAGTGGGCCTGGTTGGCAGACATTTGCCAGGTCCTTGGAAACTTTGAGGAGTCTACCCAGATGGTGAGCGGCGATGCTGCAATCATTAGCATCACCATTCCTCTGCTATGCCTCTTGAGAAGTTCCCTGCAAAGCATAAAGGCAGACGCTTTGCGCTCGGAAACAGAGGCGGGGGAAGACAGTATGTCGCTGGATAGTCAGAGCACCCTCCTGTCTATATCTCAGCGCGTTGAGGAGGAGGAGGAGGAGCATGAGGAGGATGAGGAGGAGGGGGAAGAGACAGCTTGGCCCACTGCTGAGGGTACCCATGCTGCTTGCCTGTCATCCTTTCAGCGTGTATAGCCGGAGGAGGAGGAGGATCCTGAAAGTGATCTTCCTAGTGAGGACAGCCATGTGTTGCGTACAGGTACCCTGGCACACATGGCTGACTTCATGTTAGGATGCCTTTCTAGTGACCCTCGCGTTACACGCATTCTGGCCACTACGGATTACTGGGTGTACACACTGCTCGACCCACGGTATAAGGAGAACCTTTCCACTCTCATACCCGAAGAGGAAAGGGGTTCGAGAGTGATACTATACCACAGGACCCTGGCGGACAAACTGATGGCAAAATTCCCATCCGACAGCGCTAGTGGCCGAAGGCGCAGTTACGAGGGCCAGGTAGCAGGGGAGGCGCGGATATCAGGCAGCATGTACAGCACAGGCAGGGGAACACTCTCTAAGGCCTTTGACAGCTTTATGGCTCCCCAGAAAGACTGTGTCACCGGTCCCCAGTCAAGGCTGAGTTGGCGGGAGCACTGTAAAAGGATGGTGAGGGAGTACGTAGCCGATCGCACGACCACCCTCCGTGACACCTCTGCCCCCTACAACTACTGGGTGTCGAAGCTGGACACGTGGCCTGAACTCGCGCTGTATGCCCTGGAGGTTCTTGCTTGTCCTGCGGCTAGCGTCTTGTCAGAGAGGGTGTTTAGTGCGGCTGGGGGAATCATCACAGATAAGCGTACCCGCCTGTCAACCGACAGTGCCGTCAGGCTTACACTCATCAAGATGAACAAAGCCTGGATTTTCCCAGACTTCTCTTCTCCACCAGCGGACACCAGCGATACCTAAACAATATCTAGGCTGCACCCGCGGATGGAAGTATTGTTCTCTATCACCATCAAAAACGTGGACCTTTTAGCTTCATCAATCTGTGTATAATATTCATCCTCCTCCTCCTGCTCCTCCTCCTGAAACCTGACGTAATCACGCCGAACGGGCAATTTTTCTTAGGCCCACAAGGCTCAGTCATATAATTTTTGTAAACAATTTTTATACGTTTCAATGCTCATTAAAGCGTTGAAACTTGCACCTGAACCAATTTTTATTTTAACTGGGCTGCCTCCAGGCCTAGTTACAAATTAAGCCACATTAACCAAAGCGATTAATGGGTTTCACCTGCCCTCTTGGTTGGGCATGGGCAATTTTTCTGACGTACATTAGTACTGTTCGTACACCAATTTTTTGGGGCCCTCGCCTACAGTGTAATCCAACTAATTTTTTGCCCACCTGCAT
The DNA here is from genome assembly GCF_035609145.1 of Eleutherodactylus coqui. NCBI lineage: Eukaryota > Metazoa > Chordata > Amphibia > Anura > Eleutherodactylidae > Eleutherodactylus > Eleutherodactylus coqui. Next base: position 133,217,026 of record NC_089837.1, on the reverse strand, counting down.
TAAAGCTGACGTTATATCAGCTGTGCTGGGCACTGCAATGGGATATATTTATGTACCGCCGGTGGCTTCCTGGCACCCACCCATGCTGTCGGTCCACACGGAGTTGTAACTGCATGTGTCCACTTCTAAAGAACCCCAGTCTGACTGGGGCATGCAGTGTGGGCCAAAGCCCACCTGCATTAAACATGACATTACCTTAGCTGTGCTGGGCAATGCAATGGGATTTATTTATGTACCGCCTGTGGCTTCCTGGGACCCTCCCATGCTGTCGGTCCACACGGACTTCACAATAGGGAGTTGTACCTGCCTGTGTCTACTTATAAAGAACCCCAGTCTGACTGGGGCATGCAGTGTGGGCCGAAGCCCACCTGCATTAAACATGACATTACCTCAGCTGTGATGGGCAATGCAATGGGATATATTTATGTACCGCTGGTGGCTTCCTGGCACCCACCCATGCTGTCGGTCCACAGGGACTTCACAATAGGGAGTTGTACCTGCCTGTGTCTATGAATTAAAAGCCCCAGTCAGGTTGGGGCATGCAGTGTGGGCCGAAGCCCACCTGCATTTAATCTGACGTTAGCTCTGCTGTCCAGGGCACTGCAATGGGATACATTTATGTACAGCCGGTGGGTTCCAGGGAGCCACCCATGCTGTGGGTGCACACGGAATTCCCATTGCAGAGTTGTACCGGCCTGTGACTATATATAAAAAACCGCGGTCTGACTGGGGCATGCAGACACCTTGACAGAATGAATAGTGTGTGGCACATAGGTTCCCCATTGCTATGCCCACGTGTGCAGCTCCTGATGGCGGTGGCACAGGATTATATTTCTCATTGCTTCTGTACAGCATTGTGGGCTATCGCCCCACCCCTTTTAAAGAGGGTCGCTGCCTAGCCGTGCCAACCCTCTGCAGTGTGTGCCTGCGGTTCCTCCTCATGGCAGACGCACTTCTAAATAGACATGAGGGTGGTGTGGCATGAGGGCAGCTGAAGGCTGCGCAGGGACACTTTGGTGTGCGCTGTGGACACTGGGTGGTGCGGGGGGGGGGGGGGGGGTTGGGCAGCATGTAACCCAGGAGAAGTGGCAGCGGAGTGTCATGCAGGCAGTGATTGTGCTTTGTTGGAGGTAGTGTGGTGCTTAGCTAAGGTATGCATTGCTAATGAGGGCTTTTCAGAAGTAAAAATTGTTGGGAGGGGGGGGCCCACTCTTGCCGCTATTGTGGCTTAATAGTGGGACCTGGGAACTTGAGATGCAGCCCAACATGTAGCCCCTCGCCTGCCCTATCCGTTGCTGTGTCGTTCCCATCACTTTCTTGAATTGCCCAGATTTTCACAAATGAATACCTTAGCGAGCATCGGCGATATACAAAAATGCTCGGGTCGCCCATTGACTTCAATGGGGTTCGTTACTCGAAACGAACCCTAGAGCATCGCGAAAATTTCGTCCCGAGTAACGAGCACCCGAGCATTTTGGTGCTCGCTCATCTCTACTCAGGTCCACTAATGTAGTGAGCTGATGGGTTAGTTGCAGAGTTATGGCCCTTTTACATGGGCCGACAGTCGGGTAAACGACTGCAGAAGCACTGAGATCACTGCTAGGGTCATCAGCACTCATGCAGAGCGTTTACACTGACAAACTTCATGGTGGATCACAGGTTTCTTACTCAGCGCTTCACCTTCTATGTGAACCGCAAAGCAGGGAGCGTTAACACAGGATAACAAGCCTGCAATCCAGTAATGGTTTTTAAGCTGACTGTAAGTCAGCCACAAAAAACTGTCAATGAATAATAAGTGATTTTTGTGCATTTACACTGCATGATTATTACTCAAATTCATTCAGTTGAATGAATTTTGAGCAATAATCGTCCTGTGTAAATGGCCCATTAGAGTGTAGAGATACAGAAGTGTGTACCTTTATCTTACCTCAAATTAAATAAAGGAATTATCAAACTCTATTGATGACTTAAGGTCCATTTAGACACAATAATAATTGCTCCAAAAACGCTCAAATGACAGTTTGAGTGACAACTTTGAGCAATCATTTTGCATAAACTACTAGGTAGCTACTCAGCTACTTAGTAGCTTATTAGCCTGCAAATTAAGTCCTTTGCTAAATGCAGATAACAGCTGGAGGTCTGTTATCTGCATTCAGCTCCATTGTTCTCCAGTGGGGTGTATAGTTAAAAAGAATGCTATCAGCGCTACCCGCGGAGCACTCAGCATGATACTGATAAGCGGGAACTCGTTTAGACGCAGCGATTATCGCTCAAAATATGGCTTTTGAGCGAATTGTGAGTGATAATCGTCGTGTCTAAATGGGCCTTTAGCAAAACTGCTGGGTGGCCACAAAGACACACACAACATAGATATTTTGTGCCTCAGTATCACAAAATCATGTTATTTTCAGGTGTTCCTCTTGTGCCCCACACCTCTTCAAATATTGAACTAAGTGGAGAGATAAGGAAGGATAATAACATCTGTCAAAGAAAGAAAAGCAAACAAACAGTCAGTTCTTGAACTTGATATGTTTGAAGCAGGAAAATGGGCAAGCATATGGAGCTAGTCAAATTTGCCAAGGGTCAAAATGTGATGGCTAGACAATTGGGTCAGAGCTTCTCCAGATTGGCAGGTTTTGTGGGTTGTTCCCTATTTGCATGCCTCCCCAAATTGGTCAAAGGAAGAATAACTAGTCAACCAGCAATAGGGTCATGGATGACCAAGGCTTATTGAGCTGCACAGGGGGCAAAGGCTAGCCTGTCTGGCTGAATTCCACATAAAAGCTGCTGTAGCACAAATTGTTTAAAAAGTTAATGTGAAACACTCGGAGAAGTCTTATGGAGTTCCAGCCTCCCCTACATAATATTAGAAAATTGGGCAGGTGACTTTAATGGTATGAAGTTATGGCTGATTTTATATGTATATACAAAACTCAGTAGCTGGTTGTGATGGTGATATAAATAAAGCAATTGAAAACAACTTCTATAAATGCTCTTTATAACTGAATAACACTGAGTAATTATAATTGTCATTGTGAAATTGCAGCTTTATTTCATCTTGGCTCCGAGTGTATTTCTTCTGCCAAATGAATTCCCCTGAAAGTAACCTTCCTGGAATGACAACATAAGTAGGCTTATAATCAGATATAAACCGTTATACGTCTGATTTTTTGCACCTGTTGACATTACGGTTCAAAAAGATACATCAATCTTGTGCTGCTGATGCAACTTTTATTACATTAAACTGTGCAAAAACATACAAGCAAATAAATCCTGCCATTTTCCCCCTGCAAAGATGTTCATACTCTTCAATCATAGTGATTTGATTAAGAAATAACATTTGTTATGGTGGCATAATGCTATGCTTATATATGCACATTCGGGAAAGGCATTGCAGTTTATTCAGTAGTTTTAGCAATATTTCACCAATTCTTTTATTGGTACAATACATTGGATTATAAAAGTACAAGTTATTCTGTGTATTAGAAGTTATACAATGTTCCAAACACACTTTATTTAGATATCGAATTCAAGATTTGTTCTTGCCGTTATTCTGTATGAACTTAAAGTGAACCTCCAGCATGGGGCAACCCACGATGGCTACATTGCTTCTTTGTCTACTTCACAAGTACTATGCATTAGTAACACATCAATAGTCGAAGACACTATACATTGCTCTTATTGGCCAGCGCTGCTCAAGTAGTCATAGAAGCAGTGTAGCCATTTTGGTTTGCTCCAGACTGAAGAGTTGCTTTAACTTGCTTCCAACAGATGAAACTGCACCAAAACTAAACATAAGCAACATTCTGCAGTTCTGTTCTTGATTCTGGAGAAACCAATAACCCAAACCAATAGAGCAGATGTGTTCAATGTAATCTATGATCTAAATTAATTGGAGCAATGGCCGTGTATGCGCTGTGCAGCTCTATTAATTTTCAATGAGACTGCTGGAGATAGCTGAGTACAAGTTCTCAGGTATTTCCATCAACCTCATTGAACTGAATGGAGCAACGACCACTCATGTTCTGCCACTTATATTCTGCCAATATCACATGAATGTGGGTGGGAGAAGCATCCCCACAGTGACAGAAGAGGAGAACAAAGGACTCCCATTGTCAAGATTGCTGGGGGTCTCAGCAGTGAAACCCCTACTGATCAGGCTTTTATAAACTATCCTATGGATAGAATATGGGTAGGTGATAAAAATCTATCTTGGCACAAATGTTTTAACTCCATGTGCTGAATAAGATTTTTTATTTGCATTCAAAATAGAAAATGGAAGTAAATCAATAACTTGGAAAGAGGGATGGCCAGCGCCTGGGATTAGTGGCAAAGGGGTTCCTGGAGGGAAACTCCTTGGTGCGTCCTTCTTAACCTCTCATATAATCCACAATGGTGGAGAGCCGCACATGCATACAAAAAGAGAACCCCTCCACCAAGTTCTAATTAAATCAATAACTTCAAATTCTAAAATATTGTTAAATGCTACCATCCACAAGGATATTTTCAATATAGAAATATTTTTCACAATAAAAAATTACAAGCATGTTTTGGGAGTTATCAACCCCATAAAGCTAAGAGCATACATTTACGTTCTTGAGGTTTGCAGTTTGTATTGAGGGGGTTGGGGGTCGATCCAGCACCATACAATGTGGGTGCAGGCTGTTTATTACATCCGACACCTACCCACAACAGCTCTGATCAGCGACACTGATCAGAGCTGTTAACCTTTTAAATGTTCCCGTTAATTTTGACAGTGTCATTTAACTGCACCAATCGATGTTCGGGGAAAGACCCCAGAATGCCTGTTAGATTGTGTTATAATGTAATTCTATGGCACTACATAATATTGCAGGAGCAATCAAACCACTGCAAGTTCTAGTCCCCTATGAGGACTAAAAAAAAAAATTTAAATCATTTTTAAAAAGTTTTATTAATTATTTAAAAAAATAAAAGGTAATAAATAGAGATGAGCGAGCATACTCGCACACGCCCTTTTTTCGCCCGAGTACCGCGATTTTCGAGTACTTCCGTACTCGGGCAAAAAGATTCGGGGGGTGCCGTGGGTGAGTGGGGGGTTGCAGCGGGGAGTGGGGGGAGAGGGAGAGAGGGCTCCCCCCTGTTCCCCGATGCTACCCCCCACACTGCCACGCCTCCCCCCACTCCCCGGCGCCCCCCGAATCTTTTCACCCGAGTACTGAAGTACTCGAAAATCGCGGTGCTCGATTAAGTAATTACTCGAAACAAGTACGTTCGCTCATCTCTAGTTATAAAAAAAAGAAAAGAAAAAAACTTATTCAGTATCACTGCATCCATAAAAGTCCAATATATCAAAGTCATGCATTATTTACCCGGCATAGCAATTGTTGTCAGACAAAAAAATAAACAGCTCCAGAACTGGGATTTTTTGGTTACCCTGTCTCCAAGAAAAAAATGTAATAAAAAGCGATCACAAAGTCATATGTACTCTAAAATGGTACCAATAGAAACTACTAGACACCCTGTCAAAAAATGAGCCCTTTTACAACTATGTTGATGGAAAAATGTAAAACGCTATGACTGTTAGAAGATGGCTGCAACTAATAATTAAAAAATAAAAATATATATATACTCGCCTCTCTGCAGCTGCCGAGGCTCAGGCGCATCTAGCTAGGTTTTCTCCTGAACTACTATGAAGAGCTTTCAGCAGGCGGGGATTTAAAATCCCCACCAGCTGAAAGGGCTGCCTCTGATTAGCTGAGCACTGTGACCAAACAGAGGCAGCACGCAGCTGTTGAATGAGACCTGAGATGTCCCCCCTCTGAAATCCGCATGCGACATGAAAGTCTAACTCTTCTTAGAGTCCCATGTATGTGCTCTACCATCGACTTGTATAGGAGTGCACATAAAATTATAAAATTAACCTCACCTGCTCCCTGTCATTTTCCCTAACAGCACCATAACTGAGTTTATGGTGCTGTGGAGACGTGACAAGTTCCCTTTAATTTGTTCTTTAACTATATTTCTTATTACTCAAATCGCAAACACATGTTAGTAATATATTTCACAGATCATCAGGCCCCTACATGGATATGCAACTGCTATTGATGTTACCCAGACTCCTATAAGTACCCATCCAAAAAAGTACCCAGCTATCTTGGAAAGTTCTTGGAAGATTCACTTGACTTTCATACAGTAGTCTTAAGCTAAAATATATTGGTCTAAGAAGCCCAAAACTTATTAAGAAGTGTAAGTCTATTAATAAATGTGGCACAACTTTGGCTGTCTGTGTGCCAGAAATGGAAATCTACATCTGATATGAGCAGGATTTGCATTGCAATTCATGCTAATTTTGGGCATAAATTATAGTAAATCTGTTAATGTATGCTAGGTCAGCCCCTACCATACTAAACCCCATACACTTTTCCTAAAACTTCTGAAAAGTAACAAGAAAAGAGTTAGACATGGAAGAATTGCAAATTTGACATGCACCATAATTTGCAACTTTTCGATGACAAAATTGTGGTACAATTGCATTAATAAATTTCTCTCTCTCCGTTTGGTATATTCATTATAGGAAGGTGATACATTGTAATTGATTCTTCTGGCCCACTTATCTTTACAGCTTTAAATACTGTTGGGTCTATTACAGTTTTGGAATAGAGATGAGCGAGCATGCTCGTCCGAGCTTGAAGCTCGTTCGAGCTTTAGCAAACTCGAAAGTACTCGTTACTCGAGCGAGCACTCTGCATTGTTTTTCATGGAAGGGCTTTACATATAAGCCCTTCCCTAAAAAACAAGGATTTTAGTGTAAAAAACAAAACTTACTTATCCACTGCTGCCGTGTCCCCTGCAGGGATGAAGAATGAATGACAGGCAAGAGCTGCCTGTGATTGGCTGAGCGCCTTAGCCAATCACAATCAGCTCTTTCAGCAGGTGGGGATTTTAAATCCCCGCCTGCTGATAGAACAGCACTACAGAGCTGGGGACAGCACAGAGAAGATGCGGCTGAGCCCCGGCAGCTGAAGGGAGGTGAGTATCTATTATTTTATTTTTTACACTACTTTTACTGGATTTTCAGGGAAGGGCTTATATTTAAAGCCCTTCCCTGAAATCCATTGACGGGGTGTCGGTAGCAGGATCCTCTACCGCAGCCGTCCTGTGTGGCTGCTGCGGTAGGGAATTGAAGAATTCCTCTGCTGCATCTGTCACAGATATGGCAGATGTAGCAGCAGGCAATTCTTTTTACTAACAGGGATAAAGGAAACATCTGCCGCATGCGGCAGATGTGTTCTTCATCCCTGCATGGACATGGCAGCGGCGGACAGGTAAGTTTTGTGGGGTTTTTTACACTAAAATCCTTATTTTTTAGGGAAGGGCTTATATGTAAAGCCCTTCCATGAAAAACAATGCAAGGGTGCTGGCAGACTATTGTTTTCAATGGAGCCGTCGGCAGTAGCCGCATGTCCATTAAAAAATGCTCAAGTCCCCATTGACTTCAATGGGGTTCATTACTCTAAATGAGCTCTCGAGCATTAGAAAAAGCTCGGCTCGAGTAAAGAGCACCCGAGCATTTTGGTGCTCGCTCATCTCTATTCTGGAATTTGCTTATAGCTACATTGCTGCCAGATAATAGACACTAGTAAAAGTTACAAGAATTTATCTACTTATGAGACAAAAGGGCAATTTACATCATATTGTATAGTAGTATATCAATAGTTTTTTTGTGCGATTGAATATAAAACTGTTAATGTTTGAAAATAAAAGCCTCTAGTTTAGAAATAAATACATGTAGAAAGTGTTTATTATTATTTTGAAAGATTTATTTTGTTTCTTCTTCCGTAACATTTTCTTTATTCAACCAATTACCATAAAAGACTTTAAAAATGCATTTAATCCCCATTGAAATGTGAAATATACAAGTATTGTTTGGTAATTAGATACCTTTACCTTGCTTGCAGTGAGAAGTGCTTGCTTAAATCATTAATTCTTGTGGTTTCCAATACTAAATGCCCTCCTTTGCCTCTGGGAACAGAGCTAAAGGCAAAATTTGTTTAGAAAGTACTGCTCTAAGCTTATTTTTCACTTCATGTCTTCCGAAGTTCAACCTTCTAGTTCATTTTAAAGCAGATATATTAATTAGAAGCAAACTTTGTCTGCAGACGAAACATTCCATAAGTACAATAACTTTTTGCTTTGTGATTTGGAAATTTCTTGTAATTTACCACCTGAAAAACTGCCAGATGAGTCATAGCAAATTATCCTAATGACAAGGTTACAGAGTATGCAATAAATTTTGCTTTACTGGGAAGTACTCTTAGAAATGGTGTCTGTAAAAGTAAACTCCAGTTTGTTTATTGCTCCTGTCATTTCATATATGGAATGCATTTAAATCCCTATTCTCTTATGTACATCACCCTGGAATCAATGGTGCTTTAAAAAGAATAACAAGAAGAAGAATGGTCTTTACTCCCATAGCACTATTACAGTAAATTAGGTTAAAAATATCCTGAATACTTACGAATACACCAGTATAATATAAAAATGTCTAAATATCCAAACGTGCGATAAAAGTTAGTGGCCAGAATGAAATAGGCATATATAAAATTTAGAAAGAAATAACATATTATGTAAAAAACGCAATGAATGTATGTGGGGTAAGACAAAGAGTATATATGGAAGAATGGACAACCAAAGATATTAACCTCTTTTTGCCTACAATCGTATATATGCTTCCCAAATGTTAATGCCCCATACAGCCAGGACATGTATCTACAGTCTTAACTTTAATGGTTAATCATGCTGCCATCAAAGACGTTGGGTAGACACTGTGACAGTCCAATTATCAAGAAGTAACAGACAGCTGAAATGATCAAAAAACACAATTCACTGATTAACCTTGACCAATTAAAAGAGAAGTTTTTCTATGTATTGATGATGACCAAACATCACAGCTGCAAGTCACATATGCTAAGACGGTGATGAATCACAACTGAATCTTTCTTGCTTGCTTTGTCATTTACTTGGTCAGTTAGTATTGTATAATGAAAAGATCACACCACAAGCACGTCGTTGGTGGTAAAGGTAAGGCCTCAGGCACATGGGCAGATTTGCCTTGCGGAATCCGGAGCAGACGTCTGCCTCTGGATTCTGCAGCAAATAATGTTCATAGCAAGCTATGGAAAAGTGATTCTTCATGCATACGAGTAGAAACCAATTGTGGTTTCTGTTCACGGATGAAAAATCACAGCATGCTTCATATTTGTGTGGATTCCACGTGGACGGCTTCCATTTAAGTCAATGCAAGCTGTCCAATCTGTGGCCTTTCTGCAATTGACATTACAGAAAGGTCACAGAATCTGTGTCATTGCCTGGTGATGAAGGAGGAAAAGCAGGAGTAAAAAAAAAATCTATACTTTGCATGTTCAACACGAGCCATGTGGACAATCCGCAGTACAGAAAAGAGAATGACAGGTATGCAGGGTCACCAGCTGCGGTCAGGGCTGGATTCTATGCAGGATTCTGTAGCCAGAATCTGGACATGCCATGTACCCTTACTGTGCATGTACCCTTACTGTAGATAACATTAATTCCTATAGAGCTTTCAGTGCCTTATTGCCGTAAAGCATGGAAAACTTTTCTTGGCCCAAATCTGAAACATTCTTACAGATATCAGCAAGTTATATAATGATTAGCATAGAAGAATGCAGCTGTATAGGGGAGAGGGAAGGGCGGTCACTATTTCTTAGACACTTAGGAATCAAAGGAAAATAATTTTTGAAGTCCACAGAGTTTTACAAAGGTCATATAAAATTAGTTAGAAGTAAACTATATGCTATAAAATACATAATAAGGAATACTACGCATGCCTGTTATAGAATAATTATTTTACTTTGTTATTAGCATATAGATGTGTGTAGTTTTCAATGGCTGCTTCTCTGGAGTAATGAAAGCACTGACACATGAACACATCTGACTTCGTGTTTCATTTCTACACATCACATGTTATTTAACTGCAGCAGCCCACCGTAGGTAAGAGTCATGTACGATAAACCAGATGCTCTATATTTTCTCAGGTGCTGTATACTTTTCCCTCCAAGAAGCAACCCTTCATGGCTTATTACGAGTAAAATATTACAGTTACTTTAATGAGAAAAATAATAATAATGTGATTAATTCACAATTTAAAGTCTTCATGATGCAAACGACTGTTCAAGTAATTTACTGTACATGTGCATACAGGTTCCGTTTTTTGATAGACATTGTTATTAATTCTACACATCTGTCTCCTGTAATCTCAAAGGCTCATATATTTGCCTTATTTCTTGTCACCACTCATCTTATAATGGCACTTTCATACTAACTTCCTACTAACGGCAGTAATCAGCACTGGAGTCTCTTGTCAACGAAGAAGGAATTGAAGCACAATTGAACACTATTTCCTATGCAATGCATAAACTGTATAATAAGAACACTAGAGACTTAAAATGCAGAAAGTTACTATTTATATCACTGAGCGAGAAGCAGCGGTGCATGAAACAATTGATTCTCAAGAGAGGTGCGCTTGTATCAAGGGACAACAAGGAATAAGTGCTGAGTTACTGGATGCCATTCATACAACCCTCGAAAAAAAGGAAGAAAATATATTTATTACCTCAAGTATTTTTGTATGATTTCATTTTGTTGTACAGAACTTTTCAAATTTAAGGCCTATTTAGACACAATTTTTGCTAAAAATTTGCTCAAAAGCCGTCTTTTGAACAATAATCGTTGTGTGTAACTGCACTGACATCGTGGAGTTTTCGTTAAGCAGTCACTGATCATTGTCTTTTAGCATGCTGAAAGAGAACAATGAGCCTTATCAGGAATTCCCAGTGGGGTACAGCTGATACTATTGTTTCAGCTGTATCCCGCTCCGTGAACAGCTGGGGAATGAAGAACACAGCAGTCCAACTGTGTTTTGCATACTCTTCTCAGAGCGCCCGGCTGCATAACAGCCAGGTGCTCTGAGCAGAGAACAGCTGGATGCAGAAGACAAGCGGCCCCGCTTGTCTTCTGCATCCCCTGCTCGGAGAGCTCAGTTGTCTAACAGCCGGGTGCTCCGAGCAGAGAACAGCTGGATGCAGAAGACAAGCAGCCCCGCTTGTCTTCTGTATCCCCCGCTTGGAGCACAAAGTGATCGCTCAATGTTTAAACGATCACCTTGTGCTTAAAGGCACACAACGATTATCGCTCAAACGTCACTCAAAAGACATCTTTTGAGCTATAATCGTTCTATCTAAACCAGACTTTAGTGTTTGAACAAAAATATTTGAAAGCACTCACCTCAACTCCCAGCAGGAATTTTCCTTTTCTTTATAGTAGAGTCTGTTCCACATCAGAGGAAACTTAGCTTCTCGTCCTCTGCCGCTTGATCCAGCTGGCCTCTTTAGCAGATATGCAAATAATGGAAGCTTCGGACTAGCATAAAAGCAAGCTTTCTTATTTATTAAGAGGCCCACCAGGGAGGGGTGGGGGAAGTTCTTCAGATTCTTCACTAGACTTATTGTGGGGGAGGGGGGGGGGGCAGTTATTCACCAGCATGTCTTTTCACAGCACCACTGAGAGCTATTGGAAGAAGACCTGATCACAGACCTCACCAGACAGCATACCCTCGAGAAGACCACATCATTGCTTATTCAGCTGGATTTGTTAATATGTAACTTCAACAGGAAAACCAGTAACACTTTACCATCACCGTGATCACCCAGTGATGAGTTTCATTAGCAGATCGTGCAAAATTTTCTCAGAAAATGAGCAGCTTCTTACTCTGGGGTTACTCTTTCAGTTCAGTAATTCACAGTCACTATAATTTGCTTGGCTACTTCAACTTGTGGTAGCCTCTGGGATTTCTTTTTCTTTTCTGCGCAGCCAAAAAACTACTATATCGCTGTACACAGTTCAACTTCCCTGCAGAACTTTTATGAACTTTGGGAGCCGCCTATTCTTGTCGTAACACCTCTTACACATACCCTGCATGATCACACCACTTCACTCAGCAGCCCAAAAGTACTAAATTTAAAAAACCTTTACATAACAAAACATTTTCCTATCAATCATAGTCTATGAATGGCATAGATATGCCAATACTACAGTTTGCAACAAGAGTTCAAGTCATTATTAAAGAACACAGCATACTGTACAAAACTCCTTTACCAACTTAGTTTATTCAGAATTTGTTTTCCTTGTGCCAGCAACCAACCATATAATTTATTGGCATGTACAGTAAAAGATTTTACTTGTATTTCTGCTGACTTTTTTCTTACTGGATACATAACATTCTTTAAAAGTAGTCACGTGATCACTTCTCACAACAAATCTTAGATAATTGCGGTAGTGGTGAAGAAATGGTGCATGCATTTCAGGGATATTCCAGTCATAGCAAATTATGGCAGGGGCCCAACTCCTATCACCCCCAGCAGTTTCTAGAATGAAGCAGCCATGGCTTTTTAACATTAGAAAACAAAAGTAGCAGAACTCCTGTTTTCATCATAAAAACCTGGGTCAACTTTTTGGCAGAACCCATTGTGATATCACAATCAGTGGGTTATGATTCTGTTCGGTCACTGTTGGAATCCAATTGCCCGGAGGCAAAGAGCTGAGTGCAATGAATGTTTCATATGGGTCTTCAGAAATGTAGATTGTGAGGTGATTATTAAATAGTGGGTAGTCAGCAGGGTAATAGGAACAGTTCGGGCAAGAGAGTCTCCTTGGCTACCTAATTGGAGCTAGGTAAACAGACCTGAGTCACAATTCTCAAGCAAAGGAATAGGCTTTCCATGCAAGTAGGCCCAAACAAGAATCAAGATGGCTTCTGCAAGAGGCAATATTAACCATCTTAAGTATGGGCAAGTTTTAAGGAAAATAGCGGCCTCCAGTGGTAAAGATTTAAAAATGCAGAGCAAAGTTTTAAAGTGTGAAACAGCGGCCACTAGTGACTGATTCCTGAAATAGCAAAAGAGTCCTGCGAGTGTGTTTTGTTTTCATTTTCTCTGTCAAGATGTAGCATTAATGGAAGGGTCTTTGATTTAGACAATTGACTTATCTAATCAACTAAAAGGTTCGTGTAGTGGCAACTTATTGCCTGTGTTTTTTATTGTATTTAAAGAAATATTACTATCTTGGCTTTTCATGGCTGAGATGGGAAAACTCGGGCACTCTGTTTCAACAACCTGAGTGCTTAGTGTGTTCATAGCTCTTATTGAAGTGAACAGGAGTTATGGAAACACTGCAACACAATACGCTACACTATTTCTGCAACTCGGAGAGTACTACGCTGTTTCCATAGCTCCCATTCACGTCAATGAGAGCTAATAAAACAACACTGTGCTCGGCTCTTTCCATAAACGTTAGCCGGGTGGCCGGCAGCCATGACAGAGGTTTCCCATCACAGCTATGAAAAGCTGAGATGGGAATGCCACTTTAATGTAAAATGTCAATGGAGGTAATCAAGTATCAAGTTGAATTGAAAATTATAGAACCAAAAATGAGAAGCTGACATTACTGACAATTACTAGAGAAAAATGAGAAATGCTTTTGCCTAAAAAAGTATTCTATTACATAGCCTCAGAGTTCTTTACTTTTGGACTTCATCTTGTAATAAACATAGGTGTTTGGAAAAATGTAGCACTCTTAAGACACATGATTCATAAATCATGCTGGTAAGACAGTAGAATGCTATGAGGATGGTTAGGATCACTCAAAGCCTTGGCAAAATAATATTTCTAGATTTAAAAGGCTATAACCATCCATCAACAGTAAAAGAACTATGTTTAGACACAATACAGTAGATTATTCAACTGATGGATTTTTTTTACATGGATTTGGAACAAATCAGAAAGAAAAATCTTTTTTGTAATTGTGTATTTTATGGCTTCTGCTAAACATAACTACTTCATCTGAGTCTTTGTCGGTAACTTTACCATTATTATAACAGTGTTTCCCTTGTAACAATAGCTGATAAAAGTGAATTTATTACCTCAGTAAGCAATCAATCAGTCAATTGCTTAATGCTTAATTTACTGTGCCTATACAGTACAACACAGTAGATCAGGACTTCTCAAACCTTTTCTACTCTGACCTCACAAGCAGATTTATGATGATTCCGGGGCTTCATCAGTTAACAAATGCTGCCATATTATCACTGCAGCAGTGCCAAAGTAATACCAGTATGCAGTGCACATATTATGCCAGCAGTGTTAACCAATTGCCACCAAGCAGAGCATATAACACCCACTGGCAGCAGCAAATACCATAGTGCAACAGAACACATCGGCCAAGCAGTACCAAACACCACCGTGTAGCAAAATATACCCAGCAGTGCCAAACAAAAAGCAGGCCTCCCAACCATTTCGGATTCTGCAAGACAGTCCAAGATGTGTAACGCTATCCTGCAGCACTAGGCGGCAGGGGACATGTCCCACCCCTCCTTCCCTTCTCAGACAGGCGCAGTGCTAGCATCAGATCTGTGGTGTGCTGTGAAGGGGACAGAAACTGTGATGATGTCGCAAGGGGCAGAGCTCAGCAGTGAAGAATAAAGGTCTTCAGATTTTTGGGTGGGGAAACGCTGGGAATTGTAGTTCCCTCATCTTCTGACTTCCCATTATGATAGCCTGGGTGTGCTGGGAGCTGTAGTTCTTTTACACTCCCTCCCTGTAATGTTTTTTTAATATCACTCAACAGCATGGGTATGTTGAGACTTATAGTTGCACCTCTTATATTCACCCCTTGTAATTTCTTCTGTTAAAGGCTTATTCCAGGACGTTATTATTTTTTTTCTTTTGATGACGGGCAAGTCATCAATATATGATTAGCAGGGATCCACAGGTTGGGATCCCCACCATTTAACTGTTTCAAGAGGCTGCTGTCAGTGCAAAACCAGATTGTACTGACTGTAGTGCAACTCCCACTGAATTGAACAGGATCTGCTTCCTGCACTGACGTAAATGACAGGGGCCCCAGGAATCAGCTGATTGGCAGAGATAAAAGTCCTAGAATACCTTTTTAACAGAGGAAATTACATGGAAGAATATAAGAGGTGAAACTGCAAGTCCCAGCATGTAGTTTTGTGATATCAAACCTCACAACAATCCTGGATCCAGTGGGACAGTCCCAGGCCTCATGGGCCCCCCCAAGGCTCCTGGGCCCGGGTGCAACCACATCCCCTGCATCCTCTATAGTTATGCCCCTGATCCAAGGTGTTCTCCTGCTTGCCCCTGATGGCTCCTTCTTACCACACACCCACACTTCCTGTGCAAAGAGTGATCCTTTTATCATGCTCGGAACTATTGGCATACAGTACTGCTGCTGGAGGCCATGCTGAGCTCCCAGCTCTGCACCTTCTAAAAAATGCTGGTGGCGCAATGATGTCATTGTCTTGCCTGCATTATTCCGCAGGATGTCAGCCAGAAGAGGCCAAGAGGTGGCTGGAAAGCACTATGGGACCATGGGGGAGGACAGATCTGTCCCCTTTCAAATTTGTTCTTCTCGACGTTTATTTAATTTTTGAAGCAGCAGACTAGTTTTTTGTGACTTTTCATCATTTAGTGTCTACATCAATTTCGCCAAAAATTTTGGTCAGCGGGTCAACCCCCCCCCCCCCCCTACCATGGGAACACTTTTGTTCTCTTGACAGTAATATTGCATTGTTTGGGCTTTAATTTTGGTTTTAACTACATTTTGGTTAGATTTAATTGTTTGTTGATGTCATGATAATATTTGGTCTCAAATACCACTAATTGGAGGAACAATCAAGGGGCATAAAAATTTTTCTTTTCTATGAGCCATAATAACTTTTGTCATTTGTATGGTTTCTCTATCTGAGTGATGGATGTGTTGTGTGTTACACCATGGCTCGTTGACAGAGGATTAACACCAAATGAGATCATTGCTGCATTAAATGACCTCTCTGAGGATGAATCTGAGGGCGATCCAGTTGAATCTTCTAGTGACAATGAAGAACTATAGTTGCTCATCTCAATTTCTGACATGTGATGCAACCACTGTTTCTGTGACTACTACTTAAGGGCAGGCAAGTGTAGGCATGTTTCAACTTCAAAATTATATTGATGCAAATTTGTTTTTCAAAACCATTTATTTTCAAGAATATTTTTACTTCATTTTCCAAGAAATGGGTCAGCTCATAAAATAGCAGGTTCAGCTCGAGGCACAGTAAGGCCATCTCGTCGGTCAGCAGGACCTGTTCAGGGATGCTGCAGTTGCAGTCATGCCAAAAATGACTTAACCTCCAATGAGCAGTAGGTAAATTTCACTACACACGATTGTGGGCAAGTTCACACTCGTCGCAGGAGTGGCAGACAAGGTGTCAGTTATGGCTGGGAGATGAGCTTGCCAAACCATGACCGTGGAAGAGGAACAGGGCTCTGTTAACCACCCTGGTGATGATGCAGATGACAATGGAGCAGCAACTGAGCAACCTGACCATAATGCCGTCATTCAATGTGGACCTCTGTCTAAACCCCCTGTTGGGGAAGTTATCGCAAACTTAAATAAGAACTATTATCATGCAAAACATAAAACACAGAAAAGATCCATTAAAACTGCAGTAATGTCAAAAATAGCATTGGGGACAGATATGTCCCCTTGGTGGGTCTAGGAGGGGTGCCCAACCCTGACAGTCACAGTGTTAATATGGGGGATGTTATGGCTATTTTTTACTACAGAGGGAAAGAATAGCTCCTTATTTACAGTATGGATGTATGTTACTACAGGCTATGGGTATTTATTATTACAGGGGGACAGTACAGCTATATATTACTATAGAAGGGCAGTATGGCTATTCAGTATGGCTATGTATTACTACAGTGGAAATTTTGGCTATTTATTACTACAGGAGGACATGCCTGGCCCACGTCTTCAATCTGGTGGTTCAGTAGTTTCTGAAAAACTACCCCCACTTGTCTGACCTGCTCGGTAACGAGAGCCGCGTCTGCGCACATTTCCACAAGTCCACCTCAGATGCTGCCACGCTGAGGACCCTGCAACGTTAGTTTCAGCTGCCAGAGCACTGACTGCTGTGCGATGTGCCACACGCTGGAATTCTACGCTGTACATGTTGGCCAGGCTGTACGAGCAGCGTAGAGCACTAGTGGAATACCAGCTGCAACATGGGCGGCGGAGTGGTAGTCAGCCTCCGCAATTCTTTACTGAGGAATGGGCATGGATGGCAGATATCTTCCAGGTCTTCGGAAACTTTGAGGAGTCTACCCAGATGGTGAGCAGCGATGTGGCCATCATTAGCGTTGAGAAGTTCGCTGCTAAGCATAAAGGCCGATGCTTTGCGGTTGGAACAGGAGACGGGGGATGACAGTATGTCACTTGAAAGCCAGACCACCCTCATGTCTATATCTCAGCGCATTTTGGAGGAGGAGGTGGAGGTGGAGGGGGAGGAGGAGGAGGAGGGGGAAGAGACAGCTAGCCACACTGCAGAGGATACCCATGCTGCTTGCCTCTCATCTGTTCAGCGTGTATGGGCTGAAGAGGAGGAGGAGGATACTGAAAGTCATCTTCCTAGTGAGGACAGCGATGTGTTGCGTTCTGGGACCTTGGCACACATGGCTGACTTCATATTATGCTGCCTTTCTCATGACCCTCGCGTTAGATGCATTCTGGCCAACACGGATTGCTGGGTGTACACCCTTCTAGACCCGCAATATAAGGAGAACCTTTCCACTCTCATTCCCGAAGAGGAATGGGGTACGCGAGTGATGCAATACCACAGGGCCCTGGTGGAAAAAGTGATGCTAAAGTTCCCATCTGACAGCGCTAGTGGCAGAAGACGCAGTTCCGAGGGCCAAGTAGCAGGGGAGGCATGGGGATCAGGCAGCATGTCCATCGGAGGCAGGGGAACACTCTCCAAGGCCTTTCCCAGCTGTATGGCTCCCCACTAAGACTGTGTCACCACTCCCCAGTCAAGGCTGAGCTAAAGGGAGCACTGTAAAAAGATGGTGTGGGAGTACGTAGCGATCGTACCACCATCCTCCATGATGCCACTGCTCCATAAAACTATTGGGTGTCAAAGCTGGACACGTGGCACAAACTAGCTCTGTACGCCCTGGAGGTGCTGGCCTGCCCTGCCGCTAGCGTCTTGTCAGAGAGAGTGTTTAGTGCAGCTGGGGGAATCATCATGGATAAACGTACCCGTCTGTAAACTGACAGCGCCGACATGCTTACCCTCATAAAGATGAACAAAGGCTGGACTTCTCTTCTCCACCGGTGGAAAGCAGCGGATCCTAAAGAATCTTTTCGCTGCAACAGGAGAAAAATGTGTCCTTTATCACCGCAAAAAACGGGAGAATTAGCTTTGTGTATCCCTCTCGGATATTATTACTCCTCCTTCTCCTAAAACAACATGTCATCACGCTGAACTGCCAATTTTTCTGCGGCCCAAAATGCTCTGTTGAAAAGTTTTATCAGTTTTTAAAGTTTTAAAAGTTAAACTTAAACCAATTTTTGCGGACGGCTGCCTCCAGGCTCGGTTACAAATTAACCAATAATGAACTGTATCTTCAAAAAATGTTTGTGGGTTTCACCTGCCCTCACGGTTGAGAAACTTTCAGGGATACACTTGTACTCTTGGTACACCAATTTTGCAGGCCATTGCCAATACTGTTAGCAAAGTAATATTTCCAGGCTTCGCCTATACTCTTGCTGTACACATTTTACCAGGTTTTCTCCTATACTATTGGTACACCAATGTTACTGGGGTTCGCCTATACTATTGCTACAGAAATGTTACATTGGTTCGCCTATACTTCTGCTACAGAAATGTTACTGGGGTCTGCATATACTCTTGCTACAGAAATGTTACTGGGGTTCGCCTATACTCTTGCTACAGAAATGTTACTGGGGTCCGCCTATACAGTTTCTACTGAATGGTTTGAGGGGTTCACCTAAACTTTTGCTACAGAAATGTTACTGGGGTCCGCCTATAATCTTTCTACAGAAATGTTACTGGTGTCTGCCTATACTTTTGCTATAGAAATGTTACTGGGGTCCACCTATACAGTGGCTAGTGAATGGTTTGAGGGGTTCACCTAAACTTTTGCTACAGAAATGTTACTGGGGTCCGCCTATAATCTTTCTACAGAAATGTTACTGGTGTCTGCCTATACTTTTGCTATAGAAATGTTACTGGGGTCCACCTATACAGTGGCTAGTGAATGGTTTGAGGGGTTCGCCTATTCTCTTGCTACAGAAATGTTACAGGAGTTCACCTATACTTTTGCTACAGAAATGTTACAGGGGTTCACCTATACTTTTGCTACAGAAATATTACAGGGGTTCGCCTATGCTTTTGCTACTGAAATGTTACTGTGGTCCGCCTATACTTTGGCTACAGAAATGTTACTAGGGTCTGCATATACTCTTGCTACAGAAATGTTACTGGGGTTCGCCTATACTCTTGCTACAGAAATATGACAGGGGTTTGCCTATACTTTTGCTACTGAAATGCTACTGTGGTCTGCCTATATTCTTGCTGCAGAAATGTTACTGGGGTCCGCCTATACAGTCTCTACTAAATGGCTTGAGGGGTTCAACTTAACTTTTGCTACATAAATGTTACTGGGCTCTGCCTATACTCTTGCTACAGAAATGTTACAGGAGTTCCCCTTTACATTTGCTACAGAAATGTTACAGGGGTTTGCCTATACTTTTGCTACAGAAATGTTACTGGTATCTGCCTATAACTTTTCTACTTAATGATTTGATCGGTTCGCCTATACTCTTGCTACAGAAATATTACAGGTGTTCGCCTATACTTTTGCTACTGAAATGTTACTGTGGTCCACCTATACTTTGGCTACAGAAATGTTACTAGGGTCTGCCTATACTTTTGCTACAGAAATGTTACTGAGGTCCGCCTATACTCTTGCTACAGAAATGTTACATGGGTTCACCTATACTTTTGCTACAGAAATGTTACTGGGGTCTGCCTATACCTTTTTTACTAGATGGTTTGAGGGGTTTACCTAAACTCTTGCTACATAAATGTTACAGGGGTTCGCCTATACTTTTGCTGCAGAAATGTTACTGGGGTCCGCCTATAGTCTTGCTACAGAAATGTTACAGGGGTTCACCTATACTTTTGCTACAGAAATGTTACAGGGGTTCACCTATACTTTCTCTACAGAAATGTTACAGGGGTTCACCTATACTTTTGCTACAGAAATGTTACTGAGGTCTGCCTATGCTGTGGGTGCACAAAGACTGCCCATTGTGGTGTTTTAACTACCTGGCACAAATACACTGACTGACTTGGGCAGAAATGTGGTCCGAGGCCGAGGTCCTTGGCAGGGTGAAACTCTGCAATATTTGGGCACTCTGATTTCTTCCTGTGTAATACTATCTTTGTGCACCTACAGCATAGGCAAGCCCAAGGAACTCAAAGACTTCCCATTGTGGTGTTGAGCTATATGACACCTACACAGAATGAATTGTGTGGGGACACATGGATTTCCCATGGCTATTTAACTCATGGCACCTTGGGTCACACAAGGTGGAGGCTGGGACCGAGCCTGACCCATGGCCCGTACACATATTTCCCACACAGAGTATTGCGGGACCTATGTCAATTATGGTTTCTCGGCCTTATTATGACACCTCCTCCTGCTTGGGGTCTGGGGATCAGCGCTGGGCAACATGTATTTTCTCTCGTGTTACCACAGTTATCTGAGACACTGGTTTGGGCCAAACAAATGGAGCATTACTGCATTAATGAGACGTTCACAGCTGCACTAGCATTTGCTTTATGCCCACAATAGCTGAGGGTGTGAGCCAAGGTTCTTCACGACGGTAAAACTGCCTTGTTTGGGCGCTCTGATTTCTTTATGTGTAATACTTTCCTTGGGTTCCAGGGGATTGCCTATGTTGTGGCTGCACAAAGACTTTTCATTGCGGTGTTTTACCTGTCTGGCACAAATACACTGACTGACTAGGGCAGAAATGTGGGCCGAGGCCCTTAGCAGGGTGAAACTCTGCCATGTTTGGGCACTCTGATTTCCTCATGTGTAATACCATGTTTGAGTTCCTTGGGCTCGCCTATGCTGTGGGTGCACAAAGACTTCCCATTGCAGTGTTTTACCTGTCTGGCACAAATACACTGACTGACTTGGGCAGAAATGTGGGCCGAGGCCGAGGTCCTTGGCGGGGTGAAACTCTGCCATGTTTGGGCACTCTGATTTCTTCCTGTGTAATACCATCTTTGTGCACCCACTGCATAGGCGAGCCCAAGGAACTCAAAGACTTTCCATTGCAGTGTTGAGCTATCTGACACCTACACAGAATGAATTGTGTGGGGACACATGGATTTCCCATTGCTATGTAACTCGCGGCACCTTGGGTCACACAAGATAGAGGCTGGGACCAAGCCTGACCCTGGGCCCGCTCACGTGCTTCCCTGATAGAGTATTGCTGCATTGTGGAGATGTGTAGAAGTGCTGGCACCTGAGTCCCCTTTATGCCCATGTTTACGGCTCCTGACAATTTTGTGACAGAGGTGGCACGGGATTGGAATGAAAATCATACGTCAATTTATCATTAATTCTCAACAGCATTGTGGGCTATCGCCCACACTCTTAAAGAGGGTCGCTGCCTAGCACTGCCAACCCTCTGCAGTGTGTGTCTCCAGTTCCTCCTCATCCAGTATGCACTTATTAATAGACATGAGAGTGTGGTGTGGCTATCAAGCAAGAGTGTGGCATGAGGCCAGCTGAATGCTGCGCAGGGAAAATTTTGGGTGCGCTGTGGATGCAGGGTCGTGAGGGGGGGTTGGACAGCAATGCTAGCATGTAACCCAGGAGAAGAGGCAGCGGTGTACCCTGCAGGCAGTGATTGTCCTTGGTTGCAGTTGGTGTTGTGCTTAGCTAAGATGTGCCAGCGCGTGTTCCTTGCTAATGAGGGTTTATCCCAAGTAAATTGTTAGGGGGGTGACCGCCAGGCTCTTGCCCCCATTTTGGCTTAATAGTGGGACTTGGGAGCCTCAGATGCAGCCATGCATGCTGCTCCTGCCCTTCCCTATCCGTTCCTGTGTTTCCATGACTTTCTGATGTTTTCTGGTGTTTCACAAGTCATCACCTATGCGGAGCATCAGTCCCATACAAAAATGCTCGAGTCGCCCATTGACTTCAATGGGGTTCGTTACTCGAAACGAGCTCTTGAGCATTACGAAAGGTTCGACTCGAGCAACGAGCACCTGGGCATTTTTGTGCTCACTCATCTCTAGTCTTAACCTATCTTTGGGGCGCAAAATGCAGGAGTGTCCATAGACTCCTATGGGATCTAGGAAAAAAGAGAGGAGGTTGCAGTTTAGCTATGACCAACGCTCAGAAAAGAAGACAGGTGCCTGTATTTAAAACTTTCAAAATCATTAAGAGGATTTCTACTGACTGAGGCAATTCGCTGTTTTCTGCAACATGCCGCTCCAGATTGTGTGAATTGGCGATTTTCACACTAATAAGGCTCGAGACTCGATCGCGGAAAATCGTCCATTTACACGTTTTTTTGCACAGTAAGCTACGTTTATTTTTGTGTGTAGGATTTTTGCGAGATTAGGTCCCTTGGGTGAACGAGCCCTAAATGTATTTTCTACTGTTCCCTAAGCCTCAACCATGCTTGTATTATTCTTGACCCATGCAACTAAGCATTGTAGTCTACTCCTCATGAACTGCCACAAACTAGACCTGATGTTTTCATTACTACAACCATTATTTTGTCATTGATTGACTTTGACTATGTTATTGTTTGTTTTTGTTATTTAAAAAAACCTAATGCAAAATATGTCTAGAAAAAAGATTGGTGACGGCTATAACCAACTACGGCTGGCTTATCATGACCGGATTCCTATTGTGGAATCCACGTTTGAATCTGCGCGGAGGATCGCAAATTGCATGCATTGAAAGGCATGAATTTTCAGTTTTTCTCTCACACTCATGGATACGAATGGCGTATTCTGCAAGTGAAGGGAAAAATTGCAGCATGCTCTATTTTGCTGCAAACTCCACAGCCCACAGCCCATATAAAATTGACATTGCTTATGGGCTGCGGGTCCGCCATCATCGCTAAGCAATGGCACAGGAAATCAAAATATTGTAAGCAGTGAGTAGAGATGAGCAAACCTACTCGTTTCGAGTAATTACTCGATCGAGCACCGCGATTTTCGAGTACTTCCGTACTTGGGTGAAAAGATTCGGGGGGCGCCGGGGGGTGGAGGGAGGCGTGGCGGAGCGGGGGGTAGCAGCGGGGAACAGGGGGAAGCCCTCTCTCCCTCTCCCCCCCCACTCCCCACTGCAACCCCCACTCACCCACGGCGCTCCCCGAATCTTTTCGCCCGAGTACGGAAGTACTCGAAAATCGCGGTGCTCGGGCGGAAAAGGGGCGTGGCCGAGTAGGTTCGCTCATCTCTAGCAGTGAGTCATCGCAGTCATACACAATGCAGAAACCACAGGTATGTGGGGTCACTGACCAGCTTCACAGTCAGAATTCACTGTGGGATCCGAATCGGTAATGTGAAGCCGGCCTAAGAAGTGCCAGCTTATCAGTGGTTTTTCATTCAGTGGCTGATGATGATGTGTCATTCGGTACCGTGCAGATTAATTATCACTAAGGCTGGCCATGATTCAATTATTTTGTGGTGGTATTGCTGCATGTGATCACAGTGTGTTAATATTCAAGCAGTATAATGCAATTATATGTAGTCATGCTGTATATATATTATTTGGCCCTTAAATAATGGTATTGATTGTCTCCTATGCATCCAACTACTATAGGTAATTTATTACATTTTGTAATATACATATGCTTATCTATGTTATATAAAATGACTAAAGATCAGCAAAATGTACCTCTATATGTGCACAGTTTTAGGGTAGTTTCCTATAATGTCAAAATGATATAGGGGAGATTATGTAAGCCTCATGAAAGAAAGCAAACTCCACTTAGTTATAGTTCTTTACAACATGCGGATGTTCCTCTTTATTGTGCCCTATCCATTGTCACTAAATATGTGACGTGATGCATCAAATTACATTATGTTTTAAAGCAGCTAATCTGATCTTAACTTCCATTGATTGTAAAAGAGTGATTGCATTAAGCATCAGCAGAATCTGATAAATCATCTCTAATTAATTTATTCTGTGTAGCCAGTTTGAAAAATGGAAAAAATATAGAAATGATATTTGTTTATTGATCGTTGAACATGGGGAAACATCAACACGATTACACATCACTCGAGTTTGCTTTATACAATAAACAATAGAAACCTTGGTTGAACTTCAGGGATCTGTTAGAAAAGATTAATTGATGTTTGATATGTAAAAGGGAGAAACACATATATGGATTATCCTATTCCAATGCAGTATGTTTTTACAAATACATTATGTAAGTATTTTTAATTTTTTTTTAAAGCCTTATAAATGAAGATATCAGCAGAACAGCAATTTTATCATTCCACACGTTTACGTTTTATATGAAGGCAATGCACACTGGTTTATTCAACGAACATATGGTCATAAAATCAAAAGTACTATCTGTATCTATGAACCATAGCATAGATAGAAGAGGTCCAAATCAGATTAAAGCTGCACATTATTATTATTATTATTATTATTATTATTATTATTATAATAGACTTCCTTGTAAAAACCCCTGACTACAAGTTATATACTGTATATTCTAATATTTGATCCAAATCATAATGAACACAGTGTTAAAATGCTCAAATAAACATTTATGACCACTGGGTCTCCCACATAGATCTAAGAATCTGGATTCATACTGTAACATACCCATACCATAGCTTAAAGGGCCTGTTAGGTTGTGTGTCTGGGACCTGTGGTTCTGTAGGTTTCAATGAGCACAGCTTTACAGGTGGGGGTTAATTGAGCGAGCTGGGTGTGGTGTTTCTCCAGCCAATCCCCTCTGGTCTGCTGCACATAAATACCAGCATCTTTTCATAGAAGATGCTGGTTATTTTGCTTATTTTATCTTGTCTTTGCATTCTGTGTTAATCCCACTCAGAGCTGGTGTTATGCATGCTTGTCGGAAGTGCCTCTCACCTTCCCTAAGGACGGTCTGCACACCTGTTGTGCCTCCCCTCCTTGCATTCAAGGGTGTGTGCATCGAGTAGTATGTGGTATGGTGACCGCACAGGTGCATACACCTGCAGGTTTCTCCCTATCTCTTTGCAGGTGCGGCCTCCAGACATCTGTGTGTTTCAGATGGGTGATGCCTGACACTATTTCCTGTGTGTTAGCAAGGTGGCTGACTCTCTATCCCCTTGGTGTAAGGACACTTAGACTAGCTATGGTTTACTATCTGTATGCATGTGAGTTCTGGGTGGGTTCTAGGTGGTATGCATTACTATGTGTGTAGGTATGAACAGCAACTTGTCTTGTATGTCTGTGCAAGGGGCCAGACATGCGGTGTATGTGCAGTCCTGTTCTGTGTCGTTTGCATTACCGGGTGTGTTGGTTTGAACAGCAACATGTTCTGAATGTCTGTGCAGGTGGCCAAACATGAGGTGTGAACAGTCATGTTCTGTGTTCAGTATGTGTGTGAACAGTGTCGTGTAATGTGTTTTGTACATATCTCCAGGTTCCTAATCAGGGATAGCCATGTCCCAGATGAAGGCAGTGGGGCTGTCCTTATCAAGACAATCACCCTGCTTTTAGGCAGGGTTTCCCCACTTTCCCTGATTAGTAAGGGACAGGTATCCTTCCATCTTTACCTGTAGAGGTGTAATTGGTCTATGCAACATTACGAGAGTTGTTGTGGTTTTATTAGGACATCATCTTGCGTCCGTGCTGAGGTGTGGTGTTTGAGTGCGCTGCATGGATGTAACAGGGCCACTGCAGCTGATGAGAATAAACTGTTCATGACTGAAGGCTCCAAGCACTATCCATAGTCCAGTGGCCCAATAAGGTAGTGCAGCTTTCTAACATTCACTCCTGAAGATAGGTCACCAATAGTACTTGCCCCCAAAAAACTTATAATTAAACTGTGCAATCCTCATGGGGATCTGGATGACCGATAGATAGTTATTCATAGGTTCCTATTGAAATAATAATGTCCAGCCAATTAAATTGTGCATGTTTATGAGAGAGTTGGTTAAGATAACTGTCAGCTGAACTCTCATGTTAGAAGATTTTTTTGCAATTGTAATGTAACGGTTGTGAGTATGAGCTGTATGAGATGGTTATCTTAAAGCCAGGCAAATGTATGAAGTCATTAGAGAGAAAATAGATGAAATTTTGTTCTTATGGCAACTTTACTAGAAAAAAATGTAAGTCTGGAAAAATATGTTTAATCATAACAAAACACAATCTTAATGATGACATGGTTTGAAAAAGAAATATTGGCTGTGCCACTTTAGCTCTGAGAAAATACATAACATGTAAATTAGAAGAGTGCTTTAATTCACAGTTATCAAGGCAAATGCTTACTTGATATTTTCCAGAAATTAATGTTGTTGAAAATGGTTATGACAAACACTATTAAAGGGAACCTGTCAGCTTGAAAATGTTGTTCAAACTGCAGGTTACATGCTTATGTCCTCTTTAGGAGGACCTAAGCAGATTGATATATGGTTTTAGGCTACATACATGAGCGAGAAACTCTCACGAGGTTTGTGCATTGCGAGACACAGAAAACTTGCAAGAATATGAACTCCATTCTTTTGAATAGAGTTATACATATGAGCAATGCTGCAAGGAAAAAAAAACAAAACACTGCATGTCCTATTTTTTCACGCTCATCGGAACGTATAGCCTATTGTTTTCAATGGGGCTTTGACACTCGCATGTCGTGTGCTGTGCATGTGAGTTCGAAGCGAGGTTTCCCATTGAAATCAATGGGAAACACCTCCAATCCTTTATGGCATGTGGATCAGAATTTTACAGATATCCGACTCGCCCATGTGTATGTGGCCTTATGGGGAAAGATTCAGTATAACTTTTAGTTTATTCATTTAAGCCTTTATTTATTCTGTGTTCAGCAGTCCAATGGATGATTGACAGCTACCTCTGTATGTAGCTGTACACAGATAGCTGTCAATCACTGATAGGACCACCCATTTGACTGTTCAGCTCAGAATGAGCAAAGACATAAATGACGTTAATTATCTAACCGCATCGAAATACATTTTTAGTTGAAGTTATACTGTATCATTCCCCATTAAAATATATATAAATCTTTTCAGCTCTTTCTGATCTATAACATGCTGCCCGCATGTTTGAGCTGACAGATTCCCATTAAATAGGAAACTGAAATGAAAAATGCAAACAGAATAATTGAACTAGAAATACTTATGATATCTGCAGCAAAATGTAGTAAAAATGAGAACATAATATCTTATTTTTTAACAGTATATTCAGTAACCTTAAACTGGATGCTTACCAGACCTATATACTGTTTAAATTCATAATATAGCTTTATAGGGTAAACGCAGTGGCAGGGAATGTGACAGTTCAGTCAGATGGGGCCGGCAATGAATTGTTTCTTTTTTTCTTGCTATGCATATGGGAGATGTTACAATGCCTCAGCAGTGACAACTACATGGCAATATCTGACTAGCTTTTTACCCAACCAGCTAACACAGCTAACCTGCTGTACATTGCCAAGGCACAAAACCCCTGATACAGTTGTCTGTGCATGGATATCTTTTCCTTCTGGAGAAATCTCTGATTTTGGTTTAGATTCCATTCTGTTACAAGACCTGTTAGAAGATCGGATATTGACTTGTAGGAAAGCTACCTTCTAGTAGGTTTCTCCAATGCATTATAGAATTCCTGTTTAGTACAGCATTAATTGTATAAATTGTAGACTCCTGTTCATAGTTGTGGCTTCAAGAAGCCAGAATTTAAAAGATCTTTACAAACAAATACTATTGATAACCTATCCTCAGAATAGGTCATCAATAGTTAGTCAGATGGGGCCTGTGGCTCGTAATTCCAGCCAATCAACTGACCAAGCACCCGCTATCAGCAGAACACACAGGTAATGGAGCCGAAGCAGTTAGCTCTAATCCCTATGTAATGGCTAGTACTGGTAACTGCAGACACAAATCTTAATAAAATGAATGATAGTTAGACCAGAAATTACCAGTGTAGCCAGTACACAGCAGTGGGAGTGATGTGCTTCTTCTCTATGCCCTATCTGTTGTGGCACTGACAGTGGGCGTCCGATCAACTAATCGTCCGGGGTCCCAAGCAGCAGGCCTCAACCAATCAACTTATTGATGACCTATCCTGAGGACAGACCATCATTCCATTTGCCCTGAAAATCCCTTTAATCATTGCATACAGATGCATTACCAGAGTAAATAGTAGCATATTAGGTTTGAGCAGATTTACATATAAAACCATGAAAGATAAAATGTGTATCTGTGTTTTAAAATCCATTACGGTAGCTTTAATGGCATAAATATGACTACATATAAAGAAAAACATGCTTACAGAAGCTCTATTAGACTTCTTTAGCTACCCTATTTGAAAGTAGCATAGGATAGAGGAGGAAATACTGTTCTTGGAGATATGTAGCTTTCTATTATTTAGGCCGCCTGCACACAGGATTTCCGCCACTGAAAGCCTGCATAGGAGTGCATTACAATACACACTCCTATGCAGATGGCCGCGGTCTGGCCGCGCGAAATGTCGCGCGGCAAACAAACCACGGCATGTCCTATTTCTGTGCGGGGCTCGCAGTCAGTCACCCGGCCGCCGGCTCCGGTCTGCGCATGCGCCGGCTGCCCGGCAGCCGGCACATGAAAGAGCCGGGGCTACCAGGTGCGGGTGAGTACCCGCTCCTGCCTGCAGGCGCTGGGGTTGGGTCCCGCGGCGAGAATTCTGCAGGCGGCCTTAGTATTTTTCTTTAAAAGGTGTATAATTGCTTCCAGGACTCATAGAGATTGCCTGCTTCCTCCACAGACAGTGATTAGCTGCACTCTTTGTAATTAATTTACATACTAAGGCCTCGGTCAGACGACCGTTTTTTGCCGCGATTTGCGGATGCGCATGCGATCTGCGCATATATAGAACCATTGCTTCGCAAAGGGATCAGTCACATGTCCGCTTTTTATGCGGATATGCTATAAATTATAGGACACGACGAATCGCAGATCGCGCCTATCTGCGTTCTGCGATTCCTTGTGTTCTATATATGCGCTCAATGGGGCCGGCGGCAGCAGTGCCGACCCCATTGAGAACATATACTGTAAAGATCATTCTCCTCTGCCACAGCTGTAACAGCTGTGGCAGGGAAGAACGATGTTCGTCCATTGAAAGCAATGGGCTGCCGGCGAGCGCGGCATGAATTTTCGGGAAGGGCTTAAAAATATAAGCCCTTGCCTGAAAACCATCCAAAAATGTGTAAAAAAAATTATACTCACCATGTCCCTGCAGACGGAGTTCAGCTGCGGCCGGCCGGCAGTTCTCCTGAACTGCTCTGTGTAGTATTCAGCAGGCGGGGATTTAAAATCCCTGCCTGCTGAATGGGCTGCCTCTGATTGGTCACAGCCCTCACCAATCAGAGGCAGCTCTCACTCACCCATTCATGAATTCATGAATGGGTGAGTGATTGCTGCCTCTGATTGGCTGAGCGCAAGGACCAATCAGGGGCAGGTCTCAGCTATTGAATAACAGCTGAGGGCTGCCCCTGATTGGTCCCTGCGCTGAGCCAATCAGAGGCAGCACTCACTCACCCATTCATGAATTCATGAATGGGTGAGTGAGAGCTGCCTCTGATTGGTAAGGGCTGTGACCAATCAGAGGCAGCCCATTCAACAGGCAGGGATTTTAAATCCCCGTCTGCTGAATACTACACAGAGCAGTTCAGGAGAACTGCCGGCCGGCCGCGGCTGAACTCCGTCTGCCGGGACAAGGTGAGTATAATTTTTTTTTTTAACACATTTTTGGATGGTTTTAAGGGAAGGGCTTATATGTTTAAGCCCTTCCTAGAAATTCATCCTGTGCTCGCCGGCAGCCCATTGCTTTCAATGGAACTGGCTGTATTGCCGGCTCCATTGAATTTCAATGGGCGGACAGCGCTCCTTTGATCGGGCCCGTTTCACCAAAAATGCTGCTAGCTGCAGATTTTTCGGCGAATCGTCGGCCCCGGTCACGCGATTTGTGGATGCGCATCCGTCATGCGATCCGCAAATCGCGGCAAAAAATGGTCGTCTGACCAAGGCCTAAGGGCTCAGTCACACAGGCGCATCGGCACCCGTACACAGGCCCCAATGTCCCCGTGTGACTGAGCCCTTCCTGCAGGAAGAAGACAACCGTACTTCCAGATGGACGACTCCCCGCAGCGCTGAAGAAAGAACACATGACCGGCAATGAAGACGATCACATGATCGTTCTCCCGGCGCTGCAGAGAGACGTCCGTTTTGAGGTACGGCCATCTTCCTCCTGCAGTCACACGGGCACCGATGCGCCCGTGTGACTGAGCCCTTATTGAGCAGTCAATCACTATGTGTGGGCGGGGCAGGGAACAGGACTCTATACATAGCCTGGCAGCATCTAAATATATTTTTATTTGAAAATAATGAATCTGATTAGAGAAAGCTATATATACCCAAATTCAGCGTTTAATGAACTACCATAGGTTGTCCTCAAATAGCAGTTCATGGGAGACCTGAAAGATTTGTTTTAAAGAATAGTACAAATATTATTGCCATAATAACAGAGATTCCAACCTGTAACGGACAGCACCCAGGGGCAGATCATAAGGTTAACTTATTTCCAGCTCCCTAGATCATGCACTTGTACAAGATGAAGCCCAAAAACGCACCCTGTATAGGCTAGCACGTCACAACACACCCCGCAGCCGACACACAATTAACACACTTTGGGGTTACTGACTAAATAAAGTTAAATGCTTTATTCTTAAAAGGGTTAGCAAAATATATAAAAGGATATTACGAAAGGTAAGGAGCTACAAATATACACAAAACAGTATGAAAAAAAGGAATAAAATAATAGAAAATATCATTCTATGAAATAGTTTCAAATAGTCCTTGGGTGAGGACCACATGGAAAGGTAGACAATCCTGCATTTAGATGCAACTACAGGGTCTGACAATTTGGGGAGGGGGTCCTCCTTAGTTTTAAAGTATTTTTGAGCCACACCTTGGCCATCTTACTCATGACATCACTAAAGGGCTAGCTGAGTATATGCGCAGATCTTCTTGATGGAAACTCAATTTAACATTTTGGCCATATTTCCCTTCTAGGAACTCCAATAGGGAAGCTATGGCTGCCATGCTTTATATCACGAATTTACATACACATGGATACCATAATGTGCTATGCGACTAATAATGAGCTTTGCAGGTATGCGATTCTGTGGGTTCCAGGGGTCGCACAGTGACATGAGTGAATGCCCGGCATTCATTGTATACTCACAGTTTTAAAAATATTGATCTTGAGCTGGGACCTTCGGATAACCCATAATCCCTGTTATTGATTTTTCAGCACTTCTGGATGATGCATATTGCAGGTAGGATGGGAGACAATAGTGGAGGGATATGAACAATTGATATCCCCTTGCTAGCTAGGTAGCTTCATTATCATTGCAACAAAGGGCTTCCTTGGATCAAAGGCCCCCGTGGTACAGATGTGAAAGGTAGTATATTAATGAGCTTCATTTGCCAGGAAATTCGCTTAACCATCTGCCTAGATCCACTCAACTTTCCCCAGACTAGAAAGGTGGCAGACAGGCAAAGATGGGTGACAATTTACCAGTCTTCTTTTTTTCACAATTACATCTAAGCAAAATATTTTGTTCCTAGCAAAATAGTGATATAACTTACTGAAAAAAAAAATCCCATGCCTTCATGGTGTAAGCACTGCACTTGCATCATAAAACCATTTGTTTTAGCTGAAATCATTCACTTATTCATCATAAATAAATGATGTGTATACTTCTAGTCCATTCTTTTTTTGCATGAATTGTTACAGTACATGCAGAAATTTTAACTGCATTTAATTGACAAATAGTTGGAACCTTTGCATAAATCATATCACTTGCAAATTCAGTTATTTGATTGTGTAGTCATAAACTTTCCTTTAATGTTAACGAGAGAATATGCAGCATATATTGATCACAATGCATTACTCTTTTCATGGAAACGATTAAGCAGCTTCATCTCCTGTCTTTGTCTTAAATAATTCAGAAAGTAATTTCAGTTTCACATTTCTATCAGTGTTCATCTATTTGAAAATATAAACTTGACCCTTATGTGTTGTATATTTGATGATCTTCTATTGACAAACTGTAAAATACTTCCATAATTTCAATCAATTACTCAATCAAATTTCCATACATCTTGAGGATGTATAATTTAGCAAAGTAAATTGGAAATGTAATCGCTAAAAACCACAATATTAAGAAGATCAGGAAAGTGATTCATTTTTATTTAGTGAACAAAATGATACACAAGGAAAATGTAGTAATAAATATATGAGCAGCCTCTATAAATAAGATATTAGAATAAAGTTAGGAGGATTGAGACAGGTCAATTGACATAATGGTTTAATTTGTTTGTATAAAAAATTATGGACTGTACTGACTTTTGGACTCGGCCATTAAGAGCTTATTCAGATGAGCGTGTTTGATTTTGGTTTAAGAGTTTACCAATTCCAATCAATATGTGTGTCCGTGTAGCGTCTATATGAATGCTGCCTAGTTTTTTGTTTCTTGCAGCAATTATTTTTTCTTTTTTAATCCAAGCCAAAAAAAAGTAAGATGGCCCATTTTTTTGCATTCTTTAAAGGAAAGCTGTCTGCTACTTTGGGCCCTATAAACTAAGCCTATAGGCTCAAAGTAGCTGATCTGCTGAGTCCTGGGATGTCAATTTATACTTACTTTCTCTACCTTTCCCATGGTATCAGTGTTCAAACTAACTGCTGTATGCATTAAGTGGACTACATAGGCACATGCTAAGTATTCCTTGCATTCTATGCATGTGACTAAGTACTCCGCTCAATGCTGTTACGTCCGTGCAGGCTGTGAACAATAACCTGCATAGGTGCAATCCAAATAAGGTCTGGAGACGGGAAAGGAATGTGCGTACCAATAACAACAACAGGCAACAGATGCCAAAAAACTTATCAATGTACCACGAAACCCAAACAGATGGAAATATCTAATAAGTTAGTAGGTACCAGATATTGGTTAATATTTTGTTAAAAATGCCCAAGCTCACAAGCACATGTCAAGGGTCCTCGTTGTCCTGTGAGTCCCAACTAAGACAACTAAAACCCAAAAAGGGAGTCCTGCCTACAAGCAGGGCTATCATCCCAATAGGGACAGCCCCATGCTGGAACCTAGGGGCCTTTCTCACCATAGATAGTAAATGGCATGAACACAAGACAAAGAAAAAAAAACACACACTGAACAGGATAGTTCACACCTAGTGTCTGAACACCTACAAACAGACACTGAACACTTCACTGTTCACACCAACAAACAGACAAGGAAATCCCACCCAGAATGTAGCTTACACCAAAGCTGAACATGCATTAGAGTTCTGAGACGGAATGAGATAATGGATAAATGACCAGCACTCTCTAGTAAGAGGTGCTGGTATTTATGTGCAGCAGCCAAGTGGTGATTGGCCGGCTGGAGCAATACACACCCAGCCAGCTCAATCATCCCACACCTGTGGAAGTGTGCTCAAGGGAGCCCATAGAACTACAGGTCCCAGGAGCACAATGTGAAAAATGCATTCAGCAGTGGTGTTAATGCTGACAGCTTATATCCCCTGACTCAGCATGTCAGCAACTTTGATCCCATAAGCTTAGCTTATAGGGCTCAAAGGAGCCAGTAAAGTTCCTTTAACAATGATCAGTGGATGCCCTCCGTGTTTTTTTTTTCCTTATTTTTGCAAACCTATTGTCTTCATTTGTGTGACTGTCTTCTGAGAAGTTGGACCATAATAGGCCATGCTGTGATTTTTTTTACTGTCCATGCAAAAAAAGATGTTTGTCTGTACAGCCCCATTAACTACTATGGGTAATTGTGCTGCCCATATTCAATTTAGCTGCCAATACAGATAGCACTTGTGAATAAACTTAAATGAGTATTCCAAATACAAATATGTGTTGCATATATATAGGATATGCCAAAAATGTTTGATTTTTGGAAGTCTAATCACTGGGATCCTCACCAAAAAAATGTCCCCTGTTTTGTATTGTATTTAAGAGCTGAAAGGAGAGTGAAGGGAGGCATAGCATATTCCCTAATCTACCTCTTTCCCCACTATCCTGTTTTTACACTCTAAAACCAGATGTGGTTACAGAATCCTCCACATCCTATGAATTATGCACATGCAGATTTATGTATATTACTACTATTTATATAAAATGAATGGACCATTGTCCAGAACAAGCACTAGTACCTCATGTGTCACTGCTAATGCCATATAGATTGCAAGCTCTTGTAAGAAGGGCTTTCACTGCTGTTGTTTAATTTAGTCATTAGTTTTAGGGCTTGTTCACATGAGTGTGCTTTTCACACTCTAATAGCATCGCAAAAAAAAACGCACAATGCTCAGGAGAAAATAGCGTGAACAGGTGATTTCCAGCTATTAAGCTTGAGCTTAATTAGCAATGAAATTGCCCGTTCACACGTTCGGGAGCTGCGTGTTGCATGTTACAAGCTTCCATAGAAGTCTATGGAAACTCCTGCGCAGCTTGCACCAAAGATGGGTCAGATCCTATCTTTTCATGCACCATGGACCTTAGATGCAAGCTTTGCACACACATGTTCTATCTCTGTTAGGTGCAAGCTTTTTGCAGATCTAAAATTCCTTTATGTGAACATTTCCATAGGAAACCATTGGTTCTATTAGACACGATCTTTGCATACGCCTATAGTGTGCTAAAACCATGGTCGTGTGAATGAGGCCTTATACTGTGTGTAATGTCTGATTTTGTCTGCACATAGACCCTTCTGATTTGTAAAATGCTGCAGAATATGTTGGTGCTATATAAATTATTGTTGTTATTACAGGACAGAAGAGTTTTAATTCTCCATTATCAGTTTATAATATTTATTGTCCTGTAAGGCCGCCTGCACACGAGCGTTCCGGATTCCACTCGCGGATTTTCACGCGCGTATGGTACCTAAATGTGCTTGCGGATAGGTGCGGATGCGTGAAAAATCACGCGCGGATATACGCGGATGTGTTGCGGAAAAAAACGCGCAGAAAAATCCGGAAGACACCCTTATTGTAAATCCAACCCCTAGAGAACTGCCCATTCCCTGGAAAACAGCTTAAAAACCAACACCCAGACTCCGTTCTGTCCCTCTTGCTTGTGTGAGCACTGTTAAATTATTCTGGCAACATGCTTTCACCCGGTGAGCAGATGTCTTTGTGGGCATGGTTGATCCATGTAACTTTTTTCGGACGTACTGCGGTAACGGAGGAGGAAGAGCCCCCCAGGAAAAAAAGGAGGTACTGGGTGCACCCTGGCTGGTGTCTGCTGGCTGCTCTCTGGTAGATGAGGGGACTGAAAGGACAGATCTGCAGTTGAAATGTGCCTGTGAAGCTCTGTGCTGTGTGTTGGGACGCCTCCTACCATGCCTACTTCCTGTAGTCATAGCAACCAGTGACTCCATCCGCAGCTGCACTCCGGATGTACTGCGTGAAAAAACGCACCCATTCACTTGTATTGGAGGCTTCACGCGCATGATCCGACCAAAATTAGAACAGGTCGCAGATTTTTTCACTCGCGTGAAAAAACGCGATACACATCCGTCCGTCTGGGGACAACTGCGGATCCTCATAGGAGTATATTGGCTGCGGTCTGGGGCGGATTATGTGCCTAAAATCACGCGCTTGAAATTCTGCTCGTGTGCAGGCACCCTTAGTCAGGACTCCTTATTTTCATGTCTGGTGAGCTTGTGATGAGCTTATATTTAAGCATAGCAGCCGACATGTAAAGGGTAAACTTCAATAGAAAGATAGTGCAGCAATCACAGCCTCTAAATGAAATAGCAGCTACGCTATAAACACTTAAGTATTGCTTAAAAGTAAGCTTTTCCCTGCCTATAGCAACATAAAATAAGTTATGGTGCTGTTAGGGAAGGTGAGTGGGAGCTGGGTGATATATTTTTTATACTCACTCGCTCCCTGGTACCCACAATGCTTCCCTCTGAAGTTCACAGGGAGCAGGAAAATCTGCCTCTTTTCAGATTGCTGTGTGTATTCTCTCCCGTACAAATCTATGGGAGAGCGAGTACACGGTAGTCTGAAAAGAGCCAGATTTCTGTTCACAATGCAATCTTCAGGAGGGAGGCAGAGTGGGATCCAGGGAGCGAGTGAGTATAAAAAATATATGACCCGTCTCTTTCTCACCTTCCCTAATAGCACCATTACTTAGTGACAAGAGGTGACAAGTTCCCTTTAAAGCTATTGACTTTTCTAATTTTATCCATAGTATCTAAAGCCTCGTTCACACGAGCGTGGTTCTAGCACTCAAATAGCCGCGCTAAAAAAAATTGCATCTCGCTCAGGCAAAAATTGCATAAACGGGTGAGTTACAACTATTAAGTCTCGAGCTTAATTAGCAGTAAAATTGTCCGTTCACACAATTGGGAGCTGCATGTTGCGTGTTATCGAGCTTCCATAGGAGTATATGGAAACTCCAACGTATCACGCACCAAAGTTAGGTCATGTTCTGTCTTTTCTTGCCACACGGATCTTAGATGCGAGCTTTGCACACACGTACTATCTTTGTTAGATGCAGGTTTTTGCACGTATAAAATTCCTTTATCTGAACAGTTATATAGGAAATCATTGGTTCTATTAGATGCAATCTTTTCACATGCCTATAATGCGCTAAAACCATACCTAAATGAGGCCTAAAATAGACAGTTAATATCTGTAATAAAAGAATCTGTCCAGGATCCAACAATGTGCTCTCTGCTTGCCATATGCATCTGCCCTGAGAATTGGGGCTGGGCTGGCCGAGATGTCAGAAGATGCTCGTGAGATATGTGCAGTCATGTGACCTTCAAAATCAAGGGTGCTCTATTTAAAAATGCCTTCTTGCAGTTGCAGTGTTTATTCCCCTGTTTTGACTTGTGTATCTTTTTGTGTTCTACTGCCTGTGAACTGAGCTGACCTAACCTAATTTGACCCCTGCTTATCTGACCTTGCTACTCCATCAAATATCAATTCTCATAGGATTTAATTGCTGGACCCTGATATATCTAACTACACTTTTAATTATTCCACAGTACCATGTCTCAGTTCTGCCCTGTTACAAATCCTGGCTAATCTGACTATGACTAAAATCAGCAACTCCAGTTTATCATCGTTTACTCAGGAGTGCCTTTCCGTCCAAGCATTTAGTTGTCACTGTCCTTAGCAACAGGGATAGCCCTAGCGTAAATGGCTTCCTGTACCGAATAATCATTTGAGCACACTTCTGACTTCACTGTCTAAATGGGATGGAAGGGGGGGCGTCATGATGGAATAAAGAAGCTGTTCCTGCTGCAGCAGAAGCCATATCTGTAGCGTCTAGGTACAAAATCCCCGGGATTGTTTCCTCATGGACAAAGAAGGGGCCGCACACCTTCCTACAGGTTATAGCGCACATTCACCTTAGCGGAGTCGCACATATGCTCCATGTATATATGTGGGTTTTCCCTTCCCCAGGCTCTGACTTACGTTTGTTAAGTTGGACAGCAGCTTCATCATTGGGTTCATTTGAGTTTGCATACTCTCTCAAAATGAACATCGCCTCTCTTTGTTCAGTTTCAGGATTTGAACCAAGTATAATCAGGTGGGCTAACATTGAAAATGTTTGGACAGAACCATCCGAAAGCTCACAATAACATTATGTATTTCTGTAAGATATTAAAAGGTATCATATCTACAAGATTACTTGGTTTCTATTACTGAGAACAATCACACAGAAACTTCCACACAGTCGTCGGTGGGACATCCAATTCTCTGCCTGCTCTGCTGGTGGTTCTCTGAAAACTTTGTGTGAAACTTGCACGGACACGCTCCACTGTTTCCACTGGTAGACAGCTGAATGATTTTAACTTACATATGCAACCTTCTTCCTTAAAATTAGAGTACTAATTACAAAATTGTGGGTTTTTGATAAAAAATCTGACTTGCAGAAATGTCGACTTCCAATTGGTGGTGCAGTAGAGGCTTTTCTTTATTTTGCCAGTTGCATAAATTTCCCAGAGGAACATGCATCAACTTATAAGTCTCCTCCTTATGTGCTCTCCCAAAGGAGAAAACATACACTTCCCGTTTTAGCCTATCGATACATCTAACATCGAGTAAGGCCCTTACAGAAGGACATAACTCAATGAGACAGGCTCATTATCTCCCCATTTAAGTAATTTATTACTATGCAATTATGCATGTTTGCAATCTGATTGTGCACGTAAAAGACACTGTCCATATCAATTCTAAAATGCTTACACATTACTTATCCCAATTGTTCTTTCTATGGCTGCCAGGTCATAATGTGCTATCA
Organism: Eleutherodactylus coqui; assembly: GCF_035609145.1. Lineage (NCBI taxonomy): Eukaryota > Metazoa > Chordata > Amphibia > Anura > Eleutherodactylidae > Eleutherodactylus > Eleutherodactylus coqui. Next base: position 133,178,486 of record NC_089837.1, on the reverse strand, counting down.
TAATGTTACTGACAATTGATAATAAATGGTTCTTATTGTATACATTTTACTGTTACAATAATCACAAATGACGCTAAGAATCCCACATTAAAAACGTAGCAATATATATCAGTATACTATAAATCAGAAATGCAAATAAAAATAATCCCAATAGTCAATGTTTGCATATATCTTAGCTTCCACAGAGTACTGCTGAATCTTTGCAAATGCTTGTTTGCTCATGATGACATTTAAGAAGTTTTAATTGGTGGAGTCATGATGCTGAGAGCTCCACTAATTGTTGAAAGGAAGAGGCAGAACCATTCAACTGACCTACATGCCCTTCAGCTTTGATTGGCTTTGCTCAGATCTCCTTAATGTATGAATTTATAGAAAGAATATGAGTTTGTACACCACATACTAACCTCTTTGTGGAGTGCAGAGCAAAGACGATCAAAGCTGAAGGTGCACAGCATTCTTCCCCTTTATTTCAAGCATTGGTGGGGATCTTAGCATTTGGACTTCACTGATCAAACCTGACAGGTCACTACGACATCTCGAGGGTTTTATGAAACAATAGGCACTAGAGATGAGCGAACGTACTCGTCCGAGCTTGATACTCGTTCGAGTATTAGCGTGTTCGAGATGCTCGTTACTCGAGACGAGTACCACGCGATGTTTGAGTTACTTTCACTTTCATCTCTGAGACGTTAGCGCGCTTTTCTGGCCAATAGAAAGACAGGGAAGGCATTACAACTTCCCCCTGCGACGTTCAAGCCCTATACCACCCCCCTGCAGTGAGTGGCTGGCGAGATCAGGTGTCACCCGAGTATATAAATCGGCCCCTCCCGCGGCTCGCCACAGATGCATTCTGACAGAGATCAGGGACAGTGCTGCTGGTGCCGGAGCTGCTATAGGGAGAGCGTTAGGAGTTATTTTAGGCTTCAAGAACCCCAACGGTCCTTCTTAGGGCCACATCTAACCGTGTACAGTAGTGTGGAGGCTGCTTTTTGCAGTGTTGCACGTTTTTTTTTTTTGTATATCGGCCGTGCAGAGCATTGCGTCCTGCAGTAATTTTACATTGTCCAGGGCCAGTAGTGGTGAGGCAGGGACAGAAGACATATTTTGTGTATATGGGCAGTGGGCCTTTCCAAAAACATTTGGGAAAAAAAATCTATTTGGGCTGCCTGTGACCGTCCTCAGTGTACTGGGTCTCTGCTGGGGGTAGTTGTCCTAATTCATACGCAGCCAGCTAAGTGTTACAGCAGGCTTGCGCAAAATTCTTTCCTGCCTCTGTGTTGCCTCTTACATCACCGCTGTATTCCTGTCCACAAGTGTACTGGGTCTCTGCTGGGGGTAGTTGTCCTAATTCATACGCAGTCAGCTAAGTGTTACAGCAGGTTTGCGCAAAATTCTTTCCTGCCTCTGTGTTGCCTCTTACATCACCGCTGTATTCCTGTCCACAAGTGTACTGGGTCTCTGCTGCAGGTAGTTGTCCTAATTCATACGCAGCCAGCTAAGTGTTACAGCAGGCTTGCACAAAATTCTTTCCTGCCTCTGTGTTGCCTCTTACATCACCGCTGTATTCCTGTCCACAAGTGTACTGGGTCTCTGCTGGGGGTAGTTGTCCTAATTCATACGCAGCCAGCTAAGTGTTACAGCAGGCTTGCGCAAAATTCTTTCCTGCTTCTGCTGTGCGTTCCGTAAGTGAAGTCAGCCTCCAACCACAGGCCAATAAGCGGCACATTTAATTACAGCGTTCTGTTTCTGCACTACTGGTAATACAGCATGCTGAGGGGTAGGGGTAGGTCTAGAGGACGTGGACGCGGGCAAGGATGCGGAGGCCCAAGTCAGGGTGTGGGCACAGGCCGAGCCAGTGCGGTGGCCAGGAATAGAGGCAGGGCCAGACCGAATAATCCACCAACTGTTTCCCAAAGTGCCCCCTCGCGCCATGCCACCCAGCAGAGGCCAAGGTGCTCTAAGGTGTGGCAGTTTTTCACAGAGACGCCTGACGACCGACGAACAGTTGTGTGCAACCTTTGTCACGCCAAGATCAGCTGGGGAGGCACCACCACCAGCATGCGCAGGCATATGATGGCCAAGCACCCCACAAGGTGGGACGAAGGCCGTTCACCGCCTCCGGTTTGCACTACTACCTCTCCCCCTGTGCCCCAACGTGCCACTGAGATCCAACCCCCCTCTGAGGACACAGGCACGAGCGCCTACTGGCCTGCACCCACACCCTCACCTCCGCTGTCCTCGGCCCCATCCAGCAATGTCTCTCAGCGCAGCGTCCAGACGTCGCTAGCGCAACTGTTTGAGCGCAAGCGCAAGTACGCCGCCACGCACCCGCACGCTCAAGCATTAAACGTGCACATAGCCAAATTGATCAGCCTGGAGATGCTGCCGTATAGGCTTGTGGAAACGGAGGCTTTCAAAAGCATGATGGCGGCGGTGGCCCCGCGCTACTCGGTTCCCAGTCGCCACTACTTTTCCCGATGTGCCGTCCCAGCCCTGCACGACCACGTCTCCCGCAACATTGTACGCGCCCTCACCAACGCGGTTACTGCCAAGGTCCACTTAACAACGGACACGTGGACAAGCACAGGCGGGCAGGGCCACTGTATCTCCCTGACGGCACATTGGGTGAATTTAGTGGAGGCTGGGACAGAGTCAGAGCCTGGGACCGCTCACGTCCTACCCACCCCCAGAATTGCGGGCCCCAGCTTGGTGCTGGCATCTGCGGCGGTGTATGCTTCCTCCACTAAACCACCCTCCTCCTCCTCCAACTCAACCTCTGTCTCGCAATCAAGATGTGTCAGCAGCAGCAGCACGTCGCCAGCAGTCGGTGTCGCACGGCATGGCAGCACAGTGGTGGGCAAGCGTCAGCAGGCCGTGCTGAAACTACTCAGCTTAGGAGAGAAGAGGCACACGGCCCACGAACTGCTGCAGGGTCTGACAGAGCAGACCGACCGCTGGCTTTCGCCGCTGAGCCTCCAACCGGGCATGGTCGTGTGTGACAACGGCCGTAAACCTGGTGGCGGCTCTGCAGCTCGGCAGCCTCACGCACGTGCCATGCCTGGCCCATGTCTTTAATTTGGTGGTTCATCGCTTTCTGAAAAGCTACCCACAATTGTCATACCTGCTCGGAAAGGTGCGCTGGGTCAGCGCACATTTCAGCAACTCCAAGACGGACGCTGCCACCCTGCAGACCCTGCAACATCGGTTTAATCTGCCAGTGCACCGACTGCTGTGCGACGTGCCCACACGGTGGAACTCTACGCTCCACATATTGGCCAGACTCTATGAGCAGCGTAGAGCTATAGTGGAATACCAACTCTTTACAGAAGAGTGGGCCTGGTTGGCAGCCATCTGCCAGGTCCTTGGAAACTTTGAGGAGTCTACCCAGATGGTAAGCGGGGATGCTGCAATCCTTAGCGTCAACATTCCTCTGCTATGCCTCTTGAGAAGTTCCCTGCAAAGCATAAAGGCAGATGCTTTGCGCTTGGAAACGGAGGCGGGGGAAGACAGTATGTCGCTGGATAGTCAGAGCACCCTCATGTTTATATCTCAGCGCGTTGAGGAGGAGGGGGAGGAGCATGAGGAGGAGGGGGAAGAGACAGCTTGGCCCACTGCTGAGGGTACCCATGCTGCTTGCCTGTCATCCTTTCAGCGTGTATGGCCGGAGGAGGAGGATCCTGAAAGTGATCTTCCTAGTGAGGACAGCCATGTGTTGCGTACAGGTACCCTGGCACACATGGCTGACTTCATGTTAGGATGCCTTTCTCTGGGTGTACACACTGCTCGACCCACGGTATAAGGAGAACCTTTCCACTCTCATACCCGAAGAGGAAAGGGGTTCGAGAGTGATGCTATACCACAGGACCCTGGTGGACAAACTGATGGTAACATTCCCATCCGCCCTTTATTAGACATCACAGTGTACTAATGTAAACTATCTATACTCCGGAGTCATTATATGCCAGCATTATATTAGACTCACATTAAGCGATAGGCATACTATCTGTATCACGTGACTCCTATAAACTGACAGTGTTGTATGCTGCGATATCACTAATTCTAGCGCCGCCACGCCCATCTCATTTGCGTATGGCTGATGTACAGCCACCTCCCACATTGACGATGTGATTACATCAACAGTGCCAGTAAACATAATGGCGGAGGCTGTCATAGCAGCCAGCAGACAGCGCCCGCCCTCATCTCTCTCCTAACTACACTGCTTATTATGAGAGACGCCTAGACGTCCAGGCGTCATGACGTCATCCTGTAGTGAGGCAGCCAGCGCCCCCCTTTTCAACCTATCAGCGGTATAGAGCCCAATGTGGGAGGTCCCGCAATACGCAGTAAGGCAGCCAGCGCCCCCTTCTTAACCTATCAGCGGTATAGAGCCCATTGGGGGAGGCCCTGCAATACACAGTCCGGTCTCCTTTTCACAACATCTCCTAAGAGATCGGCTAACTGTATGGGCGATCAGCAATCAAAATAAGCAACTTTGATGAAGCATATAGGCGCTTATGATTTCAAATACCTATAGCTACTCCCCTAAGGCTATCACAATAAGAGAGACAACAAAGATCAGACGATCTCTCCCCTCCCTAAAACCAGCTGATTGACGGATTGAAGCAGTCACGCCCACCCTGGGAGGAGCTCAGCTTGCTATATAAGGGTAGACACTTGACTATTGCTCAGATAGCACTGACCTACCATCAAGGCCAGAGGCGCTGCTCTACTCACTCCAGATTTGATATCATTATACCTCGGATAGAGGCAGATTTAGGAACATAGAGACTCGGTGATAGTGACCCCATTGTGCAGATCTAGTTACTGGATCAGACTCAGGTGTTGCTTATATTGTTCATACTGGCAAACCTGGGCTTGGCACTATTTGACAGGGGTCACTTCTACTTACTGATTGTTGGCACAAAGGGCTTATTGTCAACTCTTTAAAAAAAGAGAGAAAAAAAAATTTCTTTTTTTTTTAAATTACCCAGAGAGTTATTCTCTATTTAAGCACGAGAAACTGCCGTTATTGGCAGCGTATGCCCTATACTGCCCGTTCTCAAGTACAAGTAAAGGAATCTTTACAGTGCAAATTGAGAGACTGATTCATACCCGGCTGTTACATATATTATCTTGGACAATTGTCCCGGTCTGACCAGTGGGCATTTTCTGAAGAAGGGTCATTTAAAGACCCATTTATAGCCCACACATGAGACTTAATGCCACTCTCGCAATAATGTCTTAGAGAGTCTTCCTCTACCTGAATACGGGACACCGCCGCCACATGGCAGTGTATGCCCGATATTGATGTCAACTATGCTCTAGTTGACATTAAATAGGATACCGCCTATATTTGGCCGGCTTCTTTTTGATCCTATGTATATCAATCTATCACTGTGAACGAGTAGATACAGCCCAAATAACTGGAGTGATTGGTCTATCATCGTATTTTTCTGGTTCTGAGTGAACTCGGAAATAGACATTAAACAAGCACAAATGGTTTCCTTTGTACGAATAAACACAAAACTGATTCTTTAGTACTAAACTCAATGATCTCCTGATGACCCGCCACCATTAGCGGAGAAACGCGTTGAGAAAAAATTACAAGAGATTATACAGTACTGAGAGAGTAACCACAAGAGATTACACAATATTTATAAAAAAGTGCAATAATGCCTATATCAAAAATCTTAATGAATTAAATAATTAAGGACTGTTAAACAGTTCCTGGAAGGAGAAGAAGTGTGTCCACTGACATATGTACTGGACCCACAACTTTCCCTTTTCTCTTTTTCTTTTTCTCTTGCTCGCACAAATCTAAACAACAGAGGGACTCTAGAGAGACATAGATGTTTATGGACAATGATGCAAAGACCTGTATCATCACAGGATATACATTATTTATCTTTCCTCACATTATAACCCTCTAGAAATATATCCTCCCTCTGTTGAAGATTGGATTATGCTCATCACTAATTCCAGCCTCATTGCTAGGATTACTTAGTGATATAAGCTGAGGTGTTCACCTTTTTGATAGTGAATTTCTCTCCTAGAACTAAGAGCACGGGAAAGGGACATCAGTATAGAATCTGGTCCGAGTTCTTTTTAATTGTCTGTTAATCAAAGCCACTGTATTTCGCCAATTATCTACAATATGCTGTTCTCTTCCGTTATAATCGTCATCAAGAGGGAAATAGCATAGGATGTGGCGCTTATGTCTCTGAAGAGACTTCTATACTTCTACTAACCTAGTGGCTTTTGTGTTTTGCCCTGTGTTTGTCCAAATAGGTTTTAAATATAATCAATAAAAGTTATTACTTTTAGATTTGTCTAAACTGTGAAAGGGCTTAACTTTTGTTTATTTAGACTTTATTCTGCTTCTGTAACATTCCCATCCGACAGCGCTAGTGGCAGAAGGTGCAGTTCCGAGGGCCAGGTAGCAGGGGAGGCGCAGAGATCAGGCAGCATGTACAGCACAGGCAGGGGAACATTCTCCAAGGCCTTTGCCAGCTTTATGGCTCCCCAGCAAGACTGTGTCACCGCTCCCCAGTCAAGGCTGAGTCGGCGGGAGCACTGTCAAAGGATGGTGAGGGAGTACGTAGCCGATCGCACGACCGTCCTCCGTGACGCCTCTGCCCCCTACAACTACTGGGTGTCGAAGCTGGACACGTGGCCTGAACTCGCGCTGTATGCCCTGGAGGTGCTTGCTTGTCCTGCGGCTAGCGTCTTGTCAGAGAGGGTGTTTAGTGCGGCTGGGGGAATCATCACAGATAAGCGTACCCGCCTGTCAACCGACAGTGCCGACAGGCTAACACTCATCAAGATGAACAAAGCCTGGATTTCCCCAGACTTCTCTTCTCCACCGACGGACAGCAGCGATACCTAAGCAATACGTAGGCTGCACCCGCGGATGGAGGCATTGTTCTCTATCACCATCAAAAACGGGGACCTTTTTGCTTCATCAATCTGTGTATAATATTCATCCTCCTCCTCCTGCTCCTCCTCCTGAAACCTCACGTAATCACGCCGAGCGGGCAATTTTTCTTAGCCCCACAAGGCTCAGTCATATAATTTTTGTAAACAATTTTTAGACGTTTCAATGCTCATTAAAGCATTGAAACTTTCACCTCAACCAATTTTTATTTTAACTGGGCTGCCTCCAGGCCTAGTTATCAATTAAGCCACATTAACCAAAGCGATTAATGGGTTTCACCTGCCCTCTTGGTTGGGCATGGGCAATTTTTCTGAGGTACATTAGTACTGTTGGTACACCAATTTTTTGGGGCCCTCGCCTACAGTGTAATCCAATTAATTTTTTGCCCACCTGCATTAAAGCTGACGTTACATCAGTTGTGATGGGCAATGCAATGGGATATATTTATGTACCGCCGGTGGCTTCCTGGCACCCACGCATGCTGTGGGTCCACAGGAAGTTGTAACTGCATGTGTCAACTTCTAAAGAACCCCAGTCTGACTGGGGCATGCAGTGTGGGCCGAAGCCCACCTGCATTTAATCGGACGTTACCTCAGCTGTGATGGGCACTGCAATGGGATACATTTATGTACAGCGGAGTTGTACCTGCCTGTGACTATTTATAAAAAACCACGGTCTGACTGGGGCATGCAGACACCTTGACAGAATGAATAGTGTGTGGCACATAGGTTCCCCATTGCTATGCCCACGTGTGCAGCTCCTGATGGCGGTGGCACAGGATTATATTTCTCATTGCTTCTGTACAGCATTGTGGGCAATCGCCCCACCCCTTTTAAAGAGGGACGCTGCCTAGCCGTGCCAACCCTCTGCAGTGTGTGCCCGCGGTTCCTCCTCATGGCAGATGCACTTATAAATAGACATGAGGGTGCTGTGGCATGAGTGCAGCTGAAGGCTGCGCAGGGACACTTTGGTGTGCGTTGTGGACACTGCGTCGTGCGGGGGGGGGGGGGGTTGGGCAGCATGTAACCCAGGAGAAGTGGCAGCGGAGTGTCATGCAGGCAGTGATTGTGCTTTGTTGGAGGTAGTGTGGTGCTTAGCTAAGGTATGCATTGCTAATGAGGGCTTTTCAGAAGTAAAAGTTGTTGGGAGGGGGGGGGGGCACTCTTGCCACTATTGTGGCTTAATAGTGGGACCTGGGAACTTGAGATGCAGCCCAACATGTAGCCCCTCGCCTGCCCTATCCGTTGCTGTGTCATTCCCATCACTTTCTTGAATTGCCCAGATTTTCACAAATGAAAACCTTAGCGAGCATCGGCGATATACAAAAATGCTCGGGTCGTCCATTGACTTCAATGGGGTTCGTTACTTGAAACGAAGCCTCGAGCATCGCGATAATTTCGTCCCGAGTAACAAGCACCCGAGCATTTTGGTGCTCGCTCATCTCTACTTTTAATGGCTAACAAAAATACATGATGTTAATGTAAACTTTTGGACCTAACAGGGTCCTTCATCAATGCATAATGAAATGGATCCGAAGAGGCATGCATATATATATATACACATGTACTTTTGACAAGGCACAGACATGGTGGAATTAATTTGCACTTAAAATAATACTACAACAGAAATTACAAACATAGATGTGAAGGTTTTATGGCCCCTGAATTAGTATTAAGAGATCATCAGGTCAGCGGTGTTATCTGTGTTATAGATGTCCCATACTTTCCAGTCACACATGAATCCTTTTAAAGAATTTAACCCTCTGTTGAAAGTGTTAAAAGTTGTTATAAATTTGTATGTATTTATTCCCGCACACAAATCTTATACATATGATTTTGTGTCTGTCCTTACAGCTTTTTTTCAGCTCTCCTACAGTTTTTCTGCAATAGATCACTGTGGAGAGAATGAAGGGAGGCATGGCAAGGAGAAGAGTTTGTGTTTTTAATAAATTCTAATGTGATCATCAGCACATTATCTGCCCAAGGTTGCCGGCCTGATTTTTTTATTTTCCTGGACAACTTATCCAAAAATGACAAGCAGCCAACATATTTTATAGACACACTGGAAAACGATGTTCCTTGATAAAGTAATACATATCTAAAGGTCAAATATCGATATGAACTTTTAATAGCATTTATTGTGACCTGTAAAGCAATGACAATTACAGTCATAAAATTCTGCTCAAGTACTAACCGCCTCAAAAAATTCACAAAAGCATCTAATATTTTTCATGGACTCTGTAGATAAAGTGTCTTATCTTTATGGACTGTCCAGGAAATTTTTGGGTGGTAGGCAACCCTAGACAGCAGGGGGAGGGGGGAGGGAGGTCAAGGGAGGTCAAAGGAGCAGCTGACACTTGTCAGAGAAGGAAGAAGCTACATGCTGTTTCCTTCACAGTGCCCATGTCTGTATACAAGTAACTGCATGGAGCACAGGCAGTTAGAATGTATTTAGCTGTATAGCAGTCGTGAAGGTGTTAATGTAAGGTACGAATCACACATATTCTGCATATTTTGTAAGCTCACCATGCATATTAGTGTAACCTCATTCCCTTTGCCAAACATCCACACACTGAGGGCTTTGACAGATGAATATGAAACATTGCATTTATGCGTGCAGGAAATCTTAGTGCGTAGAATGGAACGCATTGGTTTCAATAAGTTCATTTTCTCATCTTTTTTTTGCGCCCATTGTTTCGGCAGGCACAAAAAAATAGGACCTGTCCTATCTTTCTGCGTTTTGCCCACCAAAGACCTCCCTAGATGTCCACGGGAGGTCAGCAAATACAAATATCTACCAGCACGGGTATGTGCTAAACGCAGTGCATACCCATGATCACTGATATTGCTTTAGGCAAACTCACCTTTTAAATCAGGGTGGTGGGATTCCCCCTCTTGTGAGCAGTGAGCGCGCAAAAAAACCATCCCTATTTGTGCAGGCACAAGCGCTAAATACACTTGTTCACTGCGCAAAAAAATTATGTTATATGTGCGTATATAGTATTATGTTATATGTGCGTCTGTCAAAGCCCTGCACATTATATCTATAGATGAGTGACTCACCTTTCTTGTGGGCTTAGACTTTATTCACATGAGCGTTTTTACGCAGCTACTTAGCCACGTTTTCACGATGGCTGAAACTTGTAACCATCTGAGGCACAGAATTCTAATGCATTCGTTCACATTCGTTCACATGGGCGATTTTGCGGTGCATAAAAACATAGAGCTGGACAGAAATCGGCGACTGAAATTATATGCTGCTGTAAAAGATAGGACATGCTCTATCTTTCGACCGATATATGCTGGCGGCTCCCACAGACTCTTATAGGAGCTGGAGAAATAGGGAGGGGGAGGCATTTTAGCTGTGTCCAACGCAAGGAAAAGCTTACAGGTGCCTCTATTTAGGCATTTGAAGTCATTCCGAGGATTTATGCCGAGCGAGGGACTTCTAGGCCGTGGCGTATTTTTTCGCTAATACGTCACACTTGGCCATCTAAATGGATACAAAAACGCTAATTAAGCTCAGGACTTAATTGTGACATTTCTTCATTCATGCGATTAACGGCAAATGTGGGCGACCGCAAAAATGCACACACTTATGTGAAGGAGGCTTAGACCCGCAAAATATACTAATAGGCAAGAACTAGATCTATTTTAACCTAATTAAAAACAGGTTTGGACAAATAGGACGACTGCATGACCAAGATGGAAGTAATCACCATTTCAATAAGTACAGTATAATGTTAGCATAAGGACTCATGAATGAGGTTTTCTTGTTATGGCAGGTGGCTAAAAAGAATAGAATATATGACAATATAAATGAAATCATTAAAATATTTAAGGTTTGCATACACATTTGTTGAGAGCAGATAAAATACATTGTACATTTTTTAACATTTACTGTAATAGGATATAATTGAAGGTCAATCTCATTGTACAACCATTTTATTAAAAAATTATGACCCAGACAAAGACAATTTACTGCTCTTACTGGCAAGATATCAGTCATTTAATCAACAATTAATTCTTCAGCTTTTTTCTTCTCACTAATCTTTGAACTGAAGTGAAGCTATGCAGATAATTTGATGTGCTATCACCATGCTGAGGAAATTGCACCATGCAGAGGAAATTGTAACACTATGAGAAGGTTCAAAGTAAGTCATTTAACATATTTCATGTCAACTTGATATTAAAAGTGATGGATAAAACAAGGAGAAGTCTGGCTTTACCAGGACAGACACATTGAAGTGTCAATTTTTCTTATATAAAAACTAGTTCATGCCGATAGCTTATATAATAGAGTGTCTTTCTTACTTTTTACTATATAGTATCAAACATCGGGTGATAGGAATACATTTCCATGGAAGCTGATGGCAACCTGACAAAAGACAGTTTAAGGCCTTATGCATACGACCGTATATACGCAGCTAATTCAGCTGCGTCCAAAAATTGCGACCATCTGAAGCATTGGATTCCAATGTATTCATTCAGATGAGCAATTTTTAGCCGCATAAAAAAAACACGCCTTCAAAAATAGAACTTCAGCGACTGTTTTTGGTCGGTGATTTTATACGCTGCGTCCAAATATAGGTCTTGCCCTATCTTTGGCCAAGATATGCTGGAAGCTCCATAGACTACTATGGGAGCTGAAAAAAGAGAGGGGGAGGTAGTACACCTGCGTTCAATGCTTTGAAAAGAAGACAGCTGGCCCTAATTTAAGCATTAGCAGCCATTCTGAGGATTTCTGCCGATCGGCAGAAAATATGTGGCTAAATATTGAGACTTGATCATGACTAGTCAGCATTTATGCGATTTTTTTTTTTTTAAGCACGTACAGCCGAACGTAAAAACACATACAGTCATATGAAAGAGGCCTCATACGTACAACGCAGACAATTAAATGCTAACATAAACTCAATTTTTTTAGCAGTACTGCAATTTTTTTAATGACAGCATGCTCTAGATAAGGTAGTTTATGGTATTTTCACCACCTGTGTTTCGCTGGCACCTGGTCCCCTTTGGCCTTCAATTCTGGCTGCAAAGCGCTGCCATTGTTAAGGACCGTTACACATGACCGGTCACATTAACCTTTCAAGCCTTGGGTTCCAAATTAGTTCGTACCTGGATGCATCAGGGAGGCCAAAAACTACACAAAGATAGTTAATTGGTTCCCACAGATACGTAGAGTTGAGCCACGGCAGATATACAGCTCACTCTGCTTAAGGCGTGCGTACACTGAATCTTTATTCACTTTGGTATAGTTCTAATACAGGAAAGGAATACGTCATTAGTCATGGGGTTAATCTTATTGGGTTAGAAAAACATCAAGAATCGTGTATTGTTCAACAATCAGCGTAGTGAGAATATCTATGTGAAATGTTCTTCAAATGATTATTCCTCCCTTGTGAGTTTGGATGATCGCAGCGTCTTATCAGCACGATTTGCTCTTTTCCCAAAGCTCAGGACGTGGGGGAGTCTCTTCTGATAGCGACTGTACCAGGCAAATGTTCTCGGATGAATATAAAAAAATCATTAGACATTGCACCGAATGTCATGCTCTAAAGTTATTTCTGCTTTAATTATTGTTTCACTACACACAAGCTTATTTACATCTTATAATGCTCCATTTTGTATCTAGCGGCCATTTTGAGACAGATTCTTCCATATTATGAGCCTGTACCTTCTCAAACCCCCCTAGAAACTGTCTCAAAATAAACAATACCTTATAACTTCTACTGGGCGGGGTAAGGTTTGCTTTCCCTATATCTAGTTTATGATCTGTGCCCTACCTATCATTGTTGGTCAGCTGTCCAAGGGCTAATCCCTTCCCCGACAACTAATCCTAACTAACTAAACGCGAAGACCTAATAGACACAGAAGGGATCTACAACACACATGCTATTCTATTCTAATGGCTGGGAAACTAGAGTGGTCACCCCTGCTTCTGCTGAGACAGATCCATAAGGGGACAAATCACTCTGTTGTATCATAGGCATATAGCCTGGGGTCTCTACATTTACGTATATGGTGGCGACAGGTACCATCTGATCTGTAAGCTTAGCACAGGAGCGTTTTATGCAGGGTACAATACAGACAGAAAGTAGCAGGAGTATGATAAGAGTAACCAGAATCCCTATTCCTATCTGCATTAAGAATTGTTTCCATTGTCCAGTCCATGCAAACCACTCATCCCAGGGGTAAGTTATCCCAGAATTACGCTTCAGCTCTTCTGACAATGTGGCCAATTTCTTTATTGCGATAGTCCCTTTACCTGTGGGGCCTGTATTATCTGGAATATTCGTACAGCAAGTTTCACCAATCATTTTACAAACACCACCTTTCTCGGCTAGCATCATATCCAGAGCCATTCGGTTCTGGAAAATCATGATGGCTGTGGGGCCTAATTGATCAGCAAGCCCTTGAAGTGCATCTCTTGTATAGTTCACGAACCTTTGTTGGTTGTAATATATATCAACATTCTTATTGATGGTTACTATTCCAAACAGGGACTCAAATCCGGCCTTAACTTGATCCCTGGCTTTAAACTCATCTGGCACCCCCCCCTTGGCACTCTGATTGCATCTATATATATACACATGTGGATCAAACCTGCCACCTGGTTTCAGATTGTGATGCTCGTCTGTAGGACCTGAGAGAGAAGCAGAGACCACAGAATGCGTTATTGACAATTCCTTGGAGAGACCTATGACAAAATTAACAAGAGAATCATTTATCAAACTTGGCTACTGTGGCATGTATCCTCCGGAGAAAAAGAAAAACTAATGGAAGACACTCAATTTAAGATTTGCCCGTTTCCTTCATTGCCCATGGATCTACTTTTCCACTACTCCGTGGATCGTAGGGTGTGTGAAAAGCCTGGAATATACCCAAAGCAGACATGATGTATTGCATTATTTCACCTGTGACATTTGTACCTTTGTTTGACTCAATCACTTCCGGTACCCCATATCTGCGAATTACCTCATTCATGAGCTTCTGTACGGTTACCTGCTTATTTACTTTGGTAACAGGGTAGGTCTCCAACCTGAAAAGAAATCAACAACAAGCACATATTCATACTTCCCAACAAGTGGGAGCTGAATGTAGCCAATTTGCAATCCCTGAAATGGGTAGAGTGGTCTAGGCAAGTGTTATGTGGCAAATTTACTTCTGCCCTGTTGCTTAAGGCAAAGATCATGCAAAATTGGACAAATGATGCAGCAGCTACAGAAAACCCAGGAGCCACCCGTCCTCGTTCAAGTGCCGAAATCATTGCTGCTTTGAGAGGTGCGTCTTTCTGTGCGTCAGCTGGGCCATCACGGGGCACAGGGACTGTGGTAGGCAAGTTCTGTTGACTGTCCGCCATACGCTGCCCTGTTCTGTTGCTCCCATATTTAGTCCATTTGTCTTTTTTCTTCATTGCTGGCTTGTAACTGTAAAGTCCTTAGCATATCAATGTCCAAAGTTTTTATCAAAGTCCAAAGTTTTTATCAAAGTTCAAAGTTTTTATCAAAGTCCAAGATTTTTGTCAAATTCTTCTTTTCTTCTTTTCTTCCACGGCTTCAGGGCCGCTGCCTTTGCTGTGTGGTCTGTGATGGCGTTGCCTCTTGCTTCTCTGGTGTAGGAATTGGTGTGAGCTTTCCACTTTGTCAGGTAGAAGTAGGGCCTCCATGAGACTCTGCACCGCTGCACCATTCTTAATTGGTTGTCCTGCTGAGGTACAAAACTGTCTGGCATTCCATATTGGGCCGTAATCATGAGCTATGCCAAATGCATACCGGGAGTCAGTGTAAATGTTTGCCGTCTTACCTTCTACCACTCTACATGCCTCAGTGAAGGCCTTCAGTTCCGCTTCTTGTCCTGAAACATGCGGAGGCATTCTGCTTTTAGGACATCTTGTTGTGTATATCCGATGTGGAGTCGTCCATCCTCACCCTGGGACCATCTATAAAAAACAACTCAAAATATGCATTGTTAACAGGGGCTTCAGTAACCTCTTAAAACTTACATTTTCTTGTTGCATCACTGCTAGACAATCATGCTGATATTCTATTTCAAATAGATCAGAACTTTGTTGCAAACAATTTAAAAATAGCTGATCTGCAATACCTAGATCACCTATGCCTTCTCCTCCCCCCTGTGAACCAGGATACTCAATTAAAAGAAGAGTAGCCAGGTTCAAAAGAGCCCATTGTAGCCTGATCTGACAGGCCAGAGATAAGTGCTTGGGTTGCACTTGCGTGAGTATGCTCCGAATGACATGAGGGGTGAGGACCACTAAGGAATGGGGGGGCGGGGGGGGGGGGGGTGTAGTCCAATACCAACTCAGAAGGTTTGTCAACCATTGCCTGTACTGCTGCCACCGCACAAACACATGAGGGAGCTCCTCGAGCCACTGGATCCAGCCTCATGGAGTAGTATCCAAGTGGCCGTGGTTGTCCTCCGTGCTTTTGTGTCAACACTGTCGTTACATGGCTAGAAAGTTCAGTACAGAAAAGAGTAAAGGGTAAAGAGTAGTTGGGAATACCCAAGACTAGAGAGCTGCTTCAGAGGTGAGAGAGAAAAGAATAATTGAAAGACAGTCATAGAGTGGTTGCATGAGAGAGGAAACCAAGTAGAACCATGGGTGGCAATATGAAACAAGGCCCAGAAAGGTGCAGAGTTTGGCAACAGATGTAGGTACAGGTATGGCCTGGGCAGCAGCCTTTTGTTCCTCTGTCGGATGTCCAGTTCTTTGGCCTAAACAATGACGCAGGAGAACAACCTTTATTTTGCAGAACTGGAGTTTGTCCTTAGAGGCTTTACAGACATTTTCTGCAAGATAATATAATAATAATCTTTATTTGTATAGCGCCAACATATTCCGCAGTGAACAGTGAAATTGTGGCCTGTTGGCAGGCTTCCAAATTATCAGCACACAGAACCTACATCACACAGCGCCTACATCACACAGCGCCGACGGCACACAGCGCCTACATGTGGTAGGCTCCTGGCTGACCCTTCAGCGTCTTTTCTGGACTGGAAAAAGAGGGGTGTTTGTTGGAGCAGTTAGTTTACAAGACTCTTCTGAACTGGCACCTGAGGTCTCAACCCATACCGATCCATCCGGTGAGAATTTGATGGATGCAGATAAGGCCCGTAAGATATCAGTGCCAATAACAGAGACATGAATTACATCAGGGCAGAATAATCTACAAACATCTATTCACATTGGAAATTTACAGTCTGCATATGCAGAGGGGGGGGGGGGGAACTTGTATCCCCAGTCAATATCTGCATCACACATCTTACATTCATCATAGTCTGAACACGGGTCATTAACTCTCATCCATCCATGCGGTCAAGTCTGGCTCTCTCAGTCAAATGCCTATGATTCACGACACACACAATGTTTGCGCCGTTACAGAGTTCAGGAAATTGTGGATACATTGCACTAGGATGCACACCGTTCACACCAGGAGATAACGCGTATGATGCAACTGTCCTCACCTTGCAAACAAATGCATTCAATCACTCCCACCCCTCCCTGGAATCAGTCAAACTTTAACTGTTTGTAATACTAGAGATGTACACCAGATTCCACAACAACCACTTTGTAAAACTAATATTTTCCCATTAAAGGAACACACATTTAGCAATTATACACACGTCCGACCAGTCACAGAACTGACATTTACACAACAGCAAGAATATACCATAAAAATTGCTATCCTTCCTATTTTTAAGACAGTATGATTCACTGGATTCATTACGGGTTCTATACTGTTAAAGCAAGCAACGCTATTGTCCAAGGTTCTCCGCTCTAATCTTTTAGCCTTGAGAGTTAGATGAAGAGAAAAACAAAGGGAAGGGGGGAGATTGGAGACAAGGGGGAGGACCTGCTCCGGACTATCTGCGGCTTCTCATAGATCAAGCATTAACCCTCTATCTATTCCTATATTTATATTATCACATATTGACCCTCTCCTTCGTTCTGTAAGCTTTTCTACTGCCGTCTGCGATCCTAGCGACCTTTCTTCTCAGCAGTATCTGACTTATGAGGAATGGACAACACGTACAGCAATGACACAATGTTAGGGCATTAAGACATACAGGACAGACAGCACGGTGGTTAATTGTCACATAATTGTCTGCAGACTCTGCATGAACTTGCTTCATGTCATAGGGGGACACAGACTAGAGGATTCCCTTTCTCCTCCATTTTTCCCCCTTGCAAAGTGGAAAAGATTTTTCCAGCAACAACTACATTCATGGGAAATTTTAAGCACAGACCTACATGGGATGGGGGTGCTAAACACAGACTGCAGAATAGATAATCGGGAGGAGGCTATTTGCAGGCGGGATGAGGGGACTTGAACGTTTCTATGCAAAATTCACTCGTCATTGCAGTGCGCAGAATTGGTATGCCAGGTAAAAACATACATAGATGGGAGATGAGAAGCCAGCTCATTTCTGCTGCGGAGCTAAGATGACACCTGAGGGGTAACTGAGGGTATTGTTGCAACAGATGCTAAAATGGCCGTTGGGCCATGGCTGGCACTGAAATGGCCACCGAAGGTGTGGCCTGACTGGGCGATGGTGACGGGAGGGTTCAGGAATACTACATACCAGAGACGTATCAAGATATATCGACTGGTATTGGCCCCAATAACAACACGGCCATCTAGGGGCAGGACAAAAGGGAGAAAAACATCATCCATGACACGGCCGGGGCGGTGCCCTCAGATGGTGAAGAAGGGCTGCCTTCCTTTGTCTTCAACTCAAAGCATATGAATAATCGCCATCTTGAAACTGCAACTTTCTTACTTCAACTTTACATCACTTACTGAAACATCTTTCTCTGCAAACTTGAGCAATCGTCTATTAACTAAAATTCCTTCATTATCAGCTAACACACTTTCCAAGCCTTCTCCGACAGCCCCCACCTTTGTAAAACGGCTGTCCGCTCTCTGTGAATATGAACTATTCCCTGCATTTAGACTCATAGATAACACATATGCTGACACCTTCTGATAACCCCACATGTTCTGCATTTTTCAACTCCTCTCTACATACTACCAACTGGACAGGATCCAAAAGACCATCATCTACAGTCTTCTTAACAATTTAAACATCGTATATTACGACGGTCTAATTATAAGTATATATAACTGCCTGAGACCCTGGTATGCCTGTAGCCTTATGCTCAATCATGTAATGTAAGAACTCTAACGTCTGACGCCCTTTCACATAACTTCTTAACTTTTTGCCTGCTCTACATGACACCAAGTGGACAGGATCCAAGAGACCCTGATCAGTAGTCTTCTTCTTAAAGAACTTCAACATGTTATTACGTACGATACAACAAGACGTAGTGTTCAAAGACTTCCACGTTTAAATGCCCTGTCCTCGATGACGTAGTGTTCACAGACTTCTACGTTCGATACAGTTAAACAGCCAAAATGCCTGATACAGTTAAACAGCCAAAACGCCCTGCACCGTTAAACAGCCAGTCCTAATGGACCCACAAAATGCCATGTACAGTTAAACAGCCAAAATGCCCTGTACATTTAAACAGCCAGTCCTAATGGACCCACAATGAAAACACATATATATGCATATAGTCAAATTACAGATTCTGTCCCTCGGTGTCACTTAAGAGTACCCAAGACCTGAGGTAAACTTCTTTACCGATGACAACTATGATGTCAAACATCAAACATCAGACTGACCTAGGAGTCTGTCAATCAACTGAGCCAAAACAGACCAACGGCAGACATCATATAATAAATATGACACTTACCGGGCTGTGTGTGAGGTTGATCAGTCCTCTGGTTTGGCACAGTGGATATATGTCCTCCCAGTCCGATGTCGTCGTCCGATGAGTGACACAAGAGTCAATCAGTAAATCCTGCTGACTACGCCAGTTGTTAAGGACCGTTACACATGACCGGTCACATTAACCTTTCAAGCCTTGGGTTCCAAATTAGTTCGTACCTGCATGCATCAGGGAGGCCAAAAACTACACAAAGATAGTTAATTGGTTCCCACAGATACGTAGAGTTGAGCCACGGCAGATATACAGCTCACTCTGCTTAAGGCGTGCGTACACTGAATCTTTATTCACTTTGGTATAGTTCTAATACAGGAAAGGAATACGTCATTAGTCATGGGGTTAATCTTATTGTGTTAGAAAAACATCAAGAATCGTGTATTGTTCAACAATCAGCGTAGTGAGAATATCTATGTGAAATGTTCTTCAAATGATTATTCCTCCCTTGTGAGTTTGGATGATCGCAGCGTCTTATCAGCACGATTTGCTCTTTTCCCAAAGCTCAGGACGTGGGGGAGTCTCTTCTGATAGCGACTGTACCAGGCAAATGTTCTCGGATGAATAGAAAAAAAATCATTAGACATTGCACTGAATGTCATACTCTAAAGTTATTTCTGCTTTAATTATTGTTTCACTACACACAAGCTTATTTACATCTTATAATGCTCCATTTTGTATCTAGCGGCCATTTTGAGACAGATTCTTCCATATTATGAGCCTGTACCTTCTCACCATCACCAACAAGTCACATGACCATTGCAACTTATCACAGATAAAGTGAGTTGGTGACTGACTTGAGCGGTCACATGACCCTGGTATTGGTAATATCATCGCTGACTTCCTGCACCTGTAAGTGAAGACTGATACTTCGGGTAAGGGGAAAGCTGATTATTTACCCTGGGTGATGGAAAGCCTAGCTACACCTCTGGGAACCTTTCATTCTAAATGTGTCCTACTCTCTTAATCCTTCGCATTGAGACAAGAGATTTTGACTAGAAAATTTCAATATCATAATCCACAATTCTGCAGATTGTCTCTAGTTACCATCAACAGTATGTGAACAGACAAACACTTGATAATCTTGTAAAATTATATAATCATAATATAATATCAATACTTACCTATTCCTCCCCCGTCATTTTTCTTACTGCATCTTCTCCCCGCCAATTTTATCCTGTCTCCTGCAGTCCCCTGGGTCACATCACCTCCAGCTGGCGGGATCCTCTTTTTCCTCTTATGAAGCGTACATTCGCAGCTTTTTTTTCTCCTTCCAGCAGGTCAGTGTACGCTACATCACTAGTGACGTAGCATTCACTGCCGGGCAGGGAGTGTCGAATCCTATGCCGGGCTATTGCCAGGCCTGCGCATGCACGCTGTCTCCCGGCAATAGTATATGAACACTCGCGGCGACACAGTGCGTATGCACAGTCTTCAAGGTATTTTTGCAGGAACAGCACAAATGTGTAGATTGCCAAGACAAATGCCATTGTCAATACTTAATGCTTTAATGTATAGTGGTTCTTTTGTAAAAGCAAATTGTTAATAGTAATGCTGTAGTTTGTGTAATTGGAAATCATGCGTGTTAGCACCATATCTCATAATATAAATCAGTTTGGAACACCATCTTGCAGTTGGAATTTAAAGCTAAAACTTTACCCAAACATTACTATTAGCAGATGTAACAATTTGGGAATGTGTCTTGCTGTATAGTTGCCACTTTATTTTTTGCCATATCTATGGGTCACCATACTGTTCATTGTAGTTTCTTAGACTACCAAAACAAACATGTTGCTCAGATTGGCCAGCACTGCTCACGTGAACAGCACTGGTTATCCAAAGCAGGTCTAGTGTCTAGGTTAGGGCTAGGTCGGATGAGTGTTTTTTAAGCGCATTAATGGACACGCTTAAAAAGCGGCTCTATTAGAACCAATGCTTTCCAACTAAAGCGTTCACATGTACGTTTTTTAGAAGTGCTAAAAAAATCACACCCGCAAAAAATAAAACATGTGAGTGCAAATACACCCGTTCACATGATATTTCTGCATGCGATATGCAATTTTTTTGTTAGCACGGCTATTCATGCGCTAAAAAAAAAAATTGTTCGCCTGACTGAGCCCTTAGGGCTTAAACACATGGACGTGCTTTTATCCCCTTATACAGCCATAACAATTATGGCCATATAAGGGGACACAACAAAACCATTATTCTCAAAAGGAGTTCTGTGGTTTCGTTTTCATTGCTGGGATTTCGGGGTCATGAATACTATGGCTGAGAAAAGATAGGACCTGCCCTATCTTCCCCACATGTAGTGAATACATCGTGTGGGGAAGATCGGGTGGCACCTATCTTCCTGCGTCTTTTGTCAAACTCCTGGGTTCTGGCGCAGAGTTTGAACTGCTAGCGAAGGAGAAGATATCTCCCTCGTTCAGGTGCAGCTACGTTCCGTATTGCAAAGCACAGTTGCGCCTATGGCAATGTGTTTAGGTCCTTATGTTAAAGAAGCATACTATTGCACAGTGTACATCACATAGCAGAGAAGCTAGTACAACCATCCGTGCTTCTTCAGGCTCGGAGAGTTGCTTTAAGTCTCCTTGGGACTAAAAAGAACAAGAGTAAAAAAAATGTATAAAAAAAGTTTAATAAACTGAAAAATAAAAATATGTAGCATAGATTTTACTTTTTAAATCAGAATATATTAACCCTTTCCGGGAGCGGGGTACTTCCCACAAAATGACGTACCCTTACGTCATGGGGATAGCGCGAGATCATAGCAGATCTTGCGCTATCCCGCAGCGGGAGTTGGCTGTCACTAGTAGCCGGCATCCCGCTGCAACAGCGGGGGGCATCGGAGATCTAATTAGATCACGGCAGGTAAAGGGTTCACAGAGGGAGTGCGCTCCCTCTGTGACTCCAGCCGGCTCTCGCAATAACAGAATTGATGCATTTTCTCTCCCTACGATCATAAAAAAAATAATAAAAGTTTTACAATGTAGTCTATGTAACCAAAAATGGTACTAATAAAAACTACAGTTTGCCACGCAAAAAACAAGCCCTTATATAGCTGCGTCGACGGAAAACTAAAAAAGTTATGGCTTTTGAAAAATGGAGATGAAAAAATACCAAAAATCGTTTGGTCCTCAACGCCAAAATAGGCCATGTCCTTAAGGGGTTAATCTGATTTATAAAGTAAAAGATTGTATGTAACTTTTACTGCACAGTAAATGCCATAAGAACTAAACCCAAAAAACTAAGCTAACATTCTTTCTATTACACCCCACTTAAAAACGTTTTTAATACGTTATATCGTTCATTAAAAAATACAATTTATTTTGCAAAACTCAAGCTCCTATACAGTATGTTGATGGAAAAATTAAAAAAGGTACAGCTCTTGGAAGGCAAGGATGAAATACCAGCAAAAATGAAAAAGTACAAATGGCTGCAATAGAACAGGGTTAATACTAGTGACTTTGCTCTCTGACAACCGAAATAGTGAAGTCTGCTAGACTATTCTTTTCTGTAAGAAAAAGGAGACCTGAGAAGCCCATTATATATTAAATCAATGAGATCTGATAGGATCCATTATAGTCCATTACAGAAATATCCATTTTACCAGGGAGTGCTGATAAGTCTTTGGCTTTGTGTTCTTTTTTTGTTTCTATGGTAACGAATGTTACATCACATGAAAGCCTTATGTGTCTAATATATGTTTTCAAAATGTTGTGGTTGTAGCTTATGGCAACAGTGATCTAGGCACGCGGGAAAACAAAATGGTGCAGTCTAAGGTGATATTCACAGCAATTGAGAGCAGAGGAGTGATAAAATTCTTGTTTCTGCAAGGAAAGTCCGCAAAGGATATTCATGGTGATATGTCGCAGACATTGGGGGATCAATGCCCTTCCTATTCTACAGTTAAGAACTGGGTTGCCAAATTTAAAACGGGCCACTTCAGCACCAATGATGAGGAACGTCCTGGATGACTGAGAGAGGTTGTTGTTCCGGAGATCGTCGATGCTGTCCACAACCTCATACTGGAGAATCAGCAAATTTCAGCTTAATGAATAGCAGACATTATGGGGACTTCTCGTGAATGTGTTTGTGTCATAACCATGAACATTTGAACATGAAGAAGCTATATGCAAAGTGGGTCCCCAAATGTTTGACAACAGATCAGAAAAGCACTTCCCAGTCCATTTGTCAGCGTTTCCGGACTGATAAGAACTTTCTGGATCGACTGGTTACTATGGATGAGACCTGGATTTATTTGTATGACCCTGAAACCAAGGAGCAGTCAAAAGAGTGGAGGCACAGTGGTTCTCCTTGCCCAAAGAAGTTAAGGGTGCAAAAATCAGCCACTAAGGGGATGGCGTCTGTGTTCTGGGATAAGGATGGCATGCTGCTAGTGGACTACCTTCAAAATGGTTCCACCATCAATGCAAGGTATTACATTGAACTTTTGGACCAATTGAAGGCAGCTCTGAAGGCCAAAACGCGGGGCAAGCTGTCCAAAGGAATCTTGTTCCTGCAAGACAATGCCTCCACTCACACGCACAAGCGACCACGGCAAAACTGGTGGAGCTAGGCTTCCAGCTGGTTGACCACCTTATTCACCAGATTTAGCTCCCTCCGACTATCATCTGTTTCCAAACCTGAAGAAATACCTCAATGGAACCAAATTTCACACCATTTCTGATGGCATGGCTGCTACGGATGACTGGTTTGAGGCACAACCGAAATCCTTCTTTTTGCAAGGCTTACAGAACTTTGAATACCGATGTAAGAAGTGTGTTGACATCAGTGGAGAGTATGTGTAAAGTTTCATCTTCCTATCTCATTTCTTTCTGGGTCCAGCCAAAGACTTATCAGCAGACCCTCATATTTGTTGCCAGGTTAAGGGAATCCAATATATGGAGCCATTAAATTATCGAAGCCTCTCAACTAACTCAGGACCCTCCACCAACTCCAGAGGAAGATAGTTGGCACACATTTTAAGCTATGTGATTGAGGCCTCCTTCACACGGACGATTTTCTGCAGCTAAGTTATATGCTTCAATAATAGAACCAATAGTTTCCTATGGAAGCCTTCAGGGGAACAATTTGTAGCCACATCAAAAATCGTAACAAAAGATGTGGCCTGACCGATGGAGGGTTAAGACGTGTGGTGCCCGCGCTCCGTCTTCCCCGCGGCAAATAAAGCCATAAAAAGAGGCATCCAACCACCTGAAGACTCCCCAAACGCAGCCATGGGAAGGAGAAGAGGGGGAACCAGCACTAGCAGGCCCAGGGAGGAAGATTACGGGCCCCTGGACCGCTACATGACCACCGGCGGCGAGCGCCGCATGAAGAGGGGAGAGGGAGCGATCCCAAAAGACCCAGAAGGAGCCGCGGAAGAGAGGGGAAGAAGACGCCGAACAGAAGATTCGGCAGGACGGGACGTAGAGGACGGCTCCCCATCAAGAGGAGAAGATCCCACAAGCCCACAACGTACAGCGGACCGAGCGGCGGGAACAGAGGAAGGCAAGATGGTGCCAGAAGAAAGCGCGCGAACATCCCGCGCGCCGGGTACACAGGCAGACCCAGGGACCCCCCCGGCAGTGACTCCAGACCTCCGCCCACGCCCGGAGTTTCACCTACCAGCAGCGGAGAAGAGCCGGGAGCCGACACCGAAGCCGAGAGAGCGGAGAGCCGCGCCGGAAGTCAGGGTCCGGCGGCCATCTTCCATAATCTCCGAACCGGAAGTGGAGGTTCACAGAGGCCTGCAGACGCGGAGAGACGCGGCGGGAGCCCAGGAGTCACGGTGGGGGACAGAAAGCAACACAGGTACTGGGGAGGGACCGCATATTAGCCCCACCACCACCAGAAAGGCCAGCCCAAGACCCCACAGTGCAAGGGGGGATAAAGAGGGTAGCACAGAAAGGTCACCCTCACCCAGGGACCATACCTGGGAGGAAGAGGGGGAGGAGGAGTGGGCAACCACACCTAGACCCTCACCCATACCCCCTGGAAGGGCAGAGAATAAGGGCAAGATAAGCCCCCAGGCCACCACACAAAGCCCAATGAGGCAGCCAGATTCCCCAGCCAGAGACCCATCAAGAGGGGCAGAAAAGAGCAACAGCCCACCGCAACCAAGCAGGCGCAACATAGATAATGATAAACACAGCTATGCCAAACTTCCAGCTGATGCCAAGAACCCGCAAAGCACACAGAAAACAGACACACAGACTCCAATTATGAACCAAGACCAGGCAGAGAAGAGAAATCCCAAACAAACTAAAGAAAACACCACAGATGAATGGGACTGGAAGGAACACCTCAGATCAATGCCCACCAAGGCGGACCTAGACAATCATTTTGCACAGTTCGCTTCCTCACAAAGGACCGCGCTGGAATCCTTGCAGAAAGAAATTCAGCATATGGGCCATCGCCTGCAGGAAACGGAAGAAACACAAGAACAAATGTTTCAATATATAATGAACACCACGATATTTTAAGCGAACACGCCAACCAAATTGCAGAGCTAGCTACCCAGCTAGACGATATTGAGAACAGTCACAGACGAAATAATATTAGAATCCGAGGTTTAAGTGAAGAAATTGAAAATAAACACCTTGAGAACTGGGCTACCAAATGCTTCGGTGAACTCCTTAGCAGACCCCCGAACGATATAATAGAAATCGATAGGATCCACAGGGCCTTGGGCCCAAAATCCATAGACCCAGGGAAGCCATGAGACGTGGTTTGCCAAATCCATTTTTTCAAAGAGAAAGAGGAGATATTACGTCAGATCAGAAACAATGGACCGATCAAATTCCGGGGAAGAAATCTGCTGTTTCTACCCGACCTCTCCAGAAAAACGTTACAGCAACGCAGAGCTCTGTAGACCATTGCTCGCACTCCTAAAAGACAGGGAGATTCCCTACCGCTGGGGATATCCATTCCAACTAGTCGCGGGAAGAGGAAGCGAGACAGCCACCTTCAGATCTCTTGGAGACCTCCCTAAATTCCTTATGGTCCTCAAACTGCCAATGGTCACACTTCCGGAATGGCAGAAAACGAGTCACCCCACAATCACCCCACCTAAGGGGCAGTGGCAAGTGGTGGACACTAACCGCAGAAGACCAAGTGAGACCGACAGAGACCAACAACCAAGAGCCCACAGACAATGTACCCCAAACAGGATACTCCCCGAATAGAGAAAGCAAAGAGGACACATAACAACCTAAAGGGAAGCAGAGAATCACCGACTCACTATCCCACGATGGACTCCTAAGATAACTTAAAAGATTAGCGCTCGGACCCAAAGACCAAGAGACCCATTATGGGAATAGAAGGTCCTCTAAGAGCAAGGTGTCCCCGATAAAACACGGACATTTTACTCCCGAAATCTACACTGCATCGCCTTCCGTGTCTCCGGAACCGGCCACAGATTCCAACTGACAAAGTGGGGGGCCCGCCCCTCTCTCTGCTCTTAATTCGCCCCTCTCATCTATATCCCCTATATTTCCCCTTCTCCCCCCCCCCTCTTCTTCTTCTCTCTTTTACCCTCATGCTACCTAAGTGATTTATAGGATTGGATGCCCTACACAATGTTTTTCAGCCACCGTGGGGAGGGTGGACGAGGCCCGGACCCAGACCCGACCGAACTCAGTCACTCCCCCGCTAGGGACCGCAGCAATGCGTTGCTGCAAAGACGTTAGTCGAATGTTGAGAGCTAGTTTAGAACCACACGTTATGCCAGAAATGACCAGATTTCAAAATGTTACAAGTGGATATATGTTCCCCTTATCTTCCCTCTCCCCCTTACCCTCGTGTTTGACCCTTGCTCCCCCCCAATCTAGGTTGTGCCCCAAAAGAAGAAGATTCCAACCAGGGGTACTCGCTGACCCACAATACCACCTCCCCACATGACAGGATGGAGAGAATAAACGTATGCTCCTTTAACACAAAGGGGCTCAACAGTCCTAACAAAAGGAACCAGGTGCTGTATAGGCTCCACAGGAAACGGGTCACGATAGCCATGCTGCAAGAAACACACTTCCCACGTACTGGAACTCCGGAATGTGGGAAAAACAAATTCTACCCCTTATGGGTTCATGCCACACACCCGGAGAATAAAACCTGTGGAGTCTCCATAGCATTTCACAAATCCATAACACCTGTCATCCTATCTCAAGAGATAGGAACAGATGGGAGATATATATTTCTTAAGATATCAATCGATAACAGGATTCTCACAATTGCTAACTTTTATTTTCCTAATCAAGGACAGGTGGCTTTTGCCTCCAGAGCTCTTCGGGGACTAGCGGACTTCGCAGAGGGGACACAGATTATACTGGGAGGCGATTTCAACATGTGTATGGACCCCCGACTAGACTCCTCCACGGGACGCTCGGCACTCACCAGATCAGCCATCCGTAGGGTTCAGAAAACGTTAGTGAGTATGAACCTGATTGACCTGTGGCGCACTCTCCACCCGGGTAAGCCCGATTACAGTTTCCATTCCATGGCACACAATTCTTACAGTAGAATTGATTACATATTTGTATCACATAGTTTACTCGACAGGGACCCTCAGTGTTCCTTAGACATAGCTCTATGGTCAGATCACTCCCCGGTGTTTGCATCCATGGGTCCTGGGGGTACAGAAAAGAAGCTACCCACATGGCGCCTTAACGATCATTTGCTTAAAGACACGGCCTACCTAAACGAAATAAAACAAACAATAGAAAATTTCAAGCTAGACCATGCCAACGACCCCACATCCGCCCCGATAAAATGGGAAACTTTGAAATGCGTGTTGAGAGGGGTGTTCATATCTCATGGAGCGAGAATCAAAAAAGATCAGACAGCAAGACTGACCCAGCTAATAAAGGACCTAAATACTAAGGAAACGTCAAATAAGTCCCAAGCGACCCCGGCCCTACAAACAGAAATATCAGAACTCCGGCATAAAATATTAGACATCTTGGATCAAAAAGCCCTAGCTAGAAGAGATAAAATCAAAGCCGGCTACTATGAATATGGTGACAAAAGCGGCAGATGGCTGGCCAGAGCATTACACCCTAGATCGGCCCCTCCACACATACATTCCATCAATTCCTCATCAGGGAAACGAGTCCAATCCCCACGGGAAATAATGGAGGAATTCCGTCTATTTTACTCCACACTGTATAACATCCCCGAAGCACAGAGGGCATCAGACATCCAACATAAACGTAAGATAGAGGAGTACCTAGGGCTCCATGTAACGAGACACCTTTCTACGGAGGAGTCCCAGGCCATGGAGGGAGATTTTGAGGAGGAAGAGCTCACTCAGGTACTGAAAGGAATCAAAAAGGGGAAGAGCCCAGGCCTGGACGGGTTCTCCCCGGGATTCTATAAGGCACGTGGGAGCTTGGTCTCTGACATGATCTTGAGGGCCTTCAACGCGGTGTCTCAGGGCTGCCCCTTCCCTCCACAGGCCCTGCAAGCACACATAGTCCTAATCCCCAAACCGGGAAAAGACCCACTAGCGTGTGGCAACTACCGCCCAATATCGCTCATAAACTGCGACTTAAAAATTTTCTCCAAAATCATAGCAAACAGGCTGAGCACCCTGATACCCCGACTTATACACGGGGATCAGGTTGGCTTCATACCGGGAAGGGAGGCAAGAGACAAAGCCGTCAGGACCTTGTCCCTGATAGATTGGGCAAAGAGAAGGAAAACACCACTATGCTTGCTCTCTGTTGACGCAGAAAAAGTGTTTGACAGGGTAAACTGGAGATTCTTGGAGGCGACACTCCAGAAAGTTGGAATGGGACCCAGGACATTAGCTTGGATTATGGCACTATATAGAGGCCCCTCGGCACAGGTCAGGGTCAATGGTAACCTATCTGACCCCTTTGAGATCAAGAACGGTACGCGCCAGGGGTGCCCCCTGTCCCCTACCCTTTATATATTAGTGATGGAAACACTAGCCAATGCCATCAGGAGCAATCCCTCGATTAAAGGAATAAGCGTGGGAGGGGAAGAACACAAAACCTCACTCTTTGCGGACGACCTCCTAATCTACACGGCTGAACCCCGAATAGGCCTTCCAAACATCATGCAGGAATTTACAATATTTGGCAAACTCAGCAACTATAAAATCAATGCTCAGAAGTCAGTGATACTCAACATAACGATTCCCAGAAGGGAGGCCGACGACCTAGCGGCGGGTTTCCCATTCCTCTGGAAATACAAGTCATTCAAATACCTGGGGGTCCATATCCCATCAGATCTGTCCCAGATATATGAGCTTAACTATAAATCTATTCTAACAACCCTGAAAGGGGATCTGGAGAGATGGACGGGTGCCCCTTTATCATGGTTTGGCAGAATGAACACAATTAAGATGGATATTCTTCCAAGATTGCTATATATCTTCCAAACTGCACCATGTAACCCCCCGAGTAGCTTCTTCAACAGCCTGAGAAGTCAACTGCTCAGGTTCATATGGAAGGGAGGGTCCAAAAGACTTAGTTACAAGAGTCTCACAAAACAGAAGGGAAAAGGGAGGGTGGGACTCCCAGACTTGCGCTTATACCATAAAGCGACCATAGGCACCTTAATTCTAGATTTATTCCACCACAAGACAGACAAACTCTGGGTGCAGATAGAGACTGAAAACAATATCGTTGAGATAAGGGGGGTTTTCTGGATCCCAGGAAATACTAATTGGGAGAAGGCAGACGCATCAAGCATGATACGAACAATGCTGGGAGTGTGGAGGGGAGGATGCAGGAGGGTGGTTCCGGGGCCTCTCACACCATTAGTTGGGAACCCTCAACTCCCGGCGACACTATCAACGCGCAGACTGGGGTTCACACCAGTAGGAAGTGAGGCTAGGGTGGGAGAAGTGGTAGAGCCCGGAGGCACGCGAGATCTAATGTCCATGGGGGGAACACGGGGGGTCCCCCCGGGCTCATGGATGCAATACCTTCAAATACGTAGCTACCTAATAAAGATTAAACCGAGCTCGGGATGGAACACGAGCTATACTCCCTTCGAGAAACTATGCTGTGCCACGGAAACCCCTAGACACACAGTCTCAATACTCTACAATCAGTTACTGGATGAGAACCTGGAAAGTCATCAACCCAGGTGGATAAGAGCCTGGGAGGAGACGCTGGGCAGGCCGGTCCCCGAGGAGCTCTGGAGCAGGGCATTCCAACGCACACATAAAATGCCTGTCTCCAGTAGGCTTCAAGAGCTAAATTTTAAGATCATATCACGATGGTACATGACTCCAGAGAAGCTACACGCATTGTGCCCCTCATCCCCGAACGTATGCTGGCGTTGCCGGGCAGGAGCGGGCTCAATGTTACACATTTGGTGGGAGTGCCCTATGGTGGCACCCATTTGGCAAGACATGGAGCGCCTGTTCGCAGCAGTAAGCCGAGAACCACTCACATTAACACCTGAGCTGGCGCTCCTATCCATTTCATCAGGTGACGCTCCATCACTCCAAAAAGGTTTATTGAGATTCTTCATCATGGCTACAAGGCAAGTGATACTGAGATTCTGGAAACAGAGCTCAGGTATACCCAGAAGCGCTTGGGTGGGGGCGATGGATGAGATAGAACGCATGGAGAGACAGGCTAGCGAAGGAGGTGACAGGATATGACCAGTTCTACCGAACGTGGGCAGCTTGGATAGATATGCGCAACACGCCTAGATTTCTGAGGTGGCTAAATACGGGTTTATGTGAGTGACAAGGATAAACCATGAGTACCTACGACAAAACAACGTACACAACCTAGTGCCCCGGCACTAACCCTGGCCTCCCCCTGTTTGTCTTCCCCTCTCCCTCCTACCCCACTAACCCCGTCCCCTATTGCAAAAGTTAACTACAAGTTACAACACAGACAAAAGAAATTGGATGTTATAGAAAGTTTATTATTTGAAGCATACAGGTATACTGCAGTTTAATCTTCATAAGTTGTATTTTCATAGCGGTATCCAAGTCATGACGATATTTGAAATAATTGTATAAGTGATGTTAACAAAAAAGCAATAAAAATACTTTGAAAAGAATAGAAAGAACTGCAGAGCTATAGCTACTTCTGTTTATGACTGCACAAAATGAGTCCTGTCAAACAACTATGCATAAAAAGTTAGTTTTATTGCAATTTCCTGCACAGTGCGTGAATGTGGCCCATGCTGTGCAGAGAAACTGATGAAAGGGGCCTTTCCATGGGTGGATCTGCATGTTCTTGTTCACGGTACATAGTCATACATTCCACCAACACTTCCAGTCCTGATTAGGATAAGTTATTGTTGGAACACAGTTTTCTCTGTAAGTGTGTTTTTATTTTTCTGACTAATGTGCCGTATGTACCAGGACTAGAGATGACCGAACGTGCTCAGCCACGCCCCTTTTTCGCCCGAATACCGCGAATTCCGAGTACTTCCGTACTCGGGCGAAAAAATTCGGGGGGCGCCGTGGCGGCACGGGGGGTAGCAGTGGGGAGTGGGGGGGAGAGGGAGAGAGAGAGGGCTCCCCCCTGTTCCCCGCTGCTCCCCCCCGCACAGCCACGCCTCTCCCCGCCCCCCGGCGCCCCCCGAATCTTTTCACCCGAGTACTGAAGTACTCGAAAATGGCGGTACTCGGGTGCGTAAGTGCTCGAAACGAGTACGTTCGCTCATCTCTAACCAGGACCAATTCAAAATTTGCAGCTTTGAAGAAACTTCCATGCATTTTCTTTTTCTTCCAAACTCAGAGTGCTGTGCAAATTAACAAGAACAACTAAAACTAAACATTTTAGATTTCTTGTTTTATACATTCCCAGTTTTAGCTAAATAGGGAGAGCTAATTTCATTTTTTAATAAGTATGTGACATAAGTTTATGTTCCAGCGATTAAATAAGTACAACATATCATTAATTAATCTATTAAACTGCATTATATTCATTTAAAGTAATAAAATACATTTTAATTACCTTAAAAAAAAAAAAATCGTAACAAAAAAGATAGGACATTAGCAGCAGAATTCAGAGACTGAAATTCCAAGCAGTGTGAAAAAATAGGTCTTGATCTAACTTTAGGCAGAAAATCGCAGAAGCCTCTATAGACTGCTATGGGAGACTATATGAGATGTCTGACAAAGGGAGATTAATTCTCCAGCAGTGCAATGCCCAGTTCTCCTGCAGAGAAGAAGAAGGGAATCCCCGGCAGTGAGGAAATCCCTTATTCTTTCCTGCAGGGGAAACCTGGCATTGCACTGCTGGGGATTTCCTTCTCTTCCCCTGCAGGGAAACCCTGGCATCATGCTGAGATGAAAGGAATCCCCATCAGTGAAAGGAAACCCTGGGGGAACCCACTTCATTTCCGTGGCAGGGCTTCCGTTCACTGGACAGAAAAATGAAGAGGATTCCTCTGGGGACTTCCTTCATTTCTCTCTCTCCAGCAGCGCATCTTTTCGGTCAGTCCTGGCCATGTGAACGGCTCTGATCCTCACAACTAGCACTGCGGAAGATCTTGAGTTCAGACGATTTTCTGCAGCACTAGTTACAATTTTTTCATGCAGCTAATAGCTGCTTGATTTTTTAGCCCGCATGAATGAGCCCTGATATATAGCTTTTAAAACATACACAACTCTTTTAACTCACACCAATATTTTGCACTATACAAAAATGAAATTAACTACCTGACTGTACACTTTTACTAAGCAGGGACATATTTATGTGTAATAAAATCTTGTTAAATAAATACATCTATTATTTGTATAGCGCCAACTTATTCTGCAGCACTTTCAGGTATTTTTTTAAATTTTTTACAACCCACCAAGCTGGGTATTCATTTTATCCACCTCAGAAGGGTGGAAGGCTGAGTCAACCTTGAGTCGGCTACCTAAACCACACAGGGATTGAACTTGCAACCTTCATAGAATGGTAGAGTTAGAAGGGACCTCCAGGGTTATCGGGTCCAAAGCCCTGCTCAGTACAGGATCACTAAATCATCCCAGACAGATATTTGTCCAACCTTTGCTTGAGCACTTCCATTGAAGGAGAACTAACCCCCTCATGTGGTAACCTGAATGGCGCAGAAGCACTCCTGCACAATCTCGGCTCCATTCATGCGGGGTCCATCAGGACCCCCATTCTTTGGATCGGTTGGGATAACTTAACATTTTGGTACAGTTCCTTTATTGCTGTATTCACAACTACCTGCTGTCCCCTGTGTTTAAGGCCTTATTTAAACAAGCGTTTTTACGTGGCTATTGGCTAACTTAGCTGCAATCAAATATCGTGACCACCTGAAGCATTGGTTTCCGAAATATTCAATCATATTTATAGCCACATAAAAACGTTGAATCGGTAATAATAGGACATCAGTGACTGAAAATGGCGACTGATTTTATGCGCGGCCAGAAAAGATAAGTCTTGCCCTATCTTTTGACGACAGATGCTGGAAGCTCCCATATACTCCTATGGGAGCTGAAAAAAACGGAGAAAGTTTACCTGCTTTCAACGCTGCGAAAAGATTATAGCTAGCGCTATTTAACTATTAGAAGTCATTCTGAGGATTTATGCTGACTGAAGGGTTTCGCTCTGCATGAGGTATTAGGCCTTATTCACATGAGCGTTTTTAAGCAGCTATTGCAGCTGTATGCAAATATTGTGACCATGTGAAGTATTGGATTCCAATCTATTCATTCCCATGAGCGATTTTTGGTCGCGTAAAAAAATGTCGCTATCAAAAATAGAACATCAGCGACTGTTTTCAGTCATCGATTTTATATGGTGCATGATATATGGTCACACCTTATCTTTTCCTGAGATACGCTAGAGGCTCCTATAAATTCCTGAACAAAAAGGGAGGGGGGAGGAGTTTAGCTGCGACCAACGCTGGACAAAGATTACAGCTGGCTCTGTTTAAGTATTAATAGTCATTCCGAGGGGTTCCGTACAGCAGCATATTTTTTCGTCCACAACACCGTAGCCGCCCGTGTGAATGGATGAGAAAATGCTAATTAAGATCAGGACTTGATCGCGGCTATTCTTCTTTCACGCAATTTTTGCCCGTAAAGCAGCCAGCATGAAGACGCATCGCTCATGTGAAAGAAGTCTTAATGTTGTATGAGTCCGATATCTCAGATAGCTTTACTATTACCTGGGGATTTTATGCATTTTATGCACTCTTTTCAATAGATTGCAGTGGTATAGTGTACATTATCTCCTCTAGTTTTAAAATATGGAGTGCACATGATAGAAAACATAGGTGTGATTTTATGCACTCTCCCATACAATACAACACTCATAAAATGCAAGGTGCATTATCTTAAAACTGTCTGAAGAAGCTCAGAGGGCAAAACAAGATTGGAGCAGGACCTTACAGCTGTCTTGGATCGTCCACCTTCTGCTTCATCCTCTGCTTGAGCAGGAGCACAGTTAGGCCTCATTCACACAAGCGTTGTTTTGCACGCACAGATGTGTGCAAAAAACAGCGCTACATAGATGTGCAAAGAAACACGTGAACAATGCTCCGTGCTCATTGCTTTCAATGGGGCCGACTATGCTGCCGGAACCCCTATTGAAAGCAATAGGATTTGAGCAACCCCCGCAGTGATTTTCCGGGAAGGGCTTTAAATGTAAGCCCTTTCCTGAAAATTATCCCTAGATTGTGAAAAAATAAAAAATATATATTCTCACCTTTCCGCCGCTGTCGGGGCTCAGAGCGTATTGCAGCTTCGAGCTCTTTCAGGAGGTGGGGATTTAAAATGCCTGCCTCCTGAAATGGCTGTGTCTGATTGGCTGAGCGCTGTGTCAGGGAGCCAAGCGTCAAGATTCGCCAAGCCCCGACAGCGCCAGAGAGAAATGGGAGAACATCATGAACCTCTGTCACAGTTGTCGGGGAGTCCCCTTGTCACTGAACACTGTGACAGTGCTTTCACAGTGTTAAGTGATGAGGGGACTTCCCGTGAGGAATATTTATGTGCCACACAGACATTCCCAGCGAGCGGATGCATGCCTGCAAAAGACGAACATGTGAACAAACCACTGTAAACCAATGGTTCTAATAGATGCGCTATTTTGCACGTACATACGCGCATGCAAAACAACACTCATGTGAATGAGGCCTAAGTAGGAGCACAGTAAGTAGGAACACAGTATGAAAATCACTCACTGACTTAGGGCTTAAACACACAGGTGCCTGCACACATATGCCCGGAGCTACGGAGCATATTTGTGTATGGGCCAGTGATTTTTTAAAGACTACTCAAACTGCACACAATTTCGCTTGAGTAGAAAAAATAAAACCAGGAAGATATGTCCTGCCATATGTTTTCTCGCACGTCAAATTAAAACCTTTAAGATCACAGCCATGTGTTTAAGCCTTCAGAGTGCAGAGCAGGCCCATTTACACAGAGCGATGATCACTCAAAAATTGCTAAAAAGTGATAGTTTGAGCGATAATCGTATCTAAACGCACGGCTATCATGTACTTTTCGTGCACTGCTAGCTGATCGTTAACTTCAGTCCCTCCTAAAAATCGTCTTTCAGCCTTATCAGCAGTTCTCCGCAGGAAGTGCTGATAGCATTGCTTCCCACTGGAGAACAAAGGAACTGAAAGCAGATAAGAGCCCACGGGCTATTAACGGCTTTCAGCTAAAGCTTCATTTGCACACCTAATTGCACTTAAGTAGCTGAGTAGCTACCTAATAGTTTTTGCAAAATGATCTCTCAAAGCTGTCACTCAAACTGTCGTTTAAGCGAACTTTTAACGATCATCGCTCCGTGCAAATGGGCTTTTAGAAGTCCTTTTTCCCTATTGTTTGCTATTGGCACTTCAATGACCTCAGGCACCTATTGTGCTGCTGTATTACTTCTGTTTGGGGTCTTCCTGAGGTAGTGAGAAAGTGGGGTATGAAGCTTGAGCTCCACGTGCTCCAATAACAATCCAACCCTAGCACTCGTGCCAGTGTAAAGAGAACTTCATCCAAATGTGAATACTGTATTCATTTGAAATTTAAATAAAACAATATAAAGAGATACAAAAATAAGAAATATACAGAAAATGTGAATCCACAGATTTGCTGAATAAAATGTTAAAGTATTGTGTTTCAAATCTTTTTGCTTTGAACTTTTGTTTCTATTGTTAGTCTTTAAATATGTAAGCCAATTTCAAATGTAAAAAAATTCTGGATTATAGTCAAGAAAGCACTTTAAACTGACCTACATCTAAATTCTGACATTATTGTGAACTATATTAAATAAAAGAGTTCAGTGTTGTATGCCATCCAAAGATAGTACAAAGTTGAAATTAGGTTTTACATTTCAAGGACATTTTTTTACATACAGTACTGCACACACATTGTATATGAATACTAAGTTACATTTCTAAAACAATGTGAAATACTGGAATGTACTACAATATACATTCTTTCAGAGTTCTAATATTCAGAGATGAATTCAGGTGTTCTTTCTGAATAATACTGCATTAATCACAAAGTAATCTAATCTAGATTAATTAGCCCTTTATTTGAGTTAGATTCAATCTAATTATACTTTTTATCTTTCATTTTTTAAGAAGATGTCACAGTATACATCAATCTCTTGAAAAGATTAATAATTTATGATTAATTGTATCTTGTGCTTCATTATACAGCAAATGTTGCAAAGAGAGAATCACATTTTGTGGCATCTTTATGGTGTAACAGGATTAAAGGAACTTGATATAATTAGCTAACCACATCAATAATAAGTGTGCCTACTGTGCAGTTATTTCAAGAATTATTTTTAACAATTTTTTGTATTTGCCTAGAATTCCTGTGTAGTGAAATGATTAAACAAGACATTATTTGTAGTCTATGTCGCAGCTAATAACAGAAAGAGTACTTAAAGAAGTCAAAACCTAGTAGCAAATATAACCAAAAGGAATGTTCCATGTCAAAGCATAAAATTGATCTAATAATGCAACATTCGTTTTATGGGAGTCAGACATTAACTTAATCAGCCCCTTATTATGGAGCTATTTTTAATTCTAGTACAAATCTTGCAACATGATACACCCTGGAATTAAAAAATCCTTGAATCTGCAATTATAACTAATGGTGTGTGTAAATTGCCAATTGAAATCTGTCTCATCTGCCAGAAAACTGATCTGACGTACATGAAAAATTGGCATAGTGATTGTAGGGTGTAAAGAGCATCTGAAAGAGAAATAACAATAATAATCTTTATATATAGCGCCCAAATCAGAATGTACATGAACAGGTAGAATTAAGCATTACATACAGTATTAAATAGTTTGAACAATTGGAGGTTCCTGACAATCTATGAGGAAATAGTTTTGATACAAGAGGTAAAAGTGTTTGTTCTGTACAATTGTTCAATCATCTTTTGCTCTAAATAGAGTTCTATACATAAGCTGTCTGAGTCCATCACTGGCCATTATCTGTGTATGTACCAGTTTTAAGTGACTTTGAGCACTTGGAGTAAAGAGTTACTGTTGGATGAAGGGATTTGGTATTGGGAGGGTAGAGAAGAGGGATACATTGAGAAGAGTTATATTATGGACTGTGGGCCTCTCTAAAAAAGCATGCTTAAAATGGCTCAGCTCAAGAGAAGTTATTGATACAGAAGTGGGATGTTGGGATTATGGAAGAATTTAGTTGGAGATCATCAGCAAAATGGAAATCTTGAGTAGGGAGGCCGAAAAAGATGAGAGAGAAGATATAGAGTGGTGCAGCACTGTAGAGAGCTTTATGGATTAGAGTGATGAGTTTAAATTGCATTTTGTACAGGATGGGCTACCAGGGTGGAGGCATCAAGGCAGCAGTTGGACAAAAAGATGTGCTTGACTGCTTCATTCATGATAGATTGTAGAGGGGAGAGTTTAGTGGAGGAAATATTGATTAGGAGTGAGTTTCAGTAATTAAGATGAGAATGATTGATAGCAGCAATAAGAGTGTTTTTTGTTTCCAGAGTAAGACAAAAGGTGCAATCTGGATATGTTTTTAAGGTGCAGATAGCTTGAGTGAGCCAGTGATTGAATATGAGGAGTGAAGGAGTCAAATAATACCGAAAGACAATCAGTGTGATGCCTAGGAGTTATGATAAAAATTCAAAGAAAAAAGATTTCTTCCACGCTCCTGCTGTGAATCTTTTATCCAGAAAAATTAGCTGTCTTGCCAGACAGTCTTTTTATAGGGTAAATTTATTCAAATTTTCCGTACAAGTAAAACAAGATTGCATACAAGAAAGACTGTCTTGTAGCGGTAGGAATGCAACACGTTTCGGCGTTTTAAAAACGCCTTTTCAAGCATAATATACATGTAAAATATCTCCTTTAAATAGTGTTCTTACCTTATGGGGTTGGAGGTCCGGGGCTGGTCTTACAAGAAAGTTTTAAAACGCCAAAACGCGTTAAAGGAGATATTTTACATGTATATTATGCTTGAAAAGGCGTTTTTAAAACGCCGAAACGTGTTGCATTCCTACCGCTACAAGACAGTCTTTCTTGTATGCAATCTTGTTTTACTTGTACGGAAAATTTGACTAAATTTACCCTATAAAAAGACTGTTTGGCATGACAGCTAATTTTTCTGGATAAAAGATTCACAGCAGGAGCGCGGAAGAAATCTTTTTTCTTTGAATTTTGGCCTTTAACCCATTGCAGCATTTCTTCCTTCTGGGGTCTTTTCTTCCTGCTGCCCTCCTTCAGTCCGAAGGATATCTGAGGATCTTTATTTATTACAAGCAAACCCGGACCACAGGTGCAAGCGGGGTGTCCCTGTATCTTCACGGGAACCCCACTATGCACCAGGTGAGTTAATTTATTGCAAAGCACTGTGTGGTGGCGCGGATCATTATTTTGTATCTAGGAGTTATGATAGCACTGCATACTGAAAAGGAAATGTCAGATTTAGGTATATTAGTAGATGGTGGAAAAACAAAACGGTCAATTCGTAAAAGAGAGATTAGAAAGACAACTACTTACAGGGAAAATAAAAACTTTATTATAGGAGGAACATAGTAGATGACAAAGATGAGAAATGGTTTAACTTAACAAAATATTTGGTAAATTTCATATTCTGTAAGAACAATTTGATTGGTCAGTAAGTGGTTAAACTGGGTTTACATACACAAACCAGATGTTTTACTTCCTTTATTATCAAGCATGGGTCACCTGGATGCTTATATCCTATGGGCAGTCAGGACCTGGTTAAATATGGAGAAAATGTATTTATTAACCTATTAATGACTGCCAATATGCCTTTTTATGACAGCCATTTAGGGGCTTTATTCTGAAGCATACATCTTTTTAATGGCGCTGCATCAGAAGTCTGCCACAGATCTCTCATGCCAGGGGCAGCATGTGCTTGCCTATCTGACAGTGGGAATCCAGCTGTAATAGTGGGGACTGGACAATTTACCAATTCTAGCTGTTTAACCCTTTATATGCCATGGTCAATGCAACTGTGGCATGCAAAAAGTTGACAGAGGGAGGGAACTCTCTGCCACCCACTGCAATGTGATCACAGGGTCGTAATGGGTTGTTATGGCATCCAGGGGATTGAAGATTGCATCTGGATCTACCATCAATGGTGGCCTATGAGACTCAACCTCAGGCTTTATTCTCACGAGCGTATACAGCACGCTTTCACACCTGGGCACATATATGGTACCCAAGTGAAGCATTAGTTTCGAATGCAGCTGTTCACATGGGCGAATATATGACGCATAAATAAGCCGGCAGCGCGAACATATACGTGGCCAGTGCATATACAATCAGCCAAAAGATGTTTCTGGAGCTATCTTTTGGCCAATATACGCCAGCAGGTCCTACAAACTCCTATGGGAGCAGGAAAAGAGTAGGGAGTGGGAGGCATTTTTGCAGTCTCTAATGCTGCGAAAAGCTTACAGGTTATTGGCAGAGCGAGAGTTTTCCGGGGTGCGGCATATTTTTTTGCTAAAAACGACGCTCATGGTCATGTGAATGGTGGAGAAAATGCTGGCTGTGATCGCGGAAAAATACCTATTCAGGCGCTTATGCAAATCAGGCATGAAAACGTAAAAACACTGTGGCTATATATCTGCCCGTAGGAAAGAGCCCTCTGCCTGAGACTCAAAGACCATATAACACACTGTAATACTTAAGTATTGTACTGTATTACACAAACAACCAAAAGTAATGATATTTAAGTCAACTAGTGGGTCAAAAATAAAAAGATTTTGAATAGTGTAAAAAATTGTATAAAATATATAGAAAAAAATAAAGTCAATACCCCCTTAATATGTAAAAACAAAGCTGTATCGCATCACGGAACATCCTATCTTGGAGTGTGCTTTTGCACCACATCTGCCATTGATCTCAATGGCGCTGGCAGCAGCATCATGCCACGTACAAGGTGCATGCAGGGCTATCGGAAGCGATGCAAGACATCCACGGTAAAATCGCATGTTGGCAAGCGTTAAATTGGACTTGGCTTCATGGCCCAATATCGCACTTAACATCATGTGAATTCCCAACAGATGTAAGGTGTTTTTATGACAAAACTGCCTCGCATCACTTTAGGGAAGAAGAAAAACACTTCTTAAACAAAAATTGGCTTCTATCATCATATTCTGAGACAGGCAAGTTTTTTATTTTTTTGCTGATTGGGATTTGTGAGAGTTCGTTTTTTATGGGGTCAGCTGTAGTTTTTATTAGTACCATTTTAAGAAACACACATTTCTTTGATCCCTTTTTATTCTCATATCTTGGTAGCCAGGATAACAAAACGTCACCCATAATTTTGTCATTCTGTACTTTTATTTTATTTTATTATCCACCATGTGTGATAAATATTGTGATATATAATATTAGCTCGGACTTTTACACACACAGTGATACCAAACATGTGAGGTATTTTTTAACTGTTTAGATGCTTTTATGGGAAAATAATTTTTTGTACTTTTAATCTTTTAATGTGTGTGTGTGTGTGTGTGTGTGTGTGTGTGTGTATATATATATATATATATATATATATATATATATATACACTAGCTGATATACCTGGCTTTGCCTGAGTAAATTTGATACAGGTGTTCACGTGTTGTTTGCACTGAAAATTTTATGAGGTCAAGGTTACTTTAGAGGAATAAAATATGTGTACATATAGAGGAGTGTTAGATTCTCCTAGCATGTACCAATGTCCCTCTGGAGAATGTGCCACCCCTACCACTCTCCTCATTTAGGACCTAAAGAATGTCCGCACCAAATTTCACGCTTCCACACCCGGGAAGTTACATTACATAGGAGTGCACTAACTTTTACACATTGAATAATCAAGTTGTGACCCCTTTACTTTTCCTATATACGACCTAAAGAATGGTATGCTAAATTTTATGCTTGTATGACACCGGGAAGTTAGAGAATTATATTAAGTACTTTACATAGGGGTGTCAATACTTTTGCACTTTAGCACTGAATAATCATGTTGAGACCACTTTACTTTTCCTATTTAGGACCAAAAGAATGGTTGTGCCAAATTTCATGTTTGTACAACATCGGGAAGTTACATTACATAGAGGTGCCAATCCTTTTGCACTTAGTATTGAATAATCAAGTTGTTACCCCTTTACTTTTCCTACTTAGGATCCGAATAATAGTCATGCCAAATTTCATGTTTTGGCGACACCAGAAATTTAGAGAATTACATTAGGTATATTACATAGGGGTGCCAATACTTTTGCACTTAGCATTGATTAATCAAGTTGTGACTCCTTTATTTTTCCTATTTAAGACCTAAAGAATGGTTGTACCAAATTTCATGTTTGCACGACACCGGGAAGTTAAAGAATTAGATTTTGTACATTACACAGGGGTGTCAATACTTTTGCAATTATCATAGAAGTTTCGAGTTGTTACCCCTTTACTTTTCCTATTTAGGACCTAAAGAATGATCATCCCAAATTTCATGTTTGTGCGACATCGGGAAGTTAGAGAACTAGTGACAAGTCAGTAAGTCAGTCAGTGAGTGAGGGCTTTCACTTTTATATATATATATAGATGAATGGACCATTGTCCAGAACAAGCACTTGTACCTCATGTGCCACTGCTATTACCATATAGATTGTAAACTCTTGTAAACAGGGCTTTCACTGCTGTTGTTCACTTTAATCATTAGTTTTAGGGCTTATTCCCATGAGCATGCTTTACTTTTCCTATTTAGGACCTAAAGAATGGTCGTGCCAAATTTGATGTTTGTATGACACCGGAAGTTAGAGAATTAGATTTGGTACATTACAGAGGGGTGCCAATACTTTTGCACTAAGCACTGAAAATTTCATGTTTCATTTGACTGAAAAGAATCAATGGATTCCTATAGAAGCATTAATATGCGAGGAATTAGTAGTGCAAAACGGCATCAGTTTTGTGGTGCGCACTGGCAGGAGTTTCCATTGACTCCTATGGGAGCAGGAGTTAATGGAAACTCCTGCACTGCAAATAGCTTCCCCGCTGCTTACAGCAGGGCATTTAATAGGTGCTGGCTAGAAGCACCTTTTAAATGTCCCGCTGTTAACTCATAAGGGACTCCCTGTGGGTTCCATTAATCCCCATGGAAACTGACAGGATTGTACAATGGGACATTTAAATGTGTTTCTAGGCAGCACTTTTTAAATGTCCTGCTGTAAGCACGGGGGGGTATTCCTACTGCCCCCTTGCTAGGCAATTCCAGTAGGGGACTCCCCCCCCACCTCTCTCCCCAAGGGAATTCCGTACAGTGGGGAGAGAGAGGGGCTGCAGGGTTTCAGGGTTTCTCTGTGAGAATCCCCATAGCAAATCATGGCTAGGGGTGGGATAATTGGGACAGGTCCCTCTAGCCACACCCACTCTTCTCATGCTCTCGGTAGAAGCCTTCAAGATTTCTCCATAGCAGTGAGAGACAGCGCTGCTAGGCAGTGAACACTACAAAAATAGTGATGTAGCGTACATTGCCCCGCAGGAAGGAGAATGCAGAGAATAGATGCTCCAAAACAAGAAGAGGATCTGGATACCTGGAGGTGAGGTGACCCAGAGGACTGATGGGCGAGGAGAAGATGCAATAAGATGGATGCCTGGGGCGGAATAAGTAAGTATTGATATTTTTTTTTCTAAAGACAGAACCCCTTTAGGGAAAATTCAATATAAGGGCTCTATCCCATGAGCGTAAATCGGCTGCCGTTTTCATGGCCGGCCGATATACGCTACCATCTGGGACGTAAAACCTCATGAACAAGCGGACAAATCTAATGTTTGTGTGCCTGTTCACATGGCATGGGCCCTGGGGCATATACCCCGAGGCTGCCATGCCATTTAGCTTTCCCCTTCCCTCCCCCTCGCCGGCTCACCTTCTCCCTCCTCCCCCTGGCTGATTCCAATGGGAGGGGGAGGGACGTGGGTAGAACTAAGTACTACCCCATCTCGCCTCCTCCCATTGCTGGCTGCGGACAAGGGGTGGGGAAGGGGTGGGATCATAGCTCCGGCCCATCCCACCCTTGTCTGCAGCCAGCATTGGGAGGAGGAGGGATGGGGTGATGCTTAGCTCCGCCCCCATCTTGCCCCCTCCCATTGGAATCAGCCGGAGGGGAGGACAGGAGAGGGAGGGAGTTTAGCAGTCAAGCTCCTATAGGAGTCCATGTAGCGGCTGACATATTCTGGCCCAAAAGATAGTTCCAGGACATAAAAACGCCCGGCGCTATATTGGTCGGCCGGGTGCTTTTACATCATGGGAATACGGCCATGTGATCTGATGCATTCAAATCAAATGCATCAGATCACAGTGTATATTGGCCAACTGTAGAAATGGCGGGACGATATACGCTCATGGAAAAGAGCCCTTAGGCAGGCAGGGGTCTATGGAAAACAAAAAAAATCAGCAAGTGGGCAAAAAAGTTTGGGAACCTCTGGTCTAAAGAAAGCCACAGGAAATCATTCGTTCTTTAAGAAGCAATTTTTTAACGCGCTTATTTTGAATTACAATGATGTCTGAAAAAGGCCTAAGACAGCTTAAAAAGATGTCAAAATTGCCCAACTGCTTTCACCTAACTTATTTAATCAGCTATATCTCTTCTTACAGGTTCAAGAGTTTAGTTGGGTAGAATGTTATGCAC
The DNA here is from genome assembly GCF_035609145.1 of Eleutherodactylus coqui. Classification (NCBI taxonomy): domain Eukaryota; kingdom Metazoa; phylum Chordata; class Amphibia; order Anura; family Eleutherodactylidae; genus Eleutherodactylus; species Eleutherodactylus coqui. Next base: position 133,134,641 of record NC_089837.1, on the reverse strand, counting down.
ATATATCATGCACATAAATGTATTTTCGGCACTCGTGTATTTAAATAATATATTTAGAATTGGTTCAATGTTATATCAAGACAGTTTAGTTATAGAGAGATATAGAATTGCCAAGGTTAGATTCAAGCTTATTGCTGTTGCAGGAAGCAGCTGCTGACTGTATGTACCTGAAGGTAAGCCATGCCACTGGAAGAGTGAGGAGGTGAATATTTAGCAGCTGGTACAGTTTGGGGACACATTGTAACTGGTACTGTTTGGAGATTTGGCCAACTTCGCTGGTATTTTAAGAGGTCATGTGGGTAGGATTTGGGGAAAGTACTGGTTTACGGTGTAAACCTTTCAGTGTAGTATTGTTGTGTTTTTCTTCTTGTCCCTTGCATACAGGATGATTGTAATAATCAAAAAAATGAGTCTTGTTTAAAGAAAAAACTAAAAAGTATCACATTTCATAGGAAACAATGTTTCTTAGATGTTTCCAAGTCTTGTTACTGCTGTGTTGAAATGCTGCATATAATTGCGAGAAACCAATCACTTTTACAAATAGTCACTTATGAAATTAATTGTCAGCGCTAACCCCTGCATATGATTTCCTAAACTAGCTTTCAGTTTAAGTGGTTGTAAACTCCCAAGTACTGTTCCAATTTACTAATTACTCAACTAATCAAAGGCAAGCAAGTGTGTGTTTTGTTGGATAACAATCAAACAAGCCTAATGCAATCAAATATATTCATTTTAGATAATAACTCAATGGATTGCAACACAATTCAGCTATCGTAAAGAATTTCTAAATTTTAAAATCCATAAATTTTAACAGTTTTCCTTTTCTCTTCTTTAGTTGTGATAGCAGCTACCAAAAACTATTGCAATTGGCATGAATACATGAATAAATACAACTGCAAAGAACAAGCTTCATTTGGTTAAACTGGTTGAAAAGTAATTTGGAGTAAAAGGGTGAAACACTACATTCAACTACTCACAGAATAACCAACATATACTCTTAAAGAAGCACTAGAGATATAGTACACAGCTTTATAGATGTATTTTGACGTTCATATTATGGACAAGTGTCCCAGTCGGACCACAAGTCTACTGACCCAAGGTCACAGCATCATAGCCATCTATAATGCTGGGAGTTCAAATCAGTAGACAAGTGGTTGCGCTCAAATACTTGTCTGTATTATTGGCACTGAAATGCCAGATGTGCGATCTGCGATTTCTGTTCTCTTCTCTATATGCGCTCAATGGGGGCGGCGGCAGTAGCGCCAACCCCATTGAGAACATATAGAAGACAAATCATTCTTCTCTGCCACAGCTGTAACAGCTGTGGCAGAGAAGAACGATGTTTGCCCATTGAATTCAATGGAGCCAGCAATACAGCAGGTTCCACTGAAAGCAATGGGCTGCCGGCGTGCGCGGGATGAATTGTCGGGAAGGGCTTAAATATATAAGCCCTTCCCTGCAATTCATCCAGAAATGTGTTACAATAAAAATATATACCGGCGTATAAGGCGACGGGGCGTATAAGACGACCCCCCAACTGTCACCTTATACGCCGGCAATACAGTGGAGCAAAGAATAAAAATCATTACTCACTTCTTCTGACGTTCTGCACCCCGTCGCCTTATACGCCGGTATATATTTTTATTGTAACACATTTCTGGATGAATTGCAGAGAAGGGCTTATATATTTAAGCCCTTCTAGACAATTAATCCCGTGATCACTGGCAGCCCATTGCTTTCAGTGGAACCTGCTGTATTGCTGGCTCCATTGAATTCAATGGGCAAACATCGTTCTTCTCTGCCACAGCTGTTACAGCTATGGCAGAGGAGAATGATCTTTACGCTGACGGTGGGGGGGGGGGCACTCTTGCCGCTATTGTGGCTTAATAGTGGGACCTGGGAACTTGAGATGCAGCCCAACATGTAGCCCCTCGCCTGCCCAATCCGTTGCTGTGTCGTTCCCATCACTTTCTTGAATTGCCCAGATTTTCACAAACGAAAACCTTAGCGAGCATCGGCGATATACAAAAATGCTTGGGTCGCCCGAGCACCCGAGCATTTTGGTGCTCGCTCATCTCTACTAAAAACACAACAAATGAAAACAAAGCCGCAAAATATACAGTGTGTCTCATTTATCAAAACTGCAAAGCAATAGGACTGTCATTGTTGCCCTTAGCAGCCTATCATAACTTTAATTTCTTAAACTGCTCTGGAAAAATGAAAGCTGAGCTCTAACTGATTGCCGAGAGCAACAAGTACATTCATACTGTTAGATAGTTTCAACAAATGACGCCCACTATTTGTAGTGCATTTCATAATTCTCCGTTGATCTACAGTGAACAACTGGCCACAATGGGTTTTTTTGTGGTAAAAACCCAGAACAGTTGCAGACTTTGGTGGAGATTTCTTGGCTGATTCAATGATGTAATATTTACAGGATATGCGAATCCAACTCATCTCTTCCGAGCAGGATGCAGACAAACTACTATGTTTACAATAGGGGACGTTGCATATATGCAAAATACTGATGAATTTGTTACATACCTAGTATAAAGGAGTGGATTCTCTGCTTAGTATCAGGTCTCTCTCAGTGTTTCAGTATTATGCATCAGTATTTGTAGATTTTTGTAATAGACCCTTGCTCCCTCCAGGCTCGGGGACAGAATTATGTCCCAAAACCAGACTGTCACTTTAATACATTTGTCTAAAATGATTTGTGCCAAAATTTTAGCACAACTAATGCCAGAATTCTTGTGTAACAGGAATAGTAAATCTACCAACTTGCAAATATCCTAAATAAATAGCATTAGATTAATTGACAAGACCAAATTCAAAGGGTTTATCCACCTGCTGAGAAATATAAAACAATAAAGAACTGCTACTTACCTGTTTTACCACTGAGGATCCAGTACTTCAGCTTCAGTGGGCTTCACAATCTTTGTTTGCCTACCACCTGACTACTGTAGCCCATCAGTGGCTGTATGAGTCAAGTGCCATACTTCTGTCATCATTGGTTACATGCTGGGAGCCATGATGCCAGGAGTATAGCATGTAACAACTGTGGCAACTAATTGGCAGTGGTAGCCATATGTAAGCATTAGGCTAAAGCTTTGATCTATGACTAAAATTTAACTACAGTGCCTACAGGGAGTCTGAGGTAGCATGTAATGATGTGAAAAAAAGCTTCTTGATTAAAGAAGCATATTTTATTGTTTCACAGTTTTAAAAGAGGCCTATAATATTGGGATCGTGGAAGGGGCTTAGGTCCATAGCCCAGTTGCTGGCTTTGCATGAATATTTTTTGCTACAGAGAAGGAAACTTTTTGAATTTCTCTCTGTCCCCCCCCCCCCCCACACCACCAAGTTTTCTTTTCTGGCGGGGTCGAGTGAGTGCCGTGGTTCTTTTTTGCTAATTACTGGGTAGTCTGAGGTAGTCTCTGGCATACTTTTTGTCTCATCATTGGTTCAGACTCTTGTTCTCTCCCTCACCTTACAGCTCTTCCTCATCTTATTTGCTGTTATATATAAGCAAAAGTCGATCATATGATCACTATAAAATCAATATATGAGATATCACTTCTATTACAGCAAGGCCAGAATGATTATAAAGTACATATTTCTAAAACACCAGTGATGAAAGGTAAGTATCAGGTAATTACTAATTACCATACATATACTGGGACAAAAGCCTTAGTAAGCGCCCTTTTACATAGGCACAACTTTCCGCATTCTGAACTGCAAATCGCTGTAAATTCCACACCAAAATCCATACAGCTCTGTGCTGATTTTATGCAGAATGAAAATGGCTTAAATCAGCCTTCTTTTCCACATTAAAATACGCAGTTAACCCTGGTGGAAATATTCTACCCATACAAAAGGGCCCTCAAGGAGAGCCTAGAGAGCCCTTTCATTTACCTATCCCAGAATCACACACATTTGCGCTATTTTGAAGTTCATTAGTATAATGTAGCACACATAGACATATTGCATGATTCATCACAAGCTACTAATTTTCTTTTGAAAATATTTATTTTGTGGTCCTCTTGAATCACATTAGTCTTATGCTGCAAGCTAGCATCTCTTTTCTGCATTTACTCTTGGTTTAAATCCAGATATAATTATGCTTCTACTTTGCTTCCCCAAGGAAACACCAAGACCTGCCATACTTTCTTTCACACTCTGCAAGTGCCACCACCTTCTCCTGTTAACCTTCAGGGGCATCCTTGACATATAAAGGCACAATCTAAAACATAGAATTACATTACACATTTAAGATTCTTTAGAAAATAAGATTTCATGTGTCATCAAAAAAAAAAAGACAAATATAGCAATTATTACAATGATATATGTCATTATCATATCCCCTATTTCATGTGTTATATGACCAAAGTAATATTTTCATTTTCAAATGCATTCTCTTCTTTCCTCAGAGAGAAGAAAGTGAAACATGAAACTTGGATCCAAAACAAAAATATTCATACTGGAATCAAAACTGCCAAACTGCTGTTGGTCCTTAATCTAAAAGACCTCGAATGTCTTTGTGACCTTGTCAACAAGATTCCTCATATGCGGAAAGTTGAGTTGTTTTCAAATACTATACTTTCTTTTATTTTGACATAAAACATTTCCTTTTTAGTAAAACACAGGGTGTCATTCATTAAACGTAATCCTCATATGTGCACATTAATCAGTCAGTTTGTTAGTTATCGTGTCATACTGGATGAAATTCAGTAATTGTATTAATGGAAAAGATTTGTTTTCAGATTCATTCATATGAAGCAGCATGCTTATTTTTTTAAATTTATAATTTTTAAATAACATTTATTTGCAAGACTTAAGGCACTTTATATTGCAAGATAAATTGGAAGGAACATGCAACCAGCAGTGAACTAGTGAATGTATATCATTTGCTTGGCATGCATTGAACTGAATAATCGTTGAGTACTTTTGATTGTTCTTTGGAAGATAACCATGCTTCTAGTCAACCCTTCTACCACTTATTTCTCTTCAGCAAATCTGTAAGATGCCTGTTTATACCAAAATATTTGCAGCCGGCAAAAAAATGACTTTCAGGTCTGCATGAAAGATCCAATCACCAACAATCTAACAGAGTTGTTCACTCCCTGTACGCATTTACACTTAACAATTATTGTTCAAACCAATCAAATTATCTGCATAATAACTGTACCATGTAAAAGGGCGTTTAGTAACATCCAAAATACAAACTCCAACAACATTATATGTAACCTCTCAAAAACAAAAGAAAAACAAACAAAACAAAAAAATAGGGAAAAGAGACACACTCTCCAAACTCTCCCAACTCCAACTTCACCCTCTACACTATATTAAGTTTGCTTGCAATTTCCCAAAAGTTAAGCCATCATGCCCAAAACTTATCAAATTCAGATAGGCTATCCCTTCTATGAAATTTAATATGTTCCAAAAAAATGACCCAGTTCATACATCTGCTCCACACCCCAAGTGTGGGGACTTTATCTATAGTTTCTCAAATTGGATTCCTTACAAAAAGGAGATTTAGATACAGTGATCTTTTTTCCCTTTGAAAAAAAGATCTGAAATACAACCAAGCACATACAAGCTTGGTTGATTTATTAAAAACATGGCCACATTTTTTCTCCAAAAATGTCACAACATCGTCTCAGTATCTCATGAGTTTTGCATAACGCCACAACAGATGAACTAGATCACCCCTTTTGCCATTACATTTAGGACATATGAGAGGTTCTGTAATTTATCGTATATAATCCTGAACTAAACCCTTAATGACACAGGATGTACAGTTACGTCCTGAGCATTTGGGTTTTGTAAGGAGGGGGATCAGGAGCCGATCCTGCTCCTTGCAATGCGGGTGTCGGCTGTTTCTCACAGCTGACTTTGATCAACAGCAGCTGAGATCAGCATTCATTTTGATCATGGTTGTTAACTACTGAAAATGTCAGTTTTGACAGTAGTATTTAAATACTCCCATATATTTTACAAGGTCCTGGGGACAGGGTACTGTTCAGTTACCATGGCCGCCCAAGGTCTACTGAAGGCGATGCGTGTGGCATAGCTTGATAGAATGCCTGTTAGACTGTGGCATAATGTAATACTGTGGTATAACATTATACTGCAGGAGCGATCAAATGATTACAAGATCAAGTCCCCTATGGAGACTAATAGAAAAAGTGTAAAACTTAGTTTTAAAAAAGTTGTATTAATTATTTCAAAAAATAAAAGGTATTAATTTTTTTTCCCCATATTTATAATAAAAATTATATAAACAAACATTTTCAATCACTGCTTCTGAAAAAGTCCAATCTATCGACCTAATGCATTATTTATCCTGTAAAGTGAACGTTGTCCAAAAGAAAATATACAATACCAGAATTGCAGTTTTTTTAGTCACCCCATCTACAAGAAGAAAATTGTAATAAAAAGTGATCAATAAGTCATATATACTCTTAAAAGGTACCAATAGAAACTACAGGACATCCCGCAAAGAAAAAAAACATCCCTCACACAACTAATGACTAACAGAAAAATAAAAAGGCTATGGCTGTCAGAAGATTGGGGCAGGAAATAATCGTATGTTTTTCCAAAGATATTTCATTTTTTAAAGTAGTACAGCAAAAAAAAAACCTACATGAATTTGGTATTGCATTAATCATAATGCCCTATAGAATAAAGTTTTCATGTAATTTTTGCTGCAGCACGTATGCCATAAAAACAAGACCTCCGCACACCCACAAAGATGGCAAAATTGTATTTTTTTCCATTTCATTCATACATCTCCACTAGAGATGAGCGCGCGTACTCGGAAAAGCACTACTCGCTCGAGTAATTTGCTTTATCCGAGTATCGCTGTGCTCGTCCCTGAAGATTCAGGTGCCGCTGCGGCTGACAGGTGAGTCGCAGCGGGGAGCAGGGGAGAGCGGGCGGGAGAGAGGGAGAGAAAGATCTCCCCTCCGTTCCTCCCCGCTCTTTCCTGCAGCTCCCCGCTCCGTGCCTGCACCCGAATCTTCAGGGACGAGCACAGCGATACTCGGATAAAGCAAATTACTCGAGCGAGTAGTGCTTTTCCGAGTACGCTCGCTCATCTCTAATCTCCACAGAGATTCATGCTTCAGATCATAGTAGTTTTGTAGAAACTGAGTAAGAATACAATAAGAGCACAAGAGAAAGGACACCATTGTACTCATTTACTATAGGCCATCTGGACAAGCAAATTATATGAACAAACTTTTACTAGAACAGATAGCCAAGTTCTCAAAAAGAATGACATAGTGATTATGGGAGATTTTAACTATCCAGACTTTTGTTGGAATCTCTCTCCTGTAAAAGTAATGCGTCCAAGGCATTCTTATCTGCTCTTGCTGACAACTTTATCTTCCCAAAGATAGAAAGGAAAACAATGGGATCTGTTATCTAGGACCTATTTCTTACTAACAGGGAGGATATGCTTGAGGTAGTATGAATGGCTGGTACCTTAGGAGACTATGATCTTACTGTCCTTGAATTTTGGATAATAAGGGGAGGAAGACCTGCAAAGACTCAGACCTCAAGGTTGGATTTCAGAAAGGCAGATTTTAATGGACTGAGAAAGAGCGTAGGAAGAATCCAATGGCTGGATGTTCTTAAGGACAGAAATGTCCAAGATGGTTGCAAAATATTACGAAATGAGATTATCAAAGCACAATTATTAACAATTCCTAAAAGACAGGAGAATGGGAAACATTTAAAGACCAAGGATGGATGAGCGCAGAACTTACACACATGCTAAAAAGGAAGACACATTTATTTATCAAATGAAAAGAGGGGCAAAATCTAAAAATAAATATAATGTGGTCTGCAGAAACTGTAGGGCAAGTGTAAGAAAAGCTACAGCTAATTATGAATTGAGGCTTGCAACAGAGGCCACAAGCAATAAAAAAGGATTTTGGGGGTATGTCAAAAGCAAAAGAAAAGTCCAAAGATGCTATAGGGTTTTTATGGGATGAAAATGATGAATTGGTTAAAAATGTTGTTGATAAGGCTGAACTTTTGAATTCCTATTTTGTATGGATATAACATCAACTGATGTTCCCTGTTGTATTGAAGGAATAAAAGAATGCAGGCTATCTATAAGCATAGAGATGGGGAGGGAACACTTTGTTAACCATGAATTCAAGTCTCCAGGTCTTGATGAATTACATCCTTGGTTACTGAAGGAAGCAGCTGCGGTAATTGCTGAACCTCTCGATGTAATCTTTGAAAATTCATGGAGAACAGGAGAATTCACAGAAGATTGGAAAAGGGCAAATGTAGTTCCTATTTTCAAAAAAGGAAAAGGGAAGAAGTTGGACCCAGGAAACTACATGCCTGTGGCCTGACTTCTATACTGGAAAGATCTTTGAACAAATTATTAAACAGCATGTATGCAAGTACTTTTTAAGAATGGAGTAATTAACCAGAGTCAGCATGGGTTTGTAACAAACAAGTCATGCCAGACTATTCTAATTTCCTTCTATAACAGAATTACTGACTGAGTTGACCAGGGAAATGCGGTAGATATAGTATTTCTGGACTTTAGTAAAGCATTTGACAAAGTATCTCATACCATTAAAAAAATGACCAAATATGGGATTGACAAAGCAACTGGGAGGCCATAGTCAGACGGGCGTTTTTTCGCGAGATTTGCGGATCGCATGACGGATGCGCATCCGCAAATCGCGTGACCGGTGTGCGCAAGTCGCCCGCAAATCGCCTGCAAATCTGCTCCTAGCCGCGTTTCATTAGAAACGGGCCGGAGCTGTCCAGCGCTTTGCATTCAATGGAGACGGCAATAGAGCCGCCTCCATTTAAAGCAATGCGCTGCGGGCGAGCCCGGGATGAATTGTCGGTAAGGGCTTAAATATATAAGCCCTTCCCTGCAATTCATCCTAAAATGTGTTAAAATAAAAAAAAACTGTATACTCACCTTCTCCCGGCAGCCGGAGCTCCGCATGGCCGTCCTGCAGTGGGTGTGAAGGGGGTGTGAGTCAGACCTGCCCCCTGATTGGCACAGCGCTGAGCCAATCAGAGGCATGCTTCACTCACACCCATTCATGAATTCATGAATGGATGTGAGTCAGACCTGCCCCTGATTGGCTCAGCGCTGAGAGGCAGCAGTCACTCACCCATTCATGAATTCATGAATGGGTGTGTGAGTGAAACGGGCCTCTGATTGGTCAGGGCTGTGACCAATCAGAGGCAGATCATTCAGCAGGCGGGGATTTTAAAGCCCCGCCGGCTGAATAGTGCCGAGAAGCAGTTCAGGAGAACTGACAGCGGCCGCGGCTGGACTCCGGCTGCAGCGGAAAGGTGAGTATACAATTTTTTTTTATTTTAACACATTTTAGGATGAATTGCAGGGAAGGGCTTATATATTTAAGCCCTTCCCGACAATTCATCCCGCGCACGCCGGCAGCCCATTGCTTTCAATGGAGCGGCTGTATTGCCGCTCCATTGAATTCAATGGGCAAACATCGTTCTTCTCTGCCACAGCTGTTACAGCTGTGGAAGAGAAGAATGATTTGTCTTCTATATGTTCTCAATGGGGTCGGCGCTGCTGCCGCCGGCCCCATTGAGCGCATATACAGAAGAGAACAGGAATCGCAGATCGCAGATAGGTGCGATCTGCGATTTTTTGTTCTATAATTTATCGGACGAGTGCATAAAAAGCGCTTATGTGTCCGATACCATTGCAAAGCAATGGTTTTATAAAATCGCCGGACACATGCGCATGCGCAAATCGCGGCTAAAAACGCCCGTCTGACTAAGGCCTTAGGCTGTTTCACAACTGGCTGAGTAATCTTACTCAAAGGGTGGTCATGAATGGCTGCACATCCAATTGGAAAAATGTCAATTGGGGTACCACAAGGTTCTGGCCTGGCCCCAGTGTTGTTCAACATTTTCATAAATAACCTGGAGGAGAAATTGAGGGGAAATTGATCAACTTTGCAGATGACACAAAGCTTGAAGAAACAGCTAACACTAGAAAAGAGAGAGTATACAAAAACTATCTAGACAAGCTTGAACAGTGGGCAGCGACTAACAGAATTATATTTAACAAAAGAAATGTAAGTTCCTACATCTGGGCAAGAAAAATGAAAAAAGGCACATACAGAATGTGAGGAATTGAGCTAAGCAGCAGCACATGTGAAAAAGACTTGGGTATACTAATAGATCACAGACAGAACATAAGTCAACAGTGTGATGCATCCACAAAAAGGCAAACACAATTCTGTGAAGTGTTAAGAGAAGCATAGAGTCTAGATCACTTAAAGTAAGTATTCCTCTCTACTATTCCTTAGTCAGGCCTCATCTGGAATATTGTGTCCCGTTTTGTGCTCCCGAACGTAAAAATATAGAGACAAACTGGAGCAAGATCAGAGAAGTGTTGCGAAGATGGTGAGTGGTCTGCAAATCATGTGGTTATGAGAAACTGTTAAAGGATCTGGAAATCTTTAGCTTGCAAAAAAGAAGGCTGAGAGGAGGCTTAACAGCTGTCTACATATAAGACTGTCACAGTGCAGAGGGATCAGCCCTATTCTCATTTGCACAAGGAAAGACTATGGAATGAAACGGAATGAAGTTGACACAAATTGGATATGAGAGAAAACTTTTTGACAGTGAGAGTGATCAATGAGTAGAAAAGGTTGCCACAGAAAGTGATGAGTCCTCCTTCAATGGAAGTCTGAAAACAGAGGCTGGAAAGACATCTGTCTGGGATGATTTAGTGAATCCTGCATTGAGCAGGAGTTTGGACCTGATCACCCTGGAGGTCGCTTCCAACTCTACCATTCTATGATTCTATAATTCATTCCTCTCCAAATTCTTTAAAGTTTTAAAAGTACATTATGTGGTACATTAAATAGTGGCTTTGAAAAATATAACTCATCCTGCAAAAAACAAGCCCTCAGACAGCTACACAGATGTAAAAGAAAAGAGTTATGAGTTTTTGAAAGTGGGAAGGAAAAGCTGAAAGTAAAAATCAAAAAAAGGCAGTGCTTCTATGGGGTTAATAATAGTAACTGAATGTGCATCAGATAACTCGGGGATATCTAGGTTCCATTTAGTTTTAAAACTAGATAAAAATTCATTAGTATCCCCTTTGATCAATACTTTATACATTTTTTAACATTAACTTTTGTCTTATAACAATAATCCTCTGATAATAAAAGGACTTATCTCAACACAAAGATCTTTACATTTTCTTTATCTTACCATATGCGATATTTCAATGTAGTACAAATAATTCTGATCCCTTAACCCAAATTCATTCTGGGGATCCTGAAATGTTTTAGGAACACCATTTATATAACATAAATTAAAAAATCGTATTCCCCCTTAAGACCCAAACTAGGCTGTCATTCATTGTATAAAATTCAGCCATTTATTTTCTCTCCCAAATAAGAATAAATTGTGTAAGTTTATACAAATTCAAATATCTTTAGCAGTCACTCATACCATACTTTAAACATCATTTAAATGTAGGGTATAATAGAGTGAAGTCAAAGTTCTCATATCCTGCTTCCAGAAGAGTTTAGATCCCATCATAAGCATTCTTATAGAGGTTTCCACACTTTCCAATAAAATCATATTCTTCACCCCTCAAGATATGCTACATTTGAGACACAATAAAATATTTCTCAAGTGCCAGTCCTTCCTCTGAAATTCGTTAAAAAAATTCTTAATTTTAATTTGTGGTGTTTTAAAGTTCCAAATCAGTTTATCACATATGATACAAACTTTGGAAAACTATTTTCTCAATCCAAGTATGACTATTTAAAAACAAGCACAAGACCTAAGGAAGAATAACCATTTTAAAAAGACTTTTATGAGTCACCATAGACAAGGCAATCCTGCACCAAGTCCTTACCTTCACTTTTCTAGCAAGGATAAAATATTCAAAGTAGTAAACTGGTTAATATCTACACTAATATAAACTCCCAAATATTTTAAGGAGGGTTTAATTTAAATAAATTGTTCAGACACAAATTACCTATATCCTTAAATGGCAAAAGAGAAGATTTAGTCTATTTAATGCTAAATCCAGAAAAAAGGCATCTAAACCAGTTTGTGACATCCATAGTTCTATTAATTGAGTTAGGAGTATCATCCAAAAAGAACAGTATTTCATCTTCTCAACACCAGTATATTTAAAGTCTTTAATAGTTTTTTTATTTTTTTCCTATAATCTCTTCCAATGGTTTGGGCAAAGTGGCAAACAAAGTTAAAGAGAGCAGGCAATCCTGCAAAGGTCCTTTCATTAATGGAAAAGTATCAGATAATTGCCTGCTTTTAATAGTTTGTGCTACTGAACTATTATAAAATAACTTAACTCATTTTAAATATTTCTCATCAAATCTCATCTCGCAAAAGACTGCCCACATAAAACTCCACTCAACCCTATCAAAAGCCATGATGGCATGCAACGAATAGATTTCCCCCCCATTCCTCTATTTTCCTTTTCAATTTTAATAAGTGCTTTTCGAAGATTATTTGTAGTTCTGCCAGAAACAATTGATGACTGATTGTGATTAATCAACCAACCTATAACTTTAGATAATTGACAGGGGAGCAATATTGAAGACACATAGGCTGCTGAGCCATGCATCATGATGTGGAGAGCAGGTGATTACAGAGTAATAACAAGTTGTATGAGGAAGGAGCTTGCTATCTTTGTATTAACAGAATACCTTCTATACCACTTCCCAACGTATGGTAGAAGAGTGTGTACTGTTTGATTGCACCTCTAAAAGTGGATCCCCTAAGTCTGTGGGCCTTGTATCTGCCTGGGTTTGCTCGGTAATCACACTGGTCATGTAGTTAACATACAGTGCATAGCAAGGCAGTTAATAAACTTACCAGCTGTTGTTTACATGAAATATCCACTTCATTTCCCCATTATCCTATGTGACTTGTGCTATGACTAGTCGAATCCTATAGCAATCCGCAAGTCACTTTCTTTGTTCAATCTTGATATGCATATTGCAGCTCTCATAGACATGAAGAAAAAAAGTGACTTCTGATATTCTGTTGGATTCAGCGGGTGACGAAAGTCATGTGGATTATCAAGGATGTGACACAGAGCTGATATTTCATGAAAAAAGCTACCACTTAATTAACTACTATGTAGTGTATGTCAATTGCACCCTGAGGAAATGGTAAAACAATTTCTCAACAACGCTCCTTTAACTAGCTTTCTTCTTAAGCTGCCATGTTGGAATATTTTGCCTGCTTGTCTAAGTTGGAGGAGGAATGGAGAAGATGGGATTTTTATTGATCTCTGATTCCTGTGTGGTCAAAAGCCATGAATAGTTTTGTCTTTTCTTATCTTTTCCAATGGTTTGAGCATAATGGCAAATGTTCTCTATCAAACTACCTATTTTTGGTTATGGCATATAAATATTGATACAAAATGCTGACCAAAATACTATTGCCTGGTGTGTAAAACTGGCCTAAGGGCGCCCACCCATTGGCGATTTTTTTCCCTGCGAAATTCGCAGCATTTTTTTCTCTGCAGGGGTCTATGGGACTTGTAATGTTAAAATCGCGATCGCGCAAAATCGCAATTTACCGCGAAATCGCGATTTTGCGCGATCGCGATTTTAACATTACAAGTCCCATAGACCCCTGCAGAGAAAAAAATGCTGCGAATTTCGCAGGGAAAAAAATCGCCAGTGGGTGGGCGCCCTAAAGCTGAAATCACACATGCAATTTTTATGACAGTTTTTGATGCCACAAAAACGGCATGTGTAATTCCAACTGAATGGTGATTTTCAGTTGCATAGCAATATAATAAGATCTAGAATGAGAAGAGTTCATAAGGATAGGTTTGGGCCCTTCAGAAATTATACTTTATACAAATGAAGTTAACCAAATTTTACTAAAATGTAAATTATATTACTATAAAAAAAGTTCTAAGTAAGGTTAATATTTGTTCATTCTCAGCCCAAACAGTTCACTGGCTGCTCCAATTTAACAAGACCTGTCCGGGATTCAGCAGTCATGGAAATTTGACGGTTTACCTTCCAGCAATATGCTCCCTATATTGCTCAGTCTGTCAATCTAACAAACTTTTTTATCAACCAAAAATAAGATAAATTAGTAAAATGAGAAATATGGTAGAACATTTCAGAAATAGGCATCATTTTAATGAAACTAGAATATGAATATGTATGACTGTCAATGTACATTGTACACCATGTATGTAAATCCACATGTGCTGGACTAGTGATTTGATGAAATACGTTTACTGAACTGGGCTTGCATTGCAATTCTAGTCAAAATACCTGGTAAGGAGTTGTAATGTCAAACCTCTTCTAGGAATGGGTGGTAGTAGTGCCTTAACTCTTTTTAGAACAGAGGAGTGCAAAGGCCGTTGGCTGCCACAATAACCATTGGTGCGCATCACATTCAGGAGGGGCATTGATCTGACAGAGAGAGCCCTTCTATTAATCATTTAGATACTACAGTTAGAATTGACTGCATCATCTGAGCAGTTAAACTGTTGCAGCATTAGCTGGCTATCAGTGTCAGCCAGGCCCCTGCCACCGACTTTCCAAGTACAGTGGCAACACCAAGGAGATAACAATGGCATATATATCCATTGCGGAGCAGGATGTAACTCCCACTCAATATGGGTATATATCTATTGTAGTATTAAGGGGTCAAAATCATTTTTGCTATCAACCCACAAACAAAGAGACTAGATTATATTAAAAAAAAAAAAAACAGAAGAGCACTGAGGTGGTTTGTGTGCACTGCTAGCTCCTTATCTTTAGTGGGCTAACACTGTACATTAAAGGCCCATTTACACGTAGCAAATGAATTTGAGCAATAATCGTTCAGTGTCAATGCAAAAAAAATCACTCTCTTGTCATTCGAGGTTTATTAATCTGACTTTTCAGTCAGCTTAAAAAACCTCATTGGCTCGCGGGTTTCTCGTCCTGTGTAAACGCTCCCCACTCAGCACTTTATATAGGAGGTGAAGCGCTGAGTGAGAAGCGGACAAGAAGCCTGCAATCCAGCGGCAAGCCTTTCTCTGTAAATGCTCTGCACGAGTGCTAACGACCTTAGTGGTTAAGTCAGTGCTAGTGTAGTCGTTTAAAAAACTGTCAACCCTTGTAAGAGGGTCATTAGTCACCTGTGTCATTTCAGTCCTCATTTGTCCTCTCATACTCTCACCCTGACAATGGTGTCCTGTGGTGATGAAGAGGTTGCACTACTGCATTTACCTTCTGGACCTGCTGGCTCCAGGCTCCAGCAGACTGGTCCTGGTACAGAAATAGGCCTGACATATGCAATAGGACACAGACACTTCAGCTTGGTCATGAAACAGCTAGGATTACTGGGCCCATGTCAAATTAAGATGCAGTTTGCCAGCAGAAGAAGAGAACACTGAAGGTCTCAAAGACAGAAGTCAATTGAAATATGAAAAGTGACTAAAGATACATCAGAGTCAGTAAGCGAAGCCACGTCATGCAGTGAGGAGATTGTCAAGCCCTGTCTGAGTCTTTGGCTTTGCTTGCTCCAGTGTTGTTCATACTTGGATAAGACAGGGGACTGGGTCGATTGTCTCCAGGTGGGCTTCCTGCCCCACAGGCCCTATAGTAACTGTGTGGCACACCACTAGAGCCATAATATTGTAACACGGTATACCCAGAGCCCTTTGTTGTCGGGGCCAAATAGGCCCCTTTAAGTTCACTGCGTGAGCCAAACTAGTTATTGAGAAGTTTTGTACACAAGGAGTTAAAAAAGAAAAACTGCCTAATGCTATTAGATGTATGCATACTGGACTTAGAAAACTCCAACTCACTGTAATGAAAATATTTCCAGTTGTATTTATTCAGAGTATAATAACTTAACCTGGTTTCAATGTGTGAATGTTCCCTTGTGACTTATAAGCATGGCAATATTATAGCTTTGTACACTTTGGGCTCATGTCTACGGACTGGTCAGATTCCGCATCTGGGAGCCTGCAGCCGACTTAGACCCTGCTCGCAGCTGAGGACCCTGTTCACCCATCCAGGTCTTCTTTTTCCTCTACTGTGGATGTGTGCAGAAGTGCTGGCTGGCGCACATGCACAGTAGAGTTTTTTTTTTTTTTTCAAACTCCTGCTTTCCCGAGCTACTGTGGATGTGTGCAGAAGTGCTGGCTGGCGCACATGCACAGTAGAGGTTTTTTTTTTTTTCAAACTCCTGCTTTCCCGAGGAATCTGTGGCCCGTCCTCAATGTTAATTGCAGATGGGCCGCAGATTGAACGGCTTCCATTGACTTCAATGGAAGCCATCCATGCGGGAACCTGCAGTGAACTGGAGCATGCTGCGATTTTATTTCCACACCTATAGGTCCGCAAATCAAATCTGCATGCTTTAATTCAGTTGCAGACGCCCATGTTTCCCTATGGGCAGCTTGAACTGCTGATCATCCGTGTGGGTGTCCCACCCTTATTCCGCAAATCAAATCTGCCTGTGGACATTGGGCCTTAGTGTATATTTAGTGTCACGGATGGGATTGAATCCTGGAAAGATCAGGAAAGACTTTCCCAAATGAGAATATTGTTTCTGACTTCAACCCTTTCATGACAAAGGGTCATTGATGAT
Organism: Eleutherodactylus coqui; assembly: GCF_035609145.1. Classification (NCBI taxonomy): domain Eukaryota; kingdom Metazoa; phylum Chordata; class Amphibia; order Anura; family Eleutherodactylidae; genus Eleutherodactylus; species Eleutherodactylus coqui. The sequence goes on along the minus strand of NC_089837.1, from coordinate 133,118,009 downwards.
CCTGTATCCAGGTCATATTCTGTAGTTCTGGTATCCCCACTTTCAAAAAAATTATAAGTCTTTTATTTTTCCGGCAGCGTATCTACATGTCAACTTATTTTGTGCTGGACAAATTGTACTTTTCAATTTAACATACCATATAATGTATTGGAAGACTTAAAAAGTGGGGGGAAATTGGAAAAAATGCAATTCCACCATTTCATATAGTTTTTTTTTTTAATAAAATAACTTTTTTTAAATAAAAAAAAAGCTTGCTGACACTATTTTCAACCTTCATAACTGTTTTATTTTTCCATTTATTGAGCTGTGTGAGGGCTTGTTTTTTGCAGCCTGTAGGTTTTATTGGTATAGTTTTGGGGTACATAAGACTTTTTCAAGTCCCAAACTTTAGCAGCATATTTTCTGCTGTTCTCACGGGGAGCTGCTGCATATCAGCAAAAAAATATGCTGCAATACGGAAATCCCTCAATCAACAGAAATCCTAGGAATGACTGTTAATGCTTAAAATAGAGCCAGCTGTCTTTACTAGCATTGGATGCAGGTAAATTCCCTCCCACTCCCTTTTTTTTCGCTTCCATTGAAGTCAGTGAAAGCTTGCTGCGTATCTCGGCAAAAGATAGGGCAAGACCTTTCTTTTAACGTGGCGTATAAAATCGGCTTTCCTGGCGCAATCTTTTTTATGTGCTCAAAAATCGTTAATGTGAATGAATACATTGGAATCCAAAGCTTCACATGTTCACGATTTTCGAGTGATTTTTTGACGCTGCTAAATAGTTCTGTATATACGGTCGTGTGAATAAGGCCTAAATCCTTGGGGCATATGAAGTTAGAATACATATAGCTGTATGGCTGATGTCAAGGGGTTAAATATACTGTAGACATGCAGTATACAGAAGGACCTGTAGAGGGTTGCAGACAGGTGTTCTGGTACTAAGAAAAAGAGGGTTAACACCCTGGTTGTGGCAGTAGGTGAGTTAAAAGGTCCAGTTCTTGTAACACTCGGGGGAAAATTATAGCTCAGTGGAGCTTGTAGGGCTGCTAGCTTGAGGTTCAGTTTGGACCAGTGAGGTCCCACGTGGACCAGTTATGGGAACTGTCACGGCCCTGAAGGAGGAAGACGCTCTCTAGACACCCTGGGCGGAGTAGTGACAGTGGCCCTATGGGTTTGTGAACCCTAAATTATGGACTTTTTATGCTGGGTATGATATAAATGTTTACTGTGGAATAAAACTTTTGTGGTGCTTATGTCTGAACCGAGAGGTCGGTGATCCGCAAGTGAGGAAGCCCACTTGTCACAATATGAATCATAGTGCTTGTAGTTTGTAATGAGGAGTGAAAAAGACTTTGGAGTTACTCCTTACAGCCTACTGCAGATTTTTTGTGCTCTGTGCAAAGGCTGGATGAATGTAATTGCAATTTGAATAAATAAAAAATACATGCAAAATAGCATGTTAGATATATACTATGTAATGAAATATTTAGAACCACTTCATTTAATTCTGTAAATTGCACTAATGGAATGCAGTTTGGAAAAGCAAATAGGTTAAGTAGCTTACAGAGTTATTTTTATACAAAGGTGAACAAAGCAAACTAGACATATAAACAATCCTCACGTGTAAAACGTGTCAAGATAATGTAGCAGAAGCCGTGTATACAGCAATTCAGTGCATGTAACAGTTTTCCAGATCACAGTGTTTAAATTGCAGATTTCCAAGCACTGCATGCTGAAAGGCAAACGAGTTAACTGAAGACAGCAAATTAGACTTGCAATTAGTATTTGCATTCCATTTATATCTCCTCCCAGACTTCCTCACTGTAATGATAAGCAGGGGATTTTAGTTGAGTTATTCAGTATTGATTCATTGTAAAGCATACCCTTTTGGAACTTCCTAGCTACTGGTGGCTGGATGTAACCTGTTTTCTTTGCATTACTGGAAGCCCATAAGGAATCACTATATATGTATATTTCAATGTTATGCATTGTATCTTAATCCTAAGATTCATAATACAGTAACCATCATTTTATGAGTGGATTGGTAAAGTTGACACCTCAAGCAACTTCCACTGAATCAATAGCTCCAAGGTCTGCAGAAAATGAGGCAAATGGCCCTCTATCCCCCCCCCCCCCCCCTTGCCAAATCTCTGCACACTCTAAAGCAGTCCACATGGATAAGTCCGAGGAGCTGTTTAATCATTCATGTCAATGGAGCAGTCCAAACAACCAGAATAATCAATTCATGTCAGTATCTGGCCGATTGGCGGTCAATTCCCATTAAAGTCAATTGGAGTAAAAATAGTGTTCACTAATATGCCCTCCAAAAACTCCCAAACACAGCAAAGCTCCCAAAGCCACACATCTGGGTGCGATTACCAAAAATTTGTCAAGATAGTGTACAGTGGTGTATGAGTCAATTGTAGTACAGTGGTATCACTAAAAATAAAAGGAGGCACACTTAGAGTCTCCTAGATCAAAAATTGTGACAAAGAAGACAGCAAGTGTGCTGCTTGTTGTAAAAGCAATGCCATACAGTTTACAAAGGACAAATTCTATTAGATGAACAGAACAGCCAAGCAGGGTCCTTCTCCAAGAAAAACCTGTAGAGCTATAGCTGTTTTTTGTGCCTTAGAAAATTTTCATTTTGGGAGAAGGAGGAGTAGGAAACATGGCAGAAGCAAGAGAAGGAAAGCAGCAGCAGTTGCACCACAACCAGCAGCAACAGCACCTTGCTCAGCATCAGCAGAGTGTGTTCCTCATGGAAACATGAGAGCTGTAGCTCCATATTTCAACATTGACATATTTTTCCATTGGAGAGAAGTAAGAGGTAGACACATGGTGAAAGCAAAAGAAAGAGAGCAGCACCACCACCAGCAACAGCACCTTTATGGAACAGTGTAGTCTCTGATATAAATCGATGCTCGGTCATATGTGAGCAAAAATTGCCAGCATGCTAACTAATCAGTGGAATCTGCCATGAAGGTGACGAGGTCATGTGAAATGCATGCCTGGTTCATTTTTATAAAATCAGGCGATCCACATTGTCTGTGCATGGACGGATGCATCTGTCAGTTATCACACCCCTAGCTGTGTTGAGCACCCTTTCTGATATGGTAGCACACTAACAGCAGGGCAGTCAAGCACCTTCAAAGCATGTTGTGCACCTCTGGCCACTCGTCCAGCTCAGATACCTAGAAGTCAAAGGGGCTAAAGCAGTGGGTAGTGGGAGTTAAGGTGACTCTTCAGACATGTTGTGTTGAGCTTGCTACATTCCCGCTTTTTAAAACACTTATCGCACATATTACAGATAACCATTCTTCTGTCATCACATGCTGTTTCAAAGAATGCCCAAGCTGCCCAAGTCCAGTAAGCAGACCTAGCTGTGGGCCTGATATTGCTGCTGCTGTGACTAGTAGTAGCTATGGATGGGTGCACCACCCTTTCATTTTTGTGTGACACCTTACTCACTGCCTTGGCAGGCTGCTGACAATGACCATATCTTCTTCTGACCCCTGCAAAACAAGAACTAGATTGGGAGCAAGGAACAAGGATGTGGTTATGCAGGGGAGCTATCCAGAGAGCTGGATAGCTCAACTGGAAGAGCCACTGCCTGGAGCACTCCTGACAATCCCCTTGAGTACACATTACCTGTGATGTGCTGACTGCGCACACTGACCCATACTTGTCTTGGTATTCTCCCTCTGGTTGTTTGGACTGCTGGGTTGACATCCATGACACTGAATGATCGAAGAGTTCCTTAGACTGATCAATGTGGACTGCTTTGGAAGATGTGGGGAATTTGTTTGAAGTAGAGTGAAGCTAATTTTGGTGAAGTAGAGGGGGGGATGCTCATAGCTGATTGGTGCAGACTGACTGCTCTGTACTTGCAACTGAGAGGTAGAGGAGGTGCTGATACTTGAGGCATCCATTCTATGACCTGTTATATGTGCTGAGCATGTAAGATAAGAGCAAAACCACTTTGGAGGAATGACAGTGAGCTTGCCTTGCCTCCTGCAGAATATGAAGTTGTTGCACTGATGCTCAACCGTTTTTTTCCTGAGTATGCACACGATCAAGAAATGTCTGTTCAGTGAGATGTGGAAATGGGGGCTCCAGCTCCCTGTGACACTGTGACAAAGAGTCCACTCAGGAGGAGAAGAATAATGAAGAGGAAGAGGAGGTGGAAGAGAATGAAAGGTTAGATCTAACATGGAGAGGTAGGGAGAGTCATCATAGCAGCTGGCAGTGGGAGAAGTCAGACGTGGACATTGCAGGTCAGCACCCTGCCAAGGCAGTGAGTGGGGTATGGCAAAAAAAAGGGTAGTGCCACCAACATTAGCTACTACAAGTCCCAGCAGCTACATCAGTTCCAGAGCTTGGTCTGCACACAGGACTTGTGCAACCTGAGCATTTTTTGAAACCACACATGATGACAGAAGAGTGTTTACCTGTAAGTTCTGCAGGAAGCATTTAAAACGTGGCAATTACATAAACAATCTTCCCACAATATGTATGAACAGTCACATGAACTCCCATCACCAATTGCCTTGGAAAGCTAACTTGGGCTAGAGGGCAAAGCATCAGCTTCATGCTGCTTCATCTTCCTCTGCTGTAGCTGTCTCTTCCTTCTTCAGCCTCCCTGTTTATGCGGTAACCTCTGAGCACACAGAGACAATTTTATGTAGTGGCAATAACACTCTCACTTCATGCTTCTTCTCCACAATTGAAAATTGGGATGCAGTCTTCAGAACCAGGAGTGGGAAATAGAGAGCAGAAGTTGAGCCACCACCATCACCATCACTTTTACCGACATTATCATGCACCCCATATTACAGGGTATTCCAGAACAGCAGCCAGCACTCCATACCCCAGCTATGGGAAGTTAAAAAAAAAATACCGTCCTCACCATTCATAAACACAGAGCTTAAACATAAGTATTGCACAGCTACTGGCAATGGAAATGCTGCCCTTCCAGCTAGTAGACACAGACGCCTTCGGCAATAAGAAGCACTGTGTTAATCCACATTACCAGATGCCCAGCTACCATTTATTTGCCGAATAAGCTGTCCCTGCCCTGCACCACCATGTGAGTGATAATGTATTTGTGCCACTGCAAAAATTCTATCAGTGGCAGGGTGCACCTAACCACGGATATATGGTCGAGCAAGCATGGCCAGGGTCATTACATATCCTTAACAGCACACTGGGAAATTGTCCTTGAGGTGGGACTTGAAGCTAAAAAGTGTGACCCTAATTTCATGGTACCTTGAAGACTTTTAAGATATTCCTCTTCCTCCTTCTCTTCCTCCACTTCTCCCTACCACATTCCAACATTTCCCACATTGGCACAGATATCTGTATGTAGCCAAACCCAGCCTCCATAAAGTGTTGCACATGGGTAAGACCACCATGCTGTGCTAATCCTAATATGTCTAGGGGAGCACAGCCAGACTGTCAAAGAATTGTTGATGGCTCTGCAGGCCCAGGCTGACATGTGGCTGACCCCATGCAATTTGAATCCTGACAAGGTCATGTGTAACAATGAGGATAACCTGCTGGCAGCCCTTTTTAGAAATTTCACACATGTATCTTTCTCGGCTCATATGATGAACCCGGTAGTCCAACACTTCCTAAACAATTACCCAGGTTTACATCCACTACTGGAAAAGGCAAGGAACCTGTTTGCACTTTTGTTGTTCACACCCAGCTGCCTCTCATCTGGTAGAGGTGCAGTGACAGTTCAGACTACTACCCAAATGCGGTACTGGAGCATCTTGTCCCCACCAGAGCTATAGGTGAAGACATGGGCTGGCCTGCTGGAGCTTAAGGGAATGCCCACAGCTTCAGATTGACTGCCGGCTACACACCTACATCGAGCGGAGAATATGTTATGAAGCCGCTTTTCTAGCCCCCTTCTAAGCTAACCTCTGGCAAGTATGTTCTTCCTTCTCCTCCAGGCCCCACTCAACTACTTCTTTGTCCCAAGCACTTTCCCCACGTTCTCCGGTAACTCTGTTCCTCCAGCCCCCACTCTACAGTCTCATTTGTACCAAGCAGTTCTCAGCTGCTGATATAGTGGGAGGCCGGACGGTCGCCACTGTGGGTGAGCTGGCTCCCTGCTGCGGCCGAGTTACCACTGCTGCTAGGTGCTGGCCGACTGGAAGATCTTACAGCCAGCAGGGGACGGAGAAAGAGACAGCACGCCGTGGCCGGCTTCAGTGGCGAAGGACTATGGCAACACACATTGCAGCATTCATGGCAGTCCGTGGGGGTGACTGTCAGTGCAGGAGCCAGGAGGGAAGAAGTGAGAGCACCTGTGACAGTGACAGTAGCCGGGAGGGGGCTCAGTGCAGGTGTGTCTCTAGCAGCCAATCTGGAGCTGTGGGTGTTCCCACTAGCTCCAGAAGGTTAGGCCATATCTCCACCCATAACTCCGGTGGAGACAAGATACACCAGTACCCCTAAATGCCTTATCTGTAAAGTGTTTCATTGTCACAGGAGAAGGAAGGGATAGCAATATCCCAATTGTTTTGCTAGTCTGCCATTACTCAGAACTGCAAGGAGGGTGGCTTTGGGCAAGAGAAGGGGATGTCTTCCCCAACCCATTTCTCCACCCATAGGAGAAGTATAAAGGAGGAAGAAGAGGAGGAGAATGGGGAATAATATAGCTCCAGCGAAAGTGGAGGGAGCTACAAAATGTTCCTGTTCCTGAAAATGTTCCTGTTTATTAACCCCAGCTATTCTACTCGGATGGTGGGACCTTGAAGTCAATGGAGCAGGAGTGAAAGGGTATTATCATTAAAGTACATATTACTAAACTGCCAGTGAGAAAAACAGATATCATGTTATTTTTTGCACATACTGAGGAAAATGAGTCATAGTAAGGAAGATTCAAGAGGATCACTTTAAAGCATCATACTAGCTATATCACCATTCAGTTAGTGCCCCAGTCTCTCGCTCTGAAATCATGGCCTAAAACTCTGGCTTAGCATCTAATCAGAAAAGTTCAAAGAAGATAAATGAGCACATCCCACTTCTCTCAACACATTCTGAAATATCGAAAAATGTGATTTAATAAATATGCCATTTGTCCTGAACACCATATTTTAGAATGTATTTACAGCTGAAAACCTATGTAATTGCATTAATAAATCAACCCAGTGTTATAAACATTATCTAACATTTGCCCATTTCAAGCTCCATTTCTAATTTGTACCTCAATATTTTTTCAGCAGTGGCTAAGGTAACTATTTTTTATGCTTTACACACTGCATACATCTTGCTAACATCATGTGACCCCCATAAAAGATACTATCACATTGTGAAAAAACTAATGTCTGATCAACAGAGAAATAAATGTTGTAGTGCAATATATTATTATTGATGAATGTTCCTTCACAGTTTAACACTTACCATAATAAAGGTGACTTCAAACTTTTGAGCAGTAGATCACTTTTATCATTGCCTCAGTCACACACTCATAAATCTTCCAGGTATACATTTGATAACTGTCTTGCCATATGCTGTAGTTATGGCCTTGTCATCAATCAAGCAGTAACTAGAAAATTGAAAACACTAATGTGAACATAGTGCCAGCTTCATGTTCCTTTCTTCATTTTTGTTTTTAATTAATTGCACAAAGTTGTATTACCAACTCAAATTAATTGGTTGATAAGAAGCATCAATGTAATAGGTAATTTAAAGGTAAAGTCCAGTACTAGGGATCTGTAAATAGGAGACTATCGGTTGTTGTAAATTCAATCCATACAATCCATACGCTTGAGTTGAAGTCAATGGACACTTGATGTCCAAAACATGTAAATGGCTGGGTCGTATTGCAGCTTTTAATTTTAATGCAATGGACTTAAAATGAACTTTACTATACACATTTCTGATGTTGGTCTTTATCTTCAATTACATTGATTCAACAGTAGCTTAGCACATCTGTGACCATCAGCATTCTTCCAGTTGAGATGTGCTATTCAATACTAATAAACAGTGTGGAAGGCATGGTCACATCAATTAATATTAACTTGCTCTGTTAGATCAGGCAAAAACATTTCTATTGGAATAATTTGTAAAAAAAAAGTCCATTATTTATACATGTTATTATAGTGTTTTTAATTCCCTCTCAGAATTTCCATAATCCCATAAGAACATGGAGCACAAACAATGTGTTTAGTATTTTTATCTACCGTATATACTCGAGTATTAGCAGACCCGAGTATAAGCCGAGACAATAAGTTTCACCACAAAAAACTGGGGAAACGTATTGACTCGAGTATAAGCCGAGCTATACTCGAGTATATACTAGGTAAAAAAAAAACCTCTATACTTACCTCCCAGCCGGGTCTGTGTCTGTGCGACAAGCTGCTTGAATTCCCCCCCGCTGTCATCCCCCGCCGTCCTCTCTGCTTGACTCTGTCAGTGCTGTGTAAGTAAGCTCTGTGATTGGATTGAGCACCAGCCAATCACAGCTGGCGCTTGCTCCAATCACAGTGCTTGCTGACACAGCACTGACAGCAGGGGATTTGAAAGCCGAGCAGGGAGATGACAGTGGGGAGAACTCTAAAAGCTTGATTGTCTGTGAATGATCAAGCATGGCTGTGATTGGCTGACGCTCAATTCAATCAGAGCTCTTCCTTACACAGCGCTGAAGGCGGGGGATGACAGAGCCTAGCAAAGAGGACGGCAGGAAATGTCCGCGGAAAGAATTCAAGCAGCCTGCCGCACCGCCGCCGGAGACACAGACGTCGGCTGGGAGGTGAGTATGGAAGTTTTTTCTTTAAGCCGTCCCTGACTCGAGTATAAGCCGAGGGGGGCTTTTTCAGCACAAAAAAGGTGCTGAAAAACTAGGCTTATACTCGAGTATATACAGTTTTTTAAAAATATATTCTTATCAGTAGTCCGCTATTTTGGTCTTATTAGAAGTGCAGGAATTTCCATCTGAAACAGAAAGTATGACACCTTTGGCTAATTCATTCTGATTGATTGAGTTGCTTTTGTGTGTATTTTGGAGCATTTTATTGCACATTTTTGCGCACGCAGGGCATATTCACATGGGAACAGGATACACCTTTGCTGTAATTTAAAAGGCTATTTAGCATAATAAAATCAAGATGTGCTCTTTTTTTTCATAAAATTGTGCAGAATATTGTGCATTTGCATGCTTATTGAATATGCATTTGTTCACCCTCCCCCTCCCCCTCATAGACTTTTATGGGGATCTTTGGTGCACAAATACACACAAAAATAGAACATGTCCTATTTTGTTTTTGCATGCACAAAAAAAGGACAATGAGAACGAACCCATTGAAATACATAGGTTTTATTTTCTGCATGATTGTGTCCGCAAATTTTGGTGGTGGCTCAATCATTGGCATTGTTGCTTTGCAGTGCTGGAGCCCTAGGTTCAAATCTGATGAAAAACAACACCTGTATGGAGTTGTACAGATTGCTGATGTTGTCTTTTATCAGATTTGAACACTACAAGGAAACAGGGCTATCTACTGAGCTGTATCCATTGAACCATCACCATGATTTTAGACAGTGTTCAATGCTATTTTTAGGAGGGTTTATGAATGATCTTTCAATTTGAACCAGTTTAGACCAAAACAAACTTTTTGAAGGAATTTGGCAAGCTGGCCAAACTGTTTATCTGTAGTTAATAGGCTGCAGTCTGCCTATTCTGCACCCAATCAACGATCTCAACATTTGAGTGCTAAGGTCTGTGATTGGTTGCAATAGCCTTTGATGTCCTGTATACAGGCTTACTGCATCCTATAAGCATAGACTTGGCAAGGAACACTAGAGCTGCAGGGAACCAGGAAAGCAGAGTATATTTTCATGTACTGCTTGAGGGCATGGGCAGCATATTTTAAAAAAAAATCAACTTGCACATCTTCTTTAAGTAGTATTATAATGTGTCAGAGATTTCCCGACATTATAAAGAAAGCTATTCAAGTCAACAACACTTTCCTTATAACATTATTTCAGATGTTTCTAACAGCTAGAATTACTTAAAAATTTTAAAAGAATTGGACCATGGCACTTTTATTTATTTATTGCTGCTTAAATGTCAGAGTGGTGAATTTAATGGCATTTTCTTCATTTCCGCAGGGCTAGAGGGATTTCCCCACAGTGGGGAGAGAAGAGAGTGAGATGAAGGGAGTCCCCGGGAAGGACTCCCTTCATCTCCGTGGGGCTGGAGTAATTTCCCCACAGCAGGGAGAGAGGGATACCCCTGCAAAGGAGCTAGAGGGATACCCCAACTGTGGGGAGAAAGCGATTTCCCTGCAAGTGGAAATGGAGGGATTTCCCCATGGTGGGAATATCTCTTCCTCCCCACTACAGGGGAATCCCTCCAGCTATGCTGAGATGATGGGAGTCCCCAGCGATGAAGGGAAGCCCCACATCTCTCTCCTCCCGGAGCAGTAACACATGTACCAGTGAATGAGAAAGACTGAATGATCAGTATTTAAACATTATAAACAATTAGCAAACAAGCCAAGGATGATTTTCATGCTTGCATGAAATGAATGATAAACAAACTAATTATCATTCATTGTTTGATCATTTACACAGAATGATCGTTCATTTTTGCTCATCTAAATGAATCTTTGGACAATAATTGTTCCATTTAAAAGGGCCTTAATTGTAGTCGGCACATTCATGCAAACATGTTGTGCTGTACTGTAAACACACATACATATATTATATAGTTTTGCATTATTGACTCTTTCCATTTTCTGTGTTTTTTGTTTTTTTTACTCATCTTGCAAAATATGTTATACCATTTACATGTTATGGTGGAAAAACTTTTAGGCCCCATTCAAACACATTTTTTACACAGATTTCCATGCATATTTTCTACTTAAATACATATTGGAATTTTGTACGCCTAAGGGCTCCTACCCACTTTTTTAATGCTGCGTTAATGCTGCATTTTTTTAAAAATGCAAATGTCAATGGGACTTTCTAATGTTAAAAACGCATCGCACAAAAATCGCAAAGTACAAACTTTCAGTGCGTTTTTAACATTAGAAAATCCCATTGACAATCGCGTAAAAAAACGCAGCTTTTAAAAAAAATGCAGCGTTAAAAAAGCGCAAGTGGGTAGGAGCCCTTACCAAGATAATGAATTCAAAGGCAAGGGATACTGCATGGACTACTGACATGCTCGGTTTTGAAGCAAAATCTGCATGGGAATATCGGCGTGCAGATTAGCCTGTATCGATCCATGGTATCATCTAATTAAACCTGCATGTGAAATCCTCAAGAGCCGCATGGGTTTCTGATGTGGATTTTCATTAAATAAGATCTTAAATGTATTCTTGAATTTTTTTAACCCAATTTGTACCATTTCATGTTATCATTTTTTTTATCCACAGTTGCTGAATTGTGTCATGCAAAGGCACATCTGAGTTCAGAATGAATCTTAGGATCTGTCCCTTTGTTTAGAGATGAATGACGTATTATGTCATATACCTAATAACAGATATTTATTATCATAGCTAATATATGAGTACTTTCTGATTTGGGTTGCTTAGAACATTAAATAAGAGGAACAAACTTGTTTTCTCTCTGACTGTGCAAGAGAAAATAAAAATAACAAAACAAAGTGAAGGCACAATGTTTTCTGGCACTAATAATGAATGATGTAAGTGTTCATCCAAACATCACTGATTCTCAGGAGCCTTGGCAAGAGAAAATAGTGCACTGTCAAACAAGGATGCCAAGCTGCTCCAAGCCAGTAACCTTGAGTGCTTCTGAAAGTCAAATCACTCATAAGATTTCTGTTCAATTAAAATTCCAGTCTAGAAATCACTTTATACAGTATTTAAATACAGAAATGCAAATCATTTTCTAGTGGACCATGTAAGAAATTAAAGGTGTATCCAACATCAAATCATTACCTTTTATAGCGAACAGCGGAACAATTTCCAAGGCAGTCACTTATTTGCTCTACCACAATTAAGAGTCTCGTTATGGAGAAGAAAATGTTTTAGCAAGCTGTTTCTGCCATTATTATTATGACATTGCTAGAACAATAATAAAAGGGGTCATTGTCCATCTGGACTAGCCAGAGCATTTATACAGAAATGAGAATGAGTAATCAATGATTTGCCAGAAAAAGTCATTTATAGAGACCATCCTTAGGGGCACCCATAACAAAATACAGAGATGGAATATGCTGAACAGTTCTTGTCCTACAAGCTGGAAATTTACTCTCATTTCTAAAACTTGCTTGATCATAAATTACAACAACATGGACAAAGATTCCTTTGTGTTACATACTTTTAATTAAAAATGGAAATTAAAATTTGCTCTCAAATTATAGCTCAAAAAGATCCAGCAGCCATTCATTCACTAATCAAAAACTAGGTCACGCAAAGAGGAGATCAAACCAAGGTCCTTTTTATGTTAATTAAGGGTTGTTATCTGTAAAGTGGAAATATTTGGTACTGAAAACATCAGTAAACCCTTTATACTTCTCACATTCTTGAATGACAATTAGAATATCATGGCAAATACAATTCCTTCCACTGACCTATTTTGCAAAGGCAAGTTTTAGAACAATGCTGTTATCCATGACAATTCTCTCAAATTGTTTGGGAAATTTGGTACTCATAAAAATTCATGGCAACTTCATCCATTGAATAATGGGCCTTCCAGTTATGCCTGCTCTCTAAATATGCTGTGCATATTGAAAAAAAAATAAGATGTTGAGAAATATTCTATATAGATATAGACAATACAGCATAATTCTTACTAACCATTAATTATTTTTCGTTTAATCGGACACTGAGTTTTCAAACAGCTTGTGCTTATGTGATAGAAAATATGATAACTAGGAAAAGTGCAAATCACTTTATTTACTTAAAGGGAGTCTGTCAGCTCCTGTGAGCCCTTATAGGTTCATAGGAGCCAACAGGCTGAATCCAGCAATGTGAGTTCTATACACTGTGCCCTGTCAGAGCAAACTAGTTGTATGAGAGGACTAAATAGCGAGAGCCCAAGTAGTGCATCAGGTGCATTCAGCGGAGACTTTGACAACACACAGAGTGGGAATGGCAGGGAAGGTGAGTATAAAATTCACATTGCTAGATTCAGTGTGTCAGCTCATATAAGTCCATTAGTTTACATCCCTTTCTATGTTGAAGGGTGGTAAATCAAAGATATTCATATCTACGAAAGTTAGAAATGATTTTTCTAGAAGAACATGCTTTTCATGGCTAAAAATTGGGAATGGAGAGAAACCTATTTGGAGGAAAATGGCCCAATTTTATTATAGTCAGACTCAGCACCCAAATATCTTTTATTAATGGCAATTATGCTGGTGGGGGGCTTGAAAAGGATAATCTCTCTCCCAACGGAAACCTTTGGCACTCAAGCTTTCTTGCCAAAGACTGGTTGCCTCTTTCTCAACCTCTAGAATATTTATTTTCTGATTTCCGGGTAGCAGAAGCCAAATTGCCTCCTTTTTCCTATTTACTGATCTTGAATTTTTTAGATGAATCATAAAATTAGACATCCCCTTATGTTTAACAAGCTGTGGAAGGGACTTACCTTTCTTGTCCAACAGGTCATCAAGATGCCTAAGACCTCGTTTACACTGACAGATGATCACTCAAAAGTTGCTCAAACGACATTTTTGAGTGATCATCTTTGCATAGTCTATAGTAGCTAAGTAGCTACTTAAGAGCTATGCAGGCGGAGCGGCACACCGCCGCTATCGCTCGGCGAACAATACAGCGGTTTTGCATAAGCAAACAGCTGTATTATTCTCTGTGATTACAGCTTGCGTTCTGCTGTGAACTAGAACTACCAGCAGGACACGAGCTGAAAGAATGTTATCAGCGCTGCTGACTGTGATAACAGCCTGCACCACTGATAAGAGTTCATCTCTCAATTCAAGAAAACTAGAATTGAGCGAGGAATGACTCATGCACAAAAACTGCATGATGTCCGTGCATTTAGATACAACGATTATCGCTCAAAAGACGGCTTTGAGCATATTTTGAGTGAGAATCATTGGGTCTAAATGGCTATTAAGTCTTGCACAAAAAGACTATTATTCTTATTCTTCATGGTACATAGAGAATTTTTTGAGTGAGACTCTGCTCATGGTTTAATTAAAAGAGCAGAGAGCCATAGCAAACCTTGTTGGTCTGATCAACACATTGCATATTAGAAGCTAAAGAAAGCTGTATGAAAGATCTAAAGATGTCATCCCATGACAACCTATTTTTAATATCTTCTTCCGAGTCTAAAAGCCATGACTGTGGGTTTTAAGTGATGACTGATGGGGACAGAGATACCTTGGGCTTAACAAAAGCTGAAAGATTACCTCAATGTCAAGCAGCATTGATACAACAGACCAGTGTGGAGCGTTTACTCATCTTCATTCAGAACCACAGTGCACTTATAGAGCTTTGTTATGGATTTGTCCATTACGGGTGGGGGGTGTACTACTCCTTATCCTGTCCATTTTTAGTAACATACATATTCTTAAACCTCTTTTCAGAATGGGTTCTTTATCGGGTGAATTCTAAACACCTAACATAAAGTTCTTCACCACTTTATTCACCTTGAATTATCTAACTTTCTTGTAAAGACCTTATCTATTATGCCAAAGAGAAAACACAGTTCAGCTAATGGTAGAACAAGAAATTTAAAAAGTACCTTTTATTACAAAAATATTAAAAAGATAGAATATCATGTCATTGAACACAATACATCAAAAAATATTTGTTTTACTGATGCGTTTCCAGTGCAAATAACACCATTAGTCATAGCAAGTTCACACAATAGATCAAATATAAAACCAATCTTACATCCCATCTTTCAAAACATCATCTTGTTACCCTAAGTCCTCGTTCACATTAGTGCTGTTTTAGTGCAGTATAGACGTGTGAAAAGATTGCGGCTATACTGCACTAAAGATCACGTGAACATGTCTAATGATGAGCAGTTTAATTGTGGTGGATTAGATGCACTTTTGGGTTTCAAGTCCTTTCCTTTGAGCAATTTCCTCAACTCCTTCTCCTGTTTGTGAAACGACCTTGACTTCGGCGTGTCATGAAGTCAGTTGTGCTCTGCTGCAAATCTTCTCCCTCTGACAATTTGAAGTCAGACGAACTGGGTTCTGTATACAATTTCTCGTTATTACTAGAATACGCCTGGTTCTCCTTAAAGAAATGGGCCTGGAACCCACAGACATGTCTTGTCTGCGGGACCTCCAGGACTTTGAAGATGAAATATCTAGGCCTCCAGGAGAGGGTCCTATCATAGACTTGAAGCCCAAAAGTACATCAAATCCTCCACCATTCCACTGCCTGTCATTAGACATGTTTAAAAAACTAGTTCACAGAAAAATAAAAGATATGAAAGATCACGTGAACGGATGATTTTCAGCTATTTTATTAGCTGTGAAATTGCCCGTTTACACAATCCGAGGTGCCTATTATCCAGCTCTCATAGGAGTCTATGGAAACTCCGATGCAGCACGCACCAACGATAGGTCAGGTCCTATCTTTTCTCGTACCACGGACCTTAGATGCGAGCTTTGCAGTCGCATGTTCTATCTTTGAGTATTTTGCGCATCTAATATTCCTTCATCTGAACTGTTCTATAGGAAATCATTGGTTCTAATAGAAGCGCTTTCTTTGTGCGCCTCTAATACACTAAAGCAGGGCCTGTGTGAATGAGGTCTAATGGTAACACACAACAAATGTCAACATCTGACGTTTGCAACATGCGCTTATGCATATAAGTTATGCCTGTCCAATATATCTGTTGTTGTGTGTACTGAAAGCACACATGTCATATATAATGTAGTAATGTCACATCTTGTTTTTTAGTGACGAACACAGTCAAGCTAAGATGTTAAATAATAATTATAATAATAATAGCATTTTTGTTTACCCCATTAGAAAGTGGTAATATGAAGTCATATCAAATAAGCCAAATGCTAGAATTTTTTAGTACTAATGACCTGTGCCGACATAAACATATAGATTGCTCAGATGACTGCAGGCGCCATAACTGAGTAGCAATGCATGCATAATGTGGATGCTGGTATGCACATAGGTAGCCATGGTATTTTGTAAGCAGCATATATCCAATGCTTTCCAAGCGATATACTGAGCTCTGCTATATCCATAAGTACTATCATGGATCAGCCCATGCTCAAAATAACATCCCCAACACACTGAACATCACCTGCACAATTAAAAATGTCATAAATGCCACATATGCAAGCAACACATACAACAAAGAACATATACATCATCATGATCAATGCTTGATCACAAACACAATCAAGCCAAAATATTAGAAGATAATATTGAACTTTATGCAAATATAGTGTTACATGACATAAAACAAGCATTGGAACTTGTGGTGCTATCGACACGTGCCAGCGCAAACAAACATATTAAGTGCTCAAGTAGTCATGGGCATCATGATTAGATGTCAATACAATATGCGGTCTGCATGTCCACTGTGCTGCAAGCAGTATGTTCAGCTCTGCTAAATCAATAACTGCTATCAAGATCACAGGTAATGTCCAGCACATGCTCAGTATTATATTGTCAGCATGTTGGGCACTGTTGTACAGCTTGGTAATTACCATACCACTAACAACTATTAAGCATCCCCACATGAGTGCACAGCATGTTCAATGTGGTGTAATCAGCATACTGGGCACTGTTGTACTAATAATTATATTTCACATAATGCATAAGAGACCCTATGCCCACAACATATGGTGTAGCATCCAGATCACATTCAAATCTATATATATAAAATTGAATGTATGTCTGTCTGCGTGCGTGCGTGCGTGCGTGCGTGCGTGTTTGTCCTTTATGCGCTACTACACCATTCATCCGATCGCCATGAAACTTTGGGAAGTTGTTGAGTACACTCCTGGGAAGATTATAGGCATAGTACAAATATCCTACGATAAATGGCGCGCGCGCGAGCGTCGAAAGTTACGCCCCCCCCCCCACGTAGATCGAATAAGTAAGCCACCTGCTATTGTGATGTCATCACTGATGTCATCAACATCGGACGCCCTTGAACATGCCCCAACATGTTCTATAAAGCTGCATTGTGAGACCTCCTGCTCATATATTAATATATTAAACAGACGACCTCCTCCTCATATACTAATATATTACACAGACGACCGCCTCCTCATATACTAATATATTACACAAGACGACCTCCTCCTCATATACTAATTCTATGCGCAAAAGAATTAGCGTCCAAATTTTACGTACGGAACCGAATTCTCTCGCTTCGCGATGTAATAGAAACTTGAAATTTGGCACGAGCATTGAATATGTCATAAATAGGAAAAGCTAATCAGTCCCAACTCGATTATTCAATTCTAGGTGCAAAAGAATTGGCGTCCAAATTTTACGTACGGAATGTAATTTTCTCACATAGAAACTTGAAATTTGGCACGAGCATTGAATATGTCATAAATAGGAAACGCTAATGGGTCCCAACTCGATTATTCGAGATTCTATGCGCAAAAGAATTAGCGTCCACATTTTACGTACGGAATGTAATTTTCTCACATAGAAACTTGAAATTTGGCATGGGCATTGAATATGTCATAAATAGGAAACGCTAATGGGTCCCAACTCGATTATTCAATTCTATGCGCAAAAGAATTAGCGTCCAACATGTTCTATAAAGCTGCATTGTGATGTCATTAAGGCTCTATTATGACACGTACAGCTTGGAACCACTAGAGCACGCCAGCCAATTACCATTGGAGTTGGAAGTGGGTAAACAAGTACTAGGATATCTTCCTAAGAAGCCACAGCAGCCGGATAAATTGTATGTTCCACCCAACGGCTATTTTATTCAGCCCGCAAGGGGGAAGCAGCGGCCTACAAAATCTAATTCTCTCATTTCCTGATGTCATAGATAGATAGATAGACTGTATGCAATAACCCTGATAGATAGATAGATAGATAGATAGATAGATAGATAGATAGATAGATAGACTGTATGCAATGACACGTACAGCTTGAAACCATAAATACTAGAGCACGCCAGCCATTTACAGTCAGTCTCCATTGGAGTTGGAAGTGGGCAAACATGTACTAGGCTATCTTCCCAAGAAGCCACAGCAGCCGGATAAATTGGATGTTCCACACAACGGCTATTTTATTCAGCCTGCAAGGGGGAAGCAGCGGCCTACAAAACCTCAGTGGTCGCTGCTGCCGTCATCTAGATATATAAAAACGAAGTATGTATGTATGTCTGTCTTCGCAGCAACGCGCGACGGGTACGCTAGTTAAAAATAAATAAATAAAAAAATAAATGCAGAGCATGATTAGCCATCAAAATAATGATATGTAAGCATTGGAACTTAAGAATATAGCAGATTAGGTTTGCAAAAAAAAGGGTTGACAATAAACCAAACGCAAAATAAAATGTTCATGCTCAACACATTATGGGCTAAAAAGCTTGACTATCATTGCATTAGGGCAAAACCAAAAGACAGCGATCCACTAAAAACAATAAACGACTGTTGAAAACATATATTTATATACCTATATGTGACCCATAATCCAAAATTACCATTAGACATATGCTTTAAACACACAACTGAAGAGTACTTTGGAGATTAAGACCTGAAGGTGCATAAGGGATTAGGTTCAATATCCAGAAAGCTTCCCACTTTAGAAGGAAATGTCTAAGATATCCCCCTTTAATGTGTCTTCTGACTCTCTCAATGGTGTAAACCCAAAGAGAAGACATAGATCTATTATGATTAGAGATGAGCGAACGCGTTCGTCCGAGCTTGATATTCGTGCGAATATTAGGGTGTTCGGGATGTTCGTTATTCGTAACGAACACCATGCGGTGTTCTGGTTACTTTCACTTACTTCCCTGAGACGTTTGCGCGCTTTTCTGGCCAATTGAAAGACAGGGAAGGCATTACAACTTCCCCCTGTGACGTTCAAGCCCTATACCACCCCCCTGCTGTGAGTGGCTGGGAAGATCAGGTGTCACCCGAACATAAAAGTCGGCCCCTCCCGCGGTTCGCCTCAGATGCCGTGTGAGTTAGATGAGGGACAGTGCTGTTTGTACCGGAGCTGCTGTAGGGAAAGAATTGGTAGTTAGTGTAGGCTTCAAGACCCCCCAAAGGTCCTTATTAGGGCCACTGATAGCTGTGTGTTGGCTGCTGTTAGCAGTGGCAAATTTTTTTTTTCTCAAAATCGGCAGTGCAGAGCATTGCACCCGGCATTAGGGACAGAAGTGCTGCATAGGCAGGGAGAGTGTTAGGAGTGAGTGTAGCCTTCAAGAACCTCAACGGTCCTTTCTAGGGCCATATTTATCCGTGTGCAGTACTGTCCAGGCTGCTGTTAGCTGTGCTGCATTTTTTTTTGCTTCTCAAAATCGCCTCTGCAGACCATTGCACCCTCCATTGATACTGCAGGGAAAGAATTGTATAGGCAGGGCGACAACACAGTTGTTATTCATTGAATATACGCAGTGCTGCCTTTTGGTGCCAAAAAACGGAAAATAATTAAATTTGTCCTGCCTCTGTCCGGCCTAACGCCGGTGGACACGTGTGAGCTGCGTCTGCAACCTGTAAAAATCAGACGCACCCAGCTACGCTTTACTGCTGGCTTCGCCATTTGCTTTCCTTAATTGGGAAAAAAATACCTGCTCTGCCAGAGTTATAATAACTCTGCTACCCTCACGTTCTGTGACACATAAGCAGGGACACAGCACAGTTATTAAACTTCTCATGTTCATTGAATATATGCAGTGCTGCCTTTTGGTGGAAAAAAACTGAAAACAAATCTATTTGTCCAGCCTCTGTCCGTCCTAAGGGCTGTGGACACGTGTGAGCTGCGTGAACAACATTGCTAAATCAGACGCACCCAGCTACGCTTTACTGCTGGCTTCGCCATTTGCTTTCCTTAATTGGGTAAAAAATACCTGCTCTGCCAGAGTTATAATAACTCTGCTACCCTCACGTTCTGTGACACATAAGCAGGGACACAGCACAGTTATTAAACTTCTCATGTTCATTGAATATACGCAGTGCTGCCTTTTGGTGGAAAAAAACTGAAAACAAATCTATTTGTCCAGCCTCTGTCCGTCCTAAGGGCTGTGGACACGTGTGAGCTGCGTGAACAACATTGCTAAATCAGACGCACCCAGCTACGCTTTACTGCTGGCTTCGCCATTTGCTTTCCTTAATTGGGTAAAAAATACCTGCTCTGCCAGAGTTATAATAACTCTGCTACCCTCACGTTCTGTGACACATAAGCAGGGACACAGCACAGTTATTAAACTTCTCATGTTCATTGAATATACGCAGTGCTGCCTTTTGGTGGAAAAAAACTGAAAACAAATCTATTTGTCCAGCCTCTGTCCGTCCTAAGGGCTGTGGACACGTGTGAGCTGCGTGAACAACATTGCTAAATCAGACGCACCCAGCTACGCTTTACTGCTGGCTTCGCCATTTGCTTTCCTTAATTGGGAAAAAAATACCTGCTCTGCCAGAGTTATAATAACTCTGCTACCCTCACGTTCTGTGACACATAAGCAGGGACACAGCACAGTTATTAAACTTCTCATGTTCATTGAATATACGCAGTGCTGCCTTTTGGTGGAAAAAAACTGAAAACAAATCTATTTGTCCAGCCTCTGTCCGTCCTAAGGGCTGTGGACACGTGTGAGCTGCGTGAACAACATTGCTAAATCAGACGCACCCAGCTACGCTTTACTGCTGGCTTCGCCATTTGCTTTCCTTAATTGGGAAAAAAATACCTGCTCTGCCAGAGTTATAATAACTCTGCTACCCTCACGTTCTGTGACACATAAGCAGGGACACAGCACAGTTATTAAACTTCTCATGTTCATAGAATATACGCAGTGCTGCCTTTTGGTGGAAAAAAACTGAAAACAAATCTATTTGTCCAGCCTCTGTCCGTCCTAAGGGCTGTGGACACGTGTGAGCTGCGTGAACAACATTGCTAAATCAGACGCACCCAGCTACGCTTTACTGCTGGCTTCGCCATTTGCTTTCCTTAATTGGGAAAAAAATACCTGCTCTGCCAGAGTTATAATAACTCTGCTACCCTCACGTTCTGTGACACATAAGCAGGGACACAGCACAGTTATTAAACTTAGATAATTCATTCACTAGAGGCAGTGGGGCCTTTCGTTTTCCAAAAAGGGCAAAAATTATATTTGGCCTGCAGTCTTGCGCCAATTTATTTCCTGCCTGTGAAATCAAATCACTGGTAATACAGCATGCTGAGGGGTAGGGGTAGGCCTAGAGGACGTGGACGCGGCCGAGGACGCGGAGGGCCAAGTCAGGGTGTGGGCACAGGCCGAGCTCCTGATCCAGGTGTGTCGCAGCCGACTGCTGCGCGATTAGGAGAGAGGCACGTTTCTGGCGTCCCCACATTCATCGCCCAATTAATGGGTCCACGCGGGAGACGGTTATTAGAAAATGAGCAGTGTGAGCAGGTCCTGTCCTGGATGGCAGAAAGTGCTTCGAGCAACCTATTGTCAACAAACAGTTCTGCGCCGTCCACTGCTGCAAATCCGAATCCTCTGTCTGCTGCTCCTCCTTCCTCCCAGCCTCCTCACTCCACTACAATGACACCTGCTCAGGAGCGGGAAGACTCCCAGGAACTGTTCTCGGGCCCCTGCTCAGATTGGGCAGCAGCGGTTCCTCTCCCACCAGAGGAGTTTATAGTCACTGATGCCCAACCATTCGAAAGTTCCCGGGGTCCGGGGGATGAGGCTGGGGACTTCCGCCAACTGTCTCAAGAACTTTCTGTGGGTGAGGAGGACGATGACGATCAGACACAGTTGTCTTGCAGTGAGGTAGTAGTAAGGGCAGTAAGTCCGAGGGAGCAGCGCACAGAGGATTCGGAGGAAGAGCAGCAGGATGATGAGGTGACTGACCCCACCTGGTGTGCAACGCTTACTCAGGAGGACAGGTCTTCAGAGGGGGAGTCAAGGGCATCAGCAGGGCACCCCACAAGGTGGGACGAAGGCCGTTCAGCGCCTCCGGTTTGCACCCCTGCCTCTCCCCCTGTGCCCCAACCTGCCACTGAGATGCAACCCCCCTCTCAGGACACAGGCACTACCGCCTCATGGCCTGCACCCACACCCTCATCTCCGCTGTCCTCGGCCCCATCCAGCAGTGTAGTTCAGCGCACCGTCCAGCCGTCGCTTGCGCAAGTGTTCGAGCGCAAGCGCAAGTACGCCGCCACGCACCCGCACGCTCAAACGTTAACCGTCCGCATCGCAAAATTCATCAGCCTTGAGATGCTGCCGTATAGGGTTGTGGAAACAGAGTCCTTCAAAAGTATCATGGAGGCGGCGGCCCCGCGCTACTCAGTTCCCAGTCGCCACTACTTTTCCCGATGTGCCGTCCCAGCCCTGCACGACCACGTCTCCCGCAACATTGTACGCGCCCTCACCAACGCGGTTACTGCCACGGTCCACTTAACTACGGACACGTGGACAAGCACAGGCGGGCAGGGCCACTACATCTCCCTGACGGCACATTGGGTGAATTTAGTGGAGGCTGGGACAGAGTCAGAGCCTGGGACCGCTCACGTCCTACCCACCCCCAGAATTGCGGGCCCCAGCTCGGTGGTGGTATCTGCGGAGGTGTATGCTTCCTCCACTAAAGCACCCTCCTCCTCCTCCTCCTCCTCCTCTGTCTCGCAATCAAGATGTGTTAGCAGCAGCATGTCGCCAGCAGTCGGTGTCGCGCGGTGTGGCAGCACAGCGGTGGGCAAGCGTCAGCAGGCCGTGCTGAAACTACTCAGCTTAGGCGATAAGAGGCACACGGCCCACGAACTGCTGCAGGGTCTGACACAGCAGACCGACCGCTGGCTTGCGCCGCTGAGCCTCCAACCGGGCATGGTCGTGTGTGACAACGGCCGTAACCTGGTGGCGGCTCTGCAGCTCGGCAGCCTCACGCACGTGCCATGCCTGGCCCACGTCTTTAATTTGGTGGTTCAGCGCTTTCTGAAAAGCTACCCACGCTTGTCAGACCTGCTCGTAAAGGCGCGCCGGCTCTGCGCACATTTCCGCAAGTCCCACACGGACGCTGCCACCCTGCGCACCCTGCAACATCGGTTTCATCTGCCAGTGCACCGACTGCTGTGCGACGTGCCCACACGGTGGAACTCTACGCTCCACATGTTGGCCAGGCTCTATGAACAACGGAGAGCTATAGTCGAATACCAACTCCAACATGGGCGGCGCAGTGGGAGTCAGCCTCCTCAATTCCTTTCAGAAGAGTGGGCCTGGTTGGCAGACATCTGCCATGTCCTTGGTAATTTTGAGGAGTCTACCCAGGTGGTGAGCGGCGATGCTACAATCATTAGCGTCACCATTCCTCTGCTATGCATCTTGAGAAATTCCCTGCAAACCATAAAGGCAGCTGCTTCGCGCTCGGAAACGGGGGCGGGGGAAGACAGTATGCCGCTGGATAGTCAGGGCACCCTCCTGTCTATTTCTCAGCGCGTACAGGAGGAGGAGGAGGAGCATGAGGAGGATGAGGAGGAGGGGGAAGAGACAGCTTGGCCCGCTGCTGACGGTACACCGGCTGATTGCCTGTCATCCTTTCAGCGTGTATGGCCTGAGGAGGAGGAGGAGGATCCTGAAAGTGATCTTCCTAGTGAGGACAGCCATGTGTTGCGTACTGGTACCCTGGCACACATGGCTGACTTCATGTTAGGATGCCTTTCTCGTGACCCTCGCGTTGCACGCATTCTGGCCACGACGGATTACTGGGTGTACACACTGCTCGACCCACGCTATAAGGAGAACCTGCCCACTCTCATTCCCGAAGAGGAAAGGGGTTCGAGAGTGTTGCTATACCACAGGACCCTTGCGGACAAGCTGATGGTAAAATTCCCAGCCGACAGCGCTAGTGGCAGAAGGCGCAGTACCGAGGGCAAGGTAGCAGGGGATGTGCGTAGATCGAGCAGCATGTACATCCCAGGCAGTGCAACAGTCTTTAAGGGCCTGGCCAGCTTTATGGCTCCCCACCAAGACTGTGTCACCGCTCCCCAGTCACGGCTGAGTCGGCGGGAGCACTGTAAAAGGATGGTGAGGGAGTACGTAGCGGATCGCACGACCATCCTTGGTGACGCCTCTGCCCCCTACAACTACTGGGTGTCGAAGCTGGACACGTGGCCTGAACTAGCGCTGTATGCCCTGGAGGTGCTTGCTTGTCCTGCGGCTAGCGTCTTGTCGGAGAGGGTGTTTAGTGCGGCTGGGGGAATCATCACAGATAAGCGTAGCCGCCTGTCAACCGACAGTGCCGACAGGCTAACACTCATCAAGATGAACAAAGGCTGGATTTCGCCAGACTTCTGTTCTCCACCAGCGGACAGCAGCGATACGTAAGCAATACGTAGGCTGCACCCGCGGATGGAAGCTACGTTCTCTCTCACCATCCAAAACGGGGACATTTCTGCTTCATCAATCTGTGTCTAATATTCCTCCTCCTCCTCCTGCTCCTCCTCCTGAAACCTCACGTAATCACGCTGAACGGGCAATTTTTCTTAGGGCCACAAGGCTCACTCAAATAATTTTTCTGAACAATTTTTATAAGTTTCAATGCGCTTAAAAGCGTTGGAACTTTAACTTGAACCAATTTTTCGTTACACTGGGCTGCCTCCAGGCCTAGTTACCACTTAAGCCACATTAACCAAAGCGATTCACCTGCCATCTTGGTTGGGCATGGCCAATTTTTACTGAGGTACATTAGTACTGTTGGTACACCAATTTTTTGGGGCCCTCACCTACAGTGTAATCATAGTAATTTCTATGTTCTTCGCCTGCACTCATGGTACAGAAAGGTGTGTGGGGTTGGCCTACAGTTTAGCTACATAAATGTAACTTGTGCCTTGGCTATACTAAGGCTACTGAAATGGAACTAAGACTGCGCTCCCACTATACTGCTGCTTCAGAATTGTTACTGGGGCCTGTCTTGAGTGCTACTATTGCTGACATGGAACGAAGACTGCGCTCCCGCTATACTGCTGCTTCAGAATTGTTAATGGGGCCTGTCCTGAGTGCTACTATTGCTTACATGGAACGAAGACTGCGCTCCCGCTATACTGCTGCTTCAGAATTGTTAATGGGGCCTGTCCTGAGTGCTACTATTGCTTACATGGAACGAAGACTGCGCTCCCGCTATACTGCTGCTTCAGAATTGTTAATGGGGCCTGTCCTGAGTGCTACTATTGCTTACATGGAACGAAGACTGCGCTCCCGCTATACTGCTGCTTCATAATTGTTACTGGGGCCTGTCTTGAGTGCTACTATTGCTGACATGGAACGGACACGTGGAGAGGACACGTAGTGCCTCAAAAACATCCCCCTCCTCCTCCAACAGGGAAAACATTGTTGGCAAATGCCTTTGCATTGGTTCGTCTGGTGGCAGTCCAAGAATTTCACCTTCACCGACACAACAAGAGAGCCCCCACACCATCCCCCCGCCACGGCCCACTTAATCCTGGCCACATTCCGAAAACCAACAAAATACAACCGTGCTACTAGGTCCGCAGTCACCACCACATTACCACCAACGCGGTTACTGTTAAGGTGCATATAACCACGGACACGTGGAGAGGACACGTAGTGCCTCAAAAACATCCCCCTCCTCCTCCAACAGGGAAAACATTCTTGGCAAATGCCTTTGCATTGGTTCGTCTGGTGGCAGTCCAAGAATTTCACCTTTACCGACACAACAAGAGAGCCCCCACACCATCCCCCCGCCACGGCCCACTTAATCCTGGCCACATTCCGAAAACCAATAAAATACAACCGTGCTACTAGGTCCGCAGTCACCACCACATTACCACCAACGCGGTTACTGTTAAGGTGCATATAACCACGGACACGTGGAGAGGACACGTAGTGCCTCAAAAACATCCCCCTCCTCCTCCAACAGGGAAAACATTCTTGGCAAATGCCTTTGCATTGGTTCGTCTGGTGGCAGTCCAAGAATTTCACCTTTACCGACACAACAAGAGAGCCCCCACACCATCCCCCCGCCACGGCCCACTTAATCCTGGCCACATTCCGAAAACCAACAAAATACAACCGTGCTACTAGGTCCGCAGTCACCACCACATTACCACCAACGCGGTTACTGTTAAGGTGCATATTACCAGTCTGACTGGGGCATGCAGACACCTTGACAGAATGAATAGTGTGTGGCACATAGCTTCCCCATTGCTATGCCCACGTGTGCAGCTCCTGATGGCGGTGGCACAGGATTCTATTTCTCATTGCTTCTGTACAGCATTGTGGGCTATCGCCCCGCCCCTATTAAAGAGGGTCGCTGCCTAGCCGTGCCAACCCTCTGCAGTGTGTGCCTGCGGTTCCTCCTCATGGCAGACGCACTTCTAAATAGACATGAGTGTGGCGTGGCATGAGGGCAGCTGAAGGCTGCGCAGGGACACTTTGGTGTGCGCTGTGGGGGGGAGGGGGGGGGGCGGTTGGGCAGCATGTAACCCAGGAGAAGTGGCAGTGGAGTGTCATCCAGGCAGTGATTGTGCTTTGTTGTAGCTAGTGTGGTGCTTAGCAAAGGTATGCCATGCTAATGAGGGCTTTTCAGAAGTAAAAGTTGTTGGGAGGGGGGGGGCCCACTCTTGCCGCTATTGTGGCTTAATAGTGGGACCTGTGAACTTGAGATGCAGCCCAACATGTAGCCCCTCGCCTGCCCTATCCGTTGCTGTGTTGTTCCCATCACTTTCTTGAATTGCCCAGATTTTCACACATGAAAACCTTAGCGAGCATCGTCGAAATACAAAAATGTTCTGGTCGCCCATTGACTTCAATGGGGTTCGTTGTTCGAAACGAACCCTCGAGCATCGCGGGAAGTTCGTTCCGAATAACGAGCACCCGAACATTTTGGTGTTCGCTCATCTCTAATTATGATACATTATAAAATGTTTGGACGCATTGGATATATATATAAGGATTAGAGATGAGCGAGCATACTCGTCCGAGCTTGATGCTCGTTCGAGTATTAGGGTGCTCGAGATGCTCATTACTCGAGACGAGCACCACGCGGTGCTCGTCTCGATTAAACAAGCACTGACCATTGAATTCAATGGAGCCGGCAATACAGCCAGCTCCATTGAAAGCAATGGGCTGCCGGCTAGCGCGTGATGAATTTTCGGGAAGGGCTTAAAAATATAAGCCCTTACCTGAAAATCATCCTAAAATGTGTGAAAAGTAAAAAAAAAAAATACTCACCTTGTCCCGGCAGAACGATGTTAGTCCATTGAATTCAATGGAGCCGGCAATACAGCCGGTTCCATTGAAAGCAATGGGCTGCCGGCGATCGCACAATGAATTTTCGGGAAGGGCTTAAATATATAAGCCCTTCCCTGCAATTCATCCAGAAATGTGTAAAAATAAAAAAATATATATACTCACCTGGTCCCGGCAGACGGACTTCAGCTGCGGCCAGCTGGCAGTTCTCCTGAACTGCTCTGAACAGCTGTGAGTAGTATTCAGCAGCCGGGGATTTAAAATCCCCGCCTGCTGAATGAGCTGCCTCTGATTGGTCACAGCCTGACCAATCAGAGGCAGATCTCACTCACACCCATTCATGAATTCATGAATGGGTGAGTGAATGCTGCCTCTGATTGGCTCAGCGCAGCTCTCAGCTAAATGACAGCAGTTCAGCACCACAGTGTAGGGGACAGCAGGAGAAGACTCGGCTGTGCCCTGGCAGCTGAAGGGAGGTGAGTATCTATTTTTTTTGTTTTTTAAATCACTTTTAATTCATTTCCAGGGAATGGCTTATATGTAAAGCCCTTCCCTGAAAAAGAATTCAGGTGTGCCAGTGGACCATTGTCTTCAATGGAGTCGCCGGCAGCAGCAGCGGCTCCATTGAAGAGAATGCCTGCATTTTTATTCTTTTTTACACTAAAATCTTTCTTTTTCAGGTAAGGGCTTATATTTTTAAGCCCTTCCCGAAAATTCATCCCGCGCTCGCCGGCAGCCCATTGTTTTCAATAGAGCCAGCTGTATTGCCGGCTCCATTGAATTCAATGGGCTAACATCGTTCTTCTCTGCCACAGCTGTTACAGCTGTGGCAGAGGAGAACGATCTTAATGCTGACATAATTTTTTTTTTACACATTTTAGGATGATTTACAGGTAAGGGCTTATATTTTTAAGCCCTTCCCGAAAATTCATCCCGCGCTTGCTGGCAGCCCATTGCTTTCAATGGAGCCAGCTGTATTGCCGGCTCCATTGAATTCAATGGGCTAACATCCTTCTTCTCTGCCACAGCTGTTACAGCTGTGGCAGAGGAGAACGATCGTTATGCTGACAGTGGGGCGGGGGGTCTCACTCTTGCCACTATTGTGGCTTAATAGTGAGACCTCGGAGCCGGAAATGCAGCCCTGCATGTTGCTCCTCGCCTGCCCTATCCATTTCTGTGTTTTTTACATGACTTTGCTGATTTGCTAAGATTTTCACAAATGAAAACCTTAGCGGAGCACCAGTCATATACAAAAATGCTCGAGTCGCCCATTGACTTCAATGGGGTTCGTTACTCGAAACAAACTCTCGAGCATCACTGAAAGTTCGACTCGAGTAACGAGCACTCAAGCATTTTGGTGCTCGCTCATCTCTAATAAGGATGAAGAACGTATATTATTGCCATGTACCAGAAAGCACACTCTGAGTTTCTTAGTAGTGCAACCAACATACAACTTGTGGCAAACAGTACATTCGAGGACATTGATGATCAGAATTGTAATTATTGTAAACTCTTCACAGGTTTGGCAAAAGAACACATTTTGCACAAAGATCCCTTGCATCCATAGAATCCTTTGTGAGATAGCCAGTACTTAATAGAAAAATCAGTGGAAGTAAATAAACTAGGTGACAAAATACTACAGAGAGTGGGAGCTTTTTTGTAGGCAATTCAACAGCCGTCACTTAAAATGGTATGGAGCTTTGCATCCGTAAATAAGGTAGATTTGTAAGGTAGGTTTGAACTGACTTGTCAGATTTTTTATTTAGAACATGCTCATTACCATCAGAGGACCTGTGAACTAAAGCAACACAAGACTTGGCATTATCAATACTGCAGGCACATTGTAACATTGAGGGGGAATAACCCCTCTTTACCAGTCATTGACAAATATCATTAGGATCTGAAATATAATCACTCTCATGGGAACAACTTCTCCTTTATCTCATTAGTTTACACACTGGTATAGCTTTTATGATGTGGCGTGGATGGCTGCTGTTAGCCATGAGTATCATGTTTTTTTACTGAAACATTAAAGTATGGATAATCTCATTGCGAATGTCAACTAATTGTAAATCTAAAAAGGAAATGATATTAAATTAGGAGCAACAGAGTTCTCCCTTCCACAGAAACATTTGAATAATAGGGTTCTCAACATAAATGTCATCCATTGTTTTTTTGTGTTACAACTCCTAATGAAAAAAAAACTCATTAAACAGAGGCATCCATCCCTGTTAAAAGGAAACAATAGGATTAGTAGGCAATTTGTAATATGTATTTTTATCAAAAAGCATATACAATGTTTGGGACCTGTACATGCTTGTGTCCATTACCACTATGGACCCCCATTTATCTGCCACTTTAATTCCTTATCCTACTTTAAAGACTGAATGGCTCTTTGATATTTAGTCAAACGATTAGAACAGGATCTAGGATTGGAAGAATGATTATGTATATGAATGAGCTTTGTGTAAACCAAAGTTTGAACCAGTTCATTGCCTCAGTCCTAGATTGAATGGGATAAAAAAAAAAGGAGATTCCGCATATGGAAGTTAGAGATCTGCGAGATTGAATGAATTTTCTTACTTGATCCACTTAATAAGTCCAAAAAAAATATAGAGAGGCTAACTGGTCTTGAAAAAGATGAAAAGCTATGATTCAATGTGGAATCCAATTTTGGAGAAATTGGGCCATCTGAAA
Organism: Eleutherodactylus coqui; assembly: GCF_035609145.1. Lineage (NCBI taxonomy): Eukaryota > Metazoa > Chordata > Amphibia > Anura > Eleutherodactylidae > Eleutherodactylus > Eleutherodactylus coqui. The sequence goes on along the minus strand of NC_089837.1, from coordinate 133,088,008 downwards.
AAAAGAAATGATGTTTGACTGTCAGATTTCTAATGGAGATGAGCGAGCACCAAAATGCTTGGGTTTCCGCAATGCTCGAGAGCTCGTTTCGAGTAACGAACCCCATTGAAGTCAATGGGCGCCTCGAGCATTTTTGTATATGACCGATGCTCCGGATAGGTCTTCACTTGTGAAAAACCAGAAAGCAATCGAAATCCATGGAAACACCACAGAAACGGATAGGGCAGGGCAGGGGCAGCATGCAGGGCTGCATCTCTGGCTCCCAAGTCCCAATATTAAGCCACCATAGGGGCAAGAGTCTGTCCCCCCCCCTAACAATTTTTACTTTGGACAAACCCTCATTAGCAAGGCACACCTTAGCAAAGCACCACACTACCTGCAACCAAGCACAATCACTGCCTGGGGGTTACACCGCTGCCTCTTCTCCTGGGTTACATGCTGCCCAACCCCCCGCACAACCCAGCGTCCACAGCGCACACAAAATTTCCCTGCCCAGCCTTCAGCTGCCCTCATGCCACACGCTCGCTTCATAGCCACACCACCCTCATGTCTATTTCCAAGTGCATCTGCGATGAGGAGGAACCGGAGGCAAACACTACAGAGGGTTGACAGGGCCAGGCAACGACCCTCTTCGAAAGGGGTGGGCAATAGCCCACAATGCTGTTGAGAATTAATGAGAAATTGACGTTCGATCTTTACGTGAGCGGGCCCAGGGTCAAGCTCGTTCCCAGCCTCCATCTTGTGTGACCCAAGGTGCCGCGAGTTACATAGCAATGGGGAATCCATGTGCCCCCACACGATTTATTCTGTGTTGGTGTCGGATAGCTCAATCGACACCGCAAGGGGAAAGCCATCTGCACTCTATCCCCTACCCAAGTCAGTCAGTGTCTTTGTGCCAGACAGGTAAATCACCGTAATGGGAAGACTGTGTGCACCCACAGCATAGGTGGGTCCTAGGCGACCCAAGACATGAACCATGAAGAAATCAGAGTGCCCAAACATAGCAGACTTGCACTGCGCCGAGGACATAGGCCTCTGCACAAACCCTCAGCAATAGCGGGCATGAAGCAAACTTCAATGCTAGTTCAGCTGCGAAGGTCTCAGTAAATCAGTTACGTTTTCTTTCACCGCTCCAATGACCGGATTAGCCAGGAAAAAGTTCCACAGGCCCAATCAGGCGCAGTTGCAGTTCCCCCGGGACATAGGCCTCAGCCCACACCCTCAGCAATCACGAGCCTGAAGCGGACTTCGATGCTAGCACAGTATTGAACGTCTCATTAATGCAGTAACGCTCCTCTTCTTTGGCCCAAGCCAGTGTATCAGATAACTGTGGTAACACGAGAGAAAATACATGATGCCCAGTGCTGATCCCCTGACCCCAAGCAGGAGGAGGAGGTGGCCTTACAAGGCCAAGAAAGCATGACCAGGACCCACTGTAGCCTGTGTGGGAAGTATGTGAGCAGGCCCTTGGTCCGGCTTGGCCCCAACAAACATACTGTGGTACCCAAGGTGCCGCAAGTTGCATAGCAATGGGCAATCTGGGTCCCCTCACACTATTCATTCTGTGTTGGTGTCAAATAGCTCAATCGACACCGCAAGGAGAAAGCCATCTGCACTCTGCACCCTACACAAGTCAGTCAGTGACTTTGTGCCAGACAGGTAAAACACCGCTATGGGAAGTCTGTGTGCACCCACACCATAGGTGGATCCTAGGCGACCCAAGACATGAACCATGAAGAAATCAGAGTGCCCAAACATGGCAGACTTTCACTGCGCCAAGGACATAGGCCTCTGCAAAAACCCTCAGCAATCGCTAGCATGAAGCGGACTTCGATGCTAGTTCAGCTGTGAGCGTTTCATTAAGGCAGTAACACTCCTCTTCTGTGGCCCAAACGAGTTTCTCAGATAACTGTGGTAACACGAGAGAAAATACATATTGGCCTCGGCCCACAATTGATGCTCTAGTCAGTGAGTGTTTTTGGGCCAGATAGGTAAAACACCGCGATGGGAAGTCTGTGTGCACCCATAGTATAAACAGACCCCTGTAACATTCCAGTAGAAAAGGTATAAGCAGACCCCAGTAACATTTCGGTTGCAGTAGTATAGGCAGACCCCAGTACCATTTCTGTAGTAGAAGTATAGGCAGACCCCTGTAACATTTTGGTGGCAGGAGTATAGGCAGACCCCTGTAACATTTCGGTAGCAGGAGTATAGGCAGACCCCAGTACCATTTCTGTTCTAGAAGTATAGGCAGACTCCTGTAACATTTAAGTGGCAGCAGTATAGGCAGACCCCTGTAACATTTACGTGGCAGAAGTATAGGCAGACGCCAGTAACATTTATGTAGCAGCAGTATAGGCAGCCCCCAGCACCATTTCTGTAGTAGAAGTATAGGCAGATCCCAGTAACATTTCTGTAGTAGACTTATAGGCAGACCCCTGTAACATTTCTGTTGCAGCAGTATAGGCAGACCCCTATAACATTAACGTGGCAGAAGTATAGGCAGACCCCTGTAACATTTTTGTAGCAGCAGTATAGGCAGACCCCTGTAACATTTACGTGGCAGAAGTATAGGCAGACCCCTGTAACATTTTGGTAGCAGGAGTATAGGCAGACCCCAGTACCATTACTGTTGTTGAAGTATAGGCAGACCCCTTTAACATTTACGTGGCAGCAGTATAGGCAGACGCCTGTAACATTTATGTAGCAGCAGTATAGGCAGACCCCTGTAACATTTAAGTGGCAGCAGTATAGACAGACCCCTGTAACATTTATGTAGCAGCAGTATAGGCAGACCCCTGTAACATTTAAGTGTCAGCAGTATAGGCAGACCCCCTGTAACATTTATGCAGCAGTAGTATAGGCAGACCCCTGTAACAGTTATGTGGCAGAAGTATAGGCAGACCCCTGTAACATTTTTGTAGCAGCAGTATAGGCACATCCCTGTAACAATCTTGTAGCAGAAGTATAGGCAGGCATACCCCAGTAAAAATTCTGTAGTAATAGTATAGGCCAACTCTGAAACATTGGGGTACCATGAGTGTAGGCCGGAAAAATTAGTTGGATAACAGTGTAGGCGTGGGCCCGAAAAATTAGTGTACCAAGAGTACAAGTGTATCCCTGAAAAATTTATCAACCGAGAGGGCAGGTGAAACCCATAAATATTTTTTGAAAGATACAGCTCGCTGTTGCTTAATTTGTAACAGAGCCTGGAGGCAGCCCTGTGAAAAAAATTGGTTCATTTTAATTTATCAATACTTTTGAAACTTTTAAAAATTGTAAAAACATTGTTAGCTGAGCCTTTTGGGCCGCAGAAAATTTGGCAGTTCAGGGTGATGACATTGTTTCTGGTGGAGGAGTAGCAGGAGGAGGACTAATATCAGAGACAAAGCTAAATGCCCCGTTTTTCCAGTGATAGAGAAGAGTGCTTTTATTTGCAGTTGCAGCTAAAAGAATTCTTAGGTTCCGCTGCTCTCCACTGGTGGAAAAGAGAAGTCTGGGGAAATCCAGGCTTTGTTCATCTTTATGAGTGTAAGCATGTCGGCACTGGCAGTTGACAGATGGGTACGCTTATCCATGATGATTCTCCCAGCTGCACTGAACACCCTCTCTGACAAGACGCTAGCTTCAGGGCAAGCCAGCATCTCCAGGGCATACAGCCCAAGTTCATGCCACGTGTCCAGCTTTGACACCCAATAGTTGTATGGAGCAGAGGCATCACGGAGGACAGTGGTACGATTGGCTACATACTCCCTCACCATCTTTTTACAGTGCTCCCTCCGACTCAGCCTTGACTGGGGAATGCTGACGCAGTCTTGCTGGGGAGCCATAAAGCTGGCAAAGGCCTTGGAGAGTGTTCCCCTGCCTGTGCTGAACATGCTGCCTGATCTTCGCGCCTCCCCTGCTACTTGGCCCTCGGAACTGCACCTTTTGCTGCTAGCGCTGTCAGATGGGAAGTTTAGCATCACTTTGTCCACCAGGGCCCTGTGGTATTGCATCACTCTCTTACCCCTTTCCTCTTCGGGAATGAGAGTGGAAAGGTTGTCTTTGTACCGTGGGTCGAGAAGGGTGTACACCCAGTAATCTGTGTTGGCCAGAATGCGTGTAACGCGAGGGTCATGAGAAAGGCAGCCTAACATGAAGTCAGCCATGTGTGCCAGGGTGCCAGTACGCAAGACATGGCTGTCCTCGCTAGCAAGAAGACTTTCAGTATCCTCCTCCTCCCCCTCCTCCTCACCAGCCCATACACGCTGAACAGATGGGAGGCAAGCAGCATGGGTACCCTCTGCAGTGTGCCCAGCTGTCTCTTCCCCCTCCTCCTGCTCCTCCCCCTCCTCCTCCTCCTCCAAAACGCGCTGAGATATAGACATGAGAGTGGTCTGGCTATCAAGCGACATACTGTCATTCCCCGCCTCCTGTTCCAACCGGAAAGCGTCGGCCTTTATGCCTTGCAGCGAACTTCTCAGCAGGCATAGCAGCAGGATGGTAACGCTAATGATTGCAGCGTCGCCGCTCACCATCTGGGTGGACTCCTCAAAGTTTCCGAGGACCTGACAGATGTCTGCCATCCAGGCCCACTCCTCGGTAAAGGTAGGCTGACTACCACTACGCCGCCCATGTTGGAGATGGTATTCCACTATTGCTCTACGCTGCTCATAGAGCCTGGCCAACATGTGCAGCATAGAATTTCACCATGTGGGCACGTCGCACAGCAGTAGGTGCGCTGGCAGATTAAACCTCAGGGTGGCAGCGTCTGTTGTGGACTTGCGGAAATGTGCGCAGACACGGCACACCTTGTCGAGCAGGTCAGATAAGTGCGGGTAGTTTTTTAGAAACCGCTGAACCACCAGATTGAAGACTTGGGCATGGCACGTATGTGAGGCTGCCAAGCTGCAGAGCCGCCACCATGTTATGGCCCTTGTCACACACGACCATGCCTGGTTGGAGGCTCAGCGGTGAAAGCCAGCGGTCGGTCTGCTCAGTCAGACTGTGCAACAGTTTGGGGGCCGTGTGCCTCTTGTCACCTAGGCTGAGTAGTTTCAGCACGGCTTGCTGACGCTTGCCCACCACTGTGCTGCCGCGCCATGCCACACCGACTGCTGGTGACGTGCTGCTCACATTTCTTAATTGAGAGGTAGAGGTTGCATAGGAGGAGGAGGGGGAGGGTTTAGAGGAGGTGGCATAGACCACCGCAGATACCAGAACCGAGCAAGGACCCGCTATTCTGGGTGTGGGTAGGACATGTGCAGTCCCAGGCTCTGCCTCAGTCCCAGCCTCCACTAAATTCACCCAATGTGCTGTCAGGGAGATATAGTGGCCCTGCCCGCCAGTACTTGTCCATGTGTCCGTGGTTAAGTGGACTTTCCCAGTAACCGCATTGGTGAGGACACGATTGATGTTGCGGGTGACGTGCTGGTGTAGGGCTGGGACGGCACACCGAGAAAAATAGTGGCGACTGGGGACCGAGTAGGGTAGGGGACCGCCATCATGTTTTTGAAAGCCTCCGTTTCCACAAGCCTGTACGGCAGCATCTCCAGGCTGATTAATTTGGCAATGTGCACGTTTAAAGCTTGAGCGTGCGGGTGCGTGGCGGCATATTTGCGCTTTCGCTCCAAGGCTTGCGCTAGTGACAGCTGGACGCTGCGCTGAGAGACATTGCGGGATGGGGTCGAGGACAGCAGAGGTGAGGGTGTGGGTGCAGGCCGGGAGGCGCTCGTGCCTGTGTCCTGAGAGGGGGGTTGGATCTGTGTGGCAGGTTGGGGCACAGGGGAAGAGGCAGTGGTGTGACCCGGAGGCGGTGAACGGCCTTCGTCCCACCTTGTGGGGTGCTTGGCCATCATTTGCCTGCGCATGCTGGTGGTGGTGAGGCAGGTAGTGGCGGCTCCCCGGCTGATCTTGGTGCGACACAGGTTGCACACCACTGTTCGTCGGTCGTCCGCGCTCTCACTGAAAAACATCCACACCTTTGAACACCTAGGCCTCTGCACGGTGGCTTGGCGTGAGGGGGTGCTTTGGGAAACAGTTGGGGTATTCTTTGCTCTGGCCCTGCCTCTACCCCTGGCCACCCCACTGCCTCTTCCAACCTGTCCTGCTGCTGCACTTGCCTCCCCCTCTGAAGACCTGTCCTCAGTTGGCTTAGCGAACCAGGTGATGTCAGTCACCTCATCGTCCAGCTGCTCTTCCTCCGAATCCTCTGTGCACTCCTCCCTCGGACTTACTGCCCTTACTACTACCTCACTGACAGACAACTGTGTCTCATCATCATCGTCCTCCTCACCCACTGAAAGCTCTTGAGACAGTTGCAGGAAGTCCCCAGCCTCATCAACCGGACCCTGGGAACTTTCCAAAGGTTGGCGATCGGTCACAACAAACTCCTCGGGTGAGAGAGGAACCATTTTTTCCCAATCAAGGCAGGGGCCCGGGAACAGTTCCTGGGAGTCTGCCTGCTCATCAGAATGTGTTATTTTCATAGATCACACTGCTCAGTTTCTAATAAAGGTCTACCACATGGACCCATAAATGTGATATGAAGCTGGGGACCCCAGAAACTTGCCTCTCTCTTAATCCCGCAGCAGCCGGCTTTGATTCACCTGGACCCTCACTTGGACCTCTGCGTCCTCGCCCGCATCCACGTCCACGTCCTTGACCCCTACCCCTCAGCATGGTGGATTACGAATAGAGCAGACACAGATCGGTGTAAATAATTATGGAATTATTTGTGTACACTGTCACGCTGACAGCGATATTGTAACGCTAACTCCAGGCAGAAACAAATTATATGGAAGGCTGCAAACAGGCCTAGCTGTGCAATAGTGATGCACTACAACTCCCACCAGACACCCTGTAAATTTCAGACGGTCAGAGGTAGCCCAATGATGGAGCTTTTTTTTTTCTTTTTGAAAAAGAATACAGGCTATATAGAGTGTATATGACTTTCCCTCTATCAGTGGCTGTGGCCGTACGCTGTGCGTTAAGTTCACTGCAGACACAGACCGGTGTAAAAAATTATGGAATTATTGGCGTACAGTTTGAGGCTGAGAGCGGTATTGTAATGCAAACTGCAGCCAGAAAAAAATTATACGGAAGGCTGCAAACAGGCCTAGCTGTGCAATAGTGTTGCACTACAACTCCGACCAGACACCCTATAAATTTCAGACGGTCAGAGGCAGCCCAACGAAGGAGCTTTTTTTAAAATTTTCTTCAAAAAGAATACAGGCTATATAATGTGTATATGACTTTCCCTCTATCAGTGGCTGTGGCCGTACGCCGTGCATTTAGTTCACTGCAGACACAGACCGGTGTAAAAAATAATGGAATTATTGGCGTACAGTTTGAGGCCTTAGTCAGACGGGCGTTTTTTCGCGCGATTTGTGGATCGCATGACGGATGCGCATCCGCAAATCGCGTGACCGGTGCCCGAAAATCTGCTCCTAGCCGCTTTCCATTAGAAACGGGCCGGAGCTGTCCAGCGCATTGCATTTAATGGAGCCGGCAATACAGCCGGCTCCATTGAAAGCAATGGGCTGCGGGTGAGTGTGGGATGAATTGTCGGGAAGGGCTTAAATATATAAGCCCTTCCCTGCAATTCATCCAGAAAAGTGTTAAAATAAAAAAAAATATACATACTCACCTGCTCCCGGCAGCCGGAGTTCCGTGCGGCCGGCCTGCAGTGGGTGTGAAGGGGGTGTGAGTCAGACCTGCCCCCTGATTGGCTCAGCGCTGAGCCCAACGAAGGAGCTTTTTTTAAAATTTTCTTTTTTTTTTATTTTTATTAAATCTGTTTTTATTAAAGTTTTCAATTTTACAGTATGACATCATCAGACAACAAAAGGCTAATCGCATAACGTAATACACAGTTTTCAATTCAGAGGATACTAGACAGATCAGAAGACTGTGATGCATTTTGACAGATAACAGGGTGATTGTTAGGCTGGAGTAACGTTTTGACTCAACCAGACAAGAACAATATGAGAATATCTCATTAAAATAAGGCCTTGTAACATACATAACGAGACAGGACAAAGACAAGGGGGAGTGAAAGGAGGGGAATGGGGAAAGGTAACAGGGGGGGAAGTTGGGTGTTTGGTAGGGGTGCAGCGGGCGATACTATGTCCCGAAGATATGTAATCAAGCTAAATAGAAAAAATGTCGAGGAGTCTCAGGTCACGCCAGGAAAACCAGGTTTTAATGAACTTATCATATGAGTTGTTGTGCCAACTTGAAAGCTCTTCCAGGTTGTAGATCGTGTCTACTTTGTCTCTCCATTGCTTCAGAGAGGGGGGTGCCTCGCATTGCCAGCAGAGAGGAATCAGAGCCTTTGCAGCGTCTATCAGGTGAGCTATCAACTTATCCCTATTCGGGTGGAATGATGGGGATGGCCTCCAGAGGAACACCATGTCTGGCGTGAGTGAAAATCCTGGTTTTATCTTTTCCAGGACCTTCCCCACCCCTTTCCAAAAGGGTCTCAACCTTTCGCACGTCCACCAGATGTGGAGGTACGATCCCACCTCCCCCTTACACCTCCAGCAGCAGTCCTGAGGGGATAATTTGTAAGCTGAGAGCCATTGCGGAGTCCTGTACCACCTGACCAGGAGTTTGTAATGGGATTCTTGAGCAAGAATGCAAGGAGATAAGCCGAGTGAGGTGTTCAGGATCGCTTTAATTTCACTAGGGGAGAGAGTTAGGTTCAGTTCCTTTTCCCATGAGGTGATGAATGTAGGTTTTGTTGGGTTATGGGGAGTGATAAAGTGCTTCCTTATCAGGGAGATTTTCCTCTTACTTGGCATGATGTGTTTAAGTGTACTTTCGAAAGGGGTCAAGGGTCTGGCTGTGCCATGGCTCTTAAAGGGGTTGTCCCGCGCCGAAACGGGTTTTTTTTTTTTTCAACCCCCCCCCCCCCCCCGTTCGGCGCGAGACAACCCCGATGCAGGGACGTACAGAAAGCTCACCGGAGCGCTTACCTTAATCCCCGCGCTCCGGTGACTTCTATACTTACCTGTGAAGATGGCCGCCGGGATCCTCTGCCTCCGTGGACCGCAGCTCTTCTGTGCGGTCCACTGCCGATTCCAGCCTCCTGATTGGCTGGAATCGGCACGTGACGGGGCGGAGCTACACGGAGCCGCTCTCTGGCACGAGCGGCTCCATAGAAGACTGCTGAAGACCCGGACTGCGCAAGCGCGGCTAATTTGGCCATCGGAGGCCAAAAATTAGTCGGCACCATGGAGACGAGGACGCTAGCAACGGAGCAGGTAAGTAAAAAACTTTTTATAACTTCTGTATGGCTCATAATTAATGCACAATGTACATTACAAAGTGCATTATTATGGCCATACAGAAGTGTATAGACCCACTTGCTGCCTCGGGACAACCCCTTTAAGGAAGTCTCCTATTGTCTTGGTCCCTGATGCAAGAGTGAGGAAGGAGGGGGACCAACTCGGTAACAGTCTTTGTTGGATCTCAGAAGGGGGAAAGTGAGCTAGCTCCTGCAGATCTCCGATTTTGTGGTCCCGGAATTTCACCCAGATCGAAGCATTACATGAGTCAGATGGCAATTCTAACAGTTTATGAATAGTACTTAACGGGAAAATTGGAGATAGGTCTGGGGCCAGCTCCTTTCTCACCGTGTCCCATACCTCGCATGGTCCTCTCAAGAGGGGACAGAAGTCCCTTTGTCTATAGTTATTTCTGCTCGGATACCATAGATCCTCCAATAGCACCGCATTATTCCGAGCCAAGGCTAGCTTAGGAAGCAGATTGTTTTTAGCCGGAAGGACTAAGTCCAACCAATGGCTCAGCTGCGAGGCACTATAATAATCGAGTATGTTAGGGAGTCCGATTCCACCCTCTGATTTCCTCTTGATCATTAGGCTGTATGCCAGCCTTGGTCTTTTATGCCTCCACACGTATGCTGCGAAAGCTGAGCGAAGAGACTTAAAAAAGCTGCTCGGAAGGTGTATGGGAAGCATCCTAATCTTGTACAAAATTTTTGGCAGGACATAGGATTTCAAGATGTTCCTCCTACCGAACCAGGACATAATTGGCAAGTCGTATTCGGTTAGGAGCTTCTTAACCTGGTCCAGTAGTGGAGCGAAATTTACATCGTATATGTCTTTGGTTCTCTTTGGTATTTTTATACCAAGATAGTCCAGGGAAGTCTCCGACCACGCAAAGGGAGATGTTGTCCTGAGTATTTTGCAACGAGAAACGGGAATGGAGATGTTGAGAACCGTGGATTTATTAAAATTTATTTATTTATTTATTTTTTTTTTCATCAATAAATTTTTATTGTTCTCATACAGTGAAGAGGTTACATCTATGAATAAAGACATTTGCAACAAGATTTGTAAGTATTGTAACATACAAAATTGGGAGTCTCTTGAAGATGAAGAACTTCCGTTGGAGAATAATCCGCTTTAGATTCTCCTTGTTGGTTTCTTGGTAAAGAACCTAGAGAATTTTTGGAGAAAGGGGGGAAGGAGTGGAGGGTAGGAGGGATGGGAGGGATGGGAGGGTGAAACGATGAGGGGAGTTACGGAAAGATGGTAGGGGGAAATGGTATAACAGTAACAACATTAACCAGGTCTACAGTGATTCGATTTTACTTCTGGATTGGGAATAGAGTGAGCCATGGGTTCCAAGATTTCTCGAAATTGGGTAAGCTATCATTGCGGAGGGCTAAGATGTATTCATAAATACTGTGTTCGGAGATTAATTGAGTTAACTCGTTCACAATTGGTGGACTATCCGACCTCCACTTCCTGGCTATTAAGAGCTTTGCACACAGGAGAATATGTCCTATTAGTTTTTTACTAGTAGGAGGGATTGTCCCTGGATCTAGGAGTAGGAGAGCCGTTTTTGGAGTGAATGGGACTCTCAGGCCTGTCACTTTGAGTATAAGGTCGTAGGTGGACTTCCAGAAAGGGAGAATATGGGGGCAGGCCCAAAAGATGTGGATCAGGGAGCCCTGTTGGTCGCATTTCCTCCAACAAAGGTTATTGTTGGATAGACCTCTTCTAGCCAGGATGGATGGAGTGAAGTACCAGCGTGTAATCAGCTTCTGGTGTGTTTCAATTAGGTTAGCGCAATGAGAGGCTTGTCCTGACCATTTAAAGGCCTTAAGCCATGCAATAGTGGGGACTTTTTGGCCGAGGTCCTTCTCCCAGTTCAACAAATGGCTCTTACCCGCTGGCCTTAATGCTCCAGTTAAGTTGTCATAAAAGAGACGCGTATGTGTTTTAGGAGAGCTGGAACAAAGTGTCTTGTATATGATCTCAGGTACTTTAAGCTCTCGTAGCTGGTGATTATGAAGAATGGAGCATACTTGCGAGTACCTAAGATACTCTGAGTTGGTCAACCTAAATTTGGATTGTAATGTTTGAAAAGATAGAGGGCCTCGCGGGGAGAGAAAGTCTGATATGAAGTGTATTCCTTTTTTGACCCAGGCGTGTAGCTGGAGATTGGGAACAAAGTATTCTAGGATTCTAATAGGAATTTGCTTTAGATTTCTAGTATTGTTTTTATCTGAGTTAAGGAATAAGTTTTTCCAGGCCTCTATAGAAGCTAGCATAGGGGGTGACATGTTCGGAGTTGTAAAGCATGACAAGAGTTTTGGGGACGACCATGCGGCGAGAAGAGCTATCAGCAAGTATTTCAATGGTCTTTGGTGGTTGTTTTCCGTTTCTATAGAGACCCAGCTAACCTGTTGTGTTTGGCGAGTCCACGAACCTAATTGGCTTAGAACTGTGGCTGTTCGGTAGGAGTTTAAATTGGGTAAACCAAGGCCTCCCTGGTATCTGTTGAGGGACAGGATAGAGAGAGCAATTCTAGGCTTTTTATCGAGCCAAATGAATTTAGATAATTGACTTTGGAAGTTTGCCATGGTTTGTCTTGGAATTAATATAGGGAGAGTTCTAAAGTAGTGTAGAATTTTGGGCAAGATGAGCATTTTATAGATGTTTATGCGTCCAAGCCAAGAAATCGGCCGAGAACGGTAAGAGTCCAACTCCTTTTGGAGAGCTGCAAGAAGAGGTGGAAAATTGACTGTAATTAAGTCCGTTGTTGGGAAGCATAGGTTAATGCCTAGATAAGGAATGCTTTTAGATTGCCACTGAAATGGGAATTCTTTTTCTATGTCTTGTTTAAGATCCTTGCTAACGTTAATGCCTAGAATTTGGGATTTGGTTATGTTTAATTTGTAGTAGGATATGGAGGAAAATATGGACAAAGTATTTTGGACTGTTCTCAGGGAAAGGGTTGGGTTTGTGAGAGTGAGTAAAATATCGTCAGCGAATAAGCTGATTTTATGTTGGCGGAGACCTGCAATAATTCCCTGAATATCTGGGTGAGTCCTTATGTGTTCCGCTAAAGGCTCCATTACCAAAGTGAATATTAGGGGTGATAAGGGGCAACCTTGGCGTGTTCCATTAGAGATAGTAAAGGGATTAGATAAGAGACCATCTACCATGATTTTTGCCGATGGAGCGGAATAGAGGGCTTTGATAGCCTTGAAGATATAGCCTGAAAAGCCAAATTTATTTAAAGTGGAGAAGGCATACCCCCAGTGTAACCTATCAAATGCCTTTTCGGCGTCAAGGGCAACCAGGATTGAGGGAATTTTTGTGGATTCAGATTTGTGTATAAGATTAAGAATCCTTCTGGTCCCATCCAAGGCCTGTCTCCCCTTTGTAAAGCCCACCTGGTCGGAGTGCACGATATCAGGCAAGATTTTGAGAAGTCTATCCGCCAGCACCTTAGCAAAAAGTTTAATGTCGCAGTTCAAAAGGGAGATAGGTCTGAAGTTGGCAGGTGATGTGGGGGCCTTGCCTGGTTTTGGGATTGTTATAACAGTAGCTTCCAACATTTCTTTGGGAAAGGAGCTTTGTTCTATGCCTTGATTGAAGGCCTGAGATATATGAGGAGCTAGGGAGGCGGAAAATAGTTTGTAATAATCGTTAGAAAAGCCGTCAGGACCAGGGGCTTTGTGGGGTTTTAGGGTTTTAATAGTATTTATAATTTCTATAGGGAGTATTTGGGTGTTAAGGGAAGTGAGTTGAGATGGCGAGAGTGTAGGGAGATTTGTTTCTTTCAGAAAATTTTCGATAGCTTGGGTAGATGGTTGGGGTGTGTCTTTGTCATCTTTTAGGTTGTAGAGATTAGAATAATATTGGCGAAAAGTTTCTGTGATTTGTGTTGGTTGGAAGAGTTTTGTTGAGGGATTGTGGGGGTCTAAGATATAAGGGATCTTAGATTTGAATGTTTTTTTTTTAACCAAATTAGCCAACATACGCGTGGGTTTGTTTTTTGAGGCGTATAAAGATGAACGAGAGGCTGTCATTTCTCTTTCAAAGTTGTCCATCAGGATAGATCTGAGTTTTTGTCTAGTAGCGAATAGTTGTTTATGTAATGAGTCTGATGGATTTTTATTTATTTGTCTTTCTATAGAGGAGAGTTGGGCTAAAATTGTGTCCAGTTGTCGGGATTTTTCCCGTTTATGTTGGGCACCGATCTTGATAAGCTCCCCCCTGATAAAGGCCTTGTGGGCGTTCCAGATGGTCAAAGGGGAAACATCCGGAGTGGTGTTGTGAAGGAAATATTCTTCCAGCGCTAGTTTAATGTTGGAATGGTATTTTGGGATTTTTAGTAGGAAAGTATTGTTCCGCCAAGGTTTGGGTCTTTCTTTTATTGCCTCAAGAGAGACATTGATCGAGACGGGGGAATGGTCCGACCAAGTGGCTGGACCAATCTGGGCTTTTTCTACCAGAGGAAGAGTGGATCTGTTCACCAAGATCAGATCAATTCTAGAAGAAGATTTGTGTCTGGCTGAGTAGAAAGAGTACTCTTTAGATGAGGCGTTTAGACACCTAAACGTGTCGAAAAGGGATTCTGTTTGTAGCCAAGGGAGCAGGGAAGTCGCCGATCTCAGAGAACCCCTTGAGGAGTCCAGGGAACCATCCGGAACGGCGTTAAAATATCCACATATAAATAGGTGACCCACCTCGCACCTTCTAGCTTTTTTTATTGTTTTATTTAAAAAGCGGATTTGGGCTTGGTTTGGAGCATTTAAATTTACTAGAGTAAAGGGTTTGTTGTTTAAGGAACCAGATATAATGATATATCTGCCTTTAGGGTCTATAACCTGTGAGATGACTTCCAGTTGTAGCGAATCTTTAAAGGCAATTAAAACTCCTGCTTGTTTCCTTGGAGAGCAGGCTGAAAAAATTTTTGGGAATTTTTTATGGGAGAATTTTGGACAGGCGGAAGCCGCGAAGTGGGTCTCCTGCACACAAATAATATCAGCGTTAGAGGAAAGAGCCTCCTTCCAAAGCAGAGATCTTTTAAAAGGTGAGTTTAACCCATTTGCGTTGATTGAAATAATTTTAACTGACATTATGAAAGCTCATAATTCTTTTGAGCCGGAATATTAATACAAATTGAGCAGTAGACCAAAAATAGAAGGTAATAAGGGAAGTAACATGAAACAGGTGTAGAAAACAGAGCAGATTATAGGATGCCCTTATCATCTTGTGTAAGATGATATTTCCGTTTGTGGAAAATATTATGGGCAGAAAAGAGTAGTACACTCAAAATTACAGCGTAAGGTGGAGAAATACGCAAAGAACTATTACAGGCTGGAGGGCCTGAATAGCTGTATTGGGGAGCGAATAAAGTTCGTCTGGCGGAGAACTGTCCGGAACCGCCTGAGTGCAAAGCTGGATGGGTCCCAACCTCAGTCGACGTCGCGGACTTGGACTTGGGCTGGAATTTGCGCTCTTTTGGAAGAAGGATGGTGAGTGGACGAAGAAGGTATATCAATCTTCCAGGATTTGAAGAAGTGGATTGCGTCTTCTGGTTTTTGAAAGGTATGAGTGGTGTCATCTCTACGAATCAGGAGTTTTACAGGAAATCCCCATCTGTATGGGATTCTAGCTTGTCGTAGGGCATCGGTGACAGAGGAAAACTTTTTTCTATTCAACATGGTGGTTTGTGAGAGATCCGTGAATAGACGTATTTTTTCGTACGGTGATGGAAGATGGGGTAGGTTTCGCGCTGCAGACATGACCGCATCTTTTATGTGATAGAAATGAATGCGTGCTATAATGTCTCTGGGGACAGAGTCGGCAATGAATCTCGGCTTGGGGAGCCTGTGAGCTCTGTCAATAGTTAGGTCTAGGTTGCTAGCTTCTGGGAGCAGCGCACCCATAAGTTGTTTCAGGTAGATAGGGATATCCGAGGAGGAGACGGATTCAGGAATTCCGCGGAATTTGATGTTATTGCGTCTATTCCGGTCTTCAATATCCGCCAATTTTGTTTTTAGCTGCTCAACCTCCTCCACTAACTCGTAGTGAGCATCAATTAAGGCATTGTGTGACTGAGAAAATTCACCCATTTTATTTTCCGTATGGGAAACACGGTCACCGATCTCGTCTATGGTGTTTTTAATAGAGGTGTTTAGTGATAGGAAGCTGACTTGAATAGAATCACTTAAGGCTACCACCATGTCCTTTATGAAGGATTCAGATGCTGGTTGTGAGGTAGATGGCATGGATGACACGAACTCTCTCAGGGATGGTGTTTGAGGTATTGAGGGCGCTGCAATGTCAGTCCTAGGCTTTTGTTTTTGGGGACTATCGGATGAGGAGGAGGACTGTGACATGTGCGGGGAGGATGTCGGCGCCATTTTAAATGCATGCTGTGAGTGTGAGAAATGTCTCTTTCCTCCTGGTGGTGTCTGGAGTGGGGGCGATGTATCAGCACTCACCCGTCCCTGCTGGTGTAGTCTCGGCGGGGAGCTGTCATCAGCTTGAAGCGGAGCCGTTCCCTCTTCGTTTTGTGTGTCGGGCACGGTTGGAAGCGGAGCGGTAGCTGCCGGAGCGCTCCGGGAAGCCGAGGCTGAAAAGAAGTCGTCCAGGCGCTTGGGCTGAGCGCGGGAGTCCCTGCGGCGAGGCATAGCAGCTGTCACCAAAATCTCCGACAGCGCCGGAGCGAGGAGAGGACCCGTTAGGTGCTTTGAGGTAGCTTACAGGCTAGGACCGGAGCGGAGCTCAGGGATTAAGCGGCCATCTTCCTGCGCTGCCAGGCCACGCCCCCTATTAAAATTTATTTTAAAATTTGAAATTTCTCCAAAAGCGTTTAGTATCTCAACTAACCTGACAAAGCCTTTTTCGGGATTGGTTATGAGGAAGACTATGTCATCTGCAAAAGCCGCAGTGGACAAAGTGTCCTCTCCTATGTTTAGGCCCTTAATGTCAGGATCCTGTCTGATTTGTATTAGGAGGGGCTCAAGTGTCAGTATGAAAAGTGAGGGAGAGAGAGGGCAGCCTTGACGAGTGCCGTTTTTAATGTCAAACGGAAGTGATAATACTTCGTTGACCCGAAAGTCTAGCGTGAGGACACTCGTACAGCGAAAAAATGGCGGACACAAACTCCTCTGGAATATTATAATTAAGTAGGGTGCTTTTCATGTAGTTCCAGCTGACCCTATCAAATGCCTTCTCGGCATCGGTTCTGACGAAGGCTAATGGAATGTTTTGGGTCCGTACATATCGCGCTGCATAGAGGAGCCTGTGGCAGTTGTCTCTACCCTCTCTCCCCCCCCCACAAAACCCGCCTGTTCTCCACTGATCAGAGCAGGTATAAATCTATCCAACCTTTTGGCCAGTAGCTTTGCCCACAGCTTGACGTCTTGATTAATAAGAGATATGGGCCTGTAACTCCCACAGAGCGCAGGGTCCTTGTTTTCTTTATGAATTAATGCTATATGCGCCTCCTGTGCCTGTTTGGGTAGTTTGGACCCTGAAAGAAGTGCATTGAACAAGTCCGTCAATCTGGGGGTCAAAGTAGACTCGAAAGTCTTATAGTATGTCAAGGTTAGACCGTCAGGTCCTGGGCTCTTATTGGGTGGGCAGGAGGCTATTAGATCTTTTATCTCCGACTGTGTCACAGGTTCAAGTAATTCTCTTGCTTCTTCCCTTTTTAATTTTGGTAAAGTGAGACGGCTTAAGAAGGAGTCAATTTGCTCCTTAATTTTAGGTGTCGGCCCCTCTGGGGATTGTCTCTGTAGATTGTACAGATCCGTATAAAAAAGTTGGAATTGTCTGGCGATGTCTTTAGTTGAGGTTACAATTGTATTGGTCCCAGTTTTGATGGCATGGATTGTACTTTTGGCCCGTGCTTTCTTAATGAAAGAAGATGTATATTTGCTACCTTTATTGCCTTGTGCGTAGACAATATGCTTCCTATAAAGGTGTTTTTTATTGAATTTAGAATCCAGACACAATCGTAGGTCCTTCCTTAGCTCTGACAGTTTATCTAGGAGGGAATTAGTTTGCGAAAGCTTTGCTAGCTGCTCTATCTTAGCTTTTTGCGCCAGTTTATCATCTATTTCTTTTTGTTTTATTTTTTTAGTTCTGGAGCCCAGAGCAATCAGCAGACCTCTCACGTAAGCCTTATGGGCCTCCCACACCATGGGCAATTCTACCTCCCCTCCCGCATTAAGTTGGAAATATTCTTCAACTTGGTTAGTTAATTTTATGGTCTCTTCTTTTGAGTCCAATAGTGTAGCATTAAGCCTCCATCTCCATTCCTTGGGGACTTGCCGTAGAGAACGGAGTGTTATGTGTACAGGTGCGTGGTCGGAGACTGTCATCAAGCCCATCTCGGCTCCCACCAAATCCGTGAGAAGTTCGGATGAAATAAACAGGTAATCAATAGAGATGAGCGAACGCGTTCGTCCGAGCTTGATATTCGTGCGAATATTAGGGTGTTCGGGATGTTCGTTATTCGTAACGAACACCATGCGGTGTTCTGGTTACTTTCACTTACTTCCCTGAGACGTTTGCGCGCTTTTCTGGCCAATTGAAAGACAGGGAAGGCATTACAACTTCCCCCTGTGACGTTCAAGCCCTATACCACCCCCCTGCTGTGAGTGGCTGGGAAGATCAGGTGTCACCCGAACATAAAAGTCGGCCCCTCCCGCGGCTCGCCTCAGATGCCTGGTGAGTTAGATGAGGGACAGTGCTGTTTGTACCGGAGCTGCTGTAGGGAAAGAATTGGTAGTTAGTGTAGGCTTCAAGACCCCCCAAAGGTCCTTATTAGGGCCACTGATAGCTGTGTGTTGGCTGCTGTTAGCAGTGGCAAATTTTTTTTTTCTCAAAATCGGCAGTGCAGAGCATTTCACCCGGCATTAGGGACAGAAGTGCTGCATAGGCAGGGAGAGTGTTAGGAGTGAGTGTAGCCTTCAAGAACCTCAACGGTCCTTTCTAGGGCCATATTTATCTGTGTGCAGTACTGTCCAGGCTGCTGTTAGCTGTGCTGCATTTTTTTTTGCTTCTCAAAATCGCCTCTGCAGACCATTGCACCCTCCATTGATACTGCAGGGAAAGAATTGTATAGGCAGGGCGACAACACAGTTGTTATTCATTGAATATACGCAGTGCTGCCTTTTGGTGCCAAAAAACGGAAAATAATTAAATTTGTCCTGCCTCTGTCCGGCCTAACGCCGGTGGACACGTGTGAGCTGCGTCTGCAACCTGTAAAAATCAGACGCACCCAGCTACGCTTTACTGCTAGCTTCGCCATTTGCTTTCCTTAATTGGGAAAAAAATACCTGCTCTGCCAGAGTTATAATAACTCTGCTACCCTCACGTTCTGTGACACATAAGCAGGGACACAGCACAGTTATTAAACTTCTCATGTTCATTGAATATACGCAGTGCTGCCTTTTGGTGGAAAAAAACTGAAAACAAATCTATTTGTCCAGCCTCTGTCCGTCCTAAGGGCTGTGGACACGTGTGAGCTGCGTGAACAACATTGCTAAATCAGACGCACCCAGCTACGCTTTACTGCTGGCTTCGCCATTTGCTTTCCTTAATTGGGAAAAAAATACCTGCTCTGCCAGAGTTATAATAACTCTGCTACCCTCACGTTCTGTGACACATAAGCAGGGACACAGCACAGTTATTAAACTTAGATAATTCATTCACTAGAGGCAGTGGGGCCTTTCGTTTTCCAAAAAGGGCAAAAATTATATTTGGCCTGCAGTCTTGCGCCAATTTATTTCCTGCCTGTGAAATCAAATCACTGGTAATACAGCATGCTGAGGGGTAGGGGTAGGTCTAGAGGACGTGGACGCGGCCGAGGACGCGGAGGGCCAAGTCAGGGTGTGGGCACAGGCCGAGCTCCTGATCCCGGTGTGTCGCAGCCGACTGCTGCGCGATTAGGAGAGAGGCACGTTTCTGGCGTCCCCACATTCATCGCCCAATTAATGGGTCCACGCGGGAGACGGTTATTAGAAAATGAGCAGTGTGAGCAGGTCCTGTCCTGGATGGCAGAAAGTGCTTCGAGCAACCTATCGTCAACACGCAGTTCTGTGCCGTCCACTGCTGCAAATCCGAATCCTCTGTCTGCTGCTCCTCCTTCCTCCCAGCCTCCTCACTCCACTACAATGACACCTGCTCAGGAGCGGGAAGACTCCCAGGAACTGTTCTCGGGCCCCTGCTCAGATTGGGCAGCAGCGGTTCCTCTCCCACCAGAGGAGTTTATAGTCACTGATGCCCAACCATTCGAAAGTTCCCGGGGTCCGGGGGATGAGGCTGGGGACTTCCGCCAACTGTCTCAAGAACTTTCTGTGGGTGAGGAGGACGATGACGATCAGAC
Source organism: Eleutherodactylus coqui (assembly GCF_035609145.1). NCBI lineage: Eukaryota > Metazoa > Chordata > Amphibia > Anura > Eleutherodactylidae > Eleutherodactylus > Eleutherodactylus coqui. The sequence goes on along the minus strand of NC_089837.1, from coordinate 133,068,355 downwards.
ACAGTTGTCTTGCAGTGAGGTAGTAGTAAGGGCAGTAAGTCCGAGGGAGCAGCGCACAGAGGATTCGGAGGAAGAGCAGCAGGACGATGAGGTGACTGACCCCACCTGGTGTGCAACGCTTACTCAGGAGGACAGGTCTTCAGAGGGGGAGTCAAGGGCATCAGCAGGGCAGGTTGCAAGAGGCAGTGCGGTGGCCAGGGGTAGAGGCAGGGCCAGACCGAATAATCCACCAAGTGTTTCCCAAAGCGCCCCCTCGCGCCATGCCACCCTGCAGAGGCCGAGGTGCTCTAAGGTCTGGCAGTTTTTCACAGAGACGCCTGACGACCGACGAACAGTGGTGTGCAACCTTTGTTGCGCAAAGCTCAGCCGGGGAGCCAACACCAACAGCCTCACCACCACCACCATGCGCAGGCATATGATGGCCAAGCACCCCACAAGGTGGGACGAAGGCCGTTCAGCGCCTCCGGTTTGCACCCCTGCCTCTCCCCCTGTGCCCCAACCTGCCACTGAGATGCAACCCCCCTCTCAGGACACAGGCACTACCGCCTCATGGCCTGCACCCACACCCTCATCTCCGCTGTCCTCGGCCCCATCCAGCAGTGTAGTTCAGCGCACCATCCAGCCGTCGCTTGCGCAAGTGTTCGAGCGCAAGCGCAAGTACGCCGCCACGCACCCGCACGCTCAAACGTTAACCGTCCGCATCGCAAAATTCATCAGCCTTGAGATGCTGCCGTATAGGGTTGTGGAAACGGAGTCCTTCAAAAGTATCATGGAGGCGGCGGCCCCGCGCTACTCAGTTCCCAGTCGCCACTACTTTTCCTGATGTGCCGTCCCAGCCCTGCACGACCACGTCTCCCGCAACATTGTACGCGCCCTCACCAACGCGGTTACTGCCACGGTCCACTTAACTACGGACACGTGGACAAGCACAGGCGGGCAGGGCCACTACATCTCCCTGACGGCACATTGGGTGAATTTAGTGGAGGCTGGGACAGAGTCAGAGCCTGGGACCGCTCACGTCCTACCCACCCCCAGAATTGCGGGCCCCAGCTCGGTGGTGGTATCTGCGGAGGTGTATGCTTCCTCCACTAAAGCACCCTCCTCCTCCTCCTCCTCCTCCTCCTCCTCTGTCTCGCAATCAAGATGTGTTAGCAGCAGCATGTCGCCAGCAGTCGGTGTCGCGCGTTGTGGCAGCACAGCGGTGGGCAAGCGTCAGCAGGCCGTGCTGAAACTACTCAGCTTAGGCGATAAGAGGCACACGGCCCACGAACTGCTGCTGGGTCTGACACAGCAGACCGACCGCTGGCTTGCGCCGCTGAGCCTCCAACCGGGCATGGTCGTGTGTGACAACGGCCGTAACCTGGTGGCGGCTCTGCAGCTCGGCAGCCTCACGCACGTGCCATGCCTGGCCCACGTCTTTAATTTGGTGGTTCAGCGCTTTCTGAAAAGCTACCCACGCTTGTCAGACCTGCTCGTAAAGGCGCGCCGGCTCTGCGCGCATTTCCGCAAGTCCCACACGGACGCTGCCACCCTGCGCACCCTGCAACATCACTTTAAGCTGCCAGTGCACCGACTGCTGTGCGACGTGCCCACACGGTGGAACTCTACGCTCCACATGTTGGCCAGGCTCTATGAACAACGGAGAGCTATAGTCGAATACCAACTCCAACATGGGCGGCGCAGTAGGAGTCAGCCTCCTCAATTCCTTTCAGAAGAGTGGGCCTGGTTGGCAGACATCTGCCATGTCCTTGGTAATTTTGAGGAGTCTACCCAGGTGGTGAGCGGCGATGCTACAATCATTAGCGTCACCATTCCTCTGCTATGCATCTTGAGAAATTCCCTGCAAACCATAAAGACAGCTGCTTTGCGCTCGGAAACGGGGGCGGGGGAAGACAGTATGCCGCTGGATAGTCAGGGCACCCTCCTGTCTATTTCTCAGCGCGTACAGGAGGAGGAGGAGGAGCATGAGGAGGATGAGGAGGAGGGGGAAGAGACAGCTTGGCCCGCTGCTGACGGTACACCGGCTGATTGCCTGTCATCCTTTCAGCGTGTATGGCCTGAGGAGGAGGAGGAGGAGGATCCTGAAAGTGATCTTCCTAGTGAGGACAGCCATGTGTTGCGTACTGGTACCCTGGCACACATGGCTGACTTCATGTTAGGATGCCTTTCTCGTGACCCTCGCGTTGCACGCATTCTGGCCACGACGGATTACTGGGTGTACACACTGCTCGACCCACGCTATAAGGAGAACCTGCCCACTCTCATTCCCGAAGAGGAAAGGGGTTCGAGAGTGTTGCTATACCACAGGACCCTTGCGGACAAGCTGATGGTAAAATTCCCAGCCGACAGCGCTAGTGGCAGAAGGCGCAGTACCGAGGGCAAGGTAGCAGGGGATGTGCGTAGATCGAGCAGCATGTACATCCCAGGCAGTGCAACAGTCTTTAAGGGCCTGGCCAGCTTTATGGCTCCCCACCAAGACTGTGTCACCGCTCCCCAGTCACGGCTGAGTCGGCGGGAGCACTGTAAAAGGATGGTGAGGGAGTACGTAGCGGATCGCACGACCATCCTTGGTGACGCCTCTGCCCCCTACAACTACTGGGTGTCGAAGCTGGACACGTGGCCTGAACTAGCGCTGTATGCCCTGGAGGTGCTTGCTTGTCCTGCGGCTAGCGTCTTGTCGGAGAGGGTGTTTAGTGCGGCTGGGGGAATCATCACAGATAAGCGTAGCCGCCTGTCAACCGACAGTGCCGACAGGCTAACACTCATCAAGATGAACAAAGGCTGGATTTCGCCAGACTTCTGTTCTCCACCAGCGGACAGCAGCGATACGTAAGCAATACGTAGGCTGCACCCGTGGATGGAAGCTACGTTCTCTCTCACCATCCAAAACGGGGACATTTCTGCTTCATCAATCTGTGTCTAATATTCCTCCTCCTCCTCCTGCTCCTCCTCCTGAAACCTCACGTAATCACGCTGAACGGGCAATTTTTCTTAGGGCCACAAGGCTCACTCAAATAATTTTTCTGAACAATTTTTATAAGTTTCAATGCGCTTAAAAGCGTTGGAACTTTAACTTGAACCAATTTTTCGTTACACTGGGCTGCCTCCAGGCCTAGTTACCACTTAAGCCACATTAACCAAAGCGATTCACCTGCCATCTTGGTTGGGCATGGCCAATTTTTACTGAGGTACATTAGTACTGTTGGTACACCAATTTTTTGGGGCCCTCACCTACAGTGTAATCATAGTAATTTCTATGTTCTTCGCCTGCACTCATGGTACAGAAAGGTGTGTGGGGTTGGCCTACAGTTTAGCTACATAAATGTAACTTGTGCCTTGGCTATACTAAGGCTACTGAAATGGAACTAAGACTGCGCTCCCACTATACTGCTGCTTCAGAATTGTTACTGGGGCCTGTCTTGAGTGCTACTATTGCTGACATGGAACGAAGACTGCGCTCCCGCTATACTGCTGCTTCGGAATTGTTACTGGGGCCTGTCTTGAGTGCTACTATTGCTGACATGGAACGAAGACTGCGCTCCCGCTATACTGCTGCTTCAGAATTGTTAATGGGGCCTGTCCTGAGTGCTACTATTGCTTACATGGAACGAAGACTGCGCTCCCGCTATACTGCTGCTTCAGAATTGTTAATGGGGCCTGTCCTGAGTGCTACTATTGCTTACATGGAACGAAGACTGCGCTCCCGCTATACTGCTGCTTCAGAATTGTTAATGGGGCCTGTCCTGAGTGCTACTATTGCTTACATGGAACGAAGACTGCGCTCCCGCTATACTGCTGCTTCATAATTGTTACTGGGGACTGTCTTGAGTGCTACTATTGCTGACATGGAACGGACACGTGGAGAGGACACGTAGTGCCTCAAAAACATCCCCCTCCTCCTCCAACAGGGAAAACATTGTTGGCAAATGCCTTTGCATTGGTTCGTCTGGTGGCAGTCCAAGAATTTCACCTTTACCGACACAACAAGAGAGCCCCCACACCATCCCCCCGCCACGGCCCACTTAATCCTGGCCACATTCCGAAAACCAACAAAATACAACCGTGCTACTAGGTCCGCAGTCACCACCACATTACCACCAACGCGGTTACTGTTAAGGTGCATATAACCACGGACACGTGGAGAGGACACGTAGTGCCTCAAAAACATCCCCCTCCTCCTCCAACAGGGAAAACATTCTTGGCAAATGCCTTTGCATTGGTTCGCCTGGTGGCAGTCCAAGAATTTCACCTTTACCGACACAACAAGAGAGCCCCCACACCATCCCCCCGCCACGGCCCACTTAATCCTGGCCACATTCCGAAAACCAACAAAATACAACCGTGCTACTAGGTCCGCAGTCACCACCACATTACCACCAACGCGGTTACTGTTAAGGTGCATATAACCACGGACACGTGGAGAGGACACGTAGTGCCTCAAAAACATCCCCCTCCTCCTCCAACAGGGAAAACATTGTTGGCAAATGCCTTTGCATTGGTTCGTCTGGTGGCAGTCCAAGAATTTCACCTTTACCGACACAACAAGAGAGCCCCCACACCATCCCCCCGCCACGGCCCACTTAATCCTGGCCACATTCCGAAAACCAACAAAATACAACCGTGCTACTAGGTCCGCAGTCACCACCACATTACCACCAACGCGGTTACTGTTAAGGTGCATATTACCAGTCTGACTGGTGCATGCAGACACCTTGACAGAATGAATAGTGTGTGGCACATAGCTTCCCCATTGCTATGCCCACGTGTGCAGCTCCTGATGGCGGTGGCACAGGATTCTATTTCTCATTGCTTCTGTACAGCATTGTGGGCTATCGCCCCACCCCTATTAAAGAGGGTCGCTGCCTAGCCGTGCCAACCCTCTGCAGTGTGTGCCTGCGGTTCCTCCTCATGGCAGACGCACTTCTAAATAGACATGAGTGTGTTGTGGCATGAGGGCAGCTGAAGGCTGCGCAGGGACACTTTGGTGTGCGCTGTGGGGGGGAGGGGGGGGCGGTTGGGCAGCATGTAACCCAGGAGAAGTGGCAGTGGAGTGTCATCCAGGCAGTGATTGTGCTTTGTTGTAGCTAGTGTGGTGCTTAGCAAAGGTATGCCATGCTAATGAGGGCTTTTCAGAAGTAAAAGTTGTTGGGAGGGGGGGGGCCCACTCTTGCAGCTATTGTGGCTTAATAGTGGGACCTGTGAACTTGAGATGCAGCCCAACATGTAGCCCCTCGCCTGCCCTATCCGTTGCTGTGTTGTTCCCATCACTTTCTTGAATTGCCCAGATTTTCACACATGAAAACCTTAGCGAGCATCGGCGAAATACAAAAATGTTCTGGTCGCCCATTGACTTCAATGGGGTTCGTTGTTCGAAACGAACCCTCGAGCATCGCGGGAAGTTCGTTCCGAATAACGAGCACCCGAACATTTTGGTGTTCGCTCATCTCTAGTAATCAAGCCTCTGATAGGATAAGTGTACCTGGGAAAAGAAGGAGTAATCCTTCGTTGTTGGATATAGAAGTCTCCAGGCATCCACTAAGCCCATATCCTGCAGGCATTTATTGAGCCTCCTCAGTCTCAATCTAGGTAACTGGGATCGCCCGGTGGAGGAATCAAGAATGGGATTGAGGGTGGCGTTAATGTTTCCTCCCAATATGATATGACCCTCTGCAAAGTGTTTAAGCACTTCTAACTGAGAGACTAACCAGGAGGCCTGATCTGTATTGGGAGCATACAGGTTTGCAATTGTGATTTGTTTATTGTTAATGGTCCCCTTCAGGAACATGACCCTTCCCTCACCGTCAGTGTACTGCGAGTTGCAGATGAAACTGAGGGTTTTGTGAAAGAATATTGAGACCCCCCTGGAGGCTGAGGAAGTGTAAGTGCTGTGAAAACTCTGAGCAAATTGTTTACCTGGCAACGCGAAGCACCTATCCCCCTTGTAGTGGGTCTCCTGGAGGAGGAGAATCTTGGTGGCGTATCTTTTGAGAAGTAGAGACACTCCATGTAGTTTTTCTGGCGTGTTGAGACCCCGAACATTGAAGGAAGTTATCCTCAAGTCATCCATGTCGCCCTGCTTATAGGAAGGAGGAATAAGATAAAAGGTTACTTAATAGAGTTCCCGGTCTTGTGCTGAGGTCCTCCTACCAACCCAAGATATAGGATGCGGACAAATGAAGGGATGGGGGTGGGAACCGAGGTAAATATAGAGGTAAGTATACACTAGGAAGTAAGACACTTAGAGTAAACGAAAACTACACAGACAGACAAGTAAAATAATACAATATATGATATTAAGAGTAAGATGTATAAGACTCCTGTTATTAGGTGAATGAGTTGCAAACAGGTAATTCAACAGCAACACCTAAGTGCTTTAATAGAGAAAACCCACGGCCTGGTCCGATGAGCATGGTCGTGGACCCTGGCTATTGATGGGGATTCAGGCAGGGGGCTGGTTTAATAACCAGTGAGAGATGAGTGAATATCAAACAGAAAAGCAAACATAACCTTGAAGAAAATGTTACCCAAATCTGTAGCAGGAAATTTTGAATAACTAGTGACCTTGGAGATCTTGTGGGTAACTGTAAGGGGCTAGAGAGGAGACTTCCCCCCAATCTCTCAGGGAAAAGTTAAGCGTGTCACCGCCTCCTCTGCAACCCGGTCAGATTGAGAAGACCAGAGGGGTCTGATGCAACTAGCAATAAAGTAGAGTCGGAAGTAAGATAATGTTCACGGGTGGGTGGCAACCCACGTCCTCTCGGAGAGAGTAATTTAGAAAACCTCTGGTGGATTCAGGTGTCCATCGTGTCCGTTTCTTCTCTGGACTTCTTTTTTCTCCCTTTGGGTGACTTATGGTTGCAAACTGGTGCCCACCCTTCTGTATCGGGTAGGCTGGAGAATCTAGGGAGGTCGGGTATAGGCAACCAGCTTGGGATTTCGATAGGTGGAATGTCCAGTATCTGCCAGCACTGTTGGAGGTCTCCAGGGGAGCGGATATTGATTTTCTGACCCGCATGGGTTATCCCCAACCCGAAGGGGAACAACCACGCGTATCTTATTCCTTTTTCCTTGAGGACCTCCAGAAGGGGGCGCATTAAACGCCTTTTGAGCAAGGTGGAAGGGGCCAGATCTTGGTAAAATTGAAGCGGGGTATCCGCGTAGCAAAGGTCTTTGTGTTGTCTTGCTGCCTTTAAAATTGCTGCTGCGTCAGGAAATGAGAGCAGTTTACAAACGACATCCATAGGAGGGTCCGAGGGAGGGGGAGGGGGTCTGAGTGCTCGATGAATGCGCTCAATTGCGATGCCGGAAGCTCTTTCCTCACCCAGTAATAGGCTGAAAAGTTCTTTGGCTATTTTCATTAAGCAGTCAGGCGCCCAGGACTCTGGGAGCCCTTTAATGCGAATATTATTGCGTCTGTTTCTGTTTTCGATGTCTTCCTGTTGTAACAGGGCTTTGTTGATCTGGTCATGGTGCTCTCTCAGAGTTTTCTCCATCTCGAGCGAGTGAGCTGTTAAAGAGGTGGATGTCGCCTCCAATTCTTCCACCCTGCGACCCATGAGTCGGAGGTCCTCTTTAATTTCTCCCAAATCTGTTTTTAAGGGTTGCAGTGCTTGAGAGAACAACTCTCTCATAAAACCTCTGGACACATTTTCTCCTTCTTCCCCATCTGTGGATGCCCCATCCTCTCCCTCCCTACTGTTGTACGAGATACTCTCCTGAGCCTGTGCCTGCACCGTCTTGGAGGGAGCTCGTGGAGAGCGGGAGCTCCGGTCTTTGAGGTATCTTTGCATATCTGCTTGACTTTTGTGAGGTCTAGGGGTGCTCTGATTGTCTCCCCCTCTATCTCTGCCGATCTTCCCCATATCTGGATTAGAAGAAGCTGTAGGTCAGGTCCCGAAGGTGCCGCTCAGACGGGGCTCTGCATTCAGCACTCCATCTTACTCAGCGTTCAGAACAAGGGTGAATAAAAATTTATAATTGCGACAGACTTGTATCAAGAGTCCTAAAATATTGTATTATTGATAGACCTGCATGGGACAGTTCTGGAAAAATTAGAGCAAAGCTCTGCAAGGTGTTTTGCTGTACTGTAAGTCAGTAGGCTGTCTGTGGTTCCGTTATGCTGCTGCGTGGCGGCAAAAATTATTTAGGAGGTAAAATGGAGGCAAACTTACGTCTGTATCCCTCAGAGAAGAACAAAAAAAATTGTGGTTATTGTGGAGCTGGGTAACCAGCTCCAGAAAAAATTAGGGTAGCACCCCTTTATAAACTTTAATTCACTGCAAATTTGGCAGTTTCAGCCTTGTCTGAGAGTTGCTTCTTGCAGCTATTACTTCTGCTCCCCTTCACGGCTGCAGACTTAGTAGGGGGAGAGAAGGGGGGGGAGAGAGATGGCGGGAGATTCGGGCGGGAAGTCTGGTTTTATGGAGTGATGCAGGGGAGCAGAGTGGAAATGGTGTTTCTTGTGGTTCGGGAAGAGCTCCCCTCTGGGTGAAAGGTTTTCCAGGGGTCCCCTTTACTCACTGTTAGGATGTTCGCTAATGCTCTTCTCCGAGCCGGCTGCCGCTGCTTCCGAGCGCGGGGCAGTGAAGGGAAGCACCCTGTGTGCTGTCACTGTGTGCGGAGCTCTCCTCCGTTCTTCTCCGCAGGCGCCGTTCCCAGCAAGTCCCCGGTGGCAGTTATTACCAGATTAATGGCTGTTGTGCGCTCCTCTGCACTTGCCGCTCCCCCTCCTCTCTCTGGGACCAGACCGCGGCTCCGTGGGGCCTCTGTATCCCGATACTCCCGCCTCACCGATTTTGTGGGGAAATCCCTCAAGATGATCCTCGCACTGCAGGGAAGCTTATCCGGATAGTTTTTGGCACGAGTGCTTGCTCAAAAGCCTCCAAAATAGCATTAAAAGCTTCTTTTGGCTCAGGAGCACAGTCTCCATGCGACTTCCCGCTCTGCAGGCTTAGCCACGCCCCCTTAAAATTTTCTTGAAAAAGAATACAGGCTATATAATGTGTATATGACTTTACCCCTATCAGTGGCTGTGGCCATACGCTGAGAGCGGTATTGTAACGCAGACTGCAGCCAGAAAAGAATTATACGAAGGCTGCAAAAAGGGCTAGCTGTGCAATAGTGATGCACTACAACTCCCACCAGACACCCTATAAAATGCAGATGGTCAGAGGTAGCCCTGAGAAGGACCATTGGGATTCTTGTAGACAGGATCCTACACTACCACTGTCTCTATCTCAGCAGCACTTTCCCTATACTCTGTATTACAGACTGCAGACTTAGAATGCTATAGCTGTAATAGCCTGCATAGCCCGAGATGAAAAAAAAAAAAAAGTGCAAGACTGCTCCCAGCCAGCCACACAGTTATGCACATGGTCAGATGTGGCCCTAAGAAGGACCGTTGGGGTTCTTGAGGACAGGATCCTACACTAACACTATTCCTGAGTATGCAGCAGCACTTTACCTATGCTCTCCCAGTGTGTGTCTGAGGCGAGCCGCGGGCGGGACCGCTTTAAGTACTTGGCAGTCACTTGATCTTGCCAGCCACTCACTGCAGGGGGGTAGGATAGGGCTGGCACATCACAGGAGGAAGTGGTAATGCCTTCCCTGCATGTCTATTGGCTAGAAAATGGTGCTAACCATGCAGGGAAGGAAATGGAATTGACTCGAGTACCGCGTGGTGCTCGACTCGAGTAACGAGCATCTCAAACACCCTAATGCTCGAATGAGCATCAAGCTCGGACGAGTGTGCTCGCTCATCTCTAATTTCTAATAAATGTGTTAATGTCAATATAGTTGCAAAAAGATAAAATTAGTTAGATGGAGATATACAGCCCAACAGAAAGGACTTGGTTATGTTCAGGAGACAAGGCTTTAGAGGACAAATAATTAATTTGTATGTCATCATCTGAATTTGTTTTGCTTCATGTTTCTGGTTAACTGCCCTGTGATGTTTCCTGTCGGCCCACCTGCTCCACTATTTGAATTCCTTTTGGGCTTTTGAAAAATACATGGAGGAAAAAGAATCACTATCATAGGGTTCCCCATTGGTTTTAGAGGAATGAAACTCAGTTGAGCTGAAACTGACCTGTAATCTTGTGTTGCTTCTGGATTTCTTTACATGTCTGTGTTGTTTATTTTTCAATGCAAATTTAGAAGTATTTGGTACACACTTCCACCTTCCCCATTCAAATACTTAATGATTGTTATAATCAAAGAGATCTCTTTGAAATTTTCTCTTTTCAGAGGAAGCAATGGATTCTTCCAGAGAAGCAAAAGATAAGCTTTGACATGGCATTCTGGAAATGCAAAACAGTACTATACTGCTGTAAGGACTTATTGGTCTCTTCCATACGTTGCTTTATTTCCTTTAATTTAATTTTGTCATGTTTGATGATTAAACACATTACGTCCAAAGAACATTTTGCTAATGTATTATTCTATTCATATACAAATGTTTCAGAGTAAACAGTAGTTGGAATTTTTTTTTTAGGCGAGAGCCGGAGGAATCATATCTGTAACATAGTCAAGTCCCACCAAACGTTTGTTTCAGAAACCATCAAGCCATCTAAATTGTGCAAGTACTTCTTATAGACATAGTTGGCATTGAAAGCTCCCAATTTTCTGGGAGAAAACTTCAGCAACCAGTTATTGTCTGGTTAAGTAAATAAATAATATAAGCAGGGAACATAATGTATTGTGGTTAATGCCGTAATGTTTTATAGTTTTAATATTTTTGTAATAAGAGGTACTTTTAAAATTTCTTGTTCTACGATTGGCTGAGCATGGATTTCCCCCGTATTGCTACTGGTCTACATGCATTGGTCAAATACTTCCCTGTGGTGATTGTTGAGCAGGAATTTCTTTTGTAACTATTCAATTGTATAGAACTTTATCCCCCTCGATTTCAATTTGAAGCCATTGAATCACTATGAACAGATGCAATATCCTCTCTGTGGGAAATAGATAAATCTCCTGATGATCATTTGACTCAGAGGAAGTGATATCAGCCTCATTAATGACCATGAATTCCTAGATAAACCCTATTTCCTGAAAAGAAGATCTTGCTTCTTCCATTGGCACATTATGCAGAATGGATGAAATTCAGTGAATTTTCCATTTGGATGTGGGACAATCCTCTAATGGAAATTCCTAAACCCTACAATCTGCACAGTAAAATTACTGAATGCAATCTGGCAGTACATTATATTGCATGCTCTGCAAGTTAAATGTCTGAGCTTCTCAGAAACCTTTCTCTCAGTAGACACTACATCTACAGAGCATTGACTGTGGATAAAAAAAGGATGAGGAAGATTAGCCCTCTAAAAATACTAATATGCAAATACATTACATATATGCAATCCCATAAATATGTTTACAATAGTAACCATTTAATGTAGAAAAAAAACACAATCATGCTTAATGGAGGTCTAAATCCAAGACATCCAGATATCCAGCAGTAGTACTAACCACTGGTCTACTTGGGAAAAGCTTTCAATAACTGAAAATATACATAAATCCTAGTGGGATACATATACACTAGCTTAACTGATTAATTGATAGAATGTCTGCCCTGTTTTGCAGGATGACAAAATCCCTATTGTTGCTGCAGCTATAGACATCAAGGAAAAACACTGCTCTGTTATTGCTTTGTCTGTGATTCTATTAACAGTGTGCAAGGATAGTTTTACACAGGACAAATGTAGGCCAAAAAGGGCACTCAAACAAGCAATTTTCAGAGGTAGATATCCCCAGTATTTGACAGGGTTTCCTACGGCCACCAGATAGAATTCCTTTTAGGGGCCCACCCTACAGTTACATACACATTACGTCACACAGCACTTAGCCTTCAATTTGTGATGCCATATATCACAGTCAGTTTTTTTCTAAAAATAAATTCACAGGTAACAGAAATGGGGCTGATTTTCTGGAATGGAATATTTGCACCAAAATGCACATCCCTAATTTACTTCATAGCTGTACATACACACAGGGGCATAACTACAGAAGATGCGGTTGTACCCGGGGTGATGAGCCTTGGGGTGCCCATAAGGCTTCTTTTCTCCATACAGGTGGCCTATGGGTGGACTAAAGCATTGAAGTTGGGGGCCCCGTTAGAGATTGTACATTGGGACCCCGAAGCTTCAAGTTACGTCTCTGCATACACAGACAGCGGCTGTTAATGTTATCATGCAGCTTTATGTATAAATTGCCTATTGGTGTAATACTATATATAATGTCTTATTTTGTCTATGTTGTCTATGTTTTAAAAAGTGCTGTAGAAAATGTTCGCTCTATATAGAGATTACTACATGTATTATTATATTTAGTAACACAATAAATGCAAATAATAAACACTGAGGGTTGTTTTGCAACAATGAAAATTGTCAATTAGGATATTTAATTATTTAATGGTGAATTCTAACAGTGACTGGGCAAGCTATTTGAATTTAAGGAATGGTCCTTATTAGGGTGCGGGCAGACGAGCGTAGGTGTATTTATGTTCGCACGAGCGCAACGTATAATCGCCCGAGCGATCGTTTTTCACCGATCACGACCAGAGCTAGAAAGCGTATTTTCGTTTGTTCCTACTTTGCAAACGGTCTTTTCGGCGATCGAATATGCGTTGGCGCGTATTTCGGTCGCATATCTTCCATTTTTTTCGAATTGCCGTTTTTATGCACCGTAAAATCGCCCATGTGAACGAATACATTCGAAACCATTGCCTCAGATGGTCACGTATATACGTTTGGTCGCAAAAACGCGCCGTTTATGCGCTCGTGTGAACGCACCCTTACCCTCAGTTCTGAAATAACCATTATAGATGCCGGATGTGCAATCATTAATTGCAACCTGTCAAACCTCAATTCTTCAATAGCCCCTAGCGTTCTAATACACCTCATTTCCTTCTTGTAATCTCTGACTGTTGACCGTGAATGAAAGCCTTTTTATTTACACACAGCTGCTGAAAGTCCACACAGATCAGTGACTGACTTCTGCAAGCGTTTCAATATGAGCAGGTTTCTCCAAAATTACGTTGCTGGATAATAATTTGATACAGGCAATGTTGTTCAAAAATATAATTCATTGTTTCAATGCTTAAAGAGATTGTTCATTCGAAAATCCACTTTAGTAAGAAGCACCTAAAATCAAAAGCTGATTATAGGGTTTCTTCCTGCTGTGAACAAGGCAATTGGCTGTAAATTATTGGGAAGCCTAGCAGCAAGTATCATGCAGTGCCCATTGAAATCAATGGCCTGTTCCTGTAATCCATTGACATGCTGGTTTAAGGGGCTGCCTTGAAGGGTTAAAAATGTTACCATGATGATGGACTGGAAGATACGCCAAAAAGGTGGGTCACAATTACAGCTCGTGCCAAAAATTGTGTTACATTTTGGAACGCTATAACTGGGTATGCTCATTAGGCGCTAATTGATTGATTGAAGCTGCGATATGAAAGGTGAATTTCTGCTATGTCTCAGAGATAGCAAAGGTGTTACCTGCAGAGCTGGAGGTGCTACATAGAGAGTTACAGAAGACTACAGTGAGCAAAAGTGGGGAGGGTACGATACAAATAAAAGGGAGGCTGCTGACAAGGCGCGAGCACAAGAAAGGCAAAGGAGAGCTGAGGTGAACACTGGGCTGTAAGAAGGGCCTGGAGAATGGTTCACAGAGCTGCAGGAGCTGAATGCTGTATCTCTGAATGGGAGAGAGCCGATTAACATTGGCAAGGACACAAAGGAAAGAGACTGAAGAGTTCATCAGCAATGAACTATAAGTGAGGCCAGCCCCAGAAAAAAACACTATGTGCGCACACCAAAGAGAGGGTTAAAGACACTGTCTTAGCAAGCCTGCTATAGGAGAGAGGGCTCATATTGCAGATACTAATATTATGCAGGTTTCCAGTGCTCAAACCAGTGTTATACACTGTGTTATTTAAAGGGACAGTTTATGTGTGTATCGGAACCAGCTTTTCTCAAGGACTGTGTTGAGATGTTCATCACAGAAATGAAGTTGTGCATAATGATGAGCAATTAGTAGAATAATTGATTTGTGTTGGTATCAGATCTATTTCACAAAGATCATTGTGAATTGGGACAGCCGATTCTGAATCCCATTAGATTCAATGAGAGTAAAAATCAGGAATTCAGGATCACTAATTTTCCCTCCAGAAGGTCCCTAATTCAGAAAAAGCCCCAACCCCCCCCCCCCCCCCCAATTGCATGTAAATAAGACACATATCTGGGAAACATTTCACCCCTTCCAAAAATTGGTCAAAATAGTGTATAGTTGAGTAGAGGTTGTTGGGTCGGCTACGTGTGTCTACCTCCCTCTTCCTATTCCAGCCAGACGTAGATGTCCCTCTGTTCCCCCTGTATAAATGTACTCTTTGCTTCTACTTTCTATCATCACTGAAGGAGCTAACCCTTTTCAGTGCTCACAGCCCAGCTGCAGCTTACTAAGCAATTACCCTCCTCTTTAAGTGGGCTGGGGACCTTCCCTCTTGGCCTGAGTGTTCTTTTGTGTTTGTATATAGGTCGCCTGTCTCTGTGCTTATTGTCTGCTTCATCCTCCACTTGTATCTGTGTCCTGTATGTTTGCTGCCTTCCTGATTTTACATATGATCCTGTTTATGTGTTGTCTCTGCAATCCAGCATATTTTACCTATCTCTGACTTCAGTGTCTGCTCTTTATCTCTTGTTTCATGGTGCCTTGCACTGGTGCTTCTGACTCTCGGGGGTCAGCTGCCAACCACACTGGGACTATTTCAATCTGCTCGGTTCCTTGCAGCAAAAGGCCAGATCCCTGTACAGGGGTTAAAGGGTGAATATGGGGAACCAGAAGACTAATGCCCTTAGGTTTAGCCCAAAGTCAAACTGGTTGGTTGGCATAGTGGGTCCACATTTGCTGAGGAAGTAGGAATAGGAAACATGGTGGAAGCAGGAAAAACAAAGCAGCAGCTCCACAATCACTACCAGCAGCAGAACCTCAAGGGCACAGTGTAGTCTCTGATCTATAGAATCTATGCTCAGTCATATGCTAGTAAAAATTGCCAGCGTGCTAATGGAATCTGCCATGTGGGTGCAAAAGTCATGTGAAATCCATGCCTGGTTAATTTATTTAATTGTCAGGCGATCGACTTTGTCTGTGGACAAGCAGATACATATGTCAGTTATCACAGCCCCAGCTGTGCTGAACACCTTTTCTGATAGCACACTGGCAGTAAATCAAGCAAGAACCTCTAAAGCATGCTAATGAGGAATAGCTATAACCAATCAGTGTGTGACAACACCAGAAGGCTATGCTCTGACTGATTGGCAACATGTATTGCATTTTTGTCAGCAAATCATCTTAAATCATCTTGAAATATGATGCATTAATTTATTAATCCTATGAGCAAGTGAATATCTATAACCATATATAATAATTCCTTAACCATGTTTTTTCTGCTCCGCAACTGGCCTTAGATACGCCAAACATAGTTTTGTCTACAGGCTGTTTCACTTTTTCATCTGTGTTTTAAGTAAAATTACAATGCGCCAAATGAATAATGTGTAAAACAATTTGGATAGGTTACTCTTACACTTTCCATGAACCATTTGGATAGGGACTAACCACTGCATACCAGGAACACCCCAGAAGACCTGTCATTTTGGAAATGATCTAGTCCTCACAATTTGTCCCTTGTTAAAGTCATTCAGATCTTTATACTTGACCATTTTTCCTGCTTCCAACGTATCAACTTCAAGAGCTAATTTTTCATTTGCTGCCCAATATATCCCATTCCTTGACAGTGTAGTGACCCCGTACATCATCCTGGTCCCCTCCACAAATGTCATAAATGTATGTCTTATGTTGATGCACTGTGCAATCTGTCTTGTTATTTCCATTATGTGTGTTGCACATATGCAGCACTAGAAGGGTTAAATGTTTATTAAAATCCAAATCCTGCATGTAAATGTATTAAGTCTGTCATATCACAGTGCATAAGAGAGGGAAAAGAGTGAGTTCATGTCTTCAGGAGTATTGCATTTCAGGAGGTCCAGGTATCTTGGAATACCATCAGCCTTCAGGTACAGAAGCATGGAAGAGGCACAGAGATTTCCCATGTTGCTTGTGAGTTGGATTTAAATGGAGTGAGACCACAAGAGAGAAAGAGAGCACTTGTGAGTAACTGCTGTGTTTTCAAGGACTGTGCAGTGGTACTAAGTAATTTTCTAATTTTTCCTATGCGGCCGTCTGGAGCCTGGATCACCATGTAGAGGTACACCCAATAATTTTCACACCCCCGTGTCTCCAAGTCGGGGTGGAGGTATTGCACAACAAAAGTCTCTGTTCACACATGTGTGCCTTTGATTATGAAAGCCATGTGGAGGTACTACGTTCTGAAGTCATTTGCCTGCACTGTAAATTCTATAATTGAACTGCCTTGTATTGACTGTTTGCAAGTTTTCAAGTAAAGTTCATGCCGGGCTCTAACCATTACTAGAGATCTGTGGTACTCAGAACTGTCTGTGGCTGAAGTTATTCTTTGCCGAGGGTCATAGCGGTATGCATATAAATGGTGGCATCACACGTGACAACTACAAGCCCTGTTCTTCTGTTTAGTGGACATTCCCTATCCTAGGGGTGTCCCAAGTTGCCTGCAGTGATACTCTGGCCTTGGCTGCGTATTTTCCCTCTGGGAAGGAACCTGGTAGGTGCCGCCGTGACAAGCCAGCACTATACTCTCCCAGCTCCCCACGTATGTAAGGTGTCCGGGGTCTCTCTATGGGACACTGTTGAGTACCACAACAGGTACCACAGTAACCAGATAATCAATGTTATTCACTTCACCTATCATTGGATGTAATGTTTTGGTTCTCCATTGTATATCCTTATTATCCTAATTGGGCTATACTCTCAGCTGTAAGCAATCACATTTCTCCCCCTTTTATTTCTTCCTTGCACAGGCTGAGACAGAGAAACTAACATGATCCTCTCTCTCTCTCCTCTACATTTTAACCACTTCGGATTTCCCTTCTCTGTGAGATTTTTACTTTTTCAATCCAGATGGGTATTTTTGATGACTGAAGAGACGTTTGAACATTTTTAGAGAACGTGCAGGCTTCAAAAATGAAACTACAGGCTGCCAAAAAGTAAGGATGATGGCACTTTATCCTAATAAGGTATATCACAGATTTCCATATATGCACAGGTAAAATACTATTAACAGAAACCAGAGGGACCCTATTATAGTCAATTCATTATCCATGTCCTTCATGATCTGGATTCCTTTGAACAAGTCAAACAACGGAAAGCAACAGCACAGATGATGATCATTCTCCTCACCCCCCTCCACAATTCCTTCATTGTCACTTTTTAAATGGCCAACATTTTAAATGTTTGGCCCTTTATTATTACTCTTGTTATTCATATAATTAAAGAACAATTTAGTGTTAGTTTTACTCTCTTTTGGCAATGAGTCCCCATGTCTCTTTTGCCTTTAACTATATTTTACACAATTTTAACTATACCTCTCTAGTGCAAATTCAATGCTTTCCTGTTTTTGTAATGTAATTTTTTTGCTGTTTATTGCCTGCTTTACATTTTTATTCAACCAGATTCGTTTTCTCCTGCTTTTATTCCTTTTATTCCTATAAGGTATGTGTATTGTTCTTTTAGTGTCAAAGTACTTTATGGAAAATATCTCAGTCAATAAAGTTAAGAACATCTTTATTAGTCCATTCATTTCAATGGGACTGTCCTAGATAGCTGAGTATAAGTGCTCAGCAATCTTCAGCAGTCCCATTGAAATCAATAGAGTGGCAGTGTACACATATTGCTACCACTTCTTTCTTTTAGGGACACTCAGGATACCAGTTTTCGTGATTATGAAGATCCCAGGTGTTAGACCAGCACCAATGAAATACTTATCCCCTATCTTGTGGATACACAAATGAGTACTTATTGTGGGACTACCCCATTAAATACAGTATCAGCTTCACAAATCATATGCAGAAATTAAAGTATTATCATTTTACATTAAAATTCCTCTTGACTGAAAATGATTGATAATTGACAAGGCATGATAAAGTCAATTTTCAATGTAAGAACATTGGAAGTAATTAAAGCTGGAAATGTGACTATTAAAAATGTCCATAGTGTTCTTTATGTTTGCTATTGTGTTCTGTGTTTGCTTTGTATTTTACTTCTATGATACAAATTGCAGTAAAATAAGATGTTTTGACATATACCACTCAAGTGTGAAAGTAACCTTTAGCTTTAATGGTTTATTCAGGATCTATCCTGGTGTTTTTAATTAGCCAATGCATCAATAAGAACTGCAGTCCCCCAAAGAACATAATAGTTCTGTAAAATGGTTGTTTTAATTTCACTAGTTTTAATGTAGCTCACAGATTCTAATTCTATATCCCTACTGTAATTAGGAAGGATCATTAGTGTAGATGCATGACTAGAGATTGCAGCTGCCATTGTAAGTATATTTAGTAAAGTATGCACAAAATGCATCACTAAACAAAAGTGATTTCTTAATTTCTTTCTCACAATTTAAGTCTATATACAGGATATCCATTTTATAATAAATGCTTCTGGGGTTTGCCTCAGACAATTATCTTGGTACAAAACAAATTTGATAGGGAAAAGAAGAAAATCTGACTATTGGGAAAAAAATTTTTACATGATGCCATGCTGAGTATTATAATATCTTCATAGTATTTCTTCAATTCTAACTTTTACATATATTACAAAATTCTAAAATGTGTGAAAATATATAAAAAAATTGTACTGGGTAATCATGAGAATTGTTAAATATCTATAGCTATTTCTCTGAAATGCAGGGTCTGCAAAAGGGTTAATATACTCTAGGCTCTGACAATACTAAAGCTATGGATATTTGATAAAATATAGGACTAATGAACGACTGCCTGCCTACTGCGAAAGGAGGCGAGTTGGTCGGAACGATCCCCGACTCACTCTGCCTCCATTAACTAGTAATAATCATTCCAGTGTCAAAGCAATGATTATTTCTGGGATGAACTGTCAGGTATCTTGCACCTGATAGGTCGTCCCATGTAAAAGCACCATATGTGTTATGCAAATTATTCTATTGAATGTACACTAGGGAAAAACTTTACCTTCTTTACTGAAGCTTATGTTTGCCTTACTGTATATACACTCTAATGTATAACCATTGAAGCACACACGCTATCACACCCATACTAGAAATACTGAAACTTAGAAGATTGATGACAGAAAAAGACTACATGATTAGAGATGAGCGAGCACGCTCTTTTAAGGCTGCTACTCGATCGGGTAGCAGTCTTATCGAGTAACTGTGCACTCGCCCGAGCAGCAGTCTTATCGAGTAACTGTGCACCCCACCACCACCGCTGGCCCCCGCCCCCCCTCCGCATGCTGCTCGGGCGGGTACACAGTTACTCGATAAGACTGCTACTCGAACGAGTAGCAGCCTTAAACGAGCGTGCTCGCTCATCTCTATATATGTTTCATCTATTCTACAATTATATTATTTCCTTATTTATTTTTTTTCTTAAGAAAGATATATATTTATCCCAGGTATGCTTAAAAGTGTATTCTAGTTGTGAAGTGAATTTTCAAAAATTCCAGATATAAAAGGTACTTCTGCCACATTTATGCACAGCTGGTTATGTGTATAAATCAATCAGCCATTACCTTCTTACCCTGCCCTCTGTTTTTAATGTTTGCCCACATCACTATTTCCCAAGCTGACCACTGTAGTTTGAAACTACATTTTGTGCATTTCCCCACTCTGTACTTCCCCTCTTTGTGTGTCTGTCACATATTACCTGAGCATAATGCACACCACACCCAGGACAAACGTGAATAGCAAGGAAATGCACACAAATGGACACCGAAACAGACTGAACAGACTTGCGAGCTGACATCCAAAAATGACTAACAAACGCAAAAACATTACTTACTTACTAAAATACCAACAGACATAAGCAGATGGAATAACTAAAGTACCTACGAGGTATTAATTCATATTTTGGCCAAGATACTTAAGCCATGACAATGGTCCTCATTGTCTCGTGAGTCCCTACTTTAACAACACAACTTGAACCCCAGGAGTCACGCCTGCAAGTAAGGCGAACGTCCCAATAGTGACAGCCCCATGCTGGAACCTATGGTCCTGGCTTGCCATAGATGGAAAATGGCATACAGGCAGAATAGGACACTGTTCACACCAACAGACAAGGGAATTCCACACAGAACCTCATACATGCAGCAACACAATGCAAGACATGCAAGACTCTAAACACCAGGATTCTGATAGGAATGAATAGAAAGATAAATGACCAGCACCTTCTACGGTAGTAAGAGAGGCTAGTATTTATGTGCAGCAGTCCAGTGGTGATTCGCTGACTGGAGCTATACATAATGCCAGAAAATAATATTTGCTGGCATTGCTTCTTGTCTTCTTCCTAACTAACCTCAGATTGTGGACCCTTGTTCAAGTTTTTAGTTTCTTATTAAAAACACTTCCCCTGAACCGTAATGCTCTCAGGCTCATGCTGATAGAGTCTACCTTCTTTGTCAGACATACACTATATGGCCAAAACTATGTGACATCCACAGACTGCAAGATAGTCAAATGTGATCTACCATGTTTCTACTGCCCCAGAGTTCAGTGGGTGCATACTTTGAGACTACTCTACTTGGCACTATGCATGGTCAGTATCAGACAGGGATTTCTAGTGTCCACCAATGGAATTGGCTCCATGGGCCCAACCTACATCTAAATGTAAACAATACCTGCTCCTTTTTAGCCTAATGCACTTGTGCAACATCATTTACCTTTAAAAACTGCATCCCTAAAAGTCACTGCCACAGCACTACAGCAGTCCAATTAAATTAATTGTACATGTAACATATTAAAATGAATGTTAAATAAAATGCAAGTAGGCCAATAATACAACAATACAGAGATTATGTAGTACTCAGATGCTAGATCTGCAGCTCAGCTTCAGATTTCTGCTGTGGTTACTAGTAGAGATGAGCGAGCGTACTCGGAAAAGCACTACTCGCTCGAGTAATTTGCTTTATCCGAGTATCGCTGTGCTCGGGTCTGAGGATTCGGGTGCCGCTGCGGCTGACAGGTGAGTCGCAGCGGGGAGCAGGGGAGAGCGGGCGGGAGAGAGGGAGAGAAAGATCTTACCTCCGTTCCTCCCCGCTCTCCCCTGCAGCTCCCCGCTCCGTGCCGGCACCCGAATCTTCAGACCCGAGCACAGCGATACTCGGATAAAGCAAATTACTCGAGCGAGTAGTGCTTTTCCGAGTACGCTCGCTCATCTCTAGTTACTAGTGGTCAAATTCATGCAGATTCCAACATGTGAACATAACCTATGAAATATAAAAAGTACTTATGGGGAGAGATAGTTGCGTACCATCAAGTAGAGTAGTCTCAATTTTGATCTAAACTGTGACTTATTTCTAACATTAGCCACAAATCCTATGTCATTCCTGGTAAGTTCTCTCTTTTGTCATAGTTAATAAACGTAAATACAGTATGTCAGGCAGAATCAATAAACCCGTCTGTCATATTGTTCACATTTCTCTTATTTAGCATACTTTATGGTATATTTTTTTTCACAAAATATTACTACATTTAAAATTATTGCACTCCAACATGAAATAAAATGTTTGTTAAACTGTGTTTGATCAACTGTATTGATTCACTAAGTGTCTGTGCCAATTTTGAACAATATGGGTAAATCTATTAGTAATGCTGTAATTGGTACTTCATTTTTAAGTATACTTATGGCTATCGCTGGTGAAAATGGTGGCATCATCAGTAATATCGTAACATTTAAAAGCTATTTTAAAAGGATCTAATTTATTCAGTATTATGTGTTTATTTTTATTTCTACTTTTTTCGTCTTTATGATGTTTCCACGGCTGATATTTATTCCTTTATAACAATACAATGTTAACACAATTCTTTTTAACATTAATACCACTTTAATGAAACCCTGGGTCAAAATGGACTATTACTCTCTGTTTCTATGACACTTAGGCCTCTTTCCTACGAGCGTATATCGGTCCGCCGTTTTCACAGTCAGCTGGTATACGCTGTGATCTGATGCATTGTATTCCAATGCATCAGATCACATGGCCGTATTCCCATGACGTAAAAGTGCCCAGTCGGCCAATATAGCACCAGACGTTTTTACGTTGGGCCGAAAAGATAGTTTTGGAACTATCTTTTGGGCCAGAATACGTTGGCCGCTGCATGGGCTCCTATGGGAGCCAATGACAGCAGCATAAGAAGGGTGATGGGAGGGAGTTTAGCAGCGTGACTGCTAAACTCCCTCCCTCTTCTCTCCTTCCCTCTGGCTGATTCAAATGGGATGTGGTGGGATGGGGCAGAGCTCAGCACCACCCCATTCTGCCTCCTCCCATTGCAGGCTGTGGACAAGGGGTGGGGCAGGGGTGGAGCTAAGCCCCGGCCCCCTTGTCGGCAGACAGAAATGGGAGGAGGCAGGACAGGGCTCCACCCCATTCCGCCCCATCCATTTCGAATCAGCCAGAGGGGAGGAGAGAAGAGGTGAGCTGGCGAGGGGGAGGGAAGGGAAAGGCTCAACGGCATGGCAGCCTTGGCACATGTGCAGCGGTGCCAATGCCGTGTGAACGGGCACACAAACATTAGAATTGTGCACCTGTTCACAAGCTTTTACGCCACAGATGGTAGCGTATATCGGCCGGCGATGAAAACAGCAGCCAATATATGCTCATGGGAAAGAGGTCTTGGGAATTACAAAATAGCATACAAATGGGAATTTTACTTATTCTGATCACTAAAAACATTACGCGTTCGTGCGCGCTCGTGTGAACGCACCCCAACTTTGTTGTTAAATCTTTGGAAGATGGGATCAACCTCATACAACAATGGAACTTGAGCATTTCATTACCCACTAAATATCCTAATCAACTTCCCCAACAACTTGAGAAATTAGCGCACTATGAAACCTTGCAAGCAATTTCATTGTTAATTGTTCAGCATGCCTTGTTGGTGTATTATTATGGATAATTAAGACCAGAAAACACCCGAGAACCTGCACCCCCAAAAAAGTTAAGAAGCTTTGGAAGAACTGTTATATTTCTTTCTTCATTCACTACTCCATAAAGAACTATTTTGATGTTATTGTAGCACATTTATACTTTTTCTAGATTGCAGCTACTCTCTACAACTTTGACTGCATGAAATGCTACATATCTATGCCTTCTTTACTTACTGCTAACTATTGGTAAGATTGTATCATTAAATGTTTAAGGGCTGAATAGCCCCCTAAAATGGGCATATGTGGTAAAATGTTAAATTGATATCTCCAGATATTTTTATGCATAGGAGATACATGAAGTTTCCAAAGATGTTCTTCATGGAAAGCACCAAAACTACCCTAACATATTTCAGTCCTATTACAATTCCAGGTCTAGAGTAGTATTTAGGGCTCCCACCCACTGGCGTTTTTTTCTCCACTGCGCTGCGAGAGTAAGTGAAAAATCTAGCAGAGCAGTGCGAGAAAATCGCTGGGAGATCGCTCCGACATCGCCAGTCTTTTCAATGGGGCCAGCAGCAGCAGCACTAGCCCCATTGAAAAGATATGGAGAATGCCGCGGACTTCATTCATAAATGAATAGCTGAGAGCTTTCTGCCATTGGCTGAGCGCTCAGCCAATAGCTAAGCACTAGCTGCTATTGGCTGAGCCCTCAGCCAATCCGCACAGCCCTTTCAGGAGGCGGGGATTTTTAAATCCCCGTCTGCTGAAAGTGCTGGACAGCAGTGCTGGGGAGCCAGCCGGAGGACGCATCTGAGCGCCGGAGAGGTGAGTAATTTTTTTATTATTTTTTAAACACTTTTTGATGATTATCGGCAAAGGGCTTATATTTCAAGCCCTTCTCCAATAATCATTCTGTGGGGCTTGGTAGAAACCACTGTTTTCAATGGGATCGGCATTGAAAGCAATGGGATAGCATGCCGCGGACTTCTGCCACAGCTGTGACAGCTGTGACAGCTGTGGCTGTCACAGCTGTGGCAGAAGTCCGCGGCATTCTCCATATCTTTTCAATGGGGCTAGCGCTGCTGCCGCTGGCCCCGTTGAAAAGGCTGGTGATGTGGCAGCGATCTCCCAGCGATTTTCAGCTATCTGCCAGCGTCTTTCTCGCACTGCGATGTGAGACTTTAACTTTAGAATCGCATCGCAGTGGAGAAAAAAAACGCCAGTGGGTGGGAGCCCTAACTGTGATAAAAAATTCTAGAGCATTTCAGCTTATCCATAAAGAAATAGATACACAAGAGAGGTATGTCATACTAGCCTGTATCATACACAGCACTATTTATACACTAGCCTCTATCTATGCTCCAAACAAAAACAGAAACGTTTTATCCACAAAATTCTACACATTCTTTCCAAGCTAAAACAAGGCAGATTTCTTATCTGTGGCTATTTTTACTCAGACGTTAGCATAGACATAACTTCTAAATTGCATAGGTCTGTTTAATTCCTAGGTGATATATGGTGGAAAAAGGGGCTATTTGATGTCTAGCAAGCATAGCTCTGAGAAAGAATGTTCATTCTACTCCCATGTCCATAACAGTTATTCATGGATTGAGATGTTTATATCCAATAGAATTTTATTACTGCTATCTCAGAAATCAACAATTGAGACAATTACTTGGTCCAATCATTCAGTGCTCTCCCTGACTGTAGAGGAACAATATAATCAAACGCCAACATATTTATGGCAAAGCAATGACGTTTTGTTATCTCAACCAGGACATGAGAACACTCTTGAAAGAGACCTAAAGGAATAGTTTAACCTTAACACATCCCCTAAAGTAAATCCCCATTTTCTATGGAGCTTGCACAAAGTGTATACACCATTATGTGAACGCAGAAAGAAAGAAGATTTTAGAAGAGATACTTGATAAAATGAAATTCCTTGAAACATAAAATAAGCCAATACAAGCAGTACAACAAGCTAAGCAGAAAAACTATTTCAGTGTAGACAGACACTCCAAAGCATATTTCTGCAGAACTATGAGAGGAAATTGAAAAGAATTAAAGCCCTATATTCCTCGCAAAATAATAAATTCAGGAGACTGCTGATCTCTTGTCTTAAGACTCAGCATCTTAAATCTTGGATTCCATATCTACTAGGTCAAAATAACACATGGAAATGAATGAACCCAATAGACATAGCAAAATGTTTCAGGGATTACTACTCAGCCTTATATGATTTGAATGACAGCCCTTTCATGTTTCCAAGAACAGCTCATCATATTCAAACATTCTTACAAAATATTAATCGGCCTACCCTTTCTGTAGCCCAAAGAGATTCACTTGACTCCCACTTTACAGTAGCAGAAGTGCTTGAACATATGAACTCCTTACTAACAGGTAAATCACCAGGCCCAGAAGGACTTACAAATGCTTACTGAGAGATTTTATGTCCCCATATGTGTGAAGTATTTCAGTTCAACTTCCTCCTCCCAGTCTTTACAAATAGAGCCTTCCTTATCAACAGAATTTATTACCAGAAATGGATCCAGACAGGGTTGCCCACTGTCTCCACTAATATTTATATTATTATTAGAATCATTAGCACAGGCTCTTAAAGAAAATCCTGCAACCCGTGGGGTCCAGATTGGACATCACATACATTTAATATCACTTTATAGATGATATTATATTGACATTAACAGATGCTCTCTAAATACTGCACTGGAGGTTATTAAAATATTTACTAAGATCTGTTATTATAAAATCATTGCACAAAAATACCAGCTTTTGCCTATGAATATCTCTAAAAATATGCTGCAATATCTGCCAAATTTGACGGGCAATACAAGTGTGTTAAATATCTGGCCACAACAATAAGCACTTCACACGAATACCTATACCAACAAACTTTTGAGCGCATGCTGAAAGCACTGCATGATTAATCTAAATTTAAAATATCATGGTTTGAAAAACAGCTATTTTTAAAATAATCTTACTGCCGAAAATAATATATTTATTTTGCATTCTTTCCATTGCCCTGCCAAAATGTTTCTTTATAGCTATGAACCGACTATTGTAGCATTTTGTTTGGGCACAGCGTAAACGCGGCTTAGCTAATAAAAGGCTTACAAAAGACAGATGGGTAGGATGATTGGGCCTTTCAGATATACATGACTACTATCTAGCTACACATGTTTACCAATTAGCTCCATGGTGGAGGTTTGATATATGGAAGCATTGGGACAGAGAATTTTCTAGTGTCTTCTGTCTCAATTAAATCTTTTTTTGTAACCTACCCTTACCTTCCTACCTGTCCTCACTGACTCATATGTTTAAAAGTGTGGAAAATATTTCACGACAATGCAAAACCCCATGTGTCCTTTCGAAGGATTACATATACCAGCATGCAATCCCTTATTTGAATATTTCCAAATGGACCTCATCGGATATCTTTACTTTGGCACATCTACTGCAGGGAGAGTCATCCAAGCCATATGTGATTGTTCTCAGTGAGAGAAACCAAGTAATCTTGTATATATGATACCTTTTAATGGCTAACAAAAATGCTTGATGTTACAGCAAGCAAACTTTCGTGAATATTGCCCCCTCCGTCAGGCTATAGAATGAAACTAGTTAGGATGGCACAAAATTATAACATACAGATGCAGAGGGGAACACATTCCTGTTGATCTAAATAAATGTTCACACAGAAATTTGAGACTGTTTTGCACTCAAAACTTAAAACAACAGACAAACAGAATGGAGATGTATATCTTAAATCAGTCTACTGAGCTCAGGACAGTTTTATGATGTCTTCTCTTTCCCTCCATGTGCAGGTTGAAGGAAAGATAAGACACATCATAAAACTGTCCTGAGCTCAGTGGACTGATTTACGATATATGTCTCCACTCTGTTTGTCTGTTGTTTTAAGTACAAAACAGTCTCACATTTCTGTGTGTGAACATTTATTTAGATCAACACGAATGTTTTCCCTCTCCTCTGCATCTGCATATTATAATTATTTGCAACCCTAACTAGTTTCATTCTATAGCCTGACAAAGGGGGCGATATTCCCAAAAGCTTGCTTGCTGTAACATCATTGTCATTTTTGTTAGCCATTAAAAGGTATCATATCTACAAGATTAATTGGTTTCTCTCACTGAGAACAATCATACATTGCTCTACCTGCTAACACAGTAACAAACTTTTTTTCGTTTTACCCAAGCCATATAAACAGTTAGCATCTCAAAACCATTAGACTCCTGTAAATTGTTACATATATTTACAAATTCATAATTTCCTAAATGCCTATAAATTCTCACTGCTTTAGGGTAACCTGAATATATTCAAGATATTTTCTAGTGGAACCAAAAAACTAAAACCCATTCTTGCTTACTTGCATGAACATGTAGCTGCAAAAAATATATCCACTAAAGAAATGGGAGACGGAGCTAGCTTAAGTGTTCAGTGAAAAAGAATGAAAACAAACCTTATATTTGACACATAAAGCACTTAAATGTAGCTCACATGGGGAGACATTGTGATGGTACTATACTACAGCCAGTCAGTGCTGTCCAGTATAAAGATTCCAGCTCATCTCAAGTTTGCCCAATACCACCTAGATGTCCCACAATGTTTCTGGGCCGGAGAAGGTAGGTGGGAGGGAGTTTAGAGGGGTGACTGTTAAACTCCCTCCCCCTTCTCTCCTCCCCTTCAGCTGTTTGCAATGGAAGGGAGCAGGACGGGGGTGGCGGAGCTAAGCTCAGCCCCGCTCCGCCCCCTCCCATTGCTGGTTGCAGACAGGGGACTTAGCTCTGCCCCGTCCTGCCCACTCCCATTGCAAACAGCCAGAGGGAAGGAGAGAGGAGGTGAGCCGGCGAGGGGAAGGGAAGGGGAGGCAACAGCATTGCGGCCTTGGCGTATATACGCCAGGCCCATGCAGTCTGAATGGGTGCACAAATGTTAGATTGTGTGCCCGTTCACATGTTTTTACGGCGCTGGCGGGCACATGTAAAAACACTTATGCTTGTGGGAAAGAGCCCTCAGGGTGTTATACAAGCCTTTTATGGTTCTTAGGCTGTGTTATTATACACCAGTTTTAGGGCGTTTCGCTGAACTACTGATTTGGTTCAAACTAATTCGGAATGAATCAAACTTTTTGCAAAACATCTGTGAGCTAGTCAAACTGAACTTTTTAAAAGTTCACTCATCACTAATAAAAAGCTTTCCATGAATCAATAGTGCAAGTAAAGATGATACACTTTGTAATATGTATTATTATAAAAAATGCTTTATTCTTAATTTATCAGACTCATTTCCCCTTCCTCTGCCAGCAGTAGGGGAGAGGCCCCTGTGTTCAGTGACCTCATTTGGTCTGGTACCATTTGTTGCAGTACGCATCTACTATCATTTGATACAGTTTTAGAAATTGGACTGCATTTCTTTAACACATCTACCTGTGTATTATTTGCTAATGGAAATAATTGCATTACACATTTCATGCTGCTTTACAAGAGTCTAATTAAGTGGGAAAATGGAAAAGTATTACCTAAATTTAGTTTTATATGTTGTAGAATGGTATGTGCCCCAGGGAGATACAATTTGTTTAACCAGACTGATAAATCTAATTAAAAGTAGCCCTGTGTTTTATTAATATAACTTTAATTTCCATATTGTGCACAATGCTGTGTTTCACAATTAATTATTTTCTTGGCCTTTTTAACATGATTTCTAATTGCATCTTCACTATTAGCTTGTGACCTTTTTGTACTGCTTTGTTTCTCATATATGGCTCACTTGGAGAACTTACATAATACAAATTCTTACTAAGTAATTAAAAGTTGATTTATTGATACTATAATTAAGTTGAACTATAGTTCATAGTTAAAGGGGTTGTCCTGCGAAACAAAGTGGGGTTATACACTTCTGTATGGCCATATTAATGCACTTTGTAATGTACATTGTGCATTAATTATGAGCCATACAGAAGTTATTCACTTACCTGTTCCGTTGCTGGCGTCCCCGTCTCCATGGTGCCGTCTAATCTTCAGCGTCTAATCGCCCGATTAGACGCGCTTGCGCAGTCCGGTCTTCTCCCTTCTGAATGGGGCCGCTCGTGCCAGAGAGTGGCTCCTCGTAGCTCCGCCCCGTCACGTGTGCCGATTCCAGCCAATCAGGAGGCTGGAATCGGCAATGGACCGCACAGAAGACCTGCGGTCCACCGAGGGTGAAGATCCCGGCGGCCATCTTCACAAGGTAAGTAAGAAGTCACCGGAGCGCGGGGATTCGGGTAAGTACTACCCGTTTGTTTTTTTTTATCCCTGCATCGGGTTTGTCTCGCGCCGAACGGGGGGGGGCTATTGAAAAAAAAAAACCCGTTTCGGCGCGGGACAACCCCTTTAAATATTAATGATATTTAATAATTGATTCAATTATTTACTTGATTATCAATTCAATTACTACATTCATAGAATTTATTTTTAAAGTAACACTCATTGTTTAGCCAAATGTGAATGTTATGTCCCTTGCACATCATTTTCAGAAGATCTGTGTTCTAGTACTTCTTTTCAGAGAATGTTTTCTCTCTCCCATGTGTCAAAATCTGATTCTTTCAATAAAAGATATACAGGAAAGTAAATTACAAAGCAATGATGAGCATGGAAAGTTAATGGAAGGATGGAAGTTAATATCTGCTTAGCTCAGACTTAGGGCTCTTTTACATGGGCGTATATCGGACACCATTCTCACAGCTGGCTGATATATGTCTTGATTTGATGCATTGGATTCCAATACATCAGATCACATGGCTGTATTTCCGCAGCGGCTGTGTGAAACAGCCCTTATGAACTCTTGTGATCAAGGTCGAAATGTGAAAATGTGTTTAGAGCTAAGAGTATGACTGAAAGTGAAGTTTGATATGGAAAAATCTGGCTCTTTCAAGCATAATTGATCCTTCTTCACTGTATAGTTTACATTACCCTTGAAAGGAATGTGTCATTAGAAAATGACCTATTGCAGAAATCAAGTTTTATGTAAAAATGTTTATGATTTTCTTAATTTTCAATGTCACAGCCTATATTAACCTCCTAATGCTCTATAATGTACAGTTACATCATGGAGATTTGGGGATTGTATAGAGGGGGATTGAGGTTGATCCTGCTGCATACAATATGAGTGTCAGTTTTTTCTTAGATGGCAGCGCTCATAGTCATGTTCAGACAATAGAATATGAAAAACTAAAATCGGAAAATAAAAACAGATTTGAAAAAAGAAAAAATGTTTCACTATCTGGTTTAAATTAGCAAAAAAAAATATAGGTGATACAAAAAATACGAGTGCAAAAAAAGTGGAAGAAGACTCAATTCTTTTTCTAGCATTGCTTAGCAACAATTTGTTCAAAACAGAGTGCACACAAGTATCATCAGTTTGTGATCATCATCAAAAGTTTCACCTTCAATTGATTGCAGTTGTCATGCAGTAATCATACAGTTTCGTTTTTTTAATCAGATTTTATATAGAATATATGGGATTTTAATGTATTGCCTTTTTCCACCGAGGATACAGTATATAATATGAAATAATTATGTAAATGTTTTCCCAGTTTCATCTAATGAGACAACTGCTGCAACAGGAGGTCAAAACATGTTCAGTTTCAGTACAAGAGTGCAAATGAAATTATTTTACACCTTAGTTAGATTGCACAATAATTACATTAATATGTCTAAAATTTATATTAATTGAAGTTATTATAACAAAGCAGATGGTTCTATATATTAAAACATAAGATTTGGAGTTACATATCATTTTAATGTTTTCTTTGCTCAAGGCAATGAGGCATTTTCAAACAGTTTTACATTAATTAGCCCTGTTCGCAAAGCAGGTCAAGCATGGTATTATTCCTGATGGTACAATACATGCTAGATGCAATTAAAAAAGTGTAATTATCAGAGCCTAAAATATTTTTATTTACTTGGTTTATTTATTTAATATGGACTTTAAAAAAAGGAAAGATATTCATAAACTTAGAAAATATAGGCTGCAATGACATTAAACAATTCATTATGTCCTATATGAATAGAACCCAGTTGTGTAGTCATACCTATATGCTGGTCTCAAGCCTGGATAAATGGGGAGGATTGGGGAAAGACCTGGCAACCAGTCCTATAAAAACCGTGCCTTGGAAACCCTATAAAAGAACTCTCAAATGCTTCAGATATGGCATCTAATGGTAGGCGTTCTAGACCAAAGGATACTCTAAATGCGACTAGGGAAGAGCAAGTCAGAGTACAATTAGTCAGGGTTTTCCTTATGACGCAACTGAGGGAAAGTCCTCAGGAAGCCCAGCTGCTTATGTACCACATGATGAAAGGGAAGGACTGTGGTGTACCAAAGCTCGCACACTAGCAACATGGAATGTCTGTGGCATGAGTCTAGGGAAATTAGACATTGTGAAATTTGAAATTTCAAGACTAGACATTAATATTCTAGGGATTAGTGAATTGCATTGGATGGGTATTAGATTTTTTCAGTCCAATGACTTTACATTGCACTATGCCGTACACAAGGAAATCAAGAGGAATGGAATAGCCTTTATAATGAACAAACAGACCTCTAAGGCAGTAGAAAGTTTTATAACAATTAGCGAATGTGTCATAGCTATCCGCATACATGGCAAGTCAGTGAACATCTCAATCTTACAGGTCTATGCCTCAATGATGGATGCTGATGAGGAAACCATTGAAGGTTTTTAAGTCCAGAAAACTCTAAACAATGCATCAAATAAGAACATCTTTTACATTATGGGTGATTTCAATCCTAACATTGGCAGCCAGCCAGAAGAAACTACCACAGGAAGATTTGGGCTTGATAAAAGAAATTACGCCGGTGATCACGTGGTATAGTTCTGCCAAGAAAATTGGCTCAGGATAACAAACACATGGTTTATGTAACCTAAACACCAACAGTACATGTGGACATTGCCCAATGGCCTCCATCAAAATCAGATTGATTATATCCTGTGTAATCATCCTTGGTGAAGTTCAGTCATTGCAATAAAAACCTTTCCTGGTGCCAACTGTGGCTTTGATCATGAACTTCTTGCAGCTAAGCTCAAGATTAAATTCTATAGCATTAACAAAGGCACCCCATTAAGAACATTCAATACCTCTAAAATGACCCTATCATGAACTGCTTGACACATCAGAAAAGCATCCAGATGAACTATGGCATGAAATACAGTCCACTGTTATTGAAAAAGCCAGTAAGCATCTCACCTATAAGAAGCAGGAAAAACAATGCTATTGCTTGTCCGAGCAGACCCTCAGAATATCTCATAAGAGAAAAACAGCTAAGGTAGCCAGCAACAAAGCCGAAGTTCAGCAACTAAATGTGAATTTTCAGCAAGTGGCAAAGGAAAGACTAGGAAATGGAGTGGAATACGTGTTGCAAAAAACTTGAAACAGAAGCCATGAAAGGCCATATGTGCGGCCTATTCTCACAGGAACTATATACCTGCTACCGTATACCTGGAACATTGCATGAGGTGGAGCCTGTGGACTGGGAGACCCCATTTTGGAGTTAAAAGTCATTATGGCAATGAAACAACTAGCCAAAAATAAAGCCCCAGGCATAGTTAACATACCAGTAGAACTATTGCTGCCATTACCAGTTAAAACCATCATGACACTGTAACAGGCAGTATGGATTTCCATGCAGTGGTCACAGGACTGGAAAGGATTTGTCTTCATCCCTCTGCGACTTCCTGAATTTCTCTAACTACCAAACAATAATTCTCATTCCACATACAAGCAAGATCCTTCTCACAAATCATACAGAAAAAACTGAGATCAGTAGTCGACAAGGCATTCCCTGATGCACGAACAGAATTCCAGTGAGCACGCAACACCCACTACCATATTGCAAACCTGCGATCGACATTGGAAATATCTTAAAAAAATCAAAAGAATATCTACATGTGCTTCATCGACTATATCAAGGCCTTTGATGGCGTCGACCATGACAAGCTATGGCACGCCCTACAAGTGCTGGGCTTATTAGTTTATCTAGTGAAACTGATAAAATCACTTTATACCAATTAGGAGGCCACTTTGAGAACACAGTATAGAGACATAGATTGGTTTGGCAATGGAAAAAGCCTACAACAGGACTGCATTCTCTCACCCTTCTTGTTTAACATATATGTGGAAGTGATCATGCGGAAAATGGATCCAGATGAATTGGAAACTGGGGTGAAATTAGGTGGCAGAAACATCAACAATCTCAGTTATGTTTATCTTCCTTGATTTGAAGATTGACCAGGATGAATAATGTATGTCAGAGATAAAACATAAGTTTGGGACGAAGTACTATGCTAAACGTGGACAGAATCTGGAAAATTAGGGATATTGGCATAGCAAATAACCATTTTTTTGCGCATAACCATGTTTGGATGTAAAAGCTGGACTGCGAAAAAGCTGATAGAAGGAGGAGTGATACATTCAAGCTATGGTGCTGGCAAAAGCTGCTGCGTATACCCTGGACAGCAAGAGTAACAAACAGAAAAATCCTGAATCATGTAAGGCCCCCATATATCACTGGAGAGCAAGATGACCAGGCTCAGGATTACATATTTTGGCCGTTTAATGCAAGCAGAGTCACTAGAAAAATCTATAATCAGTGGCAACAGATGACCTTGGTACACGATGGCTTGGTACTGTCAAAGTTAATACTAGCATGGATATCAAACAACTGAAAGGGTCACCGAGGGTCATAAATGACTAAACGGCTAACATCAAAAATATGAATTTAGCCTGTTAATATTTTCTAATAGTAATATTTCATAGATTTACATTTTTAAATGTACTTTTATTATGCCTCTCATGATAAATTAGCTTTATAGGGGAAGATATATGAAATGGTCTAAAAGCAAAACTATCTAAGTTGCCTTCAGTAACCAATTACAGGGCAGCTTTCATTTTACAATAGCAGAATACAAAATGAAAGCTGAGCTGCTATGGGGAGGGGGAGGCATTATTGGAATGCTAGAAACTGGATGAGTGTATCAATGAATTGCTAATGACCTGGGCCATTCTGACCAGACTTAACAAATGTTGGGACCAGTAGATGCATGAAGGCATGCACAGAAGTTGACTGAGCTCAGGACACCATCAACAGACCACCAGTAGAGAAGATCGTCTGATCATCCAGCAAATGTGGACTGATATGCTGAAGATTCCATACAGAACCTGTATGTCTCCATGTCCACCAATATCACATCTAGCATCCAAGCTAGAGGTGGCCAAAAGGGTACTAAAGGCTCCATGCCCGTCCGTATTACATCTTGCAACCGAGGTAGAGGCAACCCAACAGGGTACAAGAGCCTCCCTTTAAGTGTTCAGTTTTCCAAAATAGATTATTCTTTTCTTGTAATCAAAGTTACAATCACACATATAAAGTTTCATTCAATTCTCACAACTCCCTCTAGGTTCTTGTTTTTTTTTTTTAGAATGAGTGTATAATACATTAGTAAGGCCATTTTAATATCTTAGGCAGACCAGTGTATGGGTGTTCCAAGTGCCCTCCGCTGCACCATCTCCCCACCCACTTCTGTCCCCAAAACATTGTGTCATAAAAAGTAAGGAAAACTGCACTCCCTTATTTGGCTTTCGTAAGTCTCTGCTCACTTTACAGGTGAAGCAATCACATGCCTGTCTAACCTCATGACAGCTAAAGCCAATTACTGACCTCAGATCTGTGATTGACCTAGTGGTCGCGTAGAAGTGAGCAGAGACTTGCAGTGTCAGATGGGAGGGGTATGCAAGAAGTGGGCATATCTTGGTTTATTATTTTTTAAGCTTCACAATAATTTTCAAGTGAATCTGCATCCTGAGGATGGGTGTGCAGTTGAAAGTGGTGCCCATGCCAGGAAACCTGATGCAGATGTACCTTATGGTTATAGCAGTCTTGTACATTAAATTTGTTCTTTTCCATGGAAATGCATAGGTCTGCCAAAGAAGCGGAGAACTAATATAATAGGAAATAGTTAGAGCTATTGCAAAGTTCTTTCATTTTAGATACATTGGTACAATAAAAAATGGTTGCAAAGGTAGACATTGCCTTTAATATTAATTAGCTTTTAATCATAATTAGAGGAATATTTAAAGCCCTGGGTTGTTCTAGTTGAGCTGGATTTCTGTATTTTCTAAAATGCCAGAGTCTCTCTTTTCTACTAGTTAGATTCTTCCATGATGGACAAAAGCATGCTAGTTACTGACTTTATAGGGAGCATGGAAATCTAATATAAAACAAGCCTACAGGCTTTTTCTTGCACCATTGTTTGAGCACTTTGCCTTATCTTAGGAGGAGGATTTTGGTGAAATTGGATTCCTTAGATCCTCAGCACCACAGTAAAATCCTAAAATCTGAGGTGGGTACATTTAGATGACCTGTCAGACCACGTCAAAGTTCCCATGTTAAGTATGGCAGTGAGCGCCGTTAGGGAGATTCAAGCCTTGCTAAGCAATGTTCATACTCTTGCGGTGTCTCTCCCCCTCACTGTCGCGAGACTATGGATGTCCATGCCGGCTGAAGCGCCGCTATGAAAGTGACGCACATGCAGACAGACACAGACACCCCCCTTTGTACAGGGTGCCTGGGAATCCCCTGGGGCCGGAGCACAGCCAGGAGTGGACAGGACTATATATAATGTACTGCCGGCACATAACGGCCTCTACTGTGACAGCTCCTCCTCTGCCGAGTGATAGATAGATAGATAGATAGATAGATAGATGGATGGATGGATGGATGGATGGATGGATGGATGGATGGATGGATGGATAGATAGATAGATAGATAGATAGATAGATAGATAGATAGATAGATGGATAGATATAGAGAGATATAGAGAGATAAATAGATAGGTATGAGATAAATAGATAGATAGATAGATATATAGATAGATAGATAGAGATACGAGAGATATAGAAAGATAAAGAAATAGAAAGAGAGATAGCAATAGATATGAAATAGAGAGAGAGATATATAGAGAGCTAGGGAAATAGAGATATATATGAGATAGAGAGAGATAGAGAGACATAGACTCTCTATTGGCGCTGCTGTGCTTCAGGCAACAGAACCACTAGAGAGAGTGAAGCATTGCTCAGACAGGGAGAGATTGACAGACAGAGACAAACTGATGAGGCAGAGCGAGAGAGACAGACAGACACATACAGAAAGACACAGAATGAGACAGATAGAAAGAGAGACACAGAGAGACCAACAGAGACAGAGAGACAGATAGTGACAGACAGAGAGACACCTGTAGGCTTTTTTATATTAGATAGCTGCTCCAAATACAAAGTGACACTCTCAATAATCACCTATCAAGCAGATTTAGCAATTCACAACAACCATCTTTCCAAACATTTTATGTTCGTGTAGCGAACATCGGGCCAATCTAGTTAATTTAATTATGCTAATTATCTAACAAAGTAAACAAAAGTATCAGTCAGTGGGCATTCACACAGGCGAGCGTGATATAAGTTTAAGAAGCTCAGACCAATATTGGGCTTTTAAAATTGCAATTCTGGATGCGAGCACAATATGTTTTTGCTTAAAAAAAACATTGCATCACATCTATGCACTTGCAAGACAAAAATGTATTTATGTTCGTTAAAAAAAGTTCTTCTAATAGTTTGGCATGGCATGCGAGTGCAATGCGATTTTTAAGGGAATTTCATAGGAAATAATGGGTGACTCCTTATGAGGAATCACTCAAAAACAGGGCATGCAGCAATTCTCGATGCTATGAGAGAAACATTACTCATGTGAATAAATATATTGAAATCAATGTGTTATTAATAGAGATGAGCGAACACCAAAATGTTCGGGTGCTCGTTACTCGGGACGAAATTATCGCAATGCTCGAGGGTTCGTTTCGAACAACGAACCCCATTGAAGTCAATGGGCGACCAGAACATTTTTGTATTTCGCCGATGCTCGCTAAGGTTTTCATGTGTGAAAATCTGGGCAATTCAGGAAAGTGATGGGAATGACACAGTGACGGATAGGGCAGGCGAGGGGCTACATGGTGGGCTGCATCTCAAGTTCACAGGTCCCACTATTAAGCCACAATAGCGGCAAGAGTGCCCCCCCCCCCCACTGTCAGCATAAAGATCGTCCTCCTCTGGCACAGCTGTAACAGCTGTAGCAGAGAAGAACGATGTTTGCCCATTGAATTCAATGGAGCGGCAATACAGCATGTTCCACTGAATGCAATGGGCTGCCGGCGATCGCAGGATGAATAGTCGGAAAGGGGTTAAATATATAACCCCTTTCCTGCAATTCATCCAGAAATGTGTTACACTAAAAATATATACCGGCGTATAAGGCGACCGGGCGTATAAGACGACCCCCCAACTGTCACCTTATACGCCAGCAATACAGTGGAGCAAAGAATAAAAAGCATTACTTACGTTTTTAGATGATCTGCGGCGCTCCTGCAGGCTGTCACTCCCTCCTGGTCCACGGCAGACAAGCTTTCTCTATGAAAGGCTTTAAATCCCTGCCTCCAGGAAGACACGTGCCTTCAGCCAATCACAGCCAATGACAATGATGTCATTGAATGGCTGTGATAGGCTGTGTTTCTGGAGGCGGGGATTTCAAGCCTTGAAATCCCCGCCTCCAGAAACACAGCCAATCACAGCCATTCAATGACATCATTGTCATTGGCTGTGATTGGCTGAAGGCACGTGTGCTTCTGGAGGCAGGGATTTAAAGTCTTTCGTGGAGAAAGCAATACTCTGCCGTGGACCAGGAGGGAGTGACAGCCTGCAGGAGCGCCGCAGATCATCTAAAAACGTAAGTAATGATTTTTATTCTTTGCTCCACTGTATTACCGGCGTATAAGGTGACAGTTGGGGGGTCGTCTTATACGCCCTGTCGCCTTATACGCCGGTATATATTTTTAGTGTAACACATTTCTGGATGAATTGCAGGAAAGGGGTTATATATTTAACCCCTTTCCGACCATTCATCCTGCGATCGCCGGCAGCCCATTGCATTCAGTGGAGTCGGCTGTATTGCCGCTCCATTGAATTCAATGGGCAAACATCGTTCTCCTCTGCTACAGCTGTTACAGCTGTGCCAGAGAAGAAGGATTTGTCTTCTATATGTTCTCAATGGGGTCAGCGCTGCTGCCGCTGGCCCCATTGAGCGCATATAGAATGCATCCATAGCGAGCAGCGGGAGGGGCAGATTTCAATACTCGGGTGACACCTTATCTCCCCAGCCACTCACAGCAGGGGGGTGGTATAGGGCTTAAACGTTGCAGGGGGAAGTTGTAATGCCTTCCCTGTCTTTATATTGGCCAAAAAAAAGCGCTAACGTCTCAGGGAAGAAAGTTTAATTTACCAGAACACCGCATGGTGTTCGTTACGAATAACGAACATCCCGAACACCCTAATATTCGCACGAATATCAAGCTCGGACGAACGCGTTCGCTCATCTCTAGTTATTAACACACATGAGTTCTGTCCATATCGCTATTGGATCATTGAAAATCGCCTGTGTAAATACACCCTCGTGATTACCTGTTTTTCATTAAAGAACATCAATTTTAAATGATGCTGTCCAGCTTATTGCAGTAGGTTTACCACAGTGAGAACTTTTTTTCCTAAAATAAGTCTTGCCGTGATTGTGTCTGCTATGATAAAAATCTGCTATTGAAAAGTAAATTATAAAAGAAGTTTAATACAAGATTTTATCGAGGGGAACATCGCCAAAGCTGGCTCTCTTTAATGCTTTATTTTTTGCAAATTTTATATTTTTAAGAAGGACTTTGATATAGAAAGGAAGGGATGTAATGTCAAAACAATGCAGGTTTTTTACATTTGGCTTACCTCTATGGCCACAAATTCTCTTTACATAATAGTAAAGTCCCTCTAGTAATAACGATCTGTCATCTCCAAATATGTTACTCATATATATGCATGCTCTAGTTTCAACTTAAAATCACCTTAAATAACATTTCTAACAAGTTGACAATAATCTTTAGTATCACAATTCACATAAAAAAAACACTAAACATTTTAAGAGTCCTCAGTTTATTAACCTCTTAAGGACACAGTCCTTTTTTTTTCTTTTTCAATTTTCATCTCCCCACTTTCAAAAAATCATACCTTTTTTTAATTTTACATTATTTTTGGAGGGATGAGATGCCCATGTATTTTTCAGTGGTACTATTTAGTGTATCACATAACTTATTGAAAAACTTGCACCATCTTCAGTGGGGGTTGGTTGTTTCTACCACATACACATTCAGGAAAAAAAAAAAGCTAATTTTATTTTGTGTGACATTGCAATTTCAACGGTACCAAATTTACTGTTGCTGTACTACTTTTAAAAAATAAAATATCTTTGAAAAAAAATAAAATTACTTACAACTGCTCTAACTTTTTATAAAGGGATATCTAGTCCATCTGAGTTCAGAGTAAGGCCCATTCGAGTTTTGTGTACCGAGTACCTGCATTTGCTCAGTCTGCACCTTGATGTCAGCTGTCTATTCTGCTGGGTGGTTCCATTGGGCAAGGTGACACAGTGGATCCACAAACACTACGTAACACATACAATTGATAGCAACTGTGCTTTGTAATGCAGCTTACTGTAGCTCAGTCCCATTCAAGAAACTGGAACTGATTTTCAGGGCTCGTTTACATGGGAATCAAAATCACTCAAAAGTTAGCCGCACAAGAAAATTGTGGTTAACTCGAACGGAAAATTGCGTGAATAGACGTTTTTACGTGATTAGATCCCAAGCTTAATTAGCATTGAAATCACTCATTCACTCCTGCATGGGAACCCCACCATCCCCGCTGCTGGGGAATTCCTCCATCTCCTCTGCAGGGGAATCCCTCCATCCCTACTGCTGCTGGGGTATCCCTCCATCTCCCCTGCAGGGGAACTTCTCTATCCTCCACTGCTAGTGAATCCCTCTATCTCCCCAGCAGGGAAACCTGTCCATCCTTGCTCCCGGGGAATTCCCTAATTTCCCTTTGCCAGCCGTCTCGCATTGTCTTCCATAGGAGTCTATGGAGGCTTCTGCGATTTTATGCCAAACATAGGACAAGACTTGTTTTTTCATGCAGCAGGGAATTTCAGTCGCTGATGTCCTAGCTTTTTTGGTGCGATTTTTTTTTACGCAGCTACAAATGGTTCATCTGAACTTTTTTAATGGGAAACCATTGGTTCTACTAGTCAAAATTTTTTTGATACATGTAACTTAGCTGCAGAAAATTGTCCATGTGAATGAGGCCTCAGTAATAGACAAAGTCACGACCAAATTTACAACAATGTGCTCAGTAAAAGTAAAAAGAAGCAATGTTGCCCCCCTCAGTAAGGCTTCCTTCCCACGAGTGTAGGCGTAGATACGCTCGCGATAGCCTGACATACACGCACTGAGAAGGGAGTGCTATTGCGGGCTATTGGCACTTTTTGATGTACTTTTTTGTGCTGCCAGACCTGTTTACATTGGCACAGGACACATCCATGCCATGACTAACCAGGCTATGCAGCCTAATATTATCGATATCCTCACAAAATCGCACACCTCAGTGTGCAATTTAGTGGAGATTGTGTGTGCATTTGTGCACCCCCATAAACTGTATACCTAGATGGTATTCCTAGAGTTTGAACATGATTAATTTTTTTTCGTTTAATCTTCTTTCACATACAGTATTTTTATTATCATTTTTGGGGAGTTGTATATTGCACCATGAATTTCCTGCATTTTTTGTGTGACTTTTCTGTTCCCACATTTTTTACATGTTTTTTCAGTCTTTTTTTCCCTACAGAGTCATTTATGGAAAACAGCTTTAAAAATATGCAAATACACAAAGCATGCAAAATTTTAAAAAAGACAAAAAAAACTATAAAAACACACAAACAGAACAAAAATGGCAAAAAAAAGCATCATAAAGCATTTGATAATTCCTCATTGACCTATTGCTAACATCTTGCTATAGCAAAACACCAGGAAAAATGTTATGGTGTTTTTCACTTGCATGCTTCATGTAAAAACACTCCTAGCAAATTTTATAAAAAATAAAACATTGTACAGTAGTTCAAAACTAGTCCCAAAGTACTAGAACACGATATAGACTGGACCCTCCGTATACCTGTAATCAAATATACCAGTTTTATTGAACCATATCTAACACAAATAAGCCTTTTTCTTGCACCATACTTTGACCCCTTTGCTTTAACTTTGGTGTATGATGTTGGTGTCATTACATGACACACATGCTCACCACTGCCATAAAATCATCACATCTGAGTTTACATTCAGGGACCTATCAGGTGGGTTGAAAGTTACAATGTTAAGTCTATAGGCTTGAGTAACGAGCATCTCGAGCACCCTAATACTCGAACGAGCATGAAGCTCGGACGAGTATGCTCGCTCATCTCTAATAAGAAACATACGCACACATTGTAATTGTTGTTATAATTAATATGTATACATAAAGTTGAGATAATTTGCTGTAAAATCATCTAAAATTGATGTATCATACATTCAAACAAAATATATTTAAGCAACCAGAAAGAAAGCAAAAAATAAGTCCTCCTTATTCAAAGCATGGCAAAAAGTGCAGATAAGAAGGTCAATGAACTTCTATCTGTTGAATAATTTTAAGAAGATAATGGCAACAAAAAATTAAAACATTGTGGAAGAGTTTCACAGAGGTTGATTCTGAGTGTTCAATCAACACAATTATCACAAAGAAAAAGATGGAAATTGAAGTTCATGCCTCAAATGACTGCAAATGTCTGACTTTAAAGCAGTTTGGGTTCTATATCCTTATCATAATAATTAAATGAATCCATTAAATGCTGACAG
Source organism: Eleutherodactylus coqui (assembly GCF_035609145.1). Classification (NCBI taxonomy): domain Eukaryota; kingdom Metazoa; phylum Chordata; class Amphibia; order Anura; family Eleutherodactylidae; genus Eleutherodactylus; species Eleutherodactylus coqui. Next base: position 133,026,418 of record NC_089837.1, on the reverse strand, counting down.
TGGTAACCTTTTAATATATTGCCATTAGGATTTAACCATTAATTCCAGACCATTTCTAATTACAAGGTTGGATTAATGTTTAATCATATTTTAATGTAATTTTCCATTGTGACACATTTGTTTGCCTGTTTAGCCCCTGCAAATGTTGTGCTAAAATCTACATATGAAAATGATGACTTCAATGGGATATTTGTTTGAAAACATAATTGAAATGATTATTAACTCTTTCTAAAAGATACAGAAATATGAAAATAGTTATAGGATGCAAATAGTTATAGGAGATGTGTAGAAGTGCTGGGCTGGCAGCGGACTCCCCTTTATGCCCACGTTTGCAGCTCCTGACGGAGGTGGCAAAGGATTGGGATGAAGATGGAACGTCAATCTATTATCAATTCTCAACAGCATTGTGGGCTATCACCCATACTTTCAAAGAGGGTCGCTGCCTGGCCCTGCTAACCCTCTGCAGTGTGTGCCTCCGGTTCCTCCTCATGGCAGACGCACTTATAAATAGACATGAGGGTGGTGTGGCTATGAGGCTAGCATGTGGCATGAGGGCAGCTGAGGGCTGCGCAGGGGCACTTTTGTGTGCGTTGCGGATGCAGGGTCGTGTGGGGGGGTTGGGCAGCATGTAACCCAGGAAAAAGGCAGTGGTGTGTCCCGCAGGCAGTGATTGTGCTTGGTTGGAGGTAGTGTGGTGCTTAGCTAAGGTGTGCCTTGCTAATGAGGGTTTGTCCAAAGTAAAAATTTTTAGGGGGGGTGGGGGCACTCTTGCCTCTATTGTGGCTTAATAGTGAGACCTGGGAACCTGAGATGCAGCCCTGCATGTTGTCCCTCGCCTGCCCTATTCGATTCTGTGTCGTTTCTATCACTTTCGTAGGTTTTGCAGATTTGCACAAATGAAAACCTTAGCGAGCATCGGTCATATACAAAAATGCTCGAGTCGCCCATTGACTTCAATGGGGTTCGTTACTTGAAACGAACTCTCGAGCATCGCGGAAAGCTGGACTCGAGCAACGAGCACCCGAGCATTTTGGTGATCGCTCATCTCTAGTAATAATAAAATTACTTTTTCAATCTCATATAGTACAAATTATCGGGATATTGTAGATATCGTAAATCATTATGTACCACTGTTATATCAGGATCATACTTTACACCAGATACTTAAATCAGAATATCATTTTGTTGCCAAACATTAAATCTGGGAAATATCCTATAGTATGTTTAATAAATCTGAAACAAAAAAAAAATGGTTACGTTATAATGGTTCATGTAAGTGTGCTGGGGAGAGAGATGTGCCCTTTGTAAGTATGCAATAAAAATATCTACATCTACTATGTGTGTTACACATTGAGCATTTAAAAAAAAAAAAAAACTCATATGAACTGAAACAGCACATATGCTGTGAATCTATGTATAATACAATACATGCCATATAATTCGTAGGCTATATGGGTCAAAGAACAAAAGTTAGGGTAGACAAACATGTTTCATTTGTATTTTTAGGACAAACATGCAAGCAATATGGCCTTTCTTTAGCTGGGTTCACACGGGACGTATTTGCCGCTGAAATTCCGTGCGTCAAATCCGCCCGCGACTCCTAATCCCGGGATTAGCCAGCCATGTGGATGAGATTCTTCAAAAATCTTGTTCACACGGGGCGGCCAATCCATCACGACAAAGCCAGGCGGAAACCGGCGATGTGGCGTGGAATTGACAACCTCAGCATGTCAATTCTTTTTTTTTTTTCCATTGCAGCCTCACCCCTATCTATGGGGAGAGAAAGCATAACAAAATGCTGGAGGCCGAACTGCTCCAAAACCCCTAGCGAAATGCCGCAGGTTTCAAAGCTATGGCTCTCCCACGAAATTCTTGCGTCTTTTCGGTGCGGCCAAGCCGCGAGACTTTCGCAGGATTTCCCTCCCGTGGGAACCCAGCCAAAGGCTAGGTTCAGGAATTGATAGAGTTAATAAACCCTTTGCAGGGGGTAACTAGCATGGAAATTGCTAAAATGAGAGACTTTCTGGATCCTGGAACTCAGGTGGCAATTCCCTGGAGGCTGGAGGCTTAGACATGAGAACTGATATAATATCTTTTCTAATAAATTTTGCAGTTTTGGTATATCAGTGTAGTATGCTATTTACGGTTATATCACTTGTGCTATGGTATTCCATGTTTATATATAGTCTGTATTTCTGGGAATATACTTACCTATATTGTGATTTCACTTCTGTATAAATAATCCCATGTAATGTATTAATGTTGTGCAATAGGTAAGAACTTGTGTTAGTTTGAAATACGTAAGCACTGTCATTTTATGAGGTTGTACACCCCGACTATTTTTAACCTTATGTTTCAATAATTTAATATTTTTGGAGACTTCCTTTACATGGCTTCTGTCCAGGGAATAGGCCACCAATATTTTAAAGCGTGACGACTTCCTTAAATTGGGGATCCTATGAGAAAAGGGCTGTAAAGGAGGAACTATTAAGAGAATAGTGGGGGTTGTTGGGGACTGTGGTATTTTGCCTCCACCAGAATGATGGGTGGAGCCCTAGTGACATACAGTATCTGCCCAGTTAACGCTGGGAGCGCATATGTTAGTAGGCTGGGAGTACTGCAGTCACACCCGGGGACTATGACAGCGCATGGCCGGGAGCGCACATGTGAGTAGCCCTGCGGGAGTAGAGGGAGCTGTGCGCCAGCAGCGCAACACACGGCTGAGAGACAGTGGTGGATGGAGGTGTGAGGTGGTAGCACAGCAGCAGCAGTAGCAGACAACCAGTAGGGCAGTGCCGGGGAGTGTGACAGCTCGGCCGGGAGCGCACATGTCATTACACCTGGGAGTAGTGCATTTACTGCGGAGATCCGGGTCCCGAAATTGACAGTCATGACCAAACCAGGAGCCATTAGGAAGCTAGGGGTGTGACAAGGGGCATCAACTGCAGCTAAGGCTGGACAGCCCCTAGCTTCTGGTGGAGACAAGATACAATAGTAGCGGGTTGTTAGAGACCTCAACTGCATGCATGCATGCATGCAAATAGCCTACTTTTATTACTGCCAAAGGCACATTATTTGACTTCACAATATCTTTGTCTTTTCCTCATCTGATATACAGCTCCTGCAACAGGCCTGAAGAGGAATGCTACAATTGACACAATTTCCATGAAATGGAGGTGAAGTGAACATATAATAATCGGCATATTCATCTAAGTCTGAAGTGCGGTTCCTTCTCTCTTTGTTTGACGTTATACAAGTACCAAGACTAGAGTATGAGGGTCACTTTTTATTGTTTGCAAACCTAATACATTCTGAAATAGTCGACTGCTGATAGGAGAGCCATTAAGGGAGAAAGGCTATGTGAGTATTAATTCTATTTTCAAAATGTGTTACTTGTCTACTTTATAAAAATGTATGGGAATTAAAGGGGTTGTCCCGCGAAAGCAAGTGGGGTTATACACTTCTGTATGGCCATATTAATGCACTTTGTAATATACATCGTGCATTAAATATTGGCCATACAGAAGTTATTCCCTTACCTGTTGCTAGCGTCCTCGTCTCCATGGTGCCGTCTAATTTCAGCGTCTAATCGCCCGATTAGACGCGCTTGCGCAGTCCGGTCTTCTCCCTGGTGAATGGGGCCGCTCGTGCCGGAGAGCTGGTCCTCGTAGCTCCGCCCCGTCACGTGTGCCGATTCCAGACAATCAGGAGGCTGGAATCGGCAATGGACCGCACAGAGCCCACGGTGCATCATGGGAGAAGACCCGCGGTGCATCGTGGGTGAAGATCCCGGCGGCCATCTTGCTAAGGTAAGGAAGAAGTCGCCGCAGCGCGGGGATTCGGGTAAGTACTAAACGTTTTTTTTTTTTAACACATGCATTGGGTTTGTCTCGCGCCGAACGGGGGGCCTATTGAAAAAAAAAAAAACCGTTTCGGCGCGGGACAACCCCTTTAAGGTATTGTATAATGTGAACATTATGTGAAAAATGTCTAGAAATATGTCAGGTGGCAAAAATAGTAAACCATCAATTAGTGAACAAGAACGAGAACAATCTGTTGTGCATCTCGACGCAATGTCTAGAGAGGACCTGGAAGCAATATTATAGGTATTGGATACTTGAACAGCTACTGTAGTTTCATTAATAGATAGAATGCTGGCAGCTAGAAGATATATTCTATAAATAGTGATAAAGATCCAGAAAAAGAAATGCCATCTCTAATGACCTGTGAAATAAAATCCACAAGAATTCCATAAAATGTTAATGCAGGGCTGATATATAGCCCTTCAACTTCTGTTAAAGGATGTGGAACAAGCTAAAACTATAATACTAAATATTAGACCGAATGACCAAGTTAAAATAGTTGTAAAATCTATGTGTAAATCCTGATAATTATATGTAGACAAGCAACACTTATGGCCTTTACTGCTCTTATAGATGATTACATTAAATACAAATGGAAATAGATTCCTTTTGCACTTCATGGCAATATCTATAAATCTATTATTTTACCCTAGGATTGTAAACATCACATGCTCAGGTTGTATAATTCAGAAGTGTTTGTAAGTGGAATATTCTCCATTTTCCCTAGTCACAATTAATTGTGTTATAATCATGACAAAACTTCATGTTCAAAAACGTGCCTCTTCAATTCTCCCTCCCTGAATACATCCTATAGCCTCACCAACATGGATGCCCTATGGCTCCAACAGAGCCCTAGCTATAGGCAGTGCAAAGATTTGCAAATTGTGCACACATGCAACACCATAGTCACAGGAATATTATCAGGAACAGCTATAGTGAACAGTTTATGAGCACTTTTATAACATTTTATATACCTCAAGTTTAACACTTTCCAATCCACTGTCTGACGTCTGAAGATATTCTGATTGAAGGCTGCACAGCTCTGATGTCTGAATATGTCCGTCAGGGTATTCCTACTGTATATTACTGGCCGCTCTGTTGTTGGGAGCCTCTCCAGCATGTCCTGTACCGCAGTACTGGCTCTAGCCAGCAGATGGCGCCATTGTATAATGGCTGAAAGAGAAAGTCCCCTAGGAAACTCTAAATCGAAAATTGGATTGCAAAGGGTTAGGAGATCTTAAAACTAAAAAATAAAGTTTGCAATGAAGATAACTTTATTAACAAATGCTTTGGATAGTTATTTTGCCTTTGCTTTTATGTAAGATATTATTGTACATTTCTTTGTCTTGAGGGATGGGGCATTCCAGCCCATGACCCCAAGAATGCTGTTTTGCTGGTACTTTCGGGGTTTCTGGGTCAGAGCACTCCAACACAGAATACAAACTTACAGGTGATTGAAAAATTGGAGACAGGCAAAGGAAATTAAATGCAAATTTTATTACAACAGCTGTAAAACGGAAAATTAAATATTAACTAATGGACCATGGACTACTACCACATTAAAAATCCATTAAAAGCTTCAATAAAAGCATAGATATATAATCTCAAATCATGTCTTCCTACTTCAACCCACCAGCCCCTGACAGGAAGAATTCAGGAAACTGATTGCTCATTCTGCTTACTGTCCCAAAATTTGTTGGCTGTGAAAATAAAGCCATGTCATCATCATTGATCACAGGAGGATCCTCACTTACAAGAAAATTGTGAAACAATTTGGGATTTTAGTTGGCTGGTCCCACTGAAAATGTGCCATTTTCCTGTTAGTAATCCAAATATACACTCTGCAATTCTTCACACTCTGGTGAGTCTGTAATTGTATATCCTTGTGAGGTAGTTCAGTGCAGGAGTAGGCTTTTATCAATTTTGTACACATAAGAAATGCCTTGTCTCCAATGAGGACAAATGGCATGGGTGTGGCTTCAGGTCCTGGACAGGGACTTAGAGTTGAAAAACTAAAAAATCATTTGTATGGCCATAAGCTCCAATGTCTACTGCCACAAAATGGTAGTCTGCATCAGCTATCACCATGACAATAGCCAGAAAATACTTTTTAGAAATGATAAAACTGTGAACCTGACTGTGGGGGCTGCAGTACCCTAACATGTTTTTCATTAAGGACTCCTATGCATTTCAGAAAATGTGCAACCTCCCAAAATGTTTTGGTGATATCCAGCCACTGCAGAATTGTTGGGTGAGGGAAGAAATTGCCATGCTCTAACTCCAATATGACCTGCTAAGTATCCTGGACAATGTAGGAACTAGTTGATATGTCAAGACAGAACTGTAAGTTTAAAGAAGATAAACTCTCACACATGGCCAGGAATCTAACATAAAACGAAAAAATAAAAACACTCATTGTTTCACAAAAAAGGTAAAAAGGAGAAACCATATATCGTAGCATGTGGAGAGAAACCATATTATTATTAACATGCTTTTTTATCTTAAGTAGAGATGAGCGAGCACCAAAATGCTTGGGTGCTCGTTACTCGAGAAGAATTTTTCGCGATGCTCGAGGGTTTGTTTCGAGTAACGAACCCCATTGAAGTCAATGGGCGACTCGAGCACTTTTGTATATCGCCGATGCTCGCTAAGGTTTTCATTTGTGAAAATCGGGGCAATTCAAGAAAGTGATGGGAACGACACAGCAACGGATAGGGCAGGCGAGGGGCTACATGTTGGGCTGCATCTCAAGTTCCCAGGTCCCACTATTAAGCCACAATAGCAGCAAGAGTGCCCCCCCCTCCCTACAACTTTTACATCTGAAAAGCCCTCATTAGCAATGCATACCTTAGCTAAGCACCACACTACCTCCAACAAAGCACAATCACTGCCTGCATGACACTCTGCTGCCACTTCTCCTGGGTTACATGCTGCCAACCCCCCCCCCCCCCACGACCCAGTGTCCACAGCGCACACCAAACTGTCCCTGCCCAGCCTTCAGCTGCCCTCATGCCACGCCACCCTCATGTCTATTTATAAGTGCGTCTGCCACAGGAAAAGCAGGCATAGACTGCAGAAGGTTGGCACGGCTAGGCAGCGACCCTCTTTAAAAGGGGCGGGGCGATAGCCCACAATGCTGTACAGAAGCAATGAGAAATCCAATCCGGTGCCACCTCCATCTGGAGCTGCACACGTGGGCATAGCAATGGGGAACCTATGTGCCACACACTATTCATTCTGTCAAGGTGTCTGCATGCCCCAGTCAGACCGCGTTTTTTTATATATATAGTCACAGGCAGGTACAACTCCGCAATGGGAATTCCGTGTGCACCCACAGCATGGGTGGCTCGCTGGAACCCACCGGCGGTACATAAATATATCCCATTGCAGTGCCCATCATAGCTGATGTAATGTCGTGCTTAATGCAGGTGGGCTTCGGCCCACACTGCATGCCCCAGTCAGACTGGGGTTCTTTAGAAGTGGAAACAGATGCATTTACAACTCCCTGTGGACCCACAGCATGGGTGGGTGCCAGGAAGCCACCGGCGGTACATAAATATATCCCATTGCATTGCCCAACACAGCTGAGGTAGTAATGTCATGTTTAATCCAGGTGGGCTTCGGCCCACACCGCATGCCCCAGTCAGACTGGGGTTCTTTAGAAGTGGAAACAGATGCATTTACAACTCCCTGTGGACCCACAGCATGGGTGGGTGCCAGGAAGCCACTGGCGGTACATAAATATATCCCATTGCATTGCCCAACACAGCTGAGGTAGTAATGTCATGTTTAATCCAGGTGGGCTTCGGCCCACACTGCATGCCCCAGTCAGACTGGGGTTCTTTAGAAGTGGAAACAGATGCATTTACAACTCCCTGTGGACCCACAGCATGGGTGGGTGCCAGGAAGCCACCGGCGGTACATAAATATACCCCATTGCATTGCCCAACACAGCTGAGGTAACGTCCGATTAAATGCAGGTGGGCTTCGGCCCACACTGCATGCCCCAGTCAGCCTGGGGTTCTTTAGAAGTGGACACATACAGTTACAACTCCCTGTGGACCGACAGCATGGGTGGGTGCCAGGAAGCCACCGGCGGTACATAAATATATCCCATTGCATTGCCCATCACAGCTGAGGTAGTAATGTCATGTTTAATGCAGGTGGCCTTCGGCCCACACTGCATGCCCCAGTCAGACTGGGGTTCTTTAGAAGTGGAAACAGATGTATTTACAACTCCCTGTGGACCCACAGCATGGGTGGCTCCCTGGAACCCACCGGCGGTACATAAATATATCCCATTGCATTGCCCATCACAGCTGATGTTATGTCAGCTGTAATGCAGGTGGGCCAAAAATTTATTGGATTACACTGTAGGCGAGGGCCCACAAAAATTGGTGTACCAACAGTACTAATGTACCTGAGAAAAATTGCCCATGCCCAACCGAGAGGGCAGGTGAAACCCATTAATGGCTTTGGTTAATGTGGCTTAATTGGTAACTAGCCCTGGAGGCAGCCCAGTTAAAATAAAAATTGGTTGAGGTGAAAGTTTCAACGCTTTAATGAGCATTGAAACGTATAAAAATTGTTTACAAAAATTATATGACTGAGCCTTGTGGGCCTAAGAAAAATTGCACGTTCGGCGTGATTACGTGAGGTTTCAGGAGGAGGAGCAGGAGGAGGAGGATGAATATTATACACAGATTGATGAAGCAAAAAGGTCCCCGTTTTGGATGGTGATAGAGAACGATGCTTCCATCCGCGGGTGCAGCCTACGTATTGCTTAGGTATCGCTGCTGTCCGCTGGTGGAGAAGAGAAGTCTGGGGAAATCCAGGCTTTGTTCATCTTGATGAGTGTAAGCCTGTCGGCACTGTCGGTTGACAGGTGGGTACGCTTATCCGTGATGATTCCCCCAGCCACACTAAACACACTCTCTGACAAGACACTAGCCGCAGGACAAGCAAGCACCTCCAGGGCATACAGCGCGAGTTCAAGCCACGTGTCCAGCTTCAATACCCAGTAGTTGTAGGGGACAGAGGCGTCACCGAGGACGGTGCTGCAATCGGCTACGTACTCGCTCACCATCCTTTTACAGTGCTCCCGCCAACTCAGCCTTGACTGCGGACCGGTGACACAGTCTTGCTGGGGAGCCATAAAGCTGTCAAAGGCCTTAGAGAGTGTTCCCCTGCCTGCGCTGTACATGCTGCCTGATCTCTGCGCCTCCCCTGCTACCTGGGCCGCGGAAATGCGCCTTCGGCCACTAGCACTGTCGGATGGGAAGTTTACCATCAGTTTGTCCACCAGCGCCCTGTGGTATAGCATCATTCTCGAACCCCTTTCCTCTTCGGGAATGAGAGTGCAAAGGCTCTCCTTATACCGTGGATCGAGCAGTGTGTACACCCAGTAATCCGTAGTGGCCAGAATGCGTGTAACGCGAGGGTCACGAGAAAGGCATCCTAACATGAAGTCAGCCATGTGTGCCAGGGTACCTGTACGCAACACATGGCTGTCCTCACTCGGAAGATCACTTTCAGGATCCTCCTCCTCCTCCTCCTCCTATGGCCATACACGCTGAAAGGATGACAGGCAAGCTGCATCTGTACCCTCAGCAGTGGGCCAAGCTGTCTCTTCCCCCTCCTCCTCATGCTCCTCCCCCTCCTCCTCCTCCTCCTACTCTGGCCATACACGCTGAAAGGATGACAGGCAAGCAGCATCTGTCCCCTCAGCAGTGGGCCAAGCTGTATCTTCTCCCTCCTCCTCATGCTCCTCCCCCTCCTCCTCAACGCGCTGAGATATAGACATGAGGTTGCTCTGACTATCCAGCGACATACTGTCTTCCCCCGCCTCCGTTTCTCATTCCAAAGCGTCTGCCTTTATGCTTTGCAGGGAACTTCTCAAGAGGCATAGCAGAGGAATGGTGACGCTAATGATTGCAGCATCGCCGCTCACCATCTGGGTAGACTCCTCAAATTTTCCAAGGACCTGGCAGATGGCTGCCAACCAGGCCCACTCTTCTGTAAATAATTGAGGAGGCTGACTCCCACTGCGCCGCGCAAGTTGGAGTTGGTATTCCACTATAGCTCTACGCTGCTCATAGAGTCTGGCCAACATGTGGAGCGTAGAGTTCCACTGTATGGGCACGTCGCACAGCAGTCGGTGCACTGGCAGATTAAACCGATGTTGCAGGGTGCGCAGGGTGGCAGCGTGCGTGTGGGATTTGCGAAAATGTGCGCAGAGCTGGTGCACCTTTCCGAGCAGGTATGACAAGTGGGGGTAGCTTTTCAGAAAGCGCTGAACCACCAAATTAAAGACATGGGCCAGGCATGGCACGTGCGTGAGGCTGCCGAGCTGCAGAGCCGCCACCAGGTTACGGCCGTTGTCACACACGACCATGCCCGGTTGGAGGCTCAGCGGCGCAAGCCAGCGGTCGGTCTGCTCTGTCAGACCATGCAGCAGTTCGTGGGCCGTGTGGCTCTTCTCTCCTAAGCTGAGTAGTTTCAGCACGGCCTGCTGACGCTTGCCCACCGCTGTGCTGCCCGCCACGTGACACCGACTGCTGGCGACGTCCTGCTGCTGCTGACACATCTTGATTGCGAGACAGAGGTTGCATAGGAGGAGGAGGAGGGTGGTTTAGTGGAGGAAGCATACACCCCGCAGATACCACCACCGAGCTGGGGCACGCAATTCGGGGGGTGGGTAGGACGTGAGCGGTCCCAGGCTCTGACTCTGTCCCAGCCTCCACTAAATTCACCCAATGTGCCGTCAGGGAGATATAGTGGCCCTGCCCGCCTGTGCTTGTCCACGTGTCTGTTGTTAAGTGGACCTTGGCAGTAACCGCGTTGGTGAGGGCGCGTACAATGTTGCGGGAGACGTGGTCGTGCAGGCCTGGGACAGCACATCGGGAAAAGTAGTGGCGACTGGGAACCGAGTAGCGCGGGGCCGCCGCCGCCATCATGCTTTTGAAAGCCTCCGTTTCCACAAGCCTATACGGCAGCATCTCTAGGCTGATCAATTTTGCAATGTGCACGTTTAACGCTTGAGCGTGCGGGTGCGTGGCGTCGTACTTGCGCTTGCGCTCAAACTGTGGTGCTAGCGACGTCTGGACGCTACGCTGAGAGACATTGCTGGATGGGGCCGAGGACAGCGGAGGTGAGGGTGTGGGTGCAGGCCAGGAGACGGCACTGCCTGTGTCCTCAGTGGGGGGTTGGATCTCAGTGGCAGGTTGGGGCACAGGGGGAGAGGCAGTGGTGCAAACTGGAGGCGGTGAACGGGCATCGTCCCACCTTGTGGGGTGCTTGGCCATCATATGCCTGCGCATGCTGGTGGTGGTGCCTCCCTAGCTGATCTTGGCGTGACAAAGGTTGCACACCACTGTTCGTCGGTCATCAGGCGTCTCTGTGATTTCAGAGCCAGGAAATAATTTGGCGCAAGCCTGCTGTAACACTTAGCTGGCTGCGTATTTATTTGGAGAACTACTACCCCCAGCAGACACGGACCCAGAACACTGAGCACAGTGACAGGCAGGCCAAATAGATTTTTTTCAAATATTTTTTTCAAAAGGACCACTGCGTATATTCAATCTATAATATATGTCTTCTGGCCCTGCCTACACAATTCTGTGCCTGATGTGTGTGTCACGGAACTGCAGTGTTGCACTGTTATTAACTGCAACAGACCGGTGATTTCAGAGCCAGGAAATAATTTGGCGCAAGCCTGCTGTAACACTTAGCTGTCTGCGTATTTATTTGGAGAACTACTACCCCCAGCAGACACGGACCCAGAACACTGAGCACAGTGACAGGCAGGCCAAATAGATTTTTTTCAAATATTTTTTTCAAAAGGACCACTGCGTATATTCAATCTATAAGATGTCTTCTGGCCCTGCCTACACAATTCTGTCCCTGATGTGTGTGTCACGGAACTGCAGTGTTGCACTGTTATTAACTGCAACAGACCGGTGATTTCAGAGCCAGGAAATAATTTGGCGCAAGCCTGCTGTAACACTTAGCTGGCTGCGTATTTATTTGGAGAACTACTACCCCCAGCAGACACGGACCCAGAACACTGAGCACAGTGACAGGCAGGCCAAATAGATTTTTTTTCAATATTTTTTTCAAAAGGACCACTGCGTATATTCAATCTATAATATATGTCTTCTGGCCCTGCCTACACAATTCTGTCCCTGATGTGTGTGTCACGGAACTGCAGTGTTGCACTGTTATTAACTGCAACAGACCGGTGATTTCAGAGCCAGGAAATAATTTGGCGCAAGCCTGCTGTAACACTTAGCTGGCTGCGTATTTATTTGGAGAACTACTACCCCCAGCAGACACGGACCCAGAACACTGAGCACAGTGACAGGCAGGCCAAATAGATTTTTTTCAAATATTTTTTTCAAAAGGACCACTGCGTATATTCCATCTATAATATATGTCTTCTGGCCCTGCCTACACAATTCTGTCCCTGATGTGTGTGTCACGGAACTGCAGTGTTGCACTGTTATTAACTGCAACAGACCGGTGATTTCAGAGCCAGGAAATAATTTGGCGCAAGCCTGCTGTAACACTTAGCTGGCTGCGTATTTATTTGGAGAACTACTACCCCCAGCAGACACGGACCCAGAACACTGAGCACAGTGACAGGCAGGCCAAATAGATTTTTTTTCAATATTTTTTTCAAAAGGACCACTGCGTATATTCAATCTATAATATATGTCTTCTGGCCCTGCCTACACAATTCTGTCCCTGATGTGTGTGTCACGGAACTGCAGTGTTGCACTGTTATTAACTGCAACAGACCGGTGATTTCAGAGCCAGGAAATAATTTGGCGCAAGCCTGCTGTAACACTTAGCTGGCTGCGTATTTATTTGGAGAACTACTACCCCCAGCAGACACGGACCCAGAACACTGAGCACAGTGACAGGCAGGCCAAATAGATTTTTTTTCAATATTTTTTTCAAAAGGACCACTGCGTATATTCCATCTATAATATATGTCTTCTGGCCCTGCCTACACAATTCTGTCCCTGATGTGTGTGTCACGGAACTGCAGTGTTGCACTGTTATTAACTGCAACAGACCGGTGATTTCAGAGCCAGGAAATAATTTGGCGCAAGCCTGCTGTAACACTTAGCTGGCTGCGTATTTATTTGGAGAACTACTACCCCCAGCAGACACGGACCCAGAACACTGAGCACAGTGACAGGCAGGCCAAATATATGTCTTCTGGCCCTGCCTACACAATTCTATCCCTGGAGTATTACTGCAGGGCGCAATGCTCTGCACGGCCGATATACCAAAAAAAAAAAAAGTGCAACACTGCTAAAAGCAGCCTCCACAGTACTGCACACCGTTAGATGTGGCCCTAAGAAGGACCGTTGGGGTTCTTGAAGCCTACAATAACTCCTAACGCTCTCCCTGCCTCCACACTTCTGTCCCTGGACTATTACTGCAGGGCGCAATGCTCTGCACGGCCGATATACCAAAAAAAACAAAATGTGCAACTGCTAAAAGCAGCCTCCACGCTACTGCACACGGTTAGATGTGGCCCTAAGAAGGACCGTTGGGGTTCTTGAAGCCTACACTAACTCCTAACACTCTCCCTATAGCAGCTCCGGCACCAACAGCACTGTCCCTCAGCTATCTCACAACGCATCTGAGGCGAGCCGCGGGAGGGGCCGATTTTTATACTCGGGTGACACCTGATCTCCCCAGCCACTCACTGCAGGGGGGTGGTATAGGGCTTGAACATCGCAGGGGGAAGTTGTAATGCCTTCCCTGTCTTTCAATTGGCCAGAAAAGCGCGCTAACATCTCAGAGATGAAAGTGAAAGTAACCCGAACATCGCGTGGTACTCGTTACGAGTAACGAGCATCCCGAACACGCTAATACTCGAACGAGTATCAAGCTCGGACGAGTACGTTCGCTCATCTCTAATCTTAAGGTTACCATGAGACATTCTTCAGATGGGACATTTCTCCTGAAATTTGTGTTCTGCCTTTGTATTCTATCTGAAATGCATTGTATAAGCTGAGCTCCTTAAAACAGGTAGTGTTCATACGAAAACAATTGAAATAAATTTGAAGAGTGTTCATTAGGCTCATTGTACAGGGTACTGGATACCCCATGTGTCCTGGCAGAGGTAACAGAGGGTATACCAAGTATCTCCTCCATCTTGGAGGACACACAAGCCTTTCTTGACGAAACATCCAAATGAAGATGTAAAATCTAAATTATATGTTTGATGGCAACATTTTAAAAAACAACAACTTGAAGATGCTACACTGCTGTTTGCTGCTATTTAATCCATTCCACAACTGTACAAACATCTCTATACCTTTACAAAAAATATATATATGACGTAATATAAAATAATAACATAATATAAAATGGATTCGCTACAAATGGACAATAAACAGAAATGATGTAAAGTAAGCATTTCTTACTTTTTTACTGACTAGTAATTATTAGGAAATCATAGTACCAGTACCAGCTCTGCTTCATGGTACATCCATTGTGATCCCCACACATCACACACACAGCTCTACTGCACGCATCTTGATTCCCACACAAGACAAACAAAGCTTGGCTCCTCCCACAGCAGTGAAGTCATCACAGGTCTTTTAGCTCACTGGATCTCTGTGGTGGAGGTAGGTCAGTGTCTTCTATCAGGATCGCTGAGTTGTGTCTGAGACAATAAAGTCTCATTTCGTTATTTTTGTCCTCCCCTTCCAAGAGCCCTAATTGTAGTGTTCTTCTATCAGTCAGGCTCTGTGTTTTATATATCCTATAGGACCTGTGTGTACATCACCAAGGGGTGGAGCATGAGAAGAACCCACATACAGTTCTTTCTACCAAACTGAAAAATGGCTCCTCCGACAACAGTGACATCACCACAGGTCCTTTAGCGCAACGGATCTCTGTGGTGGTGGTAGTTGGGTGTCTTCTGTCAGGACTGCTGAGTTGTGTCTGAGATAATAATGGCTTAGTTGTGTTCTCATTGTGTTATTTTTGCCCCCCCCCCCCCCCCTTTCAAGAGCCATAATTTTGTTGTTTTTGTCAGTCAGGCTCTGTGTTTTATATATGTTGTAGGACCTTTGATGACGTCGCCAGGGGCAGACTGATAACGTCACCTGGAGTGGAGTAAGAGAAGCACTCACATACTCACTGACAAGTGGTCATTAGTAGTTTGATATATCAGACAGATCCATAAAAAATTACAGGAACCTTTGCATCCATTTGCTTTCTTTTGGTTCGTTTCATTTCTTTTTTTGTGTGATTGATCTGTTTTCAGCGGATCTTGCATGCCAATTTGAAAGGGCCCTAAGCTACTTGGAGACACACCATACACATCAAAATAAATGAGATTTAAAGGGACTGCATAGAAATGATATGTCAATAAAGAATATAGACTTTGAGGGCTCATTCACATGAGCGTATACATTTTTACAGCCACCCAAATGTGCCATAAAATTGCATGAACAAAGAATAACCATGATCGAGTCCCGAGCTAAATTAGCATTTTCTCGTTCATTCACATGGGCATATCATGGGAAAAATATGCTGCAGCACGGAATTCCTTTGGGTGGCAGAAATCCTTGAAATGGGTAGTAATAAAATTTCAACTTCCTTGGATACAAAATCGATTGCAAGGGGCAATCTGGACATGAGATCAAGAGACAGATTACACTGGCAAGGAATGGTAAGGATTTGGAAAAGCAAGGATATTAGCATTGCAACAAAAACCAGACTGGTCAATGCAATCGTCTTGCCCATACGTACGTATGGTTGCAAAAGTTGGATGCTCAGGAAAACAGACAGAATGAAAATTGATGCATATGAACTATTGTGCTGGAGGAGAATGCTACGGATACCTTGGACTGACATGACAATGAACAAGATAGTGTTAGATCGCATCAAACCGAAAATATAACTAGAGGGCAAAATCACCAAACAGTGGCTCTCTCTTTTTGGACTTGTGATGTGTGCTAACTCACTGGAAACAGTACTGATGCTTGGCAAGGTCAGTGGTCAGAGAAGATCAGGACGACCAAGAACAAGATGGCTAGGTACAATCAAGGCCACCACGAACATGTTAATTGCCGAACTGAAAGAGGCGGTGAAAGATGGGAATGCGTGAAGAACATTGATCCATAGAGTGTCCAAAGGTCGGATGCGACTGAACGGATAATCATCATCAGCTGTCTTCTTTTCCTAGCGCCGGATGCAGCTTAACTCCCTTCCCTCCTTTTCTTTTTCAGTTCCCATAGGAGTCTATAGGAGCGTCAAGTGCTTTTCAGCAAAAGATAGGTCTTGACCTACCTTTTCATGCAGCGAGAAAAATCAGTGACTGAAACGGTCGCTGATGTTCACTTTTTGAGGGCGTGATTTTTTTCATGCGCCTGACAATTGCTCATATGAATGAACACATTGGAATCCAATGCTTCACATGGTCGCAATTTTTGGCTGACACATTTATGTGGCTAAATAGCCACATAAAAACGCTAATGTGAATGAGGCGTTATAGAAATAAAATATTAAAAATGTCATTCAGATAAACAAGTAAGCCATGTTGCTAAAAGATAGCGTGGGGTTAAATGCAACCTGCCATGTATTTTATGCTGTCTTCACATGCTGATTTCAGCAGTCTGTCACATTTGGGGTAATGCACAATGGTTTTTAGGAACATGCAGCTCGTTTCTACAGCCCCTAGAAAGAGCTAAATCCAGTTTATTCATGAGGACCTAGTACTCCTGCCAATCCACCCTGACTTAGGGATCATTCACATGATTGTGGTTTTAGCACAGTATAGGCGCATGAAAAAAGCATTACTATACTGTACTAAAAATAGTGTGAACTGGTGATTTACAGCTATTAATTCTCGAGCTTAATTAGCAGTGAAATTGCCTGTTCATATGATGGGGAGGTACGTGGTGCATGTTATCCAGCTCCCATAGCAGTCCATGGAAGCTCCCATGCATCATGCACCAAAGATAGGTCAGGTGCTATCTTTTCTCACAATATGTACCTAAGGCCTCGGTCACATGGGCGATTTTTCACGCGATTTGCGCATGCGATCGCCGATTTTATAAAACCATTGCTGTCATTCAATAGCTGAGAGCTGCCCCTGATTGGTCCCTGCGCTGAGCCAATCAGAGGCAGCACTCACTCACCCATTCATGAATTCATGAATGGGTGAGTGAGAGCTGCCTCTGATTGGTGAGGGCTGTGACCAATCAGAGGCAGCCCATTCAGCAGGTGGGGATTTTAAATCCCCGCCTGCTGAATACTACTCAAAGCAGTTCAGGAGAACTGCCAGCCGGCCGCGGCTGAACTCCGTCTGCGGGGACAAGGTGAGTATATATATTTTTTTACTTTTTACACATTTTTGGATGATTTTCAGGGAAGGGCCTATATTTTTAAGCCCTTCCCGAAAATTCATCGTGAGATCACCCGCAGCCCATTGCTTTCAATGGAGCCAGCTGTATTGCCGGCTCCATTGAATTCAATGGGCTGGACAGCGCTCCACTGTTCGGGCCCGTTTCAAAGGAAACGTGGCTAGGAGCAGATTTTTCGGGCGATTTTTCGGCCCTGGTCACGCGCTTTGCGGATGCGCATCTGTCATGCGATCCGCAAATCGTGACAAAAAACGCCCGTCTGACCGAGGCTTTAGATGTGAGTTTTGCACACGCATGTCCTATCTTTGTTAGGTGCAAACTTTTTGCGTGTCTAAAATTTCTTCATGTGAACGTTTCTATAGGAAACCATTGGCTCTAGTAGACACACTCTTTTCACGCGCCTATACTGTCCTAAAACCACGTTTGTGTGAGAGAGGCCTGACTTAAGGTCTTCTAGGTAATTACACTGCATAGTGCGTACTGAGAAAACTGCCAGTCAGGGTGGGTGGGCAGGAATAGTAGGTCCTCTTAAATAAACTGGATTCATCACTTGTTGTGAGTTGCAGAAAAATACAGAAACAATCTATAAGGCTTCTTTCCCACGAGCGTGTATCGGACGGCGTTTTCATGGCTGGCCAATGTACCCCACCATCTGGGGCGTAGAAGCAGATTCACACGGCATGGGTCCCGGTGCATACACATTGAGGTCACCATGCCATTGCCCCTTTTCCCTCCCTCCCCCTTGCAGGCTAATCTCTGCTGCTCTCCTCCCCGCTCTTTCTTTGCAATGTGAGGGGGCGGGACAAGGGTGGCATCAAGCGCTGCCCCGTCCCGCCTCCTCCCATTGCTGGCTGCGGACAAGGAGTGGGGGCATCCCGCCCCCTCCCATTGCAAAGAATGAGCAGGGAGGAGAGCAGAGGGAGGGAGTTTAGCAGCCACGCTGCTAAACTCCCTCCCACCTACGGACGCTGCCATGGGCTCACGTATTCTGGATCAAAAGATAGTTCCAGTACTATCTTTTGTGCCCGATGTAAAAACACCCAGCGCTTTATTGGCCTGGCCGGGTGCTTTTATGTCTCAGGAATACGGCCATGTGATCTGATGCATTGGAATCCAATGCATCAGATCACAGCGTATATTGGCTGGCCGTGAAAACGTGATATAGGCTTGTGGGAATCAGGCCTATGGGCCCCTGCACACGGGCAGACATTCCGCGGCGGGATTTCCCACAGAATTTCCGCTCGTGGAAACTGCCATGGGATTGTGTTATAAAACGCAATCATAGGCAGACGGCCGCAATTTGTCCCCATGAAATCACGCGTGGCAAACAAATTGTGGCATGTTCTATTTCTGTGCAGGGTTCGCAGAGCCCCACACAGAAACGTCACTCCCCGTCCGCTCGCTCGGCTCTGCGCATGCGCCGGCTGGCTGGCACCCGGCACGTCAAAAGAGCCGGAGCCGCAGGAGAGGTGAGCGCTGCGCTGGTCCCTGCAGCAGTAATTATTATGATAACTTTGCCATGTGTACTGCCCATCTAATTGTAATATCTAAAATATTCCACTCATGATAAATGACAAACAGTTTGATCTTAGTTATTTTTCAGTTGAACTGTAGATAAGCCAATCAAGGTCCATTTATTCACTGTTAGTAAATTTCCATGTATATATCCACAGAATGCAAGA
This sequence comes from Eleutherodactylus coqui, assembly GCF_035609145.1. Lineage (NCBI taxonomy): Eukaryota > Metazoa > Chordata > Amphibia > Anura > Eleutherodactylidae > Eleutherodactylus > Eleutherodactylus coqui. The sequence continues at coordinate 133,007,476 of NC_089837.1, read as the reverse complement.
GGTAGATGTAAATATTGTCTGTAGGATTGTAAAACAGTAGCGTTCTCTGTCCTGCCCGTGCCATGATGCACGTTCTGCTTGGACCGTAGTACACAAGCTGATGTGTACAGATATTTAGGAGATACCTTCTTTTAAGCTGCATGTCAAAATTCCACTTCTGTACATATAGTTTAGTATAGTCTAGTAACTTGTGGTTTATACATTCCTTTTTTGTTGAATGCTATTATTAAAGGGGTGGTCTCGCGAAACCAAGTGGGGTTATACACTTCCGTATGGCCATATTAATGCACTTTGTAATGTACATCGTGCATTAAATATGAGCCATACAGAAGTTATTCCACTTACCTGCTCCGTTGCTAGCGTCCTCGTCTCCATGGTTCCGTCTAAAATCGCTGGCGGCTTGCTTTTTTAGACGCGCTTGCGCAGTCCGGTCTTCTGCTCAGCACGAGCCGCTTCAGTGTGTTAGCCGCTACAGCTCTTCTGCGCATGCGCAGAAGAGCTGTAACCTCTCGGGAGCGCGCTGGAGCGGCCATTCTGCTACCATCCTCTGTTAGAGGAAGGTGCAGAGCCGCCCAGCCGAGAAGCCCAGCCCAGCCGAGCGGAGCCGAGAAGCCCAGCCGCCCAGCGCCGAGAAGCCCAGCCGCGCGGAGCCGAGAAGCCCTGCCTAGAAGCCGCCCAGCCGAGAAGCCCTGCCTAGAAGCCGCCCATGTAAGTGAGGGGTCGGGGGTGATGTGTTAGCCTACCGCCCTGCCCCGTAGCCTACCGCCCTGCCCCGTAGCCTACCGCCCTGCCCCGTAGCCTACCACCCTGCCCCGTAGCCTACCGCCCTGCCCCGTAGCCTACCGCCCTGCCCCCGAGCCTGCCTCCGTGCGCCCGAGCCTGCCGCCGCGCTGCCCCCCGAGCCTGCCGCCGCGCTGCCCCCCGAGCCTGCCGCCGCGCTGCCCCCCGAGCCTGCCGCCGCGCTGCCCCCCGAGCCTGCCGCCGCGCTGCCCCCCGAGCCTGCCGCCGCGCTGCCCCCCGAGCCTGCCGCAGTGCCCCCGCCGCGCTGGCCCCCGAGCCTGCCGCCGCGCTGCCCCCCGAGCCTGCCGCAGTGCCCCCGCCGCGCTGCCCCCCGAGCCTGCCGCCGCGCTGCCCCCGGAGCCTGCCGCCGCCATGCCCCCGGAGCCTGCCGCCGCCATGCCCCCGGAGCCTGCCGCAGTGCCCCCGGAGCCTGCCGCCGGGGCCTGCACACACACACACACACATGCATACACACACACATGCATACACACACACACACACACATGCATACACACACACACACATGCATACACACACATGCATACACACACACATGCATACACACACACACACACACATGCATACACACACACACACATGCATACACACACATGCATACACATACACACATACATGCATACACACACACACATACATGCATACACACACACATACATGCATACACACACACATACATGCATACACACACACATACATGCATACACACACACATACATGCATACACACACACACATACATGCATACACACACACACATACATGCATACACACACACACATACATGCATACACACACACATACATGCATACACACACACATACATGCATACACACACACATACATGCATACACACACACATACATGCATACACACACATACATGCATACACACACACATACATGCATACACACACACACATACATGCATACACACACACACATACATGCATACACACACACACATACATGCATACACACACACATACATGCATACACACACACACATACATACATACACACACATACATACATACACACATACATACATACACACATACATACACACACACATACACACACACAAGCGCGCGCATGCATGCATACACACATACATACACACACACACATGCATGCATACACACACATGCATGCATGCATACACACATGCATACATGCATACATACACACATACACACACATATATATATATACACACACACACATACACACACATATATACACACACACACACACATATATACACACACATATATACAAACACGTGTGGGTATATATATATAATGTGTGTGTATATATACACTCACGAATACGCGTATGCGTATACTCATACACACGTATACTATATATATCTATCTATATATATATAGATATATATATAAAATGTGTACACGCATATATACACACACATATATATTTAGGTGAAAAAACTATTTCATCTAAAACAGTGGAAAGTGAATTGCAGGGAGGCATTACAGTACCTTCTGCTGAGAATTCAGCACTGGACAGCTCCCTGCTATACTAAAGCCTGGGTTACTGGTGCAGGGGGAAAGGATCAGCACTGGACAGCTCCCTGCTAATACGAAGCGTGACCGGCGTCTCGGGAGCGAGCACGTCGGGCTGAAGCAAGCGCAGGGAGAAGAAGCGGCGGCCATCTTTGGGAAACTTTTTATAAGTTCATGAAACGCCAGAACTGTAAGTAGGAACCGGCTTTAAAAGCCATTTACATTGGTACTTAGTATTGTATACTGAAGAAGGGGGACTGGGCAAAAAAAATATTTCACTGCTGCCTCGAGACATCTCCTTTAACAACAGCTGGCATTCAATCTATTAATAGATAATTGCATGATGAAGATTGAATTAAAATTCTTTGCTTTAATGGAATTAACTGCTAAGAAAGGGCATGGAAATGACATGACTTTCCCTGTTCACAGTTAGCAGGTGAACATTTAAGACACTTGGTAAAATAAATCATATTTAATGCCAGTCCTATAAAGTAAAGCTGCCTATTCCACTTCTGCTCACTGCATGCACAGGCTCTGTATGATATTGGCATTGAACTTTATTGTATTGGGCAAACAAGAGGAAACTATTTTTAGTACTGAATCTCTAAGTATAGAGAACTGTGGCACGGGCACCTGCAATGGCATAGTAAATATGGCAGTGCCTGTCTTCACATGGTCTATAGGGAATGCAAACATGCAGATTGTATACATGTTGAGATTATTAGACGGCATAATATGTACTTACTAAAAAGGTTTTCACAGAAACCTTGAGCTCAGGATGGAAACACAGATAAAGGAAAGCAATATTGGCTATTTACCTACTTTAGATTAGTATTTCTGCTTTGTACTTCAGCTAATGAAATTGCACTATGGTTAATTAAAGTTGTATAGAGTGATATCACACTGTAAACTCAGCTCTGCTACATCTGCATTTGTCGTTTAGCACCAATTGAGTCTGTGATGGTAAAACATAATAGAAATAAATTTTAAAAAATTACATTTACAGGATTTAAAGTAATATTCCAATGTTAAGCATTTACGGCATCTCCACAGGTTCCCTTTCTATTGAGTATTGAATTTACAGTACAATAGCCAGGAATAAGCAAACAGAAAATAAACCATTTGTATGCGTAGAGAGATATGGTGAAGGTCCCATGCAGTACAATGGAAGACCAATTAAGGTTTTGTACAAACAGGTAATATATGTGTGTAATGAGGTTTAAGACATATCCTCAGTACTGTACATTTTGTAGGCTTAGGCCCTAGAGTAAGATTTGCATCTCCTGTTATAGGACTACACACTTTTGCTAAGATGAGCAAACTGAAGCTGCAGATTCAGAAATCGGGTAGAACTTTACTAAACATTCAATTTTGTAAGAATCTCAGTTTTTTTTTCTCCTGGACTGGAAGTTCTTAAAGCATCCTTAAAGAAGAATGTGGTCATTCTTCAATAGATATGGCTCAGTGGTTAGAACTGCTGCCTTAGGCCTTAGTCACACGGGCGTTTTTTCGCGCGATTTGCGGATCGCATGACGGATGCGCATCCGCAAATCGCATGACCGGGGCCCAAAAATCGCCGAAAATCTGCTCCTAGCCGCGTTTCATTAGAAACAGGCCGGAGCTGTCCAGCGCATTGCATTCAATGGAGCCGGCAATACAGCCGGCTCCATTGAAAGCAATGCGCTGCGGGCGATCGCGGGATGAATTGTCGGGAAGGGCAGATCTGACTCATACCCCCTTCACACCCACTGCAGGCCGGCCGCGCTGAACTCCGTCTGCCGGGACAAGGTGAGTATATATATTTTTTTTATTTTAACACATTTCTGGATGAATTGCAGGGAAGGGCTTATATATTTAAGCCCTTCCTGACAATTCATCCCGCGCTGGCTGGCAGCCCATTGCTTTCAATGGAGCCGGCTGTATTGCCGGCTCCATTGAATTCAATGGGCAAACATCGTTCTTCTCTGCCACAGCTGTTACAGCTGTGACAGAGAACAATGATTTGTCTTCTATATGTTCTCAATGGGGTCGGCGCTGCTGCCGCCGGCCCCATTGAGCGCATATAGAGAAGAGAATAGGAATCGCAGATCGCAGATAGGTGCGATCTGCGATTTCTGTTCTATAATTTATCGGACGAGCGCATAAAAAGCGCTCATGTGTCCGATACCATTGTAAAGCAATGGTTTTAAAAAATCGCCGGACGCATGCGCATGCGCAAATCGCGCAAAAAAAACGCCCGTCTGACTGAGGCCTTACAGTGCTGGGATGCCAGGTTTAAATCTGACCAAGGACAACATCTGCAAGGACATTGAAAAACTTTATGTGGATGTTGTCTTCAGTCAGATTTAAACTACAACTCTAGCACTGCAAGGCATTAGTGCTAGCCATTGAGCCACATCAATTGTAGAGCCAACACCTGTTTTAAGAACACTTGAACTAACATTTTTAATGAAATTTGCTGAACCAAACTTTTGAAAAGTTTGGTCATCTCTACTCTGTAGTCTAAGGACCCATTCGAGTGTGGTTGCCTTTCAGTGAGATGGATGTACACAATGTGACTAACAAATGCAGCGAACATCTCACATTTAAATAGTGGTAAATGTCTAAGTAATTCAATTTAAATTACTAGATTGACCGGATGTTTGCTATGCGAAAATAAAATGTTTTAAAAGTGGTGGTTGTAAACTTCTAAATCTGCTTGGTTAGGTGATTATTTAGAGTGTCCCTTTGTATTTGGAGCAGATATCTAATATAAAAAAGTCTACAGGTCTCTCTCTGTTTGTCTGTCTTTCTCTCTGTCTGTCTCTGTTTCTCACTCTGTCTATTTCTCTCTGTTTGTCTCTCTCATTGTCTGTCTCTCTGTTTGTTTGTTTGTTTCTCTCTCTATCTGTCTCTTTCATTGTCTGTATCTCTCACTCTGTCTGTCTATCTCTGTCTCTCTCTCTGTCTCTCTCTCTTTCTGTGTCTGTATCACTCTGCCTCTCTGTCCATCTCTGTCGTTCTCTTTCTGTCTCTCTCTGTCTGTCTCTTGCTCTCTATCGCTCTATCTTTTTGTCTCTATTGCTCTCTCTCTATATCGCTTTCTCTGGGTCTCTCTATCGCTCTCTCTCCGTCTGTCTATCGCTCTCGTTTTGTCTGTCTATTGCTCTCGTTATGTCTATCGCTTTCTCTCTGTCTTTCTATCACTCTCTATATATCTCTATTGCTATCTCTCTCTATATGTGTCTCTCTATCACTCTGTCTGTCTAGCACTCTCTTTGTCTCTCTACGCTCTCTGTTTCTCTGTCTCTCTATCATTCTCTCCCTCTATATGTCTTTCTATTGCTCTCTCTCTATTTCTCTCTCTGTTTCTCTATCACTCTTTCCCTGTTTCTTTATCGCTCTCTCTCTCTCTGTTCCTCTTTTGCTCTCTTTCTGTCTGTCTCTCTATTGCTCTCTCTGTCTCTCTATTGCTCTCTCTGTCTGTATCTCTATTCTTCTCTCTCTGTCTATCTCTCTCTGTCTCTCTATTGCTTTCTCTCTGTGTTTCTTTTTCTCTTTCTCTCACTGTCCCTCTCTCTATCACTCTCTCTGTTTCTATCGCTCTCTCACTCTGTCTCTCTACTGCTCTCTCTGTCTGTCTCTCTATAGTTGTCTTTCTTTCTATCGCTCTTTCTCTCACTGTCTCTCTATCAGTTACTCACTCTGTCCCTCTATTGTTCTCTCTCTCTGTCTCTCTTGTTCTCTCTCTCTGTCTCTCTCTCTCTGTCTCTCTCTCTATCGTTCTTGCTTGGGCAGTGTATGGTGCAGCTTATCAGTGTATGCCGCATTGCTTAGCAACGCTTCACTCATTCCAGCACATGCCTGAAGCACTGCAGAGCCGCCCATAGACTTAACATTGTAACTTTCACCCCACCTGATAGGTCCCTGAATGTATTAAACTTACAGTTGATGATTTTACGGCGCCGGTGAGCATGTGTGTCATCTAATGACATCATATACGAAAGTTACAGCAAAGGGGTCAAAGTGCGGTGCAAGAAAAAACATTGAGGCTTATTTATATTAGATTCAAATATTTTATACTTGCAGTATATCAATGAAAAGACGTTTTTCCATCCCTGCCTTCATCACCGGGTGGCCTGTCAGTTCTCAAGTGTTGTACACTGAGTGATTGACTGATTGAGTTTCACTTTTCACCATTTGATTTAGTAAGCATGATTTATTGCATTAGATTGGCCTTTTATCTTTTGAAATTGTCATATGATGTTGCCTTCTATATAGTTTATTCCGACATTGTTTGCAAATATTATGGTCATGGATTTGATGCTTTTTTAAAAAAGTGATTTGTCTTTTCTTACCTGAAAAAATATAAATAAAATGACCCTTTGCTCACAATACAAAGTTTGTTCTGGGACCGGAGAGGGAAAATAAAAACCTCACTGATAGGCGATAGAAGAATTTCATTTAGCCCTGAACCCAGTCACTGAAAGAATTCTAAAACATAACTTATAATAGTATTCTTTTAAAAATAGAACTTAGCAAATGATTTTCTGAATGGAAATAAATATGAGGATTTATTTGAGTAGCTAGCAATTCACCAACCAGTCACCAACATCTCAACAAATGGGCTGGGAGAGGCAGGTAAACCTATACATATAAGAATAAATGTTATGAACAAGACAAATTTGTAGAGAGCGAATATCAGGCTCTGTACTGAAGAGCACAAGGTATAACATGAGGTCATGCAAGCTAATATTTTCCTAGGTATTATTTCAGATATTTGAGCATCAGTTTTGTATAGACTGAGGTTGCTGTTCTTTAAGAAGCTATATCAGCTGCTCAGAGGTGTAACTTGAAGCTTCTGGGCACCAATGCAAAATCTGTAACAGGGCCCCTACTATAGTGCTGTATTCATACAACTAGGCTGAATATATAGAGAAGATAGGCCTTATGGGCCCGGGTGCAACCGCATCCCCTATAGTTACACCAGTGCAGCCACTTGATATAAGTGGATTGTGGCTGGTAATTTCTAGAGCTAAAACTGATTGACTATGAGAGTTGTGTTTTTGTGATCATCTGGATACACTTAAAGGAGATGTCTCGAGGAAGCAGTGAATTTTTTTTTTTTGCCCAGTCCCCCTAATTAAGCATACATTACTAAGCCCCCCTGTAAATGACTTTTCTAGCTGGTTTGTACTTACCGTTCCAGCGTTTCAGCAACTTATAAAAGTTTCCCCAAGATGGCCGCCGGCTTTTTTCCCGTCGCTTGCTGTAGCCCGACGTGCGCGCTCCCGAGATGCTGCCAGCTGCTCCCGAGATGCTGCCAGCTGTGTCTCCATGACAACACGACGCCCCGCAGCCGCCGACCGGACCCCTGGAGTGAACACGGCCGACCAGTCACCCACCGCCAGGCAGCAGGTAACCGGCGCAGCCCCCGGCCCCCCCCACGCTAGACCCGTCTCCCCCGCGCTACCGCCCCGGCTCCCCAGCGCTACCGCCCCGGCTCCCCAGCGCTACCGCCCCGGCTCCCCAGCGCTAGACCCTGACAGACGAAGGCCCCCTCGGCCCAGCGCTAGGCCCCGGAGCCCAGCGCTAGGCCCCGGAGCCCAGCGCTAGGCCCCGGAGCCCAGCGCTAGGCTCCGGAGCCCAGGTGAAGGCCCCGGAGCCCAGCGCTAGGTTCCGGAGCCCAGCGCTAGGTTCCGGAGCCCAGCGCTGGGCTCCGGGGCCTACCGCTGTGGCCCGGGACCTTCACCTGTTAGTGAAGATCACCCCCTGACCCATCACTTACCTGGGCGGCTTCTCGGGACAGCTGGGCGGCTGGGCTGGGCTTCTCCGCTGGGCAGCTCCAGTTTCTGCACCTTCCTCTAACAGAGGATGGTACAGAATGGCCGCTCCAGCACGCTCCCGAGCAGTGACAGCTCGTCTGCGCATGCGCAGAAGAGCTGTAGCGGGGAGCACACTGAAGCGGCTCGTGCTGAAAGGAGAAGAACGGACTGCGCAAGCGCGTCTAAAAAAGCAAGCTGCCAGCGAATTTAGACGGAACCATGGAGACGAGGACGCTAGCAACGGAACAGGTAAGTGGAATAACTTCTGTATGGCTCATATTTAATGCACGATGTATATTACAAAGTGCATTAATATGGCCATACAGAAGTGTATACCCTCACTTGCTTTCGCGAGACCTCCCCTTTAACTCTCCTAGTTAATCTGCTATTTTAATGCCAAGTTCTTTCAAAGCTATCCTCCATTCTGTTGTCTGTTGGCCTTCTATGAAAAAAACTATATGGAGTTTAGGTTGAGACTAAAGATGAGAGAGCGTGCTCACTAGAGTAGCAGTCTTTTCAAGTAACAGTGTACTCACCGGAGCAGCATGCGGGGGGGGGGGCGGGGGGAGTGAGTGGGGGGAGAGTGAGAAATAAATGACTGACGGGCGATAGCTGCCTGTGATTGGCTGAGCACCTCAGCCAATCACATTCAGCTCTTTCAGCAGGCAGGGATTTTAAAACCCCACCTGCTGATAGATCAGCACCACAGTGCAGGGGACAGCAGGAGAAGATGCTGTAGTGCCCCGGCAGCTGAAGCAAGGTGAGTATGTATTTTTTTTGTTTTTTAAACCACTTTTACATGATTTGCAGGGAAGGGCTTTAAAGCCCTTCCCTGAAATCAATTGCCGGCAGCAGAATCCTCTACCGCAGCTGACATGTGGGACTGTTGCGGTAGAGAATTGAAGAATTCCTCTGCTGCATCTGTCACAGATGTGGCAGATATAGCAGCAGGGAATTCTTTTAACTAGCAGGGATTAAGGAGACATCTGCCGCATGCAGCAGATGTGTTCTTCATCCTCGCAGGGGTCACGGCAGCAGCAGACAGGTAAGTATATTTTTTATTTATTTTGTTACACTAAAATTTTTGTTTTTCAGGGAAGAGCTTATATGTAAAGCCCTTCCCTGAAAAAGAATGCAGGGGTGCCGGCAGACCATTGTTTTCAATGGAGCCGCCGGCAGCAGCCGCGGCTCCATTGACAACAATGCGTGCATTCCCTATGGTGCACGCATGTCCTATCTTTGCAGGCACACACCTGTAAAGCATGGACATGTGAACACACCATAGGGAATGCATTGTTGCAAATAGAAGCATGTTTTTGTGCATGCATATGCACGCACAAAAATCCGCTTGTGTGAAGCCACCCTAAGGGAGAATTTCTTTTAAAGGACTCATACACACAAACATGCATTTTGATTTGTAGTATGGCGCACAAAGCAGAACCATATTGCCCATTGTATGGTTCCCAGTTAGGTTTAGTACACATATTTCTATTAAAATCCCTGCATTCAGTGCAACTTACTTACAGAATACAAAAAGAGAGCATTTATTTTTAACCTGATATATATATATATATATGTATATTTTTAGTCCTACTCGACCTTGGTGTTTATCTGCAAGAAATAGTTTTAAACTTATCAGATGGATGCTGACCATAAGCTACATATGGTTCACCCACCAGCAGGTATTGAGACTAGGATCAATTAAAAAAATGAGCAATAATTACCTGATTATCATTTTCTCCCAAATTTGCTCAGGCCTAGAACACTGTTCCATGACATGCGCTGGTATCCTTTCATGCCATTCATTTCAGTACATAGATATACATACATTCAAAATGATCACATGGCTGGTGGTTGGGATAAATTTTACTGTGCCAGAAAGGGTGAAAGAACAGTTACATTGATCCTTGTACAGCTGCTTTTCTGAATATAGTTTCTATAAGTCAGAGATGCCATCTACAGTATAATCTTGTTTTCTCTTGTTAAGCTCTACAAAACAGTCAAAATGTTTAAATCTAATGTGACATTTATTTGTTCTTAAATTTAGAATGCAGATAGGTTTAGATGAACTAACACGTTTTACGGTGTAGTAGACCAAGTAACATTAAGAGAATCTTAAGATTGAATACTTGTGTTTTTCCAGCAAATGACAGGGTTGATCAGTTACTGTAATGGTTCCAGCGAAGGTGATTTAATGCCACTGTTTAAATTTGGTGCTGAGAAAATGTTGACTGTCTACACTCTAGTCTTTTGAATCTACTTTTGGATAGTGGCATGCTTACAGTAATATATCATCTCTGAAAGCTGTTCTGATAATGTATTGCTGCAAAAAATGGAGTTGTCTCAGAATAATGTCTCTAAAAGTATTTTCAGTTCTGTGAAAAATGTTGCAATGCTGATATATTGCTTCATCTACAGCAGGTCGATATCTCTTTTTGCATTGCAATTTTTTCTTAATAGGTCACACTTGTATATAAAACTATTAGCCGAGTGAAATAAAAATAAAGCCAACTAGTCGTAACAATGTATTCTGCTCACTTATCTCCCATCTGCGTTTTAACAGTTTTTATAATTAAAAAGTTATTTACTTCTTGTTTGGATTTATAGATCGCTCTAGTCGCTAGAATTAGCATATTTTCTAAACTCTGCTAACACATTCAATTAAAGTCAAGGGAAAAATATTTTAAGTCTGATGTCACACTGAGATGAATACCAGGCTTAAAAATATATTTTTCATACTTTTGAGTTATGGAAAAGTTTTGCTAGATTGTACAGAATGCAAACATCAAGCAAAAAATATCAAACACTGAATAATAAGACTTTGTGACTCTGATAAGCTGTACATTTGACAGTAGCAAACTGGGTTCCCAACTATAATGCTTTGGTTGCTTTCATAAAAGGGTATTTCGTATGTTGTGTAATATGGAACTAATGAAAAGGTGTATGACTATTTACATGGGCATTTGTTTTACAAATATATTTGACATAGCCGGCATTCCCTTTTTTCGTAAAAAAAAATGCCCATTATAGTCTATAGAGGTGTAAAATATACTGATGCATTTGTATGTCATCTATATTTCATCTGTATGTTATACTAATTTTATGGTTTTGTGCCGAGGTTTCAGAGAACATACCAGAATCTACAGCTCAAGTCTGTAGGGTAATCTTTCTTAGAGAGGATAGAAAATTGCAATGCCACGGAGGAATGTTCATCAGTGTGGAAGAGCACAGACATCCAGAATTATGGGACACTGAATCTGCTAGCTATTCTGACAAGCTGCTCAAAGATGCAGTATTGGAGGAAATAATAAGGATTTTGCATTTAGAGTGGGAAAACTATGATGAAGCTGAACAGAACATTATGAGTAGGTTGTGTATGCATTCATTTTTTAACATGACAATACCTAGATTTTTCCTGTTTGTATATTTTCATGTCATATCCATGCTGACCTGTTTGCTCTTTCAACAGTACATTGTACCACTTTTTCCCCCTCATAGGTAGTGTTGAGCGAAAAAGAACAGTAGAACCCTTCTTCAGGTCAAACTTTACTAAAAACAAAGTTCTACTTGAAACAGGGCTTTACTGGTTTGGTTCACTCGACACTAGTCTTGAACACTGATATATAACACTATCTAAGAGTCGTAAAAGCCCTCAGCTGTCGGAGTGTTATACAGAGGATTTTATGGCTCTTAAGGCCCATTTACACAGGACGAATGTTGGGCAAACGATACCTGACACCCATCCCTGCACATACTCGCTCCTGTGCTGCAGCAGGTTTAAACAATGAAAGATGAGCTGAACTATGAGCGTTCAGTGTAAATAGCAGCCGTTTAGTACTGAACGGCCGCTATGTTAAGTGAATGGAGAAGGGCGAGGGAGAGTGAGAGCGAGGAGAGAAATCTCCTCCAGTCACCCCCGCTGTGAGCCAATGATATTCGCTCCTGTGGAGCCTTGGTCCAAACCATTTGCTGGACCTTCTCATGGTCCATCTCCATCTGCTAGATATCCACTGGATGTTTACCTGGCCAATCTGGTGGAACAAGAGCTAATGCTGGACAGAGACAAAACTGGTCCTCTGGACATGCATGTAGCTTGAGAGTCCATACTTATTTTGCCTCAACAAGGCAATATCCCACCTTCACAAATTAGTCTCAAGCAAGGTATATGGAGGATACATATTGGCCGATAGCATTTTCTGGAACCTTTCAAACCAAAATTTGACAATACTCTGATTATAACTCTCCCCAATTATCTCAATACCACTATTCCTCTTTTCCTAATTCCCTACATGATGTATACAGCAGACAGTACATGCTGCACTACAACTCAAATCACACAGATCCATACACTACACACTTCACAACCACAGCAACATATCCAACATATTCACACCCTTAATATACTTAAACATGCCAAAACAATTATACTTTCTATGATATAACCCATGGACATAATTGTTTTTCCTCCTACTCCTCCTTTCTGGCATAACAGACATACCAGTGGTGGTAACTCTAAACTGAGAGTAGGCAGGAGATTTGCCACAGTTGGTGGCTTCTTCAGGTTTCCAAATCCGTTTTCTATTGTATTATTTGAATCAAATGTGTGTGTTTTTTGCTTAATTTCTTTGTTTTATTTTCTGTTATTTCTTGAGAATACATTTTTTAACCTGTGCATACGTATCTTTGTTCCTTTGCCGATGGCCTGAAAAAAGATACCTTCAGTACTTTTACATAATACTAATTTTAGTCTCCCTACTTTTAGATTTTAATTATAATACAAATGTTTGTAAATTTTTGTTTTCATATTTGAATAAGTCTATAAATATGTTCTATAATAAGGTGGAAACAAACTGAATTAAAGATTAAAACATTATTGCATTATTGAAACTTTTTGTTTATTTAAATATTAGTTGTAAAAGTTCTTTTAAAATTACCAGTATCTTACAGAACAGTGAAAAAGATCAAACTGTTTTCAGTACAATGCACTTCCCAGACAGGGAAATTACAATGACTGCACATCTTCTTTTTTCCATTGTGGTAGAGTTGCCGTACATAACAATTCAGCCCTTTCATTGTAAAGGTCTTCTTAGAATACCTATAGTTATCACTTCAGCAACATGATCTGACATATTCTTAACAGGAGGAGTCAGCAGAAATAAAAAGAAGCCCCAGGAGATTGCCACTCCAAACCTTGGTTGCTTTGTGGGCTTGTATTGTAGAACGGAATCTGCAGGTAGCCCTGTGGAGGCTTCCTATATCATTTAAGAATATTACAAAACGTGCTTTACAACCCTACTGAGTCAGAAAGCAAGCTTTTTCTAAAGACACCTCCACAAAAGTTGAATTTGACAAGACTATGCTCCAGCTGGGGGGCAAAGCATAACATTCCCCACTGCACATGTATTACTCTCATGTCTTACTAATGCTTGGAGTAGCAAGAACCTTTTAGACTTTAGAAGTCATTTTAATCATTTTTTTCAAGTATTTCTATAGACTTTTATATGATATTGAAATAATATACCATGATACTATATTGCTTTGTGTAATTATGGAACTGCATAACAGAAATAATAGTATTAACTTTCCCAAAACAATGCAGAAGCTATTCTTCTTCCATTAAGTAGATACAGTTTAGTTACTATGGTAGGGAACATTGTGGCAATTAATTTCTTTAGATAAATATGTGAGGTATAGTTTGCTTTCAGCATGTCTATCTGTAAAATTAAAGGTAATAAAGTATAATGACACAATTATAATGTTTACAGATGATTAATTCAACAGAATTATAAATAAATATATTTTTGTAAAAAAAAAAAAGAGGAAAGAAAGCCAAATTTCTACTTTAATCTTCATTTGTCTCCAGTTGTGAGAATGCAATGAAATCTACATTATAGGTAGCCTGGATCTCCCACAAACAGATACTCTTAAGGGTTTGAATAAAAGTACTTGCAATAGTAGGATCCTCTTTAATGTTCATTGATATGTAATGTGGTTGTATAGGGAGCACAATTCCTGTTTGTGTGGCCTGAATGTCATAGAGAGGGGTCCCCACTTGGGAACCCCCTCCATGAACCAGAACATTCTCCTCTTCTGGCAGATTCTGTGCTGTCCTGGTGTTTTGTGCTGTCTTTGGGACGCTGTACAAGTTTACACAACTTCTTAAGAACATTTGTGCCAGATGCAACACATTATGTCTGGAAAGGACGCAATAGTGGAAAATGAAAGAATATACACACAACAAACAGACACACACTGGATAAAACTAAATAGAAAAACAGAAAATAGGGCAAAAAGGATAACAGAAATAGTGTAATAGATTTACTATCCCTAGCCTATGTAGTGTACAGAAGTTAGTGTACAGACCTTTCTAGAGTTTTCCAAGTGATCTATGTATGTTTTGTGCTTATGCATTGTCAGTATCTTCTATCTGAGTGAATTGTATGTGTATTGCATAGCTGCAGCACTGATTGGGTTACTGCCTGGGTTATGGCTGGAAAATGTATGTTGTATGTCATGTGACCTTGTTTTATATATGCGATTGCAAGGTGCATGAGAGCAGGTCGTTGTCAGTTAGTGAGTGAAAGGTTGGGAAGAGATGAGTCTGCCTGACAACAGACACCTTCAGTCTGTGTGTGGTAAAGATGGAGGAAGCAGAGCGATTGCTATGTGTGTTTCCTGGGCCCAATCTACCCAGGCCTCTATGCTAAAGACTTAGAGAGCCACAAGTATGCGAGAGCCCACCGTGCAGCGCTGAGTGCCTAACTTTGAGCGTGAGTGTTTACCTGTAGAGAGTTGGAAAGAGAGAAGAAGAAGAGTGGCCAAGAACAAAACCCCGCAGATAACTTGGCCTGTGGATTCATCTGTCATCCCATAATCTATCCCTGTCACACCACAAATCCTCCTGCACTAGTGTCCTGATGGTAAATGTAAATAGTTGTTGACTGTTATCAAGTTGTTCTTCAAGTAAATGGGTTTTACAGACCATTCCCAGTTCAGCCTTTACTCTGTGTGTGTGGACTCTTTATTGACATCTTTGGTATTGACCGAAGAAGACGGAACAGTGGCGTTACACATGACAAGAATTTAAGGTAAACCACAGTTGGGTTACCCATTTAATAGCCTGCCCTCGGTTCCTTGGATGGGTCCCCATGCTGCACTCAGGATGGGAGATGGTAGAGCCCCATTACAAGGTCCAAACTCTTCCCCGCTGTCTCCTAGGCTGAGGGCCCGCTCCTCCGACGCTACACCTACTATAGAACTCGAGACCCTGCCTAAAAGCAGGGCAATTTTTCTAATAAGAATGGCCAAACATCAGTAACCTAGTTGCCTAATTTGTCCCTTGATGGAGAATAGGAAAGATGTTAACTATAATGTGAAATAACCAAAGAAACTTAGCTGAGAAGAGTTTTCTGTGTCATCCAACCATAAGAAATAAAGAAATAACCCACACACAGGTTGAGGTGGGACCAGAATAAATACACATCCATCATGGCTCCCTGTCAGCCAATCAGTCCATATGCAATGTCACAGGAGATGTAGTAGCAGGGTAGTGAAGAAGGATACTGAGGGATTACTGATAAATAACACTACTAGGAACTTTTGCAGTGACTAGAAACACCAAGAGATTCAAATCAGAAGACTTTCAAGTCAACTTCAGTAATGATGAGAAACACTGAAGACATAGGGCATGCACCACAGACATTATCCCAAGGACCGAGACAACAATATGATGCCAGCCTGACCCCACTTTCTGCTTGTGGCCAGCACAAGTTGTAACACAACCTCGTTTTAGCTGGTCATATACATAAGATAACTACCGAAGGGAAGAGCAAAATAAGCTGCTGAAATAGTAGGTTCAGCTAAATGAATTTGTGTGTGGTTAAGATTATTTTTCCTTATTGCCTAAAAAGATGGGAAACAAAGACATGCAATATGGGAAGGGAAGGACATATGGAACTAAATACAGCAAATAATTGATGGCAAGTGTTTCTAAAGTACATACTAGTCAAATGTTTTTGAAGGATTGCTAGGTTATTTACAACATTTGTTTCCCATAGGACAACATGCTAAGCAAATGATTTTACTATAACTCAAGGGCACTGTCTTATTATCATGGAAACTTAATGAGTTTAATAAGAGCAAAATAAATCAACATGTGCCCTTATTTCCATTATATTTTTGTATCAATTCCTCAGTTTTCATGATGCCAGACAGTTGTCACACAGTATGAACTTTTATTGTTTACTCCCAGGCAGGGGCATATGTTAAAGCTTCTGGGCCCCAATGCAAAACCTGTAACAGGGCCCCTCGCTATAATGCTTTATTCATAGTACTGGGCTCCCTAGATGGAGAAGAGAGGCCTTATGGGCCACTAAGTCTCCTGAAGACGGGTGCAAACACATTCTCTGCATCCCCAATAGTTACACCCCTACTCCCAGGGTATAATAATCTGTCCTAGTCATGTGATAGTCAGACAGATGTTCACTTTGTTATTGGATAGAGCTCTAATAACTACTGTAACTGTAATCACCCCTGCACTTGTGGAAATGAAAGCAAGAAATGTAATGCTTTATACAGCATAGAAGAATTGTACTCTTACCTCTAAATCTACAAAGTATTTTAAACCTTTGCAACTTAGTGACCATCATTACACCTTTTTATGGCAGTCACTAAGGGGAATTATTTTTATGCATGGTCTCTTAGGCCAGGGAGGCAGGGGCTTGGTTGCCTAATGACAGCCAGGCTCCAGGTCTAATGGCCGGCAGTAGAGAAATCTCTTATCCCAGCTGTTTAACCCTTTACATGTTGCAGTCAATCAGACAGTGTAATGTAAAAGGAGGACAAAGGGAGGGTACTCCTTCTGTTACCCATTGGACTCCTTTAATGTGATTGCAAGATTCTCGTGGGTTGCTATGGCACCCAGAGGCTTAAAAATTGCCTTGACGGCTGCCATGATGACCTATAAGGCACCCGGGAACAAAGCCTTGTAGGCTACTGTAATACACTGCAGTACTGAAAGTGTATTATAGGAACAATTATTCCTAATGAAATTTAAGCCCTCTATTGGGAATTTTTTTTAAAAAAAAAGCGTAATAAGAATGGTAAGTAAATTTTTTTTAAAATCAGAACCCCACCTTTTTTGCCCCTTAGGGCAGTCTCAGACTAATGTGTTTTATGTGCGTGCAAAAAGAGTGCTTCTAAAATAACCAATGGGTTCCTATTAGAGATGAGCGAACGTACTCGTCCGAGCTTGATACTCGTTTGAGTACCACGCGATCTTCGGGTTACTTTCACTTTCATCTCTGAGACGTTAGCGCGCTTTTCTGGCCAATTGAAAGACAGGGAAGGCATTACAACTTCCCCTGCGACGTTCAAGCCCTATACCACCCCCCTGCAGTGAGTGGCTGACGAGATCAGGTGTCACCCGAGTATAAAAATCGGCCCCTCCCGCGGCTCGCCTCAGATGCGTTGTGACATAGCTGAGGGACAGTGCTATCGTGTTGGAGCTGCTGTAGGGAGAGTGTTAGGAGTTAGTGTAGGCTTCAAGAACCCCAACGGTCCTTCTTAGGGCCACATCTAACCGTGTGCAGTACTGTGGAGGCTGCTTTTTGCAGTGTTGCACTTTTTTTTTTTTTGGTATATCCGCCGTGCAGAGCATTGCGCCCTGCAGTAATACTACAGGGACAGAATTGTGTAGGCAGGGCCAGAAGACATATATTATTGACTGAATATACGCAGTGGTCCTTTTCAAAAAAATATTGGGCAAAAAATCTATTTGGCCTGCCTGTCACTGTGCTCAGTGTTCTGGGTCCGTGTGTGCTGGGGGTAGTAGTTCTACAAATAAATACGCAGGCAGCTAAGTGTTACAGCAGGCGTGCGCCAAATTATTTCCTGGCTCAGAAATCACCGCTCTGTTGCAGTTAATAACAGTGCGACACTCTTTAGTTCTGTCACACACTCCAGGGCCAGAAGACATATATTATTGATTGAATATACGCAGTTGGCCTTTTCAAAAAAATATTGGGCAAAAAATCTATTTGGCCTGCCTGTCACTGTGCTCAGTGTTCTGGGTCCGTGTGTGCTGGGGGTAGTAGTTCTACAAATAAATACGCAGCCAGCTAAGTGTTACAGCAGGCGTGCGCCAAATTATTCCTGGCGTTCCGTAAACGAAGTGAGCCTCCAACCACAGGCCAATAAGCGGCACATTTAATTACAGCGTTCTGTTTCTGCACTACTGCTAATACACCATACTGAGGGGTAGGGGTAGGCCTATAGGACGTGGACGCGGGCGAGGACGCGGAGGCCCAAGTCAGGGTGTGGGCACAGGCCGAGCCAGTGCGGTGGCCAGGGGTAGAGGCAGGGCCAGACCGAATAATCCACCAACTGTTTCCCAAAGCGCCCCCTCGCGCCATGCCACCCTGCAGAGGTCAAGGTGCTCTACGGTGTGGCAGTTTTTCACCGAGACGCCTGACGACCGACGAACAGTGGTGTGCAACCTTTGTCGCGCCAAGATCAGCTGGGGAGGCACCACCACCAGCATGCGCAGGCATATGATGACCAAGCACCCCACAAGGTGGGACGATGCCCGTTCACCGCCTCCGGTTTGCACCACTGCCTCTCCCCCTGTGCCCCAACCTGCCACTGAGATCCAACCCCCCTCTGAGGACACAGGCAGTACCGTCTCCTGGCCTGCACCCACACCCTCACCTCCGCTGTCCTCGGCCCCATCCAGCAATGTCTCTCAGCGTAGCGTCCAGACGTCGCTAGTGCCACTGTTTGAGCGCAAGCGCAAGTACGATGCCACGCACCCGCACGCTCAAGCGTTAAACGTGCACATTGCAAAATTGATCAGCCTAGAGATGCTGCCGTATAGGCTTGTGGAAACGGAGGCTTTCAAAAGCATGATGGCGGCGGCGGCCCCGCGCTATTCGGTTCCCAGTCGCCACTACTTTTCCCGATGTGCCGTCCCAGGCCTGCACGACCACGTCTCCCGCAACATTGTACGCGCACTCACCAACGCGGTTACTGCCAAGGTCCACTTAACAACAGACACGTGGACAAGCACAGGCGGGCAGGGCCACTATATCTCCCTGACGGCACATTGGGTGAATTTAGTGGAGGCTGGGACAGAGTCAGAGCCTGGGACCGCTCACGTCCTACCCACCCCCAGAATTCCGGGCCCCAGCTCGGTGGTGGTATCTGCGGGGGTGTATGCTTCCTCCACTATACCACCCTCCTCCTCCTCCTACGCAACCTCTGTCTCGCATTCAAGATGTGTCAGCAGCAGCACGTCGCCAACAGTCGGTGTCACGCGGCGTGGCAGCACAGCGGTGGGCAAGCGTCAGCAGGCCGTGCTGAAACTACTCAGCTTAGGAGAGAAGAGCCACACGGCCCACGAACTGCTGCAGGGTCTGACAGAGCAGACCGACCGCTGACTTGCGCCGCTGAGCCTCCAGCCGGGCATGGTCGTGTTTGACAACGGCCGTAACCTGGTGGCGGCTCTGCAGCTCGGCAGCCTCACGCACGTCCCATGCCTGGCCCATGTCTTTAATTTGGTGGTTCAGCGCTTTCTGAAAAGCTACCCCCACTTGTCATACCTGCTCGGAAAGGTGCGCCAGCTCTGCGCACATTTCCGCAAATCCCACACGCACGCTGCCACCCTGCGGACACTGCAACATCGGTTTAATCTGCCAGTGCACCGACTGCTGTGCGACGTGCCCACACAGTGGAACTCTACGCTCCACATGTTGGCCAGACTCTATGAGCAGCGTAGAGCTATAGTGGAATACCAACTCCAACATGGGCGGCGCAGTGGGAGTCAGCCTCCTCAATTATTTACAGAAGAGTGGGCCTGGTTGGCAGCCATCTGCCAGGTCCTTGGAAACTTTGAGGAGTCTACCTAGATGGTGAGCGGGGATGCTGCAATTATTAGCGTCACCATTCCTCTGCTATGCCTCTTGAGAAGTTCCCTGCAAAGCATAAAGGCAGACGCTTTGGAATCAGAAACGGAGGCGGGGGAAGACAGTATGTCGCTGGATAGTCAGAGCAACCTCATGTCTATATCTCAGCGCGTTGAGGAGGAGGGGGAGGAGCATGAGGAGGAGGGGGAAGAGACAGCTTGGCCCATTGCTGAGGGTACAGATGCAGCTTGCCTGTCATCCTTTCAGCGTGTATGGCCTGAGGAGGAGGAGGAGGAGGAGGAGGAGGAGGATCCTGAAAGTGATCTTCCTAGTGAGGACAGCCATGTGTTGCGTACAGGTACCCTGGCACACATGGCTGACTTCATGTTAGGATGCCTTTCTCGTGACCCTCGCGTTACACGCATTCTGGCCACTACGGATTACTGGGTGTACACACTGCTCGACCCACGGTATAAGGAGAACCTTTCCACTCTCATTCCCGAAGAGGAAAGGGGTTCGAGAATGATGCTATACCACAGGGCGCTGGTGGACAAACTGATGGTAAACTTCCCATCCGACAGCGCTAGTGGCCGAAGGCGCATTTCCGCGGCCCAGGTAGCAGGGGAGGCGCAGAAATCAGGCAGCATGTACAGCGCAGTCAGGGGAACACTCTCTAATGCCTTTGACAGCTTTATGGCTCCCCAGCAAGACTGTGTCACCGCTCCCCAGTCAAGGCTGAGTCGGCGGGAGCACTGTAAAAGGATGGTGAGGGAGTACGTAGCCAATCGCACGACCATCCTCCGTGACGCCTCTGCCCCCTACAACTACTGGGTGTCGAAGCTGGACACGTGGCCTGAACTAGCGCTGTATGCCCTGGAGGTGCTTGCTTGTCCTGTGGCTAGCGTCTTGTCAGAGGGGGTGTTTAGTGTGGCTGGGGGAATCATCACGGATAAGCGTACCCACCTGTCAAGCGACAGTGCCGACAGGCTTACACTCATCAAGATGAACAAAGCCTGGATTTCCCCAGACTTCTCTTCTCCACCAGCGGACAGCAGCGATACCTAAGCAATACGTAGGCTGCACCCGCGGATGGAAGCTACGTTCTCTCTCACCATCCAAAACGGGGACATTTCTGCTTCATCAATCTGTGTCTAATATTCCTCCTCCTCCTCCTGCTCCTCCTCCTGAAACCTCACGTAATCACGCTGAACGGGCAATTTTTCTTAGGGCCACAAGGCTCACTCATAATTTTTCTAAACAATTTTTATATGTTTCAATGCTCTTAAAAGCGTTGAAACTTTAACTTGAACCAATTTTTCGTTAAACTGGGCTGCCTCCAGGCCTAGTTACCACTTAAGCCACATTAACCAAAGCGATTAATGGGTTTCACCTGCCATCTTGGCCAATTTTTTGGATGTACATTAGTACTGTTGATACAGCAATTTTTGTGGGCCCTCGCCTACAGTGTAATCAAATGAATTTTTAGCCCACCTGCATTACAGCTGACGTTACATCCGCTGTGTTGGGCAATGCAATGGGATATTTTTGTGTATCGCCGGTGGGTTCCAGGGAGCCACCCATGCTGTAGGTACACACGGAGTTTAACCTACATCTGTCCACTTGTAAAGAACCCCAGTCTGACTGGGGCATGCAGTGTGGGCCGAAGCCCACCTGTATTAAGCACGACATTACTACCTCAGCTGTGTTGGGCAATGCAATGGGATATTTTTATGTATCGCCGGTGGGTTCCAGGGAGCCACCCATGCTGTAGGTGCACACGGAGTTTAACCTACATCTGTCCACTTGTAAAGAACCCCAGTCTGACTGGGGCATGCAGTGTGGGCCGAAGCCCACCTGCATTAAGAACGACATTACTACCTCAGCTGTGTTGGGCAATGCAATGGGATATTTCTATGTACCGCCGGTGGCTTCCTGGCACCCACCCATGCTGTGGGTCCACAGGGAATTATAAATGCATCTGTTTCCACTTGTAAAGAACCCCAGTCTGACTGGGGCATGCAGTGTGGGCCGAAGCCCACCTGCATTAAGCACGACATTACTACTTCAGCTGTGTTGGGCAATGCAATGGGATATTTCTATGTACCGCCGGTGGCTTCCTGGCACCCACCCATGCTGTGGGTCCACAGGGAATTATAAATGCATCTGTTTCCACTTGTAAAGAACCCCAGTCTGACTGGGGCATGCAGTGTGGACCGAAGCCCACCTGCATTAAGCACGACATTACTACCTCAGCTGTGTTGGGCAATGCAATGGGATATTTTTATGTACCGCCGGTGGGTTCCAGGGAGCCACCCATGCTGTGGGTCCACAGGGACTTCACAATAGGGAGTTGTACCTGCCTGTGTCTATGAATTAAAAACCGCGGTCTGACTGGGGCATGCAGACACCTTCACAGAATGAATAGTGTGTGGCACATAGGTTCCCCATTGCTATGCCCACGTGTGCAGCTCCTGATGGCGGTGGCACAGGATTCTATTTCTCATTGCTTCTGTACAGCATTGTGGGCTATCGCCCTGCCCCTTTTAAAGAGGGTCGCTGCCTAGCCGTGCCAACCCTCTGCAGTGTGTGCCTGCGGTTCCTCGTCATGGCAGACGCACTTCTAAATAGACATGAGGGTGGTGTGGCATGAGGGCAGCTGAAGGCTGCGCAGGGACACTTTGGTGTGCGCTGTGGGGGGAGGGGGGGGTTGGGCAGCATGTAACTCAGGAGAAGTGGCAGTGGAGTGTCATGCAGGCAGTGATTGTGCTTTGTTGGAGGTAGTGTGGTGCTTAGCTAAGGTATGCCATGCTAATGAGGGCTTTTCAGAAGTAAAAGTTTTTGGGAGGGGGGGGGGGCACTCTTGCCGCTATTGTGGCTTAATAGTGGGACCTGTGAACTTGAGATGCAGCCCAACATGTAGCCCCTCGCCTTCCCTATCCGTTTCTGTGTCGTTCCCATCACTTTCTTGAATTGCCCAGATTTTCACACAAGGAAACCTTAGCGAGCATCGGCGAAATACAAAAATGCTCGGGTCGCCCATTGACTTCAATGGGGTTCGTTACTCGAAACGAACCCTCGAGCATTGCGAAAAGTTCGTCCCGAATAACGAGCACCCGAGCATTTTGGTGCTCGCGCATCTCAAATGTTAACACTAAAAACCATGTATTTGGACTAACCCATTGCTGCATGTATCCTACTGAATGGCAAAAATGAGGACCGCCCCATGCCCACATCCTATCAGGTACCCGAGCTAGTATATTATATATCATATAATAGTAATCAGAAACTGGACAGATTGTGTATTTATAAAGGAGCAGAAGATATATCTGGATGGCTAAACCAAAGTAACCAGTCCTAGAATTGTAACCACATAATTTATTCAATGTCATATACTTGTATAAATAAAAAGGCATAATTACTACTTAGACAAAATTATTTTTCTCATACTGTTTTAAAATCATTGGTACAATTGTTGCTTACCCTATAAGTAATGTTAATACCTCTACCTACAGAACTCTTGTTTGGCACAGAGATTCTAAGTCACAGCAGAAAGACCATATTCAATGCACGTGGGATATTTCCCATGCTAGTTGCTCTAAGTATCAGCTATAACCTTGTTGATTGTCCTCAAATAATAAAGTATCAGTTAAACATTCTAGACAATAAAGTTACTTTCCTCATAAACATCAACAGTGATTAGTTAAGTTCTATGTACAGTATGTACCGAATGTT
The DNA here is from genome assembly GCF_035609145.1 of Eleutherodactylus coqui. Lineage (NCBI taxonomy): Eukaryota > Metazoa > Chordata > Amphibia > Anura > Eleutherodactylidae > Eleutherodactylus > Eleutherodactylus coqui. The sequence goes on along the minus strand of NC_089837.1, from coordinate 132,983,718 downwards.
AACATTACTGGCTTTAATGGTATTGCATAGGTTTCTAGTATGCATTGTCCAAACTTTATGCTAGAAATTAAATTGTTAGCTGTCTGTTTCTTACCAACTAATCCAAATGCAGTCAGACAGTTGAAGCCATGAAAGATTATTTTGTACTGCAGCAGTTGAATTAAATTGGAAGTAATGATGTTTTAATATATGTTTACTGTATATATTCACTACAAGGCATCGGATTGTTTAATATTCTGGATAGAAAGACAAAATATTTTGCTTGGGTTTGAGATTTACAACAAAATCAGGATGTTCATAGGGGTCATTTTCAGATATGCCATTATCAAATGTGGAAAAAAATATCAACTAAAGGCCTATTTACACACAAAGATAATTATTGCTCAAAATTCTTTCAAACAAGTGAAAGTAAGCAATAATCGCTAACTGTGAAGCAAAAACGTTGCTTACTTGTTGTTTGTGATTGTTTAAGCTGACTTTTCAGTCAGCTTAAAAAACCTTGTTAGTATTCGCAAGATCACTGGCTTCTCATCCTATGTAAAAGCTTCCCATAGGTGGTGAAGCGCTGAGCGAGAAGCGGACGGCAAGCTGACAGTAGGACTTTCACTTTGAATGCTCTGCACGAGTGCTGACAACCTTAGCGGTGTCATATGACGCAGGGATGACATGGGACGCCAGCGTAGTTACTGTGAGTAAATGGCCGTGGTGTATGTAATTGATGCGTGATGACGTCAAATGACGTAAGCTACGTCATTTCGCCCATGCGCTCCCATGATTGGTGATTGACTACCTTGACCACAGCAATGATAGTCAATGGTCCCGCCCCTGGGCCATACGGCGTCCTAAGAGTCATGTGATCTTAACCTGTGACGTGACATATAGGTGCCGGCACTATTGGATTTACCTGCAACATAATGGGACATACCTTGCTAAGATGCTTTCCTTATCTAAGGAGAGCAATAAATTTCACCCCCCCCCCTCCTTTTGGTCATTAGGTTTGCAATGCTAAAGTCAGCTGGCCAGTCAATTGGAACCTGATTAGTCACTCCCAGCTGTTTCCTAGTCATACCTTAAACTTTCACTATAATATCAGTGTAAGAATGCATGCCACGCGGGTGGCTGCCACGCGAATATAATGCTGTATGAAGTATGCTGTAGAAAGTATGAGACAGTTTGACCATGGCAGTTCGACATGGTAGGAGACAGGTAGGCCACAAACACTGCCTAAATAATTTGCACTTCAAAGCTATCGCTAATGCTGTCACCTCTGTTCTCATTCTTGCTCTCAGTTTCAGAACTTCTTTCAAGTGCCCACCTCTGGGGCACTCTATACACATTAGCCCCTCTCTCCTGTCCTCGCCTATGCACAGCTCTCATGCACTCTTTACCTTCTTGCTTAGCCTCAAACCCCCTCATGTCACTAACAAAAATAACAGTCATCCTCATAAATCTCCTAGCCATCTGCTAACCCTCTCTATCCTGCTGCTACTAGCTGCTGGGGATATCTCTCCCAATCCTGGCCCACCCTCCACTGCTCCTAGCTATCACCCCCTACCTGACTCACTAAGAAAATCCCCAAGCCCAACTGCTATCCCATGCATAGCCTCCCCTGACTCCTTTAAATGTGCCCTCTGGAACTGCCAGTCAGCATGTAATAAACTCCCCACCATCCACGACTTTTTTACTGCTAAATCTTTAAACCTGCTAGCTCTCACAGAAACGTGGATACAGCAGTCTGACACGGCCTCCCCTGCTGCAATGTCTAACAATGGCCTGCAGTTCTGCCATACCCCGAGACCAGATGACAGGCGTGGCGGAGGAGTAGGTGTTCTTCTTTCCCCGAAATGCACCTACCAGGTCATCCCCCCTGTACCCTCACTCACTTTTCCATCCTTTGAAGTACATATGCTACGGCTTTTCCGTCCGCTGTCCATGCGAGTAGCAGTTATCTACCGCCCCCCAGGTGCTCCTCGCCTGTTTTTGGACCACTTTGCTGCCTGGCTCCCCCACTTCCTATCCTGTGAAATTCCAACCCTCATCTTAGGTGATTTTAACATCCCCACTAATGACCCTATGTCCCCATCTGCCTCTAAGCTTCTTTCGCTCACCTCCTCCCTTGGTCTCTCTCAACTCACAACCTCTCCCACTCACAGGGATGGCAACACTCTTGATCTGGTCTTCTTCCGTCTCTGCTCTGTTTCCAACTTCACGAACTCTCCTCTCCCGCTCTCGGATCATAACTTCCTCTCTTTCTCTGTCACGCTCCCTACCATCTCTCCAGACCCACCTACCTACAGTACCTACAGGAACCTTAAGGCCATTCACACCCAGGACTTTGCTGAATCCCTACAGTCCTCTCTGTCCCCCATCTCTCTCCTGCCCCAACCTGGCTGCCGCTCACTACAACACCGCTCTCAAACATGCCCTGGATGAAGCGGCGCCCCCCAGAACCCGAGCCATTCGATGTAGAACACGGCAACCCTGGCTCACACCTCATACACGCTTCATCCGGCGGTGCTCTAGAAGTGCTGAACGGCTGTGGAGGAAATCGCAAACGGCCGCAGACTTCCTCCACTACAAATTCATGCTCAGAACCTACAACCTCGCCCTCCACCATGCCAAACAAGTCTACTTCACCTCTCTAGTCTCCTCATTATCGCACAACCCTAAACGGCTCTTTGATACTTTTCACTCCCTTCTCAGCCCAAAACCGCAGCCCCCAGTGACGGATCTCAGTGCTGAAGAGTTGGCTGCTTACTTCAAAAAGAAAATAGACGACATCCGTCAGGAAATAACTTCCCAATCCCAGACTAGCCCTGACCCTAGTCTTGTCAGCACTGCATCTAGCTCCTGCTCACTGTCTGTACTCAGACCAGTGACAGAGGAAGAAGTCTCCAAATTGCTCTTCACTGCTCGCCCCACCACCTGCGCTAGCGACCCTCTCCCCTCACACCTCCTCCGTTCCTTCTCCCCAGTGGTCATCTCCCATCTCACCACTATATTCAACCTCTCTCTGACCTCTGGCATCTTTCCCTCTTCTTTCAAACACGCCATCATATCCCCACTGCTAAAGAAACCGACTCTGGACGCGACTGATGCTGCCAACTACCGACCCATCTCAAACCTCCCCTTCATCTCCAAACTACTAGAACGCCTGGTTTACTCCCGCCTTGTAAGCTATTTATCAGAGAACTCTCTCCTAGACCCCCTACAGTCTGGCTTCCGACCTCAACACTCGACAGAAACTGCCCTTACTAAGGTATCCAATGACCTACTGACAGCCAAATCGAGGGGCGATTACTCCCTACTGATCCTCCTCGACCTTTCTGCAGCGTTTGACACTGTTGACCACAAACTCCTCCTCAGTATGCTACGATCCATTGGCCTAAAGGACACTGCCCTCTCCTGGTTCTCCTCTTACCTATCTGACCGCTCTTTCAGTGTCTCCTTTGCTAGCTCTACCTCCCCTCCTCTTCCCCTTGCTGTTGGGGTCCCCCAGGGCTTGGTCCTTGGCCCCCTTCTCTTCTCTATCTACACAGCCCCTATTGGACAAACCATCAGGAGTTTTGGCCTCCAATACCTCCTGTACGCTGATGACACCCAGCTATACACCTCTGCCCGTGACATCTCTGCACCCTTCCTCCAAAACATCACTAACTGTCTGTCCGCTGTCTCTAACACCATTTCCTCTCTCTACCTAAACCTAAACCTCTCTAAAACTGACTTACTGGTATTCCCACCCTCCACTAACCGACCTCATCCTGACATCTCCATCTCAGTGTGTGGCGCCACCATAACTCCTAGACAACACGCCCGCTGCCTTGGGGTCATATTTGACTCTGATCTCTCTTTTGCCCCCTACATCCAATCTCTGGCCCGAACATGTCAGCTGCACCTCAAGAACATCGCAAGAATCCGCTCTTTTCTCACTGTGGAGACATTAAAAACGCTTATTGTCGCCCTCATCCACTCCCGGCTCGATTACTGCAACTCGTTGCTGATCGGCCTCCCCTGCACCAGACTCTACCCTCTCCAGTCCATCCTGAATGCGGCAGCCAGGCTCATCTTCCTGTCCAGCCGCTACTCGGACGCCTCTGTCCTGTGCCGGTCACTGCACTGGCTGCCCGTTAAATACAGAATTCAATTCAAACTCGCTACCTTCATCCACAAAGCCCTCCACAGTGCAGCGCCACCCTATATCGCCTCCCTCATCTCAATCCATCAACCAGCCCGGGCTCTCCGCTCTGCTAATGAAACCAGACTGAGTGCCCCTTTCATTCGAACTTCTCATTCCCGCCTCCAAGACTTCTCCAGAGCAGCACCGGTCCTCTGGAACGCACTACCAAAGGCTACCCGAGCAATCCAGGACTCGCAGAACTTCAGGCGTGCTCTAAAAACGCACCTCTTCAGGGAGGCATACCGCATTCCCTAAACAAACCTCTCTGTACTCCGCCTGATAACATGCTCCCTGACCTACTGACTGCAATCCCTGCTAGCCATCATAAACCGCTCCTGCAGTCACACCGTTTCTGCCGTCATACGGCTAAATGTCTGACTATTGTCTATGTGTATAGCATCGCTCACTCTCCACCTCGCCATACCGTGCACATCTCCAGCCCCTTTACCATCTGTATAACCCCATTACTTGTATTATGTAAGCTCGTTGGAGCAGGACCCTCACCCCTATTGTTTCCATCAACTGATTACTATATGTAACCGTGGTTCTGTAATGTTTGTATTTTGTCTTTCTGTATTCCCCCTGTCTATGTAAGCGCTGCGGAGTATGTTGGCGCTATACAAATAAAGTTTATTATTATTATTATTATACACAGGTGGCTTAATGTGTCTCCTCCCTGTGGGAGGTCTCTCTACTATTTAAGTGTGAATCTGTGAACAGACTTGTTATCCAGAGCATGTGTAACATCTTCTGTCTTTCTTTTACTTTGGGTGTTTTTAAAGTGATTTTGTGTATTTATTGTATATATGTTATTTGGCACTATTTTAGGCTTGATAAAGACCAATGCCGGTCGAAACGTTGCCTGTATGTCTATCAATGGAACAATAAAGGCTATTTTTTACTGAAGCCATCTGCACCATTTATGCTGCCACAACATACATTATCTTGAATGACTGTTTGGGTTGATGGTCCACAACCTGATGTTGGCTGTGCATTGATCCATGTTTTGGAATCGCTCCCCTCCCTTCCTACTATTTATATTGGGATAGAACAGAGTGCTGTTGGATTTCACACTTATTGACGACCTTAGTGGTGACATCAGAGCTAGTACAGTCGCTGAAAAGACTGTTGGCCCGTGTAAAAGGGCCTTTACATGTTTCAAACCACTCACATAAGGTTCCTACTCATAACAATGTTAGTAGAGTATAGCAAATAAAGCTGATAGCTCAGTATTACAGAGCCGGTGTCAGCGGCAGAAGGCGCGGCTGGGCCCCAGCAGCCGAAGGGAGGTATTTTTTTTTTTTACATTATTTTAAAAGGCTTTTCAGGGAAGGGCTTATGAAGCCCTTCCCTGAAAAGCCATTGATGTCCACCAGGGCTCAGCGGCAACTTCTGCCGCTGTCCCCAGCTTTATAGTTCTCAGCTATCAGCAGCCGGGGATTTAAAATCACTGCCTGCTGGTAGCTCTGATTGTGAATGGCTGAAGCACTCCAGCCAATCACAATCAGAGCTACCAGCAGGCAGGGATTTTAAATCCCCGCCTGCTGATAGCTGAAATCTACAGAGCTGGGGAGCTGAGCCCGGCAGTTGAAGGGAGGTGAGTATGTTTTTTTTTTTTTTAACACTTTGTTTTTCAGGAAAGGGCGTATATTTAAAGCCCTCTCCTTAAAAACATTTCAGGGATGCCGGCAGCAGGATCCTCCACCGCAGCTGTCATGTGTGACAGCTGCGGTAGGGAATCCTTTATTCCCCGCAGGGATTTAGAATTCCTCTGCTGTATCTGTCATAGATATGGCAGGTGCAGCAGGGAATTCTTTTCCTTGCAGGGAAGCAGGGAGATGTGTACTGCATCCCCCGGGACATGGCAGCAGCGGAGAGGTAATTTTTTTTTTGTTACTTTGGTTTTTTTTTTTTACACTAAAATGTTTCTTTTTCAGGGAAGGGCTTTTATGTAAAGCCCTTGCCTGAAAAAGAATGCAGGGGTGCCATTAGAGCAATGTTTGTCGCTGCTGCCGGCAGCTCCATTGACAACAAGCACGGAGCTGTGTTCACGCGTGTTTTTGCTCGTACCTAGGTGCGCACGTATGTACACACCAAAGTACGCACAAAAACACGGTTGTGTGAACCCTTAATGTACCCTGTAAGGTATTTAAAAGCTATTAACATTTTTGTGGGGATTTGTTTTTTGTTTTTTTTTGTGGGGCAAGTGGTAGTTCTAATTGGTACCATTTAGGAGAACATGCAACTTTTTGATTAGTGTTTCATTGATATATATTTTTTTCACAGCATTCACTGTGCGGGATAAATGTGATATTTTAATAGTTCAGACTTTTAAAGACACCTTCACCAGAGCCAAGGATTCCAAGGAAACTGATTATTACATTGTAACTGTCTCATGGAGGAAATGATTCAGACAAAGCAACACTGAGTGTAAAAAATTCCTGCACTCTAGGTGACTAAGTAGAAGGATAGAGTATTATAATCAAGGTAAACTTACATGGATGAGAATACTTCCTAATGCCAGCAAGTGTCCAGGTTGGTATTTAGGAGAGACATTTTTGGCATGTGTAGATACTTTAGAAAAACTTTATTCCATATCTAAAACAGGTGCAAACACACACATGGATACCTTCTGTAAGGAATACTGCAATGCATTTTAGGAGTCTCCCTGTACATGCAGAAAAAAATGGTTTAAAAACGTGTACTTCCCAAGCTACTCTATATGGTACATGGTCCTGATCTACCTTTCACAGTCCTTCTTTAGAAGTATCAAAAATGTGTTAATTAAATTATTATGTAACAATGAACATCCAAGACTGGCATAATCACAATTCAGCCCATAAAATTTAATGAGAGATTTGCTTTGCCAGATGTTTGTACATACTACAGGGCAAATCATCTTTCCTGTTGGCTCTCTATAGTGCTACAAACTGCCCTTCATCCTGAGATTGTTAGTGATATTATAGAGGGCAACCTCCAAGTTTGGCAGACTGCCCAGCAAAGCCACGTCACCCGAGTGTCCCCTTCACCACCAACACTGCTTAGCTTAAAGGGGTTGTCCCGCGCCAAAACGGGTTTTTTTTTTTTCAACCCCCCCCCCCCCCCCGTTCGGCGCGAGACAACCCCGATGCAGGGACTTTAAAAAAAAACGCTCAGTGCTTACCTGAATCCCCGCGCTCCGGTGACTTCTATACTTACCGGTTGAAGATGGCCGCCGGGATCTTCTTCCTCCGTGGACCGCAGCTCTTCTGTGCGGTCCATTGCCGATTCCAGCCTCCTGATTGGCTGGAATCGGCACGTGACGGGGCGGAGCTACACGGAGCTACACGGAGCCCCATTCAGAAAAGCAGAAGACCTGGACTGCGCAAGCGCGTCTAATTTGGCCATTCGACCATTTTAGACGGCGAAAATTAGACGGCAACCATGGAGACGAGGACGCCAGCAGCGGAGCAGGTAAGTGAAAAACTTTTTATAACTTCTGTATGGCTCATAATTAATGCACAATGTACATTACAAAGTGCATTATTATGGCCATACAGAAGTGTATAGACCCACTTGCTGCCGCGGGACAACCCCTTTAATTCTCTTGTTTCTTCAGAAACAAACCACAGGAATTTTACAGCCATGGTCCTCTCTCAGTACCCACTTTTTTTAGGTCTATCCTTAGAAATGTTCAACTGGTTACCACTTAAGAAGTAATCCCTGCTGATCTAGTCATTCACAAACTTTCTTTCAGACAACTATGCAAAAATATTACCAGAAAACTTCCATTGATACACCAACAGGTTGTAAAATGTCTTTGTTCTCTCCAAGCTCCCAGCTTCTCTCCAAAATGTATAAGTTGCTATTTGAAGTTACTGCTTGTTGGAAACCAATTTATATTAAGGGCTGAGAGATCGAATTAGATAAGGAATTTACATAGAATTAGCACTTCTCAAGCACAGATGGCTCTTATGCCTTAAACATGAGAGTTTATGGAATTCAGTTAAATAAGTTATTAAGAAACTGTGCTTGATGGAAATCCAACTTTCCTTAATCTGATCTTACTTTAGTTTCAACTGTACCTCTAGATTTAGGCCTATAAACATGGTCCCGCAACATGATTGGTCATGGCAGCCAAACTTTTAATCCCTCTACACTGATTCTCCCAGAGACTTCCTACTACTCCTCAATGATTTGAGAAAATAAAACAACTATATAGGTTTGAGGTACTTATGGTAAAAGAATGCCAGGGAAAAACTCCTTTCCATTTGGAGTACTAGCTCTTTTGTGGGTGATGCTTCATGCTAATTAGGCTCCTAACCAGCTCAACCTTAAGAGGCCATTCAGATGGGATTATGCGAGTTGCACCCAAGATTTCAAGACGCAACTTGCCTCAGACAGAACATGAATGCATGTCCTTCTGCTCTTCAAGTGATAGGGCAGTGCCCATTACATGTCTTACTCTTGTCCATGATATCGACCAGTATAGGATATGCAACATTTTTTTCCACGCAGGAGAGGTGAGTATATATTTTTTTATTTTCTTACACCAGCTAGGGATGATTTTAAGGAAAGGGCTTATATTTCAGGCCCTTCCCTGAAGATCACTGCAGGGGTTGCCTGTATCCCATTGCTTTCAATGGGGCCGGTGGCTGTAGAATTAGGGTAATTTGTCAATAGTTTTCAGCCTGGCCAGAGCCCAGAGCGAGATAACTTGTCTCTTCTTTACTATAATAAATTTCATACCACGATCCTTCCTGAGCGCTCAGTCATGCAGGCGTTTGTAAGGGGCATTTTTCCGTGCGTCAAAAAATTTGCACTAGATAGAACCAATGCTTTTCAATAGCAGCGCTCACATGTGCGAATTTCACATGCGGAAAAACACCTGCGGGGAAAATTATAGGACACCGGTTTGCAGAACGCATGTAACTGCATTCTGCAGCAAACCGATGTTATGTGTATGTGAAACCCCTGAATGCCATCGCATCCAGGACTTTCACCTTGCACTCAGTGGGGCCGGTGGCAGCAGCACTGACCCCATTGAGAACACACAGTGAAGATTGCCATCCTCTGCTACAGCTGTTCTCTGATTGAATTCAATGGACCCAGCAATACAGGCAGATCCATTGAAAGTAATGGGCTGCCGGCAAGTGCTGCAGTGATTTTTCCGGGAAGGGCTTAAAATATAAGCCCTTCCCTGAAAATCAATCCAAAAATGTGTGAAAAAAAAAAAAGGTATACTCACCTCTCTGCAGCTGCCAGGGCTCAGACGCATCCAGCTGTCTCTTCTGCTGCACTGCTCTGAGTAGTATTCAGCAGGTGGGGATTTAAAATCCCCTCCTGCTGGGAGGGCTGCCTCTGTATGGCTGAGGACTTTGAATGACAGCTGAGAGTTGCCTCTGATTGGTTCCTGCACTAGCCAATCAGTGGCAGCACTCACCCATTCATGAATTCATGAATGGATGAGTGTTGCCTCTGATTGGCTAAGCACTGTAACCAATCAGAGGCAGCTCTCAGCTGTCATTTATAAGCTGAGAGCTGCCTCTGATTGGTCAAAGTGCTCAGCCAATCAGGGGCAGCCCATTCTGCAGGCGGGGATTCTAAATCCCCACCTGCTGAATACTACTCACTGAATACTACTCACAGAATACTGCTGTCACAGTGTCCAGTGACAATGCAACCCCCCGCGGAGATGGAGAAATCCTCTGCCACAGCTGTCACAGCCACAGCAGGAGATAGCGGGAAACACCCGTGTGACCGAGCCCCTTTGAGCGGATAAACACTGCTTGCAGCGTTTTTTTCTGCCGTGATGCCAGCTTAGGTCACCCGAATCTTTGAAGGCATCAGTTATGCATTAAAATATTTGTGCGGCAAAACACCCGTGTGACTGAGACCTTTAGAGGGATTTCTAAGCTCAAAAATGTCATTTTAGGTAAAGAAAGTAAATTTTTAGAGCTGAGCGGGCACCAAAATGCTCAGGTGCTCGTTACTCGAGCTGAGCTTTTTGTAATGCTCGAGAGCTCGTTTTGAGTATCGAACCCCATGGAAGTTCATGGGAGACCCAAGCATTTTTCAGGGTGACCGATGCTCTGTAGCTGCCTGACTTGTTTTAAATGCAGCCGCGGCTGATGCCGCCAGCTCCATTGAAAACAATAGTCTGCTGGCAACCCTGAAATGTTTTTCAGGGAAGGGCTTTACATATAACCACTTCCCTGAAAAACAAAAATGTTAGTGTAAAAAAATAATAATAATAAAAAAAAAACCTCTACCCCTCCGCCATTGCCATATCCCGTGGATCCTGCATCCCCACAAGGAAAAGGAATTGCCTGCTGCTCTTGCCACATCTGTGACAGATGCAGCAGAGGAATTTTAAATCTCTACGAAGAATAAAGGATTCCCTACCGCAGCTGTCACACATGACAGCTGCAGTGAATAGAGATGAGCGAGCATACTCGATAAGGCAAACTACTCGAGCGAGTAGATTTGGGTGCCGGCAGGGGGCGGGGAGCGGCGGGGGAGAGCGGGGAGGAACGGAGTGGAGATCTCTCTCTCCCTCTCTCCCCCCTGCTCCCACCTGCTCACTGCCACAACTCACCTGTCACCTGTGCTGGCAGCCGAATCTTTAGAGACGAGTGGGCAGGTACTCGAATAAGGCACTACTCGCTCGAGTAGTTTGCCTTATTGAGTATGCTCACTCATCTCTAGTGGTGAAGGATCCTGCTGCCGGCACCCCTGAAATGTTTTAAATATAAGCCCTTCCCTGAAAAACAAAGAAAAGGGTTAAAAAAACAAAACAAAATACATACTCACCTCCCTTCAGCTGCGGGGCTCAGCTGCATCTTCTCCTGGCTGTCCCCGGCTCTGTAGATCTCAGCTATCAGCAGCCGGGATTTGAAATCCCCGCCTGCTGGTAGATCTGATTGTGATTGGCTGAAGCGCTCAGCCAATCACAATCAGAGCTACCAACAGGCGGGGATTTTAAATTCCCGCATGCTGATAGCTGAGATCTACAGAGTCTTGGACAGTGGCAGAAGTCGCCGCTGAGCCCTGGCAGCCGTCAATGGCATTTCAGGGAAGGGCTTCATAAGCCCTTCCCTGAAAAGCCATTTAAAATAGTGTGAAAAATAAAAGAAATACATACTCACCTGCCAGGGCTCAGCTGTGCCTTCTGCCGCTGTCCCCGACACTGTAGTTCTGAGCTATCAGCAGCAGGGATTTAAAATCCCCACCTGCTGGTAGCTCTGATTTTGATTGGCTGAAGCGCTTCAGCCAATCACAATCAGAGTAGGCTAATGCTCGAACGAGCTTCAAGCTCGGACGAGCATGCTCGCTCATCTCTATTAATTTCACTTTTCTTAGTTATCACAGTGGCTATCATATTAACACAAGTTGTCTCAAACTGCAGTGACATTTTAATTGTGTAAAAAAAAGCCAAAGAAAATTTAATGAATTTGTTATTAAAAAACGACTGTACACTATGCACTTATAACACAATAACCATCATTAGTTATATCCCTTCATCGTCCTCATCACCATTTGAATTAATATATTTTGCATTCTTCCTAGACCAATGACTTTTACATTAGATTACTTTTTTTGTGTTTATCTGTAGCAGTGCATATTTTTACACAATGCAAATGCCTGACTAATGCAATATAAATTTGGAAGTGTAATTAATAAGAGAGTAAAATAAAGAAACAACCTTCATTTGTTCTATTTCTTTACATTATATGTTCACTCATGGTGTTTCACATTCCAGTCCCAGTTGTTTCTGACCTTGGACAAATCTCTTTATTTCTCTCTGCCTGAGGCATTAAAATTATATTGTAAACTCCGTGTGGCAGTACGATAGTGAGCCTTAAATATAATCACATGTTTATACAGTACCAGATATATCTGTAGGAATAAGTATATCACATATAATATGTAACAATACATCCTGCAGTTTTCTTTATCTCTGAAGTTAATGCTAACATATTACAGATATTACAGAAACATGTTGCTTGATGCTGGAAAGATATACTTAATAGTCCTTAATTACAGGTCTGATTTACATTGTTAACTGAGTTTTAGATAGTGCCACAGACAGGAGATTTTCGGCACAAGACTTTCTACCCCACTGACATTCATTGTATTCTGCTGACAGTGAATAGATTCAGCAACATTAAATTAGATCTAAAAATAGAGCCGTCTTTCTTGTAGGTAACAGCAAGCTAAAAGGACTCAATTACATTAGAACAATTCACTGAAAACCATCCATACAATTAAACTGAAACCCTTGAATTTTTGCAAAACCTGCTATCAAACTATGCTGTATGGAAGCACAGGCTGACAGATTAATTCTTTACAAAATAACATAAAATGAAAACTAGTAAAGGTTGTGTGTTATCTATTCCAGAAATTAGTGTGTTACCATGTAACAAAATCTACACTATTTTATGATTGTTCTTTATAAAAACTTTTGACACGTCATAAGGACATGTCAAAAGTTTTGAGAGCTGGGTTTGGCTGCTGAACACCCCCCCCCCCCCCGCCCCCGCCTTCCCCCTTCCCATCTCTAAAACAAGCCAGCTGAAGCACTCGTCCAAGTGTTGTGACTTCAGCCAGCTAGCAGTGACAACACCTAAAAAAGTACTTTAGGTCACAGCAACTAGTTCTCCAGTGATCAAAACTTCTGACATGTCCGTATATGTCAAATGTTTTAAGAAAGCATAGTTACACTTTAAGGGACACACATAGTATGGCACAGTTAAGCTGCTTATACACATTGAGAAAATGTCGGTCGAATGGTCATACTTCCGATAGCTGTTTTCCCTGGTTGCCTCATACACATGAACGTTTAACTTAGCCAAACATTCAAGGGTTTAAGGAGGTAAGCCACGGCCAGACACTTTTGGCATCAACTTATCTTTAAGGGAACAAAAGGATCAGGCATTGATCAGGATTTCTTCATCTCCATAGGGAGTCCCCTTGTCACTGAACAAGGGGCAGCACCCGTGGCCCCATTGACTGCAATGCCGCACAGACCTGCATTCACGTGTGTTTGCGTACGTACATGGGTGCACAGTTTTGTGCACACCTATGTATGCACATGCACACGCTTGTATAAATGCACCGTTATGGAAGGTTTGAAAAGCTAAAGTCTAATGTTGTTGGAGACCATTAGATTGTAATTATTTTAAAAGCTGAAAATGTGCTACATTCTCAGACACCTACAGAAGCCCCGATGTAGATGTAAATGGGGCTTTACAGGTACGTAATAAATTATAATGATTGGTTCTACACCAAAACGGGTACGTTGACTCAGTTGGTCTACACTAGTGGTTCCTAACAATTTTCTTTATGCCATAGCCAGAGCATGCTGTCACAAGCCAGAAGGATTTGTATATTGTATATTTAAAAATATTCTTTAATATCTGGGGGAAAAAGCGACCTTTTCTCCCCAATAAAAGTTGATAAAAAGGTTATGAGCTGCTTGCACATTTTATACCTTGCTACAGCATGAAAAACACACTTTTATACACCATTGGCAGCAGCTATTAGAGAATCATCTGCAATAACAGGATTTAAATATTGGCAAGAGAGAAGAAACAGTGGCATTATACGCAGATGGCATGTTACTATTTTTAGGTGATGCAGGTCATTCCTTGTTCAAGGTTACTGTATGTCTCTCATACATAGCTTTGGAAGGCTCTCTGAACTCACTATCAACTGGGAAAAATCTGTGCTACTTCTTTTTGATCAGTTATTGTAGATATCTATCTTCCAAAGAGTTGACATCAAATGTGCATGTCAGTTTAACCATCTGGGCATAGAAGTATCTTCATCTCTGATGAATTACGCTATAAATCTCCAATTATTATTATTGAAATTTGAAAGAAATTCACTAATTGCTGTAAATTTATTTTACCTTAGCAAGGAGGACAAATCCCATCAAAATGGTTCTAAGGCTTCAACTATTGTATGGCAAAACACATCTATGTGGTTCCCTCATAAATGTCACATAATTAATGCTTTCTTTTGAGATTTGATTTGATCTGGAAAAATAATGCACAAAATGACAAATAGAATTGATTGGGAATGCAAAAATAGGCCAAGTAGTCTGCCCTACATAGTTTCTGTAACTCTCATAGAAGTGAAGAAGACCTACAGAAACAGAATCAAGATACATCTTCCCAATTATGAGAAAAATAGTGCAACTTGCTGTACTACATTGTTTCCATAACCCCACTCACTTCTATGGGAGTAATAAAGACAGCATGGCACAATCTGTTCAATGTTTCTATACTTCCAGCCCCCATGCCCACCACATACATAGAGGTATTACATAATCAGACATGATTGGCTTAGATGGTGTTTTACCATGAGATCTGAGATGCTAGAACAAACATGTTAACATACATGGGCTAAGCATAAACAAAGTTTACTTAAAGTGATAAGAAAATTTATACACATACAACATTTCAAGAGACATCTAAAGAGAGATATACAAACAAGATGTCAAAAGATATAATAAAAAAACACAAGATCAAATGATACAAATAGAATATAAAAAAATTTGTAGTATATCAACAAAATACAGAAAGCAATATAATATTACACTTAGCATATATGACATTCATTTGGGAGGCATCCTATTGGATTCTACAACACACCCAGAGGTTGAGAATAAACCTCAACTATATAGTTCCACGATGGAGTCTATTCTTCCTTTGTCTGAAACAACCTTGCACCATGATTTATGCTACATGATATTTTTACAAGATATCCAATTATGCAGCCATTCTATTCTCATCTGAAGACCTCTTCTTATTAGTTTTTCCTTATAGAATGTTAAGAATGTTCAACTAAGTGAATGCTAAAACCAATTAATAGAGATGAGCGAGCACGCTCGGATAAAGCAGTAACTCGAGCGAGCATCGCTCTTCACGAGTAACTGCTTACTGGGGAGGGAGTGGCGGCGGCGGGTAGTGGAGGGGATAGTGAGAGAGAGATCTCTCTCTACCCTCCACTAACACCCGCCGCCCCCGAGCCTGCTCGGACAAGTAAGCAGTTACTCGAGAAGAGCGATAATCGCTCGAGTCTCTGCTTTATCCGCGCGTGCTCGCTCATCTCAACCAATTAACCCTACTGTACAGATGAGAATACTACTTTAAGACACACCACTACAAAAATGTTGGCCCCCTTCCTAATCAAAATGTAATAAGCAAATACATTTCTGTGTTTCATCATTTCTTCCTAAATTTGTAAATCAGAATGTCTAAAAGGAAAAACTTGCCACCTATGGAAGGTTCACTGAAGATTTTCTGTGAAAAAAAACCCAGCTTTTATAGTAACAGCAAAGGGGATTTGATTTAAACAAATCATTCTCACACACTGCAAAAATAAAAAAAAATCACATGTAGTATGAATTTTAAACTGTAGATTTCACCCTTTGCAATGTTAAGGAATAAGGATGAAACTTGCATGACATCTGCTGTATTTCCAGTAGGTCATCAATAGTGATCCGTGAGGGTCCACCATTTGGGTTCCCTGCCAATCAACTCTTTGAAGAGGTCACGCTGCTGGGGCAAGTGATGCGAACTCTTAAAGGGGTTGTCCCGCGGCAGCAAGTGGGTCTATACACTTCTGTATGGCCATATTAATGCACTTTGTAATGTACATTGTGCATTAATTATGAGCCATACAGAAGTTATAAAAAGTTTTTTACTTACCTGCTCCGTTGCTAGCGTCCTCGTTCCCATGGAGCCGACTAATTTTCGCCCTCCGATGGCCAAATTAGCCGCGCTTGCGCAGTCCGGGTCTTCTGCTCTCTTCAATGGAGCCGCTCGTGCAGAATGCCGGCTCCGTGTAGCTCCGCCCCGTCACGTGCCGATTCCAGCCAATCAGGAGGCTGGAATCGGCAATGGACCGCACAGAAGAGCTGCGGTCCACGGAGGAAGAGGATCCCGGCGGCCATCTTCACCGGTAAGTATAGAAGTCACCGGAGCGCGGGGATTAAGGTAAGCGCTCCGGTAAGCTTTCTTTAGGTCCCTGCATCGGGGTTGTCTCGCGCCGAACGGGGGGGGGGGGTTGGAAAAAAAAAAACCCGTTTCGGCGCGGGACAACCCCTTTAAGTGCATTCCAGACATAGCACCATTATTTTCAGCAATTCAATGCCATTCACTTGAAAGGGCTTGAGGTATTCTCAGGCCACATGATGAATAAAGATGATGTCATTGGCCTGAGAGGAGGCGTAATGCTCATCCAAGCACCATAGTCTCTTTAAATAGCTGATCAGATATTAATGAAAGTTAAATATTTAATATTGGTGTCCTAGTAAACCCTTTCAAATGAATATGTTTTCTTTCACATCTGTGTCAACGGTTTTGTATTTCTGCTCCATTCAGAGCAGGAAAGGTGAATCCCCTGGCTAAATGGATCCGTATTATAGCAGAACTGAATAGCGTCAAACTGACTCCATTGACTATAATAGGGTCAGTTTGGTTTCCACTTAGCTGTCCTGCATATTATTGGACGAAAAACCACTGCATGTAACACTTTTTCTTCTAGTATTTTGTGCCGGATCTGCGACGGAAGGTTCCAGCGCAGATGTGAAAGTGGCCTAAATATGTTTATATGAAAGTGACCAACTTCTTTAAGTTCAGTTGCAGAATGTATATGTTTCATTGTTGTTAGCTAAAACATTTACTTGCATTCATGCATTGCTTTCTACTGCATACTGCAATGCACTAATAATAAGAAATAATACCACCCTAACAATTTTGTTTTCCCATCATATTCTTATAAAGTTCTAAATAGTACAAAAAAAATCAGCTTTTTCCCTTCTACATTTTATTTGCCAACTTACAGTATTTGCTGCGTATCAGATTTTAAACATGAATAAGCAAAAAATGCTCAGAGTAAATTGACCAAAAAGTTCCAGACAATAGGATTGCACAGTTCCTTGCCATAAGTTTTCTACTGAGGCAACCAGAATCCCCAAAGAAAAACAATAAACGTAGCATTTTTAAACACAAGTTCTTCCATTAGCTTTGAAAATCGCACTTGTTATAAAATGGATACAAGCACAAAGAGACTTCTCTTGAATTTATACACTGTGCTATTGTGTTCACCTTTTTATGTCTGGTATTTTGGTTCTGTATCATTAACCTGGTTTTATTCAGGAATGGTATCTGTTTTCTATCTTCTATGCAGTGACTTTTATGAATATTTGTCACGTTCTCTTTTTCAAAGTGATTTTGATATTACATAAAAATACATTTGATACTTACTTGCAGAATAATTAACTTCCATAATGCTTTTTAGATTATAAATACACATATGTGTGAATAAATGTTTTTTTGGTATTATATTGATATCAATTTTTTGTTATGCAATGTACCGTATTTATTGTACAACTGTGCGGACCTCTGATGACAGCTGATCATTGCTTAATATATTGTATTTATTTGATAAGTATGCTATATATATATAATTTACTTGTACTGCACATTTGTGTTATTCTTTTATCTTATAAGGGTGCATTCAGACGAGCGTATGCGTACATAGGTGCGCACAAAACCATGTGCCCACGTACATGCACAAACACGTGTGAATGCAAGTCCATGCAGCATTGCTTTCAATGCGGCCGCAGCTGCTGCCGGCAACCCGATTGAAAGCAATAGGATGCCGGCAACCCTGCAGTGATTTTCAGGGAAGGGCTTGAAATATAAAACCTTCCCTGAAAATAATCCCTGGTTTGTGTAAAAAAATTAAAATAAAAAAGCAAACAAACAAACAAACAAATATATATGGGCAATAGGAGAAACTGAGTTTAAAACAAGTGACAGAAAGGTTGTTAGTTGTTCAAAAAAATAAGAAATGTATAAAATTTATTGTTTAACCCATCCAAGCCAGGGCTTTTTCCCAAAGCAAAATCTCTTATAGCCTGAATCTGTGGAATTAAAATTTGAAAGAGCCGTCTCAGGTATGTATGCATCAATACTCTCCTGCAAAGCTGCTTTCAGGATAATGTCCCCTAATATTATACAAAGAAAAATAAGACTGTTGAAAACAGTTTACAATGGAGGCTGAATCATGAATACCAACTCCAACCCAAAATTTAAGTTTTGCAATATATGTGGTCTGTAATCAAGGGGGGGAACATACGCACCAATGATCTTCCACATTTGTTATGAAGATTTTGCGTAATGTCTAGTATAGCACTGCATCATTCTACAAAAAGTTGTGACGTTTATAAGCATTTATGTCGAGATTCTAAAGAGTGTATATTTTGTCCAATAGCTTAAATGTAGCATCACCCCTCTCTTTCTTTAGGTGTCAACCATGCTGTACCAGCACATCCTGAAGCATACACTTAAGTGCCTCCCACTGCAGTGGAAGAGGTGTAGAATCCTCTGCATGGATAGTAAAAATTGCCTGTCCTTAAGATGCCAGATTCTCCTTACATCTACCAAATGCATATCTTGCAATGCTGCAGCAACCCTCATCAGTTGTGATATGGCTATTGAGATCCTTTAACGACCATATCAAAGACAAAGTTAAAGTCGTCTCCTAGAATGAGGAGACACTCAGAAGGCTCTTCCAAAGCTAGGAAAAATGACTTTCAAACCTGAGCTTGATGTTGGCTTGGGAGATACACTTTGGCAAGTGTGAATAATTTGTTTTTAAGAAGGACTTTAATAAACAAATAGCGCCCTTCTGTGTCGGACTGTACAGCAAATATAGTATGTGGAAGGGATTTATGAAAACAAATTCCACCACCCCTAGATTTACTGACAGAATTAGTGCTATGGTGCCATGATGTGTAATATCGGTGGCAGGTATGTGATTTTTCTCTTGTATTAAGAGAAGCAGCATCGTCCCCCTGTGTATGCGGTACAAAACCTGCAAGCGTTTTTTGGGACATTTAGACTTCGAGAATTGAGAGAACATATCTTCAGTTGAGCCATAAGGGATACAAAACAAAAAGGGGCAGAGGAATAGTCAGAAAAGAAGTAGAGAGAAAAGAAAAGCTATGGAGACATGAGAGATCAAAAGAGTGAGAGAAGAGGAGAAAGAGAAAAAAGTACTTAAATCTTAGAGAGATCATAACTATTATTTAAAAAATAAATATACTGGGAAAACCAGTGTCATCATTACCCGGAAGGGACAAGAGCAAATGCTTCTTCTCCAGCCAGTGGTGCATTATCCATTGAATCTCACGTATACAAGAAGAAACATATGCAAATATATGAAACATGATCAAATCCACTCTCACAATAAAAATTGTACGGGGCTAATTGCTTGCTTCTTAGAAGATGTAGAATATATGCAAAAGGAAGGCAATAACTGACAGAGTATAAAGCACTTGACAAAACAAAAGTATACTTCCCCTTGAACATAACATGACCCTACAAAGAATAGTATGAACAACAGGATATGGCTGTCAAGGGATTGCAGGTAACTAACTATGGCTATAGTAGAAAGAAACCAGTATTAGTCACCTGAAAAACAGGTTAACCAGCTATGTAGAGTATTATTTAGACAGAGAGAAAAATGCAATTGCAAACAGATCATGGTTACATACAGACAAAATGAGAGACATACATACAGTAGTGCAATAAGAACCACTGGTTGAAGGAAATCCAGATCAATCTGAATGGCAGTCTGATTAATATAGTTGATCAGAAGGAGATCAACAGGACATACTCACAAAGTCTGTAGGAAAATTAGTCTGGAGCAGGTTCTCCATGTTGATGAGCCCCCTGCTCTCTTGGTAAGTCAGGGGAATGGCCATGATGATACTGCTGAGCCCTCTGTGGCAGTGATGGGACAAAGGGTATGGAAATTCTTTAGATATGAAATACAGCACAAAATCCTTAGATATCACTAGGATCCCACAAGCAGTGCAGTGAACAATCATTATGTACTTGTAGCTGAAAAGTGGCGTTTGGAACCTTCCAATAGCAGTCACAAGGCTCTTCTCTTGTCAAGTATTATTTTTGAGAGGTCAGTTAGCAATTGGAATTCAGTGCCTATAGCAAAGATGTAGCCAAGATCTCTATTCTATTGTTAAACTAGTAATTATTAGGAAATTATAGTACCAGTGTTTCTGGTGGCGCGATGCGCCACACAGCTGAGCTACATGCACATCACACACACACAGCACTGCTACATACATTGTTCATCCCATACAACAGGGATCAGAAGAAGCACAGCACTGGAGATTGAGGACCTGTGATGATGTCACCATCATGCTCCGCCCCTGATAACATGATGGCGATGCTCATTTTGAGTAAATGACTTACATGCTCCGCCCCTAATCACATGATGGTGACATCATCAAAATTTCTACTTTGTCATCTTATTTTGATATTCGAGCACACATTATGTAATATTAGTTTCTGTTTTGTCATCTTATTTTTCAACATGACATACATTTTTTTCTCTCACCTCTGGGATTTTATTTTTCAACATAAGAGCACATGCTGTGTCATACCAGTCTCTTATCAGCAGTGTTTCCTTTGGCACTGTCATCTAGATAAGTGAGCTGAAGCAGCTATGCAAGATTACACCCTGTAGCTAAAAACCTTAATATTTCAATATATGTCTTCTTAAAGCTAAACATACAATTTTGATCACAAGTAAATAAATCTTATAAATGCATATAAATAATTAAGGGGGTTGTCCGGCGGCAGCAAGTGGGTCTATACACTTCTGTATGGCCATATTAATGCACTTTGTAATGTACATTGTGCATTAATTATGAGCCATACAGAAGTTATCAAAAGTTTTATACTTACCTGCTCCGTTGCTGGCGTCCTCGTCTCCATGATGCCGACTAATTTTCGGCCTCCGATGGCCAAATTAGCTGCGCTTGCGCAGTCCGGGTCTTCTGCTCTCTTCAATGCAGCCGCTCGTGCAGAATGCCGGCTCCGTGTAGCTCCGCCCCGTCACGTGCCGATTCCAGCCAATCAGGAGGCTGGAATCGGCAATGGACCGCACAGAAGAGCTGCGGTCCACGGAGGGAGCAGACCCCGGCGGCCATCTTCAGCAGGTGAGTATGAAGACGCCGGACCGCCGGGATTCAGGTAAGCACTCTCCGGTTTGTTTTTTTAACCCCTGCATCGGGGTTGTCTCGCGCCGAACGGGGGGGGGGGGGGGGGTTAAAAAAAAAAAAAACGTTTCGGCGCGGGACAACCCCTTTAATTTAACAGTGTTAGAGAATATATTCTCTTACAATTTTAAATATTAAAACACATAAGAGTTTGTTGAACAGCTGTTCCAATAATTGCTGCATCCTCAAGATGCTGTACTCCGTTAGCTGCAACAAATTTGTGAGAGACTGTATATGCTCTAGATGTCAACTCCAAGCAAGTCACACAGTTCTCCACATCACTGTTAGTGGGCAGAGCAGAGAGATAAGCATTTAAGTCTCCATTTATAGTGCCAGGAGACAATGAGGGTGATTGTCTTACTTCACATTGGAGAGGGTGAGGTATCTTCCAACCTGGATGTATCTGATATAAGCAGCAAAAAGTCAGGCTGCAGATGGAATCTTGGCTGTTCCTTGTGGTCTACACTATGTTCACCGGGAGGCACCATGATGGAATAAGCCCCAGTTTCGTCACGTATATATCTGTGCAGACTGGGAAGTCAACTTCCGTGGATTCAATGATATCTCCTCTGACTTCTTATTATTCTTCACCATCAGGGCTGAGTCACACGGGCGCATCGGTGCCCGTGTTACTGCAGGTAGCAGATGGCCGTACCTGAAGACTGACGTCTCTCTGCAGCGCCGGAGGAAAGAACATGTGAATCATGTGTTCTTTCATCAGCGCTGCAGAGAGACGTCTGTCTTCAGGTATGGCCGTCTTCTTTCTGCAGTAACGGCTCAGTCACACGGGCGCATCGGCGCCAGTGTACAGGTGCCGATGCGCCTGTGTGACTGAGCCCTCAGGTGAGTAAGTTCAAAACATCCGTACAGCTGAAGGACGTAGCAGAGAGCTCAGCAAGCAAGTCTTCTCAGTGTCATGTCCAGAATGTGTATTTTTTTCATTTTTTTTTAACATATTTTAAACACAAAAGGAAAAATGTATATCTGATTGCTTCTATAATACATTGCACTACGTATGTTGACAGCTGTATCATACTTGTGGCAAGCAGCCTACTAGACCTTGCCTCTGAATATGTTGAGTTAATGGCTAAGTTAAAATGTTCCCCAGGCCTGTACAAACAAAGATAGCTGCACTGCTTCTCTGACTAACTGATGCACATCATATATACTGCATTAATTGGCCAGTGCTACCCATGTGAGCAACACTGGCCAATCAGAGCATCATGTAGTGTCTTAGACTGCCAGTTGAGCCATCTTTGTTCGTCCAGGACCATAGGGTTGTTTTACAAGAGGATACATCTGTATGAGGATCACAATCTTTCCCCGGGAGTAAATGGAGCCTGAAAAAAGTAATTTATATAATGGAGGATATTTTATATTCTTATCGCATCTATATTATAGATCACTTTTTGTATCTGCAGTGTAAGTGAAGACATAGGTGAAAACATTTTGTAAGTGGAAATACAAACATGAAGTTTGAAATAGAAAACTGTCACAATACCAAGACAATGCTGTTAAATAACTTATTTTAATCTTCATTTTACAAAAGATGGGACAAATAAGACCTGATGCCACGAGTCAGAATGGAGAGCCAATCTGATTGACCTGGCCCATCAATGCATTACATTGTCCATTTAATTTAATTGCCACTAGGTAGTACTACATTTAGCCTGCGGAAGAATGCTGCTCCCCGTATTTGTAGCAGTTGATTGCTATTAGAGATGCTTAACAAATAACGATCATTTGAAAGGGTTGTCCTCAATGAGACAACCATCTAAGGGCTCAGTCACACGGGCGCATCGACGCCCGTGTAACTGCATGTAGCAGATGGCCGTACCTCAAGATGGACGTCTCTCTGCAGCGCCGGGAGAAAGAACATGTGACCGGTTTCATTGCCGGTCATGCGTTCTTTCATCAGCGCTGCAGAGAGACGTTCGTCTTCAGGTACGGCCATCTTCTTCCTGCAGTGAGGGCTCAGGGCTTAGTCACACGGGCGCATCGGCACCTGTACACCGGCGCCCGTGTGACTGAGCCGTTACTGCAGAAAGAAGACGGCCGTACATGAAGACGGACGTCTCTGCAGCGCTGATGAAAAAACACATGACCGGCAATGAAGCCGATCACATGTTCTTTCCTCTGGCACTGCAGAGAGACGTCCGTCTTCAGGTACGGCCGTCTGCTACCTACAGTAACACTGGCGCCGATGCGCCCGTGTGACTGAGCCCTTAGGTAGGACAAAATTATACTGAAAACATTTAATGGGGTAGGTTTACATGTGGTAATTTTATTTTTTGATCAGATATGCTGAGTTGAAAAATATTACATTTATCAATGTTCAGTTCACTAATTGCATGAATTAGTACAGAGGTGTAGCAAACTCAATCATACTCAACTCATGTTTTTTGTAATATCTTCTGCATAGACTCCAGGTTTTTCCTACAGTTTCAGTGGAGGCAGTTTTTGAAATATTTAGTTATTTTTCTAACTTTATGCATAGCTGTTTATATTAATCCAAAAGAATCCGACTAGTGTCAAACTAAAAACCAGAATGGTCAGGTACAAGAACATTAAAATTAAAGCAGTAATGTAAACATTTTAAACTGGGGAGACCTTTTGGCTTTCTATTCATTTTTCAGGGAGATGTGTACTTCAGAAACCAATGTTTTCACAATGTTTGTGTGTTTTCATTGGCATTCACTATGCATTATAAGTAATGCAATGTTTCAGCAACCAGACTTTTACAGATACAGCAACACTAATTATGTTTATTTTTTTATGGCTTAGGTTTTAATGGGAAAATTGGAAAAGAAGAACTGGTTGAGCTGCTTATATTTTTTACATTTTTAAGTATTTTGTTAAACTTGATTTTCTGTTTTTTATTTCAGTAAAATATGTGCTTGCTTGATCACTTGCACAAAATACTGAAATTCTTCTGTATTGCAGCATATTGTACACAGTACTCCAAAGATATGGAGACACCTGAATAAATTTAAAATGGTGGTTGGACATCTTCCCTCACAGATTTGCACCTTTCAACTTAGTAACATGCCACAAACACGATCAGCTTCCAAACCACCATTTTCCATTTGTTCAGTTGTTTCCAAACCTTTGGACCACCCTGTACTATTCACTGTTAGCTTTGTAAGTCCTGCTACATGGAAGGGCTTATATGTATTTTCTGAGACAAAAAAAGGTTTCAGCAACTCAGAAATGTATGAAACAAAGAAAAGCCACATACTCACCTGCTCCAGCAGCAACCTAGAAGAAGCTGGTGTGTGTTTATGTGCTGTATTGTGCATGTGACCTTTTATTAACCCTTTCCAATCCACTGTCTGACGTCTAAAGACATTCTGATTGAAGCCTGTGCAGCTCTGATGTCGGAATACGTCCAGCAGGGTATTCTTACTGTATATTACTAGCTGCTCTGTTGTTGGGGGCCTCTCCAGGATGTCGCATACCGCAGTACTGGCTCTAGCCAGCAGATGGCGCTATTGTATAATGGCAGAAAGAGAAAGCCTCCTAGGAAACCCAGAATCCAAAGGGGATTGCAAAGGGTTAATTTACAGGCTTCAGCGGCCATGGAAGAATCATTGCTGAAGCCGTTGATTGGCTGAGCAGTTGCATGCACAATGAACTGCCTGCCAGCCTCTTCTAGGTTCTCAGTGGCATTTTTTAAGGTCCATTTCGCATTCGTTTTTCACGCACATAAGAAGACCTAAATGACATCATTTTTGTCACAATCCAGTGAAAATGACATGCACAAAAAAGAACTGTAGTGAACATGGAATGCTAATGCGTATTTGATGTGAGTTTTTGTTTTTGCACATCCATAGACCTTAATGGACAATTTTGGTCTGTGAATATGGACCAAAATAAGACATGCTGCGATTATTTTTACGCAGAACATTGGTGCTCATGAAAAACACACGTCAGAGTTCAATGATTTAATTCAGTTGGTTTTGTGTGTCATCTGTATTCAGTCAGTAAAAACTGTGGACCGAGGGCTTCTTCAGATGGGCGTGATTGCGTCTCACTATGCAGGCATGATAATCACAGCCGCTTATCAGGATGAAACTAAACCAAAATACATGCGAGAAAGATAGGACAGGACCTTTCTTCCCGCTTTTCTTTCTTTTCAAACTTGAGTGATTTAGCGTGAATTTTGAAAAGTCAGGAAAAAAATCCCAGTTTATTCACAACTACGCTCCATAGGGCATGAGTGCAGCCATGATGGGTGAGCTTGGTTGCACTCATGCCCATCTGTTTAATCCCTGAATATGGAGAAAAAAAATGCGCTTCTGTGAGTGATCCCTCACATGGACATTTTCTTTTATTTTTAACCCTGTCCACTACTGAGAGACTGCCTGATCAAGATAAGTGGATAGACTTCATTCTGTATTATATATGAGCGATTTTGATGCAAAGTTTATGTGTAGCATAATTTAATCTAAATGCATGCCAGCTTCTACTATACATACACTATAGTGATCTATATTGAAGGGGGACTTCAAAGCTAAAACCTGCTCTTCTATACCAATCTTCAGAGCTGTATGCTCCTTTGGCTGCAATACTAGTACAAAGCTACAGAAAAAAAATGTCCATTTTGGCCGTATGCCTGAAAGAAGGTAACTTACCAAAAGATAAAGAGAAAAACTAGAAATGGGTATTCAATAAGTAAGGCACGGCAATCCTGTCTGCTGTTGGAAATGCATTTTCTCCTATTGGCTCTGTTCAAGTTTTCTCAAGGGCCACAGGGTTAGCTTCTTGTAGGAATATACAAAAAAGAGAAAAAAACAGCCCACCTAATCTGATGTTTCAGAACTTCCTCCTTTAATGCAGCACACTTTTCTTCAGCTGATCACTCTACTCCAGCTCCTCATTTCTTTGGATTTTACTAAGCTTCTTGTAGACCATGCTCATAATTCATTCTTCTGAAAAAGTCAAGAGCTATCATCAGGAGACAAAGTAGCACTGCATATTTTGTGGCATCATTGTAGCTAAATGGAGTGATCACAAAGGTTGGACCTCACCAATCAGATACTGATTATACGATCCCTTTGAGTAAAAGTTTATTTTGATGACAAAATGATTTTTCTAAATTGTTTCTTTTATAGGAAATCTGTATAAATGAATTATTGTTTTTCTCCTAAATATGCACAAAGAACATATTTTTAAAAATTGTGAAGCCTTGCAACAAGGAAAGAATAAGTAGCCTTGAACCAAATCAGAAATACCCATACAGTATGTACAGTTGCAATCAAAATTATTCAACCCTCATATCAGAAAAGGTTTATTTGGCACAGTGACAAATTTTCAGCTGTCTGGCTAACAATCAATCAACAACAATTTAAATAGCTCCAGACAACTAATATAATGAGTGGTTCTCCAAATTCAACACAAACACCACTTTTAATAACTTCTGTAGTCTAAGAATTATTCAATCCCCTGAATCAAATCCCTCACATTTGCAAGTCAAGTGTTGTTTCAAGCACATCTCATACAAGTAATCAAGGGCTTTATTAGTTACATCAAATATGCTTTAGATAAAACGCATCAAATAACAGGAATGGCTAGAGCTTTGTTGAGTGTGACATTTGATTGAAGGAACTCACAGAGGCAGTAGTCTATTCTTAAAGTAAAGTCCTTTCACAGTGTAGACTATTTTAACATTAAAACTAGATTTTATTTCCAAATATTGAAATACTGCCATGTGGGGGCACACAAACAAAAACAAACAACATATAAATAAAGCCCTTTATAGGGGACTAAATCAAGACCAGGTTACCCCTTTAATGAGAAAACAATGGGGGAACCTACCAGTGGTACTTTTTGTTGCTGCGTTATACCAGATATGATGGTTAACGCAGTCCCACTGGTTTAAAAAGATTTGGAATTACAATCATATCAATCATACATTATGGGATCGTATCCCATCTCAAGCATTCAAGCAAGGTTTAGTCTAGATCAGATAGAGAAATAGAAGCTACTGGCCTCAGTATCAGTAGAGATACTCTGGCCTACCACTGAGGCCAGTAGCTTCTATTTCTCTATCTGATCTAGACTAAACCTTGCTTGAATGCTTGAGATGGGGTACGATCCCATAATGTATGATTGATATAATTGTAATTCCAATTGAATGCATGAGATAGAGTACATTCCCATAACAGATTGATTTGAGTGCTTGCTGGATTAGTGTGAACTACTTAGTGGAGGGTTCCTGGTCTAAGACTATCAGACACAGGAACTATCCTTAGTGGAGGATTCCTGGTCTGAGACTATCAGACACAGGAGTTACCTTTACTTCTAACCTGCTCTTTAAATAGCAGGTGTATAACCTTACTAAATGGCTCCTAATACTTTTTGATATGCATTAATTTGCTGGGCCGTTGAGCAAACTCTAACCATAAGTTAGTACACACTATAATCGCAAACAAGCAGAGCTCAGAACCCTGAAGGTTTTTAGCACCAGGCCACTATTAGTATAAATCTGGTGGTTACACCTGGTATCAGCTCAAGCACAATTAACCTGGAGATTGATCAGCTAAATAATATAATCTCATAGTATTCTATGCACAATTATTATAGGGATTGATTAGCCACACAGGCAATCAATTGACTGAGTTTGATCAGTTAAACAACATTATCTCATAGCAGTTTATGCATAATCATTATAAGGATTGATTAGCCATACAGGCACTCAATGTGGTAGTTAACCAATGTAAACCCCATATAAAGGTTCAGATAGATCTTACTTAATTATAGCTCCCTTGGTCATTAAGACAACATGACACTAAGTATATTGTGATGCATGATTCAATAGCATAAGAAGTTGATTGAGTGAAATGATTCAACATACTGGTGATAAATTTAAATCAAAGTTTCATTTTTTGTATTCTCATTCTAACTCCAATACAAGGTTACAAATTTCACTTCCTGATGATCCGCCTCATTGGCAAGGAAACGCGTCGAAGTTTCACAAAACCGAATAGGATGCACATGTACCTACCTTGAAGTTTCATAAAACCGAATAAGATATACATGTACTTACCTTCATAACTAAATAAAAGTTCGAATAAAAATGAACTACAGATACTAATCCTCATGAGACAAGTGCATCAACACACTAACTGAAAGCTATAAATGATACAGGCACCATCAGGCCTCATTGAGTAATAGTAAAAGTGTGTTTTATACTCATCCAAATTTTTTTACAACCAGTGGGACTGCGTTAACCATCATATCTGGTTTATAACGCAACAACAAATAGTACTACTGGTAGGTTCCCCCATTTTTCCTCATTAAAGGGGTAACCTGGTCTTGATTTAGTCCCCTATAAAGGGCTTTATTTATATGTTGTTTGTTTTTGTTGGTGTGCCCCCAAATGGCAGTATTTTAATATTTGGAAATAAAATCTAGTTTTAATATTAAAATAGTCTACACTGTGAAATGACATTTGATTGAATGTGAGAAATATGGATAAGTCAAGAGAGGGATCCAAAAAGTTAAGAGAAAAGATCATTGCCTTGCACAAACTAGGAAAAGGAAACCAAAAGACTGCAAAGCGACCCAATGTTCCTAGAGATACAGCAGGAAGCATAGCTCCCAAGTTCAAACTTAAAGGCTACACTACTTGGACTTGGGAGATAGAGGAATTTATCACTAGCTACAAACAGATTCCTGAGAAGGCAGGTGGTCAGAAACTGCGTAAAGATTTGGTGACAGCAGGCACTGAGATTTCCATTTGCACAGATACACACATACTGGATGTTAAAGGTCTTCATGCCCAAACTCAAAGACATAAGCCTCTCCTTACCCAAAAGCCCCCCCAAATTTTGCTTAAATATGCTCAAAACCATACTAGTGAGTCACAGAAGTTTGGGAATTCTATTTTGTGTAACAATTAAACAAAAGTGAATTGCTGTGTGCCTATTGTAAGCAGTATATAAGGAAAAGGAAGAATGAAGCATGCGCTGAAAAGAACACCATGCCTACAGTGAAGTTTGATGGTGGCTTGGTGATGCACAGGGCTGCTCTTCTGGCACTGAAAACCTGCAGTGTGTGGAGAGCACGATTGATGCAATCAAGAGTCAGGAAATCTTGGAGAAAACATTATGCCTTCTGAGAGGAAGCTAAACCTTGGGCATCATTGAACCTTCCAAACCAATTACCTCAAACACGGAGACATTTGATTTGAACTGCATACAAAAATCTTTGGTAGGATTTGAAGAAGGTGCTTGCAGTATCAAATTCAAGAATATTAGTGAACTGGAGGACATTGTCCATGGAGGATGTCTCAGAAACACTGAAACTGCTTCCTGGCTATGCATCATATTTACAACAGGTGATAACAACAAAAGATGCTCTACTATGTATTAAAGAGGTTTGCCATGAAGGAGTTGAATAATTCTGAGACTGCAGTAGCCAATAAAAGTAGCAATTTGTGTTGAATTTGAAGAAACCACTTGTTTTATGAGTTGTTTTGAGCTGTTGAAATTATTCATGTTTTTTTATTTTTGCAAAAGGTTGAATTTTTTTTAATATTTTGAAAATAAGCCAGATTTCATTGCAACTGCAGATAGAACTTTTGGGGCAGTTATACTTAGATTAACACATTTTAGGATGGTTATTGCATTGGAATGCAAACTCTTTTACAAAAACAGTTACTTTTTTACATTCAATATTAATAAGGAATAGAGATGAGCGAACGTACTCGGATAAGCACTACTCGTCCGAGTAATGTGCTTTATCCGAGTACCTCCCCGCTCGTCCTGAAAGATTCGGGGAGCGCCGCGGAGCTGCAGGGGAGAGCGGGGAGGAACGGAGGGGAGATCTCTCTCTCCTTCTCTCCCGCCCGCTCTCCCCTGCTCCCCGCCGCAACTCACCTGTCAGCAGCGACGCTCCCCGAATCTTTCAGGACGAGCAGGGAGGTACTCGGATAAAGCACATTACTCGGACGAGTAGTGCTTTACTGAGTACGTTCGCTCATCTCTAATAAGGAAGTATACATTATAGCAGTAACTCAGATACATTGTTCACTTTCATTTACACAGTACATGCACCTTTTCATAACCACAGGACTATTTCAGTAAAGTACAGCTTTGATATTTAAAAGAAACAAAAGAAAGATGCATATCCGCAAAATATCTCCTGTCAGCACAGATTGGCTACTAGCTGATATGTAGATCTCAAGAGATTTGAAAATCTCTCTCCTACTTATCTTGTGTTTCAGTTCTGTGCAGGTGAAAATATTATAATATTTCTCCAGTAAAAGAAGATGTCTGCAAGTGAATATTGCGTAGAACTCATCTTCTCGTTCTTTAATAGGCCGTTTATAATTCTGTGACAGCCTTATTCTCTGCTCATAGGATACTTATAGGGTGTTCTGTAATTCCATTTCCTGAGCATCGATGGAAAACATAATAAAATCGGCATTATAAGCATGAATTTAAGCAATCAAAATAAGATTTATATACAGTTTAAAGAGAATTAGACAAATTATACCTATCCATTTTACCACTTAGTATGTGTTAGGGATTTGTTATCCAGTTGTGACATTTTAATATACTAGTTATACATGTTAATTGTGTTTGCTACCGGAGAAAGGTAATTAGGAACATGTAAAAAGGTAGATCTGTTATATCATTACTAAGCATTGGAGATTCTCATAAAAAAACAATTATGTCATGAAACAGGCAAGGCTATATTTTAGGTGTTGCTAGTAACTATCATTCTGTATTACCATTTCTCAAAATAGCACAATTGCTTTCTCTCTGTAATCCAAATCATTCATTACAGAATGCCCCCAAGATACATTTTTCTCAGTGAGCTTTACATTTCTCTATAGCAAAGGAAATCAATTTCAGAAATTGAAAGCAATGCTTAGCAACTAAACTTAAGTTGCATTGAAATTGCATACTTATTACAGTATTTATCAATATAATTCAAGTTTACATATGATTTGCACATATAATTATAGCCTCTGGAACAGTAAGTAGGACTTCTGTCTGCCAGAGTAATATGAAATATTAAACCTATGGTGTCTATCCTATGTAAAAGGTTCATCATTTTTGAATCATGACATATGAAACTAAGTCTTTCATTTTCCCTGAATACTTCAGACTATATTAGTAATATACCACAAATCCCTTTTGTGTACTTGTAATCTTGATAAACATATGAAATACGCATTAAAAATTTAATTCTAGGGGGCGTGGCCTAGCAGCTGAACTGACCGGTCGCATGTGAGGAGCGCTCCTCCACTTACCGGCAAAAAACTTTATCCTGAGGACATCCTGAGGGTCCCCTGACCCAGAGCGGCACCGGCGGAGGGAGGGAGGAGAGGATAGAGCCCCTGACGGCGCTCCCGGACGGCCACAGCTGAGGTACCGCCAGCGGGGAGAGCGGAGACCCATAGCCGCTGCGGCCATACTGCGGAGGACACCGGTAGGCGGCGGGGACTCCGAGCCCGACTTTGCTCCGAGAGGGGGGAGAGAGGAGGCGGACAAACCCCCGGAGGGACATCTGCGGTGCCGGCATAGCGGGCGCCGCCGGCGGGAGAAAAGTCCGCGAAACCGCGGCTGCGGCGGCCATCTTGAGAGGGGCAGCGGCGGAGGTGCAGGGCCCTGAACATCGGAGTACACTGCTCCCGGGCGCGGCGCGGGGTTGTACGGAGAGGAGGGGGAGGAGGTCGAGCTCCGGACGGTGCAATTGAGAGGTGGGCATAGGAAAAGCTGCTGGCGGGAAAAGACCACGAAAACGCGGCTGCGGCGGCCATCTTGTGTGTGGCACCAAAACAGAAAGGTCCTAAAACAGGGCCGAAAGCCACCCCCGGGCCCAATATAGAACCGCTGCAGTGGGAAGGGAGAGGACAGAGCCACCAGAGATACATAAAAGGCACAGGCAGCGCAGTGAACAAACGCCCCCAGACCCGCAGCGAAGTGACCATCAAGAGCACAAGCGCTGCTAGCAAGCAAAGCAGTGAGAAGACACATTTGAGGGGACATAGAGGGAGGCCTCCCCCTTCCCCCCCCCTCCACCTACAAGAGGACTAAACACCATACAATTCGGAGAACCAGGGGAAGGGGCAACAGCAGACCCCTATAGGAAATTCAACTTCTATAGCGGAAAACCATACAACCGCGACATGGGTCCCACTAGACAAAGCTCATCCGTAGACAAACTTAAAGTCTTCGCAAGAGGAGAAACCCGGAAGGAGCCCAGCCCTGAACCCGCTGCGCCCACTGCGGCGGGAGCTGCAGCAACAAAGCATAACAACCCAGATCCAACTGAGGGAACGGTGCAAACACTGCAACAATTGTCTGAACAGCTTCTGACCGCAATACAAACATCTACAGCCACGCTCACCAGCAAAATTGATGAAGTTAAAATGGATGTGAGTCTGCTGAGACAAGATCTCCAAAATCTAAGAGAACGTGTTGCCAGCACAGAGAACAGAATATCTACCCTAGATGATACTGTCGCCCCAATGACAGATGCAATACGAGAGCTTACGCAAAAAGCTGAATACTGGAGACAAAAAGCGGACGATTTGGAAAATCGGTCGCGAAGAAATAATTTGCGTATAGTGGGGCTACCAGAGCGGGCCGAGGGGCAAAGACCTGAAGAATTTATAGAACGCTGGCTTCGAGAACTCTTTCCCAATGCTGGACTATCGCAAGTCTTTGTTATTGAACGTGCGCATCGAGTGCCCATGAAGCCACCAATACCAGGAGCCCCACCCAGACCCCTACTAGCAAAGCTGCTTAACTCCCGTGATAGGGATATAATCCTACAAGCCGCCAGAAAGGGAGGGCCCCTGCGACATGACAACGCCACTGTGTCCATTTTTCCGGACTTCTCGGCTGATCTCCAAAAGCAGCGAGCAACATTCTTCGGAGTCAAAAAGCAACTAAGAGACCTGCAGCTCCCGTACTCGATGGTGTATCCGGCCCGACTGCGAGTGATCGACGGGGACCGTACCCGCTTCTTCTCCACACCAACTGAAGCAGGAAATTGGCTGAACACCAGACGACGACCAGAAGGGCCGTAATGTATACATAACCATTTATTTTCCCCTCTCTAGGTGCAGAGACCAATACACAAAGATGAACATTTCCCTTATAGTTCCTAACTGCACACTAGAGACTATCCTCTAAACACGCCACAAGAACACTCTTGCCAAATGGCACAGAACTGAGACTTTCTTTATTGGTGGCAGACAAAGTAATCTACGACTCCCAGGAGGGGATGACGAGCCTTCCTTTCCTACGGCCCCGGCGGGACTCACCCGTTTCCCCCCCCCCCCCCTCCCCCTCCTCCACCGGTCCCCCTCGTCGCTGTCTTGCAGGGTGATTTAGAACCCCCTCCCCATATGCTTTCTATCCTCAAGGGGACCCACCCAGAAAGTGACAGCCAAACCAATGCCGGTCCACACAACTGATTTAACAACACAACAATACCACAAGTATAGTCTTGTAATAAGCTATACTATGTAGGTACCCCCTAAATACAGGTTGCCACGAATACGTATGTGACAGAGAAGATAATCTTAAAATCTGTTTAATTACAAGTTGATTGAGAGTTACAGTTGATAGTAGTTTATCAAAATGTTTTTAAGTTGTATGCATCAAGTGCTCTATGAGGATATTGAGAATGTGCTGAAGTACTGTTACATGATATATGATAAAAATGTAATTGAGTGTCGGGGGGGGTCGCCTGGCGGGCAGAATAACATGGGAAATTGTATCCGGATCAGATTAACATCTCTTAGCCCATGGCGGAGATAGTCTTTGTATCCTGGAACGTCAGGGGCATGGGGTCTGCCAGGAAACGGGCGGCGATGAACGCGTTGCTGCGCTCCTGGCGGCCACATGTCCTGTGCTTGCAGGAGACCCACCTTACACCTGAAACCACAAAGGTCTTGCTGAAGCCATGGGTACAATGGTCTGCGCATGTATACCACACATCATACTCCAGGGGGGTGTCTCTACTAATAAGAAGAACACTTAGATGGGAGGTGGAACAGATTAGGAGAGACACAGAGGGCAGATATATTTTTGTAAGAGCTAAAATCAACAATGACCCATATGTCCTACTATGTTGCTATAACCCGCCACCGGCGACAACAACCATCCTAGCAGACGGCATTCAATTTGCATCATTCTCTCCAGACGCAACAGTTGTCTGTATGGGAGATATGAACATGGTGATGGATCCCGCCTTGGATAGATTTGGGGGTGGTGCTCGGGGGGAGGGAGATGCGAACAAGACTCGCCTGGCCTCTATTATCTCGGTAACGGGTTGGCTAGACCTATGGCGAACATTTCATCCGCAGCAAAAAGAGTATACCTGCCATGCAGCCCACAACCACGCTCTCAGTCGAATAGACTATATATTCGGGTCCCCTTCACTATTCCCTAAAATAGACTCAATAGAGTTCCTACCTCGAGGTATCTCAGACCACTCGCCAATACGTATGGCCCTTAAAAACCCAGGCCCAATCACAATCAAGAGACCAAGGGTGCACCCATTCTGGCTTTCATTATTTGGACCTAATGACCGCATACCGGACCAGATCCAAATATACTATGAGGCACATGAGACGCATGGAGATACAAATCTAGTATGGGAGGCATTTAAATCATACCTTAGAGGCTGTTTAAGGTCCTCAATTTCATTTGTCAAAAGAGCCACGGCACGTGAGGGTGAACTTTTAGCAGAGCAATGCCAACAACTAGAAAGAGATTATATAGCTGACCCTATAGACACTAAAAGAGATAAATGGCTTCAGACAGGCAGAGACTATTTATTATACCTGAAAGAGAAAGCCCAGAGGAACCTTTTTTTTACCCGACAGTCCTTTTTTGAACAAGGCAATCAATCCAGTAAACTACTTGCTTATATGGCGAGACAGGAAACCGCCCCCCCAACCATACTGCGAGTTAAATCAACCGAGGAAGTAATGCTTACAGACCCGAAAGAAATCCTAGATAGATTTCAGCAATTCTACAATGACTTATACCAATCAAGGGTAAATTACACACCGGCAGAACTAGAGACCTACTTAAATGATATAATATTTCCAGAAATACAAGACGACTATAAGTCCTTACTTGACTCCCCCATTACAGTGGAAGAGATTGAAGAAGCAATAAATGAGATGGCTAAAAACAAAACCCCGGGAGTGGACGGGCTACCAGTGGAAATCTACCAACAGTATAAAAAAGAAATAATCCCACACTTGTTTACCCTATACAAATACATCCTTGATAAGTGTCACCTCCCAGAGTCGATGCTAGAGGCCAACATAGTCCTCATACTTAAACCAGACAAAAACCCAGAGGAGTGCGGCTCGTATAGGCCGATCTCTCTATTAAACACGGACTATAAAATCCTTACTAAAATACTAGCGACCCGACTAAACCAAATAATAGGGAAAATTATACACCCGGACCAAGCCGGCTTTATCCCGGGTAAATCGACATCGGACAATATCAGAAGAACACAGGTAATCACACAGGTGGGGTGGAGATGGAGATCAGACTGGGCCCTGGCCTCACTAGACGCGGCTAAAGCGTTCGACTCCGTCGAGTGGCAGTACCTGATAGAGGTGCTGCGTAAATTCGGGTTTGGAGAAACGTTTATAAAATGGGTTTCTATCCTGTATAAAGCCCCGACCGCTAGGGTAACGGTAAACGGCCTGGTCTCCACCTCCTTCCCACTACACAGGGGGACACGACAGGGATGCCCACTTTCCCCCCTTTTATTTGCAATTGCAATCGAACCCCTAGCCCTGAGAATTCGACAACACAACTCATACAAAGGCGTTCAGATCGGACCCAGAGAGGATAGAATAGGCTTGTATGCGGACGATATAATATTGTATATGTCAGATCCTAGAAATACCCTACCACTGGCCATATCTCTAATAGACAGGTTTGGAATTTTTTCAGGCCTATGCATTAACTGGCAAAAATCCGCTTTCATGCCCCTAAGATCAGAGGGATGGCAGACGGGGGATGTATTTTGTAACTTACAAATCACTCCCAGATTTAAGTATCTGGGTATACATATCACCAGAGAACACACCCAGAGCCTCGAGTTAAATATTGCTCCCCTACTGACAACTCTGCAGCAAAAGTTGAAAGGCTGGAGCACCCTACCACTATCTGTAGCAGGCAGAATAAACCTCATAAAAATGATAATACTCCCTAAATACTTATATTGCCTAGAGCATACAGAAACAACTATACCACAGAAATTCTTTAAAAAAACTAACTCATTAATAACGTCATTCATATGGGGAAACTCTAGAGCCAAACTACGACTGGATACCCTACAACGCCCTAAAGAAATTGCAGGTATGGCGTTGCCAGATTTTAAACTATATTATTTGGCGGGACAGGTCAGGTATCTCCGTCATTGGCTGTCGGGTGCGCCTCTCCCTAACTCCGAGCACCATCTCATGTACTTCCTTGAGGAGACTTCGTTGTGGATCCTCCTGGAAAAACCAAAATTGATAACCAAACAAATGCTGCCGGTCCACAGACTGGCAGTGAACGTGTGGCAGATATGCAAATCACTAACAAGACAAGAGAACACCCCCTTGGAGACTCCCCTGTGGGACAACAGGGCATTACCACACTTGATGAATTTGCCAGGTAAACAATTCTGGATAAACTCAGGAGTTACCACACTAGAGCATGTTTATAGGGACCAAACGCTGGTTTCCTTTGAACAAATGCAAGAGCTGTACCAGATCCCAAGGGCGGGATTTTTTAGATACTTGCAACTCCGACACGCACTGACCGCACAGTTTCCAGGACCTAGACAAATATTTTCTCAGTATCCATTAATAGGTGTACTGCGAACACAAGGACCCAAAGGCCTGATTTCAGTGCTGTATACCCATCTACTGCATGCTAAAATTCCCGACATACCAATGTCAGTAATGCAGAGATGGAGAGAACTTATTCCCACCCTCACTAGTGAGGAGTGGGAAACGGCCATGTCCATATACACCACAGTATCACCGGCGGCAAACAACAAACTAACACAACTATATATCTTACATCAGTGTTATCTAACACCGAGCAGACTTCATAAAATGAATCGGATAACCACCAACCGCTGCCACCGATGTGGAATGCCCAATGCAAACTTTAACCATTTAATATGGAATTGCGTAGATATTCAGACATACTGGAGAGAGATCATAGAGTTTCTAACACAAATACTGGGAATACCAGTACCACACGACCCTGCGGTGTGCCTGTTGGGGATCTTAGACGAAGAACAATGGCAGTATCATGACAGGATATTTCTTACAAAGGTTCTATTTTACGCCCGGAAGGCAATAGCCTTGCGCTGGATGGACAGGCGCCCCCCGACACTCACAAAGTGGCAGAGCATTGTCAACGCCGTTCTGCCATATGAAAAAATGGTATATAAAAATAGAAAATGCCCTGAAAAATTCGATAAAGTGTGGGAAAGATGGTGTGGGTCATCAAGTACGGTGTACACACAGAACCAGTTCCATAACTTGCTGAGAACAGTGACGCCTAGAAACACTTAGTAGAGCCAACAAAGGAACACACCCTCCGCCGACACCACAAAGAAACTATATTACCAGGGGAAAATGTAACAAAGGAATATGCCAATAGAATGTACTAAAACACTTGTTAGGAATGTAATGAGCTAATGATGTAACCAAAAGTTTTTTTTATTCAGTTGATGTACAAAATACAATGTTTTCAATAAAACGAGTTAAAAAAAAAAAAAAAATTTAATTCTAAAAGGAGTTTTTCAAAAATCCCAAACACAAACCGTATATAGCAAAGAAAAGAAAACCTTACAAATTGGTTAGTGGTGCCTTTCCATGGATCCCTCCTGGTCTTTAGTCAGTAGCATTCTCAGGCACATGGCAGTAGTAGTAAATCATATGACACAACACATGACCGGCCACTGGCCAATAGGGTCATGGATCCAAAAAATGTAGCAAAACTGAGAAAACCACCACACAAAATGCAATATTTGTAGGGATTTTCATATTTTAGTAGTGACCTACAGCTAGCATCTGGGCACAGTGTGTTTTTTTTTGTGCTGCAGAAAACACCCACATTTGCATCAAAAATGACAAGGACATAGTGTTTTTGAAAAAAGATTGTGTGCAACACCAGCCCAAAGGAGTTGAGAATGAGAAAAGCCGCCTTCTCACAGGTCGGAAATGCTGTGGAATTACTGTGGAACAATACTGGTAAATCTTCTCCAGTTTTTTTTGTCCATTTCTACTCTTAGAAATTTACATTACAGCTAGAAATTAAATGGGATCATAATAGAAGATTTCCTGCACGAAACGCTTTATGTCCTCAACTGCTATTTTCCAACTCTGTTGACTTTTATATCTATTGTATAGTGTTCAGTTATAAAACTCCATAAACCCTTCTGATATGTCTTATAGTGTACAGTAAGTACAAGAATATTACAGTTATCACCTTTTTAATTATGAAAGATACAATATATATATATATATATATATATATATATATATATATATATATAAATTTTTTCTTTTTTTTTCTTAATCCTGTTACAGCTCCAGCTCCAACTAAATGTCGAACTAACGGCAGAAAACCGAAGACATTGATAAATACATGTACAGTAAAACTCTCTTGTAAGGAAACACTTAAAGTCTATTCTAGTTTTGGGAAATACCACCTGGAGCATTCTACAATTTACTAATATATCATGTTATGGATTTCTCATAGTTTTCAAGATTTTGCAGTTGGTGAGTTTGCAAATATATTTAGAATTCAAAATACAGGTCTGATGAATGATAATTTTGCATTACAAAGTTTATGGCTTCATATCATACAATTGTAGTTCCTTTTGACACTGAGAAACTTCCATAACTTTCATTTGTTACACAAACATCTCACTTTTAACTAAATAGTATTCATTTTAGTTCATGCACAGATGCAACCTTTTAAACTAGCATTGACAGCACTCCATAATTAATATGTTGATTCTCTGTCTTTGTGAATAATTTTCTGGCTGAACAGCAAGGTGATACATGGGCTTTGAACCAGTGTCATTTAGCAATGAACAGCTGAAGTTTTTCTATAAAAGTATTAATTACAAAAGATTGAATTCACTATGCAAAGCTTAACTTTACATGGCTATAACATGACAACTTCAAGTTCATGTTATTTTTTATGGGAGATACATACAGACCAGTGAAGTTCTACTTTAGCAAACTTAGATAATTAAAATAAACAGCAATTACTTTACCAGGTCTACAAGGAAAATCAGCTTGTGGCAGTAGCAGGTATGCCAGGATCCTCATCGCTTCCTGAAGGAGGCAATCAATAGCACAGGTCTTTTGCTAAATTTCTTTGAAAAACTAGGGGTTGAGAAGACAGTAGAATTTGATTTAGAAAAAAAAGTTAATGCAGCTGCAGCTAACACATCAAAAAGTAAACCATGATCCCCATGCTACCCACTCTAGGAACTAGTGAGAAGGAAGGCCTTAGATGTGGTGTGATATCTAAAGAAGCGCTGAGTCAACAGTCTCTGTCTCAGCATATCAGTCCAGCTGTCCAGTACTAGAAGTGACAAGACCAACCACCAGGAGATGTTCAGCATGCAGTGCAGTTTGCAGAGGCTGCTAAAACGGAAATGTCATATCAAGAAAAATGGGAGGTGGCTGTCACCAGCATCTTTGGCAGAACAATTACAGTCTTCTGTGCAATAACTGTAAATGCAAATGAACTGAACTCATTAGGCCAACAGAAGTGAATGAGGGTCATCCCTTGCTATGGTGTTTTATAGAAGAGCCACATAGGTGATTATCTAAGGCACTGGATTTTGGGGTGGCATGGGCATCAAATACAACTTGCATAGTGGAGAAGTGTGAGCTGGGCTACAATAGATGTTGCAGCAACTTTGAAAAAAATTGTAACTATCTGGTGGGGCTTAACCTAGGAAGTACACGATTTGGGTGAGAGTTCCTGCACAGAATTCCTGAAAAAGTGTAATGGCTTCCCTGACTTATCCCTTCTCATATTGTGATGGTAAAGCCTTTTGAAAGATTAGAGAAAGGCAAATGTTGTCTGTATCTTCAAAAAGGAATGAAGGTGGATCCAGGAAACTGCAGGCCTGTGAGCCTGACTTTTATACCCGGAAAGATCTTTGAACAAATTATTAAACAGTATGTATGCAAGCACTTAGATGAGAATTCAGTAATTAATCAGAGCTGGCATGGGAATGTAACAAACAAGTAATGCCAGACTTGTCTAATTTTCTTCTATGACAAATTCACTGGGTTAATTAGGGTAATGCGGTACAAATAGTATATCTTGACTTCAGCAAAGCATTTGAACAAGTATCTCATACTATTCTTATTTGAAAAATGACCAAATATGGAATCGACAAGTCAACTGTGTAGGTGGATTCACAACTGGCTTAGTGATCATGCTCAAAGAGTGGTCATAAATGGCTACACATCCAAGGACAAGGTTTTGTCCTGGGCCCAGTGTTGTTTAACATTTTTTTAAAATGATCTGGAGGAGGGAATTGAGGGAAAACTGATCAAATTTGCTGGGGACACAAATCTAGGAGGGATAGCTAGCACAAGAGAAAACAGAACCAGCAGCACATGGGAAAAAGACTTGGGTATTCTAATAGATCACAGACTGAACGTGATTCAACAGTGTGAACATTTCAATAGTAAACTTTTGCTTTCAGCACTGATCAATCAACCTTTGGCATCTTTGACCCTGTTATCAGTTCACTGTTTGTCCTTCTGCAGACCACTTTTGCTGGGTACTAGCCACTGCATACTACAACAGCACATAAGACCTGTTGCTTTGGAGATGCCCGAATTTAGTCAACTAATCATTTTAATTTAGACCTTGTCAAAGGCACTCAGATCTCTTACCTTGACTAATTTTCCTGATTATAAAAATCAATTTCAAGAACAGGCAGTTCATTTAATGCCTAACATATCTCACTTCTTGACATGTGCCTTTTTAAGGAGATAATCAATATTATTCACTTCATCTGTCAGTAGTTTCAATGTTATTGTTGATCATTTTACCAAAATGACACAAAAAGAATGCTTTTACCACTGCAGGTGCAATGTTTATGCAATGCCCTACTAATGTGTCACTGGGTGCATGGAATGCTCTTGGCTTACAATGTAGATACACAAACTTGCAAATGACCTATCCAGATAAAGTTAAAAGTCCTCTTTGCTAAATCATCCAAGTTCTGATACCATTCAGACTGGAAACAGAAGTATGTAATGTCTGTAGATTTTCACATAAAAGTAACACATTTTATGCAACATGTGATAATAGCAAATACAAAATTAGGAATTTTAGTGAATTGTGGCTCTTATAGCGTGGTGTTTTGTATAAAATGCACATCATGTGCTATGCAATACATTAGCTGCACAGTGAAAAAGTTAAAAACCAGAATCATAAAGCACATCACAGGTATTCAGAAGAAACAAGCATACATATTTGGGATAGCTAACCACTGCGTTGAAATGCATGAATGAGACATCATTAGTCTGAGGTTTAAAGGCATTAAACTAGTAAGTAGACTAAAGAGAGGGGGTGTCATTACTTGAATTGGGAAGCCTTATGGATCTTTTATTTAGGAGCCAGTTTCCTTTAAGGCATAAATCATAAGAATGATCTCATATATCAGAATCATAATATTTAGAAGAACGGAGACTAGATGAAGATTTGAGAGGACACGCGCCAACAAGCTCCACGATGGGACCTCTGTAAAAAGAGAGAAAACAAGTGCCCAGCAGCAACTGACAAGCCTGTGAAGGGAAGAGGAGAAGCATGATACAGCAGAGAACACTGAGAGCAGGACCGAAGAGGCTCACTGACTTCTTCATCCCACAAGAGAGAAGAGCAGGAGATGGAGCAGCAAGAT
Organism: Eleutherodactylus coqui; assembly: GCF_035609145.1. Taxonomy (NCBI): domain Eukaryota; kingdom Metazoa; phylum Chordata; class Amphibia; order Anura; family Eleutherodactylidae; genus Eleutherodactylus; species Eleutherodactylus coqui. The sequence goes on along the minus strand of NC_089837.1, from coordinate 132,941,509 downwards.
GGAGCTGTCAGAGTAAGTAGTGGGAGCTGCGGTCCAGAGAGACTCCTTGCAGGGAGATGCAAATACAGAGGATTTCCCTTCTCCCTCGGGCTCTGACCATGATCAGCACCATGGACAGCACAGAGTGGCAGCAGAGGAGAGCCCCTGTGCTGGCTCTGCTACAGGGAACTCTGTCATGCTGGGGAAGCATCCCCTGTGCAGGGAGAGCTCAAGCCCTGTAACTAGAGATACAAGCTCTATGAGCAGTAGTCCAGAGAGGAGGAGTTCCAGAAAAGAGTTAACCCTTCAGGTTCTGGACCCCAAACAATTAGAGGAGCACATCAGTCACACAGACAGAAATGATCCTCTATTAAATAAAGCCTGCACTGACCAAGCTGCATCAGAGAACTTTATTAGGGAGATGATAGTAGTGCTCTGGGGATCACTGCAGAAAGACGTAGCGGAAATGCATGCTACTTTCAATTTCATTATAAGCCAATATCGACCATATAAAGAGCAAAATGAGTGAATTCACAAGCTCACACAATTAGTTGATCAATGCTCACTACAAGGAAGCAAAGGAGCTAGAAGCTATTAAAATAAAAATGGCAGACCTAGAAAATATAAACAGGTGCAACAACATCAAAACAAGAGGTATTGCGGAGTCTGTTTCTACAGCGGCGCTTACAGGCTATGTGAAGCAGTTTATCAAAACACTGCTCCCTGCAGCTAGCCAGGAAGAATTGGTGATTGATAGAGTGAACAGACTTCCGCGCCCAAGAGTGCTCCCAGAAAATCTCCCAGGGAAGTCATTATTCACATCCACTTCTTTCATATTAAAGAAGCTTTGATAAGTAGAGTCAGAAAGTCCCCAACTCTGCTATCACCATATGAGAACATACAGCTCTTCTTGGGAAATTCTTCCCAATTACAACAGTTCTTCTGAAAAAAAAAGATCCTATACAGATGGGAATTCCCAACTAGGCTGATCATTTTCAAAGATCATACTAAATCTAGAAGAAGGCAGAAAATTGCTCGAAAAATTAGGTACCCCCAAGGTGGAATGGAGAACAACCAGGAATGGGAAAGCAGATCCAAAGCAACACACAACGATTCCTAAGAGTTTAATTGTAGTTGACAACCATACTGGGACCTGTAACACCCACGTTAGGAAATGCCAAGGTTTCCATCCTTTACGGCTGGAATTTCCCTCAATGAGTATTCCTTCCCACAGAGGGCCACACTAATGCCCTAACAAGAAGGAATGCACACCTTTCTTTGATGACAAAACTTCCTTTGCCCTAAGTTTGTTTTTCCCACATACCCTTCCCCGAGAATTAACCAGATACAAGATGTATCACCTTGATGATAGAATCATAGAATGGTAGAGTTGGAAGGGGCCTTCAGGGTCATCGGGTTCAAACCCCTGCTCAGCGCAGGATTCACTAAATCATCCCAGACAGATATTTGTCCAGCCTTTGTTTGAACACTTCTAGAGATGAGCGAATATACTCATTTCGAGTAATTACTCGATCGAGAACCGCGATTTTCGAGTACTTCCGTACTCGGGTGAGAAGATTCGGGGGGCGGGGGGAGGCGTGGCAGAGCGGGGGGTAGCAGCGGGGAACAGGGGGGAGCCCTCTCTCTCTCTCCCTCCCCCCCCACTCCCCGCTGCAACCCCCCACTCACCCACGGTGCCCCCCGAATCTTTTCGCCCGAGTACGGAAGTACTCGAAAATCGTAGCGCTTGGGTGAAAAAGGGGCGTGGCCGAGTAGGTTCGCTCATCTCTAAACACTTCCATTGAAGGAGAACTCACTACCTTCCATGGTAACCTGTTCCACTCATTAATCACCTTCATTGTCAGAAAGTGTTTTCTAATATCTAATTTGTCTCCTCCCTTTCAGTTTAATCCGATTGCTTCTAGTCTTTCCTTGTGCAAATGAGAATAGGGCTGATCCCCCTGCACCGTGACAGCCCTTCAGATGTTTGTAGACAGCTATTAAGTCTTCTCTCAGCCTTCTTTTTTACAAGCTAAACATTCCCAGATCTTTTAACTGTTCCTCATAGGACATGATTTGCAGACCGCTCACCATCTTGCTAACTCCTCTCTGAACATGCTCCAGTTTGTCTATGTCTTTTTCAAAGTGGGGTGCCCAGAACTAGACACAATATTCCAGATAAGGTCTGACTAAGGAAGATTAGAGGGGGGAAAATATCTCACATGATTTCTATGCTTCTCTAGACATCCCAGAATTGTGTTAGCCTATTTGGCTGCTGCATGAAATTGTTGACTCATGTTCAGTATATGATCTATTAGTATACCCAAGTCTTTTTCACACGTGCTGCTTAGCCCAATTCCTCCCATTCTGTATGTGCTTTTTTCATTTTTCTTGCCCAGATATAGGACTTGCATATCTCCTTGTTACATACCATTCTGTTTGTCACTGCCCACTATTCAAGCTTTTCTAGATCTTTTTGAATACTCTCTCTCTCTCTTCCCTAGTGTTAGTTATCCCTCCTAGCTTTGTGTCGTCAGCAAATATGATGAGTTTCCCATCAATTCCCTCCTCCAGATCACTTATAAAAATGTTGAACAATACTGGGCCTAGGACAGAGCTTTGTGATACTTCACTTAATACATTCTTCCATTTGGATGTGCAGCCATTTATGACCACTCTTTTGAGTACGATCACTCAGCCAGCTGTGAATACACCTAACAGTTGCCTTGTCAATCCCATATTTGGTCATTTTTTCAATCAGTATGGTATGAGATACTTTGTCAAATGCTTTACATTTCTCTGATCAACCCAGTCAGTGATTCTGTCATAGAAGGAAATTAGATTCGTCTGGCATGACTTGTTTGTTACAAACCCATACTGGCTCTGGTTAATTACTCCATTTTTATCCAGGTACTTGTATACATGCTGTTTAATAATTTGTTCAAAGATCTTTTCCGATATAGAAGTCAGGCTCACAGGCCTATAGTTTCCTGGATCCACCGTCTTCCCTTTTTTGAAGATAGGGACAACATTTGCCCTTTTCCAATCTTCTGGGACTTCTGTTCCCCCTGGAATTTTCAAAGATTATGGCAAGTGGTTCAGCAATTGCCTCCACTGCTTCCTTTAGTATCCTATGATGTAATTCATCTGGACCTTGAGACTTGAATTCATCTAAGTTAGCTAAGTGTTCCCTCACCATCTCTCTCCTTATAGATAGCCTGCATTATTTTATTCTCCCAATAGCACAGGGAAGATCAGTTGATGTTCTATCTACTTTCCCAGAGAAAACAGATACAAAATAGGAATTTAAAAGTTCAGCCTTCTTAACATTATTCTTAACTAAGTCACCATTTTCAACCTGTAAGCATCCAATAGCATCCTTGACTTTTCTTTTTCATTGGAAGACTGGCATATGATAAGTTGTATGCCAGTCTGCCAACAAATGGGAATCACCTTCGCATACCAAGCAACAGCCTTTGGAAAAAATGCCGAAACTGAATTTAAGATCATTATTTGAGAAAATCCAAAGGGAATTAGCATCATTTGCTAAAGTAGAGCCATCATGGCTGGGCAGGATCGCCCCATGTAATGGTTGATTTAGACACAATAATTATCACTCAAAATACGCTCAAAAGCCATCGTCTTAGCGATAATCGGTGTGTCTATCTTGTGCCCATCCTGCAGTTTTCGCTAACAATTCACTCATCATTGTCTTTCAGTCCGCTTAAAATCCATTGTTCGGCTGTTTGCTTCTCGTTTGGTTAAAATGACATCCATTCAGTCGTTCAGCAATTTGAGGGAAGTTTTTAATCGTTTGGTGGGCGTGCATTCAACAGGCTACAGGCCCAGCGATTGGATGATGGGAGGAAAAAGCTTTTTTTTTTAACACGCCCACCTGGTTCTCAACCAAACTATCGTTCAATTGTCGTTTATTTTTTGTTCAATGCAAACACTACACAACGATAATACAATTACTGAAAAGCCCTGTAACTACGTCCATTTTCCAACGATTTCCGTTAGTTAAAACGCACACATTAAGTCCCTGGCTAAACTTTTATAGAAAGCAGACCCAACTTAAAACAAATCCTTTAGATGAAAGGCAATTCATAGCCTTGTAGGAAGGAAAAAAAAAGGGAGGAAACAACTCAATAAACAACATCAAAACAAGATGGCGATAACCGCATTCTTCGTTCCCTCCACACCCTTCCAGTTCTCCCAGTTATTCAATCAAGTTTACATGCTTGCTGAAATGACTTGTTTGCATAAGTTTATTGGAATAGTATTAAAGGCAAATTGAATGTATGTAAAACTATGTTAATATATATCTAATGTCAAGAAAAATTATTGGAATTAAAAAAAGAATCATACTATTTATATATTTGAATGATAGGTGTCTTTTATATACGGTGTGTATGTCTTTTTAAGAAATACATGTTTTTGATTAGTCTATGTTGCTTTAAAAAGTCTATCTCTAATGATGTAAAAGAATGCAGTGAACAAAGATCTTAAGATCCAAAATGCGTATGATTAAGACATATTTTTTCGGACCATGTTTTATGTAGTTTTCAAGATTTAATGAAGAGGACTTTTAACCTTATCTGAATGTGCCAGACTTCTGATTCCAAGTTTATGCTTGATCACTATATATGTTATATTCACGCTTCAGCAAGGGTACTGATTCTCATTGAAAATGCACAGTGAGTGCATGGAGACTTCTTTAGATAACGCTCTTTGGTCAAATAAACATTTAAATTAGCTTATATCAGTCAAACCAGAGACTCTTCAAAAAGGAAAAGCGATCCTTCTGTAGACACCACTGCTTATATCCAACCAACCAGTGCCTTACTCTGAACGGATGAGAGGCAAGAACCACAAAACAGTGCTGTCAATAGATAGGTCACTCTTCCTTTTGTTGAGTCTAAAGATTTGACTAACATGAGCTAATTTGCAATAAAGCAGATTGTCACATTTCACTTGCTTATGGAATAAACATATTGGAGGGGATGGTTCCTTTTATTGTGGGGTGCTTTATTTATTTATTTAATGTCTTAATCTGTGTTCTGAAATTGCTCAAAATATACAGTATTTTCTATTTAGTTGGCCAAAAATCACCGGTGCACTGAAGTCCTTACGTACCTTTTCAGACACTAGAATTTAGCAGGACAAAATGTTGATTAATGCAGCTCTCAGGGGTTAAAACTTTTCAAATCTTTATTATTACCTGGGAAAAAGTTCAGGCAACATCCAGAAGAGTCACATGTCAATTAAAGCGGTGTTCTGGGTCCTGTCAGTTATCAATAGAGCAGCCTATCCACACCCATCAGCCTATTTCCAGGGCTGCTACCACTGAGGTCAGCGCAAAAAAAAGAGAATGCGCTAACCATAGTACAGTGACCCAGATTGATACTGCAGTAATGCTATCATTGAATTCATATCCTCTGCCCCTCTGCAAAAATTGTTTAGGATGATTTGAGGCACATGAAAAAGAGTTCAAGTTATTGAATTAACCTGCAAATACTTCAAATCTGAATCCAATCAAGTGTCTGTTGCATGGACTGGAAACATAAGTACACAATACTAGACAGATGGTTTCAGAATTATGACTAATAGTCGAATTTCAAAGTACAGGGATAGTTTTGTTTACTTTAAAAGTTCATTTTATTCCCTCAGTTTCTTAGCCTCATTATTTCTTCATATACCTTCCCTACTAAATGCGTGCAAAAATCTAATGTTGCTGTCAGAAGTACATGACAGCAGGGAAAATTTAATTAAAAGATTCTTCAGATGGATTCATTTCTCCAATGCTACATTTAACACAGATCCAAGATTGAAATTCAGACATTAGTTAGTGAACAGATAAGTGCGGCAGATAAAAGTCGAAATCAGGTGGTGTAAAGTTTTAAAAGAAATATTTAATTGGCTTAGGGATCATATATTATAAAAATGTGTGATTCCAATAATAGTTTAACAACTTAAGTACCAGAATAAAATGCATATATGTTTGCAAAGGCTGTGCTATAGGTACTCCAGTAAATGACAAACATTTTGGGTTTTCAAGTTCTATTTATTTTGCCTGTACTTGGGTTTATTATTTCTTTTTCAATTCAAACGTAATTTATGTTATAAGTTAACATTTAGAACTGTCTTACTTTTTGTCATTACTATAAAATAAGATAAGTAAGATGGCCATTATGATGTGCAATGCAACAATATACTGTTCATTCTCAGCAAGGTGAAAACAAATATAAAGTAATTGAAGGACTTATGCCCCTTTTACAGGGACCAAGTATCTTGGCCAACAGGTTTTTGTTGAGAATCGTACAGTCTTCAGACATTTATTGTTCAGTGTTTCACATTCCTATGTAAAACACTGACTAAACAGTGTTTAAATTGTAAGATAAGTGTATGAGGCTGCGCTGGTTTTTATGCCAGCTGATACTGAATGATGAGCAACAACCTCCCGATTCTAGCTCGTCATTCAGTGATTTGCCCGGATTTAAACTGAATGACTATCATTCTGTTTTGCTTGTTTGAATGATTTTCTGAAGATATTTGTTCTATCTAAATGGGGCATAAAGCAATGTTTCCCAACCAATACAGAGAGCGCTCTGGCCCACTTCATTTAGCTCCCTAGATGGTGTCAGCTCTAAATACTGCTTTGTCTAATGGCCCCATGGATGGCTGAGTATCACCAACAGGGGTTTTAGGATCATATACGCATACCCAAACACTTTATGTGTTATTGGCTAGGATAATATTGATTGTATTTGCACTACACTATAAATTTAGCAATTTTGCGCCTGCAGTTCTTAGACAGTATATATATATTAGGGCTTATTTACACGAGTGTATATCGGCCGGCGTTTTCATGGCTGGCTGATATATGCTGCCATTTAAGCAGTTCCCCCCATCCCTACTCCTCACCGGCTCTCTGCAATGGGAGAGGGCGGGGTGGGGCAGAGCTAAGCTATGCTCTGTCCCACCCACTTCCACTGCTGGCTATGGGCAAGGGGCGGGAGCTTAGCTCCACCTCCATCCCGCCCACTCCCAATGCAAACCACTTGGAAGGGAGGAGAGAAGCAGAGAGCCAATGAGGGGGAGGGAAGGGAGGAATTGCTTAGATGGAAGTGTATACCCGCCGGCCGTGAAAACGCCAGTTGATATATGCGCGTGTAAATAACCCCTATAGTAAGATTTGAGCTCTAGATCATTTTTCTTTCATCAAACATGAAGTCAGCAGCAAGGAATAGGTTTCAAAAGGACACTTGATCAGACTAATTAGCACAGTTGTAAGTAAAAAAACAAAACAAAACAACACAGGAACAAAATCAGATTCTTGCTTGCCCAGCACTAGATATACCGAAATATCCCTTTTTAATAGTTGGAAAAGCTTCTCCCTGCTTACAAAAAAATAGGCTTCAGCAACTGTACTAACAGTTCACACTTAAGACTCACACAGGCTTTCTGTGCCCCCAGGCAGAACAACTGGAGTTCTCTTGACTGCTCTTAAATATCCATCCAATGCATTAATTACTTAGCAGTTGAGACTCTTCCTGCTATCCCACACATATGAGGGAAACCTTGGTGATAGATTCCTGTCCTATATAACCATGCCTACATGCTTTTGGAAATCCCACAGTATCTTAAGGTCCATTTACACGAGATGACTGTCGAGCAAACGATGCCCAACACTCGTCCCTGTTTGTCCGCGCACCTGTGCTGTCACACAGGAGGAGCTAGTAGTGCTGGCTCACTCACAGAGCGCCCAGCAGGGGGGCGGGGCAGTGCAGGAGATTTCACTCCTCTCACTCCCCCGCCCCTCTCCATTGACATAACACAGCGGCCATTCACTGCTGATCGGCCACTGCTGATGCTGCATAAATGATGGATGATGAGCTTATCGTTGAGTTTAAATAGTGGCCATTCAGTAGTGAAAGGCCGATGTGTTATGTCAATAGAGAGGGGCGGGGGAGTGAGAGGAGAGAAATCTCCTGCACTGCCCTGCCCCCTGCTAGCCACTCTGTGAGCTAGCCAGCTCTGCCAGCTCCCGTGTAAAATTACGGGAGCACAAACACACAGGGACATGTCCCCGACAGTCGTCCTGTGTAAATAGACCCTTAGCCCTGTTATTCTCCACAACTTTCTGTGAAGTCTTCCATCTGGATTTGGGAGTGTTTAGCTAATACACTGTGCAGATCCTTCCACACACAATACCCTCTACAGTCTGCTGTTTCTGCTTGCATCTTGCATCCTGCCACTATCGTGTTTCCTTGAAAATAAGACACTGTCTTAGGGCTTCAACTCACTAGCAAAATGTTTTCTTGCGATGTGAGAGGAGTGAAAACGCATGATTATAAAACCAATTTTCAATGGTTTTATACTCATTTGAGATGGGATTTTACACCAGCAACCTTCACGTTTTCTTTTGGCTAACACACTATACCAGCAGTTTATCTGATGATTGGCAGGGCATATATTTATGGCATGGATCTTGCTCTTCTCACTGAGCTGGCTTTTTGTACCTGTTTACTAGAGATGAGCGAACGTACTCGTCCGAGCTTGATACTCGTTCGAGTATTAGCGTGTTCGAGATGCTCGTTACTCGTGACGAGTACCACGCGATGTTCGAGTTACTTTCACTTTCATCTCTGAGACGTTAGCGCGCTTTTCTGGCCAATAGAAACACAGGGAAGGCATTACAACTTCCCCCTGCGACGTTCAAGCCCTATACCACCCCCCTGCAGTGAGTGGCTGGCGAGATCAGGTGTCACCCGAGTATAAAAATCGGCCCCTCCCGCGGCTCGTCATAGATTTGTTCTGACATAGAGGAGGGAAAGTGCTGTTGATGCCGGAGCTGATATAGGGAGAGTGTTAGGAGTATTTTTGGCTTCAAGAACCCCAACGGTCCTTCTTAGGGCCACATCTAACCGTGTGCAGTACTGTGGAGGCTGCTTTTTGCAGTGTTGCACATTTTTTTTTTTTGTATATCGGCCGTGCAGAGCATTGCGCCCTGCAGTAATTATACATAGTGCAGGGCCAGTAGTGGTGAGGCAGGGACAGAAGACATATATTGGGAGGCAGGGAAAGAAGACATATATTGTGAGGCAGGAACAGAAGACATATATTTATTGAATATAGGCAGTGGGCCTTTGCAAAAACATTTGGGGAAAAAAATCTATTTGGGCTGCTTGTGACTGTCCTCAGTGTACTGGGTCTGTGCTGGGTGTAGTTGTCCTAATTTATACGCAGCCAGCTAAGTGTTACAGCAGGCTTGTGCAAAATTATTTCCTGGCTCTGTGTTGGCTGTTACATCACATTCCAGTCCACAGTGCAACAGTCTGCAGTTATTTTACATTCTCCAGGGCCAGTAGTGGTGACACAGGGACAGAAGACATATACAGTGTATATAGGCAGAGGGCCTTTGCAAAAACATTTGGGGAAAAAAATCTATTTGGACTGCCTGTGACTGTCCTCAGTGTTCTGGGTCTGTGCTGGGTGTAGTTGCCCTCCTAATTCATACGCAGCCAGCTAAGTGTTACAGCAGGCTTGCGCAAAATTATTTAATGGCGTTCCGTAAGCAAAGTCAGCCTCCAACCACAGGCCAATAAGCGGCACATTTAATTACAGCGTTCTGTTTCTGCACTACTGGTAATACACCATGCTGAGGGGTAGGGGTAGGCCTAGAGGATGTGGACGCGGGCGAGGACGCGGAGGCCCAAGTCAGGGTGTGGGCACAGGCCGAGCCAGTGCGGTGGCCAGGGGTAGAGGCAGGGCCAGACCGAATAATCCACCAACTGTTTCCCAAAGCGCCCCCTCGCGCCATGCCACCCTGCAGAGGTCAAGGTGCTCTACGGTGTGGCAGTTTTCACAGAGACGCCTGACGACCGACGAACAGTGGTGTGCAACCTTTGTCGCGCCAAGATCAGCTGGGGAGCCACCACCACCAGCATGCGCAAGCATATGATGGCCAAGCACCCCACAAGGTGGGACGAAGGCCGTTCACCGCCTCCGGTTTGCACCACTGCCTCTCCCCCTGTGCCCCAACCTGCCACTGAGATCCAACCCGCCTCTGAGGACACAGGCAATACCGTCTCCTGGCCTGCACCCACACCCTCACCTCCGCTGTCCTCGGCCCCATCCAGCAATGTCTCTCAGCGCAGCGTCCAGATGTCACTAGCGCCACTGTTTGAGAGCAAGCGCAAGTACGCCACCGCGCACCCGCACGCTCGGTTCCCAGTTGCCACTACTTTTCCCGATGTGCCGTCCCAGCCCTGCACGACCACGTCTCCCGCAACATTGTACGCGCCCTCACCAACGCTGTTACTGCCAAGGTCCACTTAACAACGGACACGTGGACAAGCACAGGCGGGCAGGGCCACTATATCTCCCTGACGGCACATTGGGTGAATTTAGTGGAGGCTGGGACAGAGTCAGAGCCTGTGACCGCTCACGTCCTACCCACCCCCAGAATTGCGGGCCCCAGCTCGGTGCTGGTATCCGCGGCGGTGTATGCTTCCTCCACTAAACCACCCTCCTCCTCCTCCTCCAACGCAACCTCTGTCTCGCAATCAAGATGTGTCAGCAGCAGCACGTCGCCAGCAGTCGGTGTCGCGCGGCGTGGCAGCACAGCGGTGGGCAAGCGTCAGCAGGCCGTGCTGAAACTACTCAGCTTAGGAGAGAAGAGTCAGACGGCCCACGAACTGCTGCAGGGTCTGACAGAGCAGACCGACCGCTGGCTTGCGCCACTGAGCCTCCAACCGGGCATGGTCGTGTGTGACAACGGCCGTAACCTGGTGGAGGCTCTGCAGCTCGACAGCCTCACGCACGTGCCATGCCTGGCCCATGTCTTTAATTTGGTGGTTCAGCGCTTTCTGAAAGCTACCCACACTTGTCATACCTGCTCGGAAAGGTGCGCCGGGTCTGTGCACATTTCCGCAACTCCAAGACGGACGCTGCCACCCTGCGGACCCTGCAACATCGGTTTCATCTGCCAGTGCACCGACTGCTGTGCGACGTGCCCACATGGTGGAACTCTACGCTCCACATGTTGGCCAGGCTCTATGAGCAGCGTAGAGCTATAGTGGAATACCAACTCCAACATGGGCGGCATAGTGGGAGTCAGCCTCCTCAATTCCTTACAGAAGAGTGGGCCTGGTTGGCAGCCATCTGCCAGGTCCTTGGAAACTTAGAGGAGTCTACCCAGATGGTGAGCGGGGATGCTGCAATCATTAGCGTCACCATTCCTCTGCTATGCCTCTTGAGAAGTTCCCTGCAAAGCATAAAGGCAGACGCTTTGCACTCGGAAATGGAGGCGTGGGAAGACAGTATGTCGCTGGATAGTCAGAGCACTTTCATGTCTATATCTCAGCGCGTTGAGGAGGAGGAGGAGGTGGAGGAGCATGAGGAGGGGGGGGGAAGAGACAGCTTGGCCCACTGCTGAGGGTACACATGCTGCTTGCCTGTCATCCTTTCAGCGTTTATGGCCGGAGGAGGAGGATCCTGAAAGTGATCTTCCTAGTGAGGACAGCCATGTGTTGCGTACAGGTACCCTGGCACACATGGCTGACTTCATGTTAGGATGCCTTTCTCGTGACCCTCGCGTTACACGCATTCTGGCTACTACGGATTACTGGGTGTACACACTGCTCGACCCACGGTATTAGGAGAACCTTTCCACTCTCATTCCCGAAGAGGAAAGGGGTTCCAGAATGATGCTATACCACAGGACGCTGGTGGACAAACTGATGGTAAATTTCCCATCCGACAGCGCTAGTGGCAGAAGGCGCAGTTCCGAGGGCCAGGTAGCAGGGGATGCGCAGAGATCAGGCAGCATGTACAGCGCAGGCAGGGGAACATTCTCCAAGGCCTTTGCCAGCTTTATGGCTCCCCAGCAAGACTGTGTCACCACTCCCCAGTCAAGGCTGAGTTGGCGGGAGCACTGTAAAAGGATGGTGAGGGAGTACGTAGCCGATCGCACGACCGTCCTCCGTGACGCCTCTGCCCCCTACAACTACTGGGTGTCGAAGCTGGACATGTGGCCTGAACTCGCGCTGTATGCCCTGGAGGTGCTTGCTTGTCCTGCGGCTAGCGTCTTGTCAGAGAGGGTGTTTAGTGCGGCTGGGGGAATCATCACGGATAAGCGTACCTGCCTGTCAACCGCCAGTGCCGACAGGCTTACACTCATCAAGATGAACAAAGCCTGGATTTCCCCAGACTTCTCTTCTTCACCAGCGGACAGCAGCGATACCTAAACAATACGTAGGCTGCACCCGCGGATGGAAGCATCGTTCTCTATCACCATCAAAAACGGGGACATTTTTGCTTCATCAATCTGTGTATAATATTCCTCCTCCTCCTCCGACTCCTCCTCCTGAAGCCTCACATAATCACGCCGAGCGGGCAATTTTTCTTAGGCCCACAAGGCTCAGTCATATAATTTTTGTAAACAATTTTTATACGTTTCAATGCTCATTAAAGCGTTGAAACTTGCACCTGAACCAATTTTTATTTTAACTGGGCTACCTCCAGGCCTAGTTACCAATTAAGCCACATTAACCAAAGCGATTAATGGGTTTCACCTGCCCTCTTGGTTGGGCATGGGCAATTTTTCTGAGGTACATTAGTACTGTTGGTACACCAATTTTTGGGGGCCCTCGCCTACAGTGTAATCCAATTAATTTTTTGCCCACCTGCATTACAGCTGACGTTACAGCAGCTGTGTTGGGCACTGCAATGGGATATATTTATGTACCGCCGGTGGGTTCCAGGGAGCCACCCATGCCGTGGGTCTACACGGAGTTGTAACTGCATGTGTCCACTTCTAAAGAACCCCAGTCTGACTGGGGCATGCAGTGTGGGCCCAAGCCCACTTGCATTAAACATGACATTACCTCAGCTGTGATGGGCAATGCAATGGGATATATTTATGCACCGCCGGTGGCTTCCTGGCACCCACCCATGCTGTGGGTCCACACGGAGTTGTAACTGCATGTGTCCACTTCTAAAGAACCCCAGTCTGACTGGGGCATGCAGTGTGGGCCCAAGCCCACTTGCATTAAACATGACATTACCTCAGCTGTGATGGGCAATGCAATGGGATATATTTATGTACCGCCGGTGGCTTCCTGGCACCCACCCATGCTGTTCTTAGTCCACACGGAGTTGTAACTGCATGTGTCCACTTCTAAAGAACCCCAGTCTGACTGGGGCATGCAGTGTGGGCCGAAGCCCACCTGCATTTAATCGGACGTTACCTCAGCTGTGATGGGCACTGCAATGGGATACATTTATGTACAGCCGGTGGGTTCTGTGGGTGCACACAGAATTCCCATTGTGGAGTTGTACCTGCCTGTGACTATTTATAAAAAAACGCGGTCTGACTGGGGCATGCAGAAACCTTGACAGAATGAATAGTGTGTGGCACATAGGTTCCCCATTGCTATGCCCACGTGTGCAGCTCCAGATGGAGGTGGCACAGGATTGGATTTCACATTGCTTCTGTACAGCATTGTGGGCTATCGCCCCGCCCCTTTTAAAGAGGGTTGCTGCCTAGCCGTGCCAACCCTCTGCAGTGTGTGCCTGCGGTTCCTCTGGCAGACGCACTTATAAATAGACATGAGGGTGGTGTGGCATGAGTGCAGCTGAAGGCTTCGCAGGGACATTTTGGTGTGCGCTGTGGACACTGCGTCGTGCGGGGGGGGGGGGGGGGGGTTGCGCAGCATGTAACCCAGGAGAAGTGGCAGCGGAGTGTCATGCAGGCAGTGATTGTGCTTCAATGGGGTTCGTTACTCGAAACGAACCCTTGTGCATCGCGATAATTTCGTCCCGAGTAACGAGCACCCGAGCATTTTGGTGCTCGCTCATCTCTACTGTTTACCCTTGGTGGTACTTGGATGTTGCTGTGTTCCTTGTCTCTTCATCATGGTTCCCGGAGATTTTAGGATACCAATGTACTGGTAGCTGGTCTGTATGTCTGCTCTGGGCTCTGCTGGCAATACCACCCCTCGGACTTAGCAATATTGCCTCTGTACTACTATCCAAACACAATTTTGTAGTCCAAATAACAAATCAATGTCCTCACTGTAAATCCGTGTCAAGTAGATTAGTGAGCTCAAGTACACAGCTTTAAGTCATCAGAGTAGAAGAAGTGGCTGATGGTAGTTCCATTCTTGAATTTATTTCCATAATTAGCTCTTATGATTATCCAGCTGAAGGGGTTGAAGCCTATGCAGAACAGCAATGGAGACAGTGCATCTGTTTAGTATATGCCACACCTGATGGTCACTTGTGCTAGCTGTCTTGAGTTGACTTTGAGTTTTCCACAGACTCTTTAAGTTTTTGAGATAGTTTCTTAGTGTCCTGATCATTTGGTAGAGTGCTAGTTATTCACAGATCCATGTATGGAGCATTGAGTCACAGCCTTTCCTGTAGTCAATTCAGGATGTGCTGAGGTTGATCTATCTGGATCTTGAGTCTTGGGCAACTGCGTTATCTATGAGCAACTGCTGTTATTCAAATGCCCTTCTAAGTGGTGCTCATGTATTGACCCATATGGTTCAGGAGCTTGCCAGCTATGATGCTTGATAAGACTTTCCATGTTGTAGGGAGGCAGGTTATTAGTCAGTAGTTGGATGATGCTGTTCACTTTTGGGGATCTTTCATGATCAACACTGTTCTTCCTTGTGTTAGCCAGGCTGGGTAGGCACCTCTTACTATTAGCTGGTTCATCTGTATTGCTAAGCATTCATGTACTGCTGTTAGTTTCTTTAGCTAGTAAGTTTGGCTATCATGTCTGGGCCAGGTTCTGTCCAGCTCTTCATGTTCTTGACCTGCTGCTGGACATCTGCTACTGTAATAGTAACTGGTTCCTGTTCTGGGAGATTGCTGTTCTCTGCTTTCAGGTCCTGTCCTGCAGCCACTTTACACTGGTGTTGCATGTCTTCTGTTTTTTTCTATATGTCCCTCCAGTGTTGTTTAGTTTTTTTCCCCCTGGAGGTTCCACTGTTATTGTGCTGTTGCATTGCAGTTGGGAATAAATTTTGGATGGTTCTTTGGAGAACAAGACATTTATCTTTTTGGTCTATGTTTCACTTGTGTTTCTTCATAGTCTGGTAGCCAGTGCTGTGTGCCTTTGTTTAGTAGTCTCTAGAGCTTCAGATAGAGTGAGGCCCTAATATTTTTATAGTAGCCGAGTCTTATCCTTAATTTCCACATACTTCTAACCAACTTCTCTATGGGTCGCCTTAATCTTAGCCCCCAATCTCATTTTCCATGGGGAATATGTACTACTTTTCTTCTTGATCACGTATCCAAGAATTTGGATCACAGCGTGCGTGTACCAGCATTGGGGTGTGTACCAGCTCATTGGTTTTAGTTATGGTAGTAGTAGAGATTGTTGTGACGGCCCTGTGTGCATCTTCTAGCATACTGCCTGATGGTATGTCTCCGTTGAGCCTTGGTAATCAGCCTAATCGGTGGACATTAGCTAGGATCTATGATCTATTGCTTCTATTGCATCTGGAGGGCATCCTCTTCCTTTATCAGACTGTTGTGACAGGCGCAGACTGGTCCCTTCTGACCTCAGGCTTCGAGTGCCTGATGGCTGCTACTATAGCCTCTCATTCTGGTTCTCAGCCAACTTCCCCCTAAGTGTGGCAGGAACTAATCCTTTTATCTTCCTGTCACACTGACAGGTGTTGTTCGCTCTCCTTTCAGGTAGGGCATGTGACATAATAATCTAATATTTTCCTTGATATTTATGCCCCTCTGACCTCTAACCATTTATATTGTGAAAATGCTTTCTTAAGCATCTATGGACATTCCTGGATATGCTGTGCACTCAATCCCTCCTCCCTCATCTCCCTCTTCCCACTCCTTGTTACCCCCCTCCAGCTCCACTATTAACTGTTGCCAAATTTATTTGTATTTCCCAACATTTATAGGCACACTTTGACTCGAGTTTACAGACCATCACTAATTTATCTGGCATAAGGCCTCATTCACAAAGGCTACAAAATCTTGCTACAAAATGCAGCCTCATGGGCGATTCAATATAGATGTGAGAAAATCGCAGCGATATTGCATCAGGGGTCTGTGCGATATTGCTGCCTTTTCTCACGGCGATACTGCAATTTTGTGGTGGGAGGGGGTGGGTTTGAAATATTGAGGCCCTTAGCCAGTCACAGTCAGTGCTTTCTGGAGGCAGGGATTTTTCAATGCCCGGCCAGAAGAGAAGCTGAAGACCAGTACCGGGGATCAGGAAGAAGAGCTTCTTAGGTGATGTGTGTGTATTTTTTTTTCTGCGGCTAGGGCTTAGTTTAGGGCTTTGACAGTAGGTTTACCTAATGTCAAAGTTGCATCGCATCGCATGAAAAGCGTGTTTTCGTGTGATGCGATGCAACACATATAAAGGCTCCATAGGGAAACATGGGCTACAAAACAGCGTAAATCGCAGCTGTATAGAGCATGCCATGATTTTGCAGCCTCACAATGCCGCAGGATACAAAACATCACTAATGTGGAAGAACCCATAGGAAATCAGGGGCTCTACATACATGCGATTTGTAGCACTTTCGCATTGCGAGAAAATCGTGCAACAAAGTCTGGATGCAGCCTTAAGCTCATGGTTTCCATTGGGTCTTTCAGGCTACAAAACATCGCTCATGTATAAGAACCCATTGGAAACCATGCGCTTCATATACATGCGTTTTGTAGCAATGATTTTGCAGCCCATGTGAAACAAGCCTTAATTACAACAAGGAATATGTCTCTTAACATCTCCTGATTGCGGAATGCTTAAGGCCCATTTAGATACAGCAATTATTGCTCAAAATTCGCTCAAAGCCGTCTTTTGAGCAATAATCGTTGTGTGTAACTGCACTGACATTGTGCAGTTTTCATTATGCTGAATAACGGCCGGGCAGAGAAGAGCTAGATGCAGAAGACAAGCAGGGCCACCCCACTTGTCTCCTGCATCCTTTGCTCAGAGTGCTTGGCTGCATAACAGCTGGGTGCTCCATACAGAAAGCAGCTGGATGCAGAAGGCAACTGGGGACACCCCACTTGTCTTCTGCATCCTCCGCTTAGAGTGCCCGGCGGGGAACAACTGGAGTGCAAGGTGATCGCTCAACGTTTAAAAAAAACAAAAATGGAAAAAAAGGGCCATGTCCTTAAGGGGTTAAAGGATTCTACAGTGTTTTTGAAACTGAGAGCTAACATGATATGGCAATCAAACTATTTATGGCTCATTTGGGATACTTCAACCTTGTATGTATAGATCCCTCTTGATTAAGCGATTTCAGCTTGCATTTACAAAGATATATTGTTTATTCACAGAGCTTGAAAGAGTTTATACTGATGGTGAATATTTTGTGTTTGATGATTGTTCTTTTTTTATGGGGAAGACAGGTACATCTTCAATAGTCTTGAGTGAAACAAACCATTTGAACACAGTTTTGGGTTATAACTTTGGTAAAAATTCAGTTTAGACTTATCCCAAACCTCAAATGGTTTAGCTGTTAGCACTGTTGTCTTGCCATGCTGCAGTCGTAGTTTCAAATCTAACCAAGGGCAATATCTGCAAGGAGTTTGTAAGGTCACCCTGTGTTTGTTTCGCATAATAATAATTTTGCGCGATTTTAACATTACAATTCCCATAGACCCCTGCAAAAAAAAAAACGCTGCGAATTTCACAGTGAAAAAAAAAAACTGTAGTGGGTAGTCACCTTTAACATGTTAATGAATAAAGTAATGTTAAAATGAAGCACACCATTATTTTTAGGGTGAAATGATCTACCAGTCTGATATATCACACACCTATCTTCCTATTGAAAAAAATAAAGTTGAATCCAAGATGGTGGCCTTCAAAATAACTGTCATTTTAGAGACATGGCCCAACAGATTTGCCCCTTCTCCACAGCTTGTATGCAAAATCAGATCAACGTCTGTCAAATAATTTTCATTCTATATCGATGTTCCCACACTTTTGAGACACCCTATGTTATGGAATTATTATCCAAGTCTGCCTTTTGAGACTGCTGCAAAAGGGTAATGTGAAGTGCGGAGAATACACTGATGTAAGCATTATGGGACCATAAGAGCACAAGGAAAGCATTTTTTTTAAAGGTTTACTGTTATTTAGGAAAAACATGTCATAAAGAAGGACCACACTATGGAGGTCTGAAACGCATAGCACTCTTCATGTCATGTTGCTATGTTTGCTTTTATCATGATCAAAATAAATAATATATGAACTTAAGTAGAAAGAAACTTTTTCCTTCTGTTGACAAGTCTACAAGTTTCACTAACATTTAATGCTACAGTATAAAATTCAAAAATCAATTGAGGTCCCAATGGACAGCAAATGTACACTTCCCGGACAGTCCAGACGAAGACTTGTAGTTTATCTTAAAAGAGATAAATGAGACAGGCTTGATAATTCCTCATTGGTGCTTTAAGTATAATCATGCACTGTGAGGATGCCTGGGAAATGAAGGCAATGAACTTTCCCACACAGTGGGCCAACAGAAAAAAAAGTATACTGCACAGTATATGTTTTTTTAACATTAGGGTCAATGGGTGATTTATGCCACTGTGCAACATATTCCGTCCCTTTCTGTTCAGCACAAACAGAAGGAGATTTCCCCAATGTGTACAACAAACAAAGAAAAAACACTATGTGAGCAGAGCCTTAGGGAGAATGTAAGCACACATACTTGGAATGCAATGGGGACATTTTGAAAGACAAACATAAAATAGGTTTGCAAACTGGAGGTACTAAATTTAAATAAGAAGGAAAAAAAAAAACTAGCTTCCAGGCTATCAAATATTCAGCTGCATTCGTTTGCATAGAGAAGAAGGTACAAAGGCCAAAAGAGGAGTTTATGCTGTGCCTTTTTTAGTGTAAGTTACAATCGGGAGAAAATGTAATTATTGTTCAAACTGAGTGACTACACAAATGTGAAGTATATTATCTTTGTGAAGTTCTGAAATAAGCGAGAAATGCCTTAGCAGGGCCACCTTTGTGAAAGATTTCATTTCAGTAACGTTAAAGGATGACAATTGAAAAGAACGCTTTAAAAGATATTTATACAGGAATGCACACTGTTCATACAATGACATTTCATGTCTGAACAAAGGTGAAAGCACAGTTCATTACCTTATTTAGAGAGTTTTTGAAATTTCAAACAAATAATAAAAATCTAGTGTTACGGATCATAATTTAATTTCATAGAAATTATGTGCATTGCCATCACCATTTACATGGTTCTCCAGTGTGTTACTTTTACTAAGGGTTAGGTTTGTGAGATCTTCCCAGCATGCAGTTGCTAGCATTTCATCTAAAAAAGGGATTAAAAACAGGACAACCTATAAACTGATCAAGGGGTTGTGGTCACAAAGACT